>NC_062986.1:11391623-12866803 GCF_023078275.1 Leguminivora glycinivorella | reverse complement strand
TCGCATAGACTCTATGTATATGACTTAAGAACTCTTGGAACTTTCCATTATCACAGACTATCGAACGTCAAACTCATCAAACGTCAACAGTTGTCAATCCAAAAAACACGAAATATGTGGCGCCGTTTCCGCTGCAATACTGAAGTTCTTATATACGTATGAATAAACTCCTGTTTCATTATCTCCCCTGTAATAAATACGACAAAGTATTCAATAACCGCCCCTTTGTCTGCAGGAGGGACCGCATTCGACGTTGCCGGACGATGAGTTCTACGATGCCGTGGAGACGGGGTTTGACAAGATGGAGGAGGAGAGATGTGCACGCGTCGTGTCTCCCAGTGTACACACAAGGGACCAGGTGGATCTGCCGCCCCCAGCCATCGACAATAGGCTCACAGTACACCCGCTATGGACTGAGGTAAGATCACACACAAGGTTTGAGAAGATGGAAGGACTTATCGACTTATCGACGTCATTGAGCAGTGAACTATCCTTCCTATCCATATGATACATTTTGCAATGTATTGATGTAACAGATCAATAGTTGAGATGCCGAGAAACTGATGGTGTAGATTCAGGCAACAATATTGACTGAAGGTCGACAAAATGGGCTGCTGGCTAGCTGTGTTTTCTCTAAGCGTGCGTACTTGACTTTGCTGACTTTGCCGTATACCTTACTTTTAAGTAGACAGTAAGCTTACATGTATTTGCTTTGGACTAACTAATAGTACATTGTGCAACAAGGGAGGTAAGGGGGTCATTAAATACGAGTGTCCTGATATATTCACGACAGCCGCAGGCTGGAGTGAATATAGACACGAGTATTTAATATCCTTACCTCCTGAGTTACACACAATGTTTTTCATCACATTTGAGAGAAAAATACAAAAAAAAGTCATGTCATAATCATAAGGCAAAACCTTCAACGCAACGACGGCGCAAAGACCAGTAGTGTATCTTCATCTATATCAGATTATTCACATTAAATTCCATTGTTTTTGATAACAAACACTTTTTGAACGAAAACAAACACGAAAATCCTGCATATAAATTAAATGCAATGTTCAAAAAAGCATATAAATCATATAATTGAACTAAATTTTTACTTATTTGTCATTCATTCATTCATTTTGATCTGTTGTACTCTCCGTTGCTAGGCAACGGTGGGCGCCTCGCGCTGGCACGCGGTCAAGCGCGAGTCGAGAACATATTGTCAGATTGTAAATTATAAGGATTTATCTGAGTTAAATTTACGAAATAAATGCAAAACACACTGAAATAATTCTAAAACATAAATAAATTGCATTTTTCATGCCGTATAATATCTTTTGTAGTTTAATAGTCAAATTTTGGTTGTGCAACAAAAATCCGTGGCTGATTGAAACATCCTTTGCCTGAAGTATTATACGGATTGTATTAATTTTTAACCCCCGACGCAAAAACGAAGGGGTGTTATAAGTTTGACGTGTCTGTCTGTCTGTCTGTCTGTCCGTCTGTCTGTCTGTCTGTCTGTCTGTCTGTCTGTCTGTCTGTCTGTCTGTTTGTCTGTCTGTGTGTGTGTCTGTCTGTGGCATCGTAGCTGCCGAACGGTTGAACCGATTTAGATTTAGTTTTTTTTGTCTGAAAGCTGAGTTAGTCGGGAGTGTTCTTAGCCATGTTTCATGAAAATCGGTCCACTATGTCGCGGTCGGGGGTAATCCATTATTCCCTTGGGAATAAAATAGTACATTATGCTTCAGTACACGTAGACGCAATGAGACCTTTAAACAGCAAATGTGATGAAAACATTAATTAGTAATTTGGTACATAATAAGAGGTTTTCAGACTGCAGTATTAATATTATATATCTCGAATTGATATAAGATAATCGCTGCACGTCGCGATAAACAATAAACAATAACCCTGTAAAAGACATAATTGTCACATCACGTATATATTTTGCCAAAAGCATACCAAATCAAAGTTATCAAAGGGATACCTATTTTATAGTTCTTAAGAATTGCAAGCACAGTTGGTCTATTTCTTAGATTTTTATTTCTAGTTAACTTCCCTTGACTTAAAGGAACACTTGGACTAACAATAAAAAACCTCTAAACTTATACAATTATTATTTAATAGAAAAATACCTAAAATTAATAGGGTAAGTTCGGTCCCACCGCGCGCGTTAATGTCATGGGGTGTGTGACACGCACGCCGTGGTGACGTCATGTATCTATTTGGGTCACCCATATGGTGTCATGATCATTTGAAACGAGCCATTTGAATTGGCGCTCTATAAATATACGATACTATCACTCAAATTATAAATAGGTTCCTAATTTAAATGTAAGTTTAAGGTAGTATATTTTTTAATTACTGGAGCAACTTGTTACGCACTAAGAGTCTTAACTTTTAAGTAATTTTTTTAATCGCATCTAGGTAATGTCGTTTTAAAATTGAATGAACGTCAGTGAAATATAACTATGATTGTTCCATGTTGAATGAAAATGTTAACAGTTAACATTTTGAAATAAATGTGGTTTGGCCGCCACTAACGAAGTGACCCGATGAGTGTCTCCAGTCAGAGCGAGCTCGTCTTGAACGAACTCGAGCCTTTCTCAATGAGATGCTTATCAAATTTATATACATACATATATACATGTATGTTAGCGGGGTATCTATAACCTATAGTGAGTCTAGTTCTCAGTATTTTAATAACTGATGACAGTTGTAATGCGCGTGACAACGATCCAGTAAAATGAAGTACATTTTTCATTGTTTAATCAGTCTATTAATGTTTGTCTCTGAGAGGAAAGCATACCTTTTGTAAGCACTGATACAGATTTACAGACGACAGACACACATAACAGAATTGCATTTACCATACACGCTACCCGTCTGTATGAGCCCTAATGTGAACAGTTTGGCACTTGTTTTGACAAGAATATTTTATTTGCAGATCGACAGGATATCGACAGAGCAGATACAAGCCGCGTTCGAGGATGTCGGAGGCAGTATCGGTTGGCAGCTATTTGCCGAAGAAGGTGACATGAGGATGTACAGGAGGTACGTATTTCTATTCAAAGTATTCACAAGTAACTACCGCATACTATAGGCTAGTTTCCTATACTTAAAATAAAATATTTTATGCAGTGCACGAAATAAAGCACCACATAATTAGAAGAAAAACATGGACAGTAGTTATGTTTAAACATAATTTCTATTTAATAAATCAAAGAGAAAGATATAAAGTAAATGAATTGACCGTGACGTCACTCCTCAGTATTTCATAGTAATTCCATACTAGCAAATCGTTTTGACAGTTCTTAAAAAGAAGCTGATTTGACTAGTAGGAAACTAGCCTATTCTATATAGATAAGATAGATAGATAAGTCATTAATTTGGCAGACTGCAAACACACACAATACAATACACAATTTAAAACACACAAATTAGGCGCAACATAAAAAAATAGACAGAACAGTAAAATACAATTGAGACAGTAAAAAAAATCTACAACAATAACAAAAAAGAAATAAAATACAAACTGTGTGCGTTGCAAAAGGGTCGCGGCTCAGCGATACGCTTCGCTCTTTCATCCGAAGCACTGATTTTCTGCCGGAACCCAGGTCACAATCACAATAGATTAATTAAATAATTACTTATATAATTACGATTTATATAACGTTAAAACGAAAACAAGTGTAAAGTGTATAGTGTGAATGTTATGTGCATATCGTGTGATGTTTTCTGGATAGTGTTAATGTTAAAGTAGCAAGTATGTAAGCCTAGTCTGACTACCTGTTCCCACCATATTATATTCTGAAATCTGCAACTGCATATTTTTCGCATTAACCATATCAGGCGGTTCATTTAGGTCCTGTAATAATATACGTGGTATATTACCCCATTTTAGTATTATTATTTGCCAATGAATGACAACGAAATGAAGACTTCTGTTTGTCGCACGTCGCACCATCATATTATCAAAATGGAAGAATTAAGTACAGTATGGAGGACGCAAATAATAGAATTTCTATTTTAACTACAGTATACGCTTGTACAAAAGAAAGTATTACACTAATAAGTTTTTATAGCATAGAAACAGGTGTAATTACAGTGCTGAACTCAATTGCTCTTCCCTGACCTTATTCTGTGCTCGTCTAGTCTAGTTTGAGGCAATTATGTTTAGGGCACATACTATACACACTTCTAACTCGAACCGGCGCTGTAAGAACCAGAAGGTTTTCTTGGTCAACTCTAGCGAACCACAGTGTACCTTAACGCTATCAAGTTACAGTTGTAAGTTGAATTGCATTGCACGCTGTGTTTTCGTAACGTATAGCGTCATTTTATATACAACATTGCAATTGGGACTGTAACGTAACAACATCAAGTTTCGTTGTACTTTTCAAAAGGAAATTTCTTGTGCTATGCTGACGTAAAATCGGTTTAAAGCTGGCCAGTTTGGTTTGTAAACAATGGCGAAGCTCGATCGCGCGTGGCATGTTTATTATTCGGGATAAAAATGGACGGTGTTGCAACTGAATGACGCAATCTTAATTGATTTATTAAAGCGCTACTAAATTGTACTGTACTAATAGTCTGGAGACAGTCTGGAATGTTAGGAAGAGATTTAACAACGAGCGAGTCTGACAGTGTCTGTCGGTGTGTGCAGTCTTGTAGCCAGGTTAACTTAAGACTTATATTGTACGGGACATAAACCGTGATTACCTTTTTTTTTAAGTCTTATGAAACTAACCGTGAATCATATAAAATTCAGGTTAACTTATGGCGCCCAGAGACCATCAGTTTGCCCAACGATAACGGCATGTCAGTTAAACGCAAAAAACACGGTATAATGAGACCTGTAACTCTTCTAACAAACATTCTACGCGCGGCCCGCGGCATTCGGCACTGTCGCTTTTTAGTAAAAAGTTTTTACACAATATAGGAGCAGTAATAATGGGCTAGTTTCCTACTAGTCAAATCAGCTTCTTTTTAAGAACTGTCAAAACGATTTGCTAATATGGAATTACCATGAAATACTGAGGAGTGACGTCACGGTCAATTCACTTACTTTATATGTTTCTGTTTGACTTATTAAATAGAAATTACGTTTAAACATAACTACTGTCCATATTTTTCTTCTAATTGTGTGGTGCTTTATTTCGTGTACTGCATAAAATTATTAATTTTAAGTATAGGAAACTAGCCTATTCTTGTAACAAACTTACTGCGTGCTGTAAATATGTATGCGCGCTATGTACGTCCGCAACACATGTAAGCGGATGAGAATGTATCGTCGAATGCACGGCATATTATATTCTTACCGCGCGGAGTATATTCGTCAGAAGAGGCGCTTCTATATCCTCTCTTATACCCTGCTCTTATACTGTGTAAAAAATAAAAAAGTCCAATAGCTGGCAGGCGTTGCCGTATGAAGTGAATTGTCCTCTTCAATTACCTTCATAACAAATTATTTCTTCGTTAACGTCGCTTTACGGATGTATTGTAGATAAACTCAATCTCTATTGTTATGTAAATATGTAGCGTTATCTTAAACTATGTAATTATCTAGACACAATATTGCTCTGTCCCTGGATAAGTTTGCGGTAAACGATTTACTTGACAAATATCACGTGCTATTTGTACGGTTGGAGTTAAGTTGTTTGTTTCACCGACTCTGTGTACCCTTTACTGGGGCGTAGGTCACACTGAGTATATATCAAGGGAGATTGATTTACGATAACCGTTTTGGTGAATTGGATACGGCGAATCCGAAATAATGGGTTGTTTTATCAATTTTTGTGTACGAAACTATAGTTTTAAACGAGGGCGATGGTGCAATGTCTGTTTTTTTATTCGCATCTAGCTTTTGCCCGCGGCTTCGCTCGCTTTAAATTCGAAAATTGCGGAATGCTTCAAATAAACTTCCAGCCCCCATTTCAGGGAAGTGGGGGGTTAGAAAGAGACAAAAAGTAGCCTATGTCCCTTTAACTATCTCCGTTCAAAAAAATCACGTCAATTTGTCGCCCCGTTTTGCTGTGAAAGACGCACAAACAAACAGACACACACACGTTCCCATTTCTAATATTAGTATGGATGCATAGTTAGTGCAGCAATATCTTCTTTAAACCACACACATTTGTAAATACCTCTTTATTAATTTTAAATACTGAGCATAATTTTCAAAAATATTCAAATTGTTTCGCATCGCTAGCGGGAAAGGCCCGTCGCTCTCGTCCAAGATAAACTCAAAATGATTCATTTGCTTATAACTTTCACAGAGTAGAAGCTTTGACGACTAAAATTTTTTGATCATGCCTAATTTGACATTACTTTAATGATTGTTTCAGAGAGGTAGAAGTAGACGGAATGGTGATGGACCCCCTGAAGGCGATGCACAAAGTCCGCGGAGTGTCTGCGCGCGAGATGTGCCACTATTTCTTCAACCCCCGCTACCGGTACGAGTGGGAAAGTAAGTAGATATTCATTTCACTCAGTTCTTTCATATAAGGTCAGGTGGGGTGAGGTACATACTGGCCTTAGCGTCTATTTCAGACTATTTATGGTGCAATCTCCGAGAAATATCTCTTTTGGTGGCTAAACAAACCTATTCTCTACACGTGTTTTTCTTGCCCCAGTGTTTGCCTTACCTTAACTTAGGCCCACTTGCACCAACCACTTAACTCAGGGTTAGTGGGCTGTCATCTGTCAAATTCCATATAAAATGGTGGGTTAACCCTCGGGTTAACACTCCATTTTCCTTGGTGCTAGTGGCCCTTAGTAGGTTTAATCCATTAAAACTTTTGAAATAGTAATTCGGAAATAGAAACCACCCTCTTTTTTCATAGTCAATGCAGCCGAAGTGGAAGATATTTCCACTTCTTTGTAAGTAGACGTCTTACGTTGACGGTACTACAACAGGGAATTTTGTCGGCCTGTTTAAAATACACAAATAGATAATAGTATGCATGTAAAATCAGGGTTTTAAAATGTAACGTTATTATTCCAGCGACACTAGAAAACATGAACATTGTCGAAGAAATATCGTCAGACGCGATGGTGTTCCACCAAACATTCAAGCGCATCTGGCCCGTCTCTCAGCGTGACGCGCTCTTCTGGTCGCACGTGCGCGCCTCCGACGATGATACGTATGCGGTCATCAACCACTCCACCACCAACCCCGACTATCCGGTGAGTAATAACCACACAGTCTCACTACAAACATGAGCACTAGTGGTGTTAGACACTATGGTGTTACACAGGACGTTTTGGTCCGTTTCTCAGCGTGACGCGCTCTTCTGGTCGCACGTGCGAGTCTCCGACGATGACACGTACGAGTATACTCATCAACCACTCCACCACCAACCCCGACTATCCGGTGAGTAATAACCACACAGTCTCGCTACAAACATGAGAACTAGTGGTGTTAGACACTATGGTGTTACACAGGACGTTTTGGTCCGTTTCTCAGCGTGACGCACTCTTCTGGTCGCACGTGCGCGCCTCCGACGATGATACGTATGCGGTCATCAACCACTCTACCACCAACCCCGACTATCCGGTGAGTAATAACCACACAGTCTCGCTACAAACATGAGAACTAGTGGTGTTAGACACTATGGTGTTACACAGGACGTTTTGGTCCGTTTCTCAGCGTGACGCGCTCTTCTGGTCGCACGTGCGCGCCTCCAACGATGACACGTACGAGTATACTCATCAACCACTCCACCACCAACCCCGACTATCCGGTGAGTAACAAATGTAACAACCACACAGTCTTTCGCTAAACATAAATACAGCGTGACAAGTTTAATGTTAAGCGACCTGTTGTCGATTGCTCGTTGCACAGTACGCAACTACGCAGTGTGCAGACGTGAACGAATTTGGTTGACATTATGTCATTTGCTCTTGCGACTTGACTACTTTGGATTAGGATATCGCTCAGAGAAATACTGCCCTTCCTGTTAGGGTAATTGGAAGCCATTCAAGTTAGTACTCGCCATGTATAATTGTTGGCTTATTGCAAGCTTCATTGTCACACGCACATTCCCTATGCATATTTCTCCATTCCTCGTTTTAAGTATAACGTGCGATGTACACATTGTCCGCAGCCCAACGCGAGTGGCTGCATCCGGTTGTTCGTGACGGTGTGCTTGGCGTGTCGCAGCACGTACCCCGCGGGCGAGCAGCCCTCCCGAGAGAACATCACCACCAGCATCGCCTACTGCAGCACAGGTAACACAGGACTTTCTACATTATTTATTTTGGTATTGAATGTGCGTGACCGTAGCGGGACCAGCGGGCCGATTTTTGAGTATCACGCGTTCGAATTCAGAAAAGTCACTGAAAATAATAGGCAAGTCACCGTTTTCAACCGGTATTTTAGTGACAGTGAGACTAAAAAATCGGCCCCCAGGTAATAACTACTAGGGACTTTATAGTTCTTGTATTGAATGTGCGCGGAAACAGCAGGGCCAGGGTATTCGGTTGGGTGAATTTGACGTCTGAAAATGTCAAAGGTCGTGCGAAGCAGAAGAGAATGTGTTAGCGGGCGACGTTAAGCTTTGAAGGACTGGCTAGTAATGAGTAAGAGATGCCCTAGACAAATGAAATATCGCATTGCGTTTAAAAAAAAAGAATAATGTTACTTCATTCAAATTTAGTTTGTTTATAATTTAAAAGGACCGTCTTTACTCACCATTTTTTTATGGGAATCATTATTTACATACGTGTTTATTGCGGAGCTATTATTCTGTAATTAACTTATATTCTTACCTCTTTATTCATAATCGTTCACTGAAGTGATCAAGCCGATAAAGTTCCTTTGTCCTTTTCCGACGTATCGGTGTGATAGAAAAGGACAAACGAACTTTATCGGCTTGATAACTTTAGCGTTTATGAATTCGGGGGTTAGTTTCTATCTACGTTTCACATCAAACCGATCTAGAGTCAGATACAATAAGTTACAGAAAACTTGCCCCCTCGCATATAAGTTTATTTTAGATTTTAGTGTCAAAGAATTTTGAACCTCGTATTGAACACAGTAATTACGCATCAATTCCTTGCCCGCGGCTATATTTCCGAGCTCATATAACCCGACAACCTTCAAATCAAGAGTGAACAGGCATCTTCTGGGCGAGCTCACTGCATCGTAGTCTTTGCCTTTGGCTAGTCTGTGGCCAAGAGTAAGCCCATTTATAATAATAATTTTAAAAAATCAAGTAACATTTACCTCTCCCTGCAGTGAACCCGGGCGGCTGGGCGCCGGCGGGCGTGCTGCGCGCGGTGTACAAGCGCGAGTACCCCAAGTTCCTCAAGCGCTTCACCGGCTACGTGCACGACCAGTGCCGCGGCAAGCCGCTCGCCATCTAGCGGCGCCTGCGCACTCCGCACCCAGCCGGGGGACTGTCACGTGACTTCCCAGCCGAGTGGACTCGTAATCCTAGTTGTAACGCCGACGTCCACACAAAAACTGTTATACGGTCACATTCACGGCTCGCAGTGAGCAAAACCGGTAACTTTTCAAGTTCATACCCGTGTTTTAGATCAAAGAGTTCAAACTGCGACCTTCAGGGGTGTCGATTGGCTTCCGACGCCGAGCCGAGTGGACTGTACGTAATGCTAGTTGTAACGCCGGCGTGAAGACATTTCATAAGTCAGTTCTGTTAATGACGCGTTCACATACAATTTTCGTCCTCCAGGGTTCTCACTCCCTTGATTAGCCACATGACTTTTGACGCCTAGTGGACTGTATTTTAATGTCGTATGATACTCGCTTACCCGGAGATTCCAAAAGATAAACGCTGTAAAATATGTGGTCACGTAAAATTGTTGGCTTGCGGTGAGTCATCACTCATCAGTTAAAGTTCAACCCGTTTAAAAGTTCGAAAAAAAAGTTTAAACTGTGACCTTCAGGGTATTTTCACTTGATTTCCGATGCCGAGCCAATGGACTGTACGAAGATGTAGTGCTAGTTATCGTGTGATAAAGATGCATTCACATAACGTTTTCGGCTCGTGGTGGTCTATCATCGCTTTAGAACGAAGAGTTGAAACTGCGGCAGATGCGGCTTTCAACAAGATAAGTGTGAACGCGCTCTAATGTCTTCGATGTTTAAATTGTCATTATGAAAACATCGATGGAGACATACGTCTGAATATATGTCTTCTGTCTTGAAATAAAGTGACTCCGTATTATGCGTATACATTACTAACTGTTACGATAAAACAGCGTATCTAAATAGGAAATATGTAATATGACACGTTGTTTTGATGTAACACATTTTTTTAACTTCAAGCTCTTCCCAAGAACTGTAAACTTTTTCAAAGTAATTTTAATTGCTATGACTGGTGTAAACTACAAGAAAATGTAACCGAATTTTACGTAAAAGTTGGGAAAAATATTTAAGTCGGTTTCACAGTTCCCAACGTTATGTAGAATATAAAGTATATGGTTCATTGAAGGGATCAACGGCCGTCACATGCGGCAAGTGAGGTAAATTCCTATTTGTATTATATGCACGTATTAGATATAGTCAACAAAAACATTATAAATATAGTATACGTACACAGTTGAAGACGAACTTTGACGCAGGTTTGTTAGCCGGTATAGATTACGAATACCGAAGTTCGCAATTTCGCACATTTAATCACTCGAATTGGCACAAATATACAAGTAGCGGCACCTAAGTTTAGCGCTGAGTGAAATGTCGAGGGGATAGCTGCGTATGGGGTCACAAACCTTTCGGCCCTGTAGCCCCGGAGAAATATGCTTTATGTCAACGGTCAGTGCTAGAGTTTCTGGTGTACTTGTAACTGTTTGTTGCCGTCAAATGACGTACATTTTCCCATGTTTTTTACTGGCATGGCACACTGTACCTACAGCGGTTAATGAATAGCGACATCTGTCGTAATCTTTCAGTGTGACTCCTCGTTACGGGCTCGTTGCTGATTACGCCTTATTAGTAGTAACAAATATTTACATACAACTTCGGTGTTCGAGGTTTCCTAAATCTTGTGCTATCTAGATCAGATATTAAACCTCCTACACGTTTTCTTCAACGCTGTACGTGGCTATAGTTACATTGTTTATGTAAATCAGGTTAGATAATTATTTAATTGTTGTAAATTGTAAAGGTGTTATGTGTGTCGCACATGGGGTGTAGTCATATGAGATTTTTCTCGGTTTTCGTCGGTTTTGTGTGATGGCATGATGAGTTACACTTCAGTTCATTTATATTGTGATCAAAATCACTGTCTTTTGTTGGGCATACACAAAACTGTTAATATTTGTGTCGGCTCAGCCTACCTAAAAATACAACACTTTATAGTGAAAAGATTATCTCATAATTTGAACTTTGAATGCTAAAAACACCTAAATGCACCGTAAGAAGTGTTTACAGTCCCATGAACATGTTACTGGGGACGCTATTGCACAACACCCTGCATTTTATGATTAAGCACTGAGACTTGGCACAGGTTGTTCCTTGGGTGGCCCTGAGTAGATAAAGATCGGGAGGCATTGAGAGCCCCCCTTAATTTAGGAGGGAAGAGGGGGGGAAGGCTGGCGCCGCCGCGCTTCCTTTGAAACCATATTTCTCTAAAACTATACAAAATAGGGCATGCGATATATCATTTTCGGATAAATAAAGGACGAGGAATTCATTTTTGGAACAAAAAAAATGTATTTTAGAACAAAAATACAAAATAAAATGGGAAAATCTGAAAACGAGATTTTTTTTTATACATATTATTGCACATTTTATGAAAACTGTAATGGTTTTTTCTAAATAAAAAATATTATTTAATAGCTACATTTATCTAGTTTTAGAAAATGTATAATTTGTTATAGAAATATATTATAGGACGAGTGATAAAAAATAATTTACATCGCCCGATAGGGTGATTTGAATGCTCATTTCAATAAGTTTTGTCAATGATTTCAGGTATAATCACTATTTTTAACACACGAAAGCCGTAATCATTGTAGTTTATGGCTATTTTAGTGATTAATGTACTTAAAATAAAAAAAAATACAAAATTTTTAAAAAATATTAAAAATGTGATATTTTTTTTAACATTATCCTATTTTGTTCTTTCTACACAATATATATCTAAAAGCAATAAATATCAATAAAAAGCCACATTTATACAGTTTATAAAAATATATAGTTTGTTATATAAATATATTACGAAACGCGAGATAAAAAATAATGAAAATGAAAATTTTAATGTACATCTTACGTTGCATTATTCGATGAGGTGAGGTAAAGGTACTACCCGCTATGCAGTGGAGTTCGTCTAGTAATACAGAAATATACTTATTCTAATAACGTTTACACATGTAGGTATATCACGACCCAGTACAGAAAATTGTAAAAGTCCTATAATATAGTTTATTTTGATTGTAAAATAAAATTGCATGTGACTTATATTGCAAAAAAATGTCTTAATCACGTTCTCCTCTCCTAAAGCAGTTCTGCATGCATAGGCTTGAAGATTTTTTAGTTTACTAGCAGAATTTAGTTACTTCCTTTGGGCCCCCTTAAATTGGTTTTACCCATCCATAAAAGATAAAATAAAAATCGTCATATTCTTCCTTTCAGTAGTAATGATAGTTAGTTATTGCGCAATAGTGCCATAAAAAATAAACTAGATTCGTATTAGCATTAAACATTAATGATTTTTGAACTAAGACATTGCTTTTGTACAAAGGAGAACCTCAAAAAATGGTCTGACTAGACGAAAACATGTGTATCGGGGCTAGTACTCAAGGCTCTTAAAAAGTGTAGCTATTTTGAGTTATTCAAATAAAACAACATGAATAGTCTGAATTTAATTATGTATATATCACAACATCCACTGCATAAGCACATCAGCTCCGAACATTTAATTTAAAAAGTATTTTTTTACGGTTGCACCTTACGCGGCACTGTTTTTTATTACACCTGCATCCGACAATTTCGAGGCATGTTTCTGCAGCAACAGGCAACGTTGCGGGCAAGTAGGCTCCCAAATCCCAATTGTTACAGACTTTCGTCCAGCCACAAGTAGAAAATAATGGCAAATTTTGAATTGGGTTTAGTTGACCCCATACATGGACACCTTGATATACCTATAACCCTTACAAAAATGGTGCAAGGCAGCTTTTGTCGGTGAAATGCTGTTAATTTGGCGGTCTTTTTTGGTTAATAACTATTTTCGGCACTCGTTAACCAAAGTACAGGACGCAGATCTGGAATAATAAATATGTCAAGTAAGAATTATCCATAAATTATGCAAATCATATAGATAACTACTATTTCACAAGATGTATGTATTAGGATCAGGCAGGCAATTATGGTCGCGCGATAAGTGATAAAATAGCAGGCCGTCCCTATCGCACTATTTGTAAGTGCGATAGGGACGGCCTGATATTTTATCGTCTATCGCGCGACCATGCTTCCCGTGCAGATGTATATATCTGACCTATCATATCAATCGATCATTTCATGTAATATAAATAGTTAAATTCAGACTATATAGGAGTATGTTGTTTAATTTGAAGTACTCTAAATAACTACACTTTTTGAGAGCTTTGAGTACCATTACCTCACCTCATCGAATCATACAAGCTGACCCGTACCGTACATCAAGATCGCCCTGCCACGTCACTTTCATTATTTTTTATCTCGCGTTTCGTAATATATTTATATAACAAACTATATATTTTTATAAACTGTATAAATGTGGCTTTTTATTGATATTTATTGCTTTTAGATATATATTGTGTAGAAAGAACAAAATAAGATAATGTTAAAAAAAATTATCACATTTTTAATATTTTTTAAAATTTTTGTATTTTTTTTTATTTTAAGTACATTAATCACTAAAATAGCCATAAACTACAATGATTACGGCTTTCGTGTGTTAAAAATAGTGATTATACCTGAAATCATTGACAAAACTTATTGAAATGAGCATTCAAATCACCCTATCGGGCGATGTAAATTATTTTTTATCACTCATCCTATAATATATTTCTATAACAAATTATACATTTTCTAAAACGAGATAAATGTAGCTATTAAATAATATTTTTTATTTAGAAAAAACCATTACAGTTTTCATAAAATGTGCAATAATATGTATAAAAAAAAATCTCGTTTTCAGATTTTCCCATTTTATTTTGTATTTTTGTTCTAAAATACATTTTTTTTGTTCCAAAAATGAATTCCTTGTCCTTCATTTATCCGAAAATGATATATTGCATGCCCTATTTTGTATAGTTTTAGAGAAATATGGTTTCAAAGGAAGCGCGGACGCGCCAGTCTTCCCCCCCTCCTCCCTCCTAAATTAAGGGGGGCTCTCGATGCCTCCCGATCTTTATCTACTCAGGGCCACCCAATGAACAACTGTGCCAAGTCTCAGTGCTTAATCATAAAATGCAGGGTTCCCATACAAGACATAGCAATAGCGTCCCCAGTATGTGTAATAGGCTAGTTTCCTATACTTAAAATACAAAAATATTGTATGCAGTGCACGAAATAAAGCACCGCATAATTAAAAGAAAAATATGGACATTATTTATGTTTAAACATACTTTCTATTGAATAAGTCAAAGAGAAAGATATAAAGTAAATGAATTGACCGTGACGTCACTCCTCAGTATTTCATAGTGATTCCATATTAGCAAATCGTTTTGACAGTTCTTAAAAAGAAGCTGATTTGACTAGTAGGAAACTAGCCTATTGTTATAGCGTACTCCGAAAAACTAACCTTTATTTCAAGTAGGTAGGGCTTGTTGGCACCTGTGACTAGGGTATGTGAGTTGAGTTTTGTTTTTTAACGTAAAACTTAAAAGGTCAAAACCATCACACCAATTTTGGTATCAATATAACAATGACAATATATTTATTTCAAGAAATACAAATCAAGAAGAAACATATTCGATGGCCCCCACACTAGGCACAGCCTGTATCGTGGGAACCACCATATAAATGAGCAGAAGTGTACACTCAGTTTGTAGTACCTGATTATCGCACAACTTGTCCGACGATCAGTCTAGATATTGATCTCTTTTCGGATTGCGACGCGCATATCTCAACTCAGATTTTATAAAGGTCCCTTAGATTAATGTTAGGAAGTAAAAAATGTACTGACTATTTGAATTATAGTATAGCCTTAATAGATAAGGGATCGTTATAGAACTGAGGCTTATACTACTTATTTTAATCTATGGATTTATGTTATATGAAATAAAGTTTTCCAAGTACGTTCTGTATTGTATGAGAAACGATCTTGTTCGAAAAACTCTGTTTATGTTAAAATTGAGAAATCCCGCCTCAAAGAGCATGGCTTAACCCCTCGTATGCTTAAACACGGATCCGTGCGTGGAAATTTTAATCGATTGTTTTAAATGTCAAGGTCACTATTTCAATGATCAAACTTGACAGGCCGCATACGAGGGGTTAAACTTACATTATCCAGTCGACCAAGACAAGTTGGCAATGATGTTCGCCGGTGTAAAGGTTGTAAGGGTGAAGTCACATCTATCAGCCTCGAGCCGCATTCTGTATATGAGAAATCGCTCGATAATATGAACAGGCGTACACATGCTTTCAGCTTTCCGATGCGTAAGCGTCTTCAAGTGTAGGGTTGCCAACTTTTTTTTAGGGAAATATAGTATTTTAGAAAATTCCATCTAAAAAATATAGTACACCGAAATAAAATATAGTACGGTACACATAATCGATAACCAAGTCGTAGAGATCGTTCTTTCTGTCCACTCTAAGGGGCTCCATTCGATTTTCATCGATTTTTGACAAGTTTTGTGTTGCATTGGTTCTCTTATTTAAGTATCGTCGAAAGTTGTATGGCCGAATATCACTTCCCAACTCACGTTTCGCGCAATTTTATTCCGCCGAATGTTCATTTCCCAACTTATTGTTTTATTTGCCAAGCTCACATTTACCAACTTAACATTTGACCTTTTTTAAAAAAGCAAACTTTCATGTTGTCGAATGTTTTACTTAGCGTAATATATAACTAGTTTATATATTGTATGTAATGTTTTATTGAACACCAACAATATATATGGCGTATTTCGAAAAATATGCAATATTGAGTCTTCTATCACTTTCTAAATGTATTGACAGGTGTGCAATTTTTACTTACGTACCTATTAATATTCTTTTAATTTCAATAGTTACCTACTTACTTTTTTTACAAGACCCATATTTAAAAAAAAATACCCATATTATAAGTACTTATAATTTTTATGAAATTTGACATTGTTTTAAAAACATTTTTACTTCAATGAAATCTAGACTTTTATAAAAATGCAAAAGCGATTTTAATTTTAAACTAATTAAGGCAAAATTTTTGACCAAAGAACCAGTTTCGGTCCTAAAATAGTTCAACTTTGATGCTAAATATCACAGAATCAATGAGCTGTGAAGTAGGTACCTAATTATGGGATGCTAGTTTGTTTGAAGACGATTCTGTTAATATGATATGCTTCAGAAATTATCGTAATATTCATAATAGCAATGGATTCAAATCGAAGCTCATCGGAGTAGAGAATCCCCTTAAGAAATGTCGTTATTTAATATATCATGGAAAAAAATACAAATGTTTGCAAACAACGGTGGCTTTATACGTAACTGCAGGGGCGGCTCACTCCGCGATTCTATCGCCACGCTACAAGTACATGCCGGCGGCCGCGAGTTCGCGGCCTGATCAGGGGTGGCGCGCGTTCTCACGGAACGCACGTTCGCACTTTCTATTGTTACATTACGTAGCGAGTTTTTTTCAAGGTTCATATGCGATGTCCACGTGTGGAATGGCTAATAATGCTTAGTTAAATAGACATCATGAATAAAATAGGACAATCTTACACTGATCTTATTGATTAAGTCCCACGGAAAAGTTCAATAAGGCTTGTGATGCTGAAGGCTGTAACAAAAATATATAAATACTGTATATATACCTAGAAAGTACCAAAGACTTGAATATATAGTATAACTATTTATCTGAGAATTAATGCGTTTTAAACCATAGGCAACCCTATCCTCCGACGCTGCGCACGTGCGGCTCGTTTCTTTGTTAGAATTTTGTAGGCATTTAAAAAGGCGGCATTTCGTGAACATCAAAGCAGTGGGCCTTCTGTACTTGTACTATTATATATTCTGTGGTAACTGCAATATTTGTAGGACAGAACGAAGTAATGAAATGTGAAGGTTAAATATGAATAAAAGCGCGAGCGGAGCGAGCGCGAAATTTTTTTTATTATCAAAACGCCGCTCCTGGCGGTTTGACCCTAGTGTAAATTCGCCACTGGCGTGGACCCCAAAAATATAGTACTTTTGCGTACTATATATGCTTCATCTAGAATATAGTACGCTGGGCCAAAATATAGTACAGTACTATATTATATAGTACGGTTGGCAACCCTATACTAACTAGCGATTTCTTATACGGCTCGATGCTGAGAGATGTGACTTCACCCTTAAACCAACCAAGCTGAAATTATGGCGTTTATTAACCCTTGCAATGGCGAGGCTATCAAAATCGTTACCAACGTATCTTGATCTCACTCTATAGATTTATTCATTTTCCTGACGTCTTTGTATTTTTTATTCCAAAGAGAAAATAAAAATATTACCACTGCTTTTAAGAATTCAGGGCTTCTAAACTGAATTAAACTGTACCAGCTTTATAAAGTTGATTTATAAACCGTCATTTCAGTCATTAATCAAATCGGAATACTTGATGTAGTTACAATGAATAATGATTCCATGTTGCTTTTACTATTATAATTGAGAACTGACAAGGCAGCGATAAAGTGAAGCAAACGTAGAAAGGCTTACTTTTCATATATTTAGATGGGTTTAGATTTTTATTATGTCGTAATATTTCAACCAAAGAAATTCTTGAAGGCCAAATTCGTGAAGTTTATAAAGTGGAGTTTAATAGAAAAGGCGAATAATGTAAACAAACTTGGGCATTAAAATCTTAAGAAATTTAGGTGGTTTTATGGACAGAAAAGTTGCAAGAATACTAAGATGAAATTGTATAGTTTACAGTATTTGCCATTTCTATTGAATTTTACTTATACTGTAATATCACTGGACTATGCAATTATTGTAATATCAAAAATGTCCAAACAATTCAAGTTTGTGTATATAAATTATTTGAAAAGCACCATTACATTTAAATGAAGAATTATATATACCAATGAAATACCCACCTCTCAATAATGTTCTTTTTCATTAGGCGGGTCCACACAGAGCGTGTAACATCGCGAGGTTCCCTCGCACGGCAAACGGCCAATGTAGATCAGCAATTCCCGTCAACTTTGTACAATGCCACGTCAGCAAATTTTAATTGATCCTATTTTGTTACCAACATTTAGTAATATAATTCGACTTTCGTAAGATATATACAGGATAATTGTTATAATTAAGAAAATATAGATACTAGAGAACCTTAATGACGAAATAAAACTTAATAAAATCTCAATTCATCAACAAAATCTTGGTAACAAAATAGGAATTAATAAAAACAAATTTAACTTTTCCCTTAATTTTTGTACAAAGTTGACGGGAATTGCTGAGATATGCCTCGGCCGAGGCAGTACCTTCGCGCGTTTTTTCGGCAAAGCGTTTACATTGACCATTTGCTGCCGAGGGAATTTGCCTCGCGAGTCCTCGCGAGTTCTCGCTCTCTGTGACCCGCCTAGGTATAAATGGCGGTAAAATGGGAAACTATTATCTTATTGGATTGAATTTGTGTTTTCGAAGTATGACTTATTGTTGTATAAACAATGATGCCTTTTATATGATAGCGTACGTTAGTACTTTATTAAATTAGGTAGAGTCGGTCTAAGCTAACTTTGCAACGATTGTGATATCGCTGTGGATGTATATAAGTAGAAAATTTATACAAACGTCTGCTTTCCAAAGGGTTAATGATATTGCTGCCACACTTTATTTGTGCAAATCTAATGCAGAGTTATTTTAGGCCAACTCTATTCGGTTAATTTCTTATATTGTTATCCTAGTGGTTCTTTGTAATTATGAAACATACTTTTTAAATTTGCATATTATTTCCATTCCAGCTGTTAGACGCTGACATTGTACAGGATTTTATGTAAATTAATTCCCGGTCATACAAAATATAACGGGAGAATATATAAATTGCATTTATAATATATAACGCGATGTTGGAATTGTAATAAGTTATATAATGTAAAAATATGTTTTTTAATTATTGTTTGTAATAAAATGTTTTATGATGGAAAAAATGTTTTTTTATTATCTTCAAAAAGAAAATATACATCGTCCTAATCCCGAAGACACGTTCTGTTGCTGGTATTCTGAGCAGTTGAAGGTTATCTTCGCGTCATCGTGGATAACATGGAGTATAAGTTCGACGCATTCCAGAAAGCGAGTGGTTCAATTCATACTAATATTATAAATGGGAAAGTTGTTTGTTTGTCCGTCTTTCACGGCAAAACGGAGTGACGAATTGACGTGATTTTTTAAGTGGAGATAGTTGAAGGGATGGAGAGTGACATAGCCACTTTTTGTCTCTGTCTAACGCGAGCGAAAGCCGCAGACAAAAGCTAGTAACTAATAAGTCGAATCTTTACATTGAGGATTTATGTTCAAGGAAAAACTGAAATTGTAAATATTTCTTTTATTTTACAACACTTAACAATTTGCGTATTACTCCAAACACAGACATTCACTCAAAATGTAGTATTAGTGTGTTATTCAAAACTGTTGCTTAAGATTTAATGTTTGTGTGTGTGTGGATTGAGTGAGCACCTTCCGAAAATTAAAAAAAATATGCTGATCATTTAGTAAAAGTTCTAAAACAATTGTAAAACGAATCTCTGAATTTGTAAAAAGATAAATCAAAAGATACAGCCATTAACATGTGCTCACTCAGTTCTCACAAACTACCAACGAAAACAGTGAATATATTCATTTAACATATAATATTTATATACTAACATTTAGTAAAAAATAGGCCAACCTACCTCTATAAATATTAGATCACCTAGTGACGTATTTAATTTTTTACAAATAGTTTCTTATGCTCACTCAATCCACACACTTTTGAAAAGCCGAATTTTGATGAAAAACATAAGATTTAGACCGCTATTATATGTGTATAGTTTAGTAAAAGTGAAATGGGAATTTGTAAAATACAAAACGAACCACTAACGTGTCAGGTTTTTTTATAATAAATTTTTGTAAGTGCTCACTCAGTCCACACGTTTTGAGAAAGTTAAAAATGTAAATATCTTACGATTTGTAGCACCTAAGACACTCGAAAGTACTTCAACATTTAGTAAAAATTTTTACTAAATATCCACCATCTAATATTTTATATTCGTTGTCTGGTTTTAAAGATATTCAGACATAACTTTTCTCATACAAATGTATCAAGTAGGGTGACCACACTATGTCGGCTCCTGAATTTCCCCACCTTCCCATTGTCATATTGAGATTGGGGAGTATCGTTCAATTTTGATAATAGTTTATATTAAACTAATACCATATTAATTCTCCATCTGCAAACTGTTTTTAGGTTATGTTCTTGGCCTAGTGATGATGTGTATTGTGTAATTTTTATCGACGTCAGGATAATAACCATATCGACATTCATGCATTAAAAAGGACATGAATGATAATTGGTAAGAAACAAAGAATATAATACTTCACTAGTAAGAAACCAGAACCTGGTAATCTAATCGTGCTAACAGATGAGCGTACCGGATTTGTAAGTGGCTCTGTCGCGCCAGACTAACTGGCACGGCGTTTCGTTTTCTTTTGGCGTCGGAGTAATGCCATTCGGCTACGCACGCTGTAAAGCTGCTAACACATGACCGTACGAGCACCGTACCGCACCAAGGTCATCCATATGGATGCTTGCTAGCTTGTAAATGGGAGCGAGAAATAGTTATTATTTTCTCGCTCCCACTTACAAATCCGGTACGCTCATCTGTTAGCACGATTAGATTACCAGGTTCTGGTTTCTTACTAGTGAAGTATTATATTCTTTGTTTCTTACCAATTATCATTCATGTCCTTTTTAATGCAAGAATGTCGATATGGTTATTATCCTGACGTCGATAAAAATTACACAATACACATCATCACTAGGCCAAGAACATAACCTAAAAACAGTTTGCAGATGGAGAATTAATATGGTATTAGTTTAATATAAACTATTATCAAAATTGAACGAAACTCCCCAATCTCAATATGACAATGGGAAGGAAGGGAAAATCAGGAGCCGACATAGTGTGGTCACCCTACTTGATACATTTGTATGAGAAAAGTTATGTCTGAATATCTTTAAAACCAGACAACGAATATAAAATATTAGATGGTGGATATTTAGTAAAAATTTTTACTAAATGTTGAAGTACTTTCGAGTGTCTTAGGTGCTACAAATCGTAAGATATTTACATTTTTAACTTTCTCAAAACGTGTGGACTGAGTGAGCACTTACAAAAATTTATTATAAAAAAACCTGACACGTTAGTGGTTCGTTTTGTATTTTACAAATTCCCATTTCACTTTTACTAAACTATACACATATAATAGCGGTCTAAATCTTATGTTTTTCATCAAAATTCGGCTTTTCAAAAGTGTGTGGATTGAGTGAGCATAAGAAACTATTTGTAAAAAATTAAATACGTCACTAGGTGATCTAATATTTATAGAGGTAGGTTGGCCTATTTTTTACTAAATGTTAGTATATAAATATTATATGTTAAATGAATATATTCACTGTTTTCGTTGGTAGTTTGTGAGAACTGAGTGAGCACATGTTAATGGCTGTATCTTTTGATATATCTTTTTACAAATTCAGAGATTCGTTTTACAATTGTTTTAGAACTTTTACTAAATGATCAGCATATTTTTTTTTATTTTCGGAAGGTGCTCACTCAATCCACACACACACTAATGTTTCATTGGAACTTGTGAGATATTTTGTCAAACTCCTTCACATTTAAATCTCAAGCAACAATTTTCTCTTTAACTATATTATGAAAGAAATACTTTTCGTCGCTTTATACCTTTATTGTATACTGTAGGCCAATAGGAATGAGGACAATGGACATGTAGGAATTAACAAGAGAATGTGTAGTTGTGTAAGTAGTTTTAGGGCCAGTTGCATCAACCACATTTGACAGACACATCATCGTCACGCAGCAGATGTCTATGGAGCTTCCCATACAACAAAATTTAACGAACGCTTTAACTGTGACTGTGACAGACGGTTTGATGCAACTGGCCCTTAGTCTACTCACTACCTCAAGCGCAGAGTGGATAATATTATACGTCCATGGCAAACAAACATACGGTCCGCCTATTAGCTAGGTTCACACAGGGCGAGGCTCGTCGCGAGGCAACGTGCTTGCGTGATAAAGGTTCTAATGTATAAGTGCCTCGGTCGGGGCAGGTTGCTCGGACTAAGCGTGCGAGCGTAAACTGAACGTTGGTCGCGCGAGCATATTGCCTCGCGACGTGCCACGCCCGGTGTGGACTCGGTTACTGGTTACCGCGTTTAACCAACAATAGCAATGTTCCTATTTCTTTTGTAATATTGTTCGAATTTTGAATTCTACCGACTTTGGTCTTTACGCCGTTCCAATATCGGCTACGTTTTATGAAATTCTAACAAGAATCGACCAATAAGGTAAAACTTTTCCCCGTCACCAACTTTTACAGCGAGACACTTTGTAACAGCGAGTGAAGTTCAAAAATGTAATTATTAATTTCTACATAGTTCACTATTATCGCTGGTTATATAACATAGTCGAGGCAGTAAAATGGCTAAAGGAATAAAGCGACGACCTGTTGCATCACTTCTCTGGGAAGTATTAGAATTTTTAACGTTATAATAACATTGATTAATTGGTACTTATACAACGCGTAGCTTCGCATATAAAATTCACAACAACGTAATTACTTAACTCCACAATTAAATATAGGGACCAGCCCCTTATTCTTAATTAGTTATTACTAAAACGTGACAATTAAAAGTAAATTAACAGAAATGTACCTACTGTCGTGTTGGTTTGAGAAAGTAGGAGTTTGTCGCCATATCAATTTGGGTATTTGCAGAGAACTCACGCACGTTAGCAGAAGAATTTATACTGAAGTTTTTAAATGACTGATTGTATTCAATCTCAATTTAGCTGTAAAATGATCGAAAAGTTTCTAAAAATAGAACTCAGGAGTTCTACATATTTTGTTTCCAAATTGAAAGTTTTACCCATGCCCTGTAAAATTCTTCACGACACAAGTGTCAAGTTCAAGAAACAACGTTTTGGAATATTTCTTTAGGTAAATATCTTGCACATCTCTAGATCTATTGCAGTCGTTTATCGTTTACAAACAAAATGATGTCTCTCTATTTACGTACTACTTTTTGATGGCGGTTCTTGTTCCTTTATACCTATTTATTTGGCACTTGAAACGACAAGCTTTGGTAGATAATATTGCAAAACACCATGGCCTTTTGTTTTATCAACTTTTATTGTTATTAAAACGAGTCTCCTGCTTTCTAAAACCAACATGTAGCCAGTTAGTCAACACAGTAAATTGAGCTAAACAGCGATATAACAATATAATAATTCAATCTAATTTGGTATCATATTATACTGTTAGTAGGCAAATATTTAAAATATAAAGTGGGCATTTAATGAGATTGAACCGCGACCTACAGTCAACCAATAGGAACCCTAGGCCACTCTACAACCATGTCAAAATGACAAGCAGTAAGAAATTACTTACAATCTGATTTATAACGTCACTATGACATAGTTCTACAGTGGCCTAGTGTTCCAATTGGTTGTCTTTACAAGTAACACATTGAAATAGGGTCTCCCCAAACCTATAGACGCGGAATCGCCTTCGCCGAAAAATATCGCTTTTTAGTATGCGTACGCATGCGTTCGGATTTCCGACGCGTATCTTCATTAGAGATGGGCCGAATAAGGATTTTGCCGAAAACGAATATTCGGCCGAACATTCGGTTTAGCTCTTACCGAACCGAACATTCGGTCGAATATTCGAATTTCATATTATGTCTAATAACGATGGCTCTTAATGTCCCTAATGTTACTATCATTTAGTGGATAGCTATAGCTTTGGTTTTTATTTCATGAGCTACTGTTATTTTGTCCTTTGTTGCAAAAGAATTGTATTTTTATTATAAAGTGTAGGTATCTCTTTTTTGTAGCTCCTTAAAATCATAAAATTCTGAAATCGGACCAACTTAAATGCTATTTGTTTACTTTGTGTATTCGGTAAATATTCGGCAATTGAACCGAACTATTCAGCCGAATACGAACATTGAAAAACTTGCCGAATATGCCGAATACCGAATATTTACCGAATATTCGGCCCATCGAATTTTCATACTAACGAGCGATTTTTGGTGCTAGAGCAGATACCGTGTCGATAGGTTTGGTGAAATCCATAAGTGGTTACACAATATAAATAAGTAGAAAGGTATGAATATAACAGTAAATATTAATGTTAGACCGTTATGTATTGACATTGAGCACAAGGAAGCGTATTCTTATTCTCATTAATTAATTATTAACTACAGAATACAAGTTGGTAATTAATTTAATATTACACCAGCGCCGCGCAGACGATTGTATAAACAAATGATTATCAATATGTTAGACCTTATTCGAAAATTAATTAGCTACAGCAAATATTCAAGTGATTGATGTATACAATATATTCGTAACTAATGTTACAACTACTTATACAAATAAATTTAAACCCATTTGTACTGACGCTAATCTAGCCCTTAACCCTTTACCGCATATATGCCATTTATGGGGCTATTGAATTAACTCTATTGTCAACTATTAAAGTTGACATTTCTACAACAATTTTTTATTACATGTAACAAGGTGTTGACGAGAACTTACGTCTTGAGTGGTAGTCAACATCAGTATTAGTTTGATAGGAATTAGGTTGTAAGGTGCATTACGGTAATTCCGGAAGTCGACCAATTTCGAAAATCGCATAAAAATCACCATTATTTCTATCATATCAAGATTTCCCTTTTGGAATTATCCGAGCATTTCTGTCATTCGGAATTACCCTATATGAGTTAAAATAACTCGAACCCTGTCTAAGTAATTATCTTTATATCCCAAGAAGACAAAAATGCCACTGTGCCAAAGTCCTCCAACCAGCTACTGTAAAAGTAGGTACCACATACAAGACGATTTAAAGGCTAGATTAGCGTTATAGATTTAGTCGTGGCGAGGTGTCAACATTATTTCTTGAGGATTAGATGAATATTCATTTATACTCGTAACTCCTGTTCTATCACATGATAGAACAGGAGTTACGAGTATAAATGAATATTATTATATATATACAGCTTCAGCATACGCAGCTTTCTAAAAACATTAAATACACCTCACCGCTGGTACATATAGTATGGTCGGTTGAAAATATAGACACTAAGTAGTGAAAAAACCTAAATCTTGGAAGTGGTTGGAAAATTTTGAAATATAATAAAATACTCAAAAAGTCCTATTAAGATTGATATGAATCCGAAAATTTAGACATACTATAAAAAGTTTATAAAAATAGGAATTCTCTGAAAGCTCAAGTGTATAAATGGACCAATGTTTTCAATTTTCATACTATAAAGTGACAGTCATAGTTTGAGGATGGTTTGGCAGAAGTTTTAATATATTAAAACTAAATGGATATACTGTCATGGGATGCAGTGAAATATTAGGGACAGAATGATAAGTAGATACGATTGGCCAATGTTCTATATGGCACTTATATCACGGTTTACTCTAAAACAACAATAAAGTAGCTAAGTACACGACGCATAGTAGAAGTTTACCAAACATCGTCACCATAAATAATATTTGTACCTATTAAAGATTATGCCAATTACTAACATCTACAGTAGAATAATGAAAAACCGTTTTGGTATGGGGTATAAATATAGTAAATATTTTGGATTCAATATTACCTAATAAATATGACTACTTAAAAAAGTAGATTAACTATCATATCAATGATATTCACACTAACATGGATATAAGTATAAAATAAGCGTATTTTCGGACACGTCCGTTAGGCGTCGTTCTTGTCTATGCTCCACTTCAGACTTACCTCCTGCGCAAACACAAACCGATTACCTTTATCAATTTCCTTCAACTAAAGCTCTAGTTTCCTAGGATAGTAGTGTCGTCATATAGTGTGTCTATTATAGGAAACCCGAGCTTAATTGGTACCGGTGCAAAAGCAACCATGGTAACACAATATACTAGTATGAATTTCAAAATTACGATAAAGAGAAATTTGAAATTGAGAAAGTAATCGGTCGGCGTGCAACTGGGTACTTTTAGACGCCCAGTCTTTTCCCGAATACTCCAAATTGAATCCAGACAACGGAACGTTGTTGGACTTTCAACCCTATTCCATTATACCAGTAAAGTATTTACTTGGTCTCGTTTCTGGCCTTAAAGTGCCACGTCAAATTCTTCAGCTAGGCACTAGATGTTCACAAGAACATTATATAATTTTTAGATCTTTAGAATTTCGTTTAACACCCGTAATTTTTGAATTTTCTGTTTTTGTAATAGTGCTCCCACACTGAGTGTTATAAAATGTTATATAACAGAGACAGCGTGGTGGCATTGACATGACGCTGTCCTTGTCACACTGTGTTATATAACATTTATAACAGCCAGTATGGAAGCACCATAATTCTGAGATTTATATCTACTGTCGATTGTCGACAACGCTTTCTTAGTTTTGGAAAAATAAAACATATGATTAATAATTTATATGCGAGTGTGCACGGGAAAACGTCCCACTTTGTCGATTGCTTTAAAGCTGCTGTATCAGCTTATTCATATACAGATACAAGTAAATCTCGCCTTAATGGTAACCGACAAAGTGAGAAGTTTTACTAAACACACTCACATGTATTTTCTACGTTTCCTTTACGTTGCCGTGGTTGGGTAAAAGGTATTAGGCTGATAGTCCACTATCGTATCATATGTTTTATTTATGTTTATCATAGAAATATGATCATAGGCAACATGCAGTCCTTTTTCTTCACGTTGGAGAAAAAGGGAGGCATACAGACCTATGATCACATTACTATGATAAACATATCATAGTGTACTTTCGGCCTTAGTATTCTTAAATCATTTAAAGGTGAATCACCAACTCACTTTTTTTTCAAATCGCTTTTAGTTTGAGTTCATCGTTCATTCATGTGCATTTTTTTATACAAAATGCTCAGTTGAACGATGTTAATCAACGATTATGACGTTAACAGTGATCCAAAGTCGTCTTTCAAAGAGTTGTTGAGTCTATCAAATGCCAAAGACCTTTGACATTCCCAGCAGACGACATTATTTCAAACAGCTACGAAGAATTATTTAGGTAACACAAGATCACTGAATCTAGACGATTTAACAGTACAACTTTGTTCCAATCAATTGATCGACTCGAAGTTTATTATTATTACCTAGTTTCGCAAATCTGCATCATAATATATAGAAATTGATGTTTTTATTTTTTTACCGCACCACAGACATCGAGTTCTGGGTACGTAGCCAAATGCACAAACGCTCACAATAATATCTGTTTCGAAGCTATCTATCTCTATCGCTCTTGCGTATGGGCGCGACAGAGCCAGACTGCATTTCTGTCGGCGTCTGGCGTCGTCGATTCGGCAACGCCGGCAGGCCCTTTAATGAGTACTCGAAAGAATCGTTCCGGAACCCTCTTATCTAAATACTCGCGAGAATCATCCAATGTTTACGAGATTGCTAGAAACCCTTATCAATCTCGCGAGAATTAGGGATAACGAGACTACATAAAAAAATGGCATTCTGTTTAGTCCGTCAGTTAGATTGTCCAAAAATACTGAACAGACATTTTTCGCTTTTTCTAATTAATAAAAAAAAATACAAAGAGCATCAAAGTTCCGGAGTGGGGGCTGACGTCACTTTTAGGTAAAAAATGTACCAAGGCGTGACGTCACGCGAAACTTCAACGCACTGTTCCGTTATCATTTTTCGTTTACGATAAAATATGTATCCAAAATTGTTTGTAAATGTAACTGACGGACTAAATAGTTTTTTCCCCTCACTAGCTCGGAAACACGTGTTTTGTCCTTTAATACCAGCGGGTAAAAACGCATTTTATCCACTAGTGGGTAAAGTAATTTGACCTTGAATAAAGTCAAATTAACAGCTTTAAAATTGATAAAAGTAGGTGAATCTAGTAATAAAGATGATTTACCACCTGTTGAACTACTGGAAGCTGTGATAAACGCATTTTTTGCGTTGTAGTTTCCTCGCTACAGTGAGGGGAAAAGTTTTGTGTTACACTCGGGTGCAAATGTATTTTACTTCTCGTGTGTTAAAAAACTCGCAAGTTCCGGATTCTATTCTATCTTATATAATACTTTCATCTCAACTATAGAATGCTTTCACTTGCTCGTTTTTCAATTCCACACTCGGCGTTGAAATACAACTTTGCCCCCTTGTATAACAAATAACTATTTTTTTTTTTAGTCGTCTCGCCTATTATCCAGTGTGGAAAAGTGTCGGTCGTTGACCCTACTCCTCGGCGGTGGAGTCGGGCGCGGGCAGGGCGGCGGCGGCGGCGGCGCGCTGCGCGCGGCGCACGTCGGCGATGGTGGTGACGCCGGCCTCGTCCAGCTCCTTCCAGCGCGCGTGGTTCTGCTTCGCGTGCGTCACCAGCTCTGGCATGTCGATGAACACTGGAAGAAAATAATTAAATTCTCCAGAGTGTTCGAATTGTTCTGTGAGTTGGCTCTGCTTGGTCAAATCATCTATCGAACTTTTGGCTAAATGATAGGCACGCCACAGACGGTCTTAAAAATTCATAGTCTTAAAAAAAGACTTGTATGCAATCTGAAAGTTCTGTCAGTTTGAACTGGCAGTTTGCATACAAATCTTTTTTAAGATTATGAATTTTAAGACTGTCTGTGGCGTGCCTTAGAACAGTATTTTTCAGTTTTCTTTATGACACCCCTTAGTGTATATTGCTTTACGACTGGTAAAAGGCTACGTGATGTCCCAAAGAGGACCCACAGTTTGAAAAAAGTAGGCATTAAGTATAATCAACTAGAGCAGTGTAAACACACACTGCTGGGAACTCCATGTATTACTTGCTGGCATCATACCACATTCTTGTTCAAGCAGAATCGTAGTAATCGTTAAATCACTACTAACTTACCAGAAAAACAGAAAATACAGCACTTACCAGCCCAAGCATCCATCATGTCCTTAATGATGTAGTCGATGAACCCGATCTGCGAGCGCGGGATGGAGCAGGTCGCTCGGTCGAACATCGGCATCACCACCGGCAGGTCCTTAGCTTTCTCCTCGTCTGTCTGCAGGAAGTATTCCTCCGCAATTCTAACAAGAATACAATCAGATTAAAAAAACATCAGTTACACTCGAAAGAACATGCAGATTACAAATTTTAAAGCGACTTTGTTGTGACGACATGAGCACTTAAGCCTCCGCCGCACATGAGCGTTTTGAAAGCGCGGCGTAAGCGGGGCACGATGCGAGCGTGCCGCCAGCGCCGTGCGGGGCCCACTTTGATCGCGCACGAGCAGTCGCACACAACACAAGACAGCAATGTTGCTTCCTGAGTGTCTAACGCGCAAAAATCAAAATAATTTATTCAGCAAATAGGCCACAGGGGCACTTTTACACGTCACATGTACATATTTAGAAAATATTTAAAATTGAATTGAAATTACAATTGATACTATACTAATTCTAAGTTCTAACTAAAGTATAACTCTACTACAATTAATTAGAGATGTAGAAGGCGCGCTTCGCAACGCGGATTGGAAAAGCGGGCAGCTCTCATCGCGCCCCGCTCACACCACTTCATTTGCATTTTATTTAAGTGTCATACACGCCTCCCAAATTTCCGGCCAACCAATGTTCCGTGATGCGAAATACAAGATTTCCTTTACCTTCTAGCCCACTCAAAAGCAAATTTCTGCGGCCGCGAAGCGTTAGACACGTCAGCGCATTTGATCATCATACGCTTCACCAGCACGACGTTCTCCGGCTGGGTGATGACTGCCGGGTCGAGAGATGGCGGATCCTGAAAGCAGATAATCGGGGACTAAAAATATTGGAAATGACCTAAGTGAAACGGAGTAAGTAGCTCATAATTGTCATTGAACTGATGTTTACAAGTACATATAGCAGTTTTTTATTTACATCGGTAGTTAATACATTTGGGAGGTGTATTTAGCTTGGAGAGTACTTTCGTATCCTACCGACTGCGCCATGTCAGTAGATATAAAAACCACTTTGTTCATATACATTTTAGCCTTTTGGATCCAAGATCATATCCAAGACTATTGTCTTCCGTCCTTATCCCACTCACCAAGTCAGTATTCATGTTGTCCTCTTTACTTCCACCCACGTTGCCCTTGGCGTAGAAGACGTTGACGAACTTGGCGAGATGCTCGTAGTGCCGCGTCATCTCTGTAGCTAAGATCATGTCCACGACGTTGTGCCGCACCGTCTTGTACGTATCGCGGTCGAGATTCTTGAATATGTTCACGCGATCGTCATCTGGAATTGAATTTTAGGGTTAGTCTGACTTTTGGTAATTTAATTTCAATATATATTGCTGTATCACTAATCTTGCTATATTTCCGAGCTCATGTATAGTCTGTGGCCAAGAGTAAGCCCATTTATAATTTTAAAAAAAACTGATTTATCAGTACCAGCGAGGTGCATACGCTGCTGACCAGCTGTACTCATAAATCACAGATAAAATGGATACGTCCCATCATGCGGTTCTTCTCATGAAAGTATGCTGTTTTGTATGCGGAAGCCTGGCCTGGTGGCCAAGGACATTATTGAGCATATGCAGGGATGCCCTTATGAAGGTGCAAAGGACAGTATGCATGGCTATAACGGGCGCGTTCAGAACGACGCCAACAGCAGCATTGGAGGTACTATTGGATCTCCCGCCGCTACATCTAGTGATACAGTCTGAGGCACTGAAATCGCTACACAGGCTGGCATTAACAGGCCTCTGGAGCGATAACATGCCGAAGACTAAACACACAGGCATGGAATACAACAATTCTGTGGGAAGGCTGATGAGTATGGGCTGCGACAAAATGCAACCCAAGTTCATCTTCCACAAAAACTTCAAAACCAAAGTCCATACCAGAGCCGAATGGAATGAGGGCCTAGAGGCACCCACCCCCGATGACAATACCATCATCTGGTATACAGACGGGTCCAAGATGGCATCTGGTACGGGCGCAGGCATTTATGCAAATGACCACAGTGGTAGTATCAGCATGGGCAATTATGCTACTGTCTTCCAAGCTGAGACATATGCAATAATTGCCTGTGTACAGTCGCCATCAGATATATAAGAGCGCCCGAGGTACTCAAAAATATCTGAACACGCCTCTATTGCCTAGGCGTTAGAGGCGTGTTCAGATATTTTTGAGTACCTCGGGCGTTCTTATATATCTGATGGCGACTGTACATGAGAATATAGTTAGACAAACCCAAGGTAAGAATATCTATATACTCAGCGACAGTCAGGCGGCACTCAAAGCCTTTACATCGCCCAGAGTTGACTCTAGACTGGTATTAAACGGCATCCAAGCTCTTAACAAGCTTGGAAGGCAAAACAAAGTGCAACTAGTACGGATACCGGGACACGAAGGCTTCATTGGCAATGAAAATGCTGATGAACTTGCCAAGGCCGGATCTGAAGACAACTTCATAGGTCCGGAACCTTTTGTGGGCCTTTCACAAGGAACCATTAAAACGGCTATGAAAGACCAAACAAAGGCTAATCACCAAAAAGAGTGGGATGCCCTGGTAGGTCTGAAGCATTCAAAGCTCTTTATGCGGAGTGTAGACTCTGGATGGAGCAAAAAGCTAGGAATAATATTTTTTTTTATTTATTTTTTTTATTTTAGCTAGGCAAAAGACAACTCCGAATTATAACGGGGGTGTTCACAGGCCATTACGGGGTCAAAGGGATTTTGGCCAAGATGGGACACGCTGACAACACTGATTGTCGCATGTGTGGCGAAGAGGAAGAGACCGTCAGACATCTAATGTGTGAATGTCACGCCCTCGCCAGACAAAGAATGAGGAACTTTGGAGCAGGCTACCTAGCACCAAAGGACTTCAGAGAGCTACCCATGAGCCTCATCATCCGATACGTAGAGATGGTCGAGAAGCTCCTGAATAGCTGAAGGATCTTAGGATCGAAGGGGGTAATTGCACAAAAGATCCCGATGGGTCGAAGTGTATCCGGATGGGCCCCCGCAGATTTAAGATAAGATAAGATGCTGTCTTGTTAGGAATACTTACTAAGCGTGAGCTTGAAGGTTAGCGCAGTATGGTGGATGAATGGAGAGCGGGTGCTACGAGTTGCAGAGGAAGGTATAGATGGTACCAGGGTAGTCCACGTCGCGAGCTGCTGCAGCGATGAGGGCCGCTTCCGCTTCGATGGGCTATAATATTGTCCTTCCTCGAGGAAGTATGTAGCCTAAGAGATACTCACTAAGCGTGAGCTTGAAGGTTAGCGCAGCATGATGCGACTCCAGTACACTGATGTCGTTGTACAGGATGGAGAGCGGGTGGCGCAAGTTGCAGAGGAAGGTGGACGTGGTGCCAGGGTGGTCCACGTCGTGAGCTGCTGCAGCGATGAGGGCAGATGCCGCTTCAATGGGCTCCAATACTGTCTTCAGGCGGTCCTTCTCGAGGAAGTATGCTACTGCCTGAAAAGAAAAAAATGCCACGTGAAGGGATTACTTGACACCGCCAGCATTGTTAAGTTTTACCAAAAACAGTAAAGTACCTGAAGAACATCCGCTGCATGCGTCGAGTTATGGTACGTGTTGACAGCGTGATAGTTGGTCTCTATGATGGTCAGCCAGTGCAGCAGCGTACGCTCATCGCACTCAAGCGCCGAACACACGTCGAAGCGACCTCCCATGAGGGCTAGACCGAGATGCGCCAGCGGCCGTCCGCGTGTCAGCTCCTCGAGTCGGAAGATCTCGAAGTCCCAGTTCAACGCTGTGTCGAGAAGGTCTCGGAGTTGCCCTGACGTCTGAAAAATTATCATGTTTTGGTTTATGGCTTTGTTAATAATGTGTGGCACGTCCTGCCAGGCCTGATTAAATATATGAGGTAGGGTAAGTAATCAGAATAACAATGCAGCTTAATATCCACTTTTTAAATTTTGGGCAAAATAAATTGATTGTTGATTACTTACCTAATCAACAGGATTTGTAAGAGAGTAATTTTGTCTATTATCGATTATTTCGAAGAACAGTAAGACAATGCGAGTCTAATGGTTCTACAATCTAGAAGCAGTAGGGTAAATGCCCATAATCCCATATATTTTATTCATATTGTACAGTCACAGCAGAACATAACGATACTGGAACACATACATTACATCCATATTATAATGCCTGTTTCTCGGTTCCCACCATTATGACATTATGACATTTTTCTTCACTTTTTCAATTTTCATAACATACTAGGTACTCATAACATTGAAATGTGCCTGTCCGATTAAGATACAGCCAGTGTCCAAAATATTTGTTATGACTATGGAATATTTGTCTTTAAAATTACCTTATGTTTGATGTTAGTCCTGTTATTCTGCGAGCGTACAACAGTAGAATCGTTGCTGCTTCGTCGCGACGACAACACGTTTGATGGTCCTTGCTGGAACATTAACATTTAAACTGTAACATTTAATAATATTAAAAGCCAGACAAAAGTACCGAGAACAATTTTGGAAGAGGTTTTGCCAATTGTGTTATTACAATACTTCTATGATTTCTATCTACAAGAGAAAAGTGACAGACATGTGTAAGACCTGAATGCACGCTAATATTGAGCGTGCAGCGGTGCGCTAGGATAGGCTATTAAAATCATATTTAATTTGGCACAATAAATTACTGTCTTCTGTAATATTTGACGTAAGAAACAAATATTTAATAATTTTGGGTATTAAATGTGTACGATGACCACGTATTTTTAATTCAAAAATGTGAGTAATTTTTTTTTAATTTTGGCCACCGAAAACGCTGTCTGGTGACGTCATAGAATTCATGTCAAATCAATCACTGACATAATGACCTTTATGCCTCGTACTTAAAGTGTCAGAAAGTGTTGTTTTCGCACTGAATGACTGCATTCACAGACAATCTGTAGATGACATGCCTGATGTTGTTTTTGCCTGATTACGTAAAAGTATTCTTTAAAAATATTTTTTGCGGTTTATAAGTCATAATAAATATAGTGATATTTTTTTTCCGGTTAATTGGACAGTAAGTAATAATATAACACAAACTTTAATAAAGGGTCAAGTAGCTTATTGAAGCTCATACAATTTTCCTGAGTTGACGCTTCACACCCGCTCCGCTGCACGCCCCGCTGAACGCTCCGCTCCGAGCGTCCACTCAGGCTTTACACTTAAGCGAACTACTGACGATTACTATTTCGTCACTACTTTGAAAAAAATCTCGTATCTCACACTGCTCCTCAAAGTTAAAACGCAGTAGGTCTATATGCATTGCATACATACTTATTACATTTTTCTTTTCATTGACAGAAGAAGATACAAATATTTTTCAAAGTAGTGACGATTTACATTTAGGGCACTGCTCTACTTGTAATTTGCTAAGAATGAAGTGGATTTAGGAAACTTAGGAATACCTAGATTAAAACATGGACTATTGATAGTGTTGATATTAAAATTAGTATAATTTTGCGCCGTGCGGCGAATTGTTAGTAAAGACGGCGAGGCGATGTTATTTGTTAATGACCATTTTGTACCTACTTGTTATTGTTAGTAGCATTTTGTTACTTATACGTAAGTACATGTAGGTAATTATTATTTAATTTTGAGGTAAGAATGCTAATTCGTAAATCTCTACAAGTGACGGTTTTACGGAAAGAGTTTGTCGGAATCCAATGATATCGATTTTATTATTTATGGCAGTAACGCCTTATGGATTACAGATAACTACGTATTTACTAATAAGTAGACATTTGTTCTATAACTTGGGTTACTTTCCATATATTTTATTTGCATTTTATTAACGTTTCTATAACAAACTAATTATACTATGTAACTGCTCCATCGAAAAGAAAGCAGGAAAAGGACTAAAACGAAATACTCTTTTTAATAAAATTGTTTAAAAATAATTTTTAGTCTTCTACAAATTACTATCATTCATCAAACGGGCCCCAAGAGCGGTTTCCGGATTTTATAAATTTGTTATTCAACATATCACTAGCGTTTATTCAAAGCGCAAGAGCCAATAACAAATTCATGAAATCGGAATACTGCTCCTGCGTAAAAGTTCCAGAATGTAGCTTTCTAATTCAACCCTTGATTGAGTACAATTCGATTAGGCCTAAACAAACAAGAAAATCGCATTAGGTATCCCTTTTCTAAATCTAAACTAAGGTTCGATTGGGATAGCAGTACATATTTATTGCATGGGTTTCGAAGAGATACTCAACCAGTTAGAAACTAATCAGCTAAGAGAGATGGTAAAGTAAACAGATCTTGAACAGTAAAGTGTCTTCATACTTTTTGTATACATCTATAGTGACCCTGATCCAGATGGCAGATGGAATGAATACTTTGTTAAAACAACAGTATATATCTATAGTAAATTGTGCTACAAGGGAGGTTAGAGGGAATATTGATAACGAGTGTTATAATTCGCGGCAGCCGCAGACCGGAGTGAATTATAGCGACGAGTTTTCTATATCTCTACCTCCTGAGTTACACATAAAGTTTTCACCACATTTGAGAGGAACACACAGAAGAAATAATCATAAGGAATGTTTGAATTTGACAGCATCTTAGCCATAATTATTTGCTATCATTATTAAATTTTAAGTTTCGATTGGAGATTTTTACAAAAGTTTTGTCATTTGGCTCCTAAAGCAGGAGGCTTAGTTTTGTAGGATGTAAATACAACCAAAAAATGGACAGGTGTCATGGTTCCTTTACAAAGTGAAATGAAATTGAAACATTTATTTAAATAACACAGCGAGTTACATTTTAGTCTGGTCCCCACACTAGGCATAGCCTGTCCTGTGGTGGAAGTATAAAGACACTTTACTGTTTTCGACAAGTGTACTATGATGAACTGCAAGAAATGGAGGCTAGAGAGAAGTAGGTACAGCATTTGCTATATTCAAACCTCCTACCATATAAAATAGGTTCGTGTTCACTTGCTCCCTCTTCCGGCACGAACAGGATCATAAACAAATAAATAAATGTTAGTGTACAGTCTACCCTCTACAGTCAATGTTTCGTCTGAAATTGAGTTGTGACAATATTGGTCTAGAGCTAGACGGAACCGATAGAAAGCTAGGTAGCGAAAAACCAAAGAAAATATATAAAGATTCAAATGATTGTGCGGCACATTATTAGATATCATCATATCAGTATCAGTTACTATATTTTGCATGTTTGGTAACATTATCTTGATACACGTAATAAACATTTTTAGTTAGAGACAGTCTCAAGAAGTGATTATTTGGTCTTTTGGACTGTCTCGGAGGCCTTTTATCTAGAGTGTAGCATATAAAGTCTAAACTCTGACTGCCGTTTGGCAAACGCCTCCATAACAGTCTCCACTGAAGACTGTCATGAACCCCGAATCCATGTGTAGCAGTTAACACAAATACTTATGTATATTTGGGGTTGAATCTACATGGATGATATTTACTTATGCAATTAATGAGTTTCAATAGTAGGGTCGCTATTGTCACAACTAAATTCCGACTTACAAATACACATGCTATTTAATAATTAATTTCGTACATAGGTACCTATATATTTAGGTAGTTATAGACAAAATTGATACAATAACTTCACTTCACATATGTAGGTAAGGTACATATTAATACAGGGACAACGTAAACATTCGCCACTAAGGTAAGTACCAAACCAGGAGTAATTTAGCATAGGTATATACTTTCACAGAATCGTACATTATATAAAAAGTAATCTGATTAATAAGCAAGAACCCAATAGCCACAAACCAAAGCATACATTTTACAGTAAACGCATCCATCTTCTCTAATATTTTATTCAGTCGCCCGTGGTCGTATTTACAGCTGGATAAGATTTTATGAGTCCTGCATGCCGCAATGCAGACTCGACGTCGAATTTTTCGTTGCGCCAAAACTTTATCAACATAAAACCATTGCAGCAAAAGATTTTATAGCTCATTTTTACGAACTTTTAGAGTCGTTGAATTTCTGGAGATTTTCTGGATAATGCGCTTTTTATTCAACTTCTTTAACTTTTATAAGTTTGCTTGGTTTTAATTTAGGAATACTAAGTGAAAAGTTAAGTTAAACTCATAAACAAGGCACTTACCGACAGCAAAGCGCCAATAAGATCAGTAGCGATGGGATCTTCGACTCGCAGTTTGGGTTCGTCTTTCATTTGTGGAGAGTAGAGCTCGGAGGTTCGAAGCATGTCAACGGCGCGCTCGATGCAAGCCACCGTGGACGGAGGGGCGCCGTCCGTGGCCGTCGAGAGGAGGGATATCACCTGGAATATAATGTTTGTGAGTGGATAAAGTTTATGATGTCAGCTTCAAACGTCCTTCCATGTTCTATTTCTTTGGATAATCAATGTTTTGTACTTGACAACAAATGGCATGGTTCCGTTCCAGGCTGTAACTTATTCTAAGCTTTATTTTTTGGGAAGCGTGTTCGCCAAATGCCACAACGATACCCAGCGGCTTGTAAGTATTGCACGGGAATCTTCTCAATACCTTAGTGATAGGAACTTCAAGCAGCAGCCCTTGTTGTTTAGCAAGCGAGGTCCGCCGTAGACCGTCAGAGGCCACGGAGCGTACGTCAAGCGAGCCGCGTCGGATGGAGTGGAACGAACCGCGTGCAGCGCCGGTCGCGTAACTCGAGCTTACGTACGAGTTTCATTGATTTGTCCTATCATAACGTCACTATCTTCAGGGTTGGAAGGTCTTCGATGCGATCTGGAGTCAAAACTTTTCTTACCTTGGTGATAGGAGCTTCAAGCGGCAGCCCCTGTAGTTTAGCGAGCGAAGTCCGCCGTAGACCGTCAGAGGCCACGGAGCGCACGTCAAGCGAGCCGCGTCGGATGGAGTGGAGCGAGCCGCGTGCAGCGCCGGCCTCGGTCGCGTTGCCCGGCTCGCATACTAGGACGAGGTGAGATGTGCTCCTGTGGAGAAAAAATAAAGATGTATGCACGGTGTCACATGAGGAAACTGAGTAATTTTAACAGCGTATTCCTCATCATATTGGAAGAGTAAAATGTCATTTAAACTTTATTCATTCTGGATTTCGCCTACTTTCAGAGTAAGCATTTAAAAAAATAATAATTACTTATTATTTCTCAGAACAAAATGCTTATTTGATGGCGATGATGCCGTTATCAGACATAATCTAAGTATCCTCGTTGATATATATCAAAAAGTAACTAAGTAGGTACCTAGTGACTAATTGCAAAAAAGTATTTTTTTAGAAAAAAAATGTTAACTTTTATTTTATGTGCCAGTTTTAGAAATAACATTTACTTTTTTTATGTGAAAATACATCCAATAAAACAAAAAAAAAATTTTTGGCGTAAGTAATTTGCTTGACGTTATACACCCTGTTTTTATTGAATTCCGTTAACTTTAAGGGAAGGTTCTTTAGATCAAATACAATTAATTTCTCTAAGAAACTAACATCTTAACTCTTACGGTTATCGAGTTACTAAAAAAATAAAGATAATTACTGAATACGTGTGTGACAGCCTTTACCAATTCCTAATGTTATTTGTTTTGACATGTGCCGTCAATCACCTGACGCTAACTTGATTGTTACTCTTAAGGGTCTCTCACACTAATAAATTCATTTATTATGTAAGAAAATGATGAAAAAAATTGTTTTGCCCTATTTAACTAAAAGTGATATACAGGCTGGTTCCTGATAATGAACCTAGCTACGTGTCGAATTTAACGGAAAACAAAAAAAACACGCTGTATTACATTTTATCTTTATTTTGCCCTCACAAATAACTGTATTAGCGACCGTCGAGTATATGACAATACGCTTTGTGAGCTGTCCAATTCCGCCACTTGCAGCTAGTTCCATAGACACATCATCATCATCAGCCGAGTGCACCATATCTGCGCGAGTTTTCACACTAACCTGTTCAAGGCTATAGAGGCACCCCGGCACGGTAGCAACAGCGGGTCCGGCGCGCCGCGCCGACGCAACGTAACCGGCGCCTCCCAGTCGCGTGCGCCGCTTGTAGCCAATCTCATGGCCTCGCCTCCCGCCGAATCTGCGAGCCGCGCGCCGTCTTCAGCCCGCCAGCCAAGCACTCGGCACCAGGCTTTGTTTGTTACCTTGAATGTAACACATTGTTAGTTATAAGTTGCCATTAACATATTCGCTGAGAATAGTACTTCATGGCAATTGGAGAATTATCTTTAAAATGTGATTAAAAGCCGTCTTCTCTTTGATAGACCACTTATTTTGAAAAGAATTGTAAAGTAAATAAATTCGGACCTTTTCAGCACCCATCTACTCCACGTCGAGGAAAAGTGCCTCCATCAACTTTAAAACGGGCCCACGCTTGCATCTTCCGAGCGTTGGAGTCTAGTCAACTCTACTCGATGCAACTTTGGCACAATATCTACGCAGCGAAGCTGTTTTCCACAGCGCTCGACTCGTCGCCAATGTTTAATAAGCGTAGCTTCAAACTTACTAGTATCCTCTGTTGGTCGTCAGTGACAGCGACGAGGTCGCGACAGCGGTCGGCGGCGGCGGCCAGCGCGGCGACGGCGGCGATCTGCGCACGCGCCGTTGCCGCTGCCGCTCGCGCTTGAACCACTTCCGCGCACCATGCCGTCGCGCCGACTGTCTCTACCATCACCTGAGAAGACGGAGAAAATCATTATCTTCATTCAAGCGTTTCGGAAGCTATGTACGAAATATAATTAGTATAACTTCCTAACCTAATGGCGAGCTTGTTGAGATATACCTAAATAAGTACCTATATTTAATTGAAAAAGTAATCGTGGTGCAACCTTTAGTACCTTTAGAGCATTGTTTCCTTAGCTACTGTTGTTCACTGATTGATACTGTATAAAAGTTTAAATACTTATTGGTTCACTGTGGTTCGAACTTGTGACAATGCGATTGGGCCAAAACGTCGTGAGTTCAAACCTCCCCGGCGCTCAATAACATCAATGATGGTTGTGATAGGAAAAAAAAGAAGGGTCAAGATTATATCCCGTATGTTGGACACTGCTCGTTGACACGATTAATACACTCAAGTAAAATGTAGGTCAAAAGTACCTATTCTATGTCTAACCGCTTAATGAAAAAGCATGGTTTAGAATTTTGGGTCACGTCTCTCACAATTAGCAAATACATTAACCTACCTACATTTGTTTGATGTCACTCCAAAATACACAATGCTGCCATTATAAAATATCCTTTGTAACAACTCCTGAATGTAGGCCAACAAGGAGAAAGGAATTTACCCAATTGTAAAGACGTTTTTTGTCTGTAATTTAGGGTAATTCAAATTGGCATAATGCCTGTGAAGTAGGTTACCAAAGTTGCCATTTCTTGTATTCAAAGTTAATCTAAAGCAGCAGTCTTTTGTTTCGGTGCTACGTAGGTAAAGGTACTTACAATTTTTGGCCAAAAATGGATGTATACTTTCTTTATCACAACAGGGGGGCTATCATGAAGTGCTAAAGCCGTTCAGTTTAGGTTGAGAGAGAGGGACGGAGCTATGGAGCTGCTATAGCTTCGTCCCTTTCTCTCAACCTAAACTGAACGTCTTTAGCACTTTATGGTAACCCCCCAGTAAGTTATAGCTTACCCTATTGAATCCTACTTCCAGATAAGGCAGAGTGGCGAAGTCATCTTTCAGGTAGGCGCTGAAACAAAAACAGATCATTATTAAATTAAGTAAATAGGTAATACCAAAGAGGATCGAGTATTATAGAGAGTTACTGTCAAAGTAAAATGTGTAATCACAGTGCATAGACTGCCATCTCTCGACACAAGCTTGAAACTTTTGAACCTCAGTTTTGACAATTTGGCCCATATTCTTAGAATATGTGTTAAAATGTCAAATATTAATATTAGCGCCATCTAGCCGAGCATCCCCAAACGGTGTATCGCCATCTAGGTCACCGTACCCTTTTCTGTATGGTATTGAGGTACATTTTTTTCTTAGACTTTATCTGTCTATACGAAGTTATATATGTCTTTGGTAATACCTAATTAAATACTTAGCAGGTTCATAATTTTGATAAAAAAATTACGAATAATTTATATCGATTTATACATACATACAATCACGGCTGTATCCCATAAAGGGGTAGGCAGGGCACATGAAGCTACTCAAGTCTCAGTGCTTCTCGGTTTATGATTCATCTTTAACACTTGAGGAACAATAATGGGTTTTATGAGTTAGTTACATTGTAACAGATAGTGCTACTTTTTCAGGAAAGTATCTGCAAGGACGATATAATATAGGGATCGACAAAAAAGGGTACCCCTGAAATGTATGGGCCTTTTAGGCTTAAAACTAGATGGCGCTGTTTCGCAGCCTGGAAGTGGCCAAAATCATATTTTCCCCAAATATTTTTGCGTCTTTTTATTTTTTATAAGAACAAATGACATGCTTTTTTATTTTAATATCATCATATCTCGCCAATACACATTATGAAAAAATAAATAAAGTAGGCACCATCAGTGTAGTTAGTATTTACAAGGTGCCGCTAAAAAATGACGATTCTTAGTATAGAAATAGTGAATCCTATATAAATAATCCTAATGGTATAAGGATCATTTGGGAAAATTATATATTAATAACACTTAAATAAAAATTTCATACAATAATATATCATAAACTAGCCAATTAAAAAAGAGAAAACTAAAAATCTCAGTCTAATTCCCATTGTCTTTATGATACCTTGTTGTACAAATTGGGGAATTTGTTAACCTCATCAAGTATTTTCTCTCATTTACTTAAAGGTTAACTGGAAGAGATCCCTCAAAGGGATAAGTTCGCCTTTGTACTTCACATATCAATATATGCTATATTTTAATGTGTTTTTGTGCAATATACAGTTACTACTACTACTATTACTACTACTAAAAGACCCTGAAGCACAGTGCCCAAGATGCTGGCAGGATCATTTTAGTTGTCCACCATTTAATATTAAATTAAATATTTCTTGGTACACCTAACATTGGTACATATACCAACCAAATCACATACCCACTTATCATTCAAAAGTACTAGTAAGTATAATTAATTTTAATTGTTTTAGAAAATAAATACATCAACGTTATTTTGTTATCTAAGTACCCTATTCTATTTTAGTTTTCCTGTGGACACGTCGGAAACATAATTCAAATGTCTATTGTTACATAAAATAATAGCTTTATCATAGGTATCGCTAGAAAACAGTAACACAGTATGAAAACGAAAGCATATTGTTACATGAAACAATAGTAAACGTGGTGTCCACAATGCCAAACACCCGCCCGGGCCGTCGGGCCGTCACTCACACATCAAAGCACCATCGTCCGACATCCAGGGTACGTAACCGAATGCACAAACGCTCATGAAACGAAACGCTCGTAGATATTTATCTCTATCGCTCTTGCTTATACACAAGAGCGATAGAGATAGATATCTACGAGCGTTTCGTTTCGTAAGCGTTTGTGCCATTCGGCTACTTACCCTGGTCGTAAACCAAATACACATAAATGTGACGTTATCTAGGTAAGGGGAAGGTCCTTATTTTCTTCATACTAAACTGAACTGTCACCGCATACATCAGAATAACAGCGCCCTCTTGATAATAGTCACATATGTCTGCCAATTTTCTGGTCAGGCTTGAATTCAATTCAATTCAATTTAAGAGCGAGGCTCTTGTCGGTGCAGCTTGATGAAGTTGTCTCCACTTTGGTCGATCCGAAGCCAACCTTTTAGTATCCAGGGTGCGTAGCCGAATGGCACAAACGCTCACGAAACGCTCACGAAACGAAATGCTGGTCTATGCTGAAATCTATCTCTATAGCTCTTGCATATTGGCGCGACAGAGCCCGACTAACTGGCGCGGTGTTTCGTTTGGCGTCGGAGAAATGCCATTCGGCTACGGGGCCTGGTACGACACGGCCCTTACATGTTCCTTTACATGGCTCATATAACTCTTTCTTGGCCTTCCCCTTCCTCTCCTTCCATTTAATTTCCCTCCATCCATTTTTTTTCATAATAGAAGGCTTTAATTGTATGCTGCCAAATTAGTCCCAACGGCCGCCGTTAGTATTAACGTTGGATTTGCCGATAAGATGACAATATGTATTTGTGATAATCACCGCTCTGTCACACACGTTGCCAATATCGAAATACAGAAAACTATGATACGTGCGGTCACCAAATTTGATTTCTGTCACTTTTCCCTAAACGTTAAATATGAACATACTCATCTATATCATTTTACGCCGGTATCTAATATATTGTGTGTGAAATACAATGCCTCGGATTTCGAAATTCGGAAACAGCATATATAGTGAGGACGGGGCATGATGTCAGTTTTGACATAAGCTGTGAATGCCTTCCCATTTTACCGTGGACAATTATATTATCGTTCCTTATTTCACGCTTGTCGCGACATGTGGTTTGATAAGGATGAAAATATAGTATCAGAGATAGATATAGCTAGAAAGTTTAGGTATTTTGAACGTGAAAATAATCAAAATTGTTTACAATAGCTAAGTAAGAATGACCTCTTAATCTGAATGTCTGTGAACTGAAAATGGAAATTCAATATGATTCATATGATAGTAAGTAAATTAGGTAACCTAATGAAGATAAGATGCAAACTGGGTAGCAAAACGCTCTCATAGATAAATAGGTGGTACTTTAAATACCTTACGCCGTGTCTTGCGTGGGCGACGGTCGCGCGACCGCCGCCGTCGCGTCTCATACTTCCATATTGATAAGGTTTGATTTCGTATGCGTCGCATCGCCGTCGCGCGACCATCGCGCGACCGTCGCCCACGCAAGCCACGGCGTTAGCGTACCTGTGTGCACGCTCATATTGGACGTGCTGCGGGGCGGGGCGTGCGGCATACATGTCAAATTGAAGCTCATACAAGTGTCTTGACTAGACGCTGCATAGGGTGTACACACGCTCACCCGCCCCGCTCCGAGCGTCCACTCAGACCTTACACTCTATCGGCCCAGCCACGACATTGGTCTAAGCGCGGCAGCGGCGAGCGGCAGCCATACGTGCGAATGAAAAGTCCCATCGCTGTGTCTCGCTTCAATGTATGGCCGCCGCTCGCCGCTGTCGCGCTTAGACCAATGTCGTGGCTGAGCCGTATGTGTTTAGCTCCATAGACAAAGCGGTCGAGTAAACCTCACGTTTTCCGGATATCCTCTGTTTGCACACGTCGTGTCGGAGCCGTATCGTTGAGTGCCTGTTTACTTTCCATTATCCCTCATTTGAAACTATTCGTGACGACCAGAGAAGCTTATAATGGTTGCCTTTTTAATACGTTTATGACTTATTTTATGTCATGGGTTGGAAAATTTACGTTATTGTTCGTTAATCGGGGTTGGATAATAATTAAAAGCAAATGTAAGGTGACGTCGTTTTCGTTTTGTTGGTTACCTACATATACATTACAAATATTACAATACATATTCATAGTATTCATGTGAAATATTTCTAGTAAAACTATAAAAATGCCTATAAAAATGATTTATGTCAGAATCTTATACTTTTAAACGAGCAATTCTTGTATATTTATTTATTTATATATACCGACGATTTCGGAAACCGCTTTAAGGCTGCTTTCAAAAAAAACGTCAAAAGAATGTAAAATTGATAGTTTTAGTCGGTGAAATACTACACTTTCCGTTATCCAATAGATTTATTTAATTCAAGTTCCAGGTAGAGCATCTTATTATCTTGATTTTTATAAGACTGGATTTTTGAAAACTAACTCATTAAATTAATTATGAATTTTTCTCTAATGCACGTTTAGAAAAACGCACGTATAGAGCTGAATCAGTCGATCTTATTTGTAAAATTTGGACAATTTTGAATATTAAAACGGGTAAATTTATAATTCGTATATCCTGTACCACAATCATTTCAGACTAGATTTTTATTTTAAGTTTTTGAAAAAGAGTAAACTAGCCTAAGGCGAATTCAATTTTTTTCAGAAATTACCTAAAATTAAGTGACAATTTCTTTGAAAATCTACATCACATCGAAGTAAGATTTATACTAAATTAATCTGCAACGTTTACTTAAATTGCTGTTATGCCTTAGTGATTATAAATTGCTATTATTGATTTTTGCCAATTTTTTGAAAACGAGCCTTCACCGGTACAATTATTACCACTTTTGGACATTTTCTCATATTTTGTTAGACCAAGTAAAAAAAGTCCTATAATGTGATATATATTTATAAACTACTCGCAAAGCCCTTTAATTTGATACCACACACGGTATGATCGAGCGCTCGGTTGCGATTTCACTATTTTTAACACGAAAGCCCTCTTAAAATTTTTCGCTGAAATTTGTTGTGGGGGTTTTCGGGGGTGAAAAATCGATCTAGCGTAGCCTTAGATCCCGGAAAACGCGAATTTTCGAGTTTTCATGAGTTTTTCTTTCGCGTTTGTAAACGTAAAATATGGTCGTTAATTTCGCCGCGCGCGCATCGATTCCGCTTAGCTCAGTCGTACAAAGTCGGTCTAATGTACGCAGATAGATCGTAGGTGTCAAGGTTTCGAATCCCGGCCAGAAATTAAGTTTTTGTTTTTTGTCTTTTTTTTTGTTTTTGTATTTATAAGAGTTTTTTTTTTATCTAAAGACGTGATATATTAAAATGGTCGCCCAGATATTTTGATTTAAATTGAAACAATATTGGTACCTAATATATAAAATTAAAACGTTAATCATATTTATTGCTTAAAAAAATTGTACATATAGTAAAGATTATTTATATGACTAGTTTAACTGTTAAATATCGGATTACAACTGCAAGTAGCAAAAACAACTAAGTAACTACACAATATGTGTTGATACAGTAAGCCACGCAGCTTTAACTATAAATAAAGAGTCACTGTTGCTGGCTGTATTTGTACTTCACCCTGAATATGTAATCAATGTCCGCTCCCAGGTTCAAAAGGATCTAAGGCCGTTAAAACCATAAGGTGATATGTACATATTATTAAGAGATATATTTTATATGTTTTTCTTCTTACTGTAACGATACAGAGGTTTATTATTATTCTTACTTATGTTACACACCTTATTTTTGCCTAAAATTAAATTTGTTTACGCAAAAGTAAAGCGACAGTTTTCGCAGTAATTAATCTTTTGGGAAAGGTTTCAATACATGAAGGTATATTATGGGTATTCTGAAAATTAATACAACACTCGTGTAAAGTTACCTATCAACCTCCACGCACCCATATTATAGAAGAGCGTAGATCCCATATTATAGAAAATTCATTTAGAACCAGGAAAATGCTTGTTCAGCGTAGGTACCAAACATAAGTATGAGAGGTTTATCTGTTGTTGCTTTGCGGTACAAAGCAAGGTCCATATTTCTTTGAAAAAATATGAATAAAGATTAACCGAGCTTTTCGGTGTCCGGTGGGAAAAATACGACTTTTGAGGATATCTTCAAAGTCATATTCAAAAGACTCATTAATCCCATCATCCGCAAATCGACCTAATAAGCTCTATGAATTTTGCTTTTGTGCTTTTGAGATTAGTGACACAAAAAATATAATATTATGTTAATAACCTTGTGTGATCAGATGTAATATGATGTGTTTATAAGGAAATAATACCAATAAATATGCCTTTATATCATTGCGCACAGCTTTACCGCAGAAAACTTTTATAGGCCATTCAGCATACCGTTTGATCTCGATACGATTCAAGAGCCGTCACGCTGCTCGTGTTCGCATAAAGAAATCATTCTAGAACGGAAAACACAAGCTGGAATCATTGTTATTTATTTAGGTTAAGGATAAAACGGGATGTAGTTGCTAAGATGTCGGAAGGGACACACGTTACGACGGAGTTTAGTAGAATTTATAAAGATGGTGGAATATGAAGTGTAAAAAATGGCGGGGATTCATTTAAAAGGGCATATTTGGTGCCGTGTGTTGATTAGGAAAAGTAGAAGGAAACATTTTTGAAGTGTAAAATTATCGACTTTTGTCAGAAGAGTTACTCGTAAACAAAATGAATGACCTTGGAACTTTTTGCGTCAATAGATATTCTCATTCCCTACAAACCCTTACGAGTAAATGAATCCTCATTATTTGTTACACCTTGTACATATTGAACACAGAAGTTTTCAAAAATACTGTAACAATTTGGCTATTTTTTTTGCGTGATTTCTCTGACTAACTTGTTTTAAAGCGTTAAAAGCTAACATTTTACTAATGAAAGTAATAAACGCTTCTGCGAAGCTGAAAACTGCATTAGCCGAGAGTGGCATCTGGCATTAAATGTGTCTGTCTTAAATTATCAGAGTAATGCAGACGGATCAAAGGGGTTGGAACGAACGGCCTTAGACTGAGGACTGGACGCACAAGGAGCGCGGCGCGGTGAGCGGGGCGACGAGCGTTGCGATATGCGGCCGCGCCGCCGTTGTCGTCCAAAAGAGGTACAGTTAGTAGTCTACTTTCCTCCTAGTCAAATCAGCTTCTTTTTAAGAACTGTCAAACGATTTTGAACGACTTGCTAATTTGAATTTAATATGAAATTGAATTGAGAGACGTCACGGTCAACTGATTTACTTTATATATTTCTATCTGATTTATAAAATATAAATTAGAGTCTAAAATAAGTTCTGTCCCTGTTTTTTCAATAATTATCTGATGCTTTATTTCGTGCATGGTATAAAATATTTTTCCCCTCACTAGCTCGGAAACACGTGTTTTGTCCTTTAATACCAGCGGGTAAAAACGGATTTTATCCACTAGTGGGTAAAGTAATTTGACCTTGAATAAAGTCAAATTAACTGCTTTAAAATTGATAAAAGTAGGTGAATCTAGTAATAAAGATGATTTACCACCTGTGGAACTACTGGAAGCAGTGATAAACGCATTTTTTGCGTTGTAGTTTCCTTGCTATAGTGAAGGGAAAAGTTTTGTGTTACACTCGGGTGCAAATGTATTTTACTTCTCGCGTGTTAAAAAACTCGCAAGTTCAGAATTCTATTCTCGAACCACTCGCTTCGCTCGTGGTTCAACTATAGAATCCTTTCACTTGCTCGGTTTTCAATTCCACACTCGGCGTTAAAATACAACCTTGTATAACAAATAACTATTATTTTAAGTACAGCCAAGTTGCCTATTCTACATACATTTTCATCGTGTGCGCGCAGGGACACGAATCAAAATGTATCGGCAAGGTGCGTGAACGGAGGGCGCTGATAGGCGGAATAGTCAAACATGAATGTCAGCGGCAGCCGTCGGAACTAATTTGACTGTATAAAATATAACATAGAAAACTCCACAAAATGCGAGTAGCACTAGCCGTGCACCTAGCCAATAGGTTGGAATAAATCTGTTTATTTAACCCCCGACGCAAAAACGACGGGGTGTTATAAGTTTGACGTGTCTGTCTGTATGTCTGTCTGTTTGTCTGGCTGTCTGTCTGTCTGTCCGTCTGTGTGTGTGTCTGTCTGTGGTATCGTAACTCCCGAACGGATGAACTGATTTAGATTTAGTTTTTTTTTGTTTGAAAGCTGAGTTAGTCGGGAGTGTTCTTAGCCATGTTTCATGAAAATCAGTCCACTATGTCGCGGTGGGAGGTTTTTCAAAATTATAATTTTGTGGTTAGGTTATTGTACGGAGCGTGTCGCGTACGTTCAGTCCGCGGCCTACAATACCTATTATATTGACAGAAGTGAACAACCTTGTGGGTTGAGTTTCAAAGGGCTCCAGGGTTGGAGTTGCTTAGTTTTCATTTTTAAGTTTCGAGACGTTATTATCAGGTGCTTACATTAGGTTGGTTTAGACAAAATTGTGAAATCAAGGTTTTTAATTAACAAAATAAAAAAATATAATAAAATTGGCCCTAGGTTACAGGTTGAATTGTTATTCTGCTTCTAACACATTAAGCCTACCGCGAACCATGTGCGATCTGTTGCCCCTTTGTAAGGCGCACTTCGAACGTAAACACCGCTTAGAGGCAACCCACACTCAGGCAACGCATGTCTTAAGACGCGGAACGGACGTCAGCGCCACGCCGCCCGAGTGTAATTTAAAAAACGTCTCCTCAGTACATTTTGTATAGGAAGGACGTAGGACGTAAAAGATAGTCCCTAGATGCATCAATGTCACAGTGAACGTTTTTCAAAAAACAGTCTAAGGCATCAGTTACTTCTTGGTACACTGTGTGGTAGGTGCTCTAGAGGGTAGAACAATGTCGTAAACCCTATTACCATCATCATTCAGCAAACGAAGTAACGGGTTTCAAGCTACTACGCAACATTGTTACAAACGTGGCAGCCCTACAGTTTTCAGCGGGTCGCCGGACCCTTTATAGCCAGTAAAAGGGATTGCTTCATTAAATTTGGTAGTCCTGATGAGGCAAAGGATATTGCATCGTATTTTTTCGTAAGGCGACTCGGAGTTTATCACTGTACTTTACTTAGTACGTTCGATTTACTCCGCTGTCCAACTGGAATATTTTAGTAGGTATTCTATTTGACTTTCACAGTAGATAAAGCCAGGGATACACTCGGGGATATCGTTTTTTCGCAAATTTGTATTATACCAGGCGGTGTATAGGTAAGTAGTTTTTGTCAATAATCGACAATTATTATCATTACCAGGCAATTTGTAAATAAGTATTTGGGTTTCCAAGACAACTTGCAAACTACACCAATCAAACCTTGCTGAGTTGCTTTAGCTAAATTTATTTCTAGGCTACTGTTACTCAAAAATTAGGGCATTAACTACTTAATTGAGCATAAGTTTTTCATATTTGCTGGTATGTGGTCTAAGTATTTATAAATTACAATGGTAGTTGATGTAAACCGTCTTTGTAAATAAAATAGTTCACTGCTGAGTGGCGTGTGGCGTTGATCAGAATGCTAGTTTTAGATGGCGCAAATATCCTTAGATATACTTGTACATACATAATTCCATTCCATTATTGGCTTCTCATATTTATGGGACATTTTTATACTCGGTCAGCCTCATAAACAAGTAAGTACCCGTGTTTATAGCTCGAATCTTGTTTTATGATTTGTGCATATAAATAGAGCCATCGATCACTTAATGAGCTTTACATCCTCGACTAACATGGGCGACATTATGTGTGATTATGTGACAGAGTGATACGAGTGCCTGAAATCTCCATTAAAATATTTTTTACAGATACTATGTAGGTATTAAACTTAACGTCGTTTCCAATTATTTATTTTGTAGGTGAAATACTGTTGATTTAGTACTTATTTAGTAAAAAATTTCGTAAATAATAAACTTAGGTATTCAGCAAAATTAACAAGCCACCGTAGGGCGAAATTTAAATGAGAATTAGTGGGTTGTTTCATGAAATATAAAACATTTAAATGTTCTTTTTTCTACTCATAAAACTCAGCTTGGGCTTGAATCCTAATACAATTGCCAGCCGAGTAGCTATTTCAATGTAAGTATATACCGAGTAAGCCCGATTACAGGTGTATTCCTATTTGTCCCCTCTTCATATATGACAGCGGTCACCTGGGGTGAGGAAATAGGAATAATTTAGGAATACTGTGTATACAATCATAATTATGCATATTTGGTTAGTATCGATCTCAATGTCGCCTTACAGGACTCTCTTGAGTAGCCAACGCGAATAAAAAGCCAGAAAATTGCTCCCCAGAATCGAGCCAAGTGGGGCGACTCTTGTTCGCTGCAAAAGTGGTTTCAATTGACAGTTTAATCGAACATCCTCCATTGAATAATGTGGTCACAATTTTCAGGCGTATTTTTGCTGAAATTTAAAAATTGCAGCTGCAATTTTGTGCATGACATGAAAGCATTTTTAAGTTACTTCTACCGTGTAAGTTTTGATAATGATAAGTGAATATACAAGGTACCTACGAGTAAAAGTACATATACACTGGAGAGACGTGAAAACAGACAGCCTGAAAACTCGTTTTCATTGTGCATAATATTACAAATGTTTTATTTATTATAGGATTTTTACCATGCTCTTTATTCATACATTCATTATTTTTCGTTATTGTTAGGAATGCGTAATTTTTATTACACAAATAAATAGGAAGTAATAATTTAATAATCTTATCGTAGATACACTACTGTCCAGATTTAAATACTTATGAACGGCATTTTTATGCCCATAATAGTTACTCGAGTAAATCTAATAAGAGTGATAACTGATAAGATTGACAGATAAATAAAATATTTTGTGTTTTGTCTTTTAGTTCATATTTATAAATCTTGCTTTAGCCGCAAAACAACTTTTTTTTTTGTTTTTAGGTAAGACTAAGGTTAACCTCAAAACAAAAAAAGTGTATATTTTTGTAAGGGAGTATAAGGGAGTGTAATATAAATCAAGAGTGAACAGGCATCTTCTGGGCGAGCTTACTCCATCGTAGGCCACGTCTTTGCCTTTGGCTATGTGGACAAGAGTAAGCCCATTTATAATAATAGAAAAAAAATAAAAATTGTGTGCCCGTGTGCGAACAGTTTATTTGTTTAACATAACGATAATAAAATTACAGCTATCCAAATATTTGACACATACTGTTTAATGAAATTGCTCTCCAATAAATGTTATAATGTTTACCAATCGAGAATTTCATTGAGATCAAAAGGTTGTATGTGTCGTGTTATATTTCGCTAGCATGAATACTCAAACTCTCAATTGAGGAGTGTCTTTTCAAAAGGGCTTATTTCCATTTTTTCTTTTTTTTAAACTATGAATGCAGTTTTTCTTAGCATAGAAAATTACGCGTTGTTTTGAGATAAAAGTTCAAAAAGTCTCGCCTTGATCGTTAAAAAAAAGATTAGAATAATAATAATAATAATCATTACACATTTTGAAAAATGTGTAATGATTATTTATGTGGATAAACCAATGTATGTAGTACAACAACATTCATATCAACTAACGTTAATACAAAATCCAAAAATAAAATAAAACTATTTTAAAATAATAACATTTACGCTACAAGGCCACATCAAAAGGGCTTAATTCCCAAAAGTTATTATTAATTATAGTTATGGTAATTAAATATTTATTTAGGTACACATGTTACGTTTGATGTAATCATAGCATTAACGTCAACTTACAACATTACAATTTTGCAAATTAAATATTAATTTCAAAATCAATTCTAAGGAATTATGTTTTTCTCGATTTCCCAAAAAAAGTTCAAAGTGGAAATAAGCCCTTTTGAAAAGACACTCCTCAATTGAACCTACCAGGTTATTGACAGTGTTTGTAACAACATGATGGTACCTATATTTATTAGAATTTGTTTGTTTACTTTTTAATTTTAGTAACTTATCACCTCCTTATCGTTTTAGACTGTTGTATTCACAGGAGATGGAAACTTTAATCTCTATAGAGAACGGCAAATGTACAATTTAGAGTCAAGAAAACTTTACCAAAATAATTTTATAGATTATCATTACTTAATGTCCTTAAATTCGAATACATTCACGGTAAAAGTGTTTTACTTATGTAAAATACAAATCGAAACGGCGTCAAACACTTAAACATAAAAAGCTACCAAAACCAGTGTGCGTAGCCGAATGCACAAACGCTCACGAAACGCTCACGATAATATCTCTTTCGTGGCTATCTATCTCTATCGCTCTTGTGTATTGGCGCGACAGAGCCAGACTACCTTTCGCAGCGTTTCGTTTTCGTTTCGCGTCGCAGAAATGCCAGTCAGCTACGGCAGTTGTTATACATTAAGCGTATCTATAATCAGTAATAATATCAGCCAACGGAAATCCAGGCCATGTACGAAATGTAACGTTTTTATGATGCCGTCAAAAAGCCAAAACGCTTTCCTTCCTACTTGTTTTGCGTCAGGAGTTTTATGCGATAAATAATATCTTTTTAATGTGAGATTTGAGTTTGCTCTACATGGCACCTTTGTTCCAATAATAACAGTTTAGGCTACTGTTACTCAAAAAATAGGGCATTAACTACTTAATTGAGCATAAGTTTTTGAAATTTTAGAATACGTTACTCGATAGCGTACAAGTCACTGAAAATTACATTCACTGTAAGGTGCATCAGGGTAATTTCGAATGACAGGAATGCTCAGGTAATTTCGAGAGGGGAATCTTGATATGATGGAAATAATGGTGATTTTTATGCGACTTTCAAAATTACCCTAATGCACCTGATGGAGAAAGTGAACAGCGGCCCCAAACGGTTAGGTACTCGAACATAAAATTACATACATGGGGGCGATTTTTGAATCTCGCATACGGGATTTTGTCACTAAAATACCGGTTGAAAACGGTGACTTGCTTATTATTTTCAGTGACAATTTTCTGATTTCGAACGCGTGAGACTCAAAAATCGGCCCCATTTTCCGTGACGCTATCAATCAAGTTACTGTGTTCTAAAGCGTCAAGAACCATGAGGTACACGCTTATTTAACTGAATTTTTGGTAAAAGTGAAATCCGCCATCCGTAGTTGCTTATAGGTAATTAAGTACTACATATTTTTAGATACACACACGGATCGAACGCGATAAAATAACATTTTCAGTACAGATGGTGTTTTTTTTACGCAATAGTGCGAGAAGCGGTTCACTATATGTCAGGTTGAAACTTCGGAGGGCCATCAGTACTGAAAAACGTCGTACGATACACATGCGAAAAGGAAATAATAATTTATCGCCACTCGTTTCGAACTTCCTTTTTTACGCACTTGTATCGTAATGTACTATTACCTTTTATTCAACGTTTCGGCCAGGTTGCACTAGCCGTGGTCGCGGACACTATATATTTTCTATTAAGCTTCTTACCCGTTCCGTGTCCCCGCACTAGCTAGCGGATGCCATAAATGCAACGTTTATTTATATCTTCACTCATTCCATTTTATATTAAAGGCATTTTTAACATTTCGAGTATACTCGACGATAATGTTACTATGATGCCGTCAAAAAGCCGCGGCGGTAATACTCATAATATTAAGAGCAACTTGTTTGTACTACTTGATACTAAGCACTGCCTCTAAGTTTAAAACCGATATCGACTATTTGAATTGTGCTGAGCATACTAACAAGCCACGTGGAGAGCTCTTATTGCTGTTTGAACTATTCTATTAGCATTTGTGGCAGATAATTTGTAAATACGGATTAAAATGCTCGTTAGTGTTTGCTTCAGTTTTATTTTTTACAAGAAAAAGTATATTCATACTAAGCTACGTGTAGAGGCAACTGGGAAATGTAAATTAAGATATTGGACTATTAAGTGTTTTTATTGTGTTTTACTATGTTGTTGAATGTTTTAAAAATAAAAACACAATTTAATATTTAAATAAAAAAACCACAATTATAATAGTAGTAACGAAGTAGTTAATAACACAAATAACAGTTGTTAATAACCAGAGATCGGACAGATTTGCGACATTCTTAGTGACTTACGTCATTTTAATGACTTTTAGTATGAGATGACGCACAAAAATCCGATCTCTGTTAATAACACAAAAAATGTATACTTTAAAAATGTAGGATTCAGAAGAAGATCCTACAGCAAGTCTTTGATGTTGTACTTATTCGTATAAAAAGATGTTAAAGAATTTCGCGGGGAAAATAAGACGCTAAAGATGCCTTAGAAATGTAAATAAAATCGGTGTCAAAACGCGAAGAGGCACCGGACATTTAAATAAATAATAAGATGGAAATGATTTTGCATGATTTTTTGTATATTGCGCAAGATTGTTAAAAGTCTACTCCAGTTAATGGACGCTCTAAGTTCTAAACCATTTTATGGTATTTTTAATCCCCGACGCAAAAACGACGAGGTGTTATAAGTTTGACGTGTCGGTCTGTCTAAATAAAATAATAATATCTAATAAAGAGTACTATCGTACAGTATGGCCACTCCCGCTCCCCGCTAAAAGTTCCGCCCACCCCCTCTCGGTTACCTCACCTGCCTGTCAAAAACGCGAACAGTCGACCTGTCATATTTCACCTACACGAGTTTAGACTGTGTGCTAGGAAGGCGCCTCTTTCAATATTTGATCGCCAGTGTTCGAAGTGTATCGTAGCTTTCGAATGGATGAACCGATTTATATTTACGCAACTATGGGAACAAATCAAATTATTTTTAACAAATATTTTGATTTGTGTTTTTTTTTAAGTAGTCACACTACTATATATAAATTTATATTTGTTTTTTTTTGTTTGAAAGCTGAATTAGTCGGGAGTGTTCTTAGCCATGTTTGATAAAAATAGGTCCGCTATGTCAGGGGTTTTTAGATTTTATATTTGTTGGTTAGCTTATACACAGTAGGTAGCAAAATAATGTTGCTAGACAACGTTCTAAGTCAGGTCTATAATCCGGCAGAGCAGACACCTTGAAAAGTAAGAGCAAAATGGCGCACTAAAGAGCAAATCCAGCTTTCAGGGGGGAAGGGGTGTTTTATGTCTTAAGCCGCATTAAATCTGATCATAAACCAGTATGGCCGTCACGTGGCTCGATAAGTACAATCAGTATCCGTTTATGGTTATAAAAAAAGTATTTTTATGCAAGGAAATGTTTGATAAAGCTCATACTATGTTCGCTAAATATTCGTGCGATTCTTGCTAAATATATTTTTGTGTAAAATAAAGAAAAATATATACACTGTACTTTATTTAATATACTGCATTATCAAGGTATACTAACTAAATTTCATAAAATATGACAAAAATAATACCTATTATTTTTAAATAACACAATGCATGAAACGGAAAATACTAGGGCCGGATGTTCCGAATCATACATTGTTTATTAAGTGACATATTTCTATTTGATGGAATCTATTTAATAAGCACTGATAATAGTGATAATGCAATATAATATTCCAATATAATATTCAGGCATAGTGATGGCAGGTGGACTAAAATGTTAACGGAATGGTGGCCGCTTACAGATGTAAGAAGCGCTTGGCATCCTTTAGCTCGTTGGGTGGACGACATCCGCAAAATTGCAGGTCACAACTGGATGAGACTAGCTCAGGACCGGGATACATGGCGTACTAGAAGAGAGGCCTATGCTCAGCAGTGGGCGATAAGGGGCTGACATGATGATGATGATGAATATTCAAAAAAGTATACTTAGTTTTTATTTTTTCGCCAAAGTGTGCACTTTGGCTCGGTTTGATGATGATGCCTTACCGTTGTTTTCTTCTAATTTTTGAGGTGAAAAAAAAAAACTTTTTAAGATGTTGATGTTGATATATTAAGATTACCGTAAGTTAAACAGTTTACGCTACCATTTTTCTATCAGTGTACTAACGGAACTTTAAATGTAAACAAAGCACACAATGTTTAACAAAGCACTTTACTGTTTTCCTCGGTTATTCCAAATATGTATAATTTCTAACGCATTTGCAAGCAGTTTCAGGTTACCTATTCCGGCAAATTTGTATTATAAATTGTATCAAAACAATCGATTGTTTTATTAGCCTGAACGAATCTAAAACAGTCAATTTGCGTTGCAGCACAAACATTTGCATAACATAATTTATTCTGAGCAAATACCTATATTAATTTACGTAGTACGTGTTCCCCGAATAAGTGTTTTCATGTTTATATGGAACCGAAGAGATTGGCAGCAAAGAATATTAAATTTAGAGAACGCGACAAGCAGACGATAATTGAATCGGTGCTGTGTACGAAGTCTGCGTCTGAATGCGTATTGTAATTCGTTGGGTTGCAAAAACCGTTTTTTTTCTGGCTTGAAAAAAAAAAACATGAAAAGAAACCGTGAAAAAAAAAACCTTTTTTTTTGCAGTATGTTTTTTTTCTAAAGTACAAAATCTCAAAATTTGCAAAGCAGATAATATTTTTATACGGTTTTTTAGACTTAATGTTAACTATTAAACTAATTTAATCAAATAACTTTAATTTCTGGTCTTATAAAAGTAACATTTACGAAATCTGTAGTTGGTAGTTATCACTATTTACTGTGGGCAACAGCACCGCCTCTCTACGCTGCACGCCGCATCGGGGATTCCTCAATAAACGTTTGTATACTGAATGTTAATCGAATTAAAATGTACGTTATTGTTATTGAAACACGTTACAACTCACGACAAACCGTTATTGGCAAATTATTTGTTCACCTGAAAAAAAAAACATTATTAGAAAAAAAAACAATGGTGCTCGGTTTTTTTCTATGTTTTTTTCATAATTCTGAAAAAAAAAACATTTGGTTTTTTTCTATTTGCAACCCTAGTAATTCGTCGTACGCGCGTAGGATGAGATGAGAATGCTACGAGCAACTACCTAAGTACCTACTCGTACTTAATATTGAATAAGATACAGCGGGGCAAATCACGACTGGGCGGCATTTGTAACTGATCCATTTTTTCCATTATTGCCTACACTATTAAGTTGACTTCCACATGTATCCACTGAACAATCTTAACATGTGTGTCATATATAACCTAAGTGGACACTTTAATTACTAATGCAAACATTGTAAAACATTGAAAAAAAAAATGGATCAGTTTCATTTGGCCCCCAGTCGAAATTGCGCCGATGTACTATATTTTTTATAATTATATTTTTGCGATTAAATAAATTGTCCACAATTTTTTTTTAGATCTTTTATTAATTATAAGAGTTAAGACTATTTTAGCCTAGATTTGTATAATGTATAGTCACCATCAGTTATATCTGATCGGCCGGGGAGCGCAAAAATATCTGAACACGCCTTATCCCCTTGAAAATAGAGGCGTTATTGCTCCTATTTTTTATTGTAATTAAAAAACTAAACCAAAAACTTGTCAGACTACGTTTATACCTACGGAAAGCGGCCATCCCATTTACTCTTAAAATATCTTTTCTGAAGCATTAAGTCTGACCTTTTTAAGTTGTAGATATTTATAGAAATACTGAAGCTCAGAAATTAATTTTACGTTACGACTTATTAATAATATTTGAAATACGTTACGCGAAATCTTTGCTATTAATTAATATCGAAGAAGAAAATGGTTCATTTGGTTTATTCACATGAAACAAATTCCAGATTTTAGGGTTTCTAAGTATTTTTGATTTAATTCGAGCAAAAGAAATTAAACCATAATATTGTGTATTTCTTGGTATTACTGAGGTACCGAACTCAGGGCCTTTTTGCAAAAGTTATTGTTAAACGTGTATTTTTTGGTATTGTACCTACGATTCTTTACCGCTCCGTCATTCACATTTGTGCTTCTTATTCTTTCATATCAATCTGTCAAATCATCAATCAAAATGTTACTGACCCCTATTTTTTATTCAACTACAGAAAGTTAAACAAATAGTCTCCTCAAAAAGCATAAAATAAAGAGTTCGAAATGTTTCCCACACAAAAATAAATCTATCATATAGGTAAGTACTCCCAGCTACAATATAAGTTAGTACCCAACTCCCAAGTTACAAACTCCGCAAGTTACCCCAAAGTGGCAACATAATAGAACAACTTATTAGTTACATAAATGACTCTCCATTTATCCGTTAATTTTATTTCTCGTAGAAGTAACAAAAAGAAATGATGACTTTCTCAAGTCGGGTTTTCCCTCGAGCTAGGTTAGAAGACAATTCTTATAAATAATAAATCTTTTGTGCAATTTAGTTGAAATTGCTTGAAGGTAAACAATTTGAAGTCTTGGTAAAGTGATTAGTTTTGTAGCCTAGGTTATTTGTCAACGTCTTTTGTGTACATATGAGACCACCTTTAACCCGTTTATTTACCTACTCGTGAATGTTTTAAATTATAAAGTAGTCAGCTGTCTTATTTTTTTTGTATCCTTTGAATCATACCAATGTTTTGTACAGTCGTTCAGTTACATCTACAGTCTACAACCCAACGCAAACAAACATAATTATCAGCCGGCGGCGTAGCCGAATGGCAGACGCCGACAGAAATTCAGTCAGCTCTGTCGCGCCAATACGCAAGAGCGATAGAGATAGCTACGAAACAGATATTTTCAGTACAGATGGTGTTTTTTTTACGCACTAGTGCGAGAAGTGGTTCATATAAATATGCCAGGTCGAAACTTCGGAGGGTCATCTGTACTCCCTTCGGTCGTGTTTTAATTTATCGCCACTCGTTTCGAACTTCCTTTTTTACGCACTTGTATCGTAATGTACTATATCATGAGAGTTTGTGCATGTGGCTACCTATAACACTGAAATTTTATGATCATAATATTTAAGGCGTGTTCGGATATTTTTTTATCGTGTACATATTATTATACACTTTTAAGTACCTACGCGAAGTAGATAATAAGAATAAGTTACTCATTATCCAACTCAAAAATACTTCCAGTTCTAACGAAAGATATAATGCAAACTTTCAAATGCATACCGTGGCCTAAGTAAAATCTCGAGCTAACGCGCATTAGCGTCGTTTAAACTATAAAACATATTATACTTGCGCTCAAGCTGCGAATTTAAATTCAAAGAGTTGTCTGGTAGTTTTGCATAATCTCATCGCAGGCGGGACAAATGTATGCAAGGAAACCGTAAGCACCCTGAGGGGAATACAATATTCATAACTGTATAAAACTGATCTTACATCCTTGGCTGATAATTGGGCTTTAGCTTTAACTTTCAAAAAATGTTAAATAAGCTTAGTACAGTCAACAACACAGCTGTGTATACAGACAAAGTGCCAAAAATATGTATACACACCTTTATGTACAGGTAATAAAGTTCTGTATACATATTTTTGGCACTTTGTATACACAGCTGTGTTGTTGACTGTACTTGGGCCATTTTTTAACCCCCGACGCAAAAACAACGTTTTTGTGTCGGTTATAAGTTTGACGTGTCTGTCTGTCTGTCAGTCTGTCTGTCTGTCTGTCTGTCTGTCTGTCTGTTTGTCTGTGTGTGTGTCTGTCTGTGGCACCGTAGCTCCCGAACGGGTGAACCGATTTCGATTTAGTTTTTTTTGTTTGAAAGCTGAGTTAGTCGGGAGTGTTCTTAGCCATGTTTCATGAAAATCGGCCCACTATGTCGCGGTCGGGGGTTTTTTCAAAATTTTAATTTTGTGGTTAGGTTATTTCAAAGTTGTCCACCCCACTGTTTTTGTAACATGGGTATTTTTTACGCGATTCATACTCAGAATAGAGAGCTCTTTCGATCCTGATAGGAGAAAAATAATGTCCCAAGATTTCCATACATTTTATCGAACCTTCCATTCCGTTACCGCCATACAAATGTAAACTAACACCTTATTATGTACATGACAATGCAATATTAAATAAATGACTAAATGACTAAATGACAAAATGTATGAATAAATGGTAACGGAATGGGAAAAAACCTTGGGACACTTTTTTTCTCCTATTAGGATTGAAAAAGCTCGCGATTCTGAGTAAACATAAAAATTTCCAAATAAAAAAAAAAGTGGGTGGACAACTTTGAAAAACCGGCCAAGAGCGTGTCGGGCCACGCTCAGTGTAGGGTTCCGTAGTTTTCCGTATTTTTCTCAAAAACTACTGGACCTATCAAGTTCAAAACAATTTTCCTAGAAAGTCTTTATAAAGTTCTACTTTTATGATTTTTTTCATATTTTTTAAACATAAGGTTCAAAAGTTAGAGGGGGGGGGGGGACGCACTTTTTTTTCCTTTAGGAGCGATTATTTCCGAAAATATTAATATTATCAAAAAACGGTCTTAGTAAACCCTTATTCATTTTTAAATACCTATCCAACAATATATCACACGTTGGGGTTGGAATGAAAAAAAAAATCAGCCCCCACTTTACATGTAGGGGGGGTACCCTAATAAAACATTTTTTTCCATTTTTTTATTTTTGCACTTTGTTGGCGTGATTGATATACATATTGGTACCAAATTTCAGCTTTCTAGTGCTTACGGTTACTGAGATTATCCGCGGACGGACGGACGGACGGACGGACGGACGGACGGACGGACGGACGGACAGACAGACATGGCGAAACTATAAGGGTTCCTAGTTGACTACGGAACCCTAAAAAATGGCCCACTTAACATAATTATTTAGGTACTGATGGCCTACAGATAGTAGGTAGGTGCCCATAAAAATACTGTAACTGAGTCATGCTGGTGTTATAGATCATGTCATTTACGACTCGAGTTTGCAATATCCTTACTCGTACGCTCCAAGTTTGAAAATTGTACTAGGTATTTAACTCTCGAAAGCTGCACGGGAAGCATGGTCGCGCGATAGACGATAAAATAGCAGGCCGTCCCTATCGCACTATTTGTAAGTGCGATAGGGACGGCCTGATATTTTATCGTCTATCGCGCGACCATGCTTCCCGTGCTGATGTGGCCCACAAATTACATAAATGATATAATTTTATCTAAGTATTCCGCAATTTGTCACTACATATTCTATATTGGTGGATATTAGCGAGGGTTTTATTTTTTTTGAAGTTGCTGCCTTATTCATTTCTACAAAATAGAAACTGCCTTGACCTACATATTTAATTTGAAAATAGTATTAGGAACGTTTTGTATACCTATTTTATTTCGTAAAAAATCCATGATTTTTTTGCAACCTCGTACTTACGTTTTATGATCCTCTTACTGTTCCAACGGCTCGCAATTACGGCGACATTTTCTAATTTTCTTTTTATAAAATGGCGGATTTTTGTAACTTTTAAAATAAATATCTGCGCGGGAATATTGATTTTCCTTATACCTCTAAAATGTCGTTGGCTTTGCCTCGCAAAGTTGGAAACTTCTTTAACAATTTCCAGAAGATATACGGGCTAAGTTGTTAAGTAACTTCAAAATGTTTAAGAAGAAAAATATATAAGTACGAGTACATTGGTTTATGACTCAAAATAAGGAATCAAAGTATGAAGAAGTAGCGGGATTTTATTAGGCAACATTTAAGTACCTACTTTGATAACGTATTTGCGATTTATTATTTCTACATATTTGTTAGTAAATGTGGAAATTATGGAACCGCTTATAATCCTATGATTATCTAGACATCTAGGAGTAAAGATAATATTTAGATATAGAACAGATATGGTTACATTAGTTATAATAAGACATAGTGCGGTATTGTAGGTATATAAACATCAAAACAAAACTACACTAAAAAACTGCACGAGTAAAGCGATCTATTTTTGATATGATATAAAATTTTCAGAATCAAAAAACAACATTTTTGTTTGTGAAAATGTTATTTTGTGTCGTTTTCCAGAATGTCAGATACCTAATATCTAATTGATTCAGCGAAATATAGTATACACATACACCACACAATTATACACAATTACACATGTCGTCTTACTAGTATACATAAGCTTTTTTACTGTAAGGCGCAGTGGGGTCATTTCGAAAGTCATTTAAAAATCATCATTATTTCCATCATATCGATTCCCCTTTCGAAATTACGCTAGCATTTCTGTGATTCCAAATTACGCCCATGCACCTTACATACTATTTGTTAATGAAATAAAACATACATATTTTTTAATTAAAACCCGAAATAACACAGACACCTACTGGTGAGAGCAAGTTATTAAATCATGTCAAAGCGAACAATAATGATAAAAAACTGCGGGCAATTAGATATGAAAGGTATTATACCACAGATAATTAATTAAATGCAGATTTTATGCAAATCCCGACAAGCGGTACCATACCTACGGGCGGTTTTTATAACTGCCTCACTTCGCTATAAATTAAAATAAATTGTGCTTCAGATATCACGCGATGTTGTAAAATATTATTTGGTGAAGGCTAAAAACTTTCGAAATATAATACCAGCCTGTTAGCGAGGTTTTAAATTTTATGGGTTCTGGCGTTCGTAGAACTGGGTTTTTTGTTTTGCTGTGGCATTATTTTTTGTGGCTGACTTAACTTACCTTTTCTTGACGACTGCTATGAGAATTATGTGCTGAGTGTTCTTGGCTTGTCGTATTGTTCTGAAACGAAGGAAAAGATTATTAGTTAATGAAGATACTAATCCAATCACAAATATGTCAAACAATAGAAGTCAAACAAATAGACATTTTTTTTTTCCTTGTTTTCAAGATATTTTGTATATAAATATGTTATTTTTTGACGTAGGCGTCGTAGGTAGGTAAGGTACTTAAATGTTTTATGCACTAGCTGTAGTTTTGAAATATAAAGTGGAAGAATTTTTAACAACTTTTCATGTCATATACTCGTAAGTACTATGAGCTGACTAATCGAGAGACTAAAACTAGCTAAGTTGATTACGATTCCGGTACCAAAAATTGTGTAAGTTTTTTTCCTAACGTCAAACCTCTATTTACATTTGATTTTTTTTTACGAACAAGGTTCATTTAGCGCGGCGTAAGTTGTTACAAGACGTTAAAAAACTTAAGACCTAATACTTTATTTTCTTAAGCCCTGAGGGAGTAATAAGGTTTGAATATTTTAACAATGTCTACGAGTATTGCTAAAGACAGATTATTAGTATCCTTAATCCCCCTAGGACTAGCGGATCATGTTTAAAGCCTCCGCCACACATAAAGCGTTTTGATAGCGTAGCGTTAGCGGAGCGCAATGATAGCGGTGCGCCGGAGGAACGCTGGCGTTCCGCTCGCAATCCGCGCGCATTCCGCTCGCAATCCGCGCTATTTAGTTCCCGCCGGCGTCCGCTGGGCGCAACGCCAGCGTTCGTCCGGCGCACCGCTATCATTGCGCTCCGCTTACGCTCTCAAAACGCGCATGTGTGGCCGAGCTTTAAAAGGTGTGCGAGCCTCGCGGAAGGTAATACGAGAAAAAAAAGCCGTTGAAAAAACGAACTCAGTTTAAAACGAAAAAAAAAAGATGTTTCAACTGAAAATATTCGTAACACTATATCATATACGACATCATGTAGGTATGCTTTAATAGGTTGCACTTAAACAATACCAAAGACATATGTAACTCCGTATAGACGGATAAGGTCTAAGAAAAAACGTACCTCAAAGCCATAGAGAAAAAGGTACGGTGGCCAAGATGGCGTTACCTTTTGGGAACGCTCGGCTAGATGGCGCTAATATTAATATTTGACATTTTAACACATATCAAGCTAAGAATATGGGCCAAATTGTCAAAACTAGGTTCAAAAGTTTTAAGCTTGTGTAGAGAGATGGCAGTCTATGCACTGTGATTACACATTTTACTTTGACAGTAACTCTCTATAATACTCGATCCTCTTTGACAATACTTATTTACCGAGAGAAGTGTGACGTTGACTGTTATGCATTGTGTGTAAAATTTAAGTGACAAATTTGGCTTCAACATTTAAAAAAAGAACAGGAACGGAATTCTACACAACGTATTGCTATGGGTAAAGGTAGATTATTTGTAGATATCCGTAATCATCTGGGACTAGCGGATCACGTTAAAAGGTGTGCGGTGGCAGAGCTGATCCGGCGCGGCGTGAATGCTCGCACTGGGGGTAATCCCCCAATGGGCAGAGTGCGAGCTACGCGGAAGGTAATACGAGAAAAGAAAAAGCGGTCGAGAAAACGAATTCAGTTTAAAACGAAGATAAAAACGACGATTCAATTGAAAACATGTGTAACCTAAACTGTATCATCTAAGTAAGGTACAGCGGGGCAAATCTCGACTGGGGTCAATTGTAACTAATCCCTTTTTTCCATTATTACACTACGATGTTGACTTCTACATGTAGGTATCCGCTGAACACGCCTACCATATACATATAACCGATGGACAGTCTATTTAATAATGCAAACATTGTAAAACATGGAAAAAATTGACCAGTTACATTTGCTCCCTAGTCGAGATTTGCCCCGCTGTACCTTATAGCAAATTTCATGAAATCCCAAAAATGTTATTATATTCAAGAATTACTTAGGTAAAATATGCGACATGTAAATACATCATAATACAGAGTGGGGCCTGTAACAGAGGCGAACAATTGAACTGTAGTCTGTTCTCCTTATACTAATCAACATTTGTTCAGTGACTTTTAAAAATTATGAAGTCTTCAAATTTTTAATTTTTCATACAAAATAAATATTAGCTTCAATGTACGCCATTATTGTTGTCATTGACGTTGTCTGTCACACTTTAGACTTAACAGAATTCGCAATACATTACCTCTTAGAAAAAACTTTCAAGGGTGATTAAAATCAAAATACAAGTTATTTTTAAAAGTCGCCGAACAAATGTTGATCAGTGTAGGGAGAGTGGCCTGGGGTTCGATTCTTCGCCTTTGTTACAGGCCCCACTCTGTATATCTGTACAATATTAATAAAATAAACCTAAAATTTACCAAAAAGAGCTTTGTTATTAGAGCTATCATATGTCGCGAAATGAGGGTAAACTTTCTGAAGCGCACGTAATAACACAGCAAATATTATCGTTATACTTCTCCACTACAAGCTAATATTACATTTTAATTGGCACTTGAAATTACGATGTTGGATACGAAATTATCTGGAAAACCTTTTATGTTAAGTACCAGAGCAAACTCTGCTCTCGCAATTGTTTTCTGTACTTAATTAATATATAGGATTAATTTAGTTATTTCTGGCTAATCTGGCTGGTATAATCTGGCCGACCATCCGACGGGGCAATATAACTAAATTAATCCTATTGATCAGCTTAGTGGATAGTTGGATACTGGACTACCTAACCGTGAAGTTTTGTTATCAAATATTACCAAATGTTACTAAATATTACCATTTTGTTATCAAATGTTATTAAATATTACCATGCAAGTTATTTGTAGTGACATGTAGCGTCAATCACGCGTCAAATAGTAAATTATCTACACTAGGTACCAACAGTGTCGCGTCTGCCAAAAATGTAATATTAAAACAGTTTACAACTTATATTACAAGCAGATAAATTTAAAATAATAAATTTATTAATGAAGTTAGTAATGGTAAACAGGAAAATAAATACACAAGTAATTTTATACAATCTAGTATATACCTAAAACCAACTGATCCGTCAGAAGTATACAGCGTCATAAAGAATTTACGGAACACTAACTCAGTAGGTTACGACAACATTCCAACTTCACTAATAAAAGAAAACGCTGATCTACTAGTATACCCACTGAGTCATATTATTAATTTATCAATTAGAGATGGATGTTTTCCGAGTAAACTCAAAATTACAATAATTAAACCAATTCTTAAAAAAGGTAAAACTTCAGATATAGACAATTACAGACCGATTGCACTTATTCCAGTGTTTTCTAAAGTTATTGAAAAAATTGTTTACCATAGATTGATCGAATTCTTTAATAAATATAATATACTTACCAATGCACAATTTGGCTTTAGAGCAAATAAAACTACAGCATTAGCCGTGTACGAGCTTATAAACGTTGTTAGTCAATGTAGAGATAACAGGATTCCTGTATCTGCCATCTTTATGGATATGTCTAAAGCCTTCGACCGAGTATGTCATAAGAGGCTTCTAGACAAACTCTATGCTTATGGTATTCGGGGGAATTGTTACACATGGATAAAGTCATATCTCGACACCACTGTACTGAAATACAAGCTCATTGTGCAAAAAGTAACACTTTCAATAGCCACAAGTCAGAATATAAAAAAGTCATATACGGAGTCCCGCAAGGAAGCATACTTGGTCCATTGCTCTTTCTGATTTATATCAATGACTTACCTCTTATCACTAAACATAAAATATTGCTCTTTGCGGACGACTGCTCAATAATCGTTCGTAGTGACAAGACCGAAGATTACGTGGCTGAAATAAATAATGTGTTTCGTGACGTTAATATATGGATGGAAACCAACAATCTTCAAGTAAATTTACAAAAAACTAAGTTAATGGAATTCTATGCACCTCAGGGGAAAAAATCCAGCCAAAAATAAGTTACAAGGGCTGCGAGCTAGAAAACGTTAGTCATATAAAGTTTCTGGGCATATTTATTGATTCATATACCAACTGGCATCACCACACAGAACACATTTTGTCAAAATTAGCTAAATTCATATACCCTTTAAGAAGACTAAAAAATATATCATCAGACCAAACAGCCTTACTCGCATTCCATTCATATATTATGTCAAATCTGCGTTACGGACTAATAATGTGGGGAAACAGTAGCAACAGGGATAGAATATTCCGATTGCAAAAAAAGTGTCTGCGTTCCGTTTACGGTATCGGTCAACTAGAATCGTGTAGACCTTACTTCATACATAACAGAATACTTACTTTCCCATCACTTTATATATATGAAGTATGCATCTTTGTCAAAAATAATCCAGAAATGTTTCCTGTAAAAGAATCTACTACTCAAGTAATCCGGACAAAATACATGTACGACGTGATACGCCCTAACCCTAAATCAGCACTCCTTTCAAAAAGCGTTGTATGCATGAGTAGGAAGATATTTAATCATCTTCCCGTAGATATTAAAAAATTGTCTCCGGTGCCATTTAAAAAAAAACTATTTGATTGGCTGTCCAAACAGTGCTTCTATAGGATAAATGACTTTTTACCTACTTAAATTCATTTATTAATAAGTACAAACGTACAACTATGCTATGATTTAAATATAAGTTATGTTATAAGCTGTCATATGTATGTTGTCATAGTAGAGTGTTAATTAGTTTTGTAATATAAATAAATATTGTACGCCTTTGTAAGGCAAGATATGGCGAAACTAAACAACATTACCTAAGATCTTTATGTACCCATGTTTATACAATAAAATATTTTTGATTTTTGATTTTTTTTTTGAAGGAATTGAAAACAGAGTACTAATACTATTGTAATATTAGCTAAAAGTGAAATGAAATGAAATTAAATATTTATTTTCCAAGTAGGCATATTACAATGCGCTTATGAACGTCAAATAAAACTACGCCGGATCTAACCCTACGTCTCAGCCTCGAGAAGATTTCAGTCCCCCCTCAGTTGGAGGGGGGTATCCACTATGGGACCGGCAAGAAACTCGGCGGGCCACTTCTTTTCAAAACATTACGTCTTATAATTAACATGCATTAAAAAACAAGATACAATTTAATAAGCAAAAATATTCATTAAAAAAAAATAACACTATGGAAATTAATTTCAAGAAATTATATAAATTACAAAGCTACTAGAAAAAAAAACGAACTGATACAAATATAAGATAACTAAAATGACTTTAGAGTTGTAAAAGACTCTTGATGTCTCAACTAAAGAAAAAAAAAATTTATATACTTAATCTACTTTTTTCCTTGGAGATGTATATATGGTCTCCAAGGGTCAGAAAGAAAATGGTTGAGCATTTAACTTTATGTTCCTTGCGACATCTATTGACAAGTAGTAGTATTGATAATTTGCTAGTCGACGCGTGATTGACGCGTGGATGACGCTAGATGTCACTACAAATAACTTGCATTTACTGATGTATGGAGTTACAACTCTTTCAGTACTTATTCCTCTATGCTAGATAGTTATTTCGCATAAGTATATCCATACTTAATACATATTATAAATGGGAAAATGTGTGTGTCTGTGTGTTTTTCCGTCTTTTACGGCAAAATGGAGCGACGAATTGACGTGATTTTTTAGGTGGAGATAGTTGAAGGGATGGAGAGTGACATAGGCTACTATTTGTGTCTTTTTAACGCGAGCGAAGCCGCGGGCAAAAGCTAGTAAAAATATATATATAAACAGTTTCTATGCACATAGTACGGTCGATCAATTTGAATCCTAGGACACGCCAGAACAATGTCTTATTTGTCATACGAGTAGAAGTTACTTTGACCTCTACCGATGCTCTGTAATCTTTAGAGATAAGTTAAAATTGTATTTATTAGAAAAATGCTACTATGACATTAATGATTGAATGAGGAATCGATCGTGGGCTTGATCGCTTTTCATTAGTGTATGGTATCTATTTCAGTTTATAACAATATTTCATGGTTTCAGTAAAACCAAGTAACTTGCAAACTATACATATAATATTTAAGATACAATCAAAGAGACAATAAATAGCTACGCTAATTCAGTATGTTCTCACTATTCCCAGTATACATATTAAACCAAAACGCTAACTCCCGTGTATTAGCGGTTTTGGTTTAACATCGGAAAACCCGATTATAAAATACTGGCTTCTTCCCACAGCTTCGCTCGCGTTAAAAAGAGACAAAATGTCACTTTCCACTCCTTCATCTATCTCCACTTAAAAAATCACGTCAATTCGTCGCTCCGTTTTGCCGTGAAAGACGGACAAACAAACAGACACACACACTTTCCCATTTATAATATTAGTACGGATACTTTATAAAATTAAATACCCGAATTTAAAATCAAACACCGACAAGTATAAGATGAATTATTAAAATTAGTAAAACCTTGCAAATCAACTCCATAAGCCCAAAATTCCAACCCCATTAGCAAAAATTTTCCTACGAGAATTATAAAATAAGTGGTCGCAAAATACCGACGACATTGCTTTAGTCCCTATTTCCTTCAGAAAACTCCGCACGTCAAACTGACGTAGCGCTGAGCTCGTGAAATACGCGAATCTTTGAATTTTTCATCATATTTTGCTCTTAATTGAAGAAAAGATAAAACTCCACAAATGGTTTTAAATAAAAATATACCCCTGGGCCTGTAGCCAAGTACAATCGTTGACCAGCCTTCTGTAGCGTATGGCATTTTTTTTTAAATATTATGGGACATTCTTACACTCATTGACTGAGTGTCACGATATGCTCAAAGAAGGCTTGTGTTGAGGTAGGTATACTCAGACAACGATGTAAGTATATACTTACATCAACATTTCGAGTACTTCTGCACATAGAAAACATCCATGACTCAGGAATAAATATTTGTGATCGCCACACAAGACCGTGAGAACCCAGGACCGCGGCTTAGCAGGCAGGGACACTAACACTACCGACTAGGTCAGATCGGTCGTATCAATTAATCTCTTCCTATCGTGCTTCCGTATTGGTGGAATATAACTACCGGCCTAGGAAATGACTATCGTTGACGCTAGACGCCGATCGAAATGCAGTCTGGCTCTGTCGCGCCAATAGCTAGCCATACACGTACGGATCTGCCCGTCGGATCTGCCCGACAGATGTGCCCATCCATCTGTGTGTGGCGAGAAATAGACACGGATTTGCCCGTCCGCTGCCCATGCTCAAAACTAACGGATCGGGCACGGGCCGGCAGATCCGTCGGTTGCCCGCGCGTGTGTGTGTAGCGCGGATGTGCCCGCCGGATCGCACCTTAGTTAATAGCAAGGATATATATGTCCGCCTCGGATTTGTCCGCCGGGCAAGGCTCGCATCTCTGCGGCGCACCAATCCGTACGTGTAAGGCTAATCGCGGATCAGACCCGAAGCTTGCCCGGCGGACAAATCCGTACGTGTATGGCTAGCTAATACGGAAGAGCGATAGAGATAGCTAGTATAGCTACGCTACGAAAACGATACGTACGTTTGTGCATTTGGCTAAGTACCCTGGTTCTGGTATCGCGTATCGTTCGCTACGGAGCGTTAACTATTGTTCTCTTGGTTACAGGCTTACGTTTTTTAGACTTTATTATACTTTATAATTAATGGAGTGTTTTAGCATATTCTAATGTGGAGTTTATTACATGATTAATTGCTCCAGCCGTGTTGGTTTGCTTGGAGCTTAGAAGGTATTAATTTCAGTTGGTTACGCCGTATAATCCACCAGTGTTCAACCCGGCTCTTATTCCTAATGTATTAGTAGGCATATCTCTGTAATTAAGGAAATTTTTCACATAATCATTATTATCCTTCATTTTGATGACCGCCAGACATTTTACAGTAATTCTAATTTGAGGGTTTCCCGAGGTTTATTTATAGGTTCGGCAGAATGAGACTCTTCCGATCCTAGAAAAAACCTTATCCTCTATACATACATATATTATAAATGGGAAAGTGTGTGTGTCTGTTTGTCCGTCTTTCACGGCAGAACGGAGCGACGAATTGACGTGATTTTTTAAGTGGAGATAGTTGAAGGGATGGAGAGTGACACATGCTACTTTTTGTCTCTTTCTAATGTGAGCGAAGCCGCGGGAAAAAAGCTAGTCCTCTATACATGTAAAAAAGAAATCCCTACTAGGTGCTTCCTGTACTAGAAGCAATAAATCAAATTTCATAAGAACTATACATACAAAAGAATGTGGTCTAGTTTTGGAAATAAATATTAACTAACATTTTACTTGTTCTGACTTTTTATCAAAGCGGACCCCTGAGTACGTACCCGAATGGCACAAACGCTCACGAAACGCTCACGAAACGAAACGCTCGCAGATATCTATGTCTATCGCTCTTGCGTATTGGCGCGACAGAGCCAGACTACCTTTCACGGCGTTTCGTTTTCGTTTCGCGTCGCAGAAATGCCATTCGGTTACGTTACGGCACCAGGCCCCGTAGCCGAATGGCATTTCTCCGACGCCAAACGAAAGCGATACGCCGCTGGCTCTGTCGCGCCAATACGCAAGCGCGATAGAGATAGATATCTACTAGCGCTTCGTTTCGTGAGCGTTTCGTGAGCGATTGTGCCATTCGGCTAGCCACCCAGGCTCCCATGAGTAGTGAATGCCGGGATAACGAAATGAGGATTGATGATGAATAACTTCCGCATTCAGTCAAAAGTTACACACGCACGAAACATTATCTATAGATTAGATGTTTGTAATAATTTCAGTAAAACAGGAAATATTATGACAGTCTGCAGATTTTTAAGTAATTTCAGTTTCGGATCAAATTTACACAATTTCTAAAAGTAATGGATAACAAAAACAAAAAGAACTGAAGGGTGAGTTAGAAAGAGGTATTCATTTACGTTTAAATATTCCCCAAGGGATTTTTTGCTTTTATATTTTTACCCGGAAAACCACAGTTCAGTAAAAGACCGTCCTGAGCACTCGTTGAAAATAAAACAGGCAAAAAAATAATACGCCGATTTTTCGCATGAAAACATTTTATGGATTTTATCTTCCGATATGTACACTTGTACATACATGTACAGCCCTAAATATAGATGCGGACAGAGTTTCAAAAATATATATACACGACTTTATTGCTTATGCGCAGGGACCGGAAAACCCCTTTTTAGGCTTAACTTCATCAATTTGCTTACCCAATCAATTTGCTTACCAAATAAAAAGGTAAGCTTTTTTAAAGGTTACCTTTTAAAATGGTAAGCTTATTGAATCTGTTACCATGAGGTTACCATAACTACTAACTAAGTTAACTCCGAAACCCTATCGCGATAGGGTTTTTCAAACCTGTTTTCATTGAGTTATGGTAAGCTTTATCCGTTCCTTGTTGTTTTTCTACATTTAAACTGGTTTGCTATAGATAGAGCTTGTCTCAGACGCATGCACTCGAATTTACGGAGTTATTACCATTTGACTTACGTCAATTAGTTTCTGTATTTGATAGTACAATTATTTACCTACTCGTACTCATCAGGGACATGCTAGAAATAAACATCAATAGTATAAATTGTATATTATAAGGGAATAAAATGAAGTAGGTTTTTACAGCAAGCAAGGTTTTGTACCTACTTTTTACTTTTAATTTTTATTTATTTTGAACTTCACTATCAGTCTCATAAAAATAACTATAACAATGCATGTGCTCAAAAAGTGCGTTTACAATGCATGTGCTCGAAAAGTACGTTTTTTACGAAGCAAAATCGTGCAGCAAGTAGTAGGTACTTTTAAAGTAGTACTTTTAAACACTAGTGCTTTTTACTTTTCTTTTTTTTTAAATTTTGAACTTCACTATCCGTCCCCGAAAAATCGTGCGGAAAGTAGTACTTTTCCGCACTAGTGCTTTTTACTTTTAATTTTAAACTTCACTATCAGTCCCATAAAAATAGCTATTACAAAAGTGCGTTTTCTATAGGTAAAGTAAAATCGTGCGGAAAGTAGAGTACTTTTCGGCACTGGTATTTTTTACTTTTAAATTTTTATTTTATTTTGGACTTCACTATCAGTCCCATAAAAATAGCTATTACAATGTAGGTACTCGAAAAGTGCGTTTTCTATGAAGCAAAATTGTGCGGAAAGTAGTAGGTAGTTTTCCACAATAGTCACTAGTGCTTTTTACATAATTTTTTTTAAATTTTGAACTTCACTATCAGTCCCATAAAAATCGTGTGGAAAGTAGTACTTTTCCGCACTAGTGCTTTTTAATTTTCAATTTTTTTATTTTATTTTGAACTTTACTATAAGTCCCATAAAACCAATGTCTTTCAAATTCGAAAATTGTACTAATATAACTTTTAATTTTAATAATTACTAAAGTATTTTGTCTTATTATGTTTTTAGGGTTCCGTACCAAAAAGGTACAACAGGAACCCTTATGGTGCGACTCTGTCCGTCTGTCTGTCCGTCTGTCACATTCCTAAATATCTCGAGAACTACTAATGCTATCAACTTGAAATTTGGAATAGTTATGAACATTGTAAACCTCTACAAATAGAAAGTATAATTTTTTTGTATAATTGTGTCATATACTTGAAAATTTCGACCCTTGCCGCGGTGACCAGTTGGCCCAGTGGTTCAGGCATCCGTGGCTATAACGGATTATGCTGGTTCGAATCCAGCATTGGACACTTAGAGGCCTTGGTAATTTTTTCTTTATGTATGACATTTATTTCAGAATTCAATATAGTAAAGTATTTCAGAAAAATAAAAAATAAATATTTTCTGGAAATAAATATTTTTCCCCTCACTAGCTCGGAAACACGTGTTTTGTCCTTTAATACCAGCGGGTAAACACGCATTTTATCCACTAGTGGGTAAAGTAATTTGACCTTGAATAAAGTCAAATTAACTGCTTTAAAATTGATAAAAGTAGGTGAATCTAGTAATAAAGATGATTTACCACCTGTGGAACTACTGGAAGCAGTGATAAACGCATTTTTTGCGTTGTAGTTTCCTCGCTGAGGGGAAAAGTTTTGTGTTACACTCGGGTGCAAATGTATTTTATTTTTAACCCCCGACGCAAAAACGACAGGGTATTTTGTTTACTCGCACAATGCATAGTAAAGCATTGTTTGAAAACTTTGAAACATGTGTGCAAAGATGATTTCCGAAATTCCGACTCGTGTCGGCTTATATGACACTCATCAGAAATCACCTAGGTACCTACTTTCCGCACTTGTAGCATAAATAGCTATTTTGACATTTTTAACAAAGCCCAATTGAGAAGATGTTTTCAATAATCTAATCGTAAGATATCGGTATAATTATTTGCTTTGTTCTTTCACAATATTTTTTTTTGTTAGTTTACTAAAATTTGCTCTCGAGTATGAGCGTCTTTGCTGAGATGGTCCGACGGCCAATCTTATGCGTTAAGGTTGTGGATGTATGTTTTTGGCACTTTGTCTGCAACTACACCGTGTTTCGTCGTTTGTTTTCCGTTAAATTCGACACGTAGCTATGTTCATTATCAGGAACCACCCTGTATATCACTTTTAGTTAAATTCGCAAAAAAAAAATGTTTCATCATTTTCATACATAATAAATGAATTTATTAGTGTGAGAGACCCTTAAGAATAACATTCAAGCTAGTCTCAAGTGATTGACGGCACATGTCAAAACAAATAACATTAGGAATTGGTAAAAGCTGTCACACACGTGTTCAGTAATTATCTTTATTTTTTTAATAACTCGATAACCGTAAGTGTTAAGACGCTAGTTTCTTAGAGAAATTAATTGTATTTGATCTAAAGAACCTTCCCTTAAAGTTAACGGAATTCAATAAAAACAGGGTGATATTTAATACCGTGTAGTAGGAAGAGTGTAAACCTTAGAATCACTCCGAGCACGGCGGCGAATCTCATTATAAGTTTGTGAAGGCCTTGAGATGTAAATACGGGGAACAATACGGTGTCCGGGAAATATACCAGATGGAATGAATGCCAGTGCAATAAATTCGTGAGTACACATGCTATAGTTTCGTAGTACCTATAGTTCTTTGTGGTTCACGATGAGAGTTCAGAGAAAGCACGTATTTATGTATATGATACAGCGGGGCAAATCCCGACTGGGGGCCGATTGTAACTGGTCTTTTTTTCCATTATTAGACTATTAAGTTGAGTTCCACATGTATCCTCTGAACACGCGTACCATATACATATAGCCAGTGGATACTCTAATTATTTAATAAATCAAACACTGTAAAGCATGGAAAACAATGGATCAGTTGCATTGGCCCCCCAGTCGAAATTGTCCCGCTGTACCTTATTCGAAATTGCGGTGTATGTCACGAGTTTTTAATTTCAGCATTCTTTAATTGTGTATCAAGTCAAATTAAGTTTTTCTTTTTACCGAGTTGACCGAGCTCCTTCGTCTGGTGCCGTAGCCGAGTGGCATTTCTGCGACGCGAAACGAAAACGAAATGCCGCGAAAGGTAGTCTGGCTCTGTCTGAGCGTTTCGTTTCGTGAGCGTTTCGTTAGCGTTTGTACCATTTCGCCACGTACCCTACTGACCGGAAAACTGGGGCATATCTTGCCCAGCGCATCGGCATTCGAACAGAACGGGGCTCATGACAAGCTGTGGGGCTTTACACCAACTAGAACGGTTATATTGAACGATTGGGAAGGCAGGAATTACTCTGAATAATAACAATATAGTTTGAAATTGATTACTTAACCCTTAAAATGCATGGTGATGTATATGCATCATATATTTGATGGCCCGTGGCTCGATATGTAGCTGTCCAAAATCACATTTATTGCTTAATTATTATTCATTATTATTCTCTTTATTCATTTCAATTCTTAGGCTAGGTTTTTTTATAATATGATTATAAAAGTAAAATACAAAACCATATACAAAACAATACAAAATATATAAACACATCATAAAAAACCTAACCTAGGGTGCCGCCAGCAGCGGGGCAGGGCCCAAGCTGCCGGTGGTTACGGCTGCAGAGAGAGGAACCGTCGGACTATCCGCGCCGTGTCCAAGATCACCGCCCTCTGCATCTGACCCTTGATCCAACCACCTAGCGAGAGTCTCTCGAGATGTTGGTCGAGACTCTTCGCTATAAGACCGTTCGCTGAAACGACTACAATGGACAATGATCGTCGAATCAACATCCCACATGGCGGTTATCTCGTAAGCCAAGTCTAGGTACTTACTGGACTTGTCCTTCTCGGCTTTCACGAGATTCTCATCATGGGGGATGGTGATGTCGACGAGCACGGCCCGGCGTTGCGATCGATCTATTATGACAATTATTTAATATACAATTAAATGAATTAAATAATATAATGATTACTATTTATTATTTAAGGATTAAGATGAAATGGCGGAAAAGTGTGAAAAAACAGGACGATGGCGATTTTTAGTATGTAATTTAGGCTGATTTTTTCGGAGTTAGTAACTAGTTTATGTATTGTTAATCAAATACGTGTAAATGCTCCGAAGATGATTTATTGAGTGACAACTAGAATACAATGTCATGAACATCATGTCATATTTAAAATTATATTTAGAACATTGCATTCCTTATTCAAACATACACTGTAGATGGCGCTGCTGGATATTAAAAAACAACACCCCCACTATATCTAAGCATAGCCATCAGCATCATCAGCATTAAGCGAAACAGGTTTAAAACCAACTAAACATACCTACTACTACTACTTAGGCACAAGTCCTAACTTCTCAAGGAATCTAAAGTGCTTGACAAACCCTAGACCCTTAGTCAGCAAATCGGCTGGCATCTCAGCTGTCGATAAGTATTTTGTTTCTACTAAACCTTTAGCAACTATATCTCTACTAAAGTGATAACGAATGTCAATGTGTTTCGACCTATTGTGAAACACTGGGTTGGCCAATAACTTCAGAGCACCTTGATTATCATTGTATATTCTAATCAATGAAATTTTATTTGTAATTTCATGGTATAATGACCGTAAGTACATAGCTTCTTTAATACATTCAGAAATACTAATGAATTCCGATTCACAACTGCTCAAGGACACGCTAGTCTGTTTCTTACTACACCATGAGATTACACTTCCCGACAAAGTGAAACAATATCCTGAATAGGACCTCCTATCAAGAACATTACTGCCCCAGTCTGCATCAACAAACCCGGTAAGCTTTGAATCAGAATCACTACTATACCTGAGGCAATAGTGTTTTGTTTTCTTAAGATAACGCAAAACACGTTTAGCATGAGCCCAATGTTCTTTACCATGGCATTTATTAAACTGGCTCAGATAACCTACACTAAAAGAAATGTCGGGTCGCGTCAAAACTGCTAAGTACATGAGACTACCAATGAGTTGTTGGTAAGGTAATTCAGTATCACAGCACTCACCCTTATCTAAGTTCAACCTTTCCTCCATAGGAGTCTGAACAGTCTTACAGTCTGTCATATTGAACTTATGCAACAACTTGTCGACATAATCTTCTTGATCTAAAGTTATAACATTGTTTTCTTTATCAACACTAACATTCATGCCTAAACACTGTTTCACTTGACCAAGATCTTTTAATTTAAATTGTGAAGACAGTACCTGTTTCAAGCATTTTGTTTCTTCAGCGTTGTTTGAAAAAACAAAGAAATCATCGACATATAGAGCTACTACAGTCAAACCGTTATCGTTTTTCACATATAAACAAGGTTCTAATTTAGACCTAGTATAACCATGCTCGGTTAAACAATCATCTACCCTCCTGTACCACGCTCTTGAGGATTGTTTGAGCCCATATATGGCTCGCTTCAACTTAAGTACCTGCCCTTTACCTACAGGTGAAGGAAAACCTTCTGGTTTCTCCATATAAATATCCTCCTCAAGGTAGCCGTTCAGGAAAGCAGTGGTCACATCTAAATGACAAATATCTAAGTTCAACTGCACAGAGAGAGCAAATAAAAGTCTTAAAGTTGTATGCCTTACCACTGGCGCGAATGTTTCCTCATAGTCCACTCCATACTTCTGAGTATAGCCCTTGGCTACTAACCTGGCTCTGAACCGCACATTGCCCTCACTATCATACTTCTTTTTAAGCACCCACTTGCACTTTACCACACTAGAGTCTTTTGGAATACTGACAAGCTCCCAGGCCTGGTTTTCTTCAAAGCTATTCAACTCTTCTGCCATAGCTTGTCTCCATTGCTCTTTCTCTGGTCCGCGTAAAGCCTCAGATAGTGACAGACCACTGGCATCGTCCCTCGGGCTAGCATCTGAACAAAGATTTGAAATTCCATACCTTTCAGGAGCTTTTCTTTGTTCTGCTGTTCTCAGGACTGGCCCGGTTCTCTCAGGAGCAGGAACATTATCCGGAACTGAAACACTTTCCGCTGTGGTATCTGGATCCTCATACTCACTAGGATTGATCGAATCATATGATGTATCAGTTAAAGTTCTGGAATTATCTGGACTCTCATCCCCCACTGAACTTTGACATCCTACCTCAGCTTTCTGTATCTGTGGTTGAACTTCAATTTGACAATATGTCACTTTATTTTCAATAATTTTAACATCCCTTGCTGTAAAAAAGGTTCTCTTTTCTGGATCAAATAGTCTATATCCTTTGACCCCTTCTGGGTAACCCATTAGGATAGCATCTTTAGACTTCTTCTGCCACTTCAACCTTTTCTCTTTGGGAATGTGGACCATGACAGTACTGCCGAAAATCCTTAGATGGCTCAGGTCTGGCTGTGTCCCTGTCCACATTTCAAAAGGAGTTTTGTTGTTCAAACCTGAAGCTATTGTCCGGTTCCTTAAGTAAACTGCACAATTACACGCTTCTGCCCAGAACTCTGTGGGTAGCTCAGCATCAAATAATAAGCATCTAGCTTTCTCACAGACCACGCGATTCTGCCGTTCACATAATCCATCTTGTTCGGGTGTATAAGGATTTGTCCTTTGATGCAGTATCCCATTTAGCTTCAGGAACTCGTTGAACTTCTTACTGCAAAATTCAAGACCATTATCACTTCTTATAATCTTAATCTTTTTGTCAAGTTCATTTTCAACTCTAGCTTTAAACTCTTTAAAACAATCAAGAGCTTGACTTTTCTCCTTCAAAAAATAAATAAATGCCATACGACTATAGTCATCCACAAATAGCAAATAATATCTTGATCCTCCAAGAGATTTTACTTCCATTGGACCAGCTATATCCATGTGAATAATATTTAATAAATCCTGACTTCTGTTGCAATTATTAGGAAATGGCAGTCTGCACTGTTTGCCTTCACAACATACCTTGCAATTACTGATGTCTATCTTGCCGCCAATACTGTAGCCTTGCACTGCATCCTTCATTTTCGCCATGTAGGAGCCATTAACATGTGCGAGACGTCGGTGCCAAGTCTCGGCAGACACTGCCATAGCAACGTTGGTCGTATCTTCTGGCATATTCAATTTGTAAACGCCATTTGTCAGAGCGGCCGTAGCAACATGCTGTCCACTTCTATTGTAAATCTTACAATCCTTTTTAGTGAAGTCCACTCTGTTCCCTTTCTTTATCAGTTGGCTGACCGATAAAAGGTTTGTAGTTAAACTCGGTACACATAGAACATCTTCAACTGTTATGTCGAATTCACTATCTGGAGTCACAGTCGCAATCTGTACGTTTCCGGTACACAACACAGGCAAACATGCCTTATTTGCAACTATAATTTCACTAGTTGCCGGCTCGTACGATGCATTCATAACCCAACATTCGTTTGGTGTTAAATGGGTACTAGCGCCACTATCAATATAGTACTCGTCTTTCTTAAAATCGGCACTTAAAAACACAGCACTGAATGCATGAGACTGTTTCCGTATACCAGTTTTATTTTTAACTGAATTCTTTTCGTAATTCGGGCATTGATTTCTATAATGACCCGATTCTTTGCATCTGAAACAATTGACTTTGACATTTCTGACTTTTGTTGTCATTTCGCCGCCATCCTGTTTACCACAGACAAATTTCGTTTTGTTTTTCTTGTTATGTTGGTAACTTGACGTACTCGCGAATGCATTCTCAGTCTCGTTCCCATTCCCTGTCAGATTTGAATTTTTCTCTTCCATGTCTAAAAGCTTTGTTTTGATGGCGTCTGTCGTGATGGAAATGCCGGAATGCTCTATTGCCATAATCATCGGGGAATATTTCTCAGGCAAACCTGCTAATAATAGCGAGCCGATCCACTCATCACTAATGGCAAAACCTGTGCCACTTAATTTCTGACCATTTTCTACCATTTTTGTTACGTATTCTGTCATCGAATTTGAATTTTCGAGCCTTATGGAAATTAAATTTCGTAACAACGTAATTCTTCTGGCGAAACCAGAGTCGTCAAATAAGCTTTTGAGTTTTGTCCACAATTCAAACGTAGTTTTGACACCTTTTACATGGACATACAAGGAAGGGTCGATAGTCAAAATCAATTTCGCACGGGCTTTTTCGTCATCTGCAACTTCTGTACCCGTAGCTTCTGGCTTACGCGTAACAAACTTCTGCGTGCCTTCTAGGATAAGAAAATTCTCTGCTGCGAAAACCCACTCACAATAATTTTCTCGGCCACGTAACTTGGGCACATTCGCCACATAGTTTGGTGACGACATCTCCGGAGATTAGTCACAGATCACTTCACAATATAAATAAATAACACAATACACTGTAAACTGCAATCTAATACTTGACTAAACCCCCCGTATTGATCAATAAAATATACCCATAACCTATTGTTAATCAAATACGTGTAAATGCTCCGAAGATGATTTATTGAGTGACAACTAGAATACAATGTCATGAACATCATGTCATATTTAAAATTATATTTAGAACATTGCATTCCTTATTCAAACATACACTGTAGATGGCGCTGCTGGATATTAAAAAACAACATTATGTTTAAACATTTTATCATAAAGGTTTCACAAATAGTGTACCTTTTTAATAGTAGTATTTTTTTTAAAATAAAACTTACCAATTACGATATATTTATATAAATAAGATTTGGCCTATTTAACTTCTAACACTGATTTAGTATAAAAATCGATCTTAAATATTTTTTTTATTATTTTTCCCAGAGTCAGAAAACCATTGTCTATTACATATATTAATATCTCGTTAAAAGAAAAATTCATGCATTTAAGGGTTCAATCATTAAAAGTGTGAAAGATCCCGGACTCCAATTTATAGTTCATGATCTGTTACCTGAGGTAGTCCTGTGCTGATTATTAAGAGCATTTACTATGGCTGAGAAAACCCTTGTATCTTACACTTTCTCTTTTAGTTTGCTCCGTATTCGTATATATTACTGCGTGGAAGAGTTGAACGAGTTGGCGGCGATATGAGGGCCCTAGCTCGCTAAAACTCGCCATGCGGGTGAAGCACAGATCACTTACTTATCTATTATCATACTAACATAGTCTACAATTATGAGAAAGCATATTTCTGGCGTTTGATAGAATTCCATTCTTGTCATCATATTCAGTGCCATCCTGGTAGGCAAGCATGGTCGCGCAATAAAAGATATCACGTCAGGGTACGTAGCCGAATGGCACAAACACTCACGAAACGAAACGCTAGTATCTATCTCTATCGCTCTTGCGTATTGGCGCGACAGAGCCAGACTAACTTTCGCGGCGTTTCGTTTTCGTTTCGCGTCGGAAAAATGCCATTCGGCAACGGGCCCAGGCCGTCCTATTCGCACTATCTGTAAGTGCGACAGGGATGCACCGATGCGATAAAGTTTATCGAACTATTGTGCTACGCCTGCTGCTACGCGCTACGAGCGTAGCCAATAACATGAACCACAAGTGTGTGATTGTAGCACTCTCGTTTGACGCATGTATTACGAAACGCTTACGCCACCGCAGTGCTTCACTTACGCTTACGCTTCGTGTAATTTCTCTAGAACTTCTTACATGTCACCTAGGAGTGAACTGTGCTTGTAGACCGGATAGTGACCTAGTAACCTAGAAGTAAAAGGTACCGGCTGGCATCTAAAATGGCCCGATTCAGAAGCTGGGTCATACTTTTGTAAGTGTGAAGTAACTGTGTATCCATGTTCGTTTGGAACATAAATAAAACTGCAAATAATTGATGTGAGAAAAATGTAAAAACGATGAGCACCCTAAGTGCGTTTTGACATTATCCGATCCGATATCGGATGTAAGACCGATATCCCATAAATTAAAGCAGCCATTTTTGATTTTTTTCCTTTGAAAACCTTCCAACATCCGATATCGGATCGGTTAATGTGAAAACGCACTTAGGGGCCGGTATCTTATGGTTGGGATCTGGCAACTATAAGTATTATGTTGCCTAATTCAGAGTCTAGGGAGGAAAGTCATGAACATATACATTACACACAGATGCATGAACTTTGAAAGAGAGGTTCGTCCACATCCACAACTTTAAAATGAATGATGTAGGTAGTCATAAATGTTTATGAAAATTTAATCTCTTTAATTTGGTACAAATTACGCCCGTAAATCAACAGCTCATGGGTATTTTAATGCAGGTACTTAATATTTAGAAAGTTTTGAAAATAGAAATTACCATTATATTTCGACATTGTCAATAGAAATATTTTAATAGTATGTTGAAAACACGCCATAGTAACCAAATTAATTATTGAACCCAAGAATTTATTAATATAATCGAAGCGGTAGTAAGTAAATTCCATGATATCAGCATCCAATCGTGTTACAGTAAAATTGACTAAAGCTTTACGCGTTTAAAGTTCATAAGTTTAATGGACTTGATACGTATCATGATAATGAGTTCCGAAAGCCAGCTCGATAGGTTTCGCAAATTTCCCTCATCATTTTATTTTAATGCTTGACTTGTCTGCTCTTGACTCCAATTGTTAATAACGAACCATTGAAGCAATCCTCTATTAAAAAGTTTGATGTAGATTACTTTGAAGTGTATTATAATTATATTTAGAAAGTTTTCCACTTCTATTTATAGGTCGTTCGAAGTGCGTGTATTGAGGGCCTTATATGTCAATTTAAGGAAATATTGAAAAAAACTGACCGAGGTCAGCGGTGACCGTAGGGCTGGCAGCTTCCTCGCCCAAAAAATAAGTCTAGCAATACAACGAAGAAATGCTGCCAGTATCTACGGCACCATGCCTAAGGAGTTTACCTAGTTTGTAATATTTTTAGTTTAGTTGGGTATTTATTTTTAGATTAATGATTAGTATTATTGTTTTTATTTTAAGAGCGTTGTTATCAAATTTATGTTATTTGACATTAATGAGGCAGTCGCGGTCACGCTACAGGTGTGTATTACTATAAATAGATTATAGAAGCGCCTAGATGACGGGTATTAGGTACTGGCCAGCTGGTTAGAAAACATTCAGCTCAAATTTCGACAAACTGCTGAGTCGAACTATGTTCGTTTAAAAGTCTGCCCATGAAAAGTCGGGCCCAAAACCAGTTTCAGTTTAAAATGTATGTTTAAATGGCAAAGGGAATGGGAGGGGATGTAACATGATAACTTGTCGCTGCGCTGTGGGATCCCACAGTTGATTAGTCCATTTGTTAATGTCCGCTCGCCGGTGCGTTTTACCCTGTCAACCCGACAAGCTCACTCGGACCATAGAAGAATAAGTAAGAATATAATGCTCACAAGAGTCACAAGACATCCGTTTTCATTTCAAAATCATCATTATTTCTTACATGACTGCTAGCGTCGAGTAGTTAGTTATGTTATGTCAGCCGGCGTGTTATGACGCTGACAGAAATGCAGTCTGGCTCTATCGCGCCAATACGCAAGAGTGATAGAGATACATTACCGTGAGCGATTGTGCACACATGCAAACGCTATCTCTATCGCTCTTGCGTATTGGCGCGACAGAGCCAGACAACCTGTCGCGGCGTTTCGTTTTCGTTTTTGCGTCGTAGAAATACCATTCGGCTACGGGGCCAGATAAGAAGGTTCAACAGGCTCAGTGACAGATCCACTTGGTTTTGGTTATTTAACCAACAAATGTTGTAATTACCCGAAAATGCGAAGCTATCTAAGGATGGAGTCAGCATTCTAAGTTATTATTACTCTTTGCTCAGATCAAATTGAGCGGGAACGCCAGCCGTCAACGGTCACTGCGTTATGGAGTACAGAGTAACTGAAGAGTGGGCTGCTAAATTATTTTTAACTAGCATTTTCACACGGCTTCGCTTGCGTTAAATTCGAAAAAAATGCGGAATGATCCATCCCTCCCTTAAGGAAAATGGGGGTTAAAAGAAAAGTAGCCTATGTCACTCTCCATCCCTTCAACTATCCCCACTTAAAAAACCGGCCAAGAGCGTGTCGGGCCACGCTCAGTGTAGGGTTCCGTAGTTTTCCGTATTTTTCTCAAAAACTACTAAACCTATCAAGTTGAAAACTTTTTCTAGAAAGTCTTTAAAAAATTCTACTTTTGTGATTTTTTTCATATTTTTTAAACATATGGTTCAAAAGTTAGAGAGGGGGACATACTTTTTTTTACTTTAGGAGCGACTATTTCCGAAAATATTAATATTATCAAAAAACGATTTTAGTAAACCCGCATTCATTTTTAAATACCTATCCAACAATAAATCACATGTTGGGGTTGGAATGAAAAAAAAAACACAGTCCCCACTTTACACGTAGTGGGATTTCATTTTTTTACCACTTTGCGTGATTGATATACATATTGGTACCAAATTTCAGCTTTCTAGTGCTAACGGTCACTGAGATTATCCGCGGACGGACGGACGGACGGACGGACGGACGGACAGACGGACGGACAGACAGACATGGATTTACAAGGTGTAAGTAAAATAGTCAGGATCTATCTCTTATATCGGTTATATCTTTAATCCAGTAACTTTATACATCTTTACAACTAGTCCTTTAGGGTTATAGTCGCCAAAATTTGGAAAAGAAACGATTTTTTCGCGATTCTTTCGATTTTTGACAAAGTACGCAACTTACATTATTTTTTTAACTTACATTATTCATATTAATTAGGCCAAGCCCAACATCATAAACGAGTCTGCAAAAAATCAGAAAAAAAACGGGATTTGACGCATACTGCCCTATGCTTTCAGGCAACAAAGTTACTGTATTACTTTGTCTCATTAGAAAAAAGTAGATGAACGATGTTTTTGGCTCCATACAAAGTCGGTCTTTGTATGGAGGACTAGACGAAAACTTACCTGCCCCTTATAATTTATTTTTCCCCTCACTAGCTCGGAAACACGTGTTTTGTCCTTTAATACCAGCGGGTAAAAACGCATTTTATCCACTAGTGGGTAAAGTAATTTCACCTTGAATAAAGTCAAATTCACTGCTTTAAAATTGATAAAAGTAGATGAATCTAGTAATAAAGATGATTGACCACCTGTGGAACTACTGAAAGCAGTGATAAACGCAATTTTTGCGTTGTAGTTTCCTCGCTATAGTGAGGGGAAAAGTTTTGTGTTACACTCGGGTGCAAATGTATTTTACTTCTCGTGTGTTAAAAAACTCGCAAGTTCAGGATTCTGTTCTCGAACCACTCGCTTCGCTCGTGGTTCAACTATGGAATCTTTTCACTTGCTCTTTTTTTAATTCCACACTCGGCGTTAAAATACAACTTTGCCCCCTTGTATAACAAATAACTATTTCGCGTCCACTAAGCCTTCTACTCTTTTCAAATTAGAACACGATACCGAATTATATGTCAACTAGCTGTATCAGACACAAAATAAGCTAATCATTTGACGACCGGTCTGGCGTAGTGACCCTGCCTGCTAAGCCGCGGTCCCGGGCATTTATTTGTGTGATGAGCACAGATATTTGTTCCTGAGTCATGGATGTTTTCTATGTATATAAGTATGTATTTATCTATATAAGTATGTACCTATATCGTCGCCTTGCACCCGTAGCACAAGCTTTGCTTAGGCTAGGTTGATCTGTGTAAGGTGTCCCCCAATATTTATTTATTTTATTTGTTTATTTAATAAAATCAAGACTAGTGACTTCTTCCGTACTTAATAATTCTTTGATAAACAATTAGAGAGTATTTGTTGAACAGCAATCCAAAGTATTTCCTGAAAAAACTCCCTTTTAATACTGACGTATACGGGCATTTGCAGAATTTGGGACCCAAAATTAGCGTAAGTTGCTAACAAAAATTAACTCGCTGTCAGTTTTGTTACGACAATTAAGCATAAAATCTGTCTAAAAATTAACTTTTTTTACGTTCTGAATGTAGATTACCCCTTAAAGTTTATGTAATTAACACAAAATAGTACATTACATCAGAGGCCGGGAAAATGAGGATTTCCGGCCAAGTGGGTATATACGGCCGAGCGAGCGTGCGAGCGAGGCCGGATAGGGATACGAGGCCGGGAATCCGTTTTCACGCCGAGGCATGTATAGTGCTTTTCTCAAACATACAATGAAATAAAAAAAAAATGCTCTAAAGGACAATATTTTATAAAAAAAAGTTACTTTGCAGGCCTAGGCCTAAAAAATAATATGAAATCCCTTTACAGTCCTCTCGAGTTGTTGCGCCCAAAAAGCGATACTTCCCAGCCCATTTTAAGGAACGTAAAGACAATATTTCACAGCATGTTTGAGAAAATGATATTTTTATTGAAATTTCATACTTGTTGTCACAAAACTGATAGCGAGTTAAAATTTGTTAACGAATTACGCTAATTTTGGGTCCTAAATTCTGAAAATACCCATATCCCATCCATATCGTATACTGAAAATTCGAATCTACTGCTTTTTTATGACTTCAATTACAAAGTTGCGGAATTATATAATTAGGTTGACAAACTCGAACAAATTTTCTGATGTAATACTGTTTGCCATTCAGTTCTTGGTTTCCTGTTTCAATACTTCGTTTTTTTTCTATTAAGTACATAATTTTGTACTGCTATTTGCCTCCTAGTCAAATCAGCTTCTTTTTAAGAACTGTCAAAACGAATTTGAACGACTCGCTAATATGGAATTTATATGAAATCGAATTGAGTGACGTCACGGTCAACTCAGTTACTTTATATATTTCTACCTGACTTATTAAATAGAAATTTAATTTAAAAATAACTTTCGTCTGTGGTTTTCTTATAATTATCTGATGCTTTATTTCGTGCATGGTATAAAATATTTTATTTTAACTACAGTCAAGTTCCCTTTTGTTGGATTTGTAGTTATTTTTCGTGTTTGTGTAAATCAGTTAAGTACCTCAACTATGTGAGGTGTACAATAAACAGTGTTGTATTACACCTTAAACATATACACCCTGTTTTTATTGAATTCCGTTAACTTTAAGGGATGGTTCTTTAGATCAAATACAATTAATTTCTCTAAGAAACTAGCGTCTTAACTCTACCGGTTATCGAGTTTTTTTTTTTAGCCCGTTTATGTGTCCCACTGCTGGGCAAAGATCTCTCCCCGTGATTTCCACAGCTCCCGTTGGTGTGCTATTTCTGGCCAATTAGTTACGAAGGTGTCAAAGTCGTCCCGCCATCTCGAGATTTTTATTATCGAGTTATAAAAAAAATAAAAATAATTACTGAACTCGTATGTGACAGCCTTTACCACTTCCTAATGTTATTTGTTTTGACATGTGCCATCAATCACTTGACCCTAACTTGAATATTATTCTTAAGGGTCTCTCACACTAATTAATTCATTTTATTATGTACGAACACGATGAAAAAATTTTTTTTGCGAATTTAACTAAAAGTGATAATATATACAGGGTGGTTCCTGATAATGAACCTAACTACATGTCGAATTTAACGGAAAACAAAAAGAAACACAGTGTATATAACATTATTATCAGTATTATCACAACATGACGACCGGCCTAGCGCGTAGTGACCCTGCCTGCTACGCCGCGGTCCCGGGTTCGAATCCCGGTAAGGGCATTTATTTGTGTGACAAGCACAGATATTTGTTCCTGAGTCATGGATGTTTTCTATGTATATAAGTATTTGTATATTATATATATCGTTGTCTGAGTACCTGCAACACAAGCCATCTTGAGCTTACCGTGGGGCTCAGTCAATCTATCTAAGAATGTCCTATAATATTTATTTATTTATATATCACGGCGATCTCGGAAACAGATCTAACGATTTCGCTGAAATTTGTTGTGCTGGGGTTTTCGGGGGTAAAAAACGATCTAACTTAGTCCACAGAATATATATAATAGTACACGTGGTCTTAGGTCCTGGGAAACGAGAATTTTCGAGTAATAAGAATTTTAGGATAATAAAATATAACCTGCGGGCGTAGCAGTGGGATAGACTTTATCGCAGGTGTGTCCTTATCGTACTTACAAATAGTGCGAAAAGGACGGCCTGACATTATATCGTTTATCACGCGACCGTGCTTGCGCCTTGCCCGCTCTCGTTACTCTATCGAGTAAAACATAAACTTCTAAAGCTCATGGTTGGAGCTTTGTTGAAGCTAGATGTAATGAAACGACAGTAATGAAATTTAACTCCCATTGTACCGGGTCTGTATAAGCGGAAACATAATTATGCCAATTTTTATATTGCCTCGTTGGAAATTGTAACAATGGCATAAAAGGAGGTACATATTTAAATAATACCTACTTGAATAATGTGGCGCCGACAGCAATATCAAAGACATATATAACTCCGTATAGACAGCTACAGTCTAACCCTTAAATTGCCACTCTATTATCGCACAGGATTTTTATAATGAAACTTGGTGTTTTGGGTTCAGTTGGGGTAGATTAAGTGAAAAATATGTGAAAAAAAAACCATAACAAATTTTAAAAGTTTTTTTTAAGCGTCACTTATAAATGACATTGCCAACTACTACTTAACATAAAGACGTCACTTTGGACCTACATTGCCAATAACACATGCACATTGCTAACATAGAAAAATAAAACATAAACTTAATAAGTTACACTCAACATTGTCCGAAGCTTCATGTGCTGCCTCTTTATGTCCGGCGCAATATCTCTAGCGTAATCTACGTTATGAAATTTGCTAAAAGCTATGTTGACTGTCCGGATCTGCTGTCAAGCTTGAAGTTCCCACTTCTCAGTGCTCTCACGCCTTACATCTTACACTAAACGAATGTTTCACATCCTCTACGCTAATACTAACTTTAGAATAAACTCCTGTATCATAAGAGCCACTAGGTATTTTAATCAAATTTGATTTGAACCATGAACCATCGATCTGATCTGTGACAGTTTTACTTTAGTACGCAAACTACTGACAGTACTGACTCAAGTCTTCTCCCACTGTTAACTCTCAAATAACACTATAACAAGTTTACTGCTTTTTTCCTTTCTCTTATTGTTTGCTCTCAATCATTGTTCAAACTCATTACTTCTGTAGGTACTTCATATATTTTCTGTAATTTTGCACACATGTACGGTCACGGACTTTAATTGTAGATCCACTTCTAGCTCATTTTATACTGGACATATCATAGTTAAGCATAGTTCAGCTATGACGTTCCAGTATAAAATGAGCTAGAAGTGGATCAACAATTAGAGTCCGTGACTGTACCAGTTTCTATCTGTGGAAACTTGTTATTGGCTCCTTGATTTTATGTTATAAGCCTTATTGTAACTTTATCTGTGAGTTTTCCTAATAAATAAAATAAAAATATAGTCCAGGCAAAAATAAACAGATACTCTTCTAGGAAAAGAAGATATACTGCTGCGGTCGTCTCTAAAAACTCTCTAGCTAAGATTCTCCTTTTTTCTTTTAGTAGAGGAGATATAGCCTTGGGGGTCATAATAATTACCACAGAACCGAAGTTTGGTTTTTTTAGTTCTTTGTGTGTGTCTTTTTGACATACTAAAAATATAGTAAAATATATTTATGCAAAATGCGTTTTTTCTACCGCCAAAAGTTGTATGAAAAATTACTATGGAAAAAAAAACCTAAAATTTAAAAATCGTCTCTGGTATCAACTTATGGGGAATTAGGCGGCAATTTTTTTTATAGGGTTGATGTTTAGCAAAAATATAAATATTTTTCACTATTTTGGTAAAATAAAAAATGATATAAATCATAAATTTGATGAAAGGAAGTAATTAAAACATAAATTTCAGCAATGTAATTTTTTTCATATGTCCCACACCATGGTAAATACGGGTACGATCCGCCTGGTGATTAGCAGTTACGGTAGCCTATGACGCCTGCCAATCTAGAGCCTCCACATGCGCGTTGCTGGCCCTTTAGGGTACCTTTCCACTAGAGATGCGCAACGTGATAGTGTTTGATATCCACCATCCACCAATCATGTTCACTGTACACAAAGCGTAGCGCTAGTAGGAACGGGTTCGACTAAGCTGATTGTGGATATCAGAAGCATCCATAACACATCTCTGGTGGAAAGGCACCCTTAACAGTCCTCAGCTAGCTCGCAGGATAACGCGCGTCCGCGGGAGAAAAATCCTCCTATTGGGTAACCGTATTTACCATGAACTTGTATTTTGGTGGGGTTCAATATAAGTATATAAATTGTCGCATCCCATAAAAAAACTGTCGATAAAGCATTATATCGAACACGAGAGAAAACCAAAACCTAATAATCATCCGTTTTTCTAGTCATAAATCTGCGCATCCACACACCCTGGACCCGTATATGCACACTGCGGCTTCTTCTTCTTCAACCTAGCGTTTTCCCAGCCTAGCGCCAGGGTCCGCTTTCCTACTCAGTCTTCTCCACTTTGCCCGGTCTTCAGCATACTTAGACGTGAGATTGTTCTCTTGTATGTCCGCTCCCACGACGTCCAGCCAGCGCTTCTTTGGGCTACCGGGGCCGAGTGACTTAGAGCCTTGGACAGCGAGATTAAGACATCTGTTTTCGATGTAGGCTTAGGAGGATTTTTCTCCCGCGGACGCGCGTTATCCTGCGAGCTAGCTGAGGACTGTTAAGGGTGCCTTTCCACCAGAGAAGTGTTATGGATGCTTCTGATATCCACAATCAGCTTAGTCGAACCCGTTCCTACTAGCGCTACGCTTTGTGAACAGTGAACATGATTGGTGGATATCAAACACTATCACGATCACGTTGCGCAAAGGTACCCTAAAGGGCCAGCAACGCGCATGTGGAGGCTCTAGATTGGCAGGCGTCATAGGCTACCGTAACTGTTAATCACCAGGCGGATCGTACCCGTATTTACTATGGTGTGGGACATATGAAAAAAATTACATTGCTGAAATTTATGTTTTAATTACTTCCTTTCATCAAATTTATGATTTTTATCATTTTTTATTTTATCAAAATAGTGAAAAATATTTATATTTTTGCTAAACATCAACGCTATAAAAAAATTTGCCGCCTAATTCCCCATAAGTTGATACCAGAGACGATTTTTAAATTTTAGGATTTTTTTTCCATAGTAATTTTTCATACAACTTTTGGCGGTCGAAAAAACGCATTTTGCATAAATATATTTTACTATATTTTTAGTATGTCAAAAAGACACACACAAAGAACTAAAAAAACCAAACTTCGGTTCTGTGGGAATTATTATGACCCCCCCCATACAAATTCTCATTCCACTCCTCTACTATTTGTCGTCTGATTCTAAAACGGAGTCTTTAAAAGCTAGAGGTGGTAGAAGAGCTGTTATCCTCTTTGCCCTCAAACGTTGCCCAGCCATATTATTGTAAAAATGCAACTAATTTTGACAAATACACAAAAATATTCGCTTAGGAAACTTGGCAATGTCCGTTACAAGTGACAAATAGAAAAAACACAATATTTAGTACTAACTGGCAGTGTCACTTTGAAGTGACGTCTATTATAACTTCAAACATAAGAATGAAATGTATATTATTTATTCACAATAATGACACTAAATAGTAACTTAATTACTATTTAAATAAAATTGAGTGAAATTATGCACAAACTCCTAAAATACTTACATGGCAACGATATTTTGTCACAAGCGTAAAAAGACCGCACTATCTATGTTAGCCTAGACTTTATAGGACGTCATTTAAAACGGACAAAAACAATTTAAGGGCTAAGAAAAAAACGTACCTCATAACCATATAGGAAAAGGTACGGTGACCTAGATGGCGTTACACCTTTAGGGGACGCTCGGCTAGATGGCGCTAATATTAATATTTGACATTTTAACACATATCAAGCTAAGAATATGGGCCAAATTGTCAAAACTGAGATTTAAAAGTGTTAAGTTTGTGTCGAGAGATGGCAGTCATCATGTATCATCTCTATAATACTTGATCCTCTTTGGCTATATTAAAAATGTTTTTACATAAAAGAGTAAATTGAATTTCAATTTCAATTTCAATTTATTTATTTCAATATAACAATATACATTGTGTGTGAACTTTACCTATGGATACCTTAACCTATACACATATTTATTTACATCAAATATTAATAAAATAACATTTCTTACATAATAATCATTAAATTGAAAAAAAAAATACACTAATTACATAATTGACATTAAGGTTTTTACAATAAAATTTACAATTTAATTTTTTTTTTCGGAATGTCATAAGTGTAAGAATAATAAATTAATATCTTGTATCGTCATCCAACATATATTCATCCACAGAATAAAAACATTTACGTAAAAGAAAAGCTTTCAATTTATTTTTAAACAAGTTAGCACTTGTGAGAGACTTCAATTCAATTGGCAATTTATTAAATAAGACAATAGACTGGTAACCTGCTGAGTGTTTAAATACCTTGAGATTGGATTTGACGGTTAGTGGCAAGTCTTTTCTTCTTGAAGAAAGACGAGCCTCCTGTTGCTCTGAACTTTCAATTTCATTTAAGGACTTTACCAAATCACTTAGCACTATAAGAATGTACAGGCCGGGTACAGTCAAAATACGAAACTCTGAGAAATAGTTCTTACAAGACATTTGCTGCGATATTCGTGCTATGACTCTTATGGCCCTTTTCTGGGCTACAAACGCCGATTGGCAATTGTATTGGTAGCTATTGCCCCAGAACTTAATACTATAACGTAGTCTCGATTCAACTAGCGCATAGTAAACCATAACGAGTTGTGCCAGTTGTAGTTGATCTCTCAAACTTCTAAGTGCGTAGCAGGCTGAACTTATTGAATTTACCACTGACGATAGCTCATCTTTCCAATTTAAGTCTGAATCTATAAATGCGCCTAGAAATTTCACAGATTGCACTTGATGGATGTTAGTCCCATTCGACACCAAGTGCAGCTTATCCTTACTGTTTGCCGTCGTTGTGAATTGCAGGGCATTTGTTTTACTGCAGTTAAGTTTTAATTTATTGGTACTGAACCAAGTGTGAAAAAGCTGTAAGGCCTTATTTACTCTATCATTGAGTTCAGCGACGTTATCAGCAGATATAACCGCATTAGTGTCGTCTGCAAAGATAACAAGTTGACTATCAGGAAGTTTACTGTTCATGTAGTAAATTAAATCATTTGTGAAAATTATAAAGAATATTGGGCCTAGGATGGAGAATAGGACCTATGTGGCTACCACGAGTTTATAATACGTTACTCGATAAAGTAAACATCACGGAAAGTTATTGTATGGAGAAAATACTTCAACAGAGCAAAAACCCAAAAAACCAACAAAAAATTACATGTGTAGGTAGGTACCATCTATTTTGTAACGTAATCTAAAACGTCAAAAACTCATGTTATAAATACAAAATAGTATGTATTTTTCAATGTTGAATAACAGAGCAACAATCCCAAATTTCAAACACGTATATCATTTCTCCAAAAACAGAAAAACCTATTACGTACATCAGGGAGATCAGGCCCCGTAGCCGAATGGCATTTCTCCGACGCGAAACGAAAACGAAACGCGTCGAAAGGTAGTCTCGCTCTGTCGCGCCAATACGCACGAGCGATAGAGATAGATATCTACTAGCGTTTCGTGTCGTGAGCGTTTGTGCCATTCGGCTACGCACCCATCAGGCAACAATAAATAAATTTATCTCTTGCGATCGCTTTTGACGCGATCAAATGCGACATCAAATAATAACAAAAGGATCACGACCAATCTATTTCATGGACGCTTCGACACCCCAAAGTGTAAACCCTTTCCGGGACATTTACCACCTGACCGATTTTTACTCGCGCCGCGTAAAAGGGACCCCATTATTAGGTATTCGTATTGCCGTCGCCGAATAATTTATAAGGGAACGAAATATATGGAAATGTGTAGGCATTCTTGTGATAGCACATATACTTGCAATTTCACGTGAATATTTCGCGTTCCTAAAGGGGTACTGGCTGATTTATCAGTGGACTATATAAGAAAGATTGCTTGTTTGTTATCAGATCCTTTCGCACTTGTCCCACTGCCGCTGACATAACGAAAAGTAGTGCGAAGAAAAATATAATTAATTATTCATGGATTAACTAATGACTCTATTGCAATATACCTAGTAACTTTTGTGTCAAAATGTGACGTTATCTGGGTAAAGGGACCTTATTGTCGATGGCGCTTACGTCCAGCGGCGTCGTAATTGTACACGAACATCGCTCATAACGCCGTAAACGCCATCCACATTAAGGTTCCTTTATTATAACGTCACAAATGAATATTTAAATTACATTGCTGCCTATATACATACATACATACAATACATACAATCACGCCTGTATCCCATGAAGGGGTAGACAGAGCACATGAAACTACTCAAGTTTCAGTGCCACTCTTGGCAAATAAGGGGTCGATAGAAAACGAAAGTGTGACATTGCAGTGACAGGTTGCCAGCCTCTCGCCTACGCCACACTTTAACCCATATCCCACAGTCGCCTTCTACGACACCCACGGGAAGAAAGGGGGTGGTGAAATTCTTAACCCGTCACCACACAGGCTCTTAACCCGTCACCACACAGGCTGTCTATATCGAGAAAGAATAAGAATACGTATAAGAATAATTTATTGAAAAAACCTTATCGCTGATGTAACATTTATGCGTTTACTTATATTACTTGCAGTGTTACGTGCGCCCGAACTACGAAAATAATCCTGTATCTCGGGCAAAGAGATAATGTCCTAGTTTAAAAGTGTTAAAATACAAATTAAGAAGAAATCATTCAGAGAAGAAATAAATATCGGGGAGACACCTTACACAGACCAACCTCAAACTATGCAAAGCTTGTACTATGTGTGGTAGGCGACGATATACATATTATGTACTTAACATATACAGGAAACATCCATGACGAAGGAACAAATATCTGTGTTCAACACACAAATATGATTATGCTCTAATTAAATCGGGAGTTTTACTTCTCATTGACAGGCAGTTACGAAGTCGAGGGGCTTTACTATACTGGCATTTGGCTTCAGTGCTACGTATGCTAAACCTCTATAATCATCTCTCTCTCTCTCTCCTTCTGTTCTATATAATATACAAGTGGAAAGATTAGCGGAAGTAAATAATAAAAGCGTATTTCATTGACGCTTTCATCGGAATTCTAGCATCCCGGCCATCAGCATAAAATATGCCATAAAAGTTCTTTCATGTCTGGAGGGTGAGTTTTAAATACGAATGATAGATATATAGACTAGGTATCCACCTTCTTTAGCATCATAAAATTTTAGTCAAAAGTTACATACGATATAAAATTTGACTTGTTGACTTTGGTCTATAGGTACCTACTCAATACAAAAACTCAGGAACATAACAAACTAGCTTTTACCCGCGGCTTCGCCCGCGTAATAAAAGTATTCTTATTGAAACGTTTACAAAAAATAAGATTTTCATTTGGATCCGTAGGTTTCTTTGTAGGTACATCTGTCCGCGATTATTTCGATTAAGGTAAAGCGGGGCAATTCTCGACTGGGGGGCCATTGTAACTGATCTATTTGCTGTACGGTCAGCCAAGAACCTTACACTGCTTTTTGGCTGACTGTGCCTTACACATATTACTATTGTTTTAAAAGAAATTCTTGCAATGATTGTAGAATTGTTACACAGCGACCACAGCGTAGGTAGTAGGTACGAATATGTATGTATTTTACACTTCATACAACTCACATAGCCAGTATCTCGACGCTATGGTCGGTAGGGTAAAAAGTACTTCCTTGCATTATCGCTTACAATTTTTTCCATTTTGCTTATACTTATTGCAAACGTAAACTTATAAAAGGCAAGCAACGATCTTCTTACAGCACATTGAATATAATAGTTATCACGGATGCAGGATACTCGCCGATGCCTACTTACTAATCCCTTCCCACTGAGCCACCTGCATTTTACACTGCCTAGATATCGATTGCCGACCGATTATTCCGACCCCAATGCCTATTCTTATCCCCGTCCCTATCTCTATCCTTGTCCTCGTCCCCGTCCCCGTCCCGTGCCTGTCCCCGTCCCTCCCCTATCCCTATCCCCGTCCCCGTCCCCTATTCCTATCCCTATTTCTATCCCTATCCCTATCCCTATCCCTATCCCTATCCCTATCCCTATCCCTATCCCTATCCCTATCCCTATCCCTATCCCTATCCCTATCCCTATCCCTATCCCTATCCCTATCCCTATCCCTATCCCTATCCCTATCCCTATCCCTATCCCTATCCCTATCCCTATCCCTATCCCTATCCCTATCCCTATCCCTATCCCTATCCCTATCCCTATCCCTATCCCTATCCCTATCCCTATCCCTATCCCTATCCCTATCCCTATCCCTATCCCTATCCCTATCCCTATCCCTATCCCTATCCCTCTCCCTCTCCCTCTCCCTCTCCCTCTCCCTCTCCCTCTCCCTCTCCCTCTCCCTCTCCCTCTCCCTCTCCCTATCCCTATCCCTATCCCTATCCCTAACCCTAACCCTAACCCTAACCCTAACCCTATCCCGTCCCGTCCCGTCCCGTCCCTGTCCCTGTCCCTGTCCCTGTCCCTGTCCTTGCCCCTGTCAAATTATCATGCTAGGAGGTGAAAATCCTTTCTTAGTGCTATATCCTCTTATGGCTATTTTGGATATTTTAACCCTATTGCACTACGACAGGGGACAAAATTTATTTTCCACCTCATTAGATTTTAAAATCGTTGTATTTATCGTAATCAGCGACCCGATAAACAATAAAAACGATACCCATATTGTGTTTTTGACTTTACCCCCTTTGCACCCCTTTAGGGGTCAAATTTAAAAAAAACCTGAAACATGTAATTAGTCATATGTCTTTAGGAATCCTCCTGTGAAGTTTCGTATAAAATAGTCAAACTAATCTTGTTTCCCCATACAAACTTTGAACCCCCATTTGAGTCCCTTAGTAGGCGAATTTTGAAAAATCCTTTCTTAGTGCTCCTCTACACTACATAAGGAACCTACGTGCCAAATTTGAAATCTCTAGGACCAGCGGTTTCGGCTGTGCGTTGATATGTCAGTCAGTCAGTCAGTCAGTCAGTCAGTCAGTCAGTCAGTCAGTCAGTCAGCTTCTTCTTTTATATATTTAGATTATTGAAATTTGAATTTAAGAACATTGTCAAGGTTATGCTTCAGATTTGTTTGGTCCTTACGGCTGATTTATCAAGTTGTTCAGATTACGTATTGATATTTGTTTTTCCAAATTTTTTTTTTTATATTTGGCAGTCGCTTTTCGGTGAAGGAAAATATCGTGAGGAAACCGGGCTAACTCCAATAAGGTCTAGTTACCCTTCGGGTTGGAAGATCAGATGGCAGTCGCTTTCCTAAAGTAAGTTGTCAAAGCGGACCCCAGGCTCCCATGAGTCGTGGCAAATGCCGGGATAACGCAAGGAGGATGATGATTTATTTTTCATAAAATGCAATATACATAGCAATATACATAGAAAACATCCATATCCCCCATATATGTACTTGACTAAAATCTGTTTAACAGTATATTTCCATAATAGGATGTGAAATGCTAATTACTCTTAGAGAAAAATAAGCAAGTAAATACAGTTTATTTTAGGGCAGACTGTTTTCTGTCGTCGTATTCTTTTAAAATCCATTTACATAATTATATTTACGACGGTCAAGAAACGTTACAATTCAATTAATTAAGCAAATATTCGTTTATTTGATTAAACAAGGAAAATACATTTTCATCAAGAGTACGTAAAAAGGGTTGTGCTCCAGGTAGGCGAAAGAAATAAACATAGAGAAACGAGTGAGCAAAAAGCGCTCGCTTAATTTTTTTTTTTTATACTACGTCGGTGGCAAACAAGTATACGGCCCGCCTGATGTAAAGCGGTCACCGTAACCTATGGACGCCTGCAACTCAAACAGTGTCACATGCGCGTTGCCACCCCATTAGAAACTTGTACATTCCCTTTTGCTATGTTAAGTACACAGCAAAAAGGAGTGTACAAGTTCCAAGGAGGGTTCGGGTTGCCGACGACTCAAAGGACAATAAACGGAACAAGTTAGTTCCGTAAGTCCTCCCGTCATCAGTACACCGCACCCTCGTTGAGCTCTGGCAGCCTTACTCACCGACAGGAACACAACACTATGAGTAGGGTCTAGTGCTATTTGGCTGCGGTCTTCTGTAAGGCGGAGGTACTACCCCAGTTGGGCTCTGCTCTAGATTCGAGCGAGACGATATCCGCTCCGCTCGCTTAATATATTTATAATAATCATTATTACAAGTATTAATTATACACGGTGTAACATGAGTAAACCGAATAATTTTAACAGCGTATTCCTCATCATATTAGAACAGTAAAATGTAATATAAAATGTTATTCATTTCGCCTACTTTCAGAGTTATTAGCATTAAAAAAATAACAATTACTTTTACCTCAGAACAAAACGCTGTTTTGATGGCGATGATGCCATTATCGGACATAATCTCCTCGTTGATAGACAAAAAGTAACTAGTGACTCGTTGCAAAAAAGTATTTTTTTAGAAAAAAAACATATATTTTTTTTATTATAAGTGCCAGTATTACAAATACTTTACTTTTTATGTGAAAATACATTTAAAAAAAACTAAAAAAAATCCACAAAACAATTTTTTTTTACGAAATTTGCTTGACGTCATATAACATTTTACCTTTATTTTGCCCTCAGAAATGCGTAGTTAAAATCTTTCGGTTTCCTCATCTTACACCGTGTATAAGATAAAATACATATTGATGAAAAGTGTAACAAAACTATAAAATTGTATTTATTAAAGCTTCAAGCTTAATAAGGATTTCCATTAATAGTAAGTTTATGCCAGAAAATCGGGGAATTATACCGCCGTGGCCAGTTGGTAGTAGGCAGAACATGAGGACATTAGCCGTGACAGCTTGATGCGGGTACGATATAGTTTCGCCATGTCTGTCCGTCCGTCCGCGAATAATCTCAGTGACCGTTAGCACTAGAAAGCTGAAATTGGTATCAACCACGCCATTCACACCGACAATGTGGTAAAATAAAAAGTGGAAAAAAATGTTATATTAGGGTGGGGGGTACCCTAATATAACCCCCTACACGTAAAGTGGGGAGTGGTTTTTTTTTCATTTCAACCCTAACGTGTCATATATTATTGGATAGATACATATTTAATAATTTTTCGAACCTCTTAATATTTTCGGAAATAATCGCTCCAAAAGTTAAAAAAAAATGTCCCCCCCAACTTTTGAATCATAAGTTTAAAATATATAAAAAAATCACAAAAGTAGAACTTTATAAAAACTTTCTAGGAAAATTATTTTGAATTTGATAGGTTGAACAGTTTGTGAAAAAAATACGGGAAGCTACGGAACCCTACACAAAGCGTGGCTTAACACGCTCTTCGCCGGTTTTTCTTCTATCTATCTACATATATGAATGTATAAAACTTTAACAAGTGAAATTGTATGTTTAGTTATCAAAGTAAATATGCATTAAAAATCTCAATAGCTACCAGCTACATTTGTGAGTGTGTTTAGTAAAACGTCCCATTTTTTTGTCGGTTACCATTAAGGCGAGATTTACTTGTATCTTATACATATGAATAAACTGACAAAGCGGCTTTTTAGCAATCGACAAAGTGGGACGTTTTCCCGTGCACACTCACATTTATTCCAGGTAGGTATATCATAAGCATCTTCAAAGGAATCAGTATTACAGTTGAATTCCACGTAGTATCTGAATCTCAAATTAATTGCATTGCGGATTTGTAAGCGATGCTTAATAGTAGAGGTATAATAGTCACCACATACGCGACATATATAATTTAGACGTAGCGATTCCAGTAAGCCTAGCACATGATTGCCGCGAGAGTATGTCGCCGCGAGATAGATGACACGTCTTCTTCTAACTGTATTAATGACATAAGGACTCTCGCGGCGACATACTCTCGCGGCAATCATGTGCTAAGCCTACAGCTTATAATAGAAACGCATAATATATGCATGTGTAGTCATTGCACAGTAATTCACATATTAAACCTTCTAATTAATGACCTCATTAATAAGACCGTACTCGTACAGTGTATATTTGAATACTAAACAAGATGCAGCCGGCGTTTAAAGGTTAAAAAAGACGAGTGGCGCGGGTAAAAGTGGCGCGTCTCAAAGACGAAGCCGAAAATTGTTAATAAAGACGCCACGAGTATTTTTGACTCAGTTAAACACCGTTACTTTTTCTACGACCATGCACTGAGTTTTTAATAGTTTTCTAGAATAACTTTCGTGAAATTCACACTGTTTCCTGTATTTTGGACTGCCAGCGCTGCTGCCCAACGCCATCCCTCGCAGGCTTACCACGCACGCGCGCAGTATCGTTATAACAATGCGTTGCCATGGTTACAGAGCCAAACAATGCGTTTTAATTTTATTCGTTACTGCGCGCATACGCGGGAAGTTGGCGGGCACTGGCTTTGGGGAATAGACTTTTATGTAGGGTTTTAAAGATCTATGCACGACCCTGTAAATGACGAATCAGTTCGGGAGTAGAAAAAATATGTTTCATGTTTCTTCGTCGGTTTAATTTTTTTATTTAAGATACTAACACAAAATGTTACATTTGAAAAAGCTTATTACCACTTGACTCCGCTGTCTACAATCTACATTTCCTTTACTGTTTTTACATTGAAAGTAATATTGCTGTCCTATGTACGTACTTACAATGGTTTTTATGGCGTAAATATATTAGCCGTAACACTACCATATTTATATACCATACACACACATACACACACTAGAACAAGTGCTGGAAAAATACAAAGAATATGGATTACCTTTATATGTGGCCTTTGTTGACTACAACAAAGCCTTCGACAGCATAAGTCATATATCAATTTGGGAAGCGCTAAGTAAATTCAGAATCAACCAAACATACTTGAATATATTAAAGTATATTTATAAAAATGCTACAAGTAGGGTAAAACTTGAAACCAGAGGTGAGCTAATACAGATTGGACGGGGAGTGAGGCAAGGGGACCCCCTATCACCAAAGCTCTTCATAGCTGTTCTCGAAAACATATTCCGGAAGCTAGATTGGACAAAACAAGGCATAAGAATCAATAACCGCTACTTGAGCCACCTGAGATTTGCGGACGACATTGTAATATTAGCCGAAACACCTAAGGACCTAGAATCTATGCTAATATCCCTAGAACGTGAAAGCTTAAAAGTAGGCCTAGAAATGAATATAGCCAAAACAAAATTAATGACAAACAGCCACAAAAGACCTATTAGTGTGGGGGACAGAAATATAGACTATGTAGACAATTACACTTATCTAGGGAAACAAGTGTCATTCGACAAAACAAGCAACGAGGAAGAAGTGAAAAGGAGAGCAAGCATAACTTGGAAAAGATTCTGGTCACTAAAAGAGGTGCTAAAGGGCAAATACAGCCTCCATATGAAGAAAGTAGTTATGGACACCTGCCTTCTGCCATGTCTACTATACGGCTGCCAAACATGGACCTACACAAAATCAATAAAAATGAGAATTATAAGAACCCAAAGAGCGATGGAAAGAAGTATATTAAAGATCAGGAAAATACAGAAAATTAACAGCACTAAAATCAGACAGAGGACAAAAGTCGTAGACGCTCTCACACACGCTCTATCACTGAAATGGCGTTGGGCTGGGCACTTATCGCGCTACTCTGACCGAAGATGGACCATTGAGGTAACAAAATGGAAAGGTCCACCAGGAGAGCGGCGCGAAGGTCGCCCAAACAGACGATGGGCTGACGATGTAACCCAGGCAGCAGGGAAACAGTGGATGACGCTAGCCCTAGATAGGGACACCTGGAAAGAGATGGAGGAGGCCTTCACCCAATGAGGGGTTCATCAGAAGAAGAACAGACAAGAACACAAGACATGTAAAAAAAAAAGATGAATAAATGGCTTTTTTATTTTATTTATTATTTTTTACTACCATATTTATTACGTTACGCAAAATAGAAGTTCCCTTTTTAATATGAATATATTCCAAATACCCTAATATTTACCCGAAAAAGCGCTGTTAGAAGATTAGTAAAACTACGTACCTACAAGTAATTTTACTAATCTTCTATAATATCCATCCTGTGACGTACCAGGACACTTATTGCGTCGAATTGAGTTGCGTCAATTTTCCTTTTTTAATATTAATATACCCGAATACTAGGAAAGGCGCTGTTACGAAGAGAGGGCACAAAATGAGTTATAAACAAAATTGTCGAAACCTCGGTAAGATAAAATACGTAACGAACGCATTTATCAGTATCCTGAGTTGAAGAGGACACCTAACGAGCCATCACGCGGCGATTATCCTCGATGGACTAATGACGGCGTCTTAAAGTTGTCGGGAAAATGATAATTGACAAACAGCCAGCTCACTTAGCAAAATGAAACTGGGACACAGAGGAAGAATTTTAATGAGAAGTACGTAAGTAAGGTTTCGGTTTGTCTGATCCAAATCAGAACGTTCGTCTTTTGACATTCACCAGTCGCTTTTCGATGAAGGAAAACATTATGAGGAAGCCGGACTAACCCCAATAAGGTTTAGTTTGCCCTCTGACTTGGAAGGTTACATGGCAGTCGCTTTCATGAAACCTGGTGCTTACACCGATTCTCGGAATTATTCGCAAAGGCAGATTATGCCGGGATAAGGTAAGCGCAAATAGAAGAAGACTTAAATCAGCTTCTTACGTACTGGTTTGTGAGCGAGTTTAGTAAAACGTCCCATTTCGTCGATTGCTATAAAGCCGCTGTGTCAGTTTATTCATATAAAGATACAAGCAAATCTCTTCTTTATGGTTAGCGATAAAGTGGTCCCACTTTATTAAACACTATCTCATTTATAAAGCGGTGTGACGATTAAGAGTTTTAAAAATAAGTCTAATAGTGTGACGGTTATTATAAACTAGAATTTTTTACAGCATGTGCAACAAACTTAATGCAAACTAAATATATCCAGGCTCTAACGTAAAAGCATATATTTTCAATGCAAGGCCTACGCCAAAGGCCATTATGCGTGAAATAGTGTCGCACTGAGGGAATATCGAGTCGCCTTTCAGAACTAGGGTGTTATTAATTACCAGCCGAGAGGAAACGTGCTGAGGAAAACCAGTATGTGTAAATACATGGGATGATAATAATATGATACTATTTACTCGTAGAATAGAATACTTTTTTTTTATATAGCCTATATTGTTTCCCACTGCTGGGCAAAGGCCTCCCCTGTTTTCCGCCACTCGTCACGGCTCTTAGAATACTTATAATATGCATATTAATTTTTAAGACAAATATTAAATAATAAAGCGCCACGAAATGGCCTCACCTCAGCATATTGCTGGCTGGTCTTCCGAGACCATTAAGTGGGAAAAATCACGGCATGTATATACCACATACGTTACATTGCTGGGCACAAGCCTCTTCTTATGTGTGAAAGGGCACGGGCTATGCAATGGAATGAAATTAACAGAAATTCACCACGGGAATATTTGACCTAATATATTCGGACACTTGTCTACGTCAATTGAGTTTTCCATACAAGAAACAGATTATACCTAGCGGTTGTTTGAACTGAAGAGAATAGCACCTATTTGTATAATATGTAGAACCTTTGCATGCAAGCTTTCTTGTTCTGTATTTTAATGTTTGTTGTGTAGAAATTAAGAAACAAATTGAACACAATCATGTTTACGACGTTGCTTGTCTCTTCTCACAACGTTACATGAGCAATTAAATATTTACAGTTTTTTTCTATAAACTTGATCGGTAGTTTTGACGCGTCTGTGCTCGGAAAGCAATAAGAATAGTAGATCAATTTACCACCATCACTGGCGGCCGTGACGTCAGTGCCATGGCATTGTGTCCACTGTTATACCTAGCTACCTCAAACGGTATTATGGAAACCAGAACTGAACATGGCACCAAGTTTCACACGATGTGAATTGACTTTCCGATAACTTGACCAACATCACAAATTAAGAGGTATTTTTTGCACTTAAAACGCTTAAATGTTTAATGTGTATTTTCCTATTTTTTATGTTTATATTCTAATTTTAATACTAACCTGGCGAGATTCGCAGCATCAAGCGCCTGCGGCTGCCGTGCGTCCACCACAGCGACATGCGGCAGACGCGCGTCGCCGTCGCGCCGCAACGCGTCCAGCGCCTCCCGCGCCGATCGAACCGCGCGTGCTTCGCCGCCCGCGCGCGCCGCCGCCGCGCACGCGGCTGCGCACACGCGGGATGCGCGGTCCGGGAACACGCATAGCAGCTGGACAGAGAATTGTGCAAGGTTAATGGTGGCGGTGGCTGAAATTCTGCATGATGTAAACCAAAAGGAGGAAAATCTGCCCTGGTAATTTTCATAATAGGAAAAATCCCAGTTAATTAATTATAAGATTCTTATGAGATTTTATGAAATTTCCAAGAACTTAATTTGTTCGGAACTGTAATTCCGTAGAGCACGTGTCATACTAAGATGTTTAATATATGTCACGAGAGATGTCGCTGTACCAACTGTCACTATTTCTACATCGCGCTATCGAAATGTTTATCGGGAATGTATATAAGGGTTTGGGATTTTTTGGCTTTATTTGTGACTGGTTGTTTAATTCATAGTCAATCCTTCACTAGGTAAAGTGCGCCCTTTTTGAAGGAATTAGGAGTACATACATAATTCTTTTTGGAAAGTTTCTGCAACTTTCAAATCAGTAGTCACAGTTGACACTAACATATCTTAAAGTCTAATCGCCGTAAATTCTACTCAAACTCAACTCAAAAATATATTTATTATTGTAGGCCTAATTACAAGCTCTTATGAATATTTCATTACATATTATATTATGATCTTAATCTAACATAATTAGGTTAGATTTATTGTTGTAATTATTGTTCATAATAATATTGAGTCTAGAATATACAGTTTCATATAAAAATAATCGTTAAACAAAAATATATAATTATATGTATATATAAAAATAGATGTCTAGAATATTTCTAGGAAAAATCCAATGTCAAAAAAAATACAATATTAATTTTATCAACAATAAAAAAAAACATTAAAAAAATGAACCATTTCGAAGAGATTTCGAATAACAATTAATCCCACGTTGTTTTATCATTCATGTAGTCTTGTGTTGTATAATAAGCTTTGGAAATGAGTACACGCTTTACATAATTCTTAAATTTATTAATTGAAAATTCAGTAATATGATTCGGAAGTTTATTATAAAATGACGGCGTAGCATAACAATATACTGAGTTTTGTAAGTACCTACTCATAACGTAACTCGTAGACTCTACGAGATACGTACCCTCTACGCCGTAGCAGTCCATATTTCAAATATAACCTCTACGCCACTCGGTTTTAATAATTTATGCCAAGCATATTCTGAGTAAGGTTTTCCTGCCAAAAAAAAAATCTTTCAGATTGATGTTAAGACTGCGTAAGGCCAGCCTTAGATTCGATAGAGTAAACGTCATGAAAAGTTAAATTAATTGTATAGACGAAGTTGCCAGCACCCCCAAACACCTAATTTCTTACCCATAAGTATAATATTTTGTCGACCGTTATATTTTATAAGAATCCTTTTTTTTTATTAAAATGACAGCTCAGGTGATGAGTGCCGATGTATAAATTTTAAATGTACTTTTTATGTTAATTTGCTATATATAAATATTTTAAAAGAACTGTATATTTTATATTAATAAACAGCCGTTTTCCTATTAAACTGTATCTCTTAAATTGTTTCCAATATAATAATTCAGTTGCCAAATAAATAGTTGGTACTCGCGTCTGAATAAACCGTAGCCGTAATGACATTATATTTCCTAGCTTCATTCTTAGCGATTTGTTTACATGTTGTAGCTGGGCTCCACGTCACAGCCTTGCACGGATATTTAAAGTAGGGAGGTTTAAAAATCCCCTACTGGCAACACTCCTCAGTTCCCCGATCCATACCGTGTATCCCGATATTCATTCTGTGCTTCCGTGCTCATAGCCTTCGCACGTCACACGATTTTATTTTAAAAATTTTTCTGGTTGTTATCAACCATGTCGAAACGAAAAATGTGTGAAGAAAATGACGACATCAGGAGGAAGATTAAATTACTGGAATTACAATTACTACGAAATTCCAAGCGACAAAGAATCATGATTCATTCTGATCACGAAAATGAAGGTGAGTTTGTCAATAACCTACCCTCAAAAAATATTTTTTTCTTTTTATATGTTATGATACCCTCATAATGGTGATATTTTATTTTTTATATTATACATATCGTATAAAGTAATTTGTAATGATGTTAAGTGTGTAAGTAGCTCGTAAGCTACACAAGCCTGCACATATTGAAATTGCTAGTGTTCACTCGTGATGCGAGACGCCAACTGGGCCATCTCTTTCACGCAAAAATGTCCAATTATGATGCGAGACGCCAACAGGGCTATCTCTGTCATATATTTTAAATGATTAATCCCTACTTTGTATGTGTGATGCGAGACGCCATCAGGGCTATCTCTTTCACAAAATACATACAGAACTGATGTCGCATAACGCGTATTAAGACAGACTAATTGTTTTAGGATCAGATAGCGAGGTGTCAGAAAACCTCGATCGAGGTGATTTATGTGCCTTCGCATCCCCGCCGCGCGTCGCGCGGGGCCCGGCGCCCGCGCCCACTCCCGCGCCTCGACCGCCATCGACTCCCGCGCCGCCGCCGCCACCCGCGCCCGCACCGCCAACTGTCACTAATGCGCCTTCGACTTCTGATCCTGTGAACACACAAGACTCTACAGATCTCGATGATGAGATTCTAGAAGTGTTAGGCGACGCACCGAAATCAGAAATAAAAATGGGGAAACCGACACATAAAGATTTAGCATCGAGATGGCAAGAGATTCTAGATAAAGGGTTAGTCAAAGAGACTAAAGATAAATTAACTGAATCCTATCTTATTCCTGAAAACTGTGATTTATTAGTTGCGCCATTGCTGAATCCGGAAGTGAGAGTGGCGTTAGCGGAAAATCTGGTAAAACGAGACAACGCCATTATGATGAAACAAAATCAGATCGCCATAGCGATTGCCGCTCTTAATCAAGCGGCCGAGTTAATAATTGCTAAAGAACAACACACCAAGATCTTGAAACCGATTAGCGATGCTTGCAGGCTCCTGTGTGATAGCCACTGTTCGGATACTAAGACGAGGCGCGGATTCGTCATTTCAGCGATTAACCCTGATATGAAAGATGTACTTAGCGAAACCAAGCGCAACAAGTTTTTGTTTGGAGATAATGTATCCGAGAAATTAAAATCTGCAAAAACAATAAAACAGTCCGGAGCCGACCTGAAACAAGCAAAAAATTTTCGTTCCAACAAATTTCACATAAATAACTTCGTGAAAACGGATCGTTACAATGGCAATAATCGTTTAAACTGGAAGACGACGCCTCGGAAAATAAGGCCGAAAGCCGACTACTCGTACAGCGGGAGGAGTCGCCAGTCGCAGCGCAGCGAGCCACGCCACGGCCACGGCTCTCAACGACGGGGGACCGCGGAGCGACCGGCCTGGAGGAACAGGAGACGATAAACGCAGAGGTAGCGTACGCCGGCCGGCTTCGATATTACTTGTCACAGTGGGAACAAATCACGGACGATCAGACAGTTTTATCATGGTTACAAGGATATAAAATTCCATTCACTTGTACACCTTTTCGTCCTGATGCTCCAAGTGTTTACCCGAAATCAGATACTGAGCATACTGAATATTCTAAAGCAATAGGGTCATTGTTAAAAATGCAGGCTATCTCAGAATGTGATCACGTAGATAACGAATTTTTATCAAGCATATTTCTTGTTCCAAAACCAAATGGCGACAAAAGGTTTATTTTAAATTTAAAATGTTTAAATAAATTTATAAAACCTCAACATTTTAAAATGGAGGATTATAGGACAGCGTCAAAACTAATAACCAAAAATTGTTTTATGGCATCTATTGATTTGAAAGACGCATATTTTTTAATCCCTGTACATGAACATCACCAACGGTTTCTTCGGTTTAAATATAACAATAAGTTATATAAATTTAATGTACTTCCTTTTGGTTTATGTACTGCGCCATATGTTTTCACTGAACTGCTTAAACCTGTTATAGAAAACTTGAGATCGAATGGTTACATGTCAGTTATCTATCTAGACGATATACTTTGCTTTGGTAGAACTTACTTAGAATGTCAGGAGAATGTAACTTTTACTAAAAATATGCTTGAAAATCTTGGGTTCATAATTAATGTTGAGAAAAGCTGTTTGGCACCAAAACAGCAATGCAAATTCTTAGGATTTATATTTGATTCAGTGAACATGACACTTAGTCTCCCGGAGAATAAGAAAGCTAAAATACTAGAACAATCAATTAAGTTTAAATCACTTACAAAATGCAAGTTACGCGACTTTGCCGCGTTTATCGGACTCCTGACATCCGCCTGCCCAGCCGTCCAATATGGATGGCTGTACACTAAACAATTTGAAAGACATAAATATCTTTGCCTTTTAGAAAACTCAAATTACGATCAAGTAATCTCGTTGCCTAGTAAATTTAAAGATGATTTTAATTGGTGGATTGACAATGTAGGGTCCAACAATCCCTTTAGATTTAACAAATTTAAATTGGAGATCTTTTCAGACGCTTCTTTAAGCGGATTTGGAGCATTTTGTAATAGTCAGGAAGTTTACGGTTTTTGGAAAGATAATGAAAAAGACATGCATATTAATAGCCTAGAATTAATAGCTGCCTTTTTAGGTTTAAAGACATTTGCAAAACACGTGTCAAATTGTGAATTGTTACTAAGGATTGATAATGTTACTGCCATTTCTTGTATTAATCGCATGGGCAGTATTCAATACCCACATTTAAATAGCATATGTCGCGACATCTGGCAATGGTGTGAAGACAGAAAAATAATACTATTTGCGTCTTATATAAATACTCATGAAAATATAGAGGCAGACCATCTTTCGCGCAAAAAATTTACTGATACAGAATGGGAGTTATCTGATGATGCTTTTCAAGTGATTGTAAATACCTACGGCTATCCTACAATAGATTTGTTCGCTAGCCGAAGCAACGCTAAGTGCCGCCGGTATGTGTCGTGGAAGAACGACCCAGACGCCTGGGCAGTAGACGCATTTACAATCACGTGGAATAATACCTTCTTCTACGCATTTCCACCTTTTTCCATCATATTAAAAACCTTACAGAAAATTATATTAGATAAAGCCGTAGGAATTTTGGTTGTGCCATATTGGCCTACTCAGCCCTGGTTTCCAATTTTGAGAAAAATTGCCACGTCGAGTTTCATACATTTTGAACCAAATCCTAACTTGTTAAAATCTCCTTTCAGATTGTCCCACAACTTGAACAAGACGCTTACATTGGTTGCCGTGAAATTGTCCGGAAATCGTTATCACAGAAATTATTGAACGATACGTCCATAGAGATTATAATGTCATCCCTTTCAGAAAATACTTACAAGCAATATGACAGTTGTTTAAAGAATTGGTTAATTTACTCTAATAATCATTGTATAAATTATTTGAAGCCGTCTGTTACCGATGTTATAAATTTTTTAGCAGTTATTTATGAAAATGGTGCTCAATATGGTACAATAAATTCGCATAAATCTGCGATTTCTTTGTTGTTAGGTCCGGCATATCTAGAAGACGAGCGAATTAAAAGATTCATGAAAGGTGTATTTCGTCTAAGACCGACTGCCCCTAAATATGATTTAACTTGGGACCCTGGTATTGTTCTTCGTTATTTATCAAATAAAGGGCCGAATGATTCACTTGATTTAGAAAATTTATCAAAAAAGTTGTCAACATTATTGGCACTTGTAACCGCACATAGAGTGCAAACTTTGACCTTGATTAAATTAAATAATGTTAGTTTTATAGATAATACAGAGGTCTTAATTAGGATACCAGATCGAATAAAAACATCCCGCTTAAATTCAACACAACCTTTATTAAAATTGCCATTTTTTGATCAAAATCCAAATATATGTCCAGCGAGATGTTTGATTTCTTACATTAACAAAACCAGGTCTCTGCGGTCAGGTGATCATGACAATTTATTCATTAGTTACAGAAGACCTCACTCGAAATTATCATCCCAGCGACTAAGCCATTGGATTAAGGACACACTAAAACAGAGTGGTTTAGATACCACCATATTCGGTGCACACAGCACCCGGCACGCGGCTACATCCAGAGCCAACTCGCTCGGCATAAGCTTAGATGTGATTCGAAAAACGGCGGGTTGGACTCCGTCCTCCTCCGTGTTTGCTAAATTCTATAATAGGGAAATTGCAGTCGACCACAAAAATCAATTTGCTCAAGCAGTTCTGTCTTGTACTTCACACACTAATTAAAATTGTTTAATAATGCTAAATAAGATACCTAGTTTATTTTTTCGTTTCGAAATAAAATGTTGAAATATTTTTTCTTTTTTGTATTAATATTATTTCTCTCAACATCTACAACATGTAAACAAATCGCTAAGAATGAAGCTAGGAAATATAATTAATGATCAAACGAACTTACCTGTACGTGAAGTTCGATCATAATTATATGAGTAGCTTCATTCGACGCGATTATTAATAACCCTCCCAATAAATTCCCACCCCATACAAAAAAAAAAAAAGGCTTTTAACGAATATGAATATCGGGATACACGGTATGGATCGGGGAACTGAGGAGTGTTGCCAGTAGGGGATTTTTAAACCTCCCTACTTTAAATATCCGTGCAAGGCTGTGACGTGGAGCCCAGCTACAACATGTAAACAAATCGCGTCGAATGAAGCTACTCATATAATTATGATCGAACTTCACGTACAGGTAAGTTCGTTTGATCATTAATTAAAATGCTACCTCATATTGAAATATTTTGAGGCCCCATTTTAGTCGCCAAACTATTATTTTTGGTACCCATTTCCATGGTTATTTAGTCGCCCGGTTAAAAACGTGCCATAATGATATACATTTATTCTCTGCACATTTACATTTCAATCATTATTAAAGGGAACAGAGTTGATTTGATTTCCTTTTGTTCAATTCAATAATTATTAATTCAAATTTGACTTCATCCTTTCCTTCTATTAACTTAGAATTTTGCAGCCGTGCTCGTGTTGTGGGTAGTACGAATTTATACGAAGATTTGTCAGCGAAATGAGCTGGATATTGGTTGTCTTCGGACTTTGGCGATGAAAGGATTAGTTCAAAAAAATGTAAAGAATTCTATGTTTAGTCTACTAGGTGAGTTTGGGTTCCTGCTACGACCGGTCTGGCCTAGCGCGTAAGTAGTGACCCCGCCTGCTACGCCGAGGTCCCGGGTTCGAATCCCGGTAAAGGCATTTATTTGGGTGATGAGCACCTATATTTGTTCCTGAGTCACGGATGTTTTCTATTTAAACTATATAATTATTTGGTCGACACGTTCGTTTTTCGTCACGTGTCTAAATTTGTCCGATTCCGCTTTCGTCAGCCATTCTTCATTCGTCAACTTAGTCTGCAATCATTATCGTCTTCTTATTTCGACTCAATCGTTTTTTGACATTTCATATTGGTCACATTCTATGTTGGTACCGACCAGTGGCGGGGCGTGAAAATTTTCGTTGGTAAAGCCGGAGAGGTTTTTGGAATCTGTTTTGTATGGACTTCTACAGATACTAGAGAATTTTAGGGAACCCGTTGGGAATCGAGTTGTATCGACGCTACGCGGCGGAGCGTGCTCCGCCACTGGTACCGACCTAAGACTACGAAAAATCACGAAAAACATAGATTTAACAGCGAACATGCCCAAAGAAAATTATGACGAGCAAAGAACGAGACGGTTTAGGATAAAGATGAACAACGAAATAAACCGTAGTTGAGAAAGAACATCGACGGTCGTGACGAATAAAGAAAGGCTGACGAAAGCAGAATCGGACAAATTTAGGAACGTGACGAAAAACGAACGTGTCGACCCAAGAGTATACTAAATACAGAGTGGGGCCTGTAACCAAGGTGAAGAATTGAACTGTAGGCTATTCTCCTTATACTGATCAACATTTGTTCAGTGACTTTTAAAAATTATGATGTCTTTAAATTTTTAATTTTTCATACAAAATAAATATTAGCTTTAATGTACGCCATTATTGTTGTCATTGACGTTGTCTGTCACACTTTAGACTTAACAGAATTCGCAATACATTACCTCTTAGAAAAAACTTTCAAGGGTAATAAAAATCAAAATACAAGTTATTTTTAAAAGTCGCTGAACAAATGTTGATCAGTATAAGGAGAATAGCATACAGTTCAATTCTTCACCTTGGTTACAGGCCCCACTCTGTATACAAATAGAAAAATAATAATCTTATCAGATCATCAGATCACACACCATCTAAAATTCACTAACGGAAAAGCTTTTTCGTCTTTCATGAAGGCCTGTTCAGATAATCAGTTCGGAGAATATCTTGTTTACTCACGAATAATCCACAGATATTAAAATACTCATGATTTGTTGTGTCTACCTGTTTTCATAATCAATATTATCATTAATCGCGAACTTTGATTTGATGATAAGTGATAAGACTGCTTCCAGTCTTGTTGAAGGCTTATGAAAACGCCTACTACTCGTTACAGTAATGCGACGCAGAATTAAATAAGTACGTATATACATAGATACATATAATCACGCCTGTATCCCATAAAGGGGTAGGCAGAGCACATGAACTACAAAGTTTCAGTGCCACTCTTGCCAAAAAGGGGTTGAACTTGAAAGAAATCCAAATTGTGACATTGCAGTGACAGGTTGCCAGCCTCTCGTCTACGCCACAATTTAACCCATATCTCATAGTCGACTTCCACGACACCCACGGGAAGAAAGGGGGTGGTGAAATTCTTAAACCGTCACCACACGGGGATAAATGGGAAAGTGTGTGTGTCTGTTGGTTTGTCCGCCTTTAACGGCAAAACGGAGCGACGAATTAAGGGCATTTCTCAGGAGGCGCGTTTTTACGTGTCCGAGGCAAAAAAAGTCAGAACGGACTGTTCTAAAAATCTGAATTAAATTAGGCATAATCTTTAGCCTCTGTTCTATTTGGTACACCTTAACATTATTTATTTATTATTTGTATGATATGAGTAATAAAATATTAAATGCGAAAAATGACCGTCGGTGGGCGTGTCCCGCACTCAGAATTTGCAAAACAAAAAATCATAACTCAAAATGGAGTTGTTGATCGCAGTTGTTATAGATATTCACGTATAAGGTATTAGTTAACCTATTTTATTTTCTGTATAAAAATAATATGTTAGCTAAACTCATCGAGTAAAGACAAATTTACCATGTGTCCCGGGCTAGTGACTGATTTCGGTGTAATTTTTTAAACATGACATTACTCTTACAAATTAGTAGATCAGGGACGTAGTAGCACAAATATAGTTAGTTTTAGCTATGTTTTAACCATTCAGTGTAGAGGAGATGAAGTACCGTTTTATAAAGGGGACTTTTTGAAGGTTTCTCAGTCGGTCGCTGGGTTTGGTCCCATGTTTTTTAAGATTCGGTGGCTCAATTTACTCCCACAGTTTAGGTCCATTTGTCGTTATGTAAGGTACTAACAAATCCTTGAAAGTATGTTATTACGTCATTATAACATCTCCTCTGTATCATGCATGCTATTGCAGTTATCTCCAAAAAAGCTATAAAACTTGATATCAGTGGAGTTGATTTCCGTGGTTTCGGTGGATTTTTTGACCACCGATATCAAAAAAAGTGACCACCGACTTCGATTGCCACGTTATAAACTGATTAAATGTCCATTATTTTCTAATATTTCATACTTAAATAGTAGGATGTACCTTGTAAAACATAGAACTATGTTTCTAAGCAAATTAAGCCACTCTATGAGTACAAAATTCTCTACTCGATAATGACTAGCATATTACCATGTTAAATGTAGTAAAATTGCGCGATTATGAGCCTTTTTACATGCCCTTTCATCGAATTAAAATGAAAAATATCATTAAATTGAATAACAAGTTATATATTAAGTTGAAATGTGGAATAATGTGTAAAAAATTGAATTCGGTGGGGCAAATTGATTACAGTGCCCATACATAATTTCGGTGATTTTAAAATGTCAGATTTCTTACAAACTATAAGGTTCTAATGGAGGCCTCCACCACCAATATTTTTTATATTTAGGCTAGATTTTAGTAAATTGACTGACATATCAATAAAGTAGTAAATAAAAATCAGCACCGAAATCAGGCACCGAACGTCATCCCTGAGAACCGCCCTTAAAGTGATTTTTTTAAGTGGAGATAGTTGAAGGGATGGAGAGTGACATAGGCTGCTTTTTGTCTCTTTTTAACCCCTCCACTTCCCCAAAATGGGGGGTGGAAGTTTGTATGGAGTCCGCAATTTTCAAATTTAACGTGAGCGAAGCCGCGGGCAATAGCTAGTTATAGTCACAGATGTCATATATACCACATATATCAAGCAAACGTACGTATCTACTTAGCAAATGAACTCAGTGAAATCCACTGAGTAGTCCGTCTTTAATCGCAGCTTGCAGCTTTCGGGCGTCCATTTTTGTAAGTTGAAGTCATTAAAAACATTAAAAATGCCTCGGTACGTGATATTTAATTGCAACAACACAAAAATTATGAACACTCATGGGCCTGAGACGTATTTAAAATCACAGGCAAGCTCGGCAGGCAAGTAACAACTTCAGTACAAAATGTGACACGCTCGGCCGCCATACAAATAGACGAACTTGTTCCTTCTAAATCTAATTAAATAAAATATAAATAAATAAATATTGGGGACACCTTACACAAATCAACTTAGCCCCAAACTAAGCAAAGCGTGTACTATGAGTGCTAAGCGACGATATACATACTTAAATAGATAAATGCATACTTGTATACATAGAAAACATCCATGACTCTGGAACAAATATCTGTGCTCATCACATAAATAAATGCCCTTACCGGGATTCGAACCCAGGACCGCGGCTTAGCAGGCAGGGTCACTACCGACTGAGCCAGACCAGTCGTCAGATTATTACAATTATGTATAACACTGGCGATAAAATAAATGAAAGAGTCGCGTTCCTTAGCACACAGTCTAAGCTCGTGTAGGTGAACGCGTACCTTGCTTGTATGAGTGAGACCTGACAGGTCGACTGGTCGCTTTTTTGACAGGCGGTAAATGTGAGGTAACCGAGAGGGGGTGGGCGGCGCTTTCAGCCGGGAGCGGGAGTGGCCATACTGTACGATAGTACTCTTTATTATACTGTGCTAGAGTTATAAGTTACCTCGAGGGGCTCCGGGGGCGCGTAGAGCAGGGCAGTCGGGATGTGCGCCGGCGGCGGCGACCTGTTCTGCAAAGAGACAAACGGGTCATACACACGCAGGAACTCAATTTATAAATACATATTAATAGGGATAACGACTAAATTAAAAAAATGGCATTCTGTTTAGTCCGTCAGTTAAGTCGTCCAAAAATACTGAACACATATTTTTTGTTTTTTCTAATTAATGAAAAAATACAAAGATATAGAGCATAAAAGTTCCGGAGTGGGGGCTTGTGATGTCACTTCTAAGTAAAAATTGTACCTAGGCGTGATGTCACGCAAAACTTCCACGCACTATACCGTCGTCATTTTTCGTTTACGAGAAAAAAGAAAAAATACGTGTCTAAAATTCTTTGATAATCTAACTGACGGACTAAATAGTTTTTTTTAGTCGTCTCGCCTATTATAGGATATTCTTACACAGATTGACTGAATCCCACGTTAAGCTAAGCATATTGAAAGTACACACAGGTCGGACGCGATTAATTAACATTATTTTACCTTTTTTGCAACGTTTCGGCCAGGTTGCACTGGCCGTGGTCGCGGAAGTCTGACGTCCCAGCAAACCAGCAAAGGTAAAATAATGTTAATTAATCGCGCTCGACCTGTGTGTGACTTTAAATATACCTACAAAGCGCGAGAACTTAGTGTTATCCCACGGTAAGCTCAAGAAAGCTTGTGCTCTGGGTACTAAGAGAACGGTATACAGCGTGTGTATTCCATACGAGCGATTATCTTAATAACGATTAGGTGTGTGTGTGGATTGAGTGAGCACCTTCCGAAAATAAAAAAAAATATGCTGATCATTTAGTAAAAGTTCTAAAATAATTGTAAAACGAATCTCTGAATTTGTAAAAAGATAAATCAAAAGATACAGCCATTAACATGTGCTCACTCAGTTCTCACAAACTACCAACGAAAACAGGGATAATATTCATTTAACATATAATATTTATATACTAACATTTAGTAAAAAATAGGCCAACCTCCAGACCAATATTTATAGAGGTAGGTTGGCCTATTTTTTACTAAATGTTAGTGTATAAATATTATATGTTAAATGAATATATTCACTGTTTTCGTTGGTAGTTTGTGAGAACTGAGTGAGCACATGTTAATGGCTGTATCTTTTGATTTATCTTTTTACAAATTCAGAGATTCGTTTTACAATTGTTTTAGAACTTTTACTAAATGATCAGCATATTTTTTTTTATTTTCGGAAGGTGCTCACTCAATCCACACACACACACGATTAGTATCGAACCTAAGGAGCCTAACTACTTTTTTTTAATAGATGAGATTTTTTTTAATACGCAATAATTCAGCACGCAATGTATTACGTCCACATCAATTAGCGTACCTACCTAAACGTCATTACAACATGACCTTTATGTCATATCAAAATATGTCATAAAAATGACTCTTAATTAATAACACTTTTTAACAAAATCCTATACGATTCGTATGATCAGATAATACCTACTGGATACATTATTCGCCCGTATGGAATCCACACGCTGTATACATACAAATAAATATTATATCTTATAGTAATATTATATATTATTGTAAATTTAAAATGAATATGGATCCCATGATAGAGATTGACAATAGAGAGGCGTTCCGTATCTATTATGTGAAGGTCTTTATTCGCTGTGAGTAAACACACAATGTTTTGAGCTCCATAGCCGAATGGCATTTCTGCGACGCGAAACGAAAACGAAACGCCGCGGTAGTCTGGCATTGTCGCGCCAATACGCAAGAGCGATAGAGATTTAGTTTGTAGTTTGTTTGTAGATCTACAAGCGTTTCGTTTCGTGAGCGTTTCGTGAGCGTTTGTGCCATTCGGCTACGTACCCAGCGTGCATCGAATACGAGTTTGAGAGGTTCTGAGAGTCGCCAGCAGTATCGGAGTCTTATTAATTTATACGTTTGGAAATAAGGCCCCGGGGGAAATTTGGAGCTACGAGGGGAACCCTCTGCGGTGACTGGCGATGGCGACTCATACTCGTGGCAGATTTATGCTTAGAAAATCAAAATTTGAGGAAAAATATGTTCAGGAAGTCGGCCGATTGGTAATTGTTATATCAATAAATATAAACATAATTTATTAAAAACGCGTATTGCATTACCTAGTTCAAACTCGTACTATAAGGTCTAGGTATTGCGCGGAAAATTGTAAGATATTTAATTTCTACTCCAATTTTTAGTTTGACAAGGTGTTTTAAAATGTGAACTATAATAAACGAACTGTGTAGATATTTTAAAATTTATAACAATTGTTTTTTGTTACAAACACTCAGTTTCAAGTTCAGATGAAAAATAACGTAACTGAAATAGGTGTTAAATATAAGCTATGTATTACAGATGTAGTGCAAGGGTTTCCTTCGTATTTTTCCGGAAACGTTCGTATTTGTCATGCTAGTTGCCATTGACAATGTCAGTTCGTCTTGTACAGAAACTGACTGAAATAGCATCACACGTTCGTACGATTCCGGAACAATACGAAGGCAATTCTTTTCGCACTACGTCTGTACCTATGAGTTAGCTATGTACAGTTCAAGGTCACGTCGAGTTCAAGGGCGACTTTGGTAACGCACGTGTAGAACAGAATTACAGATAGGTACTTCGGCAGCTCACGTAAGAATTTCTACAGGAAATGAAATTGATACCATTCGTAATATTGTTACATTTTACTTGTTGAACTGAACGGTTTATGTAGGTACTACGTTTTTAAGGGGCAAGCTTAAGCGGACGGAATGTAAACCTTTCATAAAAGCGTTAATATGACGTTGGAGATGTTTTGGTGCAACCTACCATTAGTGGTAATCCACTAATGGTAGGTTGCACCAAAACATCTCCAACGTCACCGAGTTTAGAGTTTGCAAATTTTTTTTATATGGGGTTTCCGTAGAGTTTTGCCGGATGGCGCTGAGGTCTGTTAACTATGGTTGAAGCAACTGGGCCTTAAGCTTTCACCACAAAAAAGCGATTTGATAGCGTAGCGGAATGCGCGTTGAATGTGCGCGCATTTCGCTCTCGTTAGTTCCCGCCGGTGTCCGCTGGGCGCAACGCCAGCGTTCATCCGGCGCATCGCTATCATTCCGCTCCGCTAACACTCCGCCTACGCTCTCAAAACGCCCATGTGTGACCCAGCTTTTAGACTCGTCATAAGAAATCGCTAGACCAGTCTGCTTACTGAAGCTAGAAAGAGTATATGATCAAAAAATTGAACAACAATATTCTGTTTCTTTTTCGTTTGACAAAACTAAGTAATATTAACTAAATACATATTAGTTAGTTAATATCGTGTGTTGTTACTTGTATGTAATGCTTGTAAAACTCGAACTCTCTGCATCTTCTTTGTCGAAGCAAGGGCACTCATTTTGCTGCATTATAGTAATTCCCTAAAATAAGACAACATTTTGACAATTAAAGGCTTTCGTGTTTCAGTTTCAGTGAAAAATATCTAAAGTATTTCTATTAACTTTATAAAAAAATGTTCAGTTGTGTTTGCTGGTAATTTAGTATAGATACATCTATATCTACGAGAGTTAAGTAAGAATACGCGTAAAGTCACTACGAGTAGGTATAACTTACAATAAGGTCAGTGTCGGGAAGACCGTCTACCCAGAAAGACCGTCTACTGAATATAACTTATGTATTTATATATCTATCACTTCTTACACCTCCAAAGGTATACCAGTTTTTCATCCTTAATCCATTGGTCTTAACAAAAACCGGCCAAGAGCGTGTCGGGCCACGCTCAGTGTAGGGTTCCGTAGTTTTTCATATTTTTCTCAAAAACTACTGAACCTATCAACTTCAAAACTATTTTCCTAGAAAGTCTTTATAAAGTTCTACTTTTGTGATTTTTTTCATATTTTTTAAACATATGGTTCAAAAGTTACAGGGGGGGGACGCACTTTTTTTTCTTTTAGGAGCGATTATTTCCGAAACTGTTAATATTATCAAAAAACGATCTTAGTAAACCCTTATTCATTTTTAAATACCTATCCAACAATATATCACACGTTGGGGTTGGAATGAAAAAAAATATCAGCCCCCACTTTACATGTAGGGGGGGTACCCTAATAAAACTTTTTTTTCCATTTTTTATTTCTGCACTTTGTTAGCGTGATTGATATACATATTGGTACCAAATTTCAGCTTTCTAGTGCTAACGGTTGCTGAGAATAATCTCAGCAACCGTTAAGCGGATAACCGCGGACGGACGGACGGACAGACAGACATGGCGAAACTATAAGGGTTCCTAGTTGACTACGGAACCCTAAAAAATTTAATTCGTGTTTCGAACTCAACCATCGAGTTCAACGAGGTTACGAAAAAAATTAAAATAAAATAAAATCAGTTGGAATATTTGTGCATTATACGAGTATCCAAATCCGAGACAACAAATATTATTTACTATGCAGCACACGGAATCGTACCGTCCAAGTCACACATTTCAGAGATATAAAAAATATAAAAAACAAGTTCTAGCCATGCGTACCTACTACCTTCAACATAGCCCAGCGCCTTGCGGCGTATACCCATCATTATTTTAGAGTAGATCTTTTTGTGTCGTGAAATCATTTTATTGTTATTTTCGGGGATGGGGGCGGGACTTTGTTGTCTCGGATTTGGATACTCGTATAATTGTAATCAAACTTCACAGGTAAGTTCGTTTGATTATTAATTATACTTCCTATCCAAATCCGAGACAACAAATATTATTTACTATGCAGATGTTCAGAGCCTTGCATATCAAAACAAATACTGAATGCGAAAATAAAATAAAATATGGACATCAAAACGTGATATAGTGTTAAGTTTCATATGAGTACCTACTTAATGGTATTAAGTATCTGATATCAGGTCATCAAGCAAATTAAAAATTATTTCTATTATTTAAAGTTAAGTTATTCCTATTATTTTATATATAACCTATTGAAAATGTTATAATTATATTAAGCTTTAACTTATGAATGTTTTTGATATTCCCTGGTTATGGTAACACTGAATATTTTGCAACTTCTAAGGTCTTAGAACGGCACTTTTTGGCTTTTAATGAAATGTTTTTAAATGAGTATTAATTACGTTTTAAAGTCAAGGTCATTATAGTTTCATCAGTTTTCATTTAAGGTTTTTCCGATGTACAAGAAATCTCATGTTGTAGAATTATGCGTAGCAACAAATTCCCTTTTGTGCATTGGCAATGCGAGCAATAAGCATACGCAGTTAAAATGTTTTATTTAGTGTTGATGTTTTGAGAAATAAATATCTTAAACCATATTTATATTGCAAGGTGAATTAAAAGTCAAATTCAATTACTATGCAATTAAAAAGTAAGTCCATACAATGCCTTAGTATACCACTTTCTAAATATTGTTTTAAAACGTCATATCACTTTGTTCATATAACATAAGTAACCTGGTAAGTATTATATTAATTTATATAGATGCCAACAAAAATGGCTCCTATACTTAAAAAGGAAGAAGTAAACTTAGCTAGTTACTAGTTTAATACTTAAACAAGTATTATGTAATTATTGCCGATGTTTTGAGGACAAACTATACAACATTCAATTTTAACATCTGATTGTAAAGTTGTAAAGAAGGCAAATGAGCAGACAGATCGCTGTCACCCATGAACACTAAAAACCTGAAGCATTAGAAGTTTTTTAAAGGTGTGTTTGTCCGGTAATCCTTCAGAAGACAGTTCTGCTTATTCCACACTTGCCAGTTTTCTTTATTAATTAATTGAGGGAGTAACAAACAACAAACATACATACTAATAAAATAAAATAACGTTACAGTAAAGCTGTACTAAATATGTATTGTCATACAAAACTACAATTAACAAGAAAGGAAATAGGTAGTTGTGTTATACAATCAACTATCATAACTATTTAAACTTTCTAGTTATTAAGCGAGACAGTATGTCAATCAGGGATTTCAAATTTTAAATATTAATTTCATTGGAAACTTTATTTTCTAATTGGATTTATTAATCTAGCTGTTCACGACTGCAATAACTCTGCATAACTCTGCATAACTGCATTGTGTGTATTAGTTTCCATCGGCGATTTTACGCCCTGGGTATATAGGCCTAGATAATGTGCACCACCCACGAGTCAGCCCCTGTTTTCCGTACCACAATTCCCCTATAGTTTAGAGCTCTAAATATTGTATTAGATTTCTCTTTCAATCGAGGTATGTTAATTAAAGTGTAGGATGTAGGTAGTTAATGCGTACGTGGCAACGTACAGGTATAGTCGTTGCTCGCCTGAAAGGGATTTATTGCGCCTTGATTATTTATTTTCATCATTATAACTATTATAACAGCGAGTAATTAATGATGACACGTAAGCATTGTAAAGTGATTTGTGTAGGTATAGGTCATAGAGCTATGACTGAAGGGTTAATACGACTTATATTTTATTATTTTAGTGTATTCATGATGCTCATATTGTATAGCAACATTATATTGTATGTCTTGTCAGAGCAATAGTATTAGCAATTTTTAGGAAAATAAGATTTACATTTTTGTTTACTGTTCAATCATTGGTTCATTGGTTCAATCTTTAGACGAAAGTGTTCTTATATTCTTTCTGTATAATGTGCGTTAAGTAGGTAGGTACCTACATAAGTTATATAACAATACTAATAAATTTGATTAACAAGTCTCGAGATAATGTAAATCTCATTAACATTAACACTTTTAAAGCGGAGTAATGTTACTATCTTTAATTTGTGAGAGACCAAGGAGCGGAGCGGCCGAAGAATAAACAGATTGAATACAGCGAGGAGCGAAGCAATCGAAGAACGTTGGAGTTGCGAGCGAAGAACGAAGTGACCGATGAACGTAGCGACAGAAGCGTGAATCCACCGTAGCGTAAACCGATTGAAAAAACACAGTGGACAATGCACTGTGAGACCAGAATTCTCAATGTAGTTGGAACGAAAGAAGAGCTCCCGAGACAATTTGTGGAGAAAATATAGTAATTTTACGGTTGACTTGATGTGCATATAGCTAGAACGCTATAAATACAATGTTCTCTATAAAATGTATCTATAAAAGTGGAGCCATCGATACAATTTTGAAGCAAAGATAATATTAATGTTTATTTTATTTATTTCCTAATAAAGTGGAGCCCACAAAGTTTCAACAGTCAGAGAGCGGAGATCTTGACTTCATTCGTGGAGAATTACATAGTAAGTTTAATTTAAAATGATAACATTTTGTTTTAATTTCTTGTGTTTTATATATATAATTATGGTTAGTATTTAAATTTATTATTATTTTTTGACTAAGTTGTTTAAGATTATTTTAATTCCTTATTTATTGTATTATTATTTTTGTATTTTGACATGTTTTGTTTATGACATTAAAGGTTTTGAATTGAATTGAATGGATAGCCTATCACTGTTAAAATGTGCCACAAACAGCTACTACGCCTTAAGCGGAGCCTTCGATACAACTTGTGAACAAAGATAGCAACGTTACTGTTAAAGTAGGCCACATATAGCTACAACGCATTTGGCGAAGCCTTCGACACAATTTGTAGAGAAAAGTAGCCACGCCACTATTAAAGTGGGACACATATAGCTACAACGCATTTAGCGGAGCCCTCGACACAATTCATGGAGAAAAATAGCCACGACACTGTTAAAGTGGGGCACATAGCCACGACACTGTTAAAGTGGGGCACATATAGCTACAACGCATTTAGCGGAGCCCTCGACACAATTTGTGGAGAAAAATAGCCACGACACTGTTAAAGTGGGGCACATATAGCTACAACGCATTTAGCGGAGCACTCGACACAATTTGTGGAGAAAAAATAGCCACGCCACTATTAAAGTGGGGCACATATGGCTACAACGCATTTAGCGGAGCCCTCGACACAATTCGTGGAGAAAAAATAGTCACGCTACTAATAAAGAAGGGCAATTTACTGTAGGTTAAAATATAATGTTGCATGCCATTTGTGGCTAAAGATGTATTGCTACTCAAAAATAATAATGTACCACCTAATGTATACCATGTTTATCGCAAAAAAGTAATTTATTCAATTCATTCACAAATGGCTACAACGCATTTAGCTGAGCCCTCGACACAATTTGTGGAGAAAAATAGCCACGCCACTATTAAAATTTGGTACATATAGTTACAACGCATTTAGCGGAGCTCTCTCGACACATATTTTAAGTGGGGTACAGGTACCCAACATTGTAATCTCAATTTTCATCACTCATCAGGGTTTTATTTCTTTTCTACCCGATACTCAACCAATCATCCTTGACGCTATTATACTATCGGAGTACTATTTCAAGACATGCTTACAATATTTATTATTGACACAAAGTAAATCTTTATTTACAATAATTTAAGCTCTTATAATTATAATCTCTAATGTTTTAACAATGTCAAACAATATCTAATGTTCTAATGTATTTATCTTTATTTCTTTATGATTTAATTGCTGGACACAGACACATGTCATCCAAATAGTAGGTAATTACTTACAAAAAGAGACTTGCTCACATAGGGTACTTCTCTTCACACAAAACTGATAGAAAAAATTTGGATGTGACCATGATGCCGAGCTAGAAACCCGTAATGTTCGCATAAATCCTTTCGTCTACATCGAAGTACGGCCCGTACTATATACAACAGCAAGCAACAGGCAACACTGTCAACACATTTGTAATCCCTATTACCACGGCATAAAGTCTAACGATAATCAGTTAAAGGTGTTGCTGTTTGTGCCATGGATTCGGTATTAGTTAAGGCGCCTTAGGTAGGATCGTGCAAGCGCGTCCTGTTTAAATGCATCAGTTACTGACTTACTGGCAATGTGCAGTCGGTCATTATATTAATTAATACATTATTGAATGAATCAACAGAAAAAATATAGTTTAATTATTGGTTCCAGTCATTGTAAATATTGCTACAACTATTGCTCGTTTGACTTATAAATATTGTTGAATGTTGTTACAATTTACATAACGATGCGTTTTTCTTTTAAACTTTTTATAAAAGGCGCTTTATCACCAACCAGAAAAAATATGTTTATAGATCACACATCAGACATGTTGTTATTGTTGTTAACGTATCATAATTATACTGTTTTATACACCTACGATATATACGAGTAAAATCATATTCGTAAACATTGAAGTCAGAGATCACATCAATTGTCAGTAGGTAGTTTAATAGTTACATATTACTGTAAGTAATCTGTAATTTACGTATTACTTATGCACATATACTAGTAATAAGGTAATACTACATCGTATTACTTTCCTACTGTAACTTAAGTATTCATACCGAAAGCCTTTTGTTTGAAAAAGAAGGTAGTCGTAGAAAATCCTATCGTATGACCAAATATGACCGCAAATAAGTTTAGTATTTCGTTAACTTCTTAGTTCTAATTATCAATAGGCAAGTGAGGCAAGCTACTTAAATGATAGTACAATTGTTAATGTGTAAAATCACATTAGCTCGTAGCTACGATCGTATGAAAAAAGAAACTACACTCGCCGATAACTAGACTAAACTCGCCGGTACTATACGGCGGTCGGCAGTTGTTCAAATATGGTTTGAATTATATAATCACCATTTAGCACACTATAGGTACATAAGTAGGTGTCAAATCACTTACCGAACTTCATAAATTCACAACATTTACACTTTTAGAGGAACACTTATTTTGGCGAAATTACGTGTGACTCGGACGACACAAAAACATGTAATGATGGGTATACGCCGCAAGGCGCTGGGCTATGTTGAAGGTAGTAGGTACGCATGGCTAGAACTTGTTTTTTATATTTTTTATATCTCTGAAATGTGTGACTTGGACGGTACGATTCCGTGTGCTGCATAGTAAATAATATTTGTTGTCTCGGATTTGGATAGGAAGTATAATACTCCTTGCTATTACAGAATATAACAATGAACATGATTTTGATACTTATTTTTATATGAAATTACGCGACAACGAGCACTAGACGGTCTTTCCGTACTCAGCGCGTGGGGACGGTCAACCAGCCGAGCCTTAAAAAAAGTGATTTTTATCACATAGTTTACTTTAATTCACCAAAGTATTATAAAAGCTGTGTAGAATATAAAAATTGCTAGCCCATAGGACCATGCGGATCACTCCAGACTACTTTAATAGTCTAGTTTTATCCACTCAAACTTTATTTCAAATAAAGTATCGGCATCTTGCCCGCACTGACCTTACCTAAAAAAAAATGGTAGGTATTTTCAATTTATTCTATGCCTAGGTATAGCCACCCCCACTAGGTATGCCTAGGCCTAGGCTAGGCTATACCTAACCTATATCGTGCAAACCACTTTTCCTTTCTTCAGGTAATATAGGTTATACGTCAAAAAATAAACGGAAATATGAAACTACGAACCAGTAAATATAATATTTCGCCTTCAGCTCGAGTAAATTTTAAGTATTCTCTCGCGGAATTTCTTTTATCTCACGAAATAAGAAAGTGCGTCGTATATTGTACGGAATTGACATTCATACGTGTCACGGCCTGCTCGTTGCGCTAAACAAAATTACAACGAGCTACGAGATGCTCCGTCGACAAATATCTCAAAAGTAAGGATAGGTATCATAATTCAGTGTGTTACCACCATGCGGGCATTTATTGAAACTGATAATAATATGATAACTTAGCTATTGTTTGAGTATATCAGCAAATCATAGTTATTTAAATTAACTGCGAAATTATTTTTCCAAAATACGAAAATTCAATGTACATTCTGCGTGCAATTCGTAATTGTCATTACTCATTACAAACTTACAACGCTGTCAAAGTGTATATGCTGTACAAGTGTACATTTCTGGCAATTAATTATTGATTGATGGAAAGTTAGTAAAGTATTTTTATTTGTTTATTTATTAATGAATAGCAGGAACCATGTTAGATTACGCTCATTTAAAATATTTAACTTGCTGGTAAAATATCGTATGATTTCGACTGAGTTGTTCCTTTGATGCACCTTGTTGGAACGACATTGGTCGATGAGTTCATATCAAGCGAGCGATTGATTGCATGCACATTCGCTTGGAAATTTGTGTAGTTCGCAATTTAATCATACTTCTTGCAAGGTCTTTCCTCCTGTATCGCAGTGAATGTGATGGACTGCACGCTTAGCTCGCATTCATTGCTCAGCGGTGATATTGACGCTTTACTGGCCCTCTTTGGTGGCCGTATGCCACGTCCTGACAAGTAGTATATAAGTCAATGTCCGCCGACATACGCGGACGTCCAAATATCTTATTCTATATTTAAATTACAAAAAAAATGTATCCGAACTCTATGCGGAGCAGAATTTTTAGCGCCTTGTAAGTCTTTGTTTCAATCCAAACGTATACTGCCTCTTCCGTCACTTTATATTTTTGAAATGTGTATTTTTATTAAGAAACATATGTCGTTTTTTGAAATTATCACAACCAACTCCAAACGTGGAACACATAGAACTAAATTGCTTTTACCTATGACTAAATTACCGTTATCCAGGAAAAACGTTTACTGTATGGCTATCAAATTATTCAATATCCTGTCTGATGACATTAAAGAATTACACCCATTGGTTTTCAAAAAGACATTGTTTAATCATTTAATTGAAAATTGTTATTACTCCATTGATGAATATGTAATAAATTGTAAATTATAATCAATTATTTAATACTAATTATTTATTGTAAATTCAAATTAAATGTTTATATATAATTAATTTATTGTCACTGTTGCGAGCTATGCTGTTTTGGAAATGTTTTATGTACAGAACTGCATGAATAATTATAGTGCGTAAGACTAGTATACATCTTGTATATAGTTAGTTAAGTTTTGTTAGTTCATAAGTAAACAATATTTGTACGCCTGTCGGGGCAAAACAAGAATCGTGCTGTGGATATTTTTTTTGAACACCTATGTATATACGCTTGTTTTATGGAAATAAAATAATCATTCATTCATTCATTCATTTATTCATATACTCGGTTAACATAAAAAATTCAGTATGGTCAGAAAACTGGCGGTAGTACCTAATTTTCAAGTATTTTTGTATACGTAGGGCTTATTTAGACATTTCTCATAATAGATCAAGAGCCCAGGCCCGCCAGACCTTCCTCAAATTCTCAAGGATGAAACTTTGGGACAATGTAGAGTTCACATCGGCGTTTAATGTGTGCATATTTTCTAGTTCGGCCCATCGGCCAATTTTTTGCTATCAAGTGATGAAGGTGAAAAAAAAAAGTGCTTACTTTCCTTAAATTCTCAAGGCTGATTTTTATATATGTGTTAGAGCACGTTGTTAGAAATTGGTTATCATCAATGCCAGACCGTTTCCGCCGGCCATAACTTTTACCAGACGCGACAAAGTTGGCAAAAAACGACTCTAACTTACCTCATTTTCTCAAGCCTGATTTTGATATATGATACGCAGGGACCTGTAACTAGACCGTTTGTAAGCAGCCAGACCAATCGGATGGACCCAACCATCCGCCAGACCGACTTAAAGTTTCGATATGAGCATTAGTAGAATTGAAATATTCCGGGTCTATAAAAGCTAAAAACTTGAATTTTTTACATAAAGCTACGTGTATATTGTATACTTGACGTAATAAGCGACTTTCAAAAATTTTACTTCTAAGGAAATAAAAAAATGAAAGTTTATTTGTGGTGCAAGATTAATTTTAAGCTATGAATTTTATTTACACTGCGTAAGTACATGTGTATTTTATTATAAATAAAACTTTTACCAGACGCGACAAAGTTGGCAAAAAACGACTCTAACTTACCTCATTTTCTCAAGCCTGATTTTGGTATATGATACGCAGGGACCTGTAACTAGACCATTTGTAAGCAGCCAGACCAATCGGATGGACCCAACCATCCGCCAGGCCGACTTAAAGTTTCGATATGAGCATTAGTAGAATTGAAATATTCCGGGTCTATAAAAGCTAAAAATGCTTAAATAACTTTTGTAGTATGCGAGGGATTTGACATTATATGAAAATAGTGTGAGGTCCCTCGCCCACAAATTAAAAAGGATCGATCTTAAAACTAATTTTAAACCACCTGGCCAGTTTATAATTAAAAAAAAAAAAAAAACCTTGTTCGACGACCGAAAAAAAAGTTTAATTTACTTTTCTTCTTTAAATTTATAATAAAATACACATGTACTTACGCAGTGTAAATAAAATTCATAGCTTAAAATTAATCTTGCACCACATATAAACTTTCATTTTTTTATTTCCTTAGAAGTAAAATTTTTGAAAGTCGCTTATTACGTCAAGTATACAATATACACGTAGCTTAATGTAGAAAATTCAAGTTTTTAGCTTTTATAGACCCGGAATATTTCAATTCTACTAATGCTCATATCGAAACTTTAAGTCGGTCTGGCGGATGGTTGGGTCCATCCGATTGGTCTGGCTGCTTACAAACGGTCTGGTTACAGGGCCCTGCGTATCATATACCAAAATCAGGCTTGAGAAAATGAGGTAAGTTAGAGTCGTTTTTTGCCAACTTTGTCGCGTCTGGTAAAAGTTATATTTATAATAAAATACACATGTACTTACGCAGTGTAAATAAAATTCATAGCTTAAAATTAATCTTGCACCACAAATAAACTTTCATTTTTTTATTTCCTTAGAAGTAAAATTTTTGAAAGTCGCTTATTACGTCAAGTATACAATATACACGTAGCTTTATGTAAAAAATTCAAGTTTTTAGCTTTTATAGACCCGGAATATTTCAATTCTACTAATGCTCATATCGAAACTTTAAGTCGGTCTGGCGGATGGTTGGGTCCATCCGATTGGTCTGGCTGCTTACAAACGGTCTAGTTACAGGTCCCTGCGTATCATATATCAAAATCAGGCTTGAGAAAATGAGGTAAGTTAGAGTCGTTTTTTGCCAACTTTGTCGCGTCTGGTAAAAGTTATGGCCGGCGGAAACGGTCTGGCATTGATGATAACCAATTTCTAACAACGTGCTCTAACACATATATAAAAATCAGCCTTGAGAATTTAAGGAAAGTAAGCACTTTTTTTTTTCACCTTCATCACTTGATAGCAAAAAATTGGCCGATGGGCCGAACTAGAAAATATGCACACATTAACCGCCGATATGAACTGTACATTGTCCCAAAGTTTCATCCTTGAGAATTTGAGGAAGGTCTGGCGGGCCTGGGCTCTGGGTCTATAAGAAAATTTGTAGGTATGATATGAGTATTTATCTTGCAGATCATATGTTTTATCTGAGCTAATTAATTATACTTAAGAGAGGCTGTCGCAAAACTAATATATTTTTTTTTTATAATTTTTTTTTCGCCGAGCTATATTACAAAAAAATAGGTAGGCAATATTTTAGAGCTCAGTACTTTCTTTGCGCGTTAGTGAATACTTTCTAACATTAAGTCCGCCACCTGTGATTTTGTACGAAAGTGAACACAAGGTATGTGTTGGTGGCAGTGAATGTGTTGAATATAATAGAAAATAAGGGATTTCATCTAAACACAGAAACGGGATAAACTACAATTTTCGAGGATTCGTCTTTCCCAGGGAGAAGGGTGTCCTATTTTCTAGAGATTGCAACCCAGATAGATGATTACAGTCATTACGAAGCGCAGATGGCCGTCTCTGAAGGTTCCCTTGAGAAATAATGTTCACACTCTACGCTTTGTGGAGTTTGAGGGCATGATCGTATGGACAGCGACAAGTTAGCAATAAAGATAGTAGAAAGAAATGGTTAGGATAGGTTATGATGATCATTATTGTGTCACTCTTAGAATATAGAAATCGCACCTCTTGAATAACTTTGACTGAACAAAACAGGCGGCCGAAAATTACATGTGATCTAGACTCTGGTATTGCTTACTTTACTGGCACGTAATCTACCATAGCATCTAGCAAATGGTGAAGTGTCCACCAGCAGCGGCTACACAAGCCGATTCCCACTGGCCTGACTAAAATTGATTAGTAGTAAAGTACCTAATGTTAAGTTAGGTTTCTTTTTGCTCAGTGTTGCCTAGGAGAATTTTCACCAGCCGCCACTGGTGTCCACAGTCGTCGATTCCCTCAGCCATGAGGATACGACACAGAAGAAGAGGAATCTACCATTGTACTGTGTGCGTAGCCGAATGCCCAAACGCTCACGATTCGTCCACGATTCGCTCACGATTCGTCCACGATTCGCTCACGATTCGTCCACGATTCGCTCACGATTCGTCCACGATTCGCTCACGATTCGTGAGTGTTTTGTGAAGCGTTTGCTGTGCAGTCGGCTACGCATACTGGTATGTAATCTACCATTCTTCTCTGCCTGTTTTGCCTGATGCTGTCATGTTTTTAGGTGTATTTAGATCGCATTTTATCAATATTTTTATCTACATTTTATCTGTCTTTGGGATCAATGTTCGCATGTACTGTCTAGAAGAAGGCCGGGACGCCAGTGGCAATATGATCCGACCACCTAAGTACTTATAGTGCTCGACGGATATATGCATTGGAATTTAAAATGATTGAAAATGTGAGCAAGTCTTGGGAAAGCTATTTATATGTAGAATTGTGTAGGGGATTTAAGATATGGTTTATGTAACGAAATTATATTACTCGTACGAGTATTGACAAAGAAAAAGAATGAAGTATTTTCGAGGAGACTATTAATAATAAAAGGAATGTAAAACACTGCCAATGATCTCCAGTATATAAATGAGTATTATCTCAATCTATCCATCTATCTTTGGTGTGAATGATCGAATTACGGAACCCGGACTCGGCCCCCGCGGGCGGGGTTCCCGTTCCCGGCGGGATGGCCGTAAGTTCGGAGCAGCCGGGACGCCAGTGGCAATATGATCCGATTACGTGTAGTGCTCGGATATGCATTGGAATTTAAAAGGATGGAAAATGCTCTAGGGCACAAACTACTTATAAGAATATTGTGCAGTGGATCCTGAAACCTGAATCAATTGCAACTGTCTTTACTATCCTCCTAGGTACCTACATTAAAAGTATTACTTACGAATTATGACAAGTCCTCTTTGTATCACAATTTTAGTTTTTTATATTTGTTAGCTTTTTAGTAACAAGTCTGCTATTTCTCGAGGTACAAAGAGTAGTCTACCAATTTATCTATCTTCTACCTTCTCTGGTATAAATGATCGGCGGGTTCCGGCAAGATCGCCGCGTGTACGGTCTCGGAGCAGCCGGGACGCCAGTGGTAATATGATCCGATATGTTTATCGAGATACACTTTTTTTGCTATAGAGCGAACAAAAGATGTCCTCATCAATAACAATTTTATCAATCTATCTTCTACTCATCTCTGGTGTGAAAGATCGTATTACGGATCCCGGTCTCCGCCCCGCGGGCGGGGTTCCCGGCGGGATCAGTCATGTTCGGTCTCGGAGCAGCCGGGACGCCAGTGGCAATATGATCCGATTACGTATAGTGCTCGAATATGCATTGGAATTTAAAAGGATGGAAAATGCCCTAGGGAAAGCTACTTATAAGAATATTGTGCAGTGAATCCTGAGACCTATTCAATTGCAACTGTCTTTACGAGTACTATCCTCCTAGGTACATTGAGAGTCATAATCATCATCATCATTCCCAGGTACATTAAGAGTATACTTAAAAATTATGACAAGTCATATTTATGTCACAATTTTCGTTTTTTATATTCGTTAACTTTTTAGTAACGAGTCTGCCGTTTCTCGAGGTACAAAGAGTAGTCTATTAATCTATCTATCTTCTCTGGTATAAATGATCGCTAGGTTCCGACGGGATTCGCCGCGTGTACGCGGTCTTCAGCCTCCTTTTCCCAAGCGATGGGATTGTCCCGGAAGGATAACATGTCTCGTTTCGCACTATCCTTGAAACGAAGCATTGGTCGCCCAACCGGTCGTTTCCCGTGCGCTATTTCACTCAGGAGAGTCTTACGTGGCAAACGAGAGGGCTCCATCCTATGCACGTGTCCCAACCACTGCAGACGTCTCTGTTTTAAGACTGCTATGATGCTGGGTAAACGTATGAGTATTGTTAGTTATAATATTATGAGTTATGGACAAACACAAAGAATGATTTTCGAGCAGGCTATTAAATTCAAGGCAAGCGAATTCAAAGCACTTACGTCACTCGCTCGCGGTCGCGCGTTAAGTACCTACACGCTAGTCGTTCATTCGAATGAACAAGTGGCCGTGGAGCGCCACGCACTGTGTAGTCGCGTGGCACGCACCTACTATTCTTCTAAGTTTTGCTTAGTAATCTATTAGTATTAGTTAAATAAAGCGTAGGTATTTGTCGTTTTGCGGACAAGGGAAGGTTCTGTTATGTTAGTATTAGTAATTTATTAATAATCTGTGGCACTACTAATAAGCTAGTATGACATCTACACCTAGATATTTTTCAGAAAAGTTCATATGACATTTTAGTTTTACAATGTGATCAGAAGTACGCTGTGAAAATTATTAGCACTAACACTTGTACTTTTATATATTCTGTGTTATTAGTATATCTAAAACTGTCAAATGTGTAAACTGCTTTTCTTTGGACTGTTTTACAATAATTTCATTTAAGTTTGGGAGGCATATTCCGGTACTAGTTTTTAGTAGGCTCTATAATCTAATGGAGACATTCATGTCCATATAAGTATCAAAAGGTTTTTCTGAGTAAGTATATGAATAAAATAGTTTTAGTTAAACAGTAGGTAAATTGTGCATACACGTTTTTAAAACACTTCGGACACTGACGTTCAAATATATGAAAGAGGCGAACGTGAACGTGAACGCGTACTATGCTTGTATGAGTGAAAACAGACTGTGAAGCGCTACAGCGTGACATTAGCAATGTTGCGACCTGGAGTATTGCAAATCGGCTTTCCTTTAATGTCACTAAATGTAAGCTGATTTCATTCTCCAGAGCACGTGCAGCTAAAACCCCCTCGTCATATCATCTGCTAGGGGTACCACTAGAGAGGGTCGATGTGGTCCGCGATCTTAGTTTGACCTTAGAATCACATTTAGATTTCAGTGCGCATATAACTGAGATCTGTAAGCGTGCTAGTAAAATGCTAGGTTTTATCATGCGAACTGCGTCGCAGTTTCAGAATCCTAAAGTGGCAATGACTCTGTACAATGCGTATGTTCGTAGTAGGTTGGAGTTTGGTGCGTGTATCTGGGATCCTCATGAAGTAAAGTAGTCTCTCATGGTGGAAAGGATACAGAGAAAGTTTGCCCGTTATGTCTACAAAAGGACGTACGGATACTACCCACTACTTTTTACCTCATTATTTGTGTCTGGAATGGTAGGACTAGATACTCTAGAACTACGGCGGAAAATGTTATTAGTAATGCATTACTATAACCTGTTGCGTAATAGAATTAATAACAGTAAGGTGCTTGAGCGGATAGGACTGCTAGCTCAGGCGCCGAGGACGTGTGTACCTGGTGCCAGTGAGGGTGGCGCTCTGCCGCCACGACGCAGAAGAAGACTGTTTGCCGCAGGCGGGGTGCGCACGCGGCAAGCTGGTAATGCTCCCACCAATCGGGCACTTTCACTTCTAAATCAACTTTCAGTCGAACAGCCTCAGGTTGACGTATTTTTTGACTCCCCAGGGTCATTTTTGTCTGGGTTATATATGTTTTTAAATTTAAGTGTGTAATGTTTAAATATGTATTTGTTTTTGTGTAAGTAAATTGTAAATTATGTATTATGTAGCATGTAAGCGTCTTGGTTTTAATACTGTAAGCTTGTATGTTGTATGAATAAATAAATATAAATATGACAGGTCGACTGTGCGCGTTTTTGACAGGCGGTAACTGTGAGGTAACCGAGAGGTGGTGGGCGGCGCTTTCAGCGGGGAGCGGGAGTGGCCATACTGTACGATAGTACTCTTTATTATACTGTGGTTAAACAGTAAATTGTGCATGCACGTTTTTAAGGTACATATTAATCTATCGGTCAATAGTCGTCTGAAAATAGCCGTTGTTCAATATGTTTCAACACATCGAAGTCTATTAGCGTCATGCCTCTCCATACTTAATTAAATTTACTTCATTTTAAAAGCGTGTCCGAACAGTTTATAGCAGCCTCGTAGTAGCTTAACACGGTTTTAATGAAGTAATTAACACTGGAACTGGGGTTTTAAGGGGGTGGGAAATAAAAGCTCATTAAGCTTTAATAAAATTTAATATCAGTTTATCTTATTTAATATACCTGGGCCACCGAACTTAGCTCGGTTCTATTTTATTATATCACATCTTTAGATAACAAAAAACTCTTATAAAAAAAAAAACTTTATTTCTGGCCGGGATTCGAAACCCTGACACCTGCGATGTGCCTGCGAATATATTAGACCGACCCTCTTACGACGGAGCTACGCGACGCCGATGCGCGGATGACGAAATTAGCGACCATATTTTGCGTTTACTAACGCGAAAGAAAAACGCATGAAAACTCGAAAATTCACGTTTTCCGGGATCTAAGGCTAAGCATCGATTTTTCAACCCCGAAATAAATAAATAAATAAATATACAAGAATTGCTTGTTTAAAGGTATAAGATAATGACATGAAATCTAATTAGAAATGTGGCGTTATTCAATTTCCGTTTTGAATTGTATCGAAACTTACGTAGAGGTATTTTACTGTGTATCTGGTATAGATTCCAATACGACGAACAAACAGAGATGGCCCGGATTTACAAAGCTTTGTTTTAATCTATTTGGGTGGGTTCAATCAATCGGAGTTTGATAGATTTTGGAATTTCATGACATGCGCTTTACATATCGTCACTACTTTTAAAAAATCTCGTATCTCACGCTGTTCCTCAAAGTTAAAACGCAGTAAGTCTATATGCATTCCATACATACTTACTACAATTTTCTTTTCATTGACAGACGAAGATACAAGTTTTTTTTAAAGTAGTGACAATATGTTTCATACGTCTATTAATTACTTCTATTAGGTATGCAGGTTGTTGATTATTTATTTATTAACAACAAGAAGTACAGCATTATGACAATGCTAATAACATAAGGAAATGTTAAGGGATGCCACACACGTGTTCAGTATTTTTTTTTATAGGTAATTCGAAAACCGTAAGATTTAGGACGCTAGTTTTTTAGAGAAATTAATTGTATTTGACCTCAAGAACCTACCCTTAAAGTTAACGGAATTTAATAAAAACACGGTGTATAATGTGTTTGCAAAAAGTGATATTACTAAATCCTACTGTAACCGAACGTGAGGACACTCAAGGTGGGTGCGATCTCTAATCACGTTATTAATGAAATCCCCGAATCTAGCTTAATAAAAATTCCACCGACCTCTCGCCCCCGCATTACCCAGCCAACATTACAGTCGCTTAAGCTTTTTTTTTTAATTTATTTATTTAACTAGAGACTTACAATCCTTAGTGATTCTATCAGCCCCATTGTACCTTAATCAATATTACAATTTATATTATGGTATAGTCTTATATCTACTTAAATAGCCTAACACAAATAAATAAATTTGTTTGGCCTCAACTGACGTAGGCTCAGCTAAAATACACTGGAATCCACCCATATCTAACCTATTCAGACCGAGTGAACAAAACAGAGCTAGTCTACCTTCGTAAGCGTATCGTAGCTAGCTCTCCCTATGGTTCTTCTGTAAAATGGCGCGACAGAGCCAGACTGCGTTTTATTCGCCACGATTGTCACTTCGGCTAGGTCACTTGGACACGTCAATTTCGTCTCCCATGATGGATATTTTATCACGCGCGTTACTTTCATAGGACACGATTCTCCATACAAATTTGGACCCCTTTTTCATTCCCGGATATTGACATAATATGTGTTTTTCCATGACAAAAGGGTCCTCATGCCTTATGCCTCATGCTTGCACAAAGGGGCCCACTGCAATAGGGTCTTTTTTATCTGAAATTTTTTTTTATCTGAGTCATTTGTCCGAAGCATATATTTTTACACACATATAATATTTTGTTATAGTTTGATAATCATGTACGTACCTACTAATTTTTGTTTAATTCGAACTTCCAATTACTTTTTATTCAGGTAGAGGCACTAAAAATGTACCAGAAAATATTTATCTATTATTGTCTGTGACTACAATAAAAAAAAATCTAGTATAGCTATGATGTAAATAATAAAAAACCTAATATAACTATGATTAAAATAAAAAAAAAACATAATATAGCCATGATTAAAATACATCCAAGGTTCGTAGCCAAGTGCACAAACGCTCACTGCATTTCTGTCGGCGTCTAGCGTTCGAGAATAGAATCCTGACGTTGGCGAGTTTTTCAACACACGAGAAGTAAAATACATTTGCACCCGTGTGTAACACAAAACTTTTCCCCTCACTATAGCGAGGAAATTACAACGCAAAAAACGCGTTTATCACTGCTTCCAGTAATTCCACAGGTGGTAAATCATCTTCATCACTAAATACATCCACTTTTATCAGTTTTAAAGCAGAAAATTTGAATATTCAATGTCAAATTACTTTATCCACTAGTGGATAAAATACGTTTTTACCCGCTGGTATTAAAGGACAAAACACGTGTTTCCGAGCTAGTGAGGGGAAAACATATTTCCATCAATAATGTCAACACCCAAGGACGAGACTACGTTTGTATGGAAGATCGGTTTCGGTTTCCTTTCGTCTTAATGCGAAGATATTGTATCTTAGAAGAAACTCTAATTTACAAAGTTTTTGTTAATGACTCGGGAGGGTACAAGTTATATCGATAAATTGGTTTCATTAAGCACTCTTACTTGCTTCGCTCTCCGTGGGGTGTAATCAGAACTTCCTACAACTTTTACCCACCTAGTTATTCTATCATAATACGAGTAGGTAGTTAAAAGTTTGTAGGTACTTAAAAAAACAATAATTTCATGGAGTTAATGTATCAGAAACTACTTAGATATATATACATCTGGTGGCATTCTGGACAGAGCAGGCAATGCAGTCTTTATTATCTACTAACTTTTTGTGATTGAATGCGTAATTAAAATTTTATATGATTTTTACAATAGCGATCAAAAGTATTTTGAAAAACGTATAAACTTCGATATTGCATGTGGCACATTAATGATCACAATTTAATTCTTATAAAGTAATCAATGGCTTAAGACCTCCTGAAAACAGGTAAGAACACTAAGAACTAATGAGTGTCCCGTTTCTGGGTGATGGCAGGTCCTCATTTGTTCTTCTAGACTCTAGACCGTAGCCTAAATTTTCAATTCATTATTGGGCTGCCTTTGCCTCTAGTTATATTGATCCATTAAAATATATACTTTTATTAGTTTAAAAACTTTGGCAATACTTGAATAATAATTAAAAGGTGTAATACTTATGTTTTAGATAAATCATTTAATCGTTATTCATTTAATCATAAAATGCACCTAGGCGACTCCATTGCCTGCTCAGGGTGGCTAGCCGAATGGCACAATCGCTCACGAAACGCTCACGAAACGAAGCGATAGTAGATATCTATTTCTATCGCGCTTGCGTATTGGCGCGACAGAGCCAGCGGCGTATCGCTTTCGTTTGGCGTCGGAGAAATGCCATTCGGCTACGGGGCCTGTACGGAAGCCACCACATGTCCGTACGCTATACTATACCTACATAATATTTCAATGGGTCCTGCCGCTTTGTCTCTTTGGAGAAATATCAAATAAACATAAATGGGTAGTTCAAGTTTCACTTTTTTATCTCTTAGATGGCTGGCAGTCCTCAACTGTGCGTTTCTCCAGAAACTTCCTGCCTCGCACAGCTTATCTGTGGAATGAACAGTCGCCTGCGGTATTTCCGGACCGATACGACATTCAGACCTTCAAGAAAAAGAGCGTACATCTTAAATGCCGGCAACTCTCCTGGTGTTTCAGCCACACATGAGCGACAGTGATAGCTTACCGTCAGGCGATCTGTCAGCTCGTTTGCCTACTATCGCATAAAAAAAAATGTCAGCCTTTCGTGAGCAGTGGTGCAACTCAGTTTAAACCTAGGAGATAATAATGGTACATAGGTATCTAATAATGAAATGGAGCAAATGTTTTTAAGTGTTACGAGTATTATAAAGTCCCGGGACTTAAAAAAAAACATTTGCTCTATTATTTCATCTATGTATATCACTAAAATCATACATGAATGTTTATTGACATCGATCGTCAACTGTCATGTCATCTCAACAATAATAGTCCGCGCCATCTTGAATGCAAATTGGTATGTAAATGCCAGTAGTTACGCAACTCAATAGGCCATATAAATTACAATTCCTGTTTGTTTACGACATTTGGGTTTCCATGGATATCACGTAGCAACCAAAGATAATAGATATAGAGATTTTTTTTTTAAGGTGTAATAAAGTTGCATTGAGTGCTATCTCTCGATACAAGGTTACAACATGTAGAACGTCAATTTCGACAATTCGACCGATACGAGTATTATGTTGAAACTTGATATTATGTTAAAATTGTTAAATATTAATTAGACTCATATATTATGTATATTGTACCTATAACTACACTCAGTTCAACCATACTTGTCCAATCATGTAAACAAACACTGCCGGAAAACATTATCTCACTTTTCTCTAGAATTTCACATTAACCATCACTAAAAATGTTACTATACTCTTAAATAAACTCACAAAGTATTGAAATCAATCAAAAAACCACTGAAAAATATCATTTCTAAAACGATTTTCATCAATAATTGTAATTACGAACGGATGACATCAAAAGCTCCTGACATTACGAAGTCTAGATTGTCTATGACTCGTAATGTTGAGATGACAACTTATCGTTATAAACGATCGATATTAACGTTTGAGTTTGTATAGCTTGGAAAAAATGCGTTGATATTATAATTACAATAATTTATCAGATTTATTAACCGACTTCTTTACGTTTCATTTCCTACCTCTTTACAATAAATATTTTACTATCAGTATTTTTTTTTGTTGTATTAATGTTAATGTTAGGTAGTAAGTATAAAATGAATACTGTACTAGTCTTTTCCATAGGATTGTTGCAAATGCGACGAAACCTAAATAAAATTTTGGTTTTTACATAAATATTGTGTGACGTAAAATTGAAAATCCTGTGATGACGTTAAGTAGCAACGTTTATTTACAAATTATCGTTAATACATAATTTTATCGACATTTCCAATCACTAGTAATTGTCTTTGATCATATTTGACGTTTCGTTTGTTTACATGATAGGACAAGTAAAGATGAACCGACTGTAAGTATCAATAAAAGATGTTGCGCCCTCTAAATGAGCGTATTTTTTTTGTCTGTGGTTTCTAGGTACGTTTATTTGTATTTTACGGACTTGTATTGACTTTGGTATCAACTAAACGCCTGGGTAATTAGTATTCAGTACCTGTATACTACTTAAACGATGGCTTTGTGGTCATGAAATAGAAAATATCTTTCGGGTAGAGAAACTACCTAAATGACTACTTTTACTTAGCTTTTCTGTACGCCGAAGCAGGAAAGTAGCAAATTGTACAGTCAACCAATTTGTATCCTAGGCCACTCTAGAACCTTGTCTTATTGAAATCGTGCTTTATTCGCCGTAAAAGTCACTTTGACGTTTATTGTGAAAAGGTTGTACAGTGGCCTAGTATTCTAGATTAGCGCGGCGTGCCTAAAATAGACGTTTATAAGGACTTACAGAAAAAATACGGACACAACGCACGACGAGTTACAGTACAAATATCAAATTATCAATCTAATAATTGCATTAACTTTTAATTATGATCATTTAACTTTTACCAGGCACTAATTAATAATTTTCCGCATTTTCCCATCTCTTAAACATGTTGTTTGGCTTTCACGATGTTTACGCGGAACTCATTCAGGAGTAAACAGTATGATACCAATATCAAAAATCTGGGGGCCGATTTTTGAATCTCGGCCATTCGATTTCGTGAAATTCGTTCAATTATATCTCCACTACTAGCGATTTAAATTCTACTAGCAGAATCGAAAACGAGTGGTCATTACCAAAAGTCTGCACAATAGTATTCAAGTAAAATTTACATATCTTATTCCACGATTCTGAACCAGCACAACAAATTATTAAACACGCTTGCTTAAAACCGGGTTTATTTAATGTCTTGTGTAAACAGGCCCTGTAACGTACAGGGGTCTCATAATTAATAAAACAATTTTATTATGCCTTTAAACTACGCAAAGGAGTGTTATAAAGTTAGGGACCTTTGGCAGTTTGTGACACGACTGCCCTTAGGCTACTTCGCCTTTGAGTCGGTCTTGTCATGTTTGCCTTTAAAGGAGCGATATTAGAAGTGCGCCGAATGCGGTCGGTTTTTTCAGGACTTTGCTTTCTCCGAATAGACAGGTCCATATCGTCCGGTAAGTTGATAATATGTGGGCCCACACTCGTAGGTAAAGAGGATCGAGTATTATAGTGAGTCACTGTCGAAGTAAAATGTGTAATCACAGTGCATAGATAGCCGTCTCTTGACACAGGCTTAAAACTTTTTAACCTCTATATGTGTTAAAATGTGAAATATTAATTAATATTAGCGCCGTCTAGCTGAGCGTCCTCCAAAGAAATAACACAATCTAGGCCACCGTACCTTTTTCTGTATGGCACTTAGGTTTTTTTTTTCTTAGACTTTATCTGACTATATGGAGTTATATATGTCTTTGCTCGTGGGTAAGGTAGAAAAGACAAAGTTTTGCAACGGACGGGACTCTTCCTAAGGTTTATCATAAAGTTGATATTATATACGTAAATAAGTGATGTCGTCCCCAAATTGTTCTTTAACCTTTAACTTTTCCCCAAGCAGTAGGAAACAAGTAAAATGTGACCAAGTTGGAAATCGAAATAAAAACAAACAGTGGGAAACCGCAATCAAAAGCACCGTATGAAAAGTTACAGTGGTAATTGATACTTTACTGTAAATCTTATCTCGACGTTCAAAGGTTTACGAACGTTCAGTAAAGTGTGCAGTCTATACTCTATGGCACATGGTAGCAGTCCTGTCTCGTCTTTGTTTACTACGCTATAGTGCATGGAATGTGTTTTGGCCATCGTCTTTGGTACGGTGTAGGCTATTCAGGGTATTCAGTGCTTGGGAGTACTATATGTATGCTTTGGCTGGCTGCCTACAATAAACTTAATAACGTTAATGGATTCTAGTATCGATTCCATTTACATCACAGATATAAGATATTACACAAGACCTCTCGTGTGTTTAGTAGCAGATATTATTATGCTTCATATTGTTTAAACTTTAAAATTATTTATTATGACTTACTTTTATCAAGAAAAATTTGACGGGCGCATACAAAACGGTGAAAACAAGCAAAGTTACCGGTAACCATGATTCCCTGTTATGTTATAAATTGTTTATTTAAGTAACTAGATTTTTATACATAGAGTTCTATAGGGAGTGGTCGGTTCTGCGGTTTCCAGAGGCTGGAGGTCGTAGATTTAAACCACAGCTCGAACCAACCAGTATCATGGAAATGCAATTCAACATTTATTACTTGTCAGTTTCATTATATTATTAGAATGTTTTAGCCTCGTTTGAGAAAGAAGTCAAAACTTGTTTAAGTAAAAATGTACTCAGGGTACACGTAACTTGCGAAAAGCAAACCCAAGGTCTGAAGTCTGAAATTGGAAAAGGACTGACAAATAGACTTTAAGACCATACGATACAGGTCAATTCCCCATATAAACCGCTTTCGACAATTTCCTCTCTGGTTTTTGAAAATAGAGCAATGATTTTGTCAACACAGATTATTATTATGTTTATCTGTGTCCGACCGTTTTGCTGTTTTTATTTTAAAAGATGCTATAGCCAATCAAAAATTTCTAAAAACGGCCTTTTTCAATGTGGCTCAAAAAAGGTGTGATACTCAAGATCGGTAACAATTAGCCAAAAAATCTAAACAGCCCGACACAGATTATTTCATTTTCATTCAGATCCTCAAATTTCATTCCGTTTGAATAAGTTTTGAAGGAGGAAACACTCGAGACCAGAACCTCGATTTTAAAGATTTTTTGGCAATATCTTTTAACTGAGTTGTTCTTAATGGACATTTTTTTTCGATAAATCTAGTTAATAACTAGTATATTTAACTGAAATTCCCAAATTTTAAGGGGGAATCCTTTCCATTTTAGCATTTTCGCTCCCGTAGCGTCTTAATTTTGTACAGTAAAATAATTTGAGATGCTTGAGTTTTGGTTGTAGGTATTGTTTGTCAAAACAAAACGACGGTCCGGACGGATACGCAAAAGCATTATTAAAAACAAATTGTCAACAATTTAAAAAAGAAAAGAACTCTCCAGGGAGTAAACTGTTGACCGTAATTTAGGTTGTTAAACAAAGTGTGAGCGATCATTTATTCTCGTTACAGTTTTATTCGCCTTATTTATGGTTAGTAAATCAGGGGTGAGACTTGCCAACTGGCTTAGATATACGAGACAGGTGTCGAAAGATAAAACAATAAGCAGAATACTTAGCAGTAAAACTGCCAAATCACTATTTATTTGGGTATTTTTTTTCAAAGTTGTCCCCCCACTTTTTTTTGGATTTGGAAATTTTTATGTGGTTCCCACTCAGAATCGCGAGATCTTTCAATCATAATAAGAGAAAAAAAGTGTTTCAAGGTTCTTTTTTTCCCATTCCGTTACCATTTTTTCATACATTTTATATGGTGGTAACGGAATGGACGGTTTAAAAAATGTATGTTGGGACATTTTTTTTCTCCTATCAGGATCAAAAGTCCTCACGATTCTGAGTATGAATCGCGTAAAAAGCACCCATGTTACAAAAAGAGTGTAGCAACTATGAAAAAAAAATGGCCTATTTAACGTAATCATGTATGTTACATTTCAATACGAATTGGTACACCAATGTGTATAACGCTAATTAATAATGCATTGGTAAGCATGCAACGCTAATTGGTAAGCATGAAACTTTTACATTTTGCGGTTTCAAAAACAACCAGCCTGTAATATCATACTCATGTCTTTGTATTTTTTCCTTGTCCCGTATTTTATGGTACTAATAGCGATGGGAACTGAGAAATTTTCGTTTCGACCTTTTTTAATTACTAAGAGTGGCGCTAAAACTACAGCGCACTTTAGTGTGCTTTGCCTACTCCTTTTGGGAATTTAATCTTGTTTTTATATATTTATCTTTTCAGTCCTGCCCGTTAAAGGGTTCATTGAATACAATTCCAACACTACACACTTAATTAAGAATTCCAGTCTATTAAATTATTGCCTATAAAATTTAAACAACTTCAGTTATTAAAAATCGAAATAAGATGTCATAAATAATATGTATATTAAAGAAAAAAAGACGGACGGAATAGCAATCCGGGATAAACGCTATGAACACCTAGACCACCCCGTCACAGCGGAATTGTGACTACTTAAAAACACAAATCAAAATAAATATGTTAAAAATAATTTGTTTTGTTCCCATAGTTGCGAACTTCAGTAATTGTTTAACAGATATTTTAAGACACGCCTCGTATTTGGGACAAATTAATTATGCCAGTGACATTTATACACTGGTCAAAAAGAGAAATAAAAAAACAAAGTGTGATGTAAAGCTGCATTTTTGGTATGTTATTTGGGGTCCTTGGGGGAATGTAGGACTATATTTTGCAAGCAAAAAAATGGTGTGCTAACTTCGTAATAAAAAAAAAAAAGTAAAAAAATCAGACTTTTTTTGGTTTTTGCCGTTTTATTAAAAAACTATGCATTTTTGGTCAAAAGTTGCTGTGTAATGTTGAAAGCGCATTAAATTCCAAACAGTTTGACATCTTTCTTATCAATGTCCGTCAAATAGTTTTTGAGATATGAAGCGTCAAAAAAAGAGCATTTTTCCCCTTTCTATGAAAATATTCGTTTTGCTAATATTTTGAGACAGATATCAGCAAAACAACTCAGGCTATTACATAAATTGTAAAATAAAAATGTAGCAAATTTCACTAGCTTTCATTTAAGACCAGAGTGCCAGTTATTTAAAAAAATAGGATTATATCATAAGTCTAGTATAACTGGATCAGAAATAATCGGTGGATAGTAATGGCCAAATGGGATAGTTTACATATATTTACAGGAGGCGTAGCGGAGAATGAATTATTATTAATTTATTATTTGGGGGCTGTTCAAGTATTACTCAGACACATATTTGCGTATATCAAATCAACATTTATTTAGTAGGTTAAGTTTACGGTCAGAAAGACCTCAGGATCGCCGCTTGAAAAAAATATTTACGAGTAGAAAACCCTCATTAATTGAATCAGATTATTCCGGAATTGTTCTTGTACGGACTGGTTTTTAAAGCATATCACTGAGGGTCAATAACATCGATGCAATCTCACGAGCGTTGTCGTGGACGTGCCCGAGTCATAGTATTCTCCGTTTAACGAAATATCAGTACATAGTATGTGTCGTATTGCACGCGCAGGTCTCTCACCGTCCGTACACGTTTGTACAAAAACTGAGGAACAGCTGTCTTTTTACGCTGTCACTACATTTGGCGAATCTTCTAGCCAACATGTTTGCCCTTACTGCGGTGGCTCGCCTCTGCCTTTCTATGTCCTCCTGGTCTTTTAAACTGGACAACAAGATGTGGTCAAGATATTTAACTTCGTGTACTCTCCGCAATTGAACTCCATCAGGCAAAAGAGGTGGTACATGTGTGGGCATATGTGCTGCCTCCATGAGCATAAATTCAGACTTGTCCGGATTGTATCTCATGTTATGCTGGCTGGCGTATCTCTCGCATTACAGATAACTTACGCATAGCTCCCACAGATGGTGCTAGTAGGACCATATCGTCTGCATATGCGATGTGATTTATCATTTGCCCATTGATGGAGCAGCCAACCTCGGTACTGGTCAAAGCCTGCGACAGCCCATCCATGTACACGCTGAAGAGAGCCGGAAACATACTGCCTCCTTGTCTACGCCACAGTTTAGCCCGCTGGCTGTGGACAGAGTTGACTTCCATCTTACTACGTTCTTCTCCTGGGAATACCACTTCTCCAGTATCTTAATAATTGGAGTGGGCGCTTTCCATTCCCGTAGTTTATTCCACAGCAATTGGTGGCCAAATACAACTCAAGTGGACTTTCTATCACTACAGGAGTTGTGCCATCAAGATGCAGAACCAGGACCCTCAAAAAAGAAAAAGTAAAATGTAACTAATTCTGTTTTATTTTTCTAATTTACTCAACTTCAAAATTTTACTGTATTTTATTTCTTCATTAGTAATAATCAAATCGATGTAAAGTTAGCTTAGACATTTTTTTCAGATAAACGGATATCAAAGAAAGTAAGATCGAATAGATAGCACTTTCAACCTAAAACTTTTAGCGTAAACTATTTTACCTTAACCAATCTTCTCTATTTATAGATTTTTTTTGTTTACCAAAGTAACTATTCGTCTTACTGACCTTTGTTTGCACTAAAACTAAAGCAAAATAAATTTTATACAATGTTATATTGCAATATATATCATATCATGAAGTATTTTGCAGATATTTGTCTAAAAATATTGGCAAAACGCTACATTTTATAAATGCGTCAAAAATTAACCTTTTTGACGCTTCATATCTCGAAAACTATTTGACGGACATTGATAAAAAAAGATGTCAAACTGTTTGAAATTTAATGCGCTTTCAACATTACAAAGCAACTTTTGACCAAAAACGCATAGTTTTTTAATAAAAAAATAAAAACCAAAAAAAGTCCGATTTTTTTACTTTTTTTTTTTAAATTACGAAGTTAGCACACTTTTTTTGCTTGCAAAATATAGTCTTACATTCCCCCAAGGACTCCAAATAACATACCAAAAATCCAGCTTTACATCACACTTTGTTTTTTTAGCCGATTTTCATGTAAGATTTGACCGGTGTATTAATTCAATCAAATTGTACTTGTTGTTAAATTATATATTTTGTAAATCTAAATTCTTAGACGTAATGAAATAGTTGAAAGTTAATTTTAAATGACTGAGTGATCAACATCACTGACATCTGTTTTCATACGTCTCCCCCACCTAGACTGAATATAAAATGAACGTAGTATGTTATATTCTATTAAGGGACACACATATTCGGTATAAGTATTTGCTCAGATATTGTTGTGATATGAATGAATGAATGTATGAATGTAAATTATAAATGAATTAATGATCTTGGATTACAAATTTTGTATTATAAATTATGTAATCCAAGATCATTCATACATTCAATAATTCATTCATTCATTCATTCATATCCCTACAATCTGAGTAAATAAATTTCAATTTAGCGCACAAACAGCCGGCAGATTTGTTTAGAGGATCCCATTCCGGTCACGTAGGAGTATGGCGCGGCGGGCTTAATGCCAGATTTGGGCCTAATCCACCGAATGGAGAAATACTCCACATTTAAAATCAATGCTACACTTGGAGCTTAGATTGAAGATAAATATAGTTTATGAGAGTTATAAATGATTCACGGTTAGTTTCGACCGGAATATAAAGACTGTGATGACCTGTCTTTTTGTCGAGCTTCTGATATTTCGACGCAGTTACATGCATCATGCAGATGATTTGCATAATGGTCACAGTATGACGGTACCTGAATGAGGATAGACTTCGCGCTGACACAACTTTGACATCCACCCGCCATCTTCAGTTTTTCTCTCAAGTAATTTTATGAATGTCAAGTAAATCTACACCGACTATGTCATGATTAATAAGTATAAAGTTCAGGTTGTTATGGTGTAAGTTGATGAAGTTTGGAGATATTTATATACCTACATAGGCTTTAGGTATGTTACTAGGACTAGCTCATCTTTAATGTCATTAAATCAATGCCAAACATATCGACGACAACAACGTACAAAGCGCAATTTTTTCTTGTAGCAGATAGCACCTTGTACGTTGGTGGGTAAGGTGCAATTTTCTGAAAAAAATAAATTGCAGATTGTACCTTATACGTTGTTGTCGTCGATATACGCAGTAATGTTCAAAATCTAACTGGTCGTCAAATGATTATACTGATTATGTATTTCCTCCTTTTATGAGTTCATACAATCAAATACAATGAGACGATTACGAAGCTATTCAAATTAATCTAAAATTGGCAAAGTCAATTATGGTTCAACGTATGACCAACATACTAATTCTTATCAACATATTTATTTTTCCCAGCTTACATTTTAAAGCTAAAGCCAGATAAATATATTGTAGAATAGGTATATCTTCGAAAACTTATTATTCTAGGTAAATTTGATTGCATAAAAATATTTTAACTGTAGAATATCATTACAAAGTGAAACGAGTCAGAGTTCCCTCTGTTTCGTTCATGGAAGAAATGAGTACTTAATTGAACTTTGATTAGATTAAATATGAAACAATTTAATAGAAACAAGAATATTTATGTCAAAGCTTTAACTTTAATGTTAATCTAGGAAGAATATTAAAACAAAACATTGTAATTAAAAGAGCAATGAATATGGATATTTAGTTTGAGCATTGATTAAATACTGACAAAAGATTTCTATACAGATTTCTATGAGAAAATGAAAACTTAATTTTGTAGATTACTGAAAAGTTAGGATTATTTTATTCATAGCAGATAAGAAATATTAAATAATGATAGCTATAAATGAACAGAAAATTACCCATTGTTAGATTATTACATTTATATTGAGTAAATAACAAGTAATATTTCTATGAAAAATTTACACAAAGCGACAATGAGTGATGTAAGAATATTTCAATGAAACAAGGAAATATGCCTTCAAACAGAAGTAAAGCCATGATAATGAACATTGTTAGTATATAAATAAAAGAAATTAAGAGTAGAAAACTGTATTTCTACAAATTAAAGGTGTAAGAAACATCTTTGTAAAATGAATCTTCAAAGGACAACATATTTTGCCAATCTATGTTTAAATGGAAAAGAATAGCACAAGTTACTTAAAAATAGAGTAATATTTTGTTATATTATTTTAGAAATAAACTAATAACAGACGTAGTTTTGCGTAAGAGGAATAAAAGTAGGAAATAAGACGCAAAATGTTATCTTATGATAATTGCTACAATGTAGGAACAAACATTAACAAGTTAAGAATATTCTATACCGTAAGACTGTATAAAAAATAATGTAAATAGTTAATAGAACATATTTCAGTAAACTTAATCAATAAGTAGTAAGAATAAATAGTTATTTGAGTACTGAAAAGTATTTTCAGGTAATTTGAGGTTATCTTTTGGGCGACTTGTAAAAGTAAAAATTATAAGAAAGCAAGATTTTAGAGGTGAAATCATGTGATATTTAATAAAAATATGATATATAGATTTAATTATACGAAAAACAAAGAAAGGAAATAGCGTAAATGAATGTAAAACTTGTAAATTGTAAGGTTAGGTTTTATTCGTTTGTAATTTTAGGAATACAGAAAAAGGAACAGCTAATGAATGTAAATAAGCTGAAATACATATTATAATCAATTTTATCAGGAAATAATGAGAATAAGTATATATTTAAGGGATAGAAAAGGCATAAATCACGTTATTTTAGGTTAAGTTATTGGATGAAAATTAATCATAAAGTTCATAAGAAATCGAGGTTCTAGAGGAGGAATCATGTGATAATCAAGTCAAATATGTTATTTAGAAACAATCTAACGAAAAACAAAGGTAGAAAGTATTGTAATTCAAATTCAAAAAAAATTCAAATTCAAAATTCTTTATTGTGATATAAACAATAAAGAATTTTGTTATTAATGTGAAACTTGTAAAATGTATGGCAAGATTATATTCGTTTATAACTTTGTAAATACGGAAATTTAGCAGTTGAGACCTATATCATTATGTAGATAAAAATTATTTGTATCAGATTTTAAAAGAAATTCCATATAAAAATATTTAAAAACATGTAAAATTGTGAGTAACTAGTTTTCATACAAATTGTAATAAGAACGTGAATCATACGAAAATAAACCTTAAGTAGTAGACAATAACGTTTGAAATCGTTAAAACTCATAACAATGTATTTCTTTCCATAAATAAGTATACAAACTTTTTATGGAAAACCTAAAATAGTTGATTTCATAGTAAAATGGTCCTTAGTGCTATAAGGAAAGTACGTTCAATAAGGTTCAAAATCACCTACAGCCAAATGTCGGATTCTAGAATACGTTCTAGAACACGAGACCAGGGTATAAAAGGCAGGTACACTGTCAAAGCAGGGCATTCAGTCATCGACCTCAGAACAGCGAAGACCTCAAGAAGAAGAAGCCAGAAGAAGCGGAGAAGACCCTCAGCGGAGCAGCCTGAACTCAGCGGAGCAGCCGGAACCCAGTGGAGCACCGTGGAAGACGTCGAAGGAGCCCGAGCCTTCTGCGGAGCTTCGAGGAATCCAGCGGAGAAGTCAGAAGCCTTCGGCAGCTGCGGAGCCATAGCAGAGCCTCCGGCAGACTACCAGGGAAGTACTATCGAACAAAACTCGATAGTCGGTGAGTTTTGTATTGATATTTTCCAACTGCAGATGTATTCTCTTGTGTGTTTCAAATAATTGAATAATTTTAATAATTAAGCGAAGGTTTAAATAGTTTACTTAGAATATTATTTAATGAATTTACTTTGAATTTTTACTATGTCTGTGTACGGTTTTGTATGTTATTTTGAAAGGTTGAAAGACAGCTATAGCGAATGATATATTAATATGAAGCCTATTTATATGAATGCTTTGCTTGTTATTATTTTTGTTAGATGCATTCTCTTGTGTGTTTCAAATAATTGAATAATTTTAATAATTTAGCGAAGGTTTAAATAGTTTACTTAGAATATTATTTATTGAATTTACTTTGAATTCTTACTATGTCTGTGTATGGTTTTGTATGTTATTTTGAAAGATTGAAAGACAGCTATAGCGAATGATATATTAATATGGATCCTAATTATATGGATGCTTTGCTTGTTAATATTTTTTGAGCAGAATGCTTTAGCCATTTGAATTTTATTTGACTTGAGAAATGGATATTGAGATATTTGGGATATATTTGAATGACTGAAAGGTACAGTTCTATAAGGAATTTGATCTGAAGTTATAATATCTTATTAAATACTCTTACTTTTGAATATATAAGTTACTTTGGAATAGGCATTGATAAGTAGATTGAATAATATTTCTTGGAAGGTACAGAAGGTTACCAGATTGATTATGATTTCTGTTAATAGTGTGCGTCAGCTAATCTGGAGAAATGCTGAAGATCTATGGACATAACGAAACCTTGTTCATATTTTGTGCACTATACTATTAGAGAGTTTCAGAGACCTTAATCATCTCTTTGAATAATTTATTTATTATCTTCATTATCGATTGCCTTTCCTGTTCAATTTAGTTTGCTTTTGCTGACTTTTGTGTCTGAGTTAATGCTAGGCTAGCAATTGCATTTTATATTATCCGTTAGGCCACTGGCTGAGTTTTTTGGGACATTTTCTCCCGGTGGAATAGGTTACAATGTCTCGGTAGCTACATTCTCTAGGTTAAAGTTTAGGTAGGTACAGCTAGGGATAAAATACAATAATAAACTCAAAATCAACTTAAAATAATCTTAGCCGTTAAATAAATTATTTTTAAACTAACTCTGTGTTTTTGTTCTGACATTCCATCTTCCTTCTAAACGAATTTGGGTTACTACCACAACATAGGATCCTATCACTAGCAGATCACAGCTTGGCCATTAGTTTTAAGTAAGAACCGCTTATATACAGAGCTCTGAACTAATCTAGGTCTTAGGTACTTACTTCGTCTACTGACTACAGTAAGTTTGCAGCAATTAATTAAGTAAGTATTAGGTAGTGTTATTATAGGTGCTTGAGTAAGTATTAGGCCGTGATCGTCTTGGGTTACTTTGGGTATTGATAGGATGGGGAGGTTCGTTTCAAAAGGTATTCTAACTGTTCGTGTAGCTATTATAAGTAAGTAAGTAAGTAAGTAAATATTCTCTATAATATTGCACCACAAGGATAACAGATTACAAATAGCAGACATTAAACATAGGTAGCAACAGGCGGCTATTATAACCAGTAGTTTAAAATAATATTATGGTTGAACAATTAACATATGCCCACACAGTTTCCTGATTTTGCGGAGTCACCTTCTTCGTAAATACGTATATTGTATGACGACTTATGTAAACCATAACTATATGTGACGTCGCACTGGTAAAGGTACCGTCAACCAATTTGAATTCTAGGCCACTCAGGGACCCCGACTTATATAACACCGTGCTCTATTTGCCATAGTATCCATATCCATTTACTTACTGACTGATTGACTGGTACATTACGACAATTGGCGCTTATTAGTAATGTCACCCGAATACTGTGTAATGCGGCGTTATGCGACGTAGGCACCGACCGCTAAAAGGTACTTTTTACCGAGGAATAACACATACGAGTATTATGGGTACATAACGTGACTAGACGATGTGAATAAAGAAAGAACATTGATTCCGGCCGTTCCAACGTTACCGGTGAGATTAGATGTTGAGATTTTCCTTCAATAAAGATATTTACATACATTGTGCAACTATTCCTGTCCCACATAGTACAATAGATAAATTCCTTTCAGAGCCCGCATTGTGTGGAGGCATGTCTCAATCAGCAGGTTTTGTTAAGACTTGTATATTGACCGGGATATGCATAATAGACCGCATGATTATCGTTTTGATTTTTGTCAAGCTGCCCGATGTTTCGACGCAGATATATGTATCATGATCACGCAAAACTCCGTATCCCGGTCAATATAAGTCTAATGAAACTAATCGTGAATCATTCAAAACTCTTAGGATCTCCCCAAACATATCGACGCCGGCGCCGATTCGGCTTTTGCCGACCAAAAATCGCTCGTTAGTACGAACATACGTACAGGGGCCCGTTTCTCGAAAGGTACAAGCCTTGTATTACAAGTGTGTCTCCATGACAACCCATACGATTTGACAGTTCGCGCACTTGTAATACAAGGCTTGTACTTTCGAGAAACGGGCCCCTGGTCATACATATGGCTGCGTTCAGCGGCGATAATGCATTAAAGGTTCGGCCAGACATAGGGTTTGATAGCGTAGCGTTAGCGGAGCGGAATTTGAGCGTGTTCAGAGCGTTTTCAGAGCGGTCTGAATACGCTCGCGCGATCACACGTAACACAGCGCGCATTGTGGGCGGACTTGTCTGAATATGGATTAAATGTTAACCATTTAGCTAATTGTTTTATTCCAAAATGTTGTTTTGATTTCTTATAAGTAATTGAATGCTTATTATTTAGAAGTTGCAAAATATATTAGGCTTTTGACGACCGGTCTGGCGCAGTCGGTAGTGAGTTTAGTGACCCTGCCTGCCGCGCCGCGGTCCCGGGTTCGAATCCCGGTAAGGGCATTTATTTGTGTGATGAGCACACAGATATTTGTTCCTGAGTCATGGATGTTTTATATGTATATAAGTATTTATATATTATATATATCGTTGTCTGAGTACCCATAACACACGCCTTCTTGAGCTTACCGTGGGCCTCAGTCAATCTGTGTAAGAATGTCTTATAATATTTATTTATTATTATTTATTATAGACTTAGAAGTTACCATGTGCAACTGTGCATAATGCGCGCCTGCGCCGCCGATCCGCTTTGAATACGCTCGCAATCTGCTCCGTCCGGTGCACCGCCATCATTGCGCTCCGCTAACGCTGCGCTCTCAAAACGCGCATGTGTGACCGAGCTTTACACGACTTCATACTAACGAGCGATTTTTGGTCGGCTATCGCCGATTCGGCGTCGATATGTTTGGAAAACCCTTACAGTAGGCTTTGTTCAAGTATTGTTTGACGGTAAATGGACTCGATGCCGTTTTTATTCTTGATTGGAACACCCACCTGACTGCAAAAGTGCCTGGAGAATTTATCAATGTATTCATTCATAATTTCTCAACGCAATTTCGCAGTTCACTGTGCAGTTGAACAGAATGCTCAGGTTTTAAGAATCTGGAATTTCTTCATGGCTAGATCGTTAGGCCGTTTTCACATTATCCGATCCGATATCGGATGTCGGACCGACATCCTACATCCGATAAACGCTTCCGATAGTGTCGGATGTCGGTCCGATAAAACGCATTGTTCCAAATCAATGAACTATGATTTTGTGTCAAAAAATATTTAAAAAATGTTTTATATTTAATAATTATAAGCACTATATCCTAAATATTATATTGTAAAATTAAAATAACGAGCATAAAAAATACTCAGGGTGTCAGGCAAAATAAATAATTTTACATTCAACTATATCTACAAAAAGATGAAAAAACTAGTATCCGCAATTCGGACCGATGCATTACAACCTTTTTTTTTTCAATGGAAATTGTCAACTAATTTGAATTTCGATCATTAGCAGCTGTTTAATAGACGCCATTTTTGTCACGCACACTACTACAAACGTATACATACATTATATACGTACACAAACAAATATTATCGGCCGACAACTGACGGGGGGTACGACATGCCAAAAAATGTCGGAAGCGTCCTGCCGATATCGGTAGTTCCATAGTGCCTCGGACAAAAACTGTTGTAGGAGAGTGCCATCGGCATTAAATCCGCAAATTTTGCGTTTTATATCGTTTTTTAGTAATAATGATCTATTAAATACATAAATGAAGACCTGGAAGCGCATAAATCTTACATTTTACATCCTTCCTACATCCGATATCGGATCGGATAATGTGAAAACGGCCTTAGGCATTAGCAATGAACTTAGACAACATATGTAGTGCATAATAAATACGATTTCTATCATATATATTATGTATGTAGTAAATATTATGCACTAATGTTTCTACATATACATTCTCGGAAACGTTCGTAGTCGTCAAGATACTTCAGTCCAATTCAGTGCCCTTTCTAGGTATCTACTCACTATGACTGTCGATATGCGTTTTATACGTATATATTTGATATGACCTAACTTACGACGTAAGAGTCAGTAACAGTAGCTATGTGTTAAGCTGTATGTGATCGCTATGCCTAATTGCCTATGCTATGTTTGCATCTTTATTATGGTATATTAACGCAAGGTTTCGATTTAAACAAACTATACCTATAGCAAAAGCTATATACCCTGTAATAATCCTGTAATCTCAAACGTGTACCATGGGCGTGACACCAATATATTAATTCTGTCACGTGAATGTTTTGGTAACCAAATAGTCAGAAACGCGCAAAATATATGGGTTACCTACATGTACTCGTACCTATGCTTCCTCTGTGCGACAAGCTTTACTTAAACCCTACTTTGTAATTCAGAGAATGTGCCTTAATGAACAACGCAATCTAAAACGATTTAACTTCAGTGAGCAAAATGAAATCAGTGGATTTATCGCATTTTGGAACCGCACCATTTTCTCGTCTCCCGTTATCGGACAAGTCACATTTTTGAGGTCACGGTCCTAATCAAATTAGGCGAGTCGTGGTCCGCAGACAGAATACTTTCGTTTATTTTGCCTTGCTATTTATTTTATATCTAATAAGTGGATTGGATCGGATCAAATGTAAGTAAAATTATTATGAAATATAGGCTTAATATTCTACCAAATAATTCTCTCTCAAAATTCAGCTGCAGACTTAAAGATTACTTACCTCTTCTAATTCATCTTCTAACTCATCCACTTCAGAATCTTTAATACTATTGGTTTCTTCTTGAATATTCGTCAAGTATATACTGGGCCTAATAGACACCCGATTTCTGTACTTCGAGTGTCTCTTCTGAGACTCAGTAACTTCTAAGGAATTTTCGTTATTAGCAAATTGGTCATAAAAATTACTAGCGTTCTCCTCTTCCTTGGAGTGTGCCAGTTTTTTCTTGAAAGATTCTCGTTTCTCTTCAGAAGATAGTCTTCGTTCAGTAACTCTTCTGAATCCATCAGAGTGACGCCCAGTTTCATAGGCGTGCAGCGCAGGGGACCGATATTCGTATTCCAAATCAAATCCTCTGTCTTCGAATAAGCTTTTAAATTTGGCCCAACATCCCAAATTATTTTCTTGTTCCTCTTGATTTTGCATTGGAGCTTGGTTAGCATCAGTTTTATTCACACTATTTGCCATGCTGTTTGTCGTATAAATGACGGTAGCTTCCTTGTGGGGTTCTCGAGGATTATCCACGGGAAGTATTATATTAATCCTCTTATTATCTGATAATACCGTGATTTCGTGATTGACTATAGTACGATTTCGATAGCGGAAAACGTATTTACCTACTTATTATACTGTTAAATCACTTTCGATGACTACAGCAAAGTCAATCGTCATGGCTCTATTCGATCAACCATTTGATAATTTAGGCTGATGACAGGCATCACTAGTTTCTGACTACTTTAGCCACGTTGTCTGAAAACTATTACACTTTTGCTCACAAAGATAATTTAACACATGTCACATTATGAACACGATTTCATATTTTTGCTTTATAAATAAATAAAGACAAACAAAATATAAAAAACTAAAGCACCACCGAACGTTTGCGCAATATCGAACGCCAAGAAAGACTAGTACAACCATTCATAATAATGATCGTCTTAATGTCCGATAGGCGTGATAAGAATATATCAACCGCATTATCAATCAGAACCATGCTGATTAAAATAACTTAATCATTAGTTTTCATCAGTATGCCGAAGCAATTTGAATCAGTTATCACAATCGGCGCAGTTAAACCTAGATAATAGACAAGATACTAAGTTACTTAATCAACATAAATAACAAAATTATTGTAACTCATATTGAAAACTAATTTAGTTCTGGTACACGCCCTATTTGGCCTAGTGTCTAAAATATAAATGCCCTTACCAGGATTTGAACTGCCCAATCTACATTGGTAAATACTTATGTTATCGTTTACATTACTTTAATCATCATGGCTTGTCAGTGGCGTAAACTGCGATTCTAACAACACCACAGTAAGTATCCTCCACAGTAAGTATTTGAAATGGAAGTCTAATATTTAGATATTGTTTCCTCATTCATGAATAAACATGTTTTTTCATGTAAATAGAGGCAGTATTAACCCATCTTCAAAACATCCGGCCCCTACATGCTACAGGATTGCTAAACTAAGCCGACCGAAAAGTAAGAGGATAGAGACATAGTACCTTCCTGTTTTGCTCACTGAATAATGAAGCTATGTAAAAAAGCTTTAGGTATTTTTAGGTTTTTTTAACCGTACTTAGCCTCCAAAAATGTCATTGTATTTTCGAATGGCTCTTAGTAGGATTGTCAACCATGAGTGTTATCAACCATGCATGACGACCATTCACGGCACGGCCCACGAATTTGAAAATACGAAAATTGACGTGTACCTATCATAAGGACATAGGTAGTTTATTGTTTAAGAAAAAAACTACTTATAAAAATAGAACTTTTTAGTCGATTTGATTTCTAATTGAGTTGAGACATCGTGAGAAGTGCCCGAGACCAGCGGGCGTGGCACACTAGCGTGATAAACCTTATTGCGTCGGTGTGCATCTATCGCACTTTCCAATAGTGCGATAAGGACGGCCTGACGTGACCTTGTTTGCCAGGAAATGAAAATTGTACCACAATGGATGCGTATACCTAGTAAAAAAAATTATGCGGCAACGTCGGCTACGCAACGTATTGCGATGTGCGGCAAGCAATATGTATGGCAGAATTGACAGCTGACATATTATGTATTGTACCTAATATTAATGATATAAGCACACGCGATTCTATAAAATAGCTAGAAGTGCTGCAATTTTCTTTAACCCCAATTGGCAAAGCTGGCACTGAAACTGAAGCAGTTTCATGTACTCTGCCCACTTGCCAATTTTAAGTTCGCACCCTTTTTGTACTGTACAAACTTGTTTCACCGGCTATATTTAAATTGAATTGGGCATATTAAAGTAGACATTGTACATTCATGAGATTTCTAAGAATCGAAGGTTTAAACGTGGCGACTTTGTTACAGTTTAACGTACCTGCTGAAGTAAAGAGCTAAATGTTTTCGAACCGAACTATACCTCGTTTTTTTAGAATTAGAAATTTGGTAAACAAAGAAGCAGTCGTCGTCAACCTATCTTCTTAAGACAAATATTAGACGTTAACAATTTTAACCAGAACGAGAACATAACAGGGCAGTATTACTTATTTTTAGAGTTTTATTTTATTGCACCCGTATAGGTGTATCAACCGCATCATTTGATCATTTGCTTAGCAAAATTGGAGTGATTATTTATTTATTCGAGAAGCTAACGTTCAGAGGACTACATGACAGTGTTTTTGCAAGCCACTTGGGCCTCAGATCCATCGCAGTAATCACAGTCGAAAGCCACCAAACACACAGCACAAAATAGAATATCCATACTAATCTATACTAATATTATAAATGGGAAAGTGTGTGTGTCTGTTTGTCCGTCTTTCACAGAAAAACCTAGATACGAATTGACGTGATTTTTTAAGTGGAGATAGTTGAAGGGATGGAGAGTGACATAGGCTACTTTTTGTCCCTTTCTAACGCGAGCGAAGCCGCGGACAAAAGCTAGTTAATAATAAAGTAATAACATAAGTGCTCGTATCATGAAATTGTATACATTAATACACCAAATAACGTACCTAATATGTATAAATAAATGACAACCCATAAAAATGAAGCGATAGTTTCCAATGTCTGCTTCTTTAGGTTTTTTAATATGCAACCTTTCCGGCGTATCATGCTTCCAATTTTATCACTTATCCACGTGGATAAGACATCTGTCACTCTCAAACTGATATGCTTGCCGAAGCGTGACGGATGCTTTATCCACGTGGATAAGTGATAAAATTGGAAGCATAATACGCCGGCAGAACTAAATTAGGAAATTTTAAATAATACAGACTAGTTAAAACAAATACTTTCAAATTAAATGTATAATTGTAATAAGTACTATTTATATGTAAATATTAAATACACTTTTTATAATTTTAGTGTAGAAAACAATAGAGTATTTTATTAAAATGTCTGTTTAAGATACTGATAGTTGATGAATGACAGTTGTGCCAAAAGTGCCTCATATAAAAGACCTCGTGCTTCGTTCTTTATCGTTCTCTCTAATGCTAAAAAAAATGAAGTATAGGGGCTTGTCTACAGCGTGAGCGCCAGCGAGACAACTGACGAAACCTAATATAACGTCAGGGACAGGCCGTCCTTTTCGCACTGTTTATAAGTGCGATTGGGACGTACCGTTACGATAAAGTTTATCGTACTCGTATCGTTTAGATGTAGGTAATAAGTGCGAATACTGCGAATGTTTATCGACCCATTTTTTGCGCCTTTCTCAACTATACAAATTTCTTTGATCAGCCGGCGCATGCTTCCAATTTCATTTATCTATATAAAGTATCCGTCATGCTTTGACCAGCCGGCGTATCATGCTTCCAATCCAGGCAGGCAATTATGGTCGCGCGATAAATGATAAAAACATCTGCAGGGCAATTATGGTCTGTCATTAAATATATCTCAATCGTCTACCGAAAGTGGAATTATATTGTAGCTCAAAGCATACTAAAGTTATAAATCGGGGTTTAATAAAATGAACGCGTCGATAGATAAATGATAAGTGTGTGAGTGACCACTGTTGTCTTTTATAAAAATCCGTTCAATAGCTGCCTTTATTTCATTGCGGGATGTGTTTTGGAACAATAAAATGCACGGATTTTTCAAATTGACAGCTGTGACACCTGTCAAAGTTTGATTTGACATATTGACAAATGTCACATACACCCGAAAAACATAGAAGTCAAAGATGAAAGTAAGTTGTGTGTTGTAAAAACTAAAGGAATTCCACCAAAAATGGTAAGTTTAATGAAATAACAATACTTAGTATATTAATGGTAATATTTGGGTTCTTGTAGTTTGTTACATTATTAATTGCTTTTGTTATATTTTTCAGTTGATGCAAGACGGACAAGCGGGCAGGAGAATGATAGTGAAATATTTAAGAGGATACGTACCCGGGAGCACAAACGTTTACGATAATATCGTTATCTCTATCGCTCTTCAATATTGGCGCGACAGAGCCAGACTGTGTTTCAATCGGCGTCTAGCGACGGCGAATTTCCTCTGAGCAATTCAGTCAGGGTATGCTGCAAACATACCAAGGAGCCAACAAGGAATGTTGCCTAGGCTTGCCGCGAGAGATGTGAAATGCCATGACACAAATTTAAGTGGGCATGATATATACTCAACAACAGCGGGCACTACAAGGCTCTGGCATAGAGTACCTAGAGCATGGAATGAGATACATAAATTAAATATTTATAAATATTATAGGATGTTCTTACACATATTGACTGAGTCCCATGTTACGCTCAATACGGCTTGTGTTGTAGGTACTCAGACAATGATACATATAATATACAAATACTTATATACATATTAACAAATCCATGACTTGGGAACAAATATCCGTGCCCATCACACAAATAAATGCCTTTACCGGGATTCAAACCCAGGACCGCGGCTTAGCGAGCTGGGTCACTACCCGCTTGGCCAGACCGGTCATCTCATGCGAATAATATAATTTCTAATGGTTATGTAGCTACTAGCTGACCAATATAGAAAAAAAACTGAACAACATTTCAAACAGATAATTCTTAAAATTTATAATTGAAAGAATGATAGCGCATAAAGGCAGTATAAACTTCCATAACTTAATTCTAATTAACACAAGTCAAATTATAATCTATTGCCTCAAGCACTAGAGGCCTTGGTCACTTTTGTCTCTCATATGTTTAATTTATTTCGGTTTTAATTCCATAACTTATTGATACATAATAACTATAATAAATGTCTCTTGTTAATCATATACATATATATTTTCCCAAATCCAGTTTCTAATAATTGTTGCAGGCTACCATTGCATAGTTAAATATGATGTGGCTCCTTCTTGTCATACTTTCTACAGCTGTAGAAAAAGAAAAACAATGTGACACTGAACCATACTTCGGCCAGTGAGGTGTAATTGAACTAAATGCCATAAAACCAACTTGTTTGAAATAGTTTGAAATAGGTCCAGAAAAGTTATAAGTGTGAGTGTTACTTTTGTAATAATTAAGCCCTTTAGCGTGCCTGCGTGGTGACGGGTTACGAATTTCACCACCCCCTTTCTTCCCGTGGGTGTCGTAGAAGGCGACTATGGGATATGGGTTAAATTGTGGTGTAGGCGAGAGGCTGGCAACCTTTCACTGCAATGCCACAGTTTCGTTTTCTTTTAACCCCTTATTTGCCAAGAGTGGCCCTGAAGCTTTAGTGGTTTCATGTGCTCTGCCTACCCCTTTATGAGATACAGGCGTGATTGTATGTATGTATGTTAAGTCCTTTATTCAACATCGTGAGGAAACCGGACTAATCCCAATAAGGCCTAGTTACCCTTCGGGTTGGAAGGTCAGATGGCAATCGCTTTCGTAAAAACTAGTGCCTACGCCAAATCTTGGGATTAGTTGGCAAAGCGGACCCCAGGCTTCCTTGAGCCATGGCAAACGCCGGGATAACGCAAGGAGGATGATGATGATTCATAAACATTTAACAGCCCCTCTAGCACAACTTGCCCTGTCGCGCGCGAGTCCATACTTGAAGTCGCGTTTGATGTATGGACTCGCGCGCGCAACTAGGCAAGTTGTGCTAAAGGATCTAATGACCAGTTTGGCTTAGCGCATAGTGACCCTACCTTCTAAGCAGATATTCTAGGGATTGTATATGTATATTTGTCCCGGAAGCATGGATGTTTATTTTGAATATTATATACTTAGTACTTACATTATATGACTTATTTAAGATGGTTATTCATCATTAAAGTTACCATAAAAGGTGACCTCTCTAATTTAATTTATTTTGTTTTTGTTTCAGTCATGGTATATTAGAAAACACTCAAGATGTCGAGGAAACACAAGAAGTTGATGTCGATCTAATCAGAGATATTAATTATTAGAAATGAATGTATTTGAAATACAATTTTAAATACTTTTATCAAAAACTATTTTGTATTTTATTTCAAATACTATAAAGTGGATGTGTTTTGCATTTTTTTAAACTTTAAAATACAAAATTCTTTTTTCATCACACCAACTGGTAGAAGCTCTCTTCATTCTCCAAAAAACGGATGAGAAAGTTGAATTTTATCCGCAAGATTGCAAAGTTGTTTCATACAGATTTTAACTTGTCCTAAGCTGGCTGGTAGATTTTGCCTTTTAAGTAGGTATGGTGTTTTTGAATCATATCATACCTACTCGCATATGTTTAATAAATTGATGATTTTGATTTAGGTACAGTTAGTATTTTCCTCGTATTGCTGTGGTGAAAAAATTGGTGTTTCCCTCGGGGCAAAATTTGTATAACCATTGTGCCTTGAAACCCTCGCAACGCTCAAAACTAATAGAGCTGCACCTAAGAAAGGTTACTTGTTAGATTAGTTTGTTTGTTTTTGCACTTCTTCGTTACTTTATATAAACTGTATTAAGTTGTGACAATAAGGATTATTAATTCAATATTTTTATACGACATACATAAAAAATATGGAAATATATGGAGAATGGCTCTAATTTCCTGTTATCTGAACTTGTGAAAGTTTTAACAGTGCAGAACTTAATTTCAATGACCGAAGAGCTGGCGACTTCCTCACACAACTTATCAGCATTGCGGTACAGCGAGGGATACAATGCCTTAAGGGCCTATTTTAGACATTAGATTTAGACAAAGATTATGTACATTTCTATGATGAAAAATAGTGTACAAATGTCAGTAATAAATGGTACCTATTTTCTTTAATTTATATTTTTCTGGGTTTTGTAACACAACAGTACAGTACATTTTAACTCAGAACCCATATACAAATGTCTTAAGTACATTTTACACCTACTGTACCTGAAATTTACATACTAATGTTTTTTGTCAAATAAAAAAAAAATATTTTGCAAATTGTATTATTTACCTATTTCAATATTCTCGCCGGCACAGAGGTGACTATCAGATTTTATTAAGGCTGTATGCAGTGTGATAGTAAAACAAAATAATGTCCTAAATAATTGTTTATTGTGTACGCTCGCACGCCAGCTCTTGACAACAGCCAGCAGTTGCAGCATTGCATCATGCTTAGATAGGCCGAGAGGCACCTCTTCCATAGTTCCTCTTGAACCACGAATTTTCTGGAAGAATAAAAAAGAAACAGGTACAGGCAACCAATCTGAATCCTAGGCCACGGTAGGATCCTTTTATTACAGTAAAATTCAAACTAACTTATATAGCAAATAAAGCACAGTATCAATAAGAAGGGGTTCTAGAGTGGTCTAGGATGCTAATTAGTTAACTGTAAATGTAAGCAGCAGTTTAGAAATTATTGTCACACAAGAAGTCTATTTTTAGGTTGTACCTACTTGGTTCAAAAAATGTGGCAAATTATCAATATAAAAAGAAACAGGGACAACGTGTCTGGTGGGAGGAGAGAGTAAACTTGAAAGTGAGTTTATACCTTATATAAAGGGAACATGATGTTTGAATTGCCTTAACTGACCTAGATAATAACTTTATTTTCATAAAATAAATGATGGTATATTCTGTGAAAGTGTTAAAACTACAGCATACTCCTATACAATTGGAATCCACTGGAACAGAATAAACACACTGTAACAGTGTAAAATTAATCATAAATAGTTGTTCTCCATTGTGTGAGTTTGTCTAAATTTATACCTAATTTTAATTTAATATAAACAGTTTAATAATAACGCGCTGGTGGACTGGCGGTAAGAGCCTGCGACTTTCGATCCGAAGGTCGCGGGTTCGAACCCCGGATCGTAGCAATTCGTTTTTCGAAACTTATGTGCGAAATGTCATTTGATATTTTCCAGTCACTTTTCGGTGAAGTGAGGAAACTGGACTAATTCCAATAAGGTCTAGTTTACCCTTCGGGTTGGAAGGTCAGATGGCAGTCGCTTTCGTAAAAACTAGTGCCTATGCCAAATCTTGGGATTAGTTGTCAAAGCGGACCCCAGGCTCCCATGAGCCGTGGCAAAACCGGGATAACGCAAGGAGGATGATGATGATAAACAGTTTAATAAAAAGGATAATTGCAATCAAGTTTACAAATTATAAACCTGCTTAAACTTAGCTACTTAAATCATTTATGGGACAATACATATCCTTTGTAAACAAGGTACTAAAGACTTTCATTCTCAGAGGTAACTGATTAACATATCAACCAAACAATAGCTACCTACCTATCTCACTGCACAATCAATAGGTACTTATAGTGATAGTGCTAATTATTTTTTTATGTCTAATGGTTTAGTAGGTACTCAAATGACTTACTTGCCTTCTGTTGACAGCAGATATGTACAATGTCAATTGATTGAGATGCTGGGTCATATCACAGTAGTCTACCAAATGGATGAGCCATAATCTTGTCTAGTCTTGTGTTGGTAGTTGGCACTAGCTCTGCTAGGGTGGATAGGTAATTAAGAACCTAAAACAAATTAGTAAAATATGTAAAATAAAATAAAAAAGCCTTGTACAAATACCAGTGGCAGCTGGTGAAAATTTCTGCAAGGCAACACTTGGCAAAAAGAAACCTGTCTTAACATTAGGTACTTTACTATAGGCAAGCCGGTGGGAATCGGCTTGTATGGACCAGCCGCTGCTGACAAATACCTACTATTCTGGTAATTTGGATCCAATTTAGTCCCATAGATCTATCATTAAAACAAATAAGTAATCAGAACAGCTGCAATTTTTTCAAGTTGATATTTCTCCTTGGGATATGAATAAATAATTATTTTGCCAAAGTAATAGCTGATTTTGTGTGTTTGATCAACAGATATATTAGAGTAGGTATGGCAAAGATACTTTTGAAGTGCTTTTGATAACAATGATGATGCTATGTGGGAGTTTTGTGAAATGATGATGTTTGCTTGAAGCAGCTCTGTCTGTCTCTAACATACAAACTTTTACATTAACATTAGTTAGGCATCAAGAATGTATTTACTTAACTAGATACACTGCAATCATGTCAATTTTATAAGTAGCTTTACCTTAGGGCACTAGGTAATCCATCATGGTTGTTAGATTTGTGATTCTCGGCGTTAAGTTGGGGAATGTGAAATGCACTGTCGCCTCCTTATGCAATCTGTAAATACTTATTTATGCCATTTCTTCATCGTACTTATCAGACGGGTTGCGAGCGTCTCTTGAAGCGTCCGTGTATTGGAATTTTCGACTAAATTTTCTTCTACAGCGGCGTCGAGTAGGTATAGCATAATTTGACTTTCCTGCAAAAAAATTATGAGAATAGTATACATAGCCGAACTTTCTAACTAATAAACTTCCAATATAATCATGGAAAACGGATGCTTACCGGATATTTATACTTTAAAATAGATCGATTCACTAGTTTTACTTCGACGATAAAGCTTATCGTGACCTCAGAACCACTTAGTTAAAATTAACTCCCCAAACTGTCAAAATGGGACGATCTGTCAAATGTATCCAACGAGCATGTTATGCGAATTGGCGTTTATCAGCTCGGTCACTTACTGCTATAAATGTATAACTAACTTCATACTCTAACGAGCCAGCATGTTAAGAGCGATATATATCGAAAATTACTGTCATTTTATTGAACCCTAACTGTCAAATTATCTCTATCACATTTCCATGCTTCGCCCGCTGGCCGTCTCTATCGCACTTACTAATAGTGCGATATACGGCCTGATATTTTATCGTCTATCGCGCGACCATGCTACCCGTGCAGGATGTCAGTGTGAGAGTGACAGATGTCTTATGCACGTGGATGAGTGATAAAATTGGAAGCATAATACGATTTATAACCTAACCACAAAATTAAAATTTTGAAAAAACTCCCGACCGCGACATAGTGGACCGATTTTCATAAAACATTAAGAACTCTCCCGACTAACTCAGCTTTCAAACAAAAAAATAAATAAATCGAAATCGGTTCATACGTTCGGGAGCTACGATGCCACAGACAGACACACACACAGACAGACAGACACACACACCGACAGAAACGTCAAACTTATAACACCCCGTCGTTTTTGCGTCGGGGGTTAGAAATGAAGCATAAGAGATAGCGAAGAAGACGCGTACTTACGGTGACGTCGACTAGGGGCTCGTCCTCGGGCGTGAGCGCCAGCGAGGAGCGCCGGCCGGCGCGCGCGCCCGGCGACCCGCTCGAGCTGCCTGCAAATAAAGATAAACATTCTTTATTTTTCAAGTAAAAAGTAAATAAGTTCTTTGCAAAAATTTCATTTTTGGCATAAGCTTTTATCGCCGACTGAGCATTTCGTTTTTTTTGCCATTTTTTTATTTTGATTTTTTTAAGGAATTTTAGATCAATTGTAATTGTAATCACGAGTACTTTCAATCTCACTGGGAGACAAAAAGTGTCCCAGAATTTCCATACATTTTTGTTACTTTCCTCTTTTGTTACCCCACACAACATGTATGGAAAATGGTAACAAAATAAGAAAAAATCTTACGGGACAATTTTTTTAACTACTAGGATTGAAGAAGTTAGTGATTCTGAGTAGAAATACCATATTTTTTTCAAAAATATCACATTTCATAAAAGTGGCGAAGAACAAAATGCTCGACTATATTTTTCTTTCAACAGTCATCTACTGCTCTCCGAGACGTTTCTAAAAACCCCTTACTCGATGGGGATACGACGTTTCATAACAGAGATCCTGATGACCACCTTTCTGCTCCATCATCAGATCAGCTCCATGATACCATAATATTGCATTGTCACGTGATTTACATATGTGTGCAAATTTTCAGCTCAATCGGAAACCGGGAAGTGGGTCAAATTCAGCTTCTACCCAAACCCAAACTAACATACTAACAAGGCAAGCAAGTAATAGAAGCTGGTGGCGTGGGTGGTACGAGTGTGCGACTTTCAATTCGGAGGTCGCGGGTTCGAACACTTCGAACCTCGGCTCGTACCAGTGAGTTTTTCGGAACTTATGTGCGAAATGTCATTAGATATTTGCCAGTCGCTTTTCGATGAAGGAAAACATCGTGTGGAACCGGACTAATCCCAATAAGGCCTAGTTACCCTTCGGGTTGGAAGGGCAGAAGGCAGTCGCTTTCGTAAAAATAGTCTACCTACGCCAAATAGTAGTAGTAGTAATCACTTTATTGTGTACAAGTTTATATACAAATCCAAATCTTGGGATTAGTTGTCAACAGCGGGCCCCAGCCTTCCATGAGCCGTGGAGCCAAGGAGGATGACGACTTTATTTTTCAAGTAGGCATTTGTATAAAATACCTGTGTAATTATACCTGTATATCTGTATATATCGAATAAAGCTACATCCGCTCTACACCACCTACTTCTAAAATATTTAATCCCTCCTCATTTGGAGAACTGTATTGACTATGCAAAAAAACGGGAATCAAATAATACTAATTATTTGGAAAACTCTTCAGGATTCAGTTCATGTGACAAAGATTTATGGTCACAAGAGAAAAATAGCAAGGCATTTTCTAACAACTATGTAAGACTTGGATCGCACTGCGATTAAGTTTTGCGGTTTCAGAATTGGTAATGTATAGGTATTTTGCCCCCATTCACTCAGATTTGGGACAAAAAGTACCTACCAAAACATTGTGATCAAGATGGTTCCCGCAGAAGAAATACAAGTAGTAAAATATTTTATTCGGTTAGAATATTTTTCTATTAGCTTATTGAACTTTATTGCGAAGTGCATAAAATTTGTTGCTGGTGCGAAGTCTAATATAATATGCAACTACTTAGGAGCCGCATGCGGACTTTTGTGTACATTTGGAAATGCTGTGAGCGCGTCAGCAGATATTCGAAATAATTTATATTCTTGAATAAAAATGAAAATGAAAAAATGAAAATGAAATATTTATATTTTGAAACCGTTATTTTAAATCTTGTAAATCTTCCAAAAATAGCTTAGAATTTAACCAAAAGTGTGAAAATATTTCTACTTTTTGCTGGTAAAAAATAGGGTCAATAAAGTCACCGGCAATGACATCGCGCAAGAAGAAGGCCGCAAAAATATATGACATTACACTATCTTGTTTCCAGACTATTCCAGAGCCATAAGAGTGTCTCAGATATTTATGAAGCCTTCTTTTTGTACGATAATTTTATTACCGGTGACTGTACCGCTTACATGTCAAACCGTTGACAGGAAAATGATCTCACGCTGCATATGCTGTCTTTTATGTATCAAGCAAATTAGATATATCAAATCAAGCAGCAGTTTTGTCTTCGTTTACATTAACCTTTGATATTACAAGTCAGCAATTAACGGGACACTGGAATTTGTTCACTGCATATGCTTGAGAATCCGTGTGACTTTTGCTACAATAAAGGCCCATTTAGACGGTACGAGAACTCGCATACGAGTTTTATTACATTGCGGTATTTGATGGCTGTGCAAAATTGCATGTACCCTCAACAGCCCGCAATGTAACTAAAATCTCATGCGAGTTCGTACGCCGTCTAAACGAACATCCAATTTTTTATAGCGATGGAAAATATAATTCCTGTTTGAATAACTAACTTTTAATAAGTTTTTGGATAGAACTAAATTTATTATATCACAAAGATTTAGTTTAGGCTCTAAACGAACAATTAGAATTACAACTTGTTCTAAAGTTCTAAATTTCTATTTTACCTTTTTTATTTTGGATTGGTTTTGATTTGACTTTGTGTACAACGCAAGATGTTTACTTAATTTTTGCATGCATAAATCATAGTGTAGCAATCATAGTTTTATTTAGATTTGATATAGCCAAAACACGGTCAAAACTATACCAAGTTATTTAACTTCCTCGCACAACATATCAGTGTTGCAAAACAGCTAGGAAATGTTGCCAGCATCTTTGTTACAATGCGTCAAATGGCTTTTTTTAGATTTAAGCTGATTTTATGCTCAGTCTTAAGTAGTATCTAAATTCTAACCCCCTTATTTATAAACGGTCACTAAAGTTATCAAGCCGATAAAGTTCGTTTGTCCTTTTCTATCACACTAATACGTCGAAAAGGGACAAACGAACTTTATCGGCTTGATAACTTTAGTGTACGTTTATGAATAAGTATATCTGTGTTCATAACGTCATAATTAAATAGGTTTTTATATCAGCAAATTCTTACTTTCACATTGCATCGCACTATTAACTCGTAATGATAAGCCGCAGTCATAATACACGAAAACATTAACTAAATATGTGATTAAAATATTTCATTAATTAACCTCATTAATATTTATACGAATGGTATTAATAACAATCATCGGATCTTTTATAAAGCTAATTAACCTTCGTTTATTATGTTAATCTTAACAGTATGGCCGCGATACAAAATATCTAGTGAACTATACCGAGTTGCCGACAGTACCAGTCAATAACATACCCGTGAATACAGACAAAGTGCCAAGAATATGTATACACACCTTAATGTACAGGCAATAAAGTTCTGTATAGGTACATATTTTTGAAACTTCCTCTGTATTGACAGCTGGGTTGTTGACTGTACACATGAAGTCAAAGGAAATTATGCATCTCGGAAAATTTAATTGTTTTGCGCACTCAATGCTGAATTCGACATTATTAATGGTGGCACGTGACTTAGGTATTTAGATCGAAAACCTACTATTATTTAAAAAAAGGTGGATTAAATTAAATTATACTAGTATTGTCCCTGACAAACGATTCCTAAACAGGTTAGCAGGCAACGTCGTTATAATTTTTTAATCAGTCAAGATATTTTAATTTATTTTTCCCCTCACTAGCTCGGAAACACGTGTTTTGTCCTTTAATACCAGCGGGTAAAAACTCATTTTATCCACTAGTGGGTAAAGTGATTTGACCCTGAATAAAGTCAAATGACCTGCTTTAAAATTGATAAAAGGAGGTGAATCTAGTAATAAAGATTATTTACCACCTGTGGAACTACTGAAAGCAGTGAAAAACGCATTTTTTGCGTTGTAGTTTCCTCGCTACAGTGAGGGGAAAAGTTTTGTGTTACACTCGGGTGCAAATGTATTTTACTTCTCGTGTGTTAAAAAACTCGCAAGTTCAGGATTCTATTCTCGAACCACTCGCTTCGCTCGTGGTTCAACTATAGAATCCTTTCACTTGCTCGTTTTTCAATTCCACACTCGGCGTTAAAATACAACTTTGCCCCCTTGTATAACAAATAACTATTAACCTTTATAAAACTGATTGTCAAACAATAGGTCAATTTGTTAGGAAAGTAAAATTTAATATTTGAATACATTACACGAAATTCCTTTGCCTCTAACCAAGAGTACTATTGCTGACGCTTTGTATCGTAGTACCGTAGTTCTCTCTCTCTCTCTCTCTCTCTCTCTCTCTCTCTCTCTCTCTCTCTATCAGTCTTCCATATTGGTGGTGGTGGTGTGACAGAGCATTTAGCGTATCCTTCGCCACGGAACGTGAACAAATTATATTACACCGAAAGTGCCGCCCACCCCCCTGTCGGTTACCTCACAGTTACCGCCTGTCAAAAACGCGAACAGTCGACCTGTCATATTTCACTCATACGAGCATGGTACGCGTTTACCTACACGAGCTTAGACTGTGTGCTAGGATAGGAACGCGCCTCTTTCACATATTTGTTTGCCAGTGTCCGAGGTGTGCCCTAGCGGAAACGACAATCGTTGATGGTACGTGGCGATCGAAATGGAGACTGCCTCTGTCGCACCACTAGAGAAGAACAATATAGAGCTAGCTAACGATAACATTTGGCTACGTACGCTGGAATGAAAGTAAGTTCGGGGAAGTTGTGTGAACGACGCCGACAGCGATCGCCTCGGCTTTCAGTGTTGAATGATTAATTATTAGCAGCTTATGAAGATGGAAAATTAACTTAAAAGTCAACTGTGAGAAGAATTAAGTGAACTTTAATGTATAAATCGTAAATGAAGACCATTTCTTTCTATTCGTTGGGAGTTTGTGGACATAAATAAATGTATACGTAATTATTATAGTACATTCTTACACAGATTAATTAAGCCTGATGCTAAGCTAAAGCAAGCTTGTATTGTAGATTGTGGATGTAACGTTGTCATCTTTGCTAGGCTCTCAACCAACGTCAAGCTGCACTAATTCCAGTAAAATATTTTTAAAAGCCTGATCCCTTAATTTTTTGCCTCTCGTTTTATTTACAACGATTCTTTTCTAAATTTTTTTAATTTTTAGATTGTTACGAATATGTCTACTAATTCTTTTTTTTTAATGGGATTGGAGGCAAACGAGCAGACAGGTCGCCTGATGGTAAGCGATGACTGCTGCCCATGGATACCCGAAACACCAGAAGTGTTGGAGGTGCGTTACCGGCCTTTAAGATGAGTGTACGCTCTTTTCTTGAAGGTTTGAAGGTCGTATCGGTCCGGAAATACCGCTGGCGACAATTCATTCCACAACAATTTCATTCCATTCCATTCCATTTTTGCATTTTTTCATTCTCCGAAATACCGCTAATTACAGTCCAAAAGTTCAACTAAACAATTTTAAAATACAAGGATTTTTTGTTTTAAATTTCTTCGTAACCTTATACAAACAAATAAAAATGACTTTCAAAAAAAGTTTGCACCTGTTTCAATGTCATCGCTGCTCCTGCGCCGCATCAGCCATCGCTGCACTATGTCGATGCTGGTCTCCTCGCCAGCCAGCATCTTCCTCACATATTCACCAACATTTCACTTCATAACACTCACTTTCTATCCTGCCAGTATTTTGGCAACTCGTTTCACACACCGACAAATTCAAAATCAGAACGAATAACGTTGCGATCACAATTTTTATTAATACTGGCAGTTGGACAAATTGCGCGATGAAAAAAAACTTTAAAACAAAACTTCTATATATGACAGCGTGCATTCGAGTATTGAATTAATTAAATGACGATCGTCAAGCGAGTGTAAACAGATCGACAATGCAATTTTAATGATGCCATTTCAAAAGTGACTTTCACGCGATGTTTGACCTTAGTGATCAGATATTAAGAGTTGTGAGTCATTTTGGCGATTGGTAGTTTAGTTGTTATAGCGAGGAGTTTGTAGAGCGGCCGGTTAGGTAATGGTCGTCAAGTCGAGACAGTTGATCGAAGAAGGGGGGTGAATGTAGGACGAGCGTACGTCTGTGCTCGCGTGCTGGAAGCGACTTGCGACACTGCTTGTTATGCATAATAGGCAAAAGGAGAATATGTGATGAGAGTTCAGAATAGCATATTCCGCTGATTGGCGCGATTTCGCTTTCGTGTGATGTCAATACATATGTTTAGATACGGATAATTTGAACCAGAAATCTGTAATGTAGCCAACTTATTACTTTGTGTGTGTAATAAATGTAGGCAACTTTACAAGGCGCGCGGACATCGAACTTACATGCGATTTGAGTTAAGTACCCAGTTATCTAATACCTACTCAATGTACATTGAGGACAGTTGAAGTTTTTTCACACCAAAAAAAATTTCACCAATCAAATATTGCAATATAATGAAACTCGTATCATGTAAATGGTCAAAGGATAAAGGATATCTTTGGTATCTTTGTCTGGATTACGTGTCTTTTTTTTAATTTTAACTATATGTATTGTATAACCGTGTTTACGTAGATTTCTGTGTATGGAACCCTAAATGAAAGAAGTCAAAATAAATTGTCTTTTTTCTATTGAGTACTTGTACTTTTTGTAAATAGCAAATATTTTTAATTTTATTGCTATAAGTATGTTGAAAGAAGGTGATTGAATTGATCATGTTACAATTATTCAAAAGTTTACCTATTCTAGGTTTTACTACGTAAAACTTAGCGAAATTTTCAAGAACGCACAAATACCGTTATAAAATAAACTATGCCAAATCTCAAATGTAGAGTTGCCAGAAATGACATTGACATAAAACAAGTAACAAGTGTTGCTTAACCATTTCTATTTTATAAAAATCTGAGGGCAAATTACTTGGAATTGAAAGTACTGTCAAAACATCTTAAAACCAAAAAAAATGAAATAAATGTCATATATGAAAGAAATGTAAGGAATCCTGTAATGATGATTGTATGTGTGAAAATAAAAAAAATTGGACCAAAGCGGTCAGTGCCTAAGCCTAGAATCGAATTAGCGTCCTCTGCAATCGCGGTAGATCCCTAAAACCGCTCGGCTATCAGGGTCACAGCATGGCTGGTGTTTTATGGGTCTAGTATCTAATGTAAACTAAATTTCATAAGCAAGATTGGCAATATAATATCGTATTTTAATTCTGCTAGCCATGTAAGGTATTTCCAGATCGCCTAAGTCGACAAAACTCCTTTTATGCATTATGTCGAGGTGCGTTTGTCGTGACTTGTACCTAGACGCCATTTGCTAACGAACCGGCTGTTCGGTTCGATAGGCCGGCCTGCATTGACTTACATATTACTTCGTAAGGACGGGCATTGTGCCAAGAATGGTGCCAGTAACACCGCGCAATGCGAGCCAAGCGTGCAATATACACGTCCAATCGCGCGAGCGAAGCGAATTCATCAACCACTCGCCTTGTAGCGCACCACCAAGGCACATCAAACGAGAATGTTCAGTCGAAATTATATGAATGGCTTTATCCTTAGTTTTAGATCATTTTGGTATTGATTCTAGCGATATTGCCACTGCGACCGACCAATGTTTGATTTGACGATCTATTGTTGTCTTCGGTAGAATTGTATTCACTCTGTGAAACCGTAGGGAAAGGAATTATAACTGATTGAGCAGTCTGAATACGATGTTACCTTTGACACTGCTTCATTATGTAACAATTGGCAGGGTGCAAAGCGGGTGGAGGGGGTAGCTAAAACGATCACAGCGCTCACTACGGCCAAAATTGACATCTTAGTCGCTGACTTGCGCTGTCAAATCCATATTGCAGTAAACATTTTCATGTCGTTTTTGAGATAAATTTAATACGGGCCCAGTAAAATTTGTTATGGCGAATTGTAATAACTCCAAGAAAAGTAGCGACTAAATTCTAGCTATTTCCAAGACCGTGGTGGAAACGAAACCACCGTTTAAGTGAATAGTTGCCGTAAGAAGAAAAGTGTCGTCCAATCTCTGAAGTTTTACTTAAAGTGCGTAATCATTTGATACAAGTATTGAATTGAATTTACGGTGAATTTATAGTGCAAATTTTATTGGAGGTAGAAAAGCCGACGTGGAAGCCAATCCCAGTTATGTTCGGAAATAATTTTATTTGTTTCCTCATCTGTGCTCCTGTTTACAAATCGAAACGGATTGACGAAAATGCGTAAATATCGAGGTTTCAATGGGAAGAAGGAGCACGAGAACAATAGAAACAGAAGCAGTCCATCCACTGAAGGCTTATCACATTTTAAATAAAATTCCTGAGAACTTATTTCATCGCATTCATGATTGTATTTGATGTGATATCTGGTAAACCTCCAATATTTTCAAGTAAATGAAACAAGTTTATGTAATGTATATTATAATTAAACGTTATTATAGCTAGTTTGTTTTTATTTTACAATAAACCCTGTACCCTGCAATGATACTTATAATACCTATAGTTAGCCTATGAAAATGACAGGATAGCAGTGAACTGATCAACTATTTCAAAAGCCAATGATTTATTTATACTTTATTGCACATAGGTACAAATGGTGTAAAAAAGTCTTCAATCTCTAGAAAATGCCCAGCTAGCACCAATTTCTTGTCTTTATTCATCGTCTTAGGTTGGAAAATGATTTCGTGAGCGATGGCACGAAACCCCGTTTTAGTCACCAGTTTGTTAATTTCTCACTGAAAACAACAATTTTAATGTTATTGGCGATAATGTTGTAACCACTGTCGTCCAAAATTGTCTAATATAGTAAAATAACACAAGATTTCATTAATTTTTTCACAATTTTTACTTACTTCCCGCTTAACAGCGGCGACAATATTGTCCATAATGGTCACCTGTCACGTGGCGTGTCGTCGCGCACGGTCCCAATAACTAACGCCGCGTCTTGCGTGAGCGACGAACCCGCGACGGCGACGCGATGCGATGCGATGCGACGAAATCAAACCTTCTATCTCTATGGACTTGTCTTAGGTGGGCGACGGAACGCGACGGCGATGCGACGCGATGAACTAGCGATGAACATGCGAATGTTAAGCGACGCGATGCGATCAAACCGCTGTGTTCATATGGGAGTGTCTTGCGTAAGCGACGGCCCGCGACGGCCCGCGACGGCGATGCGACGCGATGCGATGGCGATGGGCGCGCGATCAAGCTATTTGATTTTTAGAAGCAAATTCAATACGTAGAGAGGTCGGACTAGAGAAATAACGATTGATTACTAGTCTCACATTTCATTCTTTATATTTTCTTATAATAAAAATTCAAAATATTCAAATTAACATAAGTTGACCAAAGGAGTAATGTGCCTAAAAAGTAAGGAAATTACAACTTTTGTAACTTGTATTGACAGCCTTTGATTATGTGCACGGTGATACGAGATTGTCTGCGTAAAATATTAAAATTTAAGTGTGAACTAAAAATATGAAACACTAGTGCGATGACCTTACGATATATGTACTAGCACTTGACTTTGGTGAATAGGATCACAAAATTAACTAGTTATTAAAACGGGCTCGTAGCCTAGCGGTTTCGACGTCTGGACGCCGCGCCAGCGGTGTGAGTTCGAACCTCGGCTGAGGCGTGCTTTTGCAGTTTTATTTTTGTTTCTTTTATTTTCTATTATTTGATTGTTTACTTTTTTCTTTCTGTAAGAATCTTCATTCTTATTTTTATTTTAGTTTTAATAACTCCGGCTTTTATACTAACAAGGAAAGGTACCCATACAAAAAAAATATAATTAGACTACTCTTTAAGGGGCGTTCATTGTAATTCCTGCGATTCCTGCATTTATTGTAACTCTTAAATAATAATATTATCCTAAACCAGAACTTCTTGTTGCCATATAAAAAAAATACATATAAGACATACCTTTGTGTCGATAGATATTTTTCAGTACAGATGGTGTTTTTTTAACGCACTAGTGCGAGAAGTGGTTCATTATATGCCAGGTCGAAACTTCGGGGGCTCATCTGTACTGAAAAACGTCGTACGATACACGTGCGAAAAGGAAATTCGTAACTCGTGTTGATTTAAAACACTCCCTTCGGTCGTGTTTTAATTTATCGCCACTCGTTTCGAACTTCCTTTTTACGCACTTGTATCGTAATGTACTATTTTAAAGCACATAAAATTCGAATAAAATACACTGCTGACACGCTCACTGCTCAGTTCAGTCTGCGCCCAGCGCTCATAGACAGTGGATCTACGTTCGATAGTCCGGCGCACCGTGCTCTCGTAAGCGTAAGCAGCTAGATAGTTCTGAGAAGTGCTGTATAGGTACTGCGACTAAACAAATCTTGATCCTGTTGGTGGCAAACAGGCATACGGTCCGCCTGATTTTTACACATGCAATTTTATCCAAGAAATTTTACTTGAAATCTGATGAGAGTTTGAATTATTATTATATTTCGGGACCAGGGGACCGATTTTTGAGTCTCACGCGTTCGAATTCAGAAAATTGTCACTGAAAATACTAAGCAATTCACTGTTTTCAACCGGTATTTTAGTGACAAATCCCATATGTGAGATTCAAAAACCGGCCCCCAGGATGAGGTTCTGGTTTTCATGGTGGAGGCAGGATATGGTCAACAAAACTGCTATTTTACTCATAATAACTCCACTATGTTTGAGCTTATTACATTTGGACTGATGAGCAGCGTCGATCTCGATGATGTCCAAGGTCACATGATCGAGTCAGGAAATGAATAACAGAACTGCTATTCTACTTATCGTAACTCGACCATGTTTGATCTCATTAGCCGGGCCAATAACACATGTAATTTTATGCACACAGCTCAGCTCTTTGAAACTGTTTATTTTAAGTTACTTACAATTAGTAGGTACCATATAATAATAATATATTCTTATCTCTTGTAAACTTTACAAAAAAGTTAACACATGAAACCAAAAGAATTGTTACTAGCAATTAAATTCAAAGATCATTCTTGCCTGTGTGTTGCGTACCGGTGGCTCGCGTACCGAGCACCAACGCCATCTATCAATGGCTATTTCACGAAATTGATGAACGCTCTAAGGAATAAGGGCTCTTAGTGTAGTGGTTATGCCAGTCGACACTAGATGGCAGCATTAAAAACACTGGGTTACACTGTATGACATTTTTTCATTTCAACATTAAGTAAATAGCATTCGTTATAAGTAAATAGTATACGTTAATTCGTCGCTCAGTTTTGCCGTGAAGGACGGACAAATAAATAGACACACACACACTTTCCCGTTTATAATATTAGTATGGATTAAAATAAACATTAAGTTAATAAAAACAAAATGCAGTATTATTGTGTGCTACGTAAAACTTTCCTTGTTAGTATAAAACCCGGAGTTCTTAAAAAAAAATAAGAAAGTAGAATCTTAGAGAAAGAAATAAGCAGGTAAACAAAATCAAATAATCCATACTGATTAAACTGGAAAGTGTGTGTGTGTCTGTTTGTTTGTCCGTCTTTCAAGAGAAGCCGCGGGCAAAAGCTAGTAGAACATAAAAGAAAAAAAGTAAATAAAAATGCAAAAAGATTGCGTGAGCCGAGATTCGAACTCACGACACTCATGGCGCAAACGATTCCACCTAGAAGTCAAACCCGCTAGACCATTTGCACATTGTGAAAGACGGCGAATCTTGTGATTCTAATCACCAAAATGCTAGTGCCGAAGTTTCGCGCGATGGATACGCGATGACCTTGAGCCATCGCCGTCGCATCGCGTCGCATCGCGTCGCGTCGCGTCGCGTCGCCCGTCGCTCACGCAAGACGGAGCGTAAGGCAACATGGATGACCAAATGAAATCTGACGTTATCATTAATATCTGGGCGACCGAGCTTCGCTCGGTTCTATTTTAATATATCACGTCTTTAGATAAAAAAAACTCTTATAAATACAAAAACAAAAAAAAAAAGACAAAAAAGAAAAACACTTTTATATTAAAGGAAAAAATGGAAAAATTTACGCTTCCGGCGGGACTTGAACCGCTTGGCGGATTGCAAAAATGGTGCGGGTTCAAGTCCCGCCGGAAGCGTAAATTTTTCCATTTTTTCCTTTAATATAAAAATGTTTAGAATCGTTAGCAGACGTTTCTGCTTAATAAAAATTAATTTAGTATGGGTTAGCACATTGTTACTGGTGAATTCTCAATATAACTTGAGACTCCAGTGCCGTTACAAGATGTAATAGTCTGTCGGTAGATGGCGCTAGACGTCACCCCAAGACGTGTGTACAAAAAGGAAAGGCATGGAAAGATTTGCGAGGTCCGGCGTGGCTTCCGTAGCTCAATTGGTAAGAGCATTGCACGGATTGCAAAAATGGTGCGGGTTCAAGTCCCGCCGGAAGCGTAAATTTTTCCATTTTTTCCTTTAATATAAAAATGTTTAGAATCGTTAGCAGACGTTTCTGCTTAATAAAAAATAATTTAGTATGGGTTAGCACATTGTTACTGGTGAATTCTCAATATAACTTGAGACTCCAGTGCCGTTACAAGATGTAATAGTCTGTCGGTAGATGGCGCTAGACGTCACCCCAAGACGTGTGTACAAAAAGTAAAGGCATGGAAAGATTTGCGAGGTCCGGCGTGGCTTCCGTAGCTCAATTGGTAAGAGCATTGCACGGATTGCAAAAATGGTGCGGGTTCAAGTCCCGCCGGAAGCGTAAATTTTTCCATTTTTTCCTTTAATATAAAAATGTTTAGAATCGTTAGCAGACGTTTCTGCTTAATAAAAATTTAAAAAGAAAAACTTAATTTCTGGCCGGGATTCGAAACCCTGACACCTACGATCTATCTGCGTACATTAGACCGACCTCGTACGACTGAGCTAAGCGGAATCGATGCGCGCGCGGCGAAATTAACGACCATATTTTACGTTTACTAACGCGAAAGAAAAACTCATGAAAACTCGAAAATTCGCGTTTTCCGGGATCTAAGGCTACGCTAGATCGATTTTTCACCCCCGAAAACCCCCACATAACAAATTTCAGCGAAATCGTTAGAGCGGTTTCCGAGATCGTCGGTATAAATAAATAAATAAATATACAAGAATCGCTCGTTTAAAAGTATAAGATTATGTTCGGTAGGTAAATACCGTCGAGTTCAGAAACATCTTTACAAACCAACATTCCAAATCAATACTAATATTATAAATGGGAAAGTGTGTGTGTCTGTTTGTTCGTCCGTCTTTCACGGCAAAACGGAGCGACGAATTGATGTGACTTTTTAAGTGCAGATAGTTGAAGGGATGGAGAGTGACATAGGCTAAGTTTTGTCTCTTCCTGACCCCCCACTTCCCTAAAATGGAGGGTGGAAGTTTGTATGGAGCATTCCGCAATTTTCGAATTTAACGCGAGCGAAGCCGCGGGCGACAGCTAGTATAATATAATATCTGCCTCTATTCTTTTTAAGTAAGTATATCTTTCTATTAAGAATAAGGTGTTTCAACTGTGTGTGCCAACTATCTAAGCAATTAAGCATATTATTTAAAGCTCATTTGACTGCTGATGTTCGTCTACGTAATACGTATTATAATAATATTGTCTTCGGTTACCGCAATAGTTACTCCATGAAATAAAACTATGGAAACGGATTATATCGCGTATCATTATACGCGATATAATCCGTTTTTACAATTCATCCCTACGTTTCGAACACATCATTCGTGGTCAACGGGTGACTGAGGAAAAATTACAATGTGCAAAAGCTATCCACATACAAAAAATATTATTTGTGGTCATGGTTCATTAATATTTCTTGTATGTGGGTAGCTTTTGCACATTGTAATATGTAACTGGTTTATTTTTTCCATGTTTTACAATGTTTGCATTATTAAATAGAGTGTCCACCAGTTATATATGGTAGTATGGTAGTTCAGTGGATACATGTAGAACTCAACATCATAGTGTAATAATGGATTAGTTACAATTGTCCCCCAGTCGATGATGATGCGCTTGGCTCTTCATGACAATTCGGGTTCCCTATTAGTAATTGCCCACACCAATGGTTCCTCTTAATTACGCAATCGGTAATGTCCCCTTTAATTAGTTTGCTGTTGTCGCGATGAATGCTTGCTCAAGGAATGCGTACCTTTAGGTATCTAAGGTTTTATTAATTAATTTTAAATATTTTATTGTTATACTTACTGTCCAATGAGTGAATTGTGTGAAATGTATAATCTAATTTAATGTTTTATCTACAATTAAGTATGGTTACACAATGTATTACCTACAACCTACCTATAAGATGTTGACATGTAACACTGGTGTTATTAATAGATTATTGTATTGTATTGTATTGTATTAGCCAAGAGTACAATCTTTTACCTTCCTTGGCGTATCGTAGTTCTCTCTCTATCGCTTTTCCGAATTGGTGCTAAACATTTCGCCATGCGTTAAAGATTGTACAGTGAGCTGCAAAAGTGCATGGCGAATTTATCAATGAATTCATTCATACTTTCTCCATGAAATTTTGCAGCTGACTATACCTAGTATTAGCAACGAGCCTGGAGCTGATTATTTATTTATTTATTTAAACTTTATTGCACAGTAAAAAAATGTACAAAAGGCGAACTTAATACCAAAAGGCATTCTCTACCAGCTAACCTTTGGGCCAAACAGAGATCAATAAGAGCTAATATGTGCAAGAAATATAACAAGACGAGAAATTGAATATCTACTTAATAAACCTAAATGGTTACATACATATCACATCATACAAACGTTTACAAAAATAAAACTACATAATACGAGTATACCTACTTACAAATGTACATAAATATACTTACATATACTATACATATATAGTTATATACATATTATATACCTGCCCTATAACTATTACGACGATTGTAACTAGGTACGAAATTGCTTCATACAATATTCGTGTAGTATTTAAAATGATTGGTTAGATTTAACGAGTATTTAAAATTCTATTAGGCGCCACACTTTATTGGAATTTTGAATTTTATTAGATAGGTAAGGTTTGAAATTAAGGAGAGCGTACTTATATTGAAAAAAAAAAAAAAAATAAGTAGGTAATATTAAAATTCTTATTATATCAAGATTTTTTATAAATAATTATATACACTATGTACTTTTATGTGTCTCTTATCTGTCAAATTGCCTATACAAGTGCCTTATAACGAATGCGTTTATTATTTTTGAGCATTTTCGCGAGAACAATCACCAAAAATATGGGGTAGGTAAATTTTATGTTTTCCTACTCAGAATCACGAGCCCTTTCGATCTAGAACAAAAAAAACGAAAGACAAAAGAATAGTCAATTATTTTGCATACTCCTCACTTTGTGACCGCTGTACAGTGTTAGAAAAATGTTAAAATGGTAACGAAGTGGAAAAATAAAATTGGGACGCTTTTTTTTACCTAGTAGGATTGAAAGGGCTTGTGATTCTGAGTAAGACAAACATAAAACTTTCCTATTTAATATTGTCTTCGGTTACCGCGATAGTTAATACTTATGAAATAAAACTATGGAAATTATACAGCTTATCACCCGCTGACCACGAATGCTGTAAAGTGTTCAAAACGTCGGGATGAATTGTAAATTCATTATACGCGATATAATTCGTTTCCATAGTTTTATTTCATTAAACTTTCCTATTTTAGAAAAAAAAATTGTATCTTTTTTTCGCGAAAATGGTCCTTTAAGGTTTATTTATAAGTAATGTACTTTTTTCTGTTAGTTGATTCTTTTATGCCAAATATGATACGTCATGAAAGCATAAATAATATGTGCCGTGCCCTCTTGCATTTGGTGCCTTTACTGTTAAATAAAACAAATATTATGTTATATTAAGGTCGATTACGGGTTTCGGGTATCACAAACATATAGTTTGGTCTGTTGAATCGCTTGGGGCAAGATACTTACATGAAAAATGCGATGGGCAGCCTTCAACCCACCGTTAGTTTAGTGAGCCCGAGGCGAGCCCTTTTTTACATCGAGAATAATACATGTAAGAACATATTTTCTTACATGTATAACAATTGAAACTATGAATAAATAAATTTTATAAATAACATCGTTTGACTGAGTATTTATTTATAGTATTTTATGCAACAGGCGTTTAAAGGAGGTCAAAAAAGACGAGTGGCGTGGGTAACAATTTGAGGCGAAGCCGAAAATTGTTATTAAGACGCCACGAGTATTTTTTGACTCAGTTAAACACCGTTGCATACAATATTTTTTCTACGACCATGCACATACTTTTGAATAGTTTTCTAGAATAACTTTCGTGAAATTCGCACTGTTTCCTACAAGTATTTTGACTTGTCCTCTGCAATGTTTCTGCACTCACCCTGTCGCTCGCACTCCCCCGCGCCGCCGCCCGCCCCCGGCCGGCGCCCCGCGGCCCGCTATATCCCTTAACGGTTACCTAACAATGCTGTAAGAGCTATATCGTATGCGTGGGTACGCGGGGCGCCGGCCGGGGGCGGGCATCTTTTATGTAGGGTTTTAACGATCTATGCACGACACGGTAAATGACGAATAACAACACGGGAGTAGAAAAAATACGTAATAGATTAGTATAGTATTTATTTTATTTTATTAGTAAAACACAGTTACATGACATTACAACATTACAGTATAACCAATGGGCCACGAAACTTAAACTGATATAACAAAAAAAGTAAAAAAATGAGAATAATATTAAAATTAAATAAATGATTTGGGCGATGACAATAATGTCCGGATTGAAGGTTTACATATCAATATATAAGTAGACATCAGTTATGGACTTATGGATTTACGGGGTGTTATTCTTTATTCGCATATTTATCATTGTTTATACAGCGTAAACAGGCTAATTTAAAATGGAAGAATGTGATAAATGTATTCATTATTCATTTCAGTATAATCCTTCATGACATTGCGCTGTAATTATAGTAGGCAGGTTACAATCCCCTCAGATATATCCACAAATGCACAGCAAAGTGTGTTCTGATGTACTTGAATCAAATATCTAAATTGTGATATATAATGACGGATCACCTGACGTGTTGCCTGATAAAATAAAAGCGCGGTGGCGCGGAGCAGCTTCATACATTTTATTTATTTATAAATACATGGTTCATGTTGGATATGTTTTTAAATTTTGCACCTTGTTGGTGAGAAAAATGGCACGTTCATAAAATGAACGAATAATACAGTAGTAGGCTAGTTTCCTATACTTAACCCTTCGTCTGCGTCTGTCAAAAAATTGTCATAAAACAATTAACTTTGATATATTATTTTAATGTCCAACGGCTTATGTTAGGATCCTTATCAAACACAGACGAAGGGTTAAAATTAAATATTTTATGCAGTGCACAAATAAAGCACCACATAATTAGAAGAAAAATATATGCAGTAGTTATGTTTAAACATAATTTCTAGAAATATTATTCTAGAAATAATTTCTAGAAAGATATAAAGTAAATGAATTGACCGTGACGTCACTCCTCAGTATTTCATAGTAATTCGCAAATCATATCTATTAGCAAATCGTTTTGATCGTTCTTAAAAAGAAGCTGATTTGACTAGTAGGAAACTAGCCTGTACTCATTATAGTAAAACTGCGTTTTTAATCAAAACGTACTTATTTTCAGTAGGTATTGACTCTGATTTATTTTAAGGGCACACGCACCCCTTATAACTATTACCCTTAAAATGCAGTGAAATGTATAATAAAATTAACTGTCCGATGAAAATATAAACAGCCATTAATTTGTTCTGAAGATCCTTACTGACAAGAACTTCAGGCGGTTTCTCATAATTTGCGTTTTCTGGCGAGACAATTTGTGCTAGACCGCCAGTTAATCGTTGTCATATAATAATAATAATAATAAAATACTTTATTGCACACTACAGAAGAAAAGAAACATAATTCAGAACAGATACAACGTGGTAGGTAACAACAGGCGGTCTTATCGCTAAAACAGCGGTCTCTTACAGACAACCTTCAGATAGTCGAGTGGCGATCGGAATAAAATTTACGGGTGGTGCAAAAAAGAATAACAGAAGGCTAGTACCTAAATGTACAATATAATAAAATACATATACTACAAATATAAAAACTATGATAGACTACATATACTAATAAATACAACAATATATGAGATATAACTATCAACGACATGAAATTTCTTGGAAAACAGAAAGTTTATGAAGTAGACAAATAATGATCCTTCAACATTTTTTTAAAAATGGGTAATGAAGTTGCACGTCTAATATTAATGGGCAGATTATTCCACAGTCGAACCGCACGAAAACTGAAAGAGTTGTTGTAGAATTTTGAAGTGGAAGGAGGTGGGACAAGCAGCAGATTTTGCGCACATCTAAGGGAAGAAAGAAACTTAAAACGGGATTTGAGATAACAAGGAGTATTAGGGTGAAACAAGAGAGAAAGAATATGAGTATTGCGTCGGAGACGAATAGGTAACCACTTGAGCTGTGCTCGAAAACTAGAAATGTGGTCAAATTTGCGCAACCCAAATATAAATCGAATGCAAACGTTTTGGAGTCGTTCAAGTTTGTTCAACTGCTCTTCGGTGATATCTACATAGCAAGTGTCAGCGTAGTCCAAGATGGGCAGAAGGAGAGACTGGGCAAGCGCAATTTTAGTAGTCAAAGGCAGAAAGTTACGGACTCGACGTAAAGAACCAACAGTAGCAAAAATCCTTCTGCTCACCTCGCTGATCTGCGGAATCCAGGATAGAGTACGATCAATAATTACGCCCAAATTTTTAACCTGATTTGAAAAGGGAATCGATACTCCATCGAACAAAACACCAGGGAGGTTTTCAAAATCAACTCTTGCTATGGTTCTTGGGCTGCCAATTATAATGACTTGAGTTTTAGATGGGTTAACCTTCAAACCATAGCAAGAGCTCCATTTCGATATACGTTCCAAATCAGCGTTAGTGGAATGAATAAGATGAGGTAAATCGTCTGGCAGGCCTTGGGAGTAAATTTGAAGGTCGTCGGCATAGAGGTGATAAGAAGAAAGAAGATTGGAAGTAATAGAATTTATAAAAATTGAAAATAGTAATGGAGACAGAACGCCTCCTTGCGGGACGCCAGCAAGCGTACTGCACCAAGATGAAGAGGGAGAGTTATCTACTTTAACCCGTTGCCGTCGACCAACCAAGTAGCTACGAAACCACTCAATAGTTGACGTAGAAACGTTTAGTGACCGTAAGATACCCAGCAGGATATCGAAGTCAACGGTGTTGAAAGCGTTGCTAAAATCAAGCAACGTCAGCACCGTTAACCTGCGGTTATCCATGCCAGATCGGATATCGTCGGTAATCTTAACTAGGGCGGTGGTCGTGCTGTGCCCGGAACGAAACCCTGACTGGAAAGGATTTAGGAGAGAGTTCCTATTAAGGAATGAAGTCAATTGCAGCTGCACAAGGCGCTCTAAAACTTTAGAGAGGAAAGGGAGAATGGAGATAGGCCTGAAATCAGAGAAGGACGATGGATTGGACTTTTTGGGAATGGGAGTAATATTCGCGTCCTTCCAGGAATTAGGGAACCGTTGTGAAAAAATTGAGTCATTAAAGATGTTGGTAATAATGGGAAGAAGGAGGTCAAGTAGAGGAAGTATCATATTCCGGCCCACACAGTCGACGCCAGTAGCACTCGAGGTAATAGACAGGATGCTCTTTTCGACGTCACTTTCAGAGAATTGTGAAACAGAAAAGGGAAGAAAATCAGGAATAGGCAAGGAAGAAAGGTAACTGAGAGTTGCAGACTTTATTGGACCGTCAAAGACAGTGGAAGATGAGAAATGTAGGTTTAGATTATCTAAGTTAAGGTCGTTGGGTAAGGGACAATTAACAGATTTACCGACACCAAAAGCCTTTAGACATTTCCATATTTTGGCTGGTTGACCATCTACCACCGACTTATGTATATGGCGACGCTGAGCATCACGACAAACGGTACTGCAATGATTCCTCAATTGGAGATATCTTGACTTGTTCCTGTCAGAAGCGTTCAGTCTAAACTTGGATTTCGCCCGATTCTTTTTATCGATCAACGCCCTGATTTCGTCAGTCAGCCAGGGAGCAGGAAGATGCCTTAATTTGATTGGGCGAATGGGAGCATGGACGTCGTAAAGCTGGATCAGCAGGGAATTGAAGAGCGCAACTTTCTCGTCCACGGTGCTGGCGTCAGTAATCACACTCCAATCCGTATTTAAGGCATCCTCGCGAAGTGCCTCGACCTTAATCCTTTTAAAATTGCGTTGCATAATAATTTTGGGTTTGGCTTTGGGGGGACGAATTTTATACGACAGACAAAGTAAATCATGATATGAGAAAGCGTCAGCAGAGTGTTGACTATATTTCCCAACTAACGAAGGAGAGGAGACCATGGTGATATCTAGAAGAGAGGGGGCACAATTAGGAAAGTGATGAGTCGCACCAGAAGGTAAAATAGATAGATTACATGCATCGGCCAAGGACATAAGAGACTTAGATCGGAAATCGTTTTTGAGGAGACAGGTGTTAAAATCACCCATAATTATGTGATGATTATAGGAGGGCATAAGGTCTTCAAGTACCTTTTCGAAAGAAGAAAAATAGTCAATATGAATAGAAGGAGAATAAAAAACTCCGAGAAGAACCTTAGAGTTTGAAATATTTAGCTCAAGGAAGAGGTACTCGGCAGCATTGGAAGAAGAAACAGACGAACAAACGATAGAGTAGGCAATATGAGATCGAAGATAAATAGCGACACCACCTCCTCCACGGCCTGTCCGATCATTGCGAAGCAAGTGAAATCCTGGTAGAGAATAAGAGGTCGAAGGGAGGCATGGTTTAAACCAAGATTCAGAAATAAGGACAGCGTGGATTTCAGATAAGTCGAAGGAAGTTAAAAGGTCATTATAATGGGCTGGGATACTCTGTGCATTAATATGTATAATGTTAAAGTTTTTTGGGACATCTTCAAGTTGTCTAATAAGAACATCACGAAGAGAAGGAGGGAGACTGTAGAAGCTTTCATCGTTGTTGCTTGATGTACAAGACGAAAAATGTGCAAAAGAGCCATCACTAGAAAAACTACTATCCAAGGTCATAAATAAATAAAAATATGATAGATATATATAAATATGTATGTATGTATATAAAATAAAATAAAAAGATGTGTTGGTAAATACCAACTACGCCAATCTACTATCCACCAGCAGTTAATTGTAAAGATAACTCATAAACAAAAAAAAGATAATTACATGTTTACAGAGTTTGCATTTACACCAAAGAATGTTTACACCCTAAGATATAAAACAGAAAACTAAGTGTCAAAACAATTGAATTTAAAACGCGTGCATGACTCACAATAACAAAAAGAAATTTGCGTATAACGAAACGTAACAGACGTAAAATGGTAAAAATAGACTGACAAAATTAAAAAGTTATAGGGTGTTGACAGCTGTCATGTCACTCACGTCACAATGTATAATACTTCACGTAAATAAGAGAACAACCCACTAAAGTTACATAAAATAAAAGATAAGTTAAGCAAATACAAAGTGGGTAGCAATAGCAAGATATGTATGGACTATTATACTACTAAATTGAGAAGGCAAAGTATAAACAACACAACGATAGTCCTACAAAGATCTGGTTCAAGAAAGTGCGTCTAAATTAAAACTTCTTTGGGGCCTTCCTGGACCTTCTAGACTGCTCCTGGGTCGCACCGGATCCCGAAGGTGGAGGTCCCACAGTACGGCCTGCGTCAGCCGCTGGGAACATTTCGACTTCGGCCACGGATGTCACGCAGTGGCGCTTGTCTGCCGCATCAAGCACGTACACGTTCCCATCGCGGGTCCAGCACCGCCGGACACCAAGACGCTCCCGAGCAGCCATGAAGACCTCATGCCGAGGCTTAGTGAGGAACTCTGACAGAGTCACCCCGGAACCCTTGAAGCATTTCTTCTCAAACCAAACAGAGTTTCGCACTGCCAAATCACTGAATTTAACCAGAATGCATCTATTAATATTTTTGCGAGGCTGGCCTAACCGATGACACCGCTTCACATCATTTGCTGTAAGCTTATCCTCGAGGTGCGCATTTAGAACTTCAACTAGGCTCGCAGTTGATTCCTCCTCGGCCTCGGGTACACCATGCAGCAGGAGCATTTTTCGCCTAGAGCGCATCTCCTGCTGGTCCATCTGCGCACTCAGGAGCTGGATTTGATTTTGCATGGTTTCTAAGGTCAACTTGACAAATAATTTAAATGAGTGGAATTCAGCTGACAGCGAAGCAACTGTGGGGTTGCTCGGGGCCGCCTTCTCAATCTGTTCCTCGAAACCAGCCATCCGTGTATTGAAGTTTTCAGTCATCTGGGCCATAGATTGCTTCAGAGAATCCATTTTGACAGCACTTTGAGGTTAAGTTTGTGAAAGTGAGAGAAAAATATTGTTTTAGTGAATAGAAATTGTGACAAACTGCTGGTAGGTAAAATTATCTAAATATTCATATGTTTATGTAAAATTTAGTCCAAAAATATGTTAATTATTAAAATCAATAAATAGATCAGCTGAGATGATGTTGTCACTTTTTATTCACCTACCCGAAAAAAAAGTATATGTATAAATATATGTACATATAATGATAGTGCAAATCCAAAATTACATGACCGTCAAACATTAGTGTTACTATAAATAAAAATGCATGGTCATTTGCTGAATACTACAGTCAACTATTGTATAAATTCAATACATAGTGTCAAAAACATCACTTATTGACTGCAAATGCAATGCAAGACAAGGATTTGACTTCTATGCGGCGGCGGCGAATAACAATAAACAAATAATAACAATAGGAAATTGCAAGAAAACTTCTTAATGCTTTAATTGACAATAATATTTAACTGTCAATGTATTGTATAGATTGTGACAAGGTGACCGCTACTGCGACACTGAGCAATTCAAGTAGACCGATACATAAAATGACAGCTGTCATTGAGTATGCAACTATGCATGTATAAATTAAATTTTCAAAATATACCTATACGTGTTCATGCGCAAGATAATAAATGAAATTGAAACCACGAAAATTGTGATGAGTTTTTAATTATTTAGCTACACAGCAGTTCTCAAAAAGTTTGTACAAAATTAAAGAAAACGTTAATTTTGTTTTTATTATTCCTATTTAATTATTTTATTTTATTCAACATCATAATTATAATTTCTAGAGCTAATTTGTATTTACTAACGATAAGTAAAACTAATTTATTCACTGAACATAACTACTAAGACTTGTGACTTTCGTTTTGCTTTATTTGAAATAAAGTTTGAGTGGATAAAACTAGACTATCAAATTAGTCTGGAGTGATCCGCATGGTCCTATGAGCTAGCAAATTTTATATTCTACACAGATTTTATAATAATTTGGTGAATTAAAGTAAACGTATGTGATAAAAATCACTTTTTAGGGTTCCGTACCTCAAAGAGGAAAAACGGAACCCTTATTAGGGTTCCGTACCTCAAAGAGGAAAAACGGAACCCTTATAGGATCACTCGTGTGTCTGTCTGTCCCTCTGTTACAGCCGATTTCTCCGAAACTACTGGACCGATTTACTTGAAATTTGGTACACATATGTAAACCTGTGGCCCAAAGACGGACATGTAATTTAATTAAATGAAATTTAATCATAGGGGTAACTTTTGGGGGGTAAACTTGAAAATGAAAAATCAAAGTTATTAAAACTATATTGTGTTATATATCAAATGAAAGAGCATTTTATGAGCATTTGAAATATTTTTTTTTTTTAATTTTTAATTTTGGTACTTTAGAAGTAATTTAAGAAAATAGACAAAAAATGACCATTCCCCCCCCCTTATCTCCGAAACTACTTAGCGTAAAATTTTCAAAAAAATACACGAGATAGCCCTCTACCTGTAGATTACAGGAAAACCTATTAGAAATCTACAGTCAAGCGTAAGTCGGACTTACGAGAAAAAACTCAAATTAAGATTTTCACTCACTGACGCTGCAAGCAGTACTAAACGTCTTAAAATTTTGTAAGCGTGATGGACAGGTAGAAAGAAATTCATTTCTGTCTTTTTCTTTTTAGAAATTGTTCAATTTTTTTTTTCATTTGCCAAAATGACTTAAGTTTCTACTAAAAAGGAGGCGCTTAAGACCGTTTGTAAGTGGACAGAGCAAAATTTTGTTCAAATCGGTCCAAAAAAAGGTCTCTGTTGACGAAAACATAGAATTTGTGCCAACGACAGCCCAAATCTGAAGTCCATTTTGCTCTATCTCTTATCGTTTCCGAGATATATACGTAAAGTCTTGAAAGTGCGAAAAGTTAACTTTGCCATCACAGTCGTTCAGGCGCTCATGAGTTCTTTGTATGGAAAAGTCGAAAACCGACTCGCACTTGACCAATGTTCATAGAACGTGTTGTGGTTTTTTACGCGGGTCCGCGGCTGACGACGTTCGAATGTTTTGTTCGGAAATGTTTGAGGGTGGTTTCTTTGAAACGTCGCCGGCGGCGGGTGGTTCGACGGGCGAAGGTCACACGCCGCACGCGACGGTCTGTATTCGTTTTGTACAATAGCAACGGACGGCGGGTGGCGTCTTGATATGGAAAATGACTGACTTCACTAAAGATAATGATGAACTCATTGAGGTAATACTAGAGAGGACACTGCGAGCAAAACGTTTGCGCTACAAACATAAGTCCATTGGACTTATGTTTCTGTCTGCACACAAATAAAATGTAAAAATGCCTTCCTGCGCAACAAGATGCTGTTTAAGCCATACGAGAAAATCGAATAAAACTGACGTGTCACATTTCATCGGTTAGTATACACGCTATGTTAATCGATCTTTATTTAAGTAATTATTTCAATGAAGGGACGCGCTCCTCAAACGCGAAGCTATCGCTGCCATTTTGTTGAACGAAATCATAGATTAATCGCATCATAATCGCACAGACTTGACATGTAGGTAATGAAGTATAGTAATTGTGATTATATTCTGTTTGTAATATATAAAAGAGAAATGTTAAATTTATTTCACGTTAAACTTATGAATACTACACAGTTCTAACACGAGTTGTAATCGATATTTTCATACAATAATAACCTATGATTTTCGTCAAGGGCAATTAAAGTAGGTATATGAAAAAAATCAATAATGTATTTTTATTTCACTTAGTAGAACTTAAACATAGCACAATGTATGATAGTGCTAAAATGAAACTACTTACCCCCTTATTCATAAACGTTCACTAAAGTTATCAAGCCGATAAAGTTCGTTTGTTCCTTTCTATCACACCAATACGCCGAAAAGGGACAAACGAACTTTATCGGCTTGATAACTTTAGTGTGCGTTTATTAATAAGGGGGTTAGTATTTTACAAAAAGTATAAAAAAAGGTCTACACTAAGAGTGTCGCGTCTAGGTGGTCATTGGTCAAGTCTTACTCTGACACGGTACCTCCCCACGCATGCGCCGCGCGCTGCCGGCCGGAGCACAGACTTTGTTTGGGGTGTAATTTCTAGTATGTTAGTACATAGTAATTCAATGGATGAATTGTACTTCTGTGAACTGTTTTCGACATACTTAATCGAATATGTAATTTTTTCTTTAATACAATGCAAGTGTTTGAGTACCAAGTTAAAAATTTCACTTTCTTTTTGCCGGTTTCATACAAAAATATCGTTTGACTTGACTGTCTCTTTTTTTTGGGTAATATCAATATTTATATGAACGGATTAAGTCGTGTATAATCTTCTTCCTCTAAGAATTACAATGTAAGTATTTTTGCATTCATTTTGATCAGAGCACAACACAACAGTTCAAAAATCAGTCTACCAGAGCTTCTGAGTTCCGTCGCCGACGACGGGTGACCAAGGGTCAGAAAACCCACGCACCCGCGACCGACAGCGTGTGGCACAGCGGCACATGCGGCTCACATCCAAACGCCGCCGGGCGCGTGTGACGTTGTATGCATACCTAGCTCACGCACACAGACGCGTCCGCTGGCGCCGCCAGGGGCGGCTCACTCCGCTATCCTATCGCCGCGCTACAAGTATATCCTGGCGGCCGCGAGCTGTGGCCGCGAGTTCGCGGCCTACTCAGGGGTGGCGCACGTTCTCACGGAATGCACGTTCGCACTTTCTATTGTTACTTTACGTCGCGAGGTTTTTTAAGCGATGTCCGCGGGTGGAATGGCTAATAATACTTAATTAAATAGACATATTGAATAAAATAAATACCAAAAGATATTCTTATACAGATCTACTACTGATTAAGTCCCACGGAAAAGTTCAATAAGGCTTGTGATGTTGGAACCTTGAACAAAAATATATAAATACAGCGTATATACCTAGAAAGTACTCAATACTTGAATATAATAATATAACATTTAATGTGAGTATTAATTCGTTTGGATCCATTGGTAACCCTATCACAGGACGCCGCGCACGTGCGGCTCGTTTCTTTGTAAGAATGTTGTAGGTATTTAAAAAGGCGGCATTTCGGAAACATCAAAGCAGTGGGCCTTCTTTACTTGTGCTATTATATATTCTGTGGCGCCGCGCCGGTGTCCACGTGCGCTCTCTGCAGTGTGCGCTGCCGCTGCCACGAAACGTTTACCTACTCCGTGTAATACTGATAAAAGAAAGTATTGACGTGAATTCACACGTTTCGGAAATGACTGTAGGTATTTTAAATATTTTAGCACAATATGTTTTTTGCCTCTTATTGCCTATTATACAATATATACATACCTACTATGGCAACTCTATCACAGCGCAGAATATGCAGAAGCCACATGGTGGTCTGCGACAGAAACTCAATAGACATTTTTAGAGTTTTTAAAATAAGTACCTGAGTAGGTACGTGAAGTAACATGGTAAATTAAAAAAATATCATTAGATACTTATTGCGAAAGTGTAAACAATTTCCTTCGTTTTGCCACATATCAATAATTACCTATCTATATTAAATTCATTAATCCGTATACATTACATTTTTACAGTACGGTAATACTCACCCCGTTATTCATAAACGTACACTAAGTTATCAAGCCGATAAAGTTCGGTTGTCCCTTTCCGACGTATTGGTGTGATAGAAAGGGACAAACGAACTTTATCGGCTGGATAACTTTAGTGTACGTTTATGAATAAAGGTGTTAAAATTTATAGCTACGAAATTTTACATAAAACACCTACTTTAAAATAAAATAAAAAATGTTGAATTTGGTTAACATTATAAAAGACCTCACGCAAGCTGTGCTAATTAGTTCGCGAATTCGTCGAGAGGTGGCGCTAAACACAATTATGCTCATTAGAGAACCTATACTTCTAGCCTAGCCCAGTCTTTAGACTTATGTGAGTAACGTAAAAGTGCCTAATAGTTTTGTAGGTACGGAACCCTCGGTGGGCGAGTCCGACTCGCACTTGGCCGGTTTTTTTTAAGGCTCGGCGGGTTGACCGTCCCCACACGCTGAGTACGGAAAGACCAATGACCGTCTAGTGCTCGTTGTCGCGTAATTTCATATGGAAATAAGTATCAAAATCATGTTCATTGTTATATTCTGTAATGACAGGGAGTAATGTGATAAATATTAAAATAACGTTGATATTTTTAACATATCAGCATTTATCTATTTATAAGGCAAGACCGTCATATGTCCCGTAAATGAGGTTGATAACCTTCTTTTTTCAGGTCCAGACAAAAGCAAAGCCGAAACTTATAATTAAAATCCTACAACACCCGTTTAAACTCGACTTATTTCCCATTAGGCCTAAAAAAGGTGCCTTACTCTTATATGCCGGTCTTTCCGACTATAGGCACAATTTCGAAGTTACATATTTCAGGACATAAAACAATAAATTGAACACGTTTCAAGAGCATTAATTGTACTAGACAGGAAGAAGGATTATTAAATTAACACGTTACATGGATAATGCACAAATATTCCAACTGCTTCTATTTTATTTTAATTTTTTGCGTAACCTTGTTGAACTCGATGGTCGAGTTCGAAACACGAATCAAGTGTTTTGTTAACCAGTGTTCGTCCTAGGGATATCTATTTATTGAAGACCAATGGATTAAGGATAAAAAACTGGTATACCTTTAAAGGTGTAAGAAATGATAGATATATATAAATATAAAAGTTATATTCAGTAGAAGATCTTTCTGGGTAGACGGTCTTCCGGACACTGACCTTAATTAAACCAAATAAATCTAAAATTTGATGAATTGAGTGTTTAGTAAGTTTTATTTCGTGATTAAGGTTCTCTAGTATCTATATTTTCTTATTTATAACAATTATCCTGTATATATCTCACGAAAGTCGACTTATATTACTAAATGTTGGTAACAATATAGGATCAATTAAAATTTGCTGACGTGGCTATGTACAAACTTTTTGAGAACTGCTCAACAACAAAACATAAGCAATCTTGAGTTGATCGTGGGGCTTTGTCAAATTTTGTTCGAATGTCCTTGTTATTTAATTGTAAATATTTATATAGTACAATTGTACATCACAACATTTGAAATAATGTATGACGATGTATTTTATGTTCACTGTTTATAATTCTTCTGAACAAAGAAAATGTATGTAGAGGATTAATAACAAATTAACTGTAGTCACAGTGCATTTTCTGCCATATTTCGACACAGGCTTGAATCATCTATTTAGAACATCAGTTGAGACAATTATATTATTTCGTGTCTGACGGACGAAGAAACACATTTCATAATCCCATTTGTTGAGTTTGTGAATCTAATATACTAATCATATAAATACTTCATGTTGCCTTACTTTAATATATAACATTGTGGGAAACTTGATACCGCTGACCTCGCCATTGTGTCTCACCTTAGACTTGTATACCCTGTCAGCACATTAAACGCGTGACAGCTTTTGTCTGATAATACCGTGATCTCTGACTTTTACGCCGTAATCTTATAATACTAATACCTTCATAATCCATACTTCCATATTAATATTATAAATGGGAAAGTGTATTTGTTTGTCTCACGGGAAAACGGAGCGACGATTTAACGTGATTTTTTAAGTGGATATTGTTGAAGGGATGGAGAGTGACATAGGCTACTTTTTGTCTCTTTCTTACCTCCCACTTCCCTAAAAAGGGGGAAGGGGGGGTGGAAGTTTGTATGGAGTATACCGAAATTTTCGAATTTAACGCGAGCGAAGCCGCGGGCAAAAGCTAGTAAAGATTATAAACCTCCTAGTAGGACAAACCTTTTCGCACACTCGCCTTTGCCTCGCCTGGTTCACCTGTACAACGAGTTTACTAAGAGTGACCCATCTTTGGATGTGTTTCACGACAGCGAATCCTCATTTAAAAACAAATTACTATCTGTTGACGGATCTTGCTAACTCAGTTTACTTATTGATAATTTCTGTGTTAATTTGTAATAGTTTAAATGTGTAAACTTATTTAATTTATATATAGCCCTTGGGGCAATAGGAATATTGTCATACTTAATATTATGTTTTTGCATGCTGTGATTATCTATAAGTGGGGGATCAATTATGAATGGGCTTTTATAGTCTGTAATTAATAGTATGTATATTGTATCTTCTGTTGGTGATCCTAATAAACAAATAAATAAACAAATAAAAGTGAGGATAAAGCAGTTCGTATCATTTTAACAGAACCTAGTCTGTGGTCAAGAGTAAGCCCATTTATAATTAAAAAAAAAAAAAAAAACCTTCTCCTTCCTTCAGAGTAGTACTGGCACCGCTCTGTACAGGCTACGTAGCTAAATGTACAAACGCTCACGATAATATCGTTACCTCTAATATCTCTACCACTCTTCGGTATATATTGGTGCGACAGAGCCAGACTGCGTTTTGATCGACGTATGGCGTCAATGATTGTCATTTCGGCTAGGTCGGATGGTAGCCTAGCGCCCGTACGAGGGTTGTTCCGAAAGTTGTTAACTGCTCAGGCTCTACAAAAGCAATTTGAATAAATGTTATTCTATTCTGTGGGATATTTCAATACAGATTATATCCAAAAGATTTCTTTTCTCATAATTTTATGAGACTAATGCGAATAATTAAATTATTATATATTTTTTTACCAAAAGATGTTTTGTATGGAATTTCTGACTTCTTAGAAAAAAATGTTTTTTTTTTTTAAATTAATTAACGAATTTGGTATCCAAATAGTTGTATAACATACTTGGATCCCCCCGGGATTAATAAATTGTGTTTTTCTGCTATTTTCCATTCATGAATTACTAGACGTAGGGTTTATTTGATGTACTTATTTGTAAACATCTGATATTCATGGTTTTAGGACATGACTCATTTGTCACCCTCCACTAAGTCACTATTGTATTTACGTAATCAAGCTCAATTATACGTAAATAAACAGTAAAGATTCTTAATTAGTACCACCTATAAATACAATAACTCTTGTAATGCAAAAATAATGTTAAATCACAGTACGAAAGAGTGAAGAATTGATCATAAATGCGTTGATTAGGCGTCGACGCGTTTTAATTAAACAAATATAAAAATAAACTAATCTCTTTCTAAACCCAAATCTACATCACCTTAGTCAATAATGAAAAATCCCTCAAAACAGTATAAGCAAAATACAAATCGCATGGATACAACCGGAGCTGCTAAAAACTCTCGGAACAGCCCTCGTATGCCAAGTCCTTAAGAAGTAATCTATGTATCTAACCTGGAAACTGTACTGTCTCCAAGAATATCACGGTTTTAATTACGTACGCCACACGATAAATAAATAATCTATATGTTAACGCTTCGTGATGAATAATGGAGCCGAGATCTCATTTCATGCTGAAATACCAATTTCGTTGGGATTAGAGACAATAGGTCATACCTACATACGATATTTATACAGGCCTATGCTCAGCAGTGGGCGATATATAAAGGCATGATATGATGGTGATGATCTATATAAAGATATGTGAGTGTGTTTAGTAAAACGCCCCACTTTATCGATTGCTATTAAAGCTGCTTTGTCAGTTTATTCATGTAAAGATACAAGAAAATCTCGTCTTTATGGTAAGCGACAAAGTGGGACGTTTGACTAAACACACTCACATAATTGTATTGTGTGCGCCATACTTCGTAGGATAGACTAGATATTTTCATTTGCTGGAAAGAATTGAAAGGAAAATACGTAGGTACAGAAATTCCTTTTACCTGTTGCGTCAGTTTCTTAGAATTGAGTTGTTTATTTTTTTCTAGGGACAATTTCGTGTTAATATTTTGTGACCCATGTTAATGTGTTTTTATTTTATTTTTGCACGAATAAATACTTTATATCATATATTATTATGTCTGTAGGTACCTATATTTTCAAGCTATTTTATTTAGGTTATTGGAAGTGGAGTACTCTATTCGCTACGTGCACGACTGGTGCTGCCCTCATTTTGTAGGCTTTTCGGCCGCGGCCGCCGTTAGTATTAATGTTGGACATGCACATAAGATAACGTGAATTTATGACAATCATCGCCACTCTGTCACGCACGTTGCCAATAGGTAAGATTAGATAACTTTAGTAAATAATATGTACTAACTGTAATAAGTGATTCCCGGCTTCGCCACCAGTGGGCTTGATCGTATTTTCTTTAGTGTATGGTATCTATTTCAGTTTAGACAGAATTCTCTCATTCTATTCCAGTGCCATACTTTTATTCCAAATCTATTATTTCATTATAGTTACCCCGAAACCATGATGGATCACATCTCGTTCACAAAAAAAACCAATAAAACGAAAAGACAAAATATTTAATCAAAATCCGGAGGAAATCTGCTTATTTCCTTTCTCAAATAACGATACGTTTTTCTCGAGTGTCGTACCTACATGCTGCGAAATTGTATAAACATGAATCCTCAATCAAATAGGAATGTGTTGGCGGATCCTATGTCGAATCCAATTTGTGCGGTGTGCTCCACAAAACTTAATAACACCTAAAGATTTTTTTTGTTTTTCTTCTTCTGACTTTAAGTCTTTAAAATCCATCAATATTTCTATCTGTACATATTTTGTTGCATAAGGTCTAGGAGGGGAATTCATAATTCGTTACATACATATATGAGAAACACATAATTTTTTTTTTATATAATTAGGTAAGTAATTTCGCTCTGTACCTAATTATTGACTTGATATTTTACGCAAAAAAAAATTTAATGATTAAAATATTTTATGAATCAAGATTTTATTTCCTCAAATATACAAAGTCACCTGCCAGCTGCCACCTACCTACCTGTTGGTTAGATAATAAAATAATGTAAGTACATATTAATTTAGGCACATTTACCCTCTTTTTGCGTCAAGAGATAAAAATATGCAAAACTAAATATTACACTCAAACTATTTAGAAGTTACTTCTCCTAAGTCCCTCAGTTTCGTAAAATGGGATGAGAAATACTATGATTTTATTGAACACGACAGTTTAAGTGAGTAGTTGTGCATACTAAGTTTTTCATCGAAATACATAAATACAGCGAGGTCACTTTGTACTTAGGTTAACCGAAATAAGAAACATTCTACTAAGTAGTATATTTACTATGTTAATCCGTCGATATGTTTTCCGTCGATATTTAATTAAAATAATATGCCATGGTGTGTTGTGTGTGTTACGAGTAATTGATTTTAATCAAAATATATTCTCAATCACTTCTACGTTTTGTTTTCTTATTGCAAAAAATATATTGCTTGCTACGTGGTCGATACTTACAAGTAGTTACCTATACCTATCTATACCGCTAAGTACTTAGTGAGTATTAGGGCATGCAGAACCGGACCGGTTCCAAGCATTTCATGTCCCGGTTCTAAGTGGGACTGGAACCGGAAATCCCGGTTCTTATTATTTTTAAGGTCCCATACCAAAACAATTAAAAAACAACCCTTATGGCGCGATTCTCTCCGTCTGTCTGTGTGTTTTGAGAGAATTAGCACATTGGATTGGAAATAATTAACAATTTTTTGCCCTATACCTAACTGTGGTTTGTTTACGTTATAGAGGTACATATAGAGAAGTACAATAGTACCATGGTTTGCAAGCAATGTTGCAAATTACAATATTTGCAATAATTATTATGTTTATCTTCAAATACAAATGCAGATGCAATTAAAAAAATAAATAAATCGGATATTTTGAAAAGAACCGGGAGCACCGGTTCCTAATTTTTAGTCCCGGTTCTTTCGCCACCAAAAAAATACCGGGATTTCCCGGGAAATACCGGGAGCATGCCCTAGTAGTAAGCTTTTGTCTACATCACACTTATTAAATGTTCATTCACAATAGTTTCTTATATTTCGTAAAAAAACTATTGCAAGCCCGCTCTGTCGAGCAAATGAAAATGAATGAAAATGAAATATTTATTTTTCAAGTAGGCATATTACAATGCGCATATGAAAGTCAAAATAGGCTACGCCGGCTCTAACCGTACGCCTCAGCCTCGAGAAGATTTCAGTCCCCCCTCAGTTGGAGGGGGGTATCCACTATGGGACCGGCAAGAACCTCGACGGGCCACTTTCATTCAAAATTCATTTGAAATCGTGTCGCCGTCGTCGTAACATCTCCGAAAGAGAGTTATAACACGAGTTCTCTTGTACACAAATTTGAAATTCGAAGTTCAAAGTCGCAAATACCCTGCGCCTCAGGTGCACTCGCTTGTCTTAACTCAGCTGCGGCACACTCAACTAAGTGACAAGACTATAAATACTAAGGTCTTGCTCATTAATATTCAACGACTTAAAGGTTAGCGAACAGGGGCTTCGCAGCCAGTATAGTTCACGGTTTTACGGAAAGCTATTTGGCGAACTCGGGAGTGATCTTTATGAATACATTACGTGTTAAGATGAGTACTGTGCGTTAATTTTATCTACATAAAGCTTCACGATTCAGCAGGTCCCAGTAAAGATACTCGTACGGCGCGATTCGGATTTTTATTTTCTAAATTTAACATTTCAATCCATATCCAGCGCGCATTCCACTTCGCTAACGCTACGCTATCAAAACGCCTTATGTTTAGCCGAGGCTTTATAGTTTCGCAATATTTTTGTTTGCTTTAAATCTACAATTATACCAAGCTCAATTAACAGCATTTTTAATAGCTCCGCCTGCGCAAGGAACAGAAAAATTGTTGGATATGATGGATGGTGGATGGATGATGTCTACTAAAATAAATAGGGGTTTTTAAGTTTTCTGATATCCTCTATCTAACTTTTGCACCTAAAAACTTGTCATGATTTCAGGTTGTAGTGGTTGTACATACCTATTTCGTTATCATTTCTGAGTAGGTATGTATTATTTATTGTGATATATTTATTATTTGCTGTCATACTACTAAAGCTGAGTTTAGACGTGCAAGTTATTGCTGCAAGTTTTGAGACAGAAGTATACGCAAGAAAGAGATGCAGATATTTGCCACTCACTCTCACCTATAGTTGCGTCTCAAAACTTGCAGTAATAACTTGCTGGTCTTAACTCAGCTTTAGACATGAAATTCAGCATCATCATCCTTATTTCAACTTGGTACCGAGCTAATTGTGACTTGTGTCTAAATTTAGCTGATACTAAAACTGAGCATAAGTTTACGAGTCTATTTCAGTGGCGTGGTCGCCGTCACCGCGGATTACGGCACTATAAATAATAATAATACGCAAAATTAGCACAAGGCTGGGAGTTATCTGCGCGCGCGCCTAATCGCCTCGTCACGCCTCTGATCTCACATGGTAGACGATTTTTGTTCAAAACAACTTTTTGATACGATGGTGTAAGTACAAAATAGATAGGAAAAAGTAAATAAGGTCTCACGTTGCCCAAGGCTGGAATCCAAGTAGTGTCATCTGCTGACTGCTATCAGGTGCCTGAGGCGCTCGCTCGATTTTACACTTGGGCAACCTGGAAGCCTTAGAATCAAAAAGTTGTTTTGTACAAAAAATATCGCCATGTGAGTTCAGAGGCGTGACGTAATAGTTATTTGTTATACAGGGGGGCAAAGTTGTATTTTAACGCCGAAGTGTGGAATTGAAAAACGAGCAAGTGAAAGGACTCTATATTAGTTGAACCACGAGCGAAGCGAGTGGTTCGAGAATAGAATCCTGAACTTGTGAGTTTTTTAAAACACGAGAAGTATAACCACAAAATTAAAATTTTGAAAAACCCCCGACCGCGACCTAGTGGACCGATTTTCATGAAACATGGCTAAGAACACTCCCGACTAACACAGCTTTCAAATAAAAAAAAACTTAATCGAAATCGGTTCATCCGTTCGGGAGCTACGATGCCACAGACAGACACACACACAGACAGACAAACAGACAGACAGACAGACAGACAGACAGACAGACAGACAGACAGACAGACAGACAGACAGACAGACAGACAGACAGACACGTCAAACTTATAACACCCTGTCGTTTTTGCGTCGGGGGTTAAAAATAAAATACATTTGCACCCGAGTGTAACATAAAACTTTTCCCCTCAGCGAGGAAACTACAACGCAAAAAATGCGTTTATCACTGCTTCCAGTAGTTCCACAGGTGGTAAATCATCTTTATTACTAGATTCACCTACTTTTATCAGTTTTAAAGCAGTTACCCATATAACCATAATCGGTCGCCGTTCCTACGCAAATCCTCCTATTTTGTGTACACACAGGTCTTCCCATATAACCATAATCGGTCGCCGTTCCTACGCAAATCCTCCTATTTTGTGTACACAGGTCTTCGGGTCTCAATGCTTAGTCGCAGTACGGTCGACGTTTAGTCGCGGCGACCCAAATGGGGACGATTGGTAACAGGCACAAATGGTCACAGAAGTGACAGAAGTGTGCACTACGCGTGCACACATTGTTACCGTTTGGCGACTACTTTCCCAAAATCATTCGTTCATTTCATTCTTTTCAAATGGCGACTGTCAGAGACGTCAAAGTAAAAAAGAAATAAAATCATTTGACATTAAAATGTAATGGCGTAAGAATTTGTTAAAGATAAAATATTGTTTGCATTTGTAATATAATGTGGGCTAATTACCATGGCCAATTAAATTGCTCGAGTGATTTCATAAAATAAGTCTAAATTTATCAACGCGCCACCAATTTACCTCAGTTTAACCAGTAATAATATTATTGACTACTCGGTGTTTGCGTGTTATGTATATTGATTGGTGAAGTTTTAGTGCTCCGGTGCATATACTATACTGAAATAATAAAAATAATGCCTAGAAAACCAATAAAGTTAAAATATGGATTAAGACGGTAATATTCCATGTAAAAAACAGTCGCCAAACGGTCACCAAACGGTCGACAAACGGTCGCAAAATGGTCGCAGCGTACACGCGTGACCGAAAGCAGTGAATATTTATTGGATTTTCAAAATGGCTATTTGTATTCATTTTTTCCAGGTATCCTCAAACTTTATAAACAATTAAATATGCCGTGGTACTCAGTTGCCCTCACTAAAGAAGATTAAAAAACAATTGTAACGTGCGTACCGAGCTGCTGGGTTGTAAAGGATCGGGGATCATATTATTATGGTCTTCTATAGAGCAACTAGTATTTTGCGGCATTTCACAATTGACACTTGTTGAAGTAGTCGTCATTAATATTACTATCAACATTAATTTCAGCGATCTGTACTTCTTTTGTCAAGATTTTTGTATAGATAAGTGTCCACAAATTTGTAATGTTAAAGAGACATAAATAAAACGTAGTAGAGTAAATAATGTGTTTTTTTGTAACCCAAACAAAATACTTGTAGATACGAGTGCGGAAAAGAGGAAAATCGATACGAGTAGCGATAAATTAATACACGAACGAAGGGAGTGTTTTAAATCGACACGAGTTGTGAATGTCCTTTTCGCACGTGTATCGTACGACGATTTTCAGTACCTAAATCTAAGCTAAGAGTTTCGACCAGACAAGAAATGAATCATTGCTTGATTTGCTCGCACTACTGCGTTAAAAAAAGCAGCATCTGTACTGAAAAAAACTATCATTGCGCAACAGAAATTCTATTAATATCACAGTAAATACTCTATTTCATTTGATTCCTACTTTTATTGTGTAAAGCAACACTACACTTCATTTTTATCAATAAGAATTAAAAAATATACATTTAATACATTAAGTAACTATAAAGTGCTTATCTATTTGTATTATCATTCTGCACTTTTCTTAACTTTCCCACATTTCTATAAAATGTCGAAGAGTGCTTAAATGGTCGTCGTCGTTTATTATTATTTAATTCGCTCATATTTAAATGATTCAAAGCAACCAGTCCACAACTTCACAAGACAGTTTGAGAAACCTTCGTATTTCAGATTGTCATTTGCGGATACAGTGGTTTAGGAGCAGTTCGGTAATCAGACCTACACATGTGTGTACAAATTCTGTCAATGTCACTGTCAGAAACCGTTCTGACAGTGACAATGACAGCCACAAATTCGTCCACATGTTGTTACCGTTATGTGTGCAAACGTCGACTAATAAAGTGTCGTTAAAAGTCATTCTGACAGTGACATTGACAGCCACAAATTCGTACACATTTTGTTACCGTAACGAGTGCACACGACGACTACATTTTGTTATTGTATCAATACGGTCGCATTGTTTGCACGACGTTACCACGCGTTATGTCACATTTGACAGTTAGTTACTGATTTGAAGATTTTGCGACTGAAATGGTTGTATGGGTAATTTGACTTTATTCAAGGTCAAATTACTTTACCCACTAGTGGATAAAATGCGTGTTTACCCGCTGGTATTAAAGGACAAAACACGTGTTTCCGAGCTAGTGAGGGGAAAAATATTTATTTCCAGAAAATATTTATTTTTTATTTTTCTGAAATACTTTACTGAATATCTATTGAACTCTATTGAATTCTGAAATAAATGTCATACATAAAGAAAAAATGACCAAGGCCTCCAAGTGTCCAATGCTGGATTCGAACCAGTATACTCCGTTATAGCCACGGATGCCTGAACCACTCGGCGAACTGGTCACGGCGGCAAGGGTCGAAATTTTCAAGTATATGACACAATTACCGAAGGCTTATGGCGCCCCCGGCCTTGGTCCTTGGTAATTTTTTCATTGTATATGACATTTATTTCAGTTAATAGTTAAATAATAGTAGTATACACATACATACATACAATCACGCCTGTATCCCATAAAGGGGTAGGCAGAGCACATGAAACTACTAAAGCTTCAGGGCCACTCTTGGCAAATAAGGGGTTAAAAGAAAACGAAACTGTGGCATTGCAGTGACAGGTTGCCAGCCTCTCGCCTACACCACAATTTAACCCATATCCCATAGTCGCCTTCTACGACACCCACGGGAAGAAAGGGGGTGGTGAAATTCTTAACCCGTCACCACACAGGCACTAGTAATAGTAGTATGTCTACTAAAAAACACAAATTAAAATATTTCCTATGAATAATTTAATTTGGTCTTAGAGTATATTAAATTCCTTTGACATGGCAAGAGTTTGGACAGCTCATACCTCATTTGCTGCTTTAATGTGTGAGTAGACGGAAGGAACCTCAAAAGTTGTGATTAGATTATAAAGGTTGTACCACTGTACTTAGCTACCGTTTGATTTACTTTTGAAGCTTTTTCGTCTGTCGGATTTTTACTCCGAATCATTGGCATTACTTACTGCTCCTTACCTGCAACACGAGTCCCATGACGGGCGTTTTGGGTAGTAATATCTTAGAACTGGATATTTTTTTTGTTAAAAATTCTGCAGGTTATTTAGGTACAGATATTTCAAAACAATGTAATGTAGTTGCACTATAAAATTCTCTTTAGTTTAATAAGTCTTAGGCTAGGCTGTTTATAATACAAATAGGTATAAAAGTAAAATACAAAGTCACGTACAAAACAATAAAAAAACATAACATATTCACTATAATATTATTATTATTGTATTTGTTACATTGAAAGGTTTTGTTCATATTTGTCCAAATGGGGTATTTATATTATAAATGAACTCGAACCGCAGAGCACAACACACCTCGCGTGTCATTTTGCAGTGCATTATAAACAGCACGTTGCCAAAATGGGTCCATGTCGCCTCGTGACCTTGACAATGATGTGGCATTCTTCACACATTTAGGTACAACAGTTATGTTGAAAGCTATTTGTGTATTTTGCTGCTTTTGAATGGAACTCAGCTTTATTAAACTAATATTTATTTTCCGTACATACGGTGTGTTTTCCCGCACTAGTACGTTTGTAGTGTAAGTGTAACGTTTCACTTTCTTAACTGTTTGACCACGTTCTTGTATGTGATTTGTATTTCTTTTCTTCTGCCTGTTACCCTCCGTGAATCTTTCTCACTTGATGGTCTCATTGGAAGATCAGCGCTGGAAGTCACCAGCAACACGCTGAGATGAGGCCATTTTGTGGTACTTCATTCCTTTCTGTCCTGTTGTTATTATGTGTATTTTGTCTTGCCTATTCTATTCTATTCTATTCTATTCAAAGTAGTACATATCTTGTCAGATCGAAATTTCGAAGGGCCATATGTACTGAAAACGTACGATACACGTGCAAAGAAGGAATTCTTAACGCTTGTCGACTCTCTCTCGCTTCGGTCGTGTTTTAATTTATCGCCACTCGAATATCGTACCGTTTCGAGTTTCCTCTTTTCAGCAATTGTAATAATTCGATTTCGATTTGAGGAATGAATAACAAATTTACTAAGCAACAAGACTTCATAGATAAGACTGTTATAAGTAGGTACGTCATTCTGTACGTCACACTACGAAATAAAACGCTAAAATTACTTTTGCATAAGTAGATAAAACATAATAGGTATCAATTGCATCACTATGCGTGAGATACAGTAATGCCGGCGTATCATGCTTCCAATTTTATCACTTATCCACGTGGATAAAGCATCCGTCACGCTTTAGCAAGTATGTCAGTGTGAGAGTGACAGATGTCTTATCCACGTGGATAAGTGATAAAATTGGCAGCATGATACGCCGGCTGGCTAATATAATATTACGTTTGAAGTACAATATGTGAAACAGCATATCTACAAAAGCTGCAACTAAAAGTATTTTACTACCTACGCAATGTATGCATTAATAAACAAAAAACTTATATGAAAAAGCCACACATGGGGGCAATCTTTTTAATCACTAGCACAACGGCCACCTACTAAACCACCTAAAGCAGTGGGGTCAAAATCACTTAAAAATATAAAAAAAAGTTCTGGGGAGAAAACACGACTATGATGTATTATTGGCCAGTACTGCATATTGATACTTATTAGTGTAGGGTGCATTAGGGTAATTGCGAATGACAGAAATGCCCGGGTAATTTCGAAAGGGGAACCTTGATATGATGGAAATAATGGTGATTTTTATGCCACTTTCGAAATTAGACGACTTTCGTAATTACCCTAATGCACCTTAACCTAAAGCCGAGACTATCACATTATGTAAATCTGGATATTAAGCTTCCGTGTTGTAGTAAAACCACGATATGTCATGAATCATGATAACAGTTATACGTAAATTAAAATAGTATCAAATCTAACATGGCTCTATCATTGACATTGTTGACAATGACGTATGTCATAATCCGTGATATGATTGTTTGTCAATAACTTATCAATAAAATTATCTAAGTAATAGTACAATGATTCTAGGCGACACAGTTGAATTGTCTTTTGTTTTATAATCACATCTATACAGGGTACTAAATTAACAACCTGCAATAATATACAGGTGAAAATAAGTCACTCTGAGTAACTTTTATAATGGCCGCAAAACCTGAATTCGTGAAAAAGAATTTGGCTAAATATTTCTTACTTTGGCTGTCGGGCCTTGACCTTTTTTACAGCAGATTTATTATTTTCGTGATTTCAGGGTCCTGTAAAAAGTTGCTAAGTACGACCTATAATATTCATCCCGGTAATGATTGCAAGTGATTAAATAAACCCCCTGTATTCTTCATAATATCCAACTTGTTGCTCCATACAATCTGTGATTGCGCAACGAACAAGGTTCCCATTAAAACTTTCGCCAGCAAATTTGTCTCATGATCGTATAACATGCCCCGTTAATAGCTCAAGTTTTGCGACACATTAGATAGTCCCCATTAGCGTACATTCGCATTAGTTGACAAGACGAAAAAAAATTAATTCAATTAATCTTGTTGATAGCTAAAATTGTATATAAGTAGACGTTTTATTTCGACCTTATTTTTCTAAAATACTCTCTTTTTCTTTGGGCATTTCCCTCATCGGATCGCTGTCAGATATTATTTTACAATGACATATTCCATTGTAATATCGTTTTTAATACACCATTTCATAGTCCCAAATTATTGCCTTATCTCCTCATTACCCGTATTTATTTAAAAGACCGTAAGTATGCAAAATGTTTAGCTTCTGGAGGTCGCGGGTTCGAACCCCGGCTCGCACCAATAAGTTTTTCGGAATTTTTTTTTGCCAGTCCATTTGATTGCCAGTCGCTTTTCGGTGAAGGAAAACATCGTGAGGAAACCGGACTAATTCCAATAAGGTCTAGTTTACCCTTCAGGTTGGAAGGTCAGATTCAGATGGCAGTCGCTTTCGTAAAAACTAGTGCCTACGCCAAAATCTTGGGATTAGTTGTCAAAGCGGACCCCAAGCTCCCATGAGCAGTGGCAAAGTGCCGGGATAACGCAAGGAGGATGATGATGACGAACCGACATGTATTTATGTTGTGACACGAAATGCAAATCAACATTTCCATTAGGCAAAATAAAGGGTAAAAAATACCGTAATTGGCTACAAATGAGCCGGCTGTGTCGCTTTCGTGACTTCTAAACAGATAGGCCTTGAACTGGGCTTCGTTGCTATTGCATAAAGAGTCAGGGCGAGTCTAAAACTCAGAAGACCATTATCTTTAATATATGTACAGTTGTAATGTTAATTAATCACGGGTCTCTAGTTAGTGTTAAACGAATGATTTTCTTTAGTGATAAATATTTTCGATTAGTTTAATTTTAGTATACATATCTACCTACATATATCATTTCCCGTGGGATTGTGTCATCAAACTTATATTACGTACGTCAATAAAATATCTGTGTCAGCTAAAAGTCTTACGTCTTAGATGATAAATTTGAAGATATTATTTGCAAATCATATGTCAAATGAAACTTACTTTGTTCCTAGAGGTCAATAACCTTTTACCCCACATGCAATAAAATATTTCTTAGTACCCAACATATATAGAACAACTAGCTTTTACCCGCGACTTCGCACGCGTTAGAAAGAGACAAAAAGTAGCATATGTCAATCTCCATCCCTTCAACTATCTCCACTTAAAAAATCACGTCAATTCGTCGCTCCGTATGGCGGTGAAAGACGGACAAACAAACAGACACACACACTTTCCCATTTATAACATTAGTATGGATATGCAGTAAAGGATTAAGCCGTTACCACACGGCCTCCGCGGAGTCAGCTCAGAGGGCCTACCGCAAGTACCGCACTTCAAGAAAATTTACAAATTGCGTGCTTGTTTCTCGGTCACTCTAATCACGCCAATTTGCGAACTTCGGTGCTCGCGGTAGATCCTCCGAGAACATAGCCAACGTTACTGCAAGTAATGTAAATACCCGATGTGCATTAGATTCGAATGCATACACGTATAAGGTCCGCTCCTAACCGGTCGGGGCCCAGGTGTGTGTAATAAATCATTCGGCATTATCTGAGCGAACTGGTCACAAATGATTAATACTTATACTCGAGTGACGTAACATTTTCACACATGAATGAGCTAATCTAGCCAACGTCACCATCGCTTACGATTCGTTTCATAGCTATATTCTGTCAAACAAGTCTGTCAGTAAATAAGAACTAAGAAAACTATAGGTATCCTTTTCTCTAGCACCCTAAAGAAAAGGATGCATATAGTTTTCTTTGTTCTTATTTACTGACAGACTTGGTTGACAGAGTATAGCTCTCCCTATCGCTCTTCTGTACGCGACAGAGCCAGACTGCGTTTAGATTGCTAAGTTGTGCCCAAGAGTGTCACTTCGCTTAGGCCGTAGAACCGTTTTCATTGATAACATATTATATTTTACTAGCGACCCGCCCCGGCTTCGCACGGGTACTATACCTACATGTAAACCTTCCTCTAGAATCACTCTATCTATTTAAAAAAACCGCATAAAAATCCGTTGCGTAGTTTTAAAGATTTAAGCATACATAGGGACATAGGGACAGAGAAAGCGACTTTGTTTTATACTATGTAGTGATGATATTGGTCAGTAAAAGCCCCTCTCAGAAAATAATATTATATTTTCATTCCCCATTTCTTGTTGCTAGAATTTCTAAGCAAAGCTCACTGAGTCGTTTTATTAAAGGAAACGAAAAGTTTTACTAGAAAATTGAATCCGTAAATAGAATATGTCAATAGAGCAAAAGTTTATGAAAGGGTAGGAAACTGGAGCAGTGTGGGTGGAAAAAATCAATCTAGATCTTAAGTTGAGATAGATTCAAGGAATAAAGGAGATAAAGAAAATAATGAACTTTTGTAGGTTATAATAAGTTTCTTAGATTTTTTGTGTCAGTTAAAAACGTAGTAATTTGAATTTACAAAAAAATAGAAAAGGGTTTATTGAAAATTCATCACCTAAGATGATTAAAAAGGGGATGAAAGTCTAATTTTAAATTAAGGAACATGAAACTTTAAGTTTGTTTATATAAATAATATTTATTCTTAAGAATAAAAAAAACTCATGTTTTTGGAAAGTCATTCCGAAAAGAATTAAATAGGGGATGAAAGTTATGTATTAAGATCATATTTTATTTTAAATACTCTTATATAACTGTAACTATTCTAAATTTATACATCCCTATCTGGAAATAAATCCACGCGAAATCGTGGGCAACAGCTAGTCTACATAAAGAAAATCCATTTAAGCCACATTTAAGCAATCCCACAAGTTGCAGCGAACAATGTTCTGTTGTTCGTGTGCAACTGTGCAGTCGAATTGCCGACGCATGCAACTCAGTTCCAGCAAATTAATATTCGAAACTTGCACACTGAGACGTTTTATTGGTTTCATTAGTTAGACGTACTGCTTTATTATACCAGTAGGGTAAGTTTGAAATCCTAAGTACATTACCTTAATTTAGTAGTTCAGTTTAAATTTTGTTAATTATTGTTATGAGTAGAGATGCCTCGAATAGTGGCTTCGTATTCCATAAATTTTCAGAAATACTTTTGAAATACGTAGGCATAAAATTAATATTTTTTGTTATTTTTTTTCTTAAGTTACTTATAAAATCTATTCGATATTCAGCCGAATGCCGAATATCATTATCAACATTGACCGAATCGGCCGATTAAGAAAATCCCAAAATATTTAGGTAATCTCTAGTTTTCATCGCAGCCACAAACTATTTCATGGGTTAATTTAATGAAACATCTTCACTCTTCAATGTCAAGAGTTCAATAATATCATAATAAGAAAATATTAAACACACAGCGTGTGAAGTGTGGAGCATGATAAATCCATTTTGTTTTATAAGTTAGGTACTAATATATTTTAAACTAAACAATACAAAGAGGCAAACCACTCGTATTTAAATTTAAATAAAAATACAGTTCGAATCTAAACACAACATAGCATTTAGGTGTAGCGTAATCAATTATTACTGCATCACGTAAATAAGCAGCATGCAAGTCATAATTATTCTCTTCTAATTAAATAGATTTTGCTGTCATTCCACGAACAGATTATTTACTTTTCCCCTCACTAGCTCGGAAACACGTGTTTTGTCCTTTAATACCTGCGGGTAAAAACGCATTTTATCCACTAGTGCTAGGGGTCATGTCATAACTGGTTTGTCAGTGGCAGTCACGAGAGCCGAAGTCAAACGAACTTGACTTTTGTAAAAATGTAGATAACGCAGATTCGTCACGATTGTCGTGAGACGCACTTATTAGTGAGACGAGGTTTGAATTATCGTGGTAATTTGATATTGATTTATGAATGGAATCATACTGACTTTGTTGGCATAAGTTGGGGACATAAGTTAAAAACTTTAAAGAGCGTGCGACTTCAATCCGGAGGGTTTCCTGCAAAATGGAACTTTGTGCAAAATGTCATTTGATATTTGCCAGTGGCTTTTCGATGAAGGAAAACATCGTGAGGAAACCGATCAGGTTGGAAGGCCAGACGGCAGTTGCTTTCTAAAAATCTAGAGATTAGTTGTCAAAGCGGACCCCAGGGTCCCATGGAATGCCTGGATAATAAAAGGAGGACGATGATTGTAGGCATAAGTTGGATCTGGTTTTTGGAGCAACAGAAATGCAAGATCCTGAGGGTAGCGACATTGGAATATCGGAGAATCAAAACTATTTTTTGTGGTGTAAGTTCCGACCATAGAAATACGATGTCAAAGAACAACTGTCAAGTTGGAGTAAGTACTAAATTCAGAAATGATGTAGGTATGATACTCATGAATCAATTGATTTTCTAACAAAACTAGTTGAAATAGAAATCGCCCACTATAAATAAATAAATAAATAATAAATGTTCTGGCGGATAGGCGACTAGCTTCCTAACCTAACGCAAAACTTGCAGGTAGGTTTACCTAACATCTATTTCTTCGTTAGGCTTTAGAAATGCATGGTATTAATATAATAGAATAAATAATTTATGGATCTGATATTAATATATTTAAACTTTATTGCAATTTAATGCAAAAATATACAAAGAATGTATAAATGGCGGACTTAATGCTAATTGGCATATTCATGGCATACTAACGGTATTAATAGTATGTAGAATACCGCCAATTAAGGTGCCAATTCTATAATTCCGATCGTGCCCGTAATTCCAACAGGTAACAATATACAGGATGTATTTTAATAGTGCGTCACAGAAAGCAGCTACAAAAATCTCGTACTGATAAGCGAAAACCTTCCCTTGATTTCAAATTAATGAAGATAATAAATGCATGTAAATACATATTTTGGAAAAAACGTACAGGATGCAAGAAAAAAAAGATAGCCTTATTTCAGGCCATCGATCCCATTTCTATCCAGGATCAAAATTTTCTATGAAAAAAAACCGGCCAAGAGCGTGTCGGGCCACGCTCAGTGTAGGGTTCCGTAGTTTTCTCAAAAACTACTGAACCTATCAAGTTCAAAACAATTTTCCTAGAAAGTATTTTTATAAAGTTCTACTTTTGTGATTTTTTTCATTTTTTTTAAACATATGGTTCAAAAGTTAGAGGGGGGGGACACACTTTTTTTTCCCTTAGGAGCGATTATTTCCGAAAATATTAATATTATTAAAAAACGATTGTAGTAAACCCTTATTCATTTTTAAATACCTATCCAACAATATATCACACGTTGGGGTTGGAATGAAAAAAAAAAATCTGTCCCCACTTTATATGTAGGGGGGGTACCCTAACAATAGTACATTACATCAGAGGCCGGGAAAATGAGGATTTCCGGCCAAGTGGGTATATACGGCCGAGCGAGCGTGCGAGCGAGGCCGGATAGGGATACGAGGCCGGGAATCCGTTTTCACGCCGAGGCGTGTATAGTGCTTTTCTCAAACATACAATGAAATAAAAAAAAAATGCTCTAAAGGACAATATTTTATAAAAAAAAGTTACTTTGCAGGCCTAGGCCTAAAAAATAATATGAAATTCCTTTACAGTCCTCTCGAGTTGTTGCGCCCAAAAAGCGATACTTCCCAGCCCATTTTAAGGAACGTAAAGACAATATTTCATTGCATGTTTGAGAAAAACATTTTTTTCTTCACTTTTTATTTTACCACTTTGTCGGCGTGATTGATATACATATTGGTACCAAATTTCAGCTTTCTAGTGCTAACGGTTACTGAGATTATCCGCGGACGGACGGACGGACAGACAGACATGGCGAAACTATAAGGGTTCCTAGTTGACTACGGAACCCTAAAAGGCAAATCAGACTACAAAAGTCGACATCCAGAAAAACTTAGGTACACCAATCATTGTAAACCCTATCCAGTAGATGTCAGTAGTTTCTCAGTTGTCAATGGCATTGTGATAAAAATCTGCCAAGTGGTGCGCCACCAGTGCTACCACCACAGTATCCACCACCATCACGCATTTGGCAGGTTTGCTACGGCGGAATATAGACGATTGTCGTTAGTATTGAAGCTCAAGCGATCGTCACCTTGGTTAGGCCGGCAACCAATTTAGTGACAACGTGATATGAACGATAATTGGATTAATTACAAATCAAACGCCATACGCTTAATTAACTTAATCATTGATGTTTAATTGTAAGTTATCAATGCCTGTACTTAATCTATTTACGATATAAATCTACGTTAAGTTCATGATTATAAATAGGTATTGTTTCACAGATTTTATAGTCAAGGTGAAATCCATGTTTGATACTAGTTAATGTTTATTGTATTGTATGTCATGAAGTGCACTCCACCGACATAACACCATAAACTTTGTTTCTTCTATCTTTTTTTGTACATACATGTATATATGACGGGATTATGGCGTTTCATACCAAAGACGGCTCATTAGAACCTTAAATAGGTAGTGGTTGTAGCGAGTAAGTATTCCACGAAATATCATCTTTATCTCACCGGCTTTCTTGGACAAAACTGACGATATTACGGCAGTGTCCCGAACCGAATGGCATTTCTACGACGCGAAACGAAAACGAAACGCCGTGAAAGGTAGTCTGGCTCTGTCGCGCCAATACGCAAGAGCGATAGAGATAGATATCTACGAGCGTTTCGTTTCGTCAGCGTTTCGTGAGCGTTTGTGCATTCGGCTACGCACGCGTTTCTTATCTCAGACAAACCAGTCGATTAGCCCTAAGACGAATAACGATTGAAAAACCGAAAATTTAAAAATACATTTACTTTCTGGGTTGTTCATTAAAGGTTTCTGTTTTACAATATTTAGTGTTCGTTATTAGAGATAATAGCTCAACATGAAACCGGCGGCGCTAAGTGTGAAAAAGGAGGAGTTTCACCCGGGTAACATGAAACTATGATTTTTGCGGCGCTGAGCGGAGGCAAAAGGCTTATGAGGATTAACTGGAATGTAGGGCACTATAAATTATAGTGTAGCAGCGAAATTCGGATAAATCCTGTTTAACGAGAATGAAGGGGCACACTGACTATCAGTTAATCCAAGGAGGATTGTAAATTTAAAGAATTATTGAATTATTGACAAAGGAAAATGTGTAGCCGGTTTTAACAATTTGTCTCACATTCTTAACTTAAGACGATACGGTAGGGGTCAATTCTCCATACAAACGCTCTCGACTATTTCCTCCTGGTTTTTGAAGATAGAGCAATGATTTTTTCAACACAGGTTGTTATTATTTTTATCTGTGTCGGACCGTTTTGATTTTTTTGATATTCTGCTTTTTAAAGATTCTAGAGCCAATCAAAAATTTCCAAAAACGGCCTTTTTCATTGTGGCGCAAAAATAGGTGTGATACTCAAGATTGGTAACAATTAACTAAAACAACTAAACGGTCCGACATAGATTATTTCATTGTTATTCAGATTCTCAAATTTCGTTCAGATTGATTAAGTTTTGAAGGAGGAAAGAGTCGAGAGCGGAACCTCGATTTTAAAGATTTTTTTGAAATATCTGACTGACTGAGTTGTTCTTAATGGACATTTTTTTTTTCGATAAATCTAGTTAATAACACTTGTATATTTAACTAAAATTCCCAAGTTAAAAGGGGGGGCTCCTTTCCATTTTAGCATTTTCGCTACCGTATCCTCTTAAATAATATCTGTGTATTTGTAAATATTAATATTAGCGGCATCTAGCCGAGAATCAACTTAAGGTGTAGCACCATCCTAGGTGTAGGTGTTCCTATGAATAATACACGTACGTACGCAAAATCATTCACGGTGCGCGCTGTGAAATTGTGGAATGAGATGCCTCTGTCGCTCAAACGGTCTCAGTCTGTGACATCACTCAAGGTGAATCTGAAGAAACTTTGGCTTTCTGAACAAGTATGATAATGGTTGGGAATCTTATATATATGTTATGTATGTATTAGTATATATATTGATTTAAACTAACACGATCTTCACTCATATTATTAAATTAAAACGGGACTTAATCGCGTAAAACTTACGTTTTATATTTAACCCGACGTTTCGGACATGACATTACGTCCGTGGTCACGGGTAGACTGGCTGGGAGTTGTATCAACATCTTCTAGCTGTACGAGTTTTTCGAACTACCCGCACTTGATTGTCATCAGTCACTTTTACGCTAGGGTTGCCACTCTGCCTACATACAACACTCACGACATCCGATGGTATGAGACGGGAAGTTTTCTCACGTTTACACTTGCTAATCACTGGATTCCACGAAGAACGTCTTTACTATAGCAGGAAAGTACGTGAAGCGATTGAAATCAGGAAACATCGTAATTTAAATCAAAATGAAGGGCAAGGGATTTCATCTTCGTGGAATCCAGTGATTAGCAAGTGTAAACGTGAGAAAACTTCCCGTCTCATACCATCGGATGTCGTGAGTGTTGTATGTAGGCAGAGTGGCAACCCTAGCGTAAAAGTGACTGATGACAATCAAGTGCGGGTAGTTCGAAAAACTCGTACAGCTAGAAGATGTTGATACAACTCCCAGCCAGTCTACCCGTGACCACGGACGTAATGTCATGTCCGAAACGTCGGGTTAAATATAAAACGTAAGTTTTACGCGATTAAGTCCCGTTTTAATTTAATAATATGTATTGATATATTTATATATTGGTTAGGTACTTATTTTGTATTTTATTTATGTACTCTAGTATGTAATTTATTTTATAGTGTCATTTTGTATTTATGTAGTTTATATAATTGTTAGCAATATTTTGGTTTACTTTTGACCTTTATTGTACTCCTGTAAGTTTGTCTATCTTACGTACTGGAACGATCCTCTCATCTTCTCCAAGGTTAGCTGGAAGAGATCCCTTATAGGGATAAGCTCGCCTTTGTATCTCTATTCCTACAAATTGTATATAAACTGTTGTACACAATAAAGTGATTACTACTACTACTACTACTACCATCGACACAACCAAACCATGACGACCGGTCTGGCTCTTTTGGTAGTGACCCTGCCTGCTAAGCCGCGGTCCCGGGTTCGAATCCCGGTAAGGTCATTTATTTGTGTGATGAGCACAGATATTTGTTCCTGGGTCATGGATGTTTTCTATGTATATAAGTATGTATTATATCGCTTAGCACCCATAGTACAAGCTTTGCTTAGTTTGGGGCTAAGTTGATCTGTGTAAGGTGTCCCTAATATTTATATTTATTTATATTTATACATTGTTCTTGAAACTTCCCAGGTAAGTTTTATGTTAGACTATCTGTTTATGCGGAGTCATTTATATACGTAGATATCTATTGGGATCACCGGGCAGTACATATACGACCGGTCTGGCCTAGCGCGTTAGTGACCCTGCCTGCTACGCCGCGGTCCCGGATTCGAATCCCGGTAAAAAGGGCATTTATTTGTGTGATGAGCACAGATATTTGTTCCTGAGTCATGGATGTTTTCTATGTATATAAGTATGTATTTATCTATTTAACTACGTATTGTATATCGTCGCTTAGCACCCATAGTACAAGCTTTGCTTAGTTTGGTGCTAAGTTGCTCTGTGTAAGTTGTCCCCAATATTTACGGTGCTGTTACACGGGAAAAACAATTGCCAGCAATTCACATACCATTGCCGCGTTTGTTCAATACGCACCAACTAACTAAGGAGCAAACGCGTCAATGGATGTGAATTTCTGGCAATTGTGTTGCCCGTGTAAAGCACCTTTAAGGGCCCACTAACTATCATTGCGCCAAACGGCAACGGCCTGTCAGTTATTCGACGCTGTCACTTTAGTTGCAACTGACAGTGGTCGTCCGGCGGGCTGATTGTCAGTGGGCCCTTTAAAAACTAATGTATTAGAGCTTGAACAGTGTTAAACAATTAATTAATAGAAAATGTACGACAACACTCATTATTATAACCTAACCACAAAATTAAAATTTTGAAAAAAACTTACAACACAGTGGACCAATTTTCATGAACATGGCTAAGAACACTCCCGATTAACTCAGCTTTCAAACAAAAAAAAACTAAATCTAAATCGGTTCATCCGTTCGGGAGCTACGATGCCACAGACAGACACACACACAGACAGACAGACAGACAAACAGACATAATAAAACAAAAAACAGATACGTCGAACTTAAAACACCCCGTCGTTTTTGCGTCGGGGGTTAAAAATGTACGACAACACTATTAAAACGAAGTAGTATACATATGATTATAATTATTATGATAGTATCTAAATAGTCCATAAGAATAGAAATGAACCTCAATGATCGCGTTTTACGTTCTTGGTAGTAAAATATACGGCAATTAACTTTTAATCAGTTAAGCGCAGTAAAGACGAACAGCTATGTTCAAACAATGGCACAGCGATATCACAGCGGCAGGATACCGATCTAACAGAACTTGAAACGCACACACAACACACACTTTTTTAAAGTAGGTATTCTGTATGTAAATCGAACACGGGTGAATCTCAAAACAGTGGTAAGTATAGGTAGGACATTCAAAATGTATTTAAATCACCTACTTTAAATTAGACAACGTCACGGGCAATGTATGTAATTTTTATTTTTAGTTTCTTTTCCGCACTTGTATCGTAATGTACTATTTTCCATTTCTGTTCATAAGTTTTTTTTCTGTTAAATTGGACTTCGGTTTTTCTTGAATAGTTAAAGTTATCTACATACCTATAAGGACATACTCGGAAAAGGCAGCTATCTAAAGCTGTCTTTACACTGGTACTTTTTAAATCTGCTATTTATTTATGACTGCCGTTAGACCGACGTTAGAAACTCAAATAAAATAAAATCGGAAAAATAAGCTAAATACTCGTAAGATCAAATCGAATTATTTTAATAGAAAATATTTCAAATTATATTTTTTTAGTAGACGATCACTAATATAATAAACTATAACCGGAATAAATGTAGAATGATCTAGGATCAAAATGTTATTCATAGAACTCTACAGATTTGACTAAATCCCTCAAGACTCAATTTCTATACAATTTTATTGTTAGACAACATCCAAATAAAATCAAGACTATTCGACTTCAATAGTTTACGACTTACAACATGTCGCAAGGACGCTCCTGAACCGACCTCATTATATCAGGAAAAACGCGATGTAGGAAATGAGCGTTCAACGTACAGCGACATCTATCGGCAAATAGAGTAAACAAATGCGCGCGAGCTAGTATGGAAGATGATTTTTATGGAAAATTGTTTATTGCGTGAACCGATTTTAACCATTTTGCCTCTATTTGAAAGCAGGTAATTTCATTGTTATTTTGTTAAAAAATACAGGTGCAATAAACACCCGCAAGGGCGTTGAAATGGAAAATGTAAATCTGAAAGGTTTTTTATAAATAAAAAAAAAAGTTTTCAAGGTACGTGTACGATTTTATTTTTCCTGTAATATTCATTATAATAGCCATGTTTGGTGAAAATTTCATAAATTTATGTTGGTAAACTTCGGAGATAAGGAGGGGGGAACGGTATTTTTTTTTACATTTTTCTTCAAAAAACATTTTTTTTCCACAACCAAAAAATTATAAAAAATGGTTTTGATATGTACAATTTGAGCTTTTTCTAATGATACCCCACTTGACCTAATTACTTGAAATTTTCAGTTTGGCCATTTTCTATCATTTATATTAATTAATTTAAAATTAATATACTTTCAACTTGTAGAGGTTCACAATGTTAATAACTATTCCAAATTTCATATCGATAGCATAAGTAGTTCTCGAGATATTTAACAATGTGACAGACGGACAGACAGACGGACAGAGTCGCACCATAAGGGTTCCTGTTGTACCTTTTTGGTACGGAACCCTAAAAATAACTAGTAACTCATTGAAAAAAGAATTTTTTTAGAAAAAAAATTTTTGTAAGTGCCAGTTTTAAGAATAAAATTAACTTTTTATTTGAAAATATATCCAGAAACGGAAAAAAAAATCCACAAAAAAAAATTTTGGCGAAATCAGCTTGACGTCATTATAACATTTTATCTTTATTTTGCCCTCAGAAATGCGTAGTTAAGACGATACGCCGTAGGGGTCAATTCTCCATACAAACGCTCTCGACTATTTCCTCCCTGGTTTTTGAAGATAGAGCAATGATTTTTTCAACACAGATTGTTATATTTATCTGTGTCGGAAAGTTTTGATTTTTTTTATATTCTGCTTTTTAAAGATTCTAGAGCCAATCAAAAATTTCCAAAAACGGCTTTTTTCATTGTGGCGCAAAAAAAGGTGTGATACTCAAGATTGGTAACAATTAACCAAAACAACTAAACGGTCCCACATAGATTATTTCATTGTTATTCAGATTCTCAAATTTCGTTCAGATTGATAGTTTTGAAGGAGGAAAGAGTCGAAACGGAACCTCGATTTTAAAGATTTTTTTGAAATATCTTTTGACTGAGTTGTTTTTAATGGACAATTTTTTTCGATAAATCTAGTTAATAACACTATATTTATCTAAAATTCCCAAGTTGAAAGGGGCTCCTTTCCATTTTAACATTTTCGCTACCGTATCCTCTTAAAATCTTTCGGTTTCCTCATATTACACCGTATCATCACATGTATCATCTTTCATTACTATTGTCAAAAGTCTCTTTCAATATGTTTTATTATAAGTAAATATCCTACTAGTGGAAAATTAACTTAGGCGTAGGTCTATCTGGTTGTGTTTTAAAATACCTTAATGCACAGCTGTCATTATCCACAATCAACCAAGTGTTTACTAAGGTTACCATATCCTACATTATACCACCTCTGACACTGATTTGCACTGCCTTGCTACACGCTTTTATTAAACACGGTGATTTTATTAAATTAGCCTTCATTAAACCATTTTGCACTTTATGTTTACAACTTAGAAGTTTTTTTTCTCGTGTACCGGTTTGTGCGATATCGGAATAGAAAAGGCGTGTTAATCGCATAGAGTTTCGTGATAAACTGTTAGAATTATTCTGCGAGCATGCTGCGGACAACCAATTTGAATCCTAGGCCACTCTAGAACCCTGTCTCATTTAAACCATGTTCTATTTGCCATAAGAAGTCACATTGACGTTGACTGTGAAATGGTTTTACGGTGGCCTATGTTTCAAATTGGTTGACTGTACAGAGTAGTCACGGGTGTCAGAGCTCGCAATGTTTCATGATGGGATTAGTTACGTCTTTTATGTGGTGACAGGATAGGTCGTACACATGTCTGGGGATAATAATAAATCGTATGAAGGATGAATCGAATAAAAATTAAAATGAATAACTAAAGGAGATAATAATCATATCGTCGCTGCGCGTGCAAAATTCGCTATGTGATTTTTAACGATTTTTCGTTTTCAATGCCATTTTAAACCTTATTTCTTAATACATATGCTCCAAAAACAGCGTCGAGCTCATTTCAGTATTACAGGTTTTATCAAAAGTAGGTATGTAGGTGATGCCCATACATTGAATGTTCTTCTTATAATCGCTAACTGCAATAAATCACATAACTACATTATCTTCTTATAACAGCAGTTTTGATTGCGCCTGCTATGTGAATTATGACACATAGCTATATTTTTGGAAATATTGTATAAAAAGATGTGTTAGATGTTTGTGCCCGATTTTTACAATCTGATACATAGCGATAATTTTGTACTATTTGTAGAAATCGTGAATGTTTCCAGATCGTGTGTTTTGCGTCACATAGCAGGCTTTTCTTATAAAAATCTAGCCTACTCTCTTAAAACTTGTTTAAATGGTGTATGGTAGGTGGGTTTGTCGTCAAGTATAACGTCTATAAATGAGACAGAGAGTGTAGTTTCCCTTTTTATTGAGACTATGTCTGAAAGTACTCACTCTGACCGAATAGTTATTTTTTAATATTTGTTAAAAATAAATCATTTCAAAATCTTTTTCAAATCAAAAGGGAAAAATGGAACCCTTATACAATTATGTACTTTCTTGTCAATCCGTTTATCTATTTGTCAATATTCTTTATTTCGGAAAAACCCTACTCAAGTGTACTGTCACAGTATAATAAAGAGTACTATCGTACAGTATGGCCACTCCCGCTCCCCGCTGAAAGTGCCTCCCACCCCCTCTCGGTTACCTCACAGTTACCGCCTGTTAAAAACACGAACAGTCGACCTGTCACATGTCACTCATACAAGCATGGTACGCGTTCACCTACACTAGCTTAGACTGTGTGCTAGGAACGCGCCTCTTTCATATATGTGATCGCCAGTGTCTGAGGTGTGGTACTGTACCGTTCCTTGAAGCTGTATAAAAACCTTATTTCTAAGTAAATGTAACATAGGTTAATTGAGTTGAAAAAAAATCTATACTCTCAAGGAAGTCAAAATTAATAGGGTACTTCCGGTTGACTTAAACTATGAAATTTGGAAAATAAATCGTATTACACCATACATCAGTACATGATTATTAATATAGTTGTGAGAAAAAAAATAGTAAAATGTACACGTAACTTTCGGTGTTCGAGCCAGACTAGCATTATCCGGTTTTTTCAAGTTAAACATGCATAGTGAAAACTTATTCAATACATAAATGTTTACATAATACCACATTGAGCAACTTCGTAACTGAAATAACTTCCATTCATAAAAATTAATGGAATAAATATATTATTAGAGTTGTAATATATTGGTAGTAATATATTAATTTAATCGAGTCTTTTATTATGGTATTGTGTATTAAGCTTATAGTTCTAATTCGTATTTTTTCTGAAATAATTAATTCGAAAATTAATTGATAAATTACAAATAAACAACAACATAGTTAATTCAAATCATATGATTAAATAACTATGTGACGATAAAGTGCTCAAATTGTATTTTGTTCCTTAAGAATAAAATCTAGTTATGTGATTGTAAGACACATACCGGTTATTTACGACTCAAATTATAATCGCTATGTAACATATTTTTGAAAAAATATTTTTTTAACCTTATAATAACTAAAATATAATTTCAAGTAATTTCTTAATGTATGCAAAAGTGAAAATACTTATTCCATAAAAATATTGATTTATTTATGTTCAATAATTGTCGAAATAAACAGTTTTTTGTGTCTCCTGTAAAGTAGGTTAAAACACATAGCGAAATTTGCACGCGCAGCGACGATATTTAAAAATATTTTAGGCTAGTTACTCACATGTAATAGGTAAGGTATATTGCCTTAATATAATAGCGTATGCTTGTTTAAAACGAGGTCTGTTCGGCAAATTCTTCGAGTGTAATATTTTATAAACACGTTTACCTATACTTAAATTTGCGCGACTTCAGCCTCAGTACTAAAAAGGTGAATACATTCATTGAACATAAATTTTGTATACAATGACAAATCCACATTTTGTAATATATTTAATAGGTATAATATAACACAAAAACTTCCCCATTCGCTACAGACTTTATTGATTTAACTACATATTTATCAAAAATGTGACAATGCCAGACCTGCATGATGTAGTCGTTCATTATTGTTTGTAACATTTTATTAAATTCTACTTATTAAACACAATTTCTATTACACTACATGATAATGAAACCACTGACAAAATATACTGGCTACATAGAAACATCGAGCTCATGGTTCCAATTAGACAGTAGGTGCTAAGCCCAGACGCCTTGACCAAGACTCGGAGCGATCCATACTTTATACACAGGCATTGGAACAGATACCTAGCCAACGATACAATCGCTTACGCTTACGCCGTGGTTTTCGTGGACGACGGTCGGGCGATGGCGAGATGACTCGTTGCGGCGCGTCGAAATCAAACCTTCGATCTTTGCGGAAGTGTCTTGGGCGACGACGATGTACTATCGATTATTGGCGATGCGATGCAACGCGACGGCGACGGTCGCACGACCGTCGTCCACGTAAGCCACGGTTTTAGTAAGCGCATCGTAGCTAACTCTCCTGGGTAGCCAAATACAATACAAATAATACAATACAAACACTTTATTGCACGCCTTGATAAAATACAACAATACAAAAGAAGGAAGCAACACGAACAAAGGTAAGGTAGGCACGAACAGGCGGTCTTATCGCTAAAGAGCGATTTCTTCCAGACAACCTTAAGGTAGCGGAAATTAAAAATGCTCAAATGCTTACTATAATATCGTTTTCCCCTCACTAGCTCGGAAACACGTGTTTTGTCCTTTAATACCAGCGGGTAAAAACGCATTTTATCCACTAGTGGGTAAAGTAATTTGACCTTGAATAAAGTCAAATTAACTGCTTTAAAATTGATAAAAGTAGGTGAATCTAGTAATAAAGATGATTTACCACCTGTGGAACTACTGGAAGCAGTGATAAACGCATTTTTTGCGTTGTAGTTTCCTCGCTATAGTGAGGGGAAAAGTTTTGTGTTACACTCGGGTGCAAATGTATTTTACTTCTCGTGTGTTAAATTAGCTCGCAAGTTCAGGATTCTATTCTCGAACCACTCGCTTCGCTCGTGGTTCAACTATAGAATCCTTTCACTTGCTCGTTTTTCAATTCCACACTCGGCGTTAAAATACAACTTTGCCCCCTTGTATAACAAATAACTATTTTCCTAGCTAGTTATTTCTATCGCTTTTCCATACTGGCGCGACAGAGCCAGACTGAGTTTTGTTTCGATCGGCGTCTAGCGTCAATGTTTGTCTTTTAAGCTAGGCCGGCTGATGTAGTGGCGCGACAGAGCCAGACTGTGTTCCGATCGACAGATATCGTCAATGATTGTCACTTCGGCTAGTCCAGCAGATATCTATAGCGATTGACATGCCAATGTCTTTATTAAAGGAATGGACTCTTTTGAGGTATTTTAATTAACAATGGTGATTTTTAATTTCAAAAGCAAACTGAATATGGAAGCAGAAGACTTATAGAGACTTAGTTAATTACTTTCGTATACCTATAATTATTAATTAGCCTGTATATTATCTCGCGGAGAAACCTTAAAGTATCTAATTAAACTACAAAGGAAATAATTACATACTGTTAAGTTTTCGCAACTACAGAACGTTAGGGTGACTAGCCAATATGTGACAATCGCTTGTGCTACAAAACAACTTGACAACTTGCGTCTCAACAAAACAACTTGCGTCTGTACTTTTTAGCACGAAAGTGATTTTTATTTCGTTCGCGTATCTTAGAAAAAGGTGCCAAAAATATAAAAACCAAGGAAATATATGTTATAATAATTATGAATTTCTTGTATTATGGGTTGAATTAATTCATAATTCTGGTTTATTTGTGGCTATATACTTTTTGTGTAACCTCCTAGTGGTTTACCTACTCAATAATTTACCAAAGAGGATCGAGTACAGTCAACCAATTGGAACCCTAGGCCACTCTACAACCATGTCAAAATGATAAGCAGTAAGAAATTTCTCAATGTGATTTATAACGTCACTATGACATAGTTCTACAGTGGCCTAGGGTTGTACTACTACTGTACACAGAGAATTACCGTCAAAGGACTAAAACTTTTGAACCTCAGGCTTGACAATTTTGTTCATATTTTTAACTTGATATGTGTGAAAATTGTCAAATAATCTTAACGCCATCTAGCCGAAAATCAACTAAAGGCTTCCCCAGGCGCCATCTACACGACCGTACATTTCTATTGATGGTTCCGAGATACAATTACATATATGACTATTTTTCTTATTATTGTTCCACATATATATTTTTTAAATTAATTATTGAATTTGTTCGAGAGTATTTTCTATTTTTAAAATGTTAATGATACCCTAATTATGATAATTTAATTTAACTTGACATGTAACTTTGATATGTAAAATTTTTAATTTTATGAATAAATGAATATGAATATGAAATACGTTTCTTCTTAACTTTTTCGTTTCGTTTTTTTTTTTACTTTATTTGTATACGGAGTTAGATATGTCTTTGGTTAGGTATACTCTATCTCGACATTCAATATGTTAATTCAAAGCGAATTGCCTTCGTTTACCATTAAATTGTATCTTAACTAAATCAAGCCACATTATCAATCTGTCGGTCAGAATAAATCATGCCACTCACCATGACTAGCGAATTGGACAAATATAACCTTTAATATCATGTTAATAAGAATAGAATAGAATAGAATAGAAATATTTATTTGCATGAATACGTTACAATAAGATCTTATAAGTAAAATATTTAGTCACAGTATCCCGTCGACTTAACATCAACATGCAAATTATTTACAGTTTGTACATGAAGGTACGAGTACTAATTAACTAACTATGAGCATGCAATCATTATACAATTAAAAAAAAGTATATATAAAAATGACAGTAAAGTAGAATTAGGATAGTCAATGAATGAAAAGTAATAATTATAAACTAGGGTATTATTCCAGAATTGTCAAAAGCTAAAGCAATAAAATAATTTATGTCAACACCAAATCAGCAATCCTCATTACATTCCAAATAATCCTTAACTGAGTAAAAACAGTGTCCAAGTAGCCACTCAGTCAATTTTATCCTTAACTCATTTCCGTTTAACATTCTTAAATATTTAGGGAGGTTGTTAAAAATTACAATACACATGTTAAATGCATTTCTCTTATATACATCAGAGTTGCATGCTGGTTGGTAAAGAAGATGTTGGTATTGAGCCCGGAGTTGTCTTGTAAACATTACTTCACGCTTTGTAAAATAATCCGGGTGGTTAATTGTAAACAGACTCACTTTCAAAATATACATGCAAGCTAGTGGGAGAATGTGAAACTTTTGGAATAGAGGTTTGCATGGGGCATCAAATTTAGCGCCAGCCAATGCTCGTACACAAGCTTTCTGGAGTATAAAAGCCCTCTGAACTTCCACAGAGTTACCCCACAATAATAGGCCGTAATTCAGAGTAGAGGAAACGTATCCGTGGTAAGCTGTTATTGCGGCTTGTGCGGAAACTGTATGTGTTAGATTTTTGAGGGCAAATACAAATCGCGCTAGTTTAGAGCACACTGCGTCGACATGGTGTTTCCAGTTTAAATTTTCATCAATTGTCAAACCTAAGAATTTAGCACTATGAGATTCTACAATTGGAACATTATTCAGACTAATAGCAAGATTTGCAGTTAAATTTGAATTGTGATGGTGAAATTGTGTAAACAAAGTCTTATTGACATTAATATGGAGGTAATTACACTCTGACCATGAATTAACATCTGCCAATGCTTTATTTATGTCCGCTTCGTAATTATTTATATCACTTCCCTTCACTATTAAAGTAGTGTCGTCTGCAAAAATGACGCATCTTTGCGATGTAGATAGTGGAAGATCATTTATATACAATAAAAATAATAAAGGGCCCAAATTACTCCCTTGTGGTACCCCTGTTCCATTAACCCGATACACAGATCTAAACTTTTTCTTTAGAAGGTTGTTCTCTTCTGTGACCATTCTCGTAATTTCCGTACACTGTGCTCGGTCAGTTAAATAACTTTTCATCCAATCCAAAACATTACCCCTGATACCATGATATTCAAGCTTGTAAAGGAGTTTCGAGTGATTGACGCAGTCAAAGGCTTTGCTCATATCGAGATAAATACATGCTACAGGTAATTTCTCATTAATAGTCTGTGTTATGTCCTTGATAAATTCAAAGCAAGCTAGTTCAGTTGACCGTTCTTTTCGAAATCCAAATTGGTCTGGTGATAGAATTTTATTTAATTCCAAGTATTCAGATAGTCTCACAAACATAGCCTTCTCAATGACCTTTGAGATGACAGGAACCAAAGTAATAGGCCTATAATTATTTGGATCTTTTTTGTCGCCTTTCTCAAGAAGCAAGGTACGCGTCTTCTTCAATGACACCATTTTTATTTAGGGCAAGCGCTGATCGTCAGTCAATTTAATGAGCATGTCGTGTCCATATAAAGTAGTGTAGAATAGGGACCACAAATGACATTCGAATTTGAACTCTATTTCAAACTATGTACGAACTTATTTAGATGTTATTGATTGAAGTTAATGTTAAATATTTTTTAACTCACATTCTTTAAGTACATACTTGAATTGACAAAAAAATACTATCAGGCGTATAACACACTTACAAATAGTGCGATAGGGACGGCCTGATGTTTTATCGTTTATCGTGCGACCATGCTTGCCTTCCAGCCGGCGTATTATGCTTCCAATTTTATCACTTATCCACGTGGATAAGACATCTGTCGCCCTCACACTGACACACTTACCAAAGCGTGACGGATGCTTTATCCACATAGATAAGTGATAAAATTGGAAGCATGATACGCCGGCAGGTCTATGTATTTTATCCTAGCGTCATCCTTAATGAGGTATTTCTGAGTATGTATGTATGTATGTATGTATAAGCTTTATTGTACATAAAGGAAACAAAAGAGACACTGTTACAGAGTCAGTAATATACAATGTAGGCGGACTTATCCCTTAATGGGATCTCTTCCAGTCAACCTTTGAGGAAATGAGTAGAAGCAAATTAACGATGAGTGACCAATTTAAAAATGTATAACCACTAAAATAATTAAATGCAAATTTTGTATACACATGGTAACAAATATATACATATACAATTACATTAATACACCAATATATACATATATAATAATATAATAATAAATAAAAAATGAGTTTAGTGGAGTATTAAAAATTTATGTTATAATAAATTCTGCTCATCATATTTTATTAAATCCATCAAAAAATGTTGAGGAAGCAAGGAGTTTTAATATCTACTATTACCAAAGTGGCTGTCTAAACTTTGTATCTGAAACGAAAAGTAAGTAGTTAATTTTCTTTCAACCGCAGTTCTATGTGCTCTGCCAACCCTTTGTGGGGATACAGACGAGAATTTATATACTCCTATGTATCTAAAAGGAAAATTTATAATCAACATTTACAGATGTACTTAGTGCGAAATGTTTTTCTTTCGTATTTTCACGCAGACTCACGAACGTGTCACGCTATTTCAGTCAGTGTTAGAACAAGAAGTTGGTACAGTCAGCCAAGAAAGTGGTTTACCACTTTTAGGCTCTATTTAAAACACATAAGATCGAAGAGTGGTAAACCACTTTTTTGGCTGACTGTACTGACCATATAGCACGATAAGTGCGAATCTTTACGTGAAAGAAAACCATTTCGCACTACATCTGTAATAGTATTTTATGCAACAGGCGTTTAAAGGAGGTCAAAAGAGACGAGTGGCGTGGGTAACAATTTGAGGCGAAGCCGAAAATTGTTATTGAGACGCCACGAGTATTTTTTGACTCAGTTAAACACCGTTGCATACAATACTTTTTCTACGACCATGCACTTAGTTTTTAATAGTTTTCTTGAATAACTTTCGTGAAATTCACACTGTTTCCTGTATTTTGACTCAAAGGTTTGCACTGTCAGCTCGGCTGCCCAAAGCTTTCCCGCGCACGCCCGCAGTGTCGTTATAAGGCGTTGCCATGGTTACAGAGCCAAACAATGCGTTTTCAGTTTTTTCGATACTGCGCGCATGCGCGGAAAGCCGGCGGACGCTGGCTTTGGGGAATAGTTAGACCTTTATACAGGGTTTTAAAGATCTGTGCACGACCCTGTAAATGACGGATAACAGTTCGGGAGTAGAAAAATATTTTATTATGATGTGAGTATTTCCTTATGTAAGGTAACGGCGGCTATCAACGCGGGTATCGAAATCGACGTCCATTACCGCCGCATTTGCAAATACGCATTTTATAGGCAAACCGACCAATTTCTTAAAAAAAGTTACTCACACAAAGGAAGCCTGTTTAGTTGACTAACGCACATATAGGCGATAGAGAGTGTGAATGAAAGAAGACGCTCGCTATTTGACAGTTTTTGCCACGGGGCCGCGAGAAGAGGTTGTGTCATACTGACGTGTGACGCTAAACATAAATGAACTCCAATCTCATTTAGTAGTTTACGTAATAATTATGGCAAACAGGTGAAAGTTATGCATTTCAAATTATTGTTTATAGTTTTCTACATGACTTCTGAGTACTTTTTACGTATTGTTTAGCCTGGAAATGTGTTTAAAGTGGAAATTAAAAGACAGCGGTGAAAGGCGCCATTTCGTGAGTAGATTCTATTACTGTGGTATACCACGGTAATAGTTAAAGTAGTGATATTAGTTCTTTTTGCTTTATTTTAAGTATATGTGATCAGTTATATAATGTCTTACAGTTGTTTCAATCTTGATCTATTCACGCTATCAAAGAACTATTTACGCGGTATGAAAATTATTCAACAAAACCTTAATTTTTAGCAAAAACTTCATGACTGATTTCGTAGTTTCTATGAAAACCGTTAATTTGTCAATTTTTTAAACATTGACATAAAGTCTGATGCTTACTTACCAGTTATGTAAACTTGGTTTTAATATAAGGTTGCAATATTTTATTTTGATTTGTAATGAAAATACATCTGTATGACTTTGTTTTTATGGGTCGGTATTAGATTTTATAATACTCCAATTTATGCCTATTACCGATGGTACGATCAGATAACCCTCGGTAATAGAATATATAGGAATCTATTACCGATCCATGCAATATTTGTTTGGGTCGGTAATGGGTTCCTATAGAAGTATCTATTACCGAGCGACATATTAGTCTTGTATCAAAATATGACATTTAGTGTACCGTAAGTACAGATTTCTTAGGTGAAACTGAGTCTTCTGTGGGTATTCATAAAGGAGGATAGTATAGGTATATGTATTTGTCATAATTTTTATATTCAACCGTCGGTATTAAGCTCCGAATTTTGAGATGGGTTTCTATTTACCGATGGCAGAAAAACACTGTCATTCATACCCTCGGTAATGAAATCTCAATTCGCGTTAATAGAACTGCAACCTGTTCATTACCACGGTAATAGAAAATTTAGGTATGTTGGCTTCAATAATCATTTTATGACATATAATAAACTAAAATGATCCTAAAACTCTTCAAAACTAATAGTTTAATAAATACTCTTCCATAAAAAAAATATTTGTGGTCGTTAATGAGCTTTGATACCCTTAATTTTTTGGTATCTTTTGAAATCTGCCTAAGTACCACGTTAATAGGCGCCATTACCTTATTTAGTTTAATGGAAATTGTTTATCTCTGGTTAATGGTGAATCATGATAAATAAATATTAAATACACAATAATTATCAGTGATGATATTCAGGTATTCCTACTTAAGCTCGAGGGGAATTCTAATTATCGTATATTTAATATCAATTGTACGTTTAAGAATGTTCTAAAATATTTATTTATTTATTTTATTTAAACATACGCCATTAAATTGGCTCTAGAAACGATATGGATCGGATACGTTCGTTTTTGTTTGAAGAAATGTCATGTGTGACATAATAATAATACAAGATAGTTGGCAGCTATTTTGACATCCCCGCCGGTGAAAAATATTTTGAACGTCAAACTTGGCTAAAATTTTGACATTTATTTACCTAATCTTTGCAGAGGCGGGGTTATCAAATTCATAGCCAGCTTATCTTGACTCCATTGCATTTAGACGTATTTTTTTGCAAATCCGATAGAGATAGATAGCTAAGAAAGAAATAGTATCGTGAGCGTTTGTGCATTAGGCTACGCACACTGATCAGACAAATTAGATAATATGGATTAGGTTCATGTTTAGTCCAGCTTATTCCCCAAATTTCGACGGGATTTGGGAGGCTGGAGTTAAATCAGCCGTCACCTTAAACGTATTGCCAGTAGGGCTTCCCTGACATTTGAAGAGCTACTTCAGATCAGGCAAATTAGATACGTAGATAGAAAAAAAATGTCATCATAATCATCATCATCCGGACGTCATCCACCCCGACCCAATGAACGCAAACAATATAGGAGTTAAGTATTTATATAGTTTATTTACAAATTGATTGCCATTTTTCTTGTCTGTAGTCCCCTCCCCTCGCACCTCTACTACTTTCCATTATCGAAAGTGACATGTCTTAACCAAACTTGTGACTTTTGACACTTACAGATAATTTATGGTGACATACGCTACCGAGCAACGAATTCCAAAACTCAGGAGTGGATATCAAATATTAATAACATTTGCACTCAGATTTAATTAAACCTGATAAAATTAGAATATACTCGTACGCATGCCTATCGATAGCTATACAAAGACATACACGTATACATATTCATAGAGGCCTAGCCAACGTCACAATAGCTTAAATATGCTTCATAGTTTGCTTTCCCTATTGCTTTTGCGACAGAGCCAGATTGCGGTTCAATCTCCAAGTAGCCTGAACGATTGCTAGGCCGGCAGGAGTTGTCAACTCAACTCCATGGGGCCGGGAATGTCGGGATACCTGCCTCACGAGAATAACAATATAATAAATGGAAAAGTGTGGCTCCGAGTTGAAAATTCCAACAAAGAACCTTATTAATGTTTCAAAATTTGGACAAAGTTTTGAAATAACTTGGGGAGGGATTTTGGAATAATGCCAAAGAGGACGATCGGCTGCATTTTTAAAATCGCTTGCTAAAATTTTATGCGGACCCTTTCACTTTAGGCAATTAGAATAGGAATTTAAATGTCAGTCAAAAAATACAGGAAAATTTTTAATGTTTCCAAAATGTCCTATGATATGAATTGTTGTAAGTAATAGTAAAATAAATTAATTTGGAACTACGTATAAGTACACGTAGTTCAAAATTGAACATTTTTTAAATGAGAATCTTTGACATCAAATATCTATTAAACTACGTACAGTCAACAACACAGCTGTGAATACAGACAAAGTGCCAAAAATACCTTAATATACAGGCAATAAAGTTCTGTATACATATTTTTGGCACTTTGTCTGTATTGACAGCTGTGTTGTTCACTGTACCTATGTATATTGTATAATGTAGAGCTGTCAGTTGCTACTTGGTACTAAATATCAGAGAAAACCAGTTGTATAGGGTATTATAGATAGAGTCAGCATCAAATATACTGTAGCAACAGAAGTGGCCAAATAGTGCACCTCCAACACTTCTGGTGTTTCGGGTGTCCATGGGCGGCAGTGATCGCTTACCATCAGGCAACCTGTCCGTTCGTTTGCCTCCTATCCCATAAAAAAAATAGATTATCAAAGTTACGTCGCCGTCGTGAGGAACTGTTTGGACACTTGGTTGATACAATGTATTTGACGCTGACTTTGCTGCACACTATTATACAACCTAAAATCAGCAAAATCTGCGTCAATACAAAGTTTTCAGTACAGATGGTGTTTTTTTTACGCACTAGTGGGAGAAGTGGTTCATTATATGTCAGGTCGAAACTTCGGAGGTCCATCTGTACTGAAAAACGTCGTTCGATACACGTGCGAAAAGGAAATTCGTAACTTGTGTCGATTTAAAACACTCCCTTCGGTCGTGTTTTAATTTATCGCCACTCATTTCGAACTTCCTCTTTTTCGCACTTGTATCGAAATGTACTATTTCTTTTTTATCGCTATTATTTAGGCACACAACTAGGTAATAAGAGATAAAGTCAGGTGGAATAAGAGTGATAGAAACAGAAGAAGTAACGAGACTGTTTCTCAGTGATAGTGATGGTGAATACGGGCACCAAATGTTGCACTTACCCCACTTGACCATACCTAAAACAATAGTTTTAATTAAGTACACATTCAATGAAAATTAATAGACTACTTGTTAGTGTTAAACTCACAGAACTTAATTTAGATAGAAGAAACAAATGCATATATTTGTATAGGGCCCGAGCGTGTCAAATTTTGTACTAAAGTTGATTCTTGCCTGTAATTTTAAATATGTCTCAGGCTCTTGATTGTTCATAATTTTTGTGTTGTTGCAATTGAATATCACGTAACGAGGCATTTTTTATGTTTTGGTTGACTTCAACTTACAAAAATTGACGCCCGAAAGCTGCAAGCTGCGAGTAAAGACGGACAACTCAGTGGATTTCACTGAGTTCATTTGACACGCTAAGTAGATACGTTTGCTTGATCTACGGTATATATGACATCTGTGGTTAAACTACAATAGCTACATTAGTTTATAATGTAACATAATCATGGTTATTTATTACAATCTGGCCCCGTAGCCGAATGGCATTTCTACGACGCGAAATGAAAACGAAACGCCGCGAAAGGTAGTCTGGCTCTGTCGCAAGAATGATAGAGATATATATCTACGAGCGTTTCGTTGGTGAGCGTTTCGTGAGCGTTTGTGCATTCGGCTACGCACGCAGGGTCTATAAGGAAAAATAGGTATATTTTTACCAGATTTTGCCGTTGTAGAATGTAAAAACTTACCTGTAATAAAAAAAAATGATAAGTATATTATTCATTATAGAAGAGTTGGATATTAAAAACTTAAATACAAACATAATAAAATGTAACATGAGTCCAACCATGACAAGTTGGCAGCGATTTTGAGAGCCCGTGTATGTGTTATTTCAAACGTCAAACTTCTTTTGAAATATGACGTCTATTAACCCTTGTTCTGGCGGGCCTGTTAAAATCGCGTGGCCTATTTCACAATGGTGACAATTGTCGTCAGACAGCGACACTTCGCCGTTCATTGCCTGTTCAACGAGGAAATATTGACGCTGAGTAACAATGTTACTTATCAACCCAGAAATAGGCTTAGAATTGTCAGTGTCACGTAGCCCACTGATAGCCCACTGATCAATCAGTACAAATGTTAAGCGACAATTTAGGTTTAAGAAATCACTTCTGAAATATTTAACAAAACTAACCATATACTTATGAGCCTGATACATATAACCTACAGCCTATTTAAGTTACGTAAGTGAGTATAAGTATGTGACTTTTCAATAAAAATGTACCACAATATCGGTTGTCGCTAAGATCGATTTAGGTTATAAATATTCCCTCTAGTCTTACCGCGTAGTTTTACCAGTTGAACCACTGGCAATTTTCTTCCCAATAGACTTACTGATAGTAAGGGCCAGGCAATAGGTAGGTTAGGTTTGTTAGGTACCTATTATATAGATGCCCGAAGGGCAAACAGTTGCACGAGGCTCCGTCAAAACAATTGTCGCGTCTGGTTTCGTACAAAAAAGCGAAGTCTTAGAATCAGTAAGTCAGCGAGTGGTTCAGGCATTCGCCCGGTAAGCGGAGTACGCTGGTTCGATTCCAGCTCGGAACACTGGAGGCCTTGGTCACTTTTTCTTTGTATATGACATTTATTTAATGTTTATAACATAATAGTAGTGTTACTACTTAAAAAATACAAGTTAAAATATTTTCTATGAAAATAATTTAATTTGTTCTTAGAGTATGAATGGCAGCGCCATCTCTCTTCGCTAGCTTGTAATCACCTGAGTTGATTCAGCTAGGAGGTCTAACCATACTGTTCTACCTCAGGAATGGCAGAGGGCGCCACGAGCCTTCGGGAATGTCATATACTTGGAAATTTCGACCCTTGTCTTCGTGCACCGATGGCCGAGTGGTTCAGGCATTCGCCCGGTAAGCGGAGTACGCTGGTTCGATTCCAGCTCGGAACACTGGAGGCCTTGGTCACTTTTTCTTTGTATATGACATTTATTTAATGTTTATAACATAATAGTAGTGTTACTACTTAAAAAATACAAGTTAAAATATTTTCTATGAAAATAATTTGATTTGTTCTTAGAATCAGTAAGTCTATTGGCAATGGTTCCAATGGTTCAACTGGACTACGCGGTAAGACTACAGAGAATAGGTCATCGATTTCATATATTATTACTTATTACTAGTTTTTTCCCGCGGCTTCGCTCTCCTTGAATTTGAATATTGCGGAATACTCCATACAAATTTACACCCCCCGTTTAAGGGAAGTAGGGGGTTAGAAAGAGACAAAAAGTAGTCTATGTCACCTTCCATCCAGTCAACTATCTCCACTTACAAAATCACATCAATTCGTCTCTAGCTCCGTTTTGCCGTGAATGACGGACAAACAAACAGACACACACACTTTCCCATTTATAATATTAGTATGGATTGACAACCGTCAACAAGTACCCTTTTGATTGAAAATGGTACTTATATGTGAACCTCGTCTTTTGAAAATACTTCATAATGCGTTGCCTAAATGTAGTCTGTGTTGGAAGGTAATAACGACATGAGCGAGCACCGTAAACCAATTTCGTCCCTAAGTAACCGAATGGAAAGTTCCATCAGGCCTAAACAAACAAGCGTAGTCCATCGGCAAATGTAACACCTAAACAACGTAAGTCCCTTTCCTTTATTGTACAGTCGAAATTAATATTGAGTATTTTTGTGTGGCATACCAACACAATGTCATGCCAAAGTATACTATTTATTAAATGATGAATCAACATCCATTTTACTAAATTGAAAAAAAAATGAGCTTATTTTCTCCCATATTCCTTCGAAGTTATCATCGATGTTTATGATAAGTATAGGCAACAAATGTAGACGAGCCATGGGAAGCAGTCATCGCCGCCCATGGACATAAGCAACATCAAGGGGGCCACTTTTGCGTTGGAGACATTTAAGAACCCTAAATACATCACTGTTAATTGGGAGCTTCATTTTCACGACTCATTTTCCACACAGACTTTTCATTTATAAAATAACTACAGATCTCTCCATATAATTGGCATAAATTCTGCCGAGTGTACATTGATGACCCACATATTTGGCCTAATGGCCTGAGGGACTTTGGAATTGAATCGTGACTTCGATTTACGCACGTAGAACATTTGCGGTAACGCCGTTACTGGCGAATTCGACATCGATGGATGTTTTTAGGGTTCCGTAGTCAACTAGGAACCCTTATAGTTTCGCCATGTCTGTCTGTCTGTCCGTCCGTCCGTCCGTCCGCGGATAATATCAGTGACCGTTAGCACTAGAAAGCTGAAATTTGGTACCAATATGTAATATATGTATATCAATCACGCCGACAAAGTGGTAAAATAAAAAGTGAAAAAAAAATGTTTTGTTAGGGTAGCTCCTAAGTGTACCTAAAGTGGGGACTGTTTTTTTTTTTTCATTCCAACCCCAACGTGTGAGATACTGTTGGATAGGTATTTAAAAATGAATAAGGGTTTACTAAAATCGGAAATAATCTATCCTTGACGATATGCATGGCAAATTTGTTTTTTATCAAGCAGAAACATCTGTGTGTGACACTGTTAATTTATAAACTAGGAAAGTGAAAAATTTGCACCTCCGACAGGACTCGAATTGCAACCTTCTGAAACATTGATCTCAGCCGTTCTTCGTTACTCAGTTGGTCAGAGCGGCTGGTTTGGTGTTCCAGAAGATTACAGGTTAGAAAACTGCTGTTCACTTTCTTCTATCACACCAATACGCCGGAAAGGGACAAACGAACTTTGTTTTGAACGAAATTTAGAGTACGTTTATGAATAGTCATTATTAGGAGGTAGTAATCAGTCATAATCAGTAGGAGGTAGGGCATAGCGAATGATATTCCGCTTTGTGTGGTAGGGCACAGCACAGCGGATATCGTCTCGCTCGAATCTAGAGCAGAGCCCAACTGGGGAAGTACCTCCGCCTTACAGAAGACCGCAGCCAAATAGCACTAGACCCTACTCATAGTGTTGTGTTCCTGCCGGTGAGTAAGGCTGCCAGAGCTCAACGAGGGTGCGGTGTGCTGATGACGGGAGGACTTACGGAACTAACTTGTTCCGTCTATTGTCCTTTGAGTCGTCGGCAACCCGAACCCTCCTTGGAACTTGTACACTCCTTTTTGCTGTGTACTTAACACAGCAAAAGGGAGTGTACAAGTTTCTAATGGGGTGGCAACGCGCATGTGACACTGTTTGAGTTGCAGGCGTCCATAGGTTACGGTGACCGCTTTACATCAGGCGGACCGTATACTTGTTTGCCACCGACGTAGTATAAAAAAAAAAAAAAAGAATAAGGGGGCATGTGTTTCCCATAATTAACAAAAAATAGTAACGAAAAAAAAAATTATATTTTTTGTAAATATTAAAACGAATCAAACAGGGCCGTGTCGTGTATCTACCCAAAGAAGATCAAAACTGTGTAACTGTATATCTGATGCGCTCCAAGCTAATAAAGAAATTCTTAGAGAGGTGAAGTCATGAATAAGTTTTTTTGCAAAAAAAACATTTTTGGTGCCAGCAGGGATACGACGTTTCATAACAGAGTTCCTATGGCCACCTTTCTTCTTCATGACTAGATCAGCTCCATGATACCATAATGTTGCATTGTCACGTGATTTACATATGTGTGAAAAATTTCAGCTTAATCGGAAACCGGGAAGTGGGTCAAATTTAGCTTCTTCGTTTTGACGCACACTGACGCCGTGGCTTGCGTGGGCGACGGTCGCGCGATGGTCGCGCGACGGCGATGCGACGCATACGAAATCAAACCTTATCGATATGGAAGCGACGGTCGCGTTGGCAAGTTGAATAAAAACTTGTAAAAAGTAGAAAAGGATTTTGTGAGGAATAAAGATAGGTACGAGTAATGCATATATGTCTGTAATAATAATAAATCTGTTCTAACGCATTTACATGTTTAGAGGTCAGTAAATAAGTGGCATGATGCCAATGCTTCAACCTTTACTTGAAAGGGTTATTAGGTTATGGGCATTAGTGCATTTCAATTCTGAGTCTATCTTGGCATTGTCAACAATGACGGCATAAGAATTAGAAGAATTGATAATGGCAAAGAGAATAATGTTGATAAAAGTACAAAGTTCTGTATAATTTTAAGCAAATTTCCATGCAAATAAAACTTTTCAAATGAGACATTTTCTTTCTTTCAACCAAGTTTTAACCAAGCAGAGATGAATTACAATTACCTACAGTGGCGTTCTTAAGGGAATGCGGCATTTGAATAGTGTATTGTAAACATAATTTTAATTTATATAAGTGGACAATGTCAGTGTTATAAGTATGTATCCATATTATATAGTAATATGTATTATAAATAGGAAAGTGTGTGTGTCTGTTTGTTTGTCCGTCTTTCACGTCAAAACGGAGCAACGAATCGACGTGATTTTTTAAGTGGAGATAGTCAAAGGGATGGAACTACTTTTTTTCTCTTACTAACGCGAGCGAAGCCGTGGGAAAAAGCTAGTACTCAATATTACTTAAACGTATTTTTTTTTCTTATAAACATAGTCGTATCTTTTAGCTACATACTCGATGATACCGCTATCGAAACGTGCTCGTTTGTAAAAATATACGCATAAACATTGCAATTCACTTTAACTTAGTTACCTCTGCGTATCTTGGAAGGCCGGTACATAGCGACCTCACGATGTCATTTCCCACACCACAAGAAAACACTTAACACAATTGTCTACGTTCGACGCAAAAACTGAAAAGAGAGGAATTCTCCTCGCGCGTGTTATCAGCATGCGATCTGACGTAGCCGCTGATAACGATAGTGACTCTTCGTCAGTGATTAAGGTAGTCGAGGTCGCGGGTTCAACGTGGAACATGTTGCTTATTAGACGGCTGGGAGAATATGCAAGAAGTAAGTAAAATTACGAGGGTCATGCCAAAAGAAATTAGATACTCAAAATTTACATACTTTATTCTTTATTACAGCTCTCTATTTTTTCGAAGTATTCACCGTGAACACGTATACACGTTTTCATCCGTCTAAACCACTTAGAAAATACCGATGACCACTCTTCTTTAGACACCTCAGAAATTTCGTAATTATACGCAGCCAACGCATCTTCTTTGTTCTCAAATCGCCTTCCTTTTAATTTTTCTTTAATTTTAGGAAAAAGATAAAAATCACAGGGGGCTAGGTCAGGGGAATATGGGGGGTGGGGCAGAATAGTCACGTTTTTTGAGCTGAAATAGTCAAGTGTTCTAGCGGAAGTGTGCGGGGCAGCGATGTCGTGGTGCCAGAGCAGGTGCCGGGTTCCTGACTTCGGCCGCTTGTCACACCAAGCTGACAGTACTCTTGGGGCACATATGTCACATACCATTCTGAATTAACTGTCTTTTGATCTTCTAGCACTATTGTAGCAATATGTCCCGTCTTGCAGAAAAATGAGGCAACCATTTGTTCTTGTGTGCTTCGGGTTCGGCGACATTTTGTTGGCGTCGGCTCATCTTCAAAACACCATACTGTGGACTGTCGCTTTGTTTCGGGATCGTAGTTATATAGCCATGTTTCGTCACCTGTTAGTATATCATATACGTTTTTGTTCTCGCCTGCGTCGAATTTATCTATCATAAATTTGCACCAATCCACGCGACGGTCTTTCTGTAAATCGGTGAGCTTGTGCGGCACCCATCTTGAACAACGCTTATGAAGAGACAGTTTACTATGAATTATAGTTTGCAATGCTGCTGATCCAATGCTCAGTTCACGCTCGAGCTCTACATATGTAATTCGTCGGTTTGCACGAATATTTTTTTCCACAGTCTTTACATTTTCTTCAGTGACTGCGGTTGGCGGCCGTCCGGTCTTCGCCTCATCTTCAAAGCTCTTCCGTCCTCTTTTAAATTCAGCAAACCAATTGAAAACAGTTGCACGTGAACACGCAGACTCTCCAAAAGTCGAGACTAAAAGTTCAAAACACTCTTGAGGTGTTAAACCTTTTTTAAAGTCATAATATATCATAACACGAAAATCACGTCGAGTAAGCTCCATTGTTGCGGAAAATTCCCGCCAAAATTATTTAGAAAAAAAAAATAATTAAAAAAGGAATCCTAAGAATTTCCAAGTGTTCCATTTTTAAATTTATAAGCAGATAACCTACCTTTACATTGGTGTATAACTGGCCAGTATCAATCAAATGACCATGGAGTATCTAACTTCTTTTGGCATGACCCTCGTAAAAGAATGCACATCGAGTGAGTACGGATAGGTTCATCCTCTCAGCCCTCATCTCAGGGGAGTATAGGCTACTTGACCCTTTTTTAAAGTCTATCTTATATTATTAATTACTGTCCAATGAACCGAAAAAAAATATTACCATATTTTATTATGACTTCAAAACCGAAAAAAACATTTTTAAAGTATACTTTCACTTAATCAGGCAAAAACAACATTAGCCATGTTAATCTATAGATTGTCTGTGCATAACGTCAATCGAATTGAACGCAAAATTTTCTGACATTTATGTATGAGGCATAAAGTTCATCATGTCAGTGATTGACTCGACATAAAGTTAAGTTAGGTTCTATGACGTCATCACATCGCTGACAGCGTTTTCGGTGGCCAAATATTACACACATTTTCAATCGACAGGAAACAACCATTTTTTGTGCCAAATTCGATATGAGTCTAGTAGCCTATTGTTACTTGTTACTGCCATGCACAGGCTCGCACAGAGACGCGCCGCAGACAGCTTGAAAATTGTCAGTTTTGCTTAATGGTGAATATTCTTGACAGCATTTAAGCAGTGCGTTGAGAAAAACTTTAAAATGAGGTTTCCAATGCTGCTAGGCGGCTGCTAAGATCTTAGCTGTAGCACTTCAGTAGGATAAAATTTAGACCATTTCCATTGAAGCAGCGGTGCATTTTTTGTGCAATTTCCAGTCGAAAGCGAATACCATTATATTTACTGACTACAATACTGACTCTTCGTCAGTCCGAGTAAGGGGGTCTAGGTCGTGAGTTCAATGTGGATGAACATCTCGCTTATCAGGCTGGGATAATAACTATTTGTGCGACGTGTTTAGACAAACTTTGAAATGAGGTTTCCACTATGTCTGAAACATCAGCGCACAGTTCTTATACAAGTTGCAATTGAATTCCAGTCCAGTCCGCCAGTATCAGTTCTTAAAGCTCACAAGCTTTGGCATCCTAGCCATATTTACCTTATTCATAAACTGGAAGAGATCGCTCTTTATCGATAAGGCCGCTTGTTGTTTACCTCTGTAATAAAATTTATTGTAATGTGTTACTCTAAAGTTATCAAACCGATAAAGTTCGTTTATCCCTTTCTGACGTATTGGTGTGATAGAAAGGGACAAACGAACTATAGGCTTGATAACTTTAGTAGTACGCTTATGAATACGGCTAGTGTTTATTTGGTGCAATAAAATTGAAACCTTTTTCAATTGAAACAGGGTTGCAATGGTTTAGTTTGTTCAGTTTTTAATCAAAACTAAATCATTACCTATATTTTCTACACTACAGGTTACTTCAGTTCAGTAGGTAGGTTTATTTACTGAAAGGCTAGTTTTCTATGAATACTTTTAATAATAAATATTAACGGACACCTTACGAGTATAAAACGTATGGAAGTCTAAATGCCTCATAGTTTTCAAAAGTTGTTAAGGATGTTTCATCGTTTGAGTTGATACGACTTATGTTTTAATTTGTTTCTTTCGTAACCTCTTAAGTCCTAATATTTTTTATTTTATTATATAACTTTCTTTTACCTGGCACAGTCACCGGAATAAATAAGTGATGACACTGATGACTTCTGTACCTTGTCACATTAACGTCACATTAATGTAATGTGTTTGATTTAAATTGAATTTAATATTTATTCCATTAACGAACTATTTCACGTCACTGTACTTGACTACATTGTATATTGCATGTTAGATCCTAAGAAATACAAAACTAATTAGCACGTAAGGTTTAACTCTAAGTGTTAATTTGATGCAATAAATTGAAATTGAACACAACGCCTTGTTTGAAATGTCATACGAAAAGCGACAAGGTACAGAAATCATCACTTCTTTGTGCTGGACTCTGCACATGACCAAGTTCATTAAATCGAATGTAGACCAAGTTCAACAGGAGCCATGATCGGTCTTAAACTCGATGTCAAATATCCATTGTTTCTACATGATTGATGGTCGTAAAAACAAATGATTGCAGTGGCAGCAATCTGCACTTATTAGTATCACACAATCGTTGTTGAGAAATGACATTAATTGATAGATTACAGCGCAGAAAAGGGAATACAATTGATTAATAACAGGATTATGTGCTAAAAAACTTGCATTACACGAATTGAGTTGATTACAAAACATAGTTTTTTTATGAAAAGTATGCGTCATTGGTCTATAAAGTCAACGAAAGAAACGAAAGGCTTGTGAGTGTAATGTGATTTTTTTTTACAAAAAAAGATAAAGCGGCTTCAAATAAGGATGAAATAAAATATTATAATTACTTTAAGTAGGTATATTCGTTATCAATTACTAATAGCTAGATATGCTTGAAGTCGGTGCCAAGCCAAATTAAGAAGAATACCATGATTTTGTTCCCACTTTAAAAGGATGCGGATACTGGGTAAAGAAGTCGGTTAATGAAGAGTGAATTGACTACAAAATAGGTCTTTGTTATACAAGGGGGCAAAGTTGTATTTTAACGCCGAGTGTGGGATTGAAAAACGAGCAAGTGAAAGGATTCTATAGTTGAACCACGAGCGAAGCGAGTGGTTCGAGAATAGAATCCTGAACTTGCGAGTTTTTTAACACACGAGAAGTAAAATACATTTGCACCCGAGTGTAACACTAAACTTTTCCCTCACTATAGCGAGGAAACTACAACGCAATAATTTTTAAGAAAAAAAAACCGTCGCCTTTCGGGTTCTGGTGAAACCTACTTGCGAATGTTGGATTATGTAGAAATGTGTAAGTATTTTTTAAAACTGCTTTTAATGCTTTAATTATTAGATGGCAACACAAATGAATATACGTATAACGTTAAGGTTTGAGGAGTTTCCTCAATTCCTCATGAATCCGATTATATTATAAGAAATCGAAGCTTGACAAACTTTGACTTCAAAACTCAATATGCTTAACAAACATAACTAAATAAATGTCACTGTTCTGAACTTAAATGCATGCTTTTCTTACAAAAATACCAAAGTCACTATGAGTGTGCCGTTCAGGTTTGAGGAGTTTGGTTCTGACTATCATCAGCATTTCCACTGTACCAAATGTCACTGTTCTAGACGTAAGTGCATGCTGTTCTTATAAAAATGGCAAAGTCACTATAAGCGTGCCGTACAGATTTGAGGAGTTTGGTTCTGGCCATCATCAGCAGTTCCACTGCACCAAATGTCACTGTTCTGGACGAAAGTGCATGCTGTTCTTATAAAAATACCAAAGTCACTATAAGCGTGCCGTTCAGATTTGAGGAGTTCGGTTCTGACCATCATCAGAAATTCCACTGCACCAAATGTCACTGTTCTGGACGAAAGTGCATGCTATTCGTATAAAAATACCAAAGTCACTATAAGCGTGCCGTTCAGATTTGAAGAGTTCCGTTCTGGCCATCATCAGCAGTTCCACTGCACCAAATGTCACTGTTCCGTACCTAAATACATGCTGTTCCTTTAAAAACACAAAAATCACCATATGTATGCCTTTCAGATTCGAGAAGTTCCCTCGATTTCTCCAGGGTCCCATCATCAGAACTGGGTTCTGAGAAAAATGGGACCAATCTGTATGCATATACATTCAATCAAAAAAAAAAAAATTTCAAAATCGGTCCAGTAACGACGGAGATATCGAGGAACAAACATAAAAAAAAAAAAAACATACAGACGACTTGATAACCGTCCTTCTTGAGATATGAGGCGACGGTTAAAAAATGCGTTTATCACTGCTTCCAGTAGTTCCACAGGTGGTAAATCGTCTTTATTACTAGATTCACCTACTTTTATCAATTTTAAAGCAGTTATTTTGACTTTATTCAAGGTCAAATTACTTTACCCACTAGTGGATAAAATGCATTTTTACCCGCTGGTATTAAAGGACAAAACACGTGTTTCCGAGCTAGTGAAGGGAAAAATACTAAACTATATCACAAAGGTTGAAAAAAAGCGTGTTCCTATCTTAAAGGCCGCAACGCACCTCTTCCAGTGTTCCAGGTGTCTATTGCCTGTATTGCTTACCGACAATCTGTCTGTGGATCATTTCTCGAAGCTACAAGATACAAATTACTAGTCGCTGTCTGATATGACAAATTGCAAAGCGTTCTCTTTGCAGCGAATTCCGTTGGTAGGTAGCTTGTAATATTAACTTTGAGAAATGGGCCACTGGATAAACTGGAGAAAATAGATAATGAGAGCCGACGAACCCATAGAAAAAGATAGAGAGAGAGAGAGAGAGAGAGACAGATGGAGAAAGAGAAAGAGAGAGAGAGAATTGGGTCAATTATTTTCCTCCTATAGCATACATAAAAAAGGTTACCCCTGAAAAAGATCAATAAAAAAGATAGGAAATCAGTAATAAACAAAAAACGCGCGATGATGATGCCGACAGGACACAGGTAAATCTACATCAATATTTATTTTTCTATATAATTATCGAACAGATCTCGGATCGTTAAATGCGGTGACTCCCTTAGAAAAGCAACAGGACGGACGGTTTAATTACCGGAGCGCTAGGGCGTGTATACGCTGGCGCTGGACAGATTCATCCAGGCCGATTCGAATATACGATTACAGGTCAAACGTAGCCTGACGTCAGAACGATATCTAAAATATATGTTTTGCTACTTTGCGTCTCCCTCGCACTAACACAACCACCGGCAAGCACGAGCGAAAGGCACGATATTCGAATGATATTTTTGAAATGCCTTAATGACATTGTCTTCGGCTACCGCGATAGTTACTCATAAAATAAATGATAGTAGTTTTGGCATATTGTAATTTTTCTTTAGTCACCCGTTGACCACGAACGCCTGTAATGTACTAAACGTCGGGATGAATTGTAAATTCATTATACGCGATATAATCCGTTTGCATAGTTTTAATTAATGACATCAGTGTTTAGGCAGTTATAATTTGTATTCTGTGATAGTTTTAAATGACCACAAATTTCTTTTATCTTTTGAGCACATATGTTTCCCACTCGGAGTCAGGAGATTTACGAGATTTTTCTATCATAATGCAAGAAGTGTTCTCTATTTTTTTTTCCTGCGTATCTATTTTAAACTTAACCAAACGAACCAACAAATGGGGACCTTTCGGTAGTTACAATAGAATTAATTATTTATTCTGAATAGAAATAATATACTAACTTTAATACCTTTCAATATACATTATCATGTTTTATGATATAGGAAACATACGATTCCCCCGACACCAGAAGAGTTACCGGTACTTCATATTCGGTCCATTACCGGTACTTAAATCTCATCTTACTTCTTCTTTTTTCACAGATAATTATGAGTACCTAAACCGCACAATAACTAAATAACATCAGCTAGATATCATTGGCGCTTGGCATTCATTGGCTCGTTGGGTGGACGACATCTGGACGAGTGACATTAGGGGCCCATTTCTCGAAGCTACAAGTTAATATCACAAGTTGGAAAGAGACTTCCGCTTGTAACTTTCATTTTTGAGAAATGAGCCACAGGGGGGGCATTTCTCGAAGCACAAGTTACAATTTAATAGTGGTTATCAATGTCTAATATGACAAGTTGGAAATAGACTTCCGCTTGTAACTTTCATTTTTGAGAAATGAGCCACAGGGGGGGCATTTCTCGAAGCTACAAGTTACAATTTAATAGTGGTTATCAATGTCTAATATGACAAGTTGGAAATATACTTCCGCTTGTAACTTTCAGTTTTGAGAAATGGGCCCCAGGGCCGAGAGAAGTGGCGTGCTAGAAGAGAGGCCTATGCTCAGCTGTGGGCGATTTAAGCCCCATTTAGATGGTACGAGTTTCTCGTCTCGAACGTACGATTATCGAAGTACGAGAAAAAATATCGTATCATGTAAACTATATGTACGATATCGCACGGGAGGAGGCGATAATCGCCTCGCCTTTGATGTTTGTATGTCTCCGTGTAAACAAAACCGAGTGAGAATCGTATACGAGTTTATGCGCTACTCAGTCGAAATGAATTATCTTTACCTAGAAACGACCTGTTGCAACGACCCCCGTTCCGGCTCTTACCTGGTCCAACAAATTTCGCTGGCCGTGCAACGCGGCAATGCCGCCAGCATTTTTGGCACCTTTAGACCAGGTGATAGCCGGAACGGAACTTAATTGTTAAGTTAGTTTTAGTTTAGTTTAGCTGTTAACTTTTACTTTAGAATAGTTTTAATTTGTTTTGTTTGTTATAAGTAGTTTAGATATTTTTAACATTTGTATACAATTACACTTTATATGTTCCTAGAAACAAAAATCATGTAAATCATGATATTTTTTATATTTATAGTTAACTTTCAGTAACTCATAAAACCAATACTCAAATAAATTAGGGTTATCATTATCAATATTATAGAGTTACCCCCTTATTCATAAACGTACACTAAAGTTATCAAACCGATAAAGTTCGTTTGTCCCTGTCCGACGTATTGGTGTGATAGAAAGGGACAAACGAACTTTATCGGCTTGATAACTTTAGTGTACGTTTATGAATAAGGGGGTTAATGTTTACCGGCATTTTACCCCATATGAGGTATAGCTTTCATTTAAAATAAATCTTATGTATATTTTATGTTCAATTATATCCTAAACCTAATCGCAAGTATCGAAACCAAGATTTTATTAGCTAGGTAACGCTACGGTCGAATTCATTGTTTTCCATATTATATAATTATTATTTAGACCGTCATAAATAATTTATAGTGTTTTTAATATTATTGGGTCAACATTCAACTTAAATTCAAATAAATCCAAAGTAAATTATATACAATATTATAAAAAAGCATATAATATATGTGTTTATAATTAATTAATCAGCAACCTTTTAGCAACTAAGCACGCAAGTTGACAGGCAAAACTCGCATGAAAATCGGTTCGCTCCGATTCGTGCGATAATCGCACGTTCGAGAAGAAATGTCATACGAGAACCGGTTTAGACGAGTCGAGAAATGTTATGGAAATATCTCCCGAAAATTTAACTGTCCGTCTAAACTATTTCGCCTGGCGATAATCGCCCGTCTTGGTCGAGAAACTCGTATGACATTATCGTATGCGATAATCGCCTGGCGATTATCGTACGAAAACGTTTACATTAGTGCAAGAAATAAAAACTCGCATACGAGTATCGTATGCGAGACTCGCCAGGCGATTATCGCCAGGCGAAATAGTTTAGACGGAGAGTAGAATTTTCGGGAGATATTTCCATAACATTTCTCGACTCGTCTAAACCGGTTCTCGTATGACATTTTTTCTCGAACGTGCGATTATCGCACGAATCGGAGCGAACCGATTTTCATACGAGTTTTGCCTGTCAGTTTGCGTGCTTAGTTGCTAATTAATTAATTAAAAACACATATATTATATGCTTTTTTATAATATTGGGTATAATTTACCTTGGATTTATTTGAATTTAAGTTGAATAGTACTCAATAATATTAAAAACACTATAAATGATTTATGAAGGTCTCAATAATATACAATAGGGAAAATAATGAATTCGACCGTAGCGTTACCTAGCTAATAAAATCTTGGTTGCGATACTTGCGATTAGGTTTAGGATATTATTAAACATAGAGTATAAATAACATTTTTTTTAAATCATAGTAGGCATTTTGCCCCATAGATATATGGGGTAAAATGTCAGTAGGTAACAGTGGCGGCGCGTCAAACATATTCATAGGCAAGCCGGGGGCTAATTTGGCTTACATATTTCCTTTACAACTCTGCTCAAATGTCCAAAAACAGGCAAGCCGGTGGTAATCAGCTTTTATAGACGCGCCGCCACTGGTAGGTAAACATTAACTGTATAATATTAATAAGCCGAATTTATTTTTGGTTTTAGCAGTTACTGAAAGGCAGCTATAAATATAAAAACACCATGTTTTACATGATTTCTACTGAATTCATTTCGACTGAGTAGCGTATAAACTCGTATACGATTCTCGCATATGTGTTTTGTTTACACGGAGACATACAAATATCAAAGGCGAGGCGATTATCGCCCCCTCTCGTGCGATATCGTACGCATAGTTTACATGATACGATATTTTTTCTCGTACTTCGATAATCGTACGTTCGAGGCGAGAAACTCGTACCATCTAAATGGGGCTTAACGGGCTGTAATGATGAGATATCATTCCGGTAGCAGTGTGGATTCGAATGGACCTGATAGAGCTGTGGCCCGCGGCCAATAACAAACTAATACATGAATAAACAAACACAGCTCGCGTGCTAACATGCGTGCAATCTCACTAATTTGTCAGAATACAAGGCAGGGAGGAGATAAATTGGCCGTGTGAGTCTTTTTGATACTTTTAGCGGAAATACGTGTATTTAATTAAATTTAAAACCTACTTTATATAATTATATTTTTTAAGATTGGTATGTTTTATAACGATTTTATTTTTTATTGATATAGGAGGCCAACAAGTACACGAATCACCTGATGCTAGTGATGGTAATCGAATTAAGTGATTACAACTAAGTAAATGTTATAGTTTTTAATGAATAATTAAAAAAAATACAAAAACATAATTATACAAAAAAATATAAAACTAAACACATTACCTATAAAAATCTAACCTACTGTGTACGCCAGCAGCAGAGTAGGTAGAGGTACTCAACACCTAAGCTGTCTCTGGTCAGTTTTGTAGAGATTATAATATATGTAATTGATTCAATATAATATGTGTATATAGTCCTCCTCATCGTTTTCGATGACGGCGACCCTAAATAAGCCTTACGGACGTTTCCTTGCGTGTGCTCTAATGTGGCTGGCCAGGCCGAACTTGCTTTTAAATACTCGCTGGCACGGGTGGCAACAAAGCTCGCCAGCGGAGTTATACGTGTACACGTAGGAGGGCTTAGGTCTCTCTTTTCGTAATTGGCGCTTTTCATCTAAAGTTTTGAGGCGGTTATCCTCAAATGCCTTAACACCGTTATAGATCGTAGTTAGCCAAGATGACCTTTTCCCAGCAAGCTCCTCCCAACGCTCATGGTCGATGTCGCAAGCGTTTAGATGTCGTTTGAGCACCTCAGTCGGGTTTCCTTTCTATTATTTTTAATCATTGTTCCGTTTTAATAAAACTCTGAAACACCATGAGATTTAAAAATAAGTATAAAATACGTTCTTAAAGCCTCCGCCACACATAAGGCTTTTGATAGCGCAGCGTTAGCGGAGCGGAATGCGCGCTGAACGCGCACGCAATCCGCGCTCGTTAGTTCCCGCCGGTGTCCGCTGGGCGCAACGCCAGCGTTCGTCCGGCGCACCGCTATCATTGCGCTCCGCTAACGTTCCGCCTATGCTCTCAAAACGCGCATGTGTGGCCGAGCTTTAAAGGACGACAATCACAAAATGTAATATTAAACCAAGGTACTGTTTAACACGAACTAACTGTATAAAAGGCGTCTGAATGAAGTTGATTTACATCTGAAATGCAGTTCCTACAAAGAGTGAATCCTCCAAACGTTAAATGACTTCAAAGAATATTCTTCGCACAGCATACTTGATCTTATATTGAAACATCACGGCCGAGTTTATTCAAACTTAACATTTCCACTCCGTCTTTGCCGCGACTACTTTTCAGAAATATGGACTGAGAAACCTTTGAACAAAACTCGAAGTTGAACGCGAAAAGTTCGCATTTATCACGACTTCCATATCTGCATAAGTAATGTATTTGGCATTTGCTTGCATATGATGTATGCCATCGTGCAAAAATGGATCACACGGATTCAGATTTTAGAAATACCTACTGATTTGACATTGGGACGATTTTTATTTTCTAGATAGATTTAGATACATTGTTGCTTCAGGATTATGATTCGATTAAAACTTGAGATGAGAAAATTTTAAGTAATCTTATTTTCCATTGAGTTAATAAAATACCATTCATATTGAAATGATGGACATACTGTTATATTGTCATTTATGTTTTGATCGAAATAGGAAACTATGTATTTGTCGGCGGCAGATCGTAGAAATAGAATGTGTAATTTTTGTCGATAGTCGCATCAAACCAATAGATAAGCAGCACCGATAGCATCGTCGCGCGATAAACAATAAACCGTCGTCCCTATCTCACTTGCAAATAGTGCGAAAGGGACGGCCTGATGTTATATCATTTATCGCTCGACCAGGACTGCCTGCCAGAATAAGTTCATTACGTACCTTCAGATGGATGAAAGGCAAACTTCACAAACATATAGAGTTTCGTCGACTAAGGGAACAAAGAAATGATTTTCACGTTTCGGAATTTCACGATATGCGGGATCTTATAACAGACCTATGACATACCTAACAAACTTTTTTTCAAATCTGAGGCAAACAAAATTTGACCATAAAAGTTCACGAAACAACAAAATAATAAAACCCAGTAATAAATAACCTAACCACAAAATTACAATTTTGAAAAAAAAAACCCCGACATAGTGACCGATTTTTTATGAAACATGACTAAGAACACTCCCGACTAATTAAGCTTTCAAACAAAAAAAAACTAAATCTAAATCGGTTCATCTGTTCGGGAGCTACGATGCCACAGACATACACACACACAGATAGACAAACAGACAGACAGACACGTCAAACATATAACACCCCGTCGGTTTTGCGTCGGGGGTTAAAAAATGAACTGAAATATAAATAAAATCATTAGATATATTTTAGGATCTGAATTTGTCCTGAACATATTCCTACATCACAGCCTGCGGTTCCAGAGATGTGGTTCGTAGAGGTTTCCCGTTCAAGAAACTGGAGTTACGTAGGAAATGTAATTTGGGATACCCAGAGCTTTCACATTTTCTACTTCATGTCTGAGTAGATGCACTTCACTTTGCAAACTTTTACTCAGTTACCTGGCAATGCGGATTCCTGTGTGTTTGGAGTTTTGATTTTATGGTCCATTTTCTGTAGCGTCGGTGTAAGTGTCTCAGCTAGCGTCTGAGTGCTTTTGCTAAGAGCTTGGCCAGACTCAGACGTTCCAGAAAATAGAACATATGTTGGTAAAAATTGGAATTAGATTTTTGTTTCTTAAGGGGTCTACCACAGACCTAAATTTAGATAGAAGAAACGTTCATTTATTTGTATAAGGAACAGCGGAGCAAATCTCGACTGGGGGGCAATTGTAACTAATGCATTTTCTCCATTATTACACTATGATGTTGAGTTCTACATGTATCTACTGAGCACACCTACCATATATAACCGGTGGACACTCTATTTAGATAAGATAAAATAAGATAACATGTTTATTTGTAAAAGTCATGTACATAGGATCTTAAAATCTTACAAATACACATGATTTAATAATGCAAACATTGTAAAACATGGAAAAAATTAACCAGTTACATTTGCCCCCCAGTCGAGATTTGCCCCGCTGTACCTTAGGGCCCGAGCGTGTCAGATTTTGTACTGAAGTTGTTACTTGTCCGTGATTTTAAATATGTCTCAGGCCCTTGAGGGTTCATAATTTTTATGTTGTTGCAATTAAATATCACGTAAAAATCGTTACAAATATCACGTATCACGTTTTTGTTGACGCCCGAGAGCTGCAAGCTGCGATTAAAGACGGACAAATTAGTGGATTATACAGAGTTCAATTGACACGCTAAGTAGATACGTTTTCTTGACCTATGATATAATGACATCTGTGGGGTCTACAGATTATCCTGACGCCAAGCCAGGCATTACCCTGTCAGTTAAAAGCAAAAAGTAACAGTGCCGAAGAACTGAAAAGCAGATATCGGGTTGGTATTTTGATGTTGCGCGGACATAATAGTAAGGTTAGATTAAGAACTAAAAGTCAAGAACATTAATAGCAAAAGTAAAGCATATTTCTGTATTAATAACAGCAATTATTAGAACTCAACCCTAGTGCACCTAACCCAGGTTCAACACACTAATTATTAGGTACATTTTGAAAAGTCACCTTAAGCTATTTTTATAACGGTTTGCTCCAATTATATAGAAATATCCTTGACATTATTTAGATATAACAGTAATATGACACTATTGCCTTTCATGTAACTGTAACATAATTCCGATTAGCCTTATAAATTCGACTTATTAAAAATAAATAAATATTTGTAGTCATGAACTAAACCTAAACCTTAAAAATATGTTTTTAGAAGACCTCAAGGTCCTAATTTCAATTCGGTTTACGAGAAATAAATCCTAACCATCCGTACTAATATTATAAATGGGAAAGTGTGTGTGTCTGTATGTTTGTGTGTGTTGAAGGGATGGAGAGTGACATAGGCTACTTTTTGTCTCTTTCTAACGCGAGCGAAGCTGCGGGAAAAAGCTAGTAACAATATAAAGTGAGTAAGGTATCACATACCGCGAAGGGGCATTAAATTGTCTCCATAATGCAACTCTTTTAAATAAATTGACAAATATAAATAAATAAAAGAATGACAGTATAGTCTCTGAAAAAGTTCGCCGATAACGGCGTTTCACTAAAACTTCATGTATATTAAATTTACAGTAGCTTTTTAGGGTTCCGTAGTCAACTAGGAACCCTTATAGTTTCGCCATGTCTGTCTGTCCGTCCGTCCGTCCGTCCGCGGATAATCTCAGTAACCGTAAGCACTAGAAAGCTGAAATTTGGTACCAATATCAATCACGCCAACAAAGTACAAAAATAAAAATTGGAAAAAAATGTTTTATTAGGGTACCCCCCCTACATGTAAAGTGGGGGCTGATATTTTTTTTCATTTGAACCCCAACGTGTGATATATTGTTGGATAGGTATTTAAAAATCAATAAGGGTTTACTAAGATTGTTTTTTGATAATATTAATATTTTCGGAAATAATCGCTCCTAAAGGAAAAAAAAGTGCGTCCCCCCCCTCTAACTTTTGAACCATATGTTTAAAAAATATGAAAAAAATTACAAAAGTAGAACTTTACAAAGACTTTCTAGGAAAATTGTTTTGAACTTGATAGGTTCAGTAGTTTTTGAGAAAAATACGGAAAACTACGGAACCCTACACTGAGCGTGGCCCGACACGCTCTTGGCCGGTTTTATTTTCATGGTTCTACTTTCCATTTATAAATGCTCAATCAATGATCATAACTTTTCTCTCAATTTCAGTGCAGCATGGTAGAAAAAAAGGAATTCATACACGTGTTTTCAAGGTAGGTGATCAATTAAGGCTCATATTACTGTTATTAATCCTAAATAACTATTCCAACTGTCTTAGGACATGTATACTCCTTTAACAGGACAATGCTGCAACAAAATTGCTGGAAAAATTACGATGTCGGATAATGATAAAGAAATATCCTAATGAAATAATAAAATGTTAAATACCAGTTGTCTCAACTCTCTTAATACCTACCATTAGAAATAAAGAAGATTTAGGCTGTCATCAGGTGGCTGAGGTATCTGATGAGTGATGACATACCGCGGTCGGTGGCATTGTTACTATTGGCAGCTGTCCAACGTGATATCTACTATTCTATTTCGAATAATTGTAAACACCGTCGCAGCGAGTTCACAGGCGGTTTGCGGTGCTATGAAACATGTACTCTTTGACAACTACATATTTTGAAAAAAGAAAGAAAGAAAGTTTATTATCAGAGTTAGGTTTCTGCATTTCCAGGGGTCTAATAGGTTGGCAACGCGCATGTGACACTCCTTGAGTTGCAGGCGTCCATAGGATACGGTGACCGCTTTCCATCAGGCGGACCGTATGCTTGTTTACCACCGACGTAGTATAAAAAATAAAAATCTTTCTGAATACGGTTCACAAACAGTTTATTTGAATTGTAGCCACGTATTGTGTAGCTAATTTATTTGGAGCTTTATACGCTGTAAACGTCCTTCACTTTGATGTCTTACAATATTATGACTGAAACAATTACCTTAGTGCGCGCTTGGATGCCTCTGAAGCGCGTTATAAATTGTTTCATGTCTATATGGATCAACTTTGAAAATTTAAAGAGGTTTGTTGACCCTACGTTAATTTTGGTCTTTGCGCTTTTGTTCTTCAAATAGGACTAAATAGCAATTATTATTTCATTTAAGAATGTTCTTGTCGATGTAGCTTTATGAAGTTATTTCCACAAAATAAATATGTTGGCAAAATGACATTAAAGTTCCAATTTTCGTAAGTGTACAGTGTCACAGTACATGCCATCTCTAAACGAGTCACATAAGTTGACATAACACATTTGTAGATCCCGATTTTGGTCGCCCAAGGTTATTTTCTTCGGTTAGGCACTGGTCCCACCGCGAGCTAGTAAACTATGAGCTATCGGCTATAAAAACAAACAAAAGATAATCACTCCCGTGTAAATGAAAGAGACACGGCGGTGTTTATAGCTACTCGCCCAGCGGTGAGCTATTAATATCGCCGTGTTTCTTTTATTTGCACAGGAGTGCTTATCTTTTGTTCGTTTTTATAGCCGATAGCTCATAGCTTACTACTCTTACTAGCTTGCGGTGGGACAAGTGCCTTAATAACGGAATTAAAGCCAGGCCTTTTGATTTATTTTATACCAAGTTGGTGACAAACAAGCATATTACTTGTCTGTATAGTACGCCTGGAAATTAACAGGTGTTACTGCGCATTGCTGACTTTTAAGAAACTAGCGTTCGCGTATACAAATATGTGTTTTGTTTCCATAGTTCCTATTCATTATCAGGTGACAGTTTCGGTCTCCGGGACTATGTAGGACTGTAGGTATATCGGGCTCAAGTTAGGACACTTAGTTAGAACGTTCTGGAACGACGGACGTGAACGATTGTCTCATGATGCTGAACGGGAAGTCGCGTTTACCTGTCTATCGATAATTTATGACGTCAACTCAAGAGCGGTCACAATGTTTACGGCCATTTACTCTGATACGTATTTACTTCGTGAAAATTTGGACAGGGTGAATGTGCCGATGCAAGTGACTTTCACGTGTAAGAAGAGTGATCAATAGTGATCGGTAACAAAGGTTTAATTTCATGGCAGCGTTTTTGAGTTAAAGAAATCTGTGAAATAAACAGCAGCTGAAAATCAATTGTCTGTTTCAATAGTTCTTAGTTACTTTTATTCACTGTTTTTTTCAGGGTGATATGAAATAATATCTTTGTAGCCTATCACCAAAGTATGTAGCCAAATGCACAAACGCTCACGATAGTATCTGTTTCGTAGATCTATCTCTATCGCTCTTGTGTATTGGCGCGACAGAGCCAGACTGCATTTCTGTCGGCATCTGGCGTCGACGATTGCCATTCGGCTACGGCTAGTTAGGCAGGTAGATATGTCTTGAAGTGCAGTTAGAAAAACTTAGTATTATTCATGCTAAACTAATAAGTTAGTTGGCTATACAGTGTTGACATTTTTATAATAATAGGTCTTTACTAGAATTTATTTATTTATTTATTTAAACTTTATTGCACAGTAAAAATATACAGTTACAAAAGGCGAACTTAATGCTACATGGCATTCTCTACCAGTCAACCTTTAGGCCAAACAGAGAAGACCAAAAAAAGGTGCGGGATATGTAAAGAACACTAAAGACTTGATTTTATTGGACTACGTGAATAGAATGTGCGAATGCTTTAGTTTCTAAAACGACTTTCTAAAATTAACACGAGAATACGCCAATAAGTAACAAAAAATTTAGGGTTTAAATAACTACAGGAAATATTTCACTTAGTTATGTCGTTAAATATACCTACATAGTAACAAAACAATATAACTAATAATGACACAAATCAGCAAACATGGACTTTGATTGTGGTTAATAAGTGTTATAACATTTTATGTAAGCAACTATGCTGTAATTACCGCAGCTAATTAATCATGTGCAAAAATATAAACTAAACATTGCGTGTATATAGACTTATATTGACCGGGATATAGACCGTGATTACCTTTTTGATTTTTGTCGAGCTCCCGATATTTCGATATTTTTTATTCCGGTCAATAAAAATAACCGTAAGTCTAATGAAAATAACCGTGAATCATTAAAAACTCTTACTGCGTGTATATGTTTAATATACTTAAACTAAAATATAACCGCCATAAATATTGTAAAAGAAAAATTTGGCTTGTTTTTTACGCGGCAATCTATTTCGTTCATCGTGAATATCGTGATTGCTTGTGATTGTGACGTCGAATCAGTAAATGCCGGGTTTTCAGTTACAACCAATCTGGGTAAAATATTGAATAAGGCACCTAATAATATCGTAATTATTTTATAAAAGCTTGTTCATTAAGGTCGTAAGTGACTAATATGTGTAATATATATTAAAAATATAGGCTATATTATAAATAATATATGACCTAGGACAGAACATCTTTATCTAGGTGGAGATGTTATCTAGACAAGAGTGCGCGTAGAAGTTATTATTGATTTTTGTTCAATCTCTATAGCTATAGTGGCTAGATAACCTAAATCGTGAACTTTATCTACACCACGGGCAATTCCAATTCAGCTCTGGACGCGAGGAATATGGCGCTTTATCGAATGGTCACTTCATTACATTGGCTTCAAGCCAAACAGCGTGAATTGATTATTATTGTACCATTGACAATCCTAGCTGAGTATTTAATATATTATATTTATTACAAGTTTCATATTCATTCCGATCTCCGTAATATATTATTATGTTTGGATTATAAACAACATTTTAAGGAAAATATGAAAATAATAACACATTACGTCGCTCGACAATGTGCCTAAACTGTTATTAAAAATAAATATTTAATAATTTACCTTTTAATTCCGAAATGTCTATCTCCATTTCCAGCTATGCATGCTTCGGTCTATGAATGTAATATATTATGTCATAAGATTTAATTCACCACAGTACACTTACACTCAATCACACAAATAGGTACTAAAAGTTTACACAGATTCTAGTTTTATTAAAAAACCTTTATGCAACTGGCTGGTAATAATAAAAAAATGCAAATTTTCGCAAGGATTTTTGAAAATAGAACAGCGCTCGTGGTTAAAGCGCGGTACACACGATGGGACGCGGTAGCCGCGGAGTCGGTCTAACTCTAACACTATCGCAGCGCAACGATGTAGTCGGTGACGCCTTATCGCTTGTCATATGATAGCCTCGTAAACAATACGGCAGCGTGTGCTCGGCAAACCACGCGGATAACCTTACGACGATAGATTGAGTTACACAGATACATTATATATTGATCGTGTTAATTAAGTTGACAGGTGTTTCAGTTCATGTTTGAAAAGGAGATTATCCATTTGATTCGGTAGCATACGACACACATATTTATGTATACATAATTACATATAGATGTATGTAAACATATATATGTACATATATGTTATTATGTACCTACATAACATTGTTCACGCAAATATTACGTTTACAAATAGTAGTTTACTCGTACTTATTTGACTTTTACACATCGAAACAAGTGACAACAACATACTCCAAGGGCGATCAGAATATTCCTACAATTATAAAAAATAGTTATGCATTTTGAAACTCAAACAACAGTAAATTTATTAAATTGTTACCAAATATTTCATGAGTATTTAGAAACTACGTCGGTAGGTTAAATTGATTAATTACAAAAATGATAAGTTGATAACGATCTAAATAGTTTCACAGTCTCGATTGCTATCACTATAATTTGAAATATTCATTATCTCTTACTAACGAATGAAGGAGTGTTTTGAATGAATGACTTCGCAAGTGTGTCAAAATTAATTAATAAATGTAATAAAATTTAACATTTTAGAGGATTATTTTTCAAAGTGTGATTACCTATTTTTTAAAATAATAACGCCCTGAAAAGTATTTACAATGAATTTTGTCACTATGTATTTCTAAAACATATATAAGGTACAGCGGGACAAATCGCGACTGTGGGGCGATTGTAACTGATCCATTTTTCCATTATTACACTATTAAGTTGAGTTCCACATGTATCCACTGAACACGCGTGCCATGTGCCACTAATTACCAGTGGACACTCTAATTAAGAATAAAACATTGTAAAACGTGGTAAAAATTAATCAGTTGCAATTGCCTCCCAGTCGCGATTTGTCCCGCTGTACCTTAATCTACTTTAGAAATAGGTTTATATGTCATAATATTTATACAGACCGAACAAAAAGAAAAAATGTTATCATAAATGTGTCATTTCCTTATTTCATCCACCTGTCCGACTCAACTTAAGAATTGTACCAGTCAAAATATGAAAAACATTATTAAATAAATAATCTACTAGCTACAAGTAAAGTCGTTAAATATGGTTAAAGTAGGTAATATATTTTACACAATCAACCTGTCAGGTTATCGTTCGAAAAGGAATTATTCATGAATATTCAACATCTATTGCTGTATTTTCAGATCATTTTCCACCTACTTACATTAAAATGTAATATCTGGGCAACCGAGCTTCGCTCGGTTCTGTTTCGTATCCTTGACATGTGTCGCCATCTAGTTCAAAAATGAATAGTACCTACATCGAGCGAAATAATTCTCAGCCTTAACAACACAACTATTCCACACGAGATGGCGCGCATTTCGCCACAAAAACTCAAATAGTGTATTTTCTATTCGTTTTAGCCTTGACCTGTGTCGCCATCTAGTGTTTGCAATAAATAGTACTTACATCGACCGAAAGAATTCTGTCTTAACAGTACAACTACTGCACACGAGATGGCGCGCGAAGAAAAACGCATGAAAACTCGAAAATTCGCGTTTTCCGGGACCTAAGGATAAGTTAGACCGATTTTTCACCCCCAAAAACCCCCACATAACAAATTTCTGCGAAATCGTTAGAGCGGTTTCCGAGATCGTCAGTGTAAATAAATATATATATAAATAAATAAATAAATAAATAAATAAATATACAAGAATTGCTCGTTTAAAAGTATAAGATACCTTGCAAGGCATCCAAAGCAATGAGAAAATATATGAGTTCAAGCGAAAAAATAAGAAAGGATTGTTACTTTGTAATGTAGGCAAACAGTTATACAACAATAGTTGAGCCCTCTTTAGAAAATATCCACAATGGCAGTGAAAGTGTTCGCTCACGGTGAAAAGACTATTGTTGAACTGCTTTCAGGACTGTCGCAGAGCTTAAGGAAAAAACTCGTAAATGTATTAGAAATTGGGTTTTTTGCTAGTGTTGTTGAGCAACTGTTTTTTTTTTTAGTATAAATAACCTTAAAGGTGCCCGTAATGTATTGGTATTTAAGGATATAACCTAACCACAAAATTAAAATTTTGAAAAAACCACCGACTGCGACATAGTAGACCGATTTTCAAGAAACATAGCTAAGAACACTCCCGACTAACTCAGCTTTCCGACAAAAAAACTAAATCTAAATAGGTATATCATTATACCTAGATATTTTTCTGGTAGGAACGTGAAGTTGTTAGTGCTTGACAAAATAAAAACATCGACAATCCTTTTATCGATAAATAGCCTTACATAAGGTTATTACTTACCCCAAATAATAATCTCTATAATCTTGAATAATCGTGTAGGAAATTACGTAAACTATTAAAATACTTATGGTTCCTTTTATTATTATTGTCAAAATTTTAAACATGTGACATTTTGTATAAAACATTAATGTTATTTACCAGTCGCTTTTTACATAAAATCAACCTGTTTTCCCTAAACGGGGTAGACAGAGCACATTCAACTACTTACTCAAAATTCAGTGCTACGGCAATAATTAATGACATAATTTTAATAATTAATGTATGTTATCGATGAACTAAATATCGGAAGGAAGTCACTAGTGTCACTTCGTTCGTGCCAGAAAAATATCTAGGTATATCATACATGAAAGAAAAGACGACAAGTCCAAAAATTAATATATATTATAGTATTCGCACATGTATCGTACAAAATTTTACAGTACATATAGCCATTCAAATTTTTGATACCTATATGTATTTGTGTAATGAGCTCATTACCTGACAACTTGACAAGTAATGTAGTGTGTGTGTGTGTGTGTGCGTGTGCCATATATAGTGTCATCATCCTCCTTGCGTTATCCCGGCATTTGCCACGGCTTATGGGAGCCTGGGGTCCGCTTTGGCAACTAATCCCAAGATTTGGCGTAGGCACTAATTTTACGAAAGCGACTGCCACCTGACCTTCCAACCTGAAGGGTAACTAGGCCTCATGCATTGGAATCAGTCCGGTTTCCTCACGATGTTTTCCTTCACCGAAAAGCGACTGGCAAATATCAAATGACATTTCGCACATAAGTTCCGAAAAACTCATTGGTACGACCCGGGGTTCGAACCCGCGACCTTCGGATCGAAGTGCCATATATAATGTAAAATAATTTAATTTGTCTCCTAGCTTAAATATACTCGTGCGTTTTCACATTATCCGATCCGATATTGGATGTAGGACCGATATGCCATACATTTAAGCCGCCATTTTGATTTTTGTCTTTCAAATCCTTCCGACATCCGATATCGGATCGGATAATGTGAAAACGCACTAACAGTGTGAATTTTAGTTGCATACCTACTTACGTAAACTCATTGACAGTACTCAAACTTTTATTCTTCATAATTAATTGTAATGAACCCTTTTAATACAACTTGGAAGTGAAAGGGTTACCCAGTCTCACATTGCTGTGTCGGCTTACGTTTCACGTGCGAAATAGTACCCAGCGGAGTTATTTCCTTTTAGTGCAATTCTCTTAATAAGCATTCCGCAAAATGGAATACACCGGAGAGAATTGCGCTTCGCCGAGCTTTAAAATTAATGTGCACTGTTGTCACGTGTAAAGGGAGAAGTGGGATAAGCACTTGTAAAATGTAGGAAGTAATTCTCTCAAAATTAGTTATACAGGATTAAGTCCCGTTTACTATACATGAGTAAAGATCATGAAGTTAAAATCAGTGTTTAGATAGATATCCCTTTAGATAGATAGATAGATAGATAGATATCCGTTTATTTGCTTGTCACAATACACACAGAATACACAAAAGAAATAAGTTACAAAAAAGAATTAAAATACATAATAAGCAAATTGAAAACAGGAAATTGCACAGATGTTTACAATAGTTTATTATAGTACTGTGCGCGTCGCAACAAGACAAAAGGGTTCCGGCTCAGTATTACGCTGCGCCCTGAGGCAGCAGCGCTGATATTCTGCCGGAACCAGATCAGATCACGTCAACACATAATTAAACAGGATAAGAAAAATTGTAAAGAGATGAAAGTATATACCTAAAATACCTATAAATAATTGCCTATGAAACGAGTAAGATGAATGTTATGATGAATAGAAATGTGTGTTTAACTTGTTAAATCAAATAATAATTTGCATCAAATAATAGGAAATAAAAATAATTGAATCCGGTAATCCGCAACTTGGCAGCCATAAGGGATACCCAAATTTTGTTTTTCTAAAAGGTATTTTTTTAAATGACGTTTGAAAGTAAATTTAGTTTTAGAAGATGTTCTTTTGACAAAGACATTAACAAATAGCAATTTATAGGCGTTAAACTTTTAAGAGACATATTCAAATATTTCATGAATCTACGGTTATACTCACTCCTACATGCCTGAAGAGGAGCCTTCCAAATTGGCTCGAAACATGTCGCAGAAGCAGCGATATAACAAATAAACACAAATATAACAAAAATGCTACTACCACCTCATCCCGGCTATCCTATTTGTTATGTTGTATATCTGTTGTAGTGTGTGTGTTACTATGTGGCCTGAACTATACTATCTGTTAGCTCTTCACATTAAGCCTCGGCCAAACATAGGGCGTTTTGATAGCGTAGCCTAAAGCTGGGTCCACACTTGTGACAATTTGCCGAACATTATCCCGTGACCGTATCACGAACACGTGTCAGTACCGTTAATGTGGACGTCTTTTGTTATGCGAACAATTTGTTACAACCTGCAGTACGGCACAATCCATTCCGAACACTGGAAGAAACTCCCGGTCACAGGATAACTGGCCGGACAATGTATGGAGATACGATCTACAATCCAGGCCCAATGTGGACGCTGATCAGTGTACTGTCACGCATTAAAGTTACGTGTTTCGAGCCGATCCATCGAAAGTCGGTTTTCTTCAAAGGATGTTCGCTATTGTCCGCGTGACCAGGACACGTCCACACTTGCATTTTTGACACGTGTCGAAGTACGCCAGATGACACAGATACAGACATGGGACAGACACGGGATAGAAGTGGATTACGTCAAGACGTGTCCTGGCGATACGTCCACTACGTCTCTCGCAGTAGGCTAGTTTCCTACTAGTCAAATCAGCTTCTTTTTAACAACTGTCAAAATGATATGCTAATATGGAATTACTATGAAATACCGAGGAGTGACGTCACAGTCAATTCATTTACTTTATATCTTTCTCTTTGAGTTATTAAATACAAAATAATGTTTAAACATACCTACTGTCCATATTTTTCTTCTGATTATGTGGTGCTTTATTTCGTGCATTGCATAAAATATTTTATTTTAAGTACTTATAGGAAACTAGCCTATTGTTGGAAGGAACAATAACAATCGCGTGTGCCATGCCACGCAGCAGTCCAGTTCGCCACCATGCGTCTACACTTGTAACATTTCGTCGTACTCATGGACTGTGACCGTGTCAGCACAACCTAGATCGTCCACATTTAGCGTAACATGTCCTGTCCGATGCCACGTAGTCCGGTCCGTCGCCATGTCACAAGTGTGGACCCAGCTTTTGAGCGGAATGCGCGCTGAATGCGCTCTGCTTCGTCCGGCGAACCGCCATCATTGCGCTCCACTAGGCTAGCACCACGCTAGGCTCTCAAAACGCGCATGTGTGGCCGAGCTTTTAGGTACCTTCAACCGATTTGGGGAAATAAAAAATTGTCGTGAGTTTAACGTCTCAGGAAGGTCATGTGACAGTTTCTACTAAGGTCATGTGACAGGTTTTACTACTAACTATCATGGCGATACCACACAGACAAATTTGCAGTTAGAAGCTAGAGTAAAATATAATCTATGCATACATACGTATGTAGGTAGTTAGTCACTTCGTTATCGTGCTCAAATTTTATAATGATGCGGGCCGCTACTTGATAAATTCTCAGCATTCGATTTATTTAAACGCAAGTTGAGCATTTCATAGAGCTTGATATAGGTTTCGTGTCACAAGCAATCTCTTGATACAGGCATTCGTCCTTTGCCTGACATTCAGTCTGCGTCTGAGACAAATTGAGAGGGAACGCGTCTCGGCATGCAGTAAGTATTTACCTACCCACTCGTGAAAACTTAGTAAATTTATACCCCTATACTCTGCCAACTGATAAAGACGAAATGGGTTTTCAAGCGTGTATTACTTTGTCGAATGCTAGAGCCCACTTTGAGATTGTTGAATTCATGTTGAAGATCAAAGCACCAATCTCTTCAAGTTTTGAAATTTTCTATTAAATAATACATAAACAAGTACGTCAACTTCGCAAAAGAAAAGAATATGGCTGACTCGGAAATCAGTGTAGCAAGTATCCTCGTATTGAAGATGGCTCACGCTCATTTGTGCAAGCGACACAGATAAAATCTTGTGCGATGATTGTGAGGCGTACCAATCATAATGATAATCGCTAACCGGAAATTTGCCAGTACCTATTTATATCTTGATAGATACATAGATATTTTCCATTTTTTTGTAAGTTTGCTCTCCCAGGCGCAACTGAGACTTCGACACACGATTTTTAAAACTAATAAACTGGTTCATCGCATTAAAACCAGTTCAAATCTGTACCAAGTTGGAAAATCTGAATCGTGCACTTCAGTTGCTTTGATATTTATTTTGCTGTCTCTCAACAAATCGAGCACATGGAAAATATTTTCATCTTTATCGGGACTAATAGTGAACTGTTTATCGAACATACGTCAGCGCCACACGAGACTGGAGGTCGGGTGATAAGCATGCCGCCGACGCGAGGTAACATTTACTATACATTTATATTATAAGTGTGAAAATTTTGTTGGTTGTTACACGAGCAAGACGGTAGAAATGACAAATGTGTATGTTGTGCATACGTGTGCAGGTGCTAACTCAGGGTATGATGCAGGGATTTGATGTCGAAATATATTTACAAACGTCGCAATATTTATGTTTACGTTTTAACCTTTCATCTCATTTTATAATATTTGAGTATTTTATACTGTTATCTAAATATGTGAGTGTGTTTAGTAAAACGTCCCACTTTGTCGGTTACCATTAAGGCGAGATTTACTTGTATCTTTATATGAATAAACTGACAAAGCGGATTTATAGCAATCGACAAAGTGGGACGTTTTCCCGTGCACACTCACATATGTGTGTGTTTTACCTTTTGGTACCTATGTTTTAGCAGTTATATGCTGCATAAAAATAAACGTCATGTTATTTACAAGTTTCTCACCATTTTCAACACAAGGCTTAGATAACTGTGAGTCTATTGAAAAAGGGTATATAACTCAAATTGACTCGGTGAAAGAGGTCACAAGTCCGAAGTGGGGTGGGACTTGTGCCCTTTTTCACCGAGTCAATTTGAGTTATACCCTTTTTCACTAGACCCATAGGATTAGTCAAATTGTTATGGTCACATATTTCTCTCACACACCTTTCCACATGACACAGGCAATATAAGCATGTGTGTGTGAATAGGTATTCTGACCATTTGATGCTCGAGTAATTCTTACCCACTATTTTTATCTCTATAACATGTCTTTCAGCTCTCGGGAAATCAAAGAAGCCTTAAACCGTAATCCTTTGATACAATGATCCCAACAAAGAAACCGCTGTTGTAGAAATACTGCCCTTTTTGTTGGCTAAAATTATTATGATAGTGGCGGTAAAGACGTATAGGACAACGTTTTCTTGCCTTAAGTTTTTTGTAACTAACAATTTATTATTTTTGTCCGAAATAAATGATTTTTATTTTTATTTTATGTTATTTTTTTTAGATGAAAGAGGAATCGGTATTTAGTATGTACTTAGTAAAAAGAGGTCTTAAAATTTAGGTACACGCAAACTATTTGAAATATCTTTAGATCAGCAATTCCCGAAAAGTTTGTACATTTGGATCACGTCTCTGATTTTGACAAAAATGGTAGACCCTTAATGGTAGAGTCCTTGATGCAGAACAAGATCCACTAGGATTCCAAAAATGTCCCACGTAGTTTGTATGGAACATTCCTTTTTTGTTACCGAAAATGTATATAAATCTGGTAACAAAAACGCAAGGTTTCATACAAACTACTTGGGAAACCTAGTGGATCTTGCTCAGCATCATGGACTCTATCAGCCTACCAATTTTTATCAAAATCGGAGACGTGATCCAAATGTACAAACTTTTCAGGAATTGCTCAGTTAATTTAACATTGAACTTTTAAGTATTTTAATTGATAAATTTACACCTTAAGCAAAACGAAAACAATACTTGAACAATTTATGAACATGGTCAATTGGTCATTAAGATGAAGTGGACGGGCCGCAAAAAACGATCTTATCTTAATATAATTTTGCCTCGATTTTTTTTGAAATTGTGTAGCGAAAATAAAATGTTAAGAACGACTTTTTGCTTTTAACTGCATATAAAGTCGAAGGGTATAATATCTATGCTACAATTAATATACTTAGGTAAGTAGATACATAAAAATCTTCGGTAACGTAATTTCTGAGAGGAATGAGGACTACGAATTATATCTATGTAGAAACGGACGCCTCTTTGCCTATTATTTACCTAGCGAAGTCTGCACACTATTTATCTTCAATAACAATTAATAACTTAACTAGCCTCAGTCAGACAATCAAAAGACCCTCCAAACTGTATTGTTCTATTCATTAGCTTTGGCGCGTAAGATTCAATTATGCTAATCTGTTCGTGATTTCACGTGAAAACTAGATTAGGACTACGAGTAGCCTTGTTTGCGCGCCAATCCTATTATGCTGTTAGTGCATCCCGCGAAACCAGCTTCGGATAGACGGATATGCTAATCAATATGAACTTTGCAGGGTGAAGCGCTGGTGGCCTAGCGGTAAGAGCGTGCGACTTTCGATCCGGAGGTCGTGGGTTCGAACCCCGGCTCGTACCAATGAGTTTTTCGGAACTTATGTGCGAAATGTCATTTGATATTTTCCAGTCGCTTTTCGGTGAAGGAAGACATCGTGAGGAAACCGGACTAATCCCAATAAGGCCTAGTTACCCTCCGGGTTGGAAGGTCAGATGGCAGTCGCTTTCGTAAAACTAGTGCCTACGCCAAATCTTGGGATTAGTTGTCAAAGCGGACCCCTGGCTCCCATGAGCCGTGGCAAATGCCGGGATAACGCAAAGAGGATGATGATGATGAACTTTGCAGGGTGTTTAAATAAATATTTTTCAAACATTGAAAATATGTTCATTATCACAGATAAAATAAATAAATAAATAATAAATAAATATTATAGGACATTCTTACACAGATTGACTGAGTCCCACGGGAAGATCATGAAGGCTTGTGTTGTGGGTACTCAGACAACGATATATATAATATACAAATACATAAAAGAAAATTTTAAAGAAAAAAAAGACATAATGATGCGTCACAAAATGGTCACATCTATTTTTAGCTGCTTGTATCTTCCAACGCTCATCTTTTAATGTTTTTTTTATAAATGGGCTTACTCTTGGCCACAGACTAGCCAAAGGCAAAGACGTGGCCTACGATGGAGTGAGCTCGCCTAGAAAATGCCTGTTCACTCTTGATTTGAAGGTTGCCGGGTTATATGAGCTCGGAAATATAAAAGCCGGCAAGGAATTCCACTCCTTGGCAGTGCGCATAAGAAAAGAAGCAAATAGCGCGTCTTTTTTCAAATAGACATTGAAAACATGTTCATGAGCACAGATTCAATTTATTTTTTTAAAGAAAAAAAAGACAGGGGTGTGTCAATTGGGCAACCCTTGTTATAAGCTACGTCGTAGCCTACGACAGTTGCTTAGCTGACAAATACACTACAAAAACGCTGCTACGCAACGCGCTCAAACCAAAGGGCTTGTCCCAAACTCTCTATCGGTTTTGTAAATCCATAAGTGAGTACATGTTCACTCACTTATGGATTTACAAAGCAATCGGGGTAAACCTGTCTGTACTTATAAAATTGTAAAAAAAAACATGGACAGTAGTTATGTCGTTTTAAATCCAGGAGGTACGATACAGGGAGGAATATTTTAGTTTTAGTGTATGTTTAGTGTAGTTTTAGTTTGTAGTGTATGACGTACCTGATGTGTATTGATTTAATTTAATGCTACATTTTATATCGTTGACACCAATAACAGTTTTAAATCCAATTTCTATTCAATAGGTGGGATAGTAATATATAAATACAGAGTGGGCCTGTAACAAAGGCGAAAAATTGAACTCTAGGCTATTCTCCTTATTATTATATTCTCCTCCTTGTATTTTGATTTTTATCACCCTTGAAAGTTTTTTCTAAGAGGTAATGTATTGCGAATTCTGTTAAGTCTAAAGTGTGACAGACAACGTCAATGACAACAATAATGGCGTACATTGAAGCTAATATTTATTTTGTATGAAAAATTAAAAATTTAAAGACTTCATAATTTTTAAAAGTCACTGAACAAATGTTGATCAGTATAAGGAGAATAGCCTACAGTTCAATTCTTCGCCTTTGTTACAGGCCCCACTCTGTATATACAGACTTTGACGTCACTCAACTCGAATTCTTCATAATTTAATATTAGCAAATCGTTCAAATTCGGTTTGACAGTTCTTAAAAAGTAGCTGATTTGGCTAAATAAAAGGAAAGTTGCCTATTTATATAGCAGGTGGCCCACTGCGCGAGATGTTGCCGATTTGTTCATATCGAGTTAAACTTCCGGCAACATCTCGTCACTTCACCCGAAATCGCTGGCGATTGCTGGCCTTATCGGAAGAAAACCGCCACCAAGTGCCTCTGTACGATCTAGCTATCGTACAGCGTAGGTATAGCATATACTGTAGCAATGTCTTTACGCAAATATGCGCACTCGCGCGACCTAGATTATTTATTCAACACGTGTAATTGCATTAAGTACCAAAATCAGTGCATTAAAGACTATGGTTAACAACAAACGTATGTGAGTTATTTATGGATTCCTGGGATTCTGACAGTACCGTCAACTGGCGCGTACATGTTGGTCCTTCGAGCTTAGTGATGGTGTTCAGAGAAAGTTAGTGTGGTTACCGTTTCAACTCGGTTGGCCTCCCACAAGCGGGTCTCACCAACTTAGTTGAGAGGACGTGGTGTCGCACAATGGATTTCAAGAATACCTACTAAGGAACCGTGACAAGCTATTGAATTTGACATTTTGCATTGGGCATTTTATTGCTATTGACACTTGCATTATTGACATTGACATTTATAGTACTATTTAAGGTACTTTATGACATTGGGCATTTTATTGCTATTGACACTTGCATTATTGACATTGACATTTATAGTACTATTTAAGGTACTTTATGACATTTTGACATTTGACAAATCGTGCCTGCTTGACATTGACATTTATAGTACTATTTAAGGTACTTTATGACATTTTGACATTTGACAAATCGTGCCTGCTTGAAGAGCCATGGATGATTACGATCGTATATTGCAACGTCAGAGGGAGATCATCGATGCTATTCAGCGAGTGGAAACGAACTTCAAGAAAGACTCTGACTTCAGGAAAACCGAAGAATACTTACGGACGAGAATTGGCGGCGTAGACACGTTATGGGAAGAATTTGAGAAGAATAACTTGAAGCTTCGTGACGCACCTGACCAGACTGGGGAGTATTTTGTGGATAATGTGTACCAGCAAATGCAGGTTCGTACTGACAACATTCGTACGATGCTTTCAAATTACCGTTTTGGGGAGCCATCGACTCCTAAGGCCACATATACTCAACAGCAGCAGCAAACTAGCAAACTTAACGAGCTTTTTAGTGAGCAGAAAACTAACTTCAGAGCTTTTCAAAGGATTTTGAACTATATTGACATTGACAAGATATCGGAGAAATGGGAAATGGAGGATGAACTTCGTAACCTTCAGACTCGATGGGACACTATTGACACTTTGCATCTGAAAATTGACAACTTGCTCCAGGGATCGGATAAGGATTACGAAGAAAGATACTCTGTGTATGAAAAGAAGTATCGACTGACAAAGAGGGCGCTAAACCAGAAAATTTCTGCTGCAACTCATTTACACAAGTCAACGCCGCAAATGGAGATACCTAACTTCTACGGTGACTACTCTCAATGGCCTACATTTATAGATTTGTATAAGACTGCAATCCATGACAACCCTGTGCTATCTAAAGCACAAAAAATGCAACATTTAAAGGGGAAGCTGAAAGGCGAGGCACTACGACTCATTCAGCATCTCAGTGTGACTGCTGACAACTATCTCACTGCATGGGACTTGCTGTATCATCGCTACAACAATAATCAGTTACTCTTCACCCGACAGATAGAGATAAATTCAAGGCCACTTTATGCTCTGACAGATGACGCTGATACAGATTACCTGACCCCCGGACATTTTTTGGTTGGAGGTCCAGTATTGTCTTTACCAACAATCGGCAATGACAACACATGCGGAAAAACAAGATGGCAAATGACAGAAAGAATGCTACAAAGCTTCTGGAAGACTTGGTCAACAGAATATTTACACCACTTGCAACAACGGCATAAATGGCAACAACCTGCAAAAAACATACAAAAAGATGACATCGTGCTCATCAAGGAAGACTTTTTACCACCCGCGAAGTGGGCCATGGGTCGCGTGACAGACGTACATCACGGCAAGGACGGATACGTCCGTGTTGTTACGCTAAAAACAAAAGGAAGAGAAATCCAAAGACCCGTGGTCAAAATAGCTCCGTTGCCTATTCAAAAGTCAGAACAAACCAGTCCCATAGACCCGGACATGAAATCTGACTCCGTTCCACCAAAAACGCATAAACGAGCACGAGGCAATAAACAATGTTTTATAACATCGATGTTACTGTTATTAATGACATGTGTGCTACCGGCTACCGCCCAGACACTCCATATTGACAAGATACAAACCAACAACTCGCTTTATTTTGACAAAATTGCAGACATAAGGATCATACAGGACGAGTGGAAGATGGTCGCATTTTACAACATGACGACATATTGGGATAGCATATGTTCAATCGAAAAGTACATTCAACTTATAAAAACAAAATGCAACAATGACTACACATGTGTTCCAATTATTGCACAATTCGAACACGAGTTAAATGAACTGCGTCACTACAACGATTTGCTGACAAGTCACCCTAACACAAACCGCCAACGAAGAGGTCTAGCCAATGGAGTCGGCTATTTAGCTAATACCTTATTTGGCGTACTTGATGATCGATTTGCAGAAAAATATGAAAAGGATATTGACACAATTACGAAGCGAGAAGATCACATTTTCAACTTGTACAAAAACCAGACATCCATACTTGAAGCTCACAACAATATCCTCAAACGAAACGAGATTATCATGAAAAATCAATTTGACTCAATTGCAAAAACCGTCCATAATCTAATCGAAGATGTGAATCAAGCACAATCCACGAGTCTACGTTTACTGAACTCGTTCTCGCTACTTTCGTCTATGGTAGCGGCGGATGTCATCATCTCAAATTTAAGAAGAATTCAAGATACCCTAGTTGACACCGTCACTGACATATACCATGGTCGATTAAACGTGCATTTGCTACCCCCGATGCAACTCCAACAACAGTTAGAACTGATATCGGGGCATATACAGGATGACCTCACCATTCCAGTTGACAACGCTGAAGACCTGTACGGGTTGCTCCATATCCACGTAAAATTGACTCGAAAGACCTTAATAATGGAGATACGCCTACCATTATTAAACCGTGAACAGTTCGAGTTAGACGCTATTATCGACCTTCCACGCAGAAACGGAGACAACGCCCTTTACATCTCAACAGCAACGAAATACATTGCAATCAACGTCAAGAAAGACACCATAATTCCAATGACAGAAACTGACATTCACGCATGCAGCGCTCACAAAAATGATAAAATGCTCTGTCTTTTAAATCACCCTGTATACACAATGAAAGTCGGTGAATCTATTTGTGACATGCAATTGCTATTAAACAACAATAACAAACCTTATTGCCAAGCGACAGCCAAGAAATGCGCTGACAGGTGGATCAAATTACATGCACAGGACACCTGGCTGTATTCCTACTGCCAAGAGCACCCGATACGCGTGATATGTGATAACGGCGTATCCACTGAGACATTGATCGACACGGGTCTGGTCACAATTCCTGCAGGATGCGCTATAAGAGGAAAATCCTTCGTCATACATTCACAACATGATTACAAGAGTCAAATGTTTGTACAAGACTTGTACATGGAAATTCCGAAAATATCACCGATCAATGACGTAATAAAAACATCCTTACCGAAAGATGTTCCTATTTTAACAGAAGATCATAACGAAGAATTTCTTGACATAAGCCAGAAATTAACGGCCATTAAAGAAGCAAATTTGGACACATTTGATAGAAATGACACCACACATTACGTCATAATCTACATTGCATTGGGAATTACTTCAACCATAACTATTATACTTGCTATTTGCAAATTGAAACGCAAGTCGACGCCTACTCAACCTGACACCCCACTGCAAGTAGTACTATCACTGACCCCTGCGGCCGCTCCTGCGACGACGAGCACGTCGGCGCCTCAGCGTGCTACGTCCTTCTCAGACATCCCAATGACGCCACAGCAGAGACGAAAAGTTAGCTTTAGGGACTTAAATGAAGAAACATAATCATTTACCTACCTTCGTTTACAGTGTTCACTACTATTTTTATAGCATTTATTTGTTAAATTGACATATGGTTTTTACTCATTTATTTAACGTTTATAATTTTGCATACTCTTAGGTTGCTTCTCGTTGTTTTGCTTTATAAGTGGCAGTATGTACGATCTAGCTATCGTACAGCGTAGGTATAGCATATACTGTAGCAATGTCTTTACGCAAATATGCGCACTCGCGCGACCTAGATTATTTATTCAACACGTGTAATTGCATTAAGTACCAAAATCAGTGCATTAAAGACTATGGTTAACAACAAACGTATGTGAGTTATTTATGGATTCCTGGGATTCTGACAGTACCGTCAACTGGCGCGTACAGCCTCCCTGTTTCTATTTTCAAAAACGCACAAGTATCCATAGCACCGTTAATAGTATTAAATCCTAACTAGTTTACGGTGAAGTTAATAACGTCGCATCGGCAAGTCGGCAAGCTTGTTAGAGGTTGTCGCCTTGCGCGGCAAATTCGATTCAGCGCCTAACGTTACTTAACCGTATTATTCACGTCTCGGCACTTACTATCTTGAGACGTTGAGACATATTATTTACTTATAGTATAAGTAAGTAATTAAACTCTTTATTGGACCACCAGAACCAACGAAAATATACAAGAAACCAAATATAAAAGAAAGAAAGAAGCGAACTTTGCCCTATCCCTTATAGTAACCTGAATAAACATATACGCAATAAATCATTCATTCATTCATTAATTCATTGATTGCGCTCTACAATGTCTCTAAATACCTATTTTACACACAGGGGGAATTAGTGCGAAACATTGGGTTAGAGGACTAAATGAAAATCCTATGCATATCAGTGCTCATACTACATGTCTTTAATCTAGAAGTAGTACTCGTATTTAAGTTGAACTAGAGTGACAAGTGTACATGGATACAAATTGCTTTTACTCATACATTTTTGAAAGAAATGTACTAATGGAGTACTTAACTATAAGTATGTATAAACCTCACTTCATTGAATTCTGTTCTCGCAGGCGTTAACTACAATAGAAGTATTAAAATGTATAGATATGAGAGTTTATTCTCTGTGTTCTGCCTACCCCTTTATGGGATACAAGCGTGATTGTATGTATGTATGAGAGTTTATTTTGATCTTTGGTTACTACTAAATGCATAGTAATTATTAGCCAATGGTCATTTTTATCTGGCAGTCCTTTCGGTTTGTTTATTTCTTATCAAAGCTATAATAAAAGCTGCTGTAGAAAATGTGAACTTTATACATGTAGGTACAATATATGTATGTCACATTTCATTGCGATAGATTGATTTGTATAGAGATGAGCTATATAATAGAGTACCTAAAAGGGGTCCGTCAATAAACTGCGTCATTGATATCAACTGATAAGCTTACACACACACACACCACGTAATGCGGCGTCGCGCCAAATATTATGTAGCCATGGTGTCAGGTACATTAAGGTTTATTCGGTCATTCTAAAAAGTTCAATATGATAAAATATTAGTGATTTAAGACTGAACTGACATTTTGAATTAGCCTCGTGATTTTAGTACGGTCAACCGGGGTGGCTTTAAAACGCACTTTTGAAAATTTAGTTTTAAAGTAATACCAAAGAGGATCGAGTATTATAGAGAATTACTGTCAAAGTAAAATGTGTAATCATGCACAGTGCATAGACTTCTATCTCTCGACACAGGCTTAAAACTTTTGAACCTCCATTTTGACAATTTGGCCCATATTCTTAGCTTGATATGTGTTAAAATGTCAAATATTAATATTAGCACCATCTAGCCGAGCGTAGCCCAAAGGTGTATCGCCATCTAGCTCACCGTACCTTTTTCTGTATAGTTTTGAGGTACGTTTTTTTCTTAGACTTTATCGGTCTATACGGAGTTACATAAGTCTTTGGTAATACTGTAAGTAAATTCGTTATTGGTAGATTTACAAGAATATTGATATAACTAGTTACATGGACAGTTTCAGTAAATAATGAATAATGTTAATTTTAAAGCCTTTCAAATACCATCAAAGTACCCCAAATTTTCCAGAAGCCACCCTGGTTGACGGTACACGGCGATAGAAATTCTTAATGTTTTTTCTCGATTTGTTCAAACAAGAAAGTCTATTTAACACTTTCGAAACCGGGCTCTACGCGGCGCTACGACATTTTCGCTACATACGGGTTTCCCCATGTAATCGGCTACGCTTCTACGAGCGGTGTGCCCGACAGTCGGGTTCTTGGTAGCGAAAGTGTTAAGTTTTGAAATTTTAGTCCCTAAAGTGGTGAAAAAGAGATTGTATGTTTAGTATTTCTCTTTCTTGTTCATTAACTCACTATTAATTTTATGGTAATTTTGTGGTATCCTGAAACTCATTAGGTACTTTTTCCCTAAGTCTGTCACGTGCACCACCGTGACTCGAACTCGTAAATTTATACGAAAACTTAGTCGTTATTTCTTTGTATATGACATTTGTTTCGGTTCATAATCCTCTATAATTATCGATTGTCCTTGGTGTAACCGAACTGAACCAACGCACGTCGTTCCTCATTTGTTTGTTTGCTCCAGGTTTTCGATTAAAGCGGTTTATGTGTGTGACGTCATCGCATTTAACGCATGGCCGTGTGAAATAATGCCGCGTATAATTAGATTTATACGCGTGTGCGAGCTGCAGCGCGCAAGCTTGACGCTTGCACGTTATACCGACAGTTGCTATAATATTCTATTTTTTTTTTAAACTACGTCGGTGGCAAACGAGCATACGGTCCGCCTGATGGAAAGTGGTCACCGTCACCTATGGACGCCTGCAACTCAAGGAGTGTCACGTGCGCGTTGCCAACCTATTACAAACTTGTACACTCCTTTTTGCTGTGTTAAGTACACAGCAAAAAAAAAGAAAAAATACTTTGAAACTTATTTCACTATTACTAGGTGTGTTTTTCCAGTTTGAATACCATTGATTTCTTATTTTGCAAATGTATACAACAATCGTGTAAAGACTTGGCAAGTTAAATTAGTTTTCATGAGACCGTGTTCGCCTGGGTGGCCTGCACAGACTGACAAACATCAAACGAAATGGAAATTGGCAACAAAAACTACAAAAAGACAGGGTCAGCAAAGTTATGTAGTACGCAATGTAGTTTTCTATCAACTATTTATGACAGGTCGTGGCTAACTACTGGAACTACTTATTGTCAAAAAGAACTCCGATGGCGATATTAGGTATGGATCGGACATGTCTGTATCAACATCAACCAACAGTGGTGTTTTTTTTTTCAAACAAAAATCGTATTCAAAACTTTACGTACCTATATTAGAGTTCTAAAAATTACCATTTAGTCTCAAAACTCTAATACCGAATAAGTATTAAATCTGCAGACCCGAGAATTGACGAGGCGAGATTGAGCTAGGTCTCATGTATTAGAAAATTCCTCTTCACGGCCCCGACTTTCATTAAATATATTTTGGGAAAACTCTCTGCGTATATTTTCCCATTTCAAGCTTAATTTAGGTCCCGGCTACCTGTACAAACTTGTTAAAGGAAAATTTTATTTGACCTTCGCAGATTTGAGATTACCTTCATTTGGTTGTTTGACTTAGTTTTATAGTCTTCCATTACACTAATATTCTGTAATTGGATTTTTAGAATGAAGCTTTTTTTATACGTATTCCTTATAGGTAAGTAATTGCAGAAATATTTTTATTATTTTAGTCGTGGAAGAATATTTGAAAAACCACAAGTGATAAAAATTAGGATCCAAGGCTTCAGCTTGTTTCTACTTTGTCAAAATTTGATAAGATAAGATAAAGTTTATTGCTAATATACAGGTACACGTCAATACATTATAAATTATTAGGTATTACAAACAGAACAATAGTAATGTTTTTTTTTTAAATACCTACAATTTTCAATAAGTACTTAATTGAAATTAGTTAATGTTTGTATTACAAGGTCAGTGGCAGTTGTATTTTGATATTTGATAAGTCAATTTACCTTACCGTCCTATCAAACTAGGCTTAGAAATAACGTAGCAACTAAAGAAATGTAAGTTCAAGCCAAAATCTCAAACGTAGGTACAGTCAAGTGTAAAAATATATGGGTGTACACATATTACTCAAAAATATGTCCAATAGCATCTTAGTCTGGTGTAATAAGAGCGTAGTACCATATTATTTATGAGACGATTTTTTCGATACATATTTTTGCACTTCACTGTACAACTACTGTAAACAAAATGCTGCTTAAAACTGAATTGCACCTAACTACTATTAAATTACCTATTAAAAATAACAGCATCTTGATAAAGTGGCCTAACCACGCCGACCGGCGGTTTATTACATGCGCAAAATTAAAATTTAATTACAGAGTTAGCGCAGACGTCCTGGCCACAAAACAACGCAGTTACGGAAGGAAACCAACAACATATTATATTATACTCAACTACTGGAAATACTCGTAGTATTGTAACCACGAGTCTTTTGAAATATAAAAATATACCGATTTTGCTTGCATATGTTAATGTATATGTTCGTGGAAGTTTTAAAGTTGCTCCAATAACAGACATAGAAAACCGTCTGAGATGGTATGGCCACGTTATGCGAAGAGACGAGGAACATGTAGTTAGAAAAGCACTATCCCTGCCAGAGTATGATAAAGGTAGAGGACGCCCCCTTCTACCTGGTGGATCAACATGACTAAACTCCTACAAGAGGAAAACCTGCTCGACCCGGCAACCCAGGACAGAGCGTCCTGGTGCCGTAGAATTAGGAGAGCCGGCTCTACATGAAGTGAGAAGAGGCAAAGAACAAGAAGAAGAGACGACCGATTTTGCTTGCGTACATGCCCATAGTATTTTACAAACAGGCCAAGCAAAATAAAGATACAATGTACAGTGGGGCATTTTCGACTGGGGGTCAAATACAACTGATCTATTTTTTTATGTTTTACAATTTTTTATTTGTTAATTAGAGTGTCCATTAGGTTGGTTATAGAGTTATATGACACGCGTGTTCAGTGGATACACGTGGAACTCAACTTAATAGTATGACAATGGAAAAAATGAATCTGTTACAATGGTCCCCCAGTCGGGATTTGCCCCGCTGTACCTTAGAGAGAAATGAAAGGAACAAAACTATTGAAGTCGTAACTGTGTTTGGGCTAGTTAGTATTTAGCAAAGTCCTCGGCCGTACCCCTAAAGGTGAAGGGGAGAAGGAGGTTTGAAGGTCCCGGGTTTTCGCTGATATTTCGAAAACTTAACGTTTCTTATTCTAAGAGACATCTTAACGCTTTCCACGGTCATTCATTTCCTGACCTATACGGTGAGAGATGTCATGTCAATTTGGCAAGATTTCACGTGTAAGGGCACAATAACACGCGAATCCTCGCACTAACTATATAAATGGGCCCATGAGGTTATAAATTATAAATTGTATAGTAATGTGACCCACTTGTGTGAAAAAATACTAATAAATATTATAGTAAAACACAAAAAAACAGACAAAAATAGTTTTAACCTTTCCCTGAAGTAGTTAAAAGGTATTGGCAAATCAGAACTTAGAAGACTAGGATTTAAAGAAACTCTTGAGGTATATATATATATATATATATATGAAACTATTCATTTTTAATAGGGTTAAAGCCGAGGAAAAATATTTCTACTTAAAGTATACCTAGAAAAGGTAAACTTAATTTGTCTTTCTTATTTAAATTTTATTTCACTGTCTGTATTTTTAATGTTTATAAACGAATCATAACTTCTTTAAAGTAGTGATTAGGAACCGTTCTAAAATGCAGACAAACATTTACATAATAAATTAACTGTCCCTCATTTACAACGAAAACGAAAAGATAAAGCGGAAGCGAAAAACGACGGAAGAAGAACGATAAATATTAGGAAATCACATTTATAAAAAGGAATACAGCAATTTATTTCGAGTTAAACGAGCAAGCCAACGAGTATCTAAGCGTTATTATGTCGCCGAGATAAAATTTAATTGCCTTCAACGGATAAGGGCACAAAAGATAAACAAGGGGTCTGCAAGTTTAATAAAGTCAGGATTAACCACTGATTTTTTAGGGTTCCGTAGTCAACTAGGAACCCTTATAGTTTCGCCATGTCTGTCTGTCCGTCCGTCCGTCCGTCCGCGGATAATCTCAGTAACCGTAAGTACTAGAAAGCTGAAATTTGGTACCAATATGTATATCAATCACGCCAACAAAGTGCAAAAATAAAAAATGGAAAAAAATGTTTTATTAGGGTACCCCCCCTACATGTAAAGTGGGGGCTGATATTTTTTTTCATTCCAACCCCAACGTGTGATATATTGTTGGATAGGTATTTAAAAATGAATAAGGGTTTACTAAGATCGTTTTTTGATATTATTAATATTTTCGGAAATAATCGCTCCTAAAGGAAAAAAAAGTGCGTCCCCCCCCCTCTAACTTTTGAACCATATGTTTAAAAATATGAAAAAAATCACAAAAGTAGAACTTTATAAATACTTTATAGGAAAATTGTTTTGAACTTGATAGGTTCAGTAGTTTTTGAGAAAAATACGAAAAACTACGGAACCCTACACTGAGCGTGGCCCGACACGCTCTTGGCCGGTTTTTATTTTATGTAAAACGTTTGGGATCATAATTTTCTCGTAGGGATCAACATTTTCTGCTGGACACTGACCTAAACACGATAAATAAGTACTTAACGATTTGTTCTTTAATTTTAGTTTAAAATTCTTAAACGGGTAGGTACTGTACATATAAGATAAAATGAATTTATTTTCCGTTTTGCACTCAAAATGTCAGCCGGTCTAATCGAAGTAACAATCATTCACGCTCCGTGGCGAACAAAATGCAACTGGATCGGTGACGCCAATACGGAAAAGCGATACCTACAGATAGATACCTCATCATTACGACACGCCACGGAAGGCCAACGATTGTCACTTGAACCGAAATGAGTCTTGAATTCTTGAGTCCCTTTTTATTCTTGAGTGTTACGACGATATTAACCAACATTCACTGTCCCTTCGGCCAGGCTGACAGAAATGAGTCTTAAATTCTTGAGTCCTTTTTTTAGTTGTTATTCTTGTACGTTGCAATGATATTAACCAACTTTCAGTGTCACTTCGACTAGGCCAACGGAAATGAGTCTAGAATTCTTGAGTCTTACGACTTTTCATTATTTTTTTAGTTTCTATTAAATATTTACCTTATTTCCAAAAGTACATTTTTAATAAACTGCACCATTATTGTACGGGTAAATAATAAAGTTGCAGTATCTGCGACCTCCCGCCGCAGCGCTGAGAAATTTCATAAAACCCGACGCTCAGGTGCTGACGTCAAATAACAGGCATGCCTTCATAGTAAATAGTTCACGACATTATGAAATCACGTTTGAAATGAAAATTCTGTTTAAGATACATCGGGGCAAATCCCGACTGTGAGGCTATTGTAACTAATTAATTTTTTCCATTATTACACTATTAAATTGAGTTCCACTTGTATCCATGAACACGCGGGCCATATAGGTACATACATATAACCAGTGGACACTCTAATTGATAATGCAAACATTGTAAAACAGGGAAAAAATGGATCAGTTGCATTAGTCCCCCAGTCGAAATTGTACCGCTATACCTTATATTTAAAATGTTATAATGTGGAATGTGGATATTATTATTGAAACCATAAATAGTAGTTTATCGAGTCTGATAGAAGTTTAGAGATTTTAGAGGTTTGATAAAGGAACCTCTGCCATTAATTCGGCTGACGTAGCGTAAACATCTCAAAATGACATTATTTGTATGGGGAAAGTGAACAGTGGCCCTAAACGGTGACTTAATAGAACCGTATACACACCCACATTCATTCATTCATTCATTTTTCACGATAGACCTCCGACCGCTCTTATAATTGATTTATTAAAATTTATTTATTTGAAAAAACATATTTCAATGATGAATTTAAAATGATGAATGTGTGTTTTCTTCCTTTGACATTTTGTTTTAATTTCTTGTGTTTTTTTTTTATACATAATTATGGTTAGTATTTAAATTTATCATTATTTTTTGACTAAGTTGTTTAAGATTATTTAAATTCCTTATTTATTGTATTATTGTTTTTGTATTTTTGACATGTGTTGTTTATGACATTAAAGGTTTTGAATTGAATTGAATTGAACATTACAGATAAATCCAATGCGTCATGAAATTAAATTAAAAACAGTAAACAAAAACATTACAAACAATAAAAGTATTACAACTAAACGATTGATTTGGGCGATGACGGAACAGCGTGGCTCCGTTGCGTTCTTTGCCCCGGTCACAGAATACATATTAGTACAACCCGGTGTAGAGTTATATAATAATAGAACTTCAACCAAGTATTCATAGGTATTCATTAAGGCCCACTTGCAAGGTGTTTGCAAGGGTTAGTCAACTATGGCCTGATTTTTTAAAATCTGATATTAGAAATCATATAATTCTTATGTACTTATATAATTGTGTTTACCATTGAATTAATTATTGAATCTGAATCTGATCAGGGTGGCTAGCCGAATGGCACAATCGCTCACGAAACGAAGCGCTAGTAGATATCTATCTCTATCGCGCTTGCGTATTGGCGCGACAGAGCCAGCGGCGTATCGCTTTCGTTTGGCGTCGGAGAAATGCCATTCGGCTACGGGGCCAGAAATATATGACTGTTGTCAGGAGGGCGCTGTTATTCTGATGTATGGGGTGACAGTTCAGTATAGTATGAAGAAAATAGTTCCAATGAAATTCCGAAAGATGGCGCGTAGTCGTATATTTCAGGTCAGGCTTTGACTCTTGACGTAACAGTTTTACTCTGAGAGAACTATAATAAACCAAGCTAAGGAATAAACATAACATAACATACAATCACGCCTGTATCCCATAAAGGGGTAAGCAGAACACATGAAACTACTAAAGCTTCAGTGCCACTCTTGGCAAATAAGGGGTTGAAAGAAAACGAAACTGTGACATTGCAGTGACAGGTTGCCAGCCTCTCGCCTACGCCACAATTTAACCCATAAGCTAAGGAATAAAACATCTACGAATAAAATAAATTGAATTTAACAAACGGTTAGAATATTTAAACTTCAGCTACAAACGTTTTCATTCAAAAATACTATATTTGACATAGGTACCTACTACATATGGCGCTACTTAATAAAAAAGCTACTTCAAAAAGACTCGGTCTCCACGGGAAATTACTTTTAAAACGGTCGGAAGATAACACACCGGAGACTTCAAGGTATAAAATGAACCTCTTTTGAAGCCTGGGGGAGTTACATAAATAATGAATCTACTTAATTTATTGTTCTGGCTTCAAAGAAAAAAACTGAACAATGTGTTACATGAGCCCAGAAAATGTAATAGCTACTATTTAAATACGCCCCTGTGTTGAGACGGGTTAGACTAAGAATTTAACCACCCTCGTAGGTACCACGAAGTTGACTGTGGGATATGGTTTGATTGGGGGTAATTAGGTTGCCATTGTTTGTATGTTCGTACGGTTACACCCGTCAAATGTTAGGCTGCCTATTCGTGATTAACGCCTATAAATGCTAACGGGCAACAAATTCACCATGCGTGGAATGGACACACTGTTTCACTAGGAATACTTTAATAGTTATTTGTTTTACAAGGGGGAAAAGTAGTTGTTTAACCGCACGTGCCAATATTAGTGCGTAGCGAGTGGTTCAAAAAGTGAAATCTTGAGCGTTGCGAGGGTATCAAGGCACGAAGGTTAAACAAACTTTGCCACCGAGTGAAACACAAAATTTTTCACCACAGCAACACGAACAAAATACTGACATTACTGACTATAAAACAATCAAATCAAATCAAATATCAAAATAAATCAAATCCGTCAATTTATTCAATATTTATGATTCAATATCATCATTTATAGGTAAAATCTAGCAGCCAGATTAAGACATCGAGTTAAAATTTGTATGAAATTACTTTGCCCCCTTGTGGATAAAATGCCATTTTGCTATCTGTTTTCGAATAGCAAAGTAAGCCTTTAACAGTTGGTGTGGTGAAAAAGTAATAAATAGACAAAAAACTCCAATGTTCGAAACCGTTCCTTCATTCGGGTAAAAACAAATATTAAGAGCATAAGAGATAATTCAATTGGCTACAATTTAGAATAATTTCACTTCCACGGACGGTCTCGACCTCTCCGTACGAAACGTGTGACACATTTTGTGCTCGCGACTCACATACTGAGATGTCCCAATTACTTACTTATTCCAGGACCAAGTATTCCTATAGACGAACGAGTACAGGAGAATTTACGCTGAACTACAATACTAATAATAGTTATTTGTTATATAATAAAGGGGCAAAGTTGTATTTAAACTCCGAGTGTGGAATTGAAAAAAGAGCAAATGAAAGGATTCTATAGTTGAACCACGAGCGAAGCGAGTAGTTCGAGAATAGAATCCTGAACTTGCGAGTTTTTTAACACACGAGAAGTAAAATACATTTGCACCCGAGTGTAACACAAAACTTTTCCCCTCACTATAGCGAGGAAACTACAACGCAAAAAATGCATTTATCACTGCTTCCAGTAGTTCCACAGGTGGTAAATCATCTTAATTACTGGATTCACCTACTTTTATCAATTTTAAAGCAGTTAATTTGACTTTATTCAAGGTCAAATTACTTTACCCACTAGTGGATAAAATGCGTTTTTACCCGCTGGTATTGAAGGACAAATACGTGTTCCCGAGCTAGTGAGGGAAAAAATATTTGAAGGAACTGTCATACAAAGAACCGTCATTCAACGTCCTACTTTTAGCATCCTAATATCTACTTTTCGTATGATTTTAACAAGGTCTTACTGTCACGTTCTTTAGTGCAGTTATTGTGTAGATATTAGGGTCGTTTCCATCTACTTACACACATGTTCATCGTACGCGTAAGCATCTACCATGACTTTTAGACATATATAAGTATTTTATGAAGGAATTCATCATCATCATCCTCCTGGCGTTATCCCGGCATTTACCACGGCTCATGGGAGCCTGGGGTCCGCTTTGACAACTAATCCCAATATTTGGCGAAGGCACTAGTTTTATGAAAGTGACTGCCATCTGACCTTCCAACCCGAAGGCTAACTAGGCCTTATTGGGATTAGTCCGGTTTCCTCACGATGTTTTCCTTCACCGAAAAGCGACTGGCAAATATCAAATGACATGTCGTACATAAGTTCCGAAAAACTCATTGGTGCGAGCCGGGGTTTGAACCCGCGACCTTCGGATTGAAAGTCGCACGCTCTTACTGCTAGGCCACCAGCGCTTATGAAGGAAGTCAATAGTGGCGAATAGGTAATCTTAAATATATAAAAAAAGAAACTGACTGACTGACTGACATATTAACGCACAGCCGAAATTGCTGGTCCTAGAGATTCCAAATTTGGCACGTAGGTTCCTTACAAAGTGTAGAGGAGCACTAAGTAAGAATTTTCAAAATTTACATCCTCAGGGGGTAAAATGGGGGTCCAAAGTTCAACGTTTGAATAAGATTACTTTTAGTACGCGGGCGAAGCCGCGGGAAAAAGCTAGTGTATTCTAAAAAAAACTCATAAGTAATAGGTAGAGCCTCTGGACGTTAAACTCGCCTTTGCTTTTATGAGTGAGGAATCACACCAAGGGTTCCGTGGACAAGTGAATCAACGAAAGTATCCAGCTACGTGACTTCGCCAAAAGGTAACGAGTTTACCAGCCAGTTACAACGGAACAAATTACCACAGAACCCAATTAACCCCTGAAGGCACGGAATTATTGGGAAATGCGATTCTTCTAATGCTTCTAAAAACACTACTTAAGCAATTTTGAAATATGACTTGGCTAACTGGGGCCCGTTTCTCGAAAGGTACAAGCCTTGTATTACAAGTGCGCGAACTGTCAAATCGTATGGGTTGTCATGGCAACACACTTGTAATACAAGGCTTGTACCTTTCGAAAAACGGGCCACGGGTCGTATATTTTCAAAAAAGGCTAGGCAGAGCACATGCAACTGCTGAAGTTGAAAGAAACCGAAGCTGTGATATTGCAGTGAAGTGACAGGTTGCTAGCCCATCTCCCACAACACAATTGAACACAAGAGTCGACTTCTAGGCACTCACGAGAGGAAAAGAGGTGAAATTCGTAGTTATATTCAAAATTCTTCAGCAACATCAATTTAAGGACATCGGCAGCTATCAGATCAGGCTCTGAATGTCGGAACTACAAAGAATTTTCCTTCAACGTTTTACAGTGACTATAAGGTGATCTAAGTATATTCAGAGCTTTTAATAATAAACAGTACGTGATAACGTGTCTAATACAATAATTACAATTTTAAAAACGTTGTTATAGCTTCCGCCAGTTCCAGAAATTCATTAAAAAAATATTTGACAGAATACTTGCGTCAGTTAAAACATGTTTGATTGAATTTTTAGTTACTACGAACTTCATTAGTGAAAACAAAATTGAATGGATTGTGTCGCAGCCTTTTGTATTTTGTTTTATTTTTCGACTAGTGCATTATCCCGGCATTTGCCACGGCTCATGACCCCAAGACTAACCCCTAGATGGCGAAGACACTAGTTTTACGAAAGCGACTGCCATCTGACCTTCCAACCCGAAGGGTAACTAGGCCTTACTGGGATTAGTCCGGTTTCCTCACGATGTTTTCCTTCACCGAAAAGCGACTGGCAAATATCAAATGACATTTCGCACATAAGTTCCGAAAAACTCATTGGTGCGAGCCGAAGTTTGAACCCGCGACCTCCGGATTGAAAGTCGCGCGCTCTTACCGCTAGGCCACCGGCGCTTTTTCGACTAACTAGTTATTAAAAATAAAATATCAAAGGAAAACCTCGCGATTTTTGTAACAATAACAAGGATAGTCCAATTAATTGTACTACGCGGAATGTTCCTTCATTAAACCCGAAACTCGTGGCTAACACAACAATGTGATGTTGTGCCGCTATTCCTGGACCAAATTATCAACAGATCGGTGAAACAATTCGAACTTTGATACAGTGTGTAAATCTAATACGGGCGAATCTCTTAACAGTAGTAAGTATAGGGCACATAAGAAATGTTAGAATTGAAATTAAAATTTAATTCATACAAAATAAATCGACCCGAAAAGTAATTGCAAACATACTCGCGCGCACAAACACACGTTGATAGTTACGCCGTGTCTTGCGTGGGCGACGGTCGCGCGACCGTCGCCGTCGCGTCTCATCGCATCGTCTACTTAGTGGAGTAAAAGTAAGGTACCCTGGACATAATTCAATAACTCGTCCTTTTTGATATTTTATTGGGTATTATTATTAAGCATCAAATAGTAATTATGTACATAGATAAAAAAAAAAGCGATCTTATTCATATCTTATAAAAATCATGAGATAAAGTACATTATCCCACTTTTCGCTAACAGCAAAATAGTTAACCGAAAACTTTGTTAGATTAACTTTGTGGTGCACTCAGATGCGATCAGTTATTAGCGATATTACACAGAAAATAAATCTGATTGTGTACTTTTTTTTACCGTTTTCATTTAATGTGAATATCTAGGTAGGTAAAAATGGTGACCATGATATATATATCAATTTGCATTGTATTGAGTATATATAGACATTTAGCACCGATCTTAAACATATATTTTTAACGCTTAAATAAACATGAATTTCTCAGTAGGTATAAATTGTAACTGAGATTTTTTGCTTAAGACCAGGTTTTTGTGTACTATAATCATGATTTTATCAAAATTAATACTGTGAAGGTCGCGCTTAAGAAACTGTAAATGTCAGTAATTTAAAAGGGTGCAAAGTTGTCGTAGAGCGGCTGTCGCGGGGCGGGGGGAGCGCGCGGGGCGCGGGCCTGGGAGAGCGCGCCGCGCACCGGCCGCGTCACCGCGGCGGATCGGTTAATAGGTTAGGCCACACCAGAGCTTCGCGTGTCTCGGGGCGCGCAACGGACGTCCGCGCCACGCCACCTGAGTGTAATTCAAAAATCGTCTCCTCAGTACATTTTGTATAGGAAGGACGTAAGACGCGCCCCAGGCGGCGTGGCGCGCGCCGCGCCGCCTGGGGGCGCGTCTTACGTCTAAAATAAACACAACGGACGTGGCGTGGCGCGGGCGTGGCGAGGACGAGGCGCGGACGGGGCGCGGATGCAATCTAAATTACACAAAGAGGTGAAAACACGGCTCGATGCGTCATTATACAGGCTGATTTCGTTGCGGAAACGTCTTCCTCGTCCGATGATGAAGATGCGTTTGCCTTGCTGCAAATTCTCAATATGCAGAGGCACAGGAGATATTGGGTTCACCCTATGCGAAAATTATCCAAACATTACAGATATTTCGAAACCATGGAAAAGTTGCATGAATATCCGGATCTTTTTCGTACAGTTTATAAAATGTCAAATAAAAATGCAAATAATAAACCTTTGAATTCAGATTTCTTATCCCTCATGCCTGTTTGCCCCACCCAACCATACCCAGGCTGGCCCCGACTCCAAAAATAATTTATTTGTTTATAATTTGGATATTTAGATTATTTCAATACGATAAGAAATCTGAATTCGAAGGTTTATTATTTTTTGCGTTTTAGTTTCTCCGTGTTTTGTAACGCGCTTATTTTTGAAGGCGGTTTTATATTAAAGAAAAATTTATTTATTTATTGATTTTAGTGGTTCCTATTGATATTATATACGTACAGTAGTGAAAGAATTATCCTTTAACTCCTAACCATTGAGGAGTTGACCTTCCATCATCAGCTCAGCGACTTTAAAATTTTTACCATCAATCGTAAATATTGGTGTACCTATTAAAAATACACTAAAAACATTACATGTGCCTACTTATAACATTTGAAGAGTTCCCTCGATTTCTCCAAGATCCCATCATCAGACCCCGACTTGGTGCCAATAGGACCATCTCGGGGTTATACCCGTTCGATTAAAAAAAATAATTTGAAAATCGGTCCACGATTCTCGGAGATATCGAGTAACATACATACAAAAAAAAAACCGGCCAAGAGCGTGTCGGTCCACGCTCAGTGTAGGGTTCCGTAGTTTTCCGTATTTTTCTCAAAACAATTTTCCTAGAAAGTCTTTATAAAGTTCTACTTTTTTGATCTTTTTTCATATTTTTTTAAACATAAGGTTCAAAATATAGAGGGGGGGACGCACTTTTTTTCCTTTAGGAGCGATTATATCCGAAAATATTAATATGATCAAAAAACGATCTTAGTAAAAGTAAACCCTTATTCATTTTTAAATACCTATCCAACAATATATCATACGTTGGGGTTGGAATGAAAAAAATCAGCCCCCACTTTACATGTAGGGGGGCTCCCTAATAAAACATTTTTTTCCATTTTTTATTTTTGCACTTTGTTGGCGTGATTGATACATTGGTACCAAATTTCAGCTTTCTAGTGCTTACGGTTACTGAGATTATCCGCGGACGGACGGACAGACAGACAGACAGGGGGAAACTATAAGGATTCCTAGTTGACTACGGAACCCTAAAAAACATTCAGTCGAATTGAGAACCTCCTACTTTTTTTGAAGTCGGTTAAAAAAACAACCTTTATTGCCGGCCGGCAAACGGCTAACCGATTGAAACAGAAACATAAATGAAAAGAGAGGGCGAACGGCGACACCTGCGTGTCGGCGATTTCAAAGGTAAGCGCACGTGCACCCGATCTCGCTACCTACGCCCAGGTGCGGGCGCGGCTTTCGATCTTCGCGCCGTGCAATAGAATTTAATGTCGGCTGCTCGTGTGCGGTCTGTTTGTTTTATAGAGTGGCGGCATTTTCAACATCAAAGGGTGAGCCTATTTTGTGCAAAATTCTGTTATATCAATAACTTCTCACGTCACTAGATTATCGACTTTGAATGTCGAGTATATTTATAGTATCATCACTTTATTTCAGTGTACGAATTTCGTATGTGTTAAAAATCATTGTTCTAGCTTCATAAACCAGGGAGGAAATAATGGAGAGCGTTTATATGTCTTGTTTTGCCTTAATTCGATATCATCACATATTTTTGTTGCTGATAAAATAATACATCCTATATATCAAGGCCTTGTAGCTCGGCGAAAGAATCGTGATCGCGGAGTGCGCCGGCACTGATTATAATTATTTTGTCCAGTTATTATAATAACCTATACAAAAAGTACCGATAGAATAGGTATTCTAATCTATATCTGCATAGAACTATTTAAAACAAACCACAAAAGTTCATAGTTGATCGTTATTGGTACAGTCAGCAACTCAGCTGTGAATACAGATAAAGTGCCAAATATATGTATACACACACCTTAATGTACCAAGTACCAACACTTGTACAGGAAATAAAATACTCTATACATATTTTTGGCACTTTGTCTTGCCAGCTGTGTTGTTGACTGTACACGATCTAAAAAGTAGAGCTCCTGGTCGTGACCGTGTTTCGTGTACCCGTAGCCGAATCTCCGTTGCCGTGTTACTCGGCAACGGAGATCCGCTCCGTTTGCTCCGTGTGATTCGGCTACGTGTAATTAAGATACGTAGCTACGTGTACACGGAGATACGTATCTTATTTATACGTAGATCGGATCCAGTCGTGACCGTGACGTTTAGTTAAGTGTAGATTTTATGCGTGTCACTAAGACCCCCGAATGTAATGCAAGGGGCGAGTTTTTAATTTCAGTTTCCATATTTTTGCATTTTAAATAAAGTTTTAAGAGTGATCAAAAATAATAAGATGCAAATATTATCATCATCATCATCATCATATCAGCCGAAAGACGACCACTGCTGGACATAGGCCTCCCCCAAAGATTGCCACAATGACCTGTCCTGCGCCACCCGCATCCAGCGGACTCCTGCGACCTTCACCAGGTCATCAGTCCACCTTGTTGGGGGCCTACCCACGCTTCGCCTTCCGGTACGCGGTCGCCACTCGAGAACCTTTCCGCCCCAACGGCCATCGGTTCTACGTGCAAATATTATTTTGGAGGCAAAAATAATAGACCAGTACAAATTGTAAAAGATGTGTATCAAAAGAATTCGCGTATAATCAACATATAAAAAAATAGGTAAAATTCTAATTTTCATTCACATGACACAGACTATAATTAATCAACTTTTTTTTAAATAATCTAACATGTACAGTCAGCGTCTTATAGTTGGTAGTATCCGAAGTAGTCAAATAGTTTGTTATTTTTGCTTTCACTTAACTTCACAAACAATAGGAACACATGGTACTTAATAACAGGTAAATCCCAAAGCCTTGAAGGTAATTATTATCAATGGCCCGCAAACTATTGTTTGTTATCTTTATCTGCACGTGCAACTATTTCTTAGTATTTTCACCGACGAAAGACGGTTGTCCAGCCAGTAATAATATTTATGAACAGTGTATATTATTATTTCACTTAAAATACTTTTAAATTGTTGCATTGGTCTACCTGTAGCATTTCTTACTAGGGAGTAAATATTAATTAGAGATATTAATATATTTATTTGGATGGACTTTCATATTCATCGACATCCCCAAGTAGGTATGTACCTAGTACCTACCTGAGGTGCGATTTTTGATTCTCATCGGGTGGCTTATTTCGTACTAAATAGTCATCGGCTGCATACAAAACAAGGCACCGGTGAGATTCAAAAATCCCACCAATACCACCTCTGGTTTTTTTTGTACAAACTCATAATGTCTGGTTATCAGAGAACAGAATAATACCAATATGTAATTACTTAAAAAAACATCTGGAATCAAATCAATGCAAAGACCACGAGTATAACACATAATGCGAAGGGTCCGTTCGACACTTACAAGCTCTCTTTCAACAACCGAGCGGAGCGGAGCCGAAGCCGAGATTCGCGGGAACGTAGCCGAATCCAGAAACGGATACGTATCTTTGACGTGACCGTGTAGTACGGGATCTTAGCACCGCCGGTACTAAGGCTACGTAGCTACGGTTCCGCGTGTAACACGTATATCACAAGCCCTACTAAAAAGTAGCCGAACGGTTATTATAATTACGCGGTGACTTGCGTAGTCGGCGGCCGCGCGATACATAGTGCTGTCTCTGTTCAGGCCCCGTAGCCGAATGCCATTTCTCCGACGCGAATCGAAAACGAAACGCAGTCTGGCTCTGTCGCGCCAATACGCAAGAGCGATATAGCGTTTCGTTTCGTGAGCGTTTGTGCCATTCGGCTACGCACCCTGTTCTCACTACCACGAATTTGAAGAACAATATTGCTGTCTCTCTCAATCTTTAGGCGTCATTCATATATTACGTCATACTAAATGTGACAATCCATGTTAAAGGATTAAAAAAGCGTGACATTGGGGGGTCCAAATAGTAGTCCATAAACCACGTCTTTGACCAACGTGAGTGATATCTCTGTCACTCTTTACGTCTTTACTAACAGAAATTTAAATAACAAAAATGCTATCTCTGTCACTCTTTACTACCAGGAACTTAAATTATTATAGTGCTATCTCTATTCTCTGTCACTCTTTACTATCAGGAACTTAAATTGTTATAGTGCTATCTCTGTCACTCTTTACTACCAGGACCTTAAATTATTATAGTGCTATCTCTGTCACTCTTTACTGTGTGCGGGAAGTGCACATACCACGAGTTTGACTAACATGAGTGCTATCTCTATCACTCTTTACTACCAGGAACTTTAATTATGATAGTGCTATCTCTGTCACTCTTTACTACCAGGAACATACATTTTATTATTACAGTGCTATCTCTGTCACTCTTTACTACCAGGAACTTAAATGATTATAGTGCTATCTCTGTCACTCTTTACTGTGTGCGGGAAGTGCACATACCACGAGTTTGACTAACATGAGTGCTATCTCTGTCACTCTTTACTACCAGGAACTTAAATGATTATAGTGCTATCTCTGTCACTCTTTACTTCTAGGAACTTAAATATTTTTTTCGGTTTCGGTTTTGGTCTTGGTTTCGGTATCGGGTTTGGTGTAGGTTTCGGTGTCGGTTTCGGTTTCGATTTCGGTTTTCGTTTCCATTCCCGTTTCGGTTTCCGTTTTCGTTTTCAGTTTTGTTTTTGTTTAAACTAACAGAACTAAAACTAAAACCAAAACCAAACCAGAAACGGGAAACCGAACACGGGAAACCGGATATCGGATACCGTATATCGGATACTGGTTACCGGTTACTGTCTACCGTTTACCGGATACCGGTTACCGTCTACCGGTTACCGGTCACCGTTTACCGGATACCGGTTAACGGTCATTGGTTACTGGTTACCGGTTACCGGTCACCGAATACCGGATACCGGTTAACGGTCATTGGTTACTGGTTACCGGTTACCGGTCACCGAATACCGGAGACCTGTCACCGGTTACCGAATACCGGAGACCTGTCACCGGTTACCGGTTAACGGGTACCGGATACCGGTTACCGGATACCGGATACCGGTTACCGGATACCGGTTACCGGATACCGGTTACCGGATACCGGTTACAGGATACCGGATACCGGTTACCGGATACCGGTTACCGGATACCGGTTACCGGATACCGGTTACCGGATACCGGTTACCGGATACCAGTTACCGGATACCGGATACCGGATACAGGATACAGGATACAGGATACCGGATACCGGTTAACGGTTACCGGTTACCGGGTACCAGATACCAGAAACCAGGTTTTGATTTCTGGTTTCTCATGTTACAACGTGTATAGATTAGTCGATACCAAGTCGGACACTTCCGATTAGGCGATTTCGGCTCGCATTGTTACGCAGCATTCGAGTGTTGAGTTTCTCACACATGAGGCCCCCTAATAAAATTTGTACCACTCATATTATTGATTTGACTCTCGCTACACAAACACCTCATGCCCACACAAATACACACAAAATAAAATCATTCACAAACTTCAAATCATTCAAAAACTCAACAGTCACACGCGCTCCTCGCGGTCCTCTAAGAACTCCCTTGCGAGAGTCGACACTTCAAAATGAAGCGACATCGCATCGGCTCATCGTCCACAAATCCGAAAAGATCCACCGATAAATTTGTACCGGAAAGACCTCACCGCGACAATGTCACATTACCCAAATTACTTCAAAAATCCTCTGAAAGTGAAACAGTTCATTAGGTTTACCGTAAGAGTGAGTGAGACAGACACGCACTGTGCTTCAAATTTGCCTCGCCAAAATACGTTACACACGACTCGAAAGAATACAGTCTTAAGCGCCGCCGCAAGCTTTCATACATATTACGTTGTTGTGATCCAAGCATCTCGTCAAGCTCGATAGGTACTATTATTGAGCTAACGACTTGACCAGTTTAACGTGACCTATCGGACTAATTGATTTGTATGACTTTTGTCACTTGTAATAAGGGAGCTCTCTTATACTGGACGGTGAAATATTTGTTATCGAAGCGTTTTGAAAACGCGGCGCCCTTGATATCACCGAGCGAAACACGTGTCGACGACTCGCCGCCCGTTCCCGCTACTACTATACTAGCTATACCTACTCTGTGCACGACCTTATTCTGCAGGTTAAACGTTCATATTAAAACTAGGGCTTGTGATATACGTGTTACACGCGGAACCGTAGCTACGTAGCCTTAGTACCGGCGGTGCTAAGATCCCGTACTACACGGTCACGTCAAAGATACGTATCCGTTTCTGGATTCGGCTACGTTCCCGCGAATCTCGGCTTCGGCTCCGCTCCGCTCGGTTGTTGAAAGAGAGCTTGTAAGTGTCGAACGGACCCTTCGCATTATGTGTTATACTCGTGGTCTTTGCATTGATTTGATTCCAGATGTTTTTTTAAGTAATTACATATTGGTATTATTCTGTTCTCTGATAACCAGACATTATGAGTTTGTACAAAAAAAACCAGAGGTGGTATTGGTGGGATTTTTGAATCTCACCGGTGCCTTGTTTTGTATGCAGCCGATGACTATTTAGTACGAAATAAGCCACCCGATGAGAATCAAAAATCGCACCTCAGGTAGGTACTAGGTACATACCTACTTGGGGATGTCGATGAATATGAAAGTCCATCCAAATAAATATATTAATATCTCTAATTAATATTTACTCCCTAGTAAGAAATGCTACAGGTAGACCAATGCAACAATTTAAAAGTATTTTAAGTGAAATAATAATATACACTGTTCATAAATATTATTACTGGCTGGACAACCGTCTTTCGTCGGTGAAAATACTAAGAAATAGTTGCACGTGCAGATAAAGATAACAAACAATAGTTTGCGGGCCATTGATAATAATTACCTTCAAGGCTTTGGGATTTACCTGTTATTAAGTACCATGTGTTCCTATTGTTTGTGAAGTTAAGTGAAAGCAAAAATAACAAACTATTTGACTACTTCGGATACTACCAACTATAAGACGCTGACTGTACATGTTAGATTATTTAAAAAAAAGTTGATTAATTATAGTCTGTGTCATGTGAATGAAAATTAGAATTTTACCTATTTTTTTATATGTTGATTATACGCGAATTCTTTTGATACACATCTTTTACAATTTGTACTGGTCTATTATTTTTGCCTCCAAAATAATATTTGCACGTAGAACCGATGGCCGTTGGGGCGGAAAGGTTCTCGAGTGGCGACCGCGTACCGGAAGGCGAAGCGTGGGTAGGCCCCCAACAAGGTGGACTGATGACCTGGTGAAGGTCGCAGGAGTCCGCTGGATGCGGGTGGCGCAGGACAGGTCATTGTGGCAATCTTTGGGGAGGCCTATGTCCAGCAGTGGTCGTCTTTCGGCTGATATGATGATGATGATGATGATAATATTTGCATCTTATTATTTTTGATCACTCTTAAAACTTTATTTAAAATGCAAAAATATGGAAACTGAAATTAAAAACTCGCCCCTTGCATTACATTCGGGGGTCTTAGTGACACGCATAAAATCTACACTTAACTAAACGTCACGGTCACGACTGGATCCGATCTACGTATAAATAAGATACGTATCTCCGTGTACACGTAGCTACGTATCTTAATTACACGTAGCCGAATCACACGGAGCAAACGGAGCGGATCTCCGTTGCCGAGTAACACGGCAACGGAGATTCGGCTACGGGTACACGAAACACGGTCACGACCAGGAGCTCTAATTAAAACGCAATTAAGAAAAATATGAATTAAGTAATGAATCTTACATATTTGTTGTTTAATAGATTTCGTATAGTACTAAGAATATATTAACGGCAAAATTTACCATCTTTCAATTTAGTTAAGTATTTTTCCCTTCCTAAAATTATCAATATTTAAGATTTTGTATAAACGCCAAAAGTATTGGTATAAGTTTTAATAATTTATCAACACACGTAATAGTATATTCATAATAAATTGCAGGATTACGGTTAGCAATATTTTCTAGTGAAATATGCCTGAAAATGTGTAACTCACTGAATGTTCTTTATAAATGATAGTTCTGTATGAATTATTTATAAAAATAAGACGTTTTTATATGAAATGCAGGTGTCACAACATAATACAAGCACTTTTTCCGGATTACATTTAATACTTTAGTTATAAAATCAAAAATTAATCAAATTTCGTTTTTTTTTTTTTTAATTGAATCAGAACCCTAATCTGATTAATAATTTGTATTTTAACTATCACTAATGATACTTTATACGACACAAAAAGAAAATTACGGTTAGCGAATTATGTCCAGGTCAAGCTATTTTTATTGGTCTAACTTTGCATATCCATAAGGCTTGATTTCGTATGCGTCGCATCGCCGTCGCGCGACCATCGCGCGACCGTCGCCCACGCAAGCCACGGCGTTACTTTTAAAACATCATACCGCGTTTGTAATGACATTAACTGTCATCGCATCCATGTTCACAGTACATTGCTACTGAGAAAATTTACGAAAACTAAATATGAGGTGAATATAGGCCTAGGCAGATAGATCTACGTTCGACATGGATCGGATGTCAAAAGGGACGGCTCTTACACAAAGGTCACGTTTGTATCTATATCGTCTCTAGAGCAAATTTTGGACGTATGTTGTAGTTCGAATTAAGCCTACGGTAGCCATACCAACATTTTTCGCTTCGCTCACGCGCTATTAGAAAATACACAATACCTACCAAAACCTCAATTGGCAGGGTGCAAAGCGGGTGGAGGGGGTAGCTAAAACGATCACAGCGCTCACTACGGCCAAAATTGACATCTTAGTCGCTGACTTGCGCTGTCAAATCCATATTGCAGTAAACATTTTCATGTCGTTTTTGAGATAAATTTAATACGGGCCCAGTAAAATTTGTTATGGCGAATTGTAATAACTCCAAGAAAAGTAGCGACTAAATTCTAGCTATTTCCAAGACCGTGGTGGAAACGAAACCATGCACCTTTTAAGTGAATAGTTGCCGTAAGAAGAAAAGTTTCGTCCAATCTCTGAAGTTTTACTTTAAAGTGCGTAATCATTTGATACAAGTATTGAATTGAATTTACGGTGAATTTATAGTGCAAATTTTATTGGAGGTAGAAAAGCCGACTTGGAAGCCAATCCCAGTTATGTTCGAAAATCATTTTATTTGTTTCCTCATCTGTGCTCCTGTTTACAAATCGAAACGGATTGACGAAAACGCGTAAATATCGAGATTTCAATGGGAAGAAGGAGCACGAGAACAATAGAAGCAGAAGCAGCCCATCCAATGAAGGCTTATCACATTTTTAATAAAATTCCTGAGAACTTATTTCATCGCATTCATGATTGTATTTGATGTGATATCTGGTAAACCTCCAATATTTTCAAGTAAATGAAACAAGTTTTTGTAATGTATATTATAATTAAACGTTATTATAGCTAGTTTGTTTTTATTTTACAATAAACCCTGTACTCTGCAATGATATTTATAATACCTACAGTTAGCCTATGAAAATGACAGGAAAGCAGTGAACTGATCAACTATTTCAAAAGCCAATGATTTATTTATACTTTATTGCACATAGGTACAAATGGTGGAAGAATGTCTTCAATCTGTAGCAAATGCCCAGCTAGCACCAATTTATTGCCTTTATTCATCGTCTCAGGTTGGAAAATGATTTCGAAGCGATGGCACGAAACCCCGTTTTAGTCACCAGTTTGTTAATTTCTCACTGAAAGAAACGATTTTAATGTTATTGGCGATAATATTGTAACCACCATCGTCCAAAATTGTCTAATGTAGTAAAATAGCACAAGATTTCATTAATTTTTCCACAATGTTTACTTACTTCTCGCTTGGCAGCGGTTACAATATTGTCACTGTCACTTGGCGTTGTCGTCGCGCACGGTCCCAATAGTCTAAATAAAAATATTTATGATTGTACATACATTGTGCATGTGCAACAAGGGTAGGAAGTTAAATTACTAACGAGAGTAAGTTAAATCGCGACGGCTTGCCGGAGCGATTTAAAGACTCGAGTTACTATATTCATACTCCCCGAGTTACACACAATGTTTTTCATCACACTCGCAATGTAAAAAATGTGTAAATATATGTAAAAAAGTTAAGTATGGTACAATAAATTTCATTATTCCCTTGGGAGAACGATTTTTGTATAACTCACGCCCCGCCTGCGTGCAATAGCACATTTAAAGTGCGGGTGTGATGAAAAATATCTTAATTACAAGGCAGTTTACTTAATAACCGACGAGTTCGCCACCAAATGTTCATGTTAAAAGATTAAAAAATATTACGCTCGCGGGTTTTTAAACTACCTATTAAGTATTCTTGATAAATACGACAAAAGTAAATCTATCCTATTCAAAGTCATTAGACATCTAAATTAAAATTTAAAATTAATTGTGTACACATAAGAAGATTAAAATATTTATTCAAATAGCTCTTTAAGTAATGAAAGATATAAACAGATGAAAACGTACATTGTACTACTTTCCAATTGTTATTCTTCTTTTTTAATATATTTTATCTTTCAGGTCATCCAGGAGAAAAGGTTGTCTGGCCCCAGCAGTTGAACGTACGCTGATGAAAATAATCGTTAATAGAAGGACTTTTTTTATTTAAATTACGCGCGACCATGGCGTATCTACTTGACGTCGTGAATAAATCCCATACTACGGGTGTAGCAAAAGTAGCAAAACATTATGGTGTCTGTGCGTCCCTGTCGCACTAACAAATAGTGCGAAAAGGACGGCCTGACGTAATAGGATTTATCACGCTTGTGCTTGCACTCCGGTGTCATAACATTGCCACACTTAGAGAAATTTGCATTGTGAATTTAACAAGTTCGACTTGTTGCGGGTTTATCCGTTTGAAACAAAAGTATTTTAGTAAACGGAATAAATCACAATATTGATGGTACAAGTCGAATTTGTTCGAACAACAAGGACAAACGTGTTAAAAGATATTTGATTGAATCAGCCAAACATATATGTATAAAACAATATGTGTCATGTTGCTTTTATAAGATCGACTTGTTAATTCAAATATATTGTTGATTCAAATGACAAGTAACTTGTAGAATGTACTAGTTACACTTTTGTTAAAATCTAACTTGTTTTTTGAACCAAAGAGCACGTAGGCGCTATTTTAACCAAAAAACTTGTTGAACGAACATGAAAACTGGTTGTCTTTTTCTCTCAGTGCAGAACTCGACTATATATCGAAAATGTTGTTTAAGAACCTACACAACGAAGAAGATAAATCAGTTTTCCTTAGTCGTTAGCAACTTAAAGCAAATTATTGTTGCTAATGAAAGCTTCGCTTAGCAAAGATTTCTAAATTTATATATTTATGTTTATTTATATTTAACTCATTATTAAGGATTTTTGGTGCCTTTTAAAAACAAAATACAATAAAATCCAGCTTATATTATTTCTGCGTTCTTGAATTTTTTTTATCAGGAACATTTTATTGACTAAATCACTCATTAAAAGATAATAGTTATAGTCAATAAAATTTCCTTAACAACAAAAAAAATGCTAATTGCCTAATTGCATTCACTATGTATTTACTTTTAAACATTCCTTTGAAACTGACGACTACTATGAATACACATGTGGCAAGTAATTTTGAATACAAATAGTATATTCTGTAAGAATATTTACTGGTAAACTTTCTAAATTTACAACCACAAATTAAAATTTTGAAAAAACCCCCGACACAGTGAACCGATTTTCATGAAATATGGGCTAAGCCGACTAACTCAGCTTTTAAACAAAAAAAAACTAAATCTAAATCGGTTCATCCGTTCGGGAACTACGATGCCACAGAGAGACACACACACAGACAGAAAGACACGTAAAACTTATAACACCCCGTTTTTACGTCGGGGGTTAAAAATGTGAATAAATATGTTTAACGTAGAAGGAGTAAGCTCTTATATTATTTAAATCGATTTAATTACCGAAAATAGCCATGTATGCCAACTCATCGAAAGCATTCGATTCGTTTCCTAAAGATCACATAATAAAATTATACAATAATATCTCTGTCAAAGACAGAGAAATAACGCATAATTAATTTAATATTTTATTCTGAAGAACTTAACAAATTTATTAGGTACAATTTTTTAAATAAGTATACGATACGAACTCACGTTAATATATTCACGTTACAATAGTATATTGGCTACATGTTTCGACATATATATGGACCCATCATCAGGCATGATTCGAAACATGTCGCCAATCGCGATATATTATTAACGTGAGTACATGTCTCAAGAAAGATAGACGCTGTAATCGAAATTCTATTTTATGCAACTGGCGTCAAAAAAGACGAGTGGCGTGAGTACTGAGTAATCATTTGAGGCGAAGCCGAAAATTGCTAATAAAGACCACAAGTATTTTTTGACTCAGTTAAACATCGTTGCATACAATACTTTTCCTAGGACCATGCACTTATTTTTTAATAGTTTTCTAGAATAAATTTCGTGAAATTTGCACTGTTTCCTGTATTTTTAAGCGTTGTCGGCCTCCCCTCTGCTCCTGCACTCAACCTATCGCTCGCACTCCCCCGCACCGCCGCGAGCCCCCGGCCGGCGCCCCGCGCACCCACGCGATATCTATTAAAGGCTTCCTAACAATGCTTGAATGCTTTAAAGGCTATAACGTATGTGTGGGTGCGCGGAGCGCCGGCCGGAGGCTGGAATCGTTTATATAGGGTTTTAAAGATCTATGCACGACACTGTAAATGACGAATAACACTACGTGAGTAGAAAAAATATTTTACACTATCGCTTTATATTTTCAGGTTTTCTTGCTTATTTTGCTGGTAACTATGAGCTGTATAAGCAAAAGGGCAAGAACTAAGATAAAGCCACAAAGGACTACAACAACAACCGACAAAAACATTAAAGTTTCTCACTGGGAACGATACGGACTGAAGGATGAAATCTCGCTTCTAACCTTTAGAAAAATCTTGGAAAACGTTGCACAATTTGACAGCGTTCGCGACTGCCCACTTGGCGAAAATAAATGTGATTATAAATCCATAGATTATGTACTACCCAGATTAATTTTGAAATCGGCGAGAAAAGCCGAGACTCTTCTTAATAAAGCTATGAATAATAACTGTATTCCACTTGTCGATTCAAATACAGAAGATAGTTCTTCTACGAGTGAAGCTAATAAAGGTGAAATGATAGATCCCACAACACCAGAAATTGAAGTTACAACGAAATAAAAGTAGCTTTAGGCACTGTTCCCACCGCGAGCTAGTAAGCTATGAGCTATCGGCTATAAAAACGAACAAAATATAAGCACTCCCGTGTAAATAAAAGAGACACGGCGATGTTTATAGTTACTCGCCCAGCGGTGAGCTATCAAAATCGCCGTGTCTCTTTTATTTGCATGGGAGTGCTTATCTTTTGTTCGTTTTTATAGCCGATAAGCTCATAGCTTACTAGCTCGCGGTGGGACCAGTGCCTGAAGTAAAAGTAGTAGAATGAAGCTTTTTTCTTAATTGACAGTTATTCAGCGTAAGTCATAACTAATAAAATAGATGTTGATGGAAAAATATCATATTTATTATGTGAAATTATTTTATTATTATGTGACTTGTAATTTGTATTATTAATAAATATTATGATTATGATTATGATTATGATTATTTACCAGATCTAAATAACCACCTTCAGCTAGCTTTTGCATAAACTATATACTTAGATAAATTTGAAAAAGGTGTCATTAGTTTCACTTCGAAATTCTGAGACCCAGCTTAGTAACCATTATAACTATATAAGTATTACCATATTTATTCGTATCACTAAGGCCAGATACGTAGCTATATGGCATAAACGCTCACGAAACGAAACGCTCGTAGATATCTATCTCTATCGCTCTTGCGTATTGGCGCGACAGAGCCAGACTACCCAAATGGGGTAGACATATCAAGTAAAACTGATCAAGTTTCAGTACCAGTTTTTGCAATTTTAAAGAGTTGAAAGGAAACGAAATTATGATTATGTGTGTTGTATATAATACATAAATAAAAATATAAAATATATTGGGAACACTACACAGATCAACTTAGCCCAAACTAAGCAAAGCTTGTACTATGGGTGCTAAGTGACGATATACAATATACATACATACATACAATCACGCCTGTTTCCCAGAGGGGTAGGCAGAGATCACGAATTTCCATTTACTACGATCCTGACAAACCACTTTCGCTTCACACACTTTCATAACGTTTCTCATACACGCTAGTCGGTTTCGAGTACTTCTGACCTAGCCTTTTTGCAATATTTCCCCGATTTGATCAAGAAAAGTTCGCCTAGGTCTTCCACTTCATTATACATACTTAAATAGATAAATACATACTTATATACATAGAAAACATCCATGACTCAGGAACAAATATCTGTGCACATCACACAAATAAATGCCCTTACCAGGATTCGAACCCAGGACTGCGGCTTAGCAGGCAGAGTCACTACCGACTGAGCCAGACCGGTCGTCTAATATGTAGTTATAAGGTGCATTTAATTATAAATAGCAATTAAGGTAGCGATTCAGCGATTATATCACCGAGCAAGGCTACAGCAGCCGTTAATCAATTGATGATTAATTAATCATTGCCAACATTGCAGTCAATCAATGTTTCCGATAAGCGATGCGGGATTACTATTTAACTCTTCTCGTATCGATGGGCTTAAAGAGCTCCTTTTGAAAAAAAAAAATATTACTTATTTTTCTTAATCAGCTTGCATCAAGATGAATGAAGAGGATAGATATAGTTTTACTTATGTTACTGACCGCGGTTAGGTACTGTACTAGATAAATATGTCGAAACTTAATTTGAAAAGCTAAAAAAGAGCTTTTTCTTTTGGCTCGCAATGGGCAAGTTTCCTACTAGTCAAATCAGTTTCCTTTTAAGAACTGTCAACACGATTTGCTAATATGGAATTACTATGAACTACTGAGGAGTGACGTCACGGTCAATTCATTTACTTTATATCTTTCTCTTTGACTTACTAAATAGAAATTATGTTTAAACATAACTCCTGTCCATATATTTCTTCTAATTATGTGGTGTTTTATTTCGTGCACGCAATAAAATAATTCATTTTAAGTATAGGAAACCAGCCTATTCCTATACTATTTCCCTTTTAAAAATAGCTGTGTCTGTCCACCACTCAGTATGCCTTTGGTACATTACTCAGAGCAAACACGTAGATATGGAAAGTCCAAGAGCCCCGGGTTTGAGTAAAAAGCATTACATAAATAAAGACAAATGCTAGCGTAGCTATTAGCGCGATCATTTTTTCAGTTTTGGGATGTGTATCATAATAGATCAAGAGCCCATAAGTGTCATGTTGCTTTTATAAAATTGACTTTTTTTTTTCTACTTTGGCTTTTACTCCCTGCCAATTTGCACAGGGTGAATTTGCCAATATCAGTGTTGGCTTGGTGTTACCGTAGCGTTGACTTTCACACGTGAGGAGAATGTTCGGTATAATATAAAATTGACTTGTTCATTCAAATATATTGATGATTGAAATGACAAATAACTTGTAGAATGTACTAGTTACACTTAACAAAATCTAACTTGTTGTTTGAATCAAAGAGCACGTACGAGCCCCAATGCAAATGATATCGTCTAGTATGAAAAAAATATTATGTCCTAACTTCGACCTCAAAATTCAGGATGAATTAGATGATTAGTAGAACATGTAACATAAAAACAAGAGAGCTTATAATGCATATTTTATTTATTCAAAACATAAATTAACAATTTTCCTCACTAGTAAACAAAAAAACATAATTTCACCAAATGTAACACTCGCAAAAATGTTCGTCTTCAGCGTAGCCGATGCAGAAAAGAACAACTACCACTTGGTGGCGTCACCTTTTGCATCTAAAACGGCCTTAATTCTGAGCGGCATTGTATCTACCAACTGTCTATACTCCTCAGGGGTTATTCCATTCCAGACACCCACAAGTTTCTCCTTAAAATCAGCTTTGGATTTAGAAGGATCTTTTCGCAACTTTTTCTTCATTTACCACTACAAAGTTTTTATGGGAGACAAGTCTGGACTGCTGGATGGCCATGATATGGTAGGAATTTGTTTTTGTTTCAGCCACTCCATCGTTGTCTTGCCAGTATGACATAAGGCACCATCTTGTTGAAAAGTAAATCCATTTATATACTTGAACTTTCTTATAGACGGTAGTGAACTCTATTCCAAGATGCTTTTGTATTTCTCTGCATTGACGGTTCCATCTATAAATTGCAGACATCCCACACCCTGTGCCGACATACAGCCCCAAATCATTTAAAGATGCTGGAAACTACACCTTGCGTTCAAGACAGTCTTTGTGAAATGCATCTCCTTTTTCTTGAATGACTTTACTTCGTTCATCGCCAACTATGACCTCAAATTTGGATTTGTCGCTCCATATTATTTTTCGCCACTGATCGGCAGTCCAGTTTCTGTACTTTTGTACAAATTTCAACCTGTTAGTTTTCTGCTTTTGAGTAAGTAATGGTTTCTGTTTAGCGGTGTGAAAACCGAAGCCCATTATTTTCATTACTGTCTTTCAGGTATCGACTGAAATGTTTATTTTGATCGCGTCATGCCATAGTTAGGTAAGTTCTCCTGCTCTTGCATGACGATTTTTCCTGATGATGCTCCTCAAAATCCTGTTTTCTCTTTGGCAGTTATTCTTCGACGGCCAGATTTATTTAAACAGGAGACGGTTCCGTGTTTTAGTTGATGCTGGATGATTGTATGCGCCGTAGATCTTGGCAAAAAAAGGTCTTTGGATATTTTGGAACGTAGATTTGCCGCTATTGTTACTGGAAATTATAATTTTCCTCACTGATTCAGGCACCGACTTACCTCTTGCTATTTTGGTATAAAAATGTTGTAGAATAATTATATTTTTTACAGAATTTACCTTTTTATGTAGCCGTATATCATATCAGACGACTTAATTATTAATTCAATTTAAAATATTATTGTATAATATAAATCTTACTAAACTCTTTTTATTTAAAATAGACGACCTATTATGCCTCAAATATGAACTAGGCGTATTTTTTTGCTTTAGATATGTTATTTTTATGATATGATTATATTTAAACATATAACATTAGGGCATTTTGTACGGCGCAAGATTAAACTAGTTTTAACACTTTCGAAACCGGGCTCTACGCGGCGCTACGACATTTTCGCTACATACGGGGAAACCCATGTAATCGGCTACGCTTCTACGAGCGGTGTGCCCGACAGTCGGGTTCTTGGTAGCGAAAGTGTTAATGGCTTAGTGTGTCGTGTATTCCATTTATCATCAAAGTCAATCTGGGTTTAAACACCAGTTTCGGAAATAAATATCGCACGTTGAAGTGTGACTAGACGATATCATTTGCATTGGGGCTCGTAAGCTCATTTTAACAAATAAACTTGTTGAATGAACATGAAAACTGGTTGTTTTTTCTCTCAGTGTAGCGCGATCATTTTTTTTCACAGTTTTGGGATGTGTATCATAATAGATCAAGAGCCCAGGGCCGCCAGACCTTCCTCAAATTCTCAAGGATGAAACTTTGGGATAAGTTAGAGTTCGTATCGACGTTTAATGTCTGCATATTTTCTAGTTCGGCCCGACGGCCATTTTTTTGCTATTAAGTACTGAAGGTGAAAATAAAAAGTACTAACTTTCATTTAATTCTCAAGGCTGATTTTTATGTATGTGTTAGAGCACGTTGTTAGACATTGGTAATCATCAATGCCAGACCGTTTCCGCCGGCCGTAACTTTTGCCAGACGCGACAAAGTTGACAAAAAACCACTCTAACTTTCCTCATTTTCTCAATGATTGGCTGAGTTTGATATATGATACACAGGAAACTATAACTAGACCGTTTGTAAGCAGCCAGACCTATCGGATGGACGCAAGTGACGCAACCATCCGCCAGACCGACTTAAAGTAATGAAGATCAGTAAAATCGTGATTATAGATAGTTAGCCGAAACTATAAAAGCTAAGAAGTAGAATTTTGCACAGCAGTTTACGTTTATAATGTATATTAGACGTTAGAAGCGATTCTGAAAAATTTGACCCCTAAGGGGGTTAAAAAGTGGATTTCAGTTTGTATGGGATGTGGGAATGTGGGATCCAATTTTATTTTTAGTTGGGGACCTAAAACTTGGTAAAAAGGTAGTAAATAGAAGTAGAAGAAAAGTGATTTCAGCTTTTTTCGATTTGCGTCCTTTTAGTGGGGTTAGAAAAGGGATGGCAGTTTGTATGGGGACCAAATTTTATTTTGAGTTAGGAACTTGAAACTTGGTAAGAAAATAATAAATATAAATTGAAGAAAAGTAATTTCAGCGTTTTTCGATTTTCGTCTCCTTAGGGGGTTAAAAAGGGGAAAGCAGTTTGTATGAGGATCAAATTTTGGTTTGAGTTAGGAACTTGAAACTCGGTGCAGAGGTAATAAATAAAAATCAAATTAAAGTGATTTTGGCCTTTTTTGATTCTCGTCCCCTAAAAGGGTAAAAAATGGATGGAAGTTTGTATGTGGATCACAAATTATATTTTGGAGTTAGGAACTTAATCGCACAATCGCAATTTATAGCCTAATATAGACGAAATTTTTCACAATAGGTATATTAAATAGCTGTACATGTCTAATTAGGAGTCATTACAAGAAATAAGGCAGATAACGATCTAGGTGCTAATTGAAACTGATATTTTACGTTTGAAACACTAATCGGCGAAACTAATGAATTAGTATCAGTATGTAAGTATTTCTTTTCCCTCAATCTCAGTTTCTCAGTTCAGTAGGTCTAAACTAAGAGCCGGGTTAAACATGAAAGGCGATACGGTAAGTACCTACAACCAAGGACCATATAATACGGGACAGACAAAGCCCATACAGAAAGTGTACCCCTGAAATGTATGGGCCTTTTTGGCTTAAAACTAGATGGCGCTGTTTCGCAACCTGGAAGTGGCCATAATCATATTTTTGCCCAAATAGTTTTGCGTGTTTTAATTTTAATACGAACAAATTACATGCTTCTTTTTTTTAACACTTTCGCTACCAAGAACCCGACTGTCGGGTACACCGCTCGTAGAAGCGTAGCCGATTACATGGGTTTCCCCGTATGTAGCGAAAATGTCGTAGCGCCGCGTAGAGCCCGGTTTCGAAAGTGTTAAATTTGTAGGCATCATCAGTGTAGTTATTTTAATAGGTGGCGCTAAAAAAATGATGTACGATTCTTAGTATGGATATTGTAAATCCTATATAAATAATCCTTGGTACTTTTTTATTTTTTTTACATACGTAAAAATACGGTATGTCTCTAGAAGTGACAAACTTCTGTCCTAGAAATTTACGTACCTAAGTAGGAACAATTTTATTTATTAAAAAATAACATTGAAATATTTCCAACAGGTTTTAATTTTCGTCATATTCGTATTAATATCGGTAAATATGTGCAGTAGTCAGAAAATGAAGAAAAAAGAACACGACAAGAAAAAGCTCAACCGTTACCAAGCCAACGGTAACGACGGAAGGAAAGTTAAAGTGACAAACTGGGGAAACTATGGGTGGAATAGCGGGCAAGAAGTAGACGCGAGAATCCTCAAGGAAGTACTTGAAGGTCTTGCAATTTTCGAAAAAGGAGAAGGCTGCCCCCTAGGAAAAGGAAAATGTGAATCAGTATCAGCCTATTATGTCTTAACAAAATTAATAAGCAACCTGTTAAACAAAAAAGATAATAATGACAATGAAAACGGAAATGATAACATGAATGACAACGAGCACCATAATAACATAAATAACAATAATGATCACTCAATGACATTATCAGACAAGACCAACTCAGAACCGGAAGACAAACACAAGAAAACTTTGAAAAATGTACATGAACATTCGAAATTGACTAAATTATTATTTGTCTCGAATGACTTTGAAAAGAAGAGATTATCGAAGAAATTGTTTTATTTTTAAAGTCTGTAGATCAAAAGAAGACAATAATTCGTCAAAAACACGTCAAGTAAAAGATTTTTGTAAACTTCATTACTTAATTTCATTATACTTTTACTTACTGAATATGGATAGTTCAAGAACTATGATAAAGTAGTGTCACGGTAGTGTAAGTATAAAATCATTAAACAAACACGAAAGCTACGATTCGAGGTTTGTGAAACTGTTAAACAGTACGTAACTCTAAAATTTTACTTTTATTTCACACATAAATGCATAACGAATATTTTTTAATTAGAACTACCAAGTGTTAAGCAATTTTTAACAATCCGCTATGTAGCACAATTTGGGACTATTTGACTACAAATGTTTCTAACAAGCAGACGGAGAACTGCTCATAGTTGTTTTCAAAAAAATGATGGCAAAAACGGTGAATATCTGATCAATATATATTAGGTATTTCTATTTCAGTTAACATTGTTCCGGCTGGGTTTCGCAGAAAATGCTTAGCTTATCATTGAAAATATGTATTTTGAATATTCGATTAGATACTGAAATTTAGTCAAATTATTTTTAACTTAAATTATTGAAACTGCCCATTCACGTCATTATAATTGATATATATTCGCAGGCTCTTCTAATTATAACGTTATCGGTGACACTCGGTTCCTCACAAGTGATTTACGGAAAACTGAAAATTGAAACGCAAGAGGGCAAAAATAAAAGAAATCAAGATATTGAAGTGAAACAATTCTGGATACTACTAAATAATATTGCACCATTTAAAAGGGAATCTTGTCATTTTAGCTCAATAGTGTGCAAGCCTAATTATAATAGAATGGATGAACTTATGTTATCGAAATTACTAATTGATATAGCAAAACATCAGGCTAACATTTTTACTTGGAAGAAACTTGTTGGACATAAGCAAGCTTCTGAAAGAACGTTTGGTCCTGCCAACAAAACAGGGCATAAGAAGAAGCACATATTTTGGCGGTAGGTATGTGTAATGCTAATGAAGTACCTAAATAAATACAAAAAAAAAATACGTTTTTATACTTTATTTCAATAATATTTTCAAGCCTTTAAAGAGTCTACTGCGTGCTGTCATGGGCACATTTATTTTTCTAAAATGATACCTACTAATTATTGCAATTTTCAAGAATATTTGCACCGTTTTATGTCATAGGGTAACAATTTTAACCTTACATATTTGTTACACTTTGGCCATACCGACATTACTGACACACATACTACTCGTAAATCAGACAATAGGCGTAAATTTTTTGTGTGTGTGTGGATTGAGTGAGCACCTTCCGAAAATTTAAAAAAATATGCTGATCATTTAGTAAAAGTTCTAAAACAATTGTAAAACGAATCTCTGAATTTGTAAAAAGATAAATCAAAAGATACAGCCATTAACATGTGCTCACTCAGTTCTCACAAACTACCAACGAAAACAGTGAATATATTCATTTAACATATAATATTTATATACTAACATTTAGTAAAAAATAGGCCAACCTACCTCTATAAATATTAGATCACCTAGTGACGTATTTAATTTTTTACAAATAGTTTCTTATGCTCACTCAATCCACACACTTTTGAAAAGCCGAATTTTGATGAAAAACATAAGATTTAGACCGCTATTATATGTGTATAGTTTAGTAAAAGTGAAATGGGAATTTGTAAAATACAAAACGAACCACTAACGTGTCAGGTTTTTTATAATAAATTTTTGTAAGTGCTCACTCAGTCCACACGTTTTGAGAAAGTTAAAAATGTAAATATCTTACGATTTGTAGCACCTAAGACACTCGAAAGTACTTCAACATTTAGTAAAAATTTTTACTAAATATCCACCATCTAATATTTTATATTCGTTGTCTGGTTTTAAAGATATTCAGACATAACTTTTCTCATACAAATATATCAAGTAGGGTGACCACACTATGTCGGCTCCTGATTTTCCCCACCTTCCCATTGTCATATTGAGATTGGGGAGTTTCGTTCAATTGTGATAATAGTTTATATTAAACTAATACCATATTAATTCTCCATCTGCAAACTGTTTTTAGGTTATGTTCTTGGCTTAGTGATGATGTGTATTGTGTAATTTTTATTGACGACAGGATAATAACCATATCGATATTCATGCATTAAAAAGGACATGAATGATAATTGGTAAGAAACAAAGAATATAATACTTCACTAGTAAGAAACCAGAACCTGGTAATCTAATCGTGCTAACAGATGAGCGTACCGGATTTGTAAGTGGCTCTGTCGCGCCAGACTAACTGGCACGGCGTTTCGTTTTCTTTTGGCGTCGGAGTAATGCCATTCGGCTACGCACGCTGTAAAGCTGCTAACACATGACCGTACGAGCACCGTACCGCACCAAGGTCATCCATATGGATGCTTGCTAGCTTGTAAATGGGAGCGAGAAATAGTTATTATTTTCTCGCTCCCACTTACAAATCCGGTACGCTCATCTGTTAGCACGATTAGATTACCAGGTTCTGGTTTCTTACTAGTGAAGTATTATATTCTTTGTTTCTTACCAATTATCATTCATGTCCTTTTTAATGCAAGAATGTCGATATGGTTATTATCCTGTCGTCGATAAAAATTACACAATACACATCATCACTAAGCCAAGAACATAACCTAAAAACAGTTTGCAGATGGAGAATTAATATGGTATTAGTTTAATATAAACTATTATCAAAATTGAACGAAACTCAATCTCAATATGACAATGGGAAGGTGGGGAAAATCAGGAGCCGACATAGTGTGGTCACCCTACTTGATACATTTGTATGAGAAAAGTTATGTCTGAATATCTTTAAAACCAGACAACGAATATAAAATATTAGATGGTGGATATTTAGTAAAAATTTTTACTAAATGTTGAAGTACTTTCGAGTGTCTTAGGTGCTACAAATCGTAAGATATTTACATTTTTAACTTTCTCAAAACGTGTGGACTGAGTGAGCACTTACAAAAATTTATTATAAAAAAACCTGACACGTTAGTGGTTCGTTTTGTATTTTACAAATTCCCATTTCACTTTTACTAAACTATACACATATAATAGCGGTCTAAATCTTATGTTTTTCATCAAAATTCGGCTTTTCAAAAGTGTGTGGATTGAGTGAGCATAAGAAACTATTTGTAAAAAATTAAATACGTCACTAGGTGATCTAATATTTATAGAGGTAGGTTGGCCTATTTTTTACTAAATGTTAGTATATAAATATTATATGTTAAATGAATATATTCACTGTTTTCGTTGGTAGTTTGTGAGAACTGAGTGAGCACATGTTAATGGCTGTATCTTTTGATTTATCTTTTTACAAATTCAGAGATTCGTTTTACAATTGTTTTAGAACTTTTACTAAATGATTAGCATTTTTTTTTTTCGGAAGGTGCTCACTCAATCCACACACACACAATTTTTTGACGTTTTTTGTTAGAAATCCTGCCAAGAGTCCTATTACTATGAGTCGGCAGTAACGTAGCACTGTGAGTAGGGTCCAGTGAACTTACCCGATATCCTTTTTATATGCAGCTGCATAGCAAATTCCCCAGATGCGATACATAGCTGTACTTGTTGCTGGACAGATGTAAGCTGAAGCCGTCGGACTTGAGCGAGACCCTTACGCTTTAGCAACACCAATACACATACTATAAGTTAGCAGGAACACTATGCGTAGGGTCTTTACTCTTTATGCGTGTGTGTTAGTATAAAAGAGCTTACCCGATATCCTTTTTATATGCAGCTGCGTAGCAAAGTTGTTCCCCATCTGCGACACATAGCTGTCCTTCTTGCTGGACAGCTGTATGCTGAAGCCGTCGGACTCGAGCGAGCTGCACCGCCTTGTTGCACACCATCGGCGCGACCTTAGCCAACGCGGCCTCTTGCCGCTGCTATCGTGTCGTGCATGAATGGCGTGCCCATGATGACACATTTGACACTTTGGTAACATCAATACACAGTCTATGAGCAGAGATCGGACGGTTGGATGTCATTTGTTTGACATTTTCGGAAGAATAAAATGTTTTCTGTTATAAATGACGATAAGAGTCCGATTACCTAGTTTACCTACTATGAGTAGGTAAACAAAAGCAAAAAACTATGTATAGGGTCTACTTTTTCTACCGACATATTGTAAAAAAGAGCTTACCCGATATCCTTTTTATATGCAGCTGCGTAGCAAAGTTGTTCCCCATCTGCGACACATAGCTGTCCTTCTTGCTGGACAGCTGTATGCTGAAGCCGTCGGACTCGAGCGAGGCGCGCGGCGCCCGCGCGGCCTGCACCGCCTTGTTGCAAACCACCGGCGCGACCTTAGCCAGCGCGGCCTCCTGCGACCCGCTACTGTCGCGGCGCCGGCTCTTGTGGTCGAGGAGCATGCTTGGCGTGCAACCCATGGTGGCACATTTGTTACACTTTGGCACTAGCACTGGCACTGAACTTCATTTTATCTGGAACAATGAAAAAATAATTTATAAATACAAGTAAAAGTTTTTAAAGTAGTACTGCCCGCACTATCTCTGCTTTGCCTAAAGGTAGTGCTTTGCCTGAATGCGCTTTTTGTACTTATAACGTTTTCTTTGGTACAGTAAAAATTAAATAAACAAATAAATACTTACTGCAGCACTACTTACACAAAGTAAGTCCGAAAGATAAGCGCAGCATTGTGCCTACGACGAAATGACGAAAATGAAGGTAACGAAGAAAAATTGCGACAGAACCAATAAAATTTGTGATTGATGTAATAATAATCGACATCCAGTCAATTTATTATATCAAATTAAACTCTGGATGTTCCTTGTGGTCGTGATTAGTGAATTTATTTCAGAGGTAGGTATGTTTATAAAGTACTAATAAAGAATCTACTGAATTATTTTAGTGTCATCGTATTTATTTAGTAAAATAACACCAAAATTTCAAAATAGTTTTTATGTGTGATTCATAAAATTATATGATAAAAACAATCATATAACATAGTCCAGTGAACTTGGTATATTATCTCCTTTTCTAAAGCTGTAAGTAAGCGATGGCCATAATGGATTTGCTGTCTTTAGCCTTATATTGGACAGCAACTTTTCTAATAAAGGTCTCTTAAGGCGTTCACTTTCTTTGTAGCTTCATTGTAAACTTTACGGGTGTACTGGCAATATTTTTCAGCTTACGGCAAGTTAGACCGGTTTAGAGGAAACAAGTCTAATTAAAAAGTATTGGAAATTAGAGGAATGATTCCATTTTAGGTGATAGCAAGATCTTCAGAGCGTGCGTACTTTCGATCCGGAGGTCGCGGGTTCGAACCCCGGCTCGTACCAATGAGTTTTTCAGAACTTATGTGCGAAATGCGAAATGTCATTTGATATTTGCCAGTCGCTTTTCGGTGAAGGGAAATATCGTGAGGAAACGGAACTAATTCCCTTCGGGCTGGGAGGTCAGATGGCATTCCCTTTGGAAAAACTAGTGCCTACGCCAAATCTTGGGATTAGTTGTCAAAGCGGACCCCAGGCTCCTATGAGCCGTGGAAAATGCCGGAATAACGCAAGGAGGATGATGAATGCACGGCCGGTTTCCATCCATACTTCGTAGATAATCCGCGAATTTGCACGAAGCGCTTTGCTTCTTCTTTTCTTATACGCAGTACGCAGTCCAAGGAGTGGAATTCCTTGCCGTCGGCTATATCTCCGAGCTCATATAACCCGGCAACCTTCAAATCAAGGGTGAACAGGCATCTTCTGGGGGAGCTCACTCCATCGTAGGCCACGTATTTGCCTTTGGCTAGTCTGTGGCCAAGAGTAAGCCCATTTATAATTTAAAAAAAAAACATGTTACAACCACGGATTTAAAGTATCAATAACTAACTGACGGGTCTAATAGCCAGATTAGCCATACGGATTAACATGACTGTTTGCCATGTAAGGTAAATTTATTTGTAAAGTAAAAACACTAATCATTCATATTTAAAGCAATACTCAAGATACTCGTACATTCAAGTGCAAAAATATCGAAAAAATCGATTAAAAAATATGGTACTACGCTCTTATTAGTATTACACCGGACCACACCGGACCAAGGTGCAATGGGACATATTTTTTTCTCCGATCACAAAAGACAAAACTAATTTGAAATGAACCTGTCCTACCAACCACAACCAATGTAGCTATTCATATTATCTGTGGCCATAATTTATCTTTATCAACGAATTAGCAGGCTACGCAGGTAGCAAGATAGGAGAATGCCGACAAGTTCCAATATCGAATAATATACGGCGCGATGACTTCCTTCCTTTGACCTTTCCCTGAGACCCTTTCCGTTCCATTTCCTAACGTACTCGTATACTAGTCATCTATATGTGGCTGAGGCATGTAGAAATTATTATTAGATACGGAAATAGGTGTACAAGATGTAGGATTAATATGTAATACAGATATGAAATTAACTAAGGTGCATTAGGGTAATTCCGTATGACAAAAATGCTCTGGTACTTCCGAAAGGGGCATCCTGATATGATGGAAATAATGGTGATTTTTGTGCGACTTTCGAAATTAGACGACTTTCAGAATTACCCTAGTGCACCTTACTAATTTTGGAAAACGTTTCTAAAGACCCATGGATGATGGCAGTCGCTTTCGTAAAACTAGTTCCTAAGCCAAATCTTGGGATTAGTTGTCAAAGCGGACCCCATCAGGCTCCCATGAGCCGTGGCAAATGCCGGGATAACGCAAGGCGGATGATGATCCATCAAATAATAATGTACTTTATTAGGTTACAGTTGTTAAGAAAATATCTGCGAGTTTGCAATCGTAAATGTTTCTTAACACATTTGGCTTACCACTATAAGTAGTACATCCAGTTTAATTTGGAGGTAAACTTCAAGATCTTCATTGAAGCTTAAGTAAACTCATAATGTTCTTCACATAGAAAATTGAGCAATGACTGCGTGAATCTTCATATTGGATTATTTTGAGATTCACTTTTGCTGTGTCTGTTTCGATTCACAATATAATATAATCGAGTATTGGTGCTTGCTGAGTATATCATTTTTGGAATATACCGTTTTAGGGTTCCGTAGTTATTATTGAAACTGATTGCGTAGAACTATTATTATTTGTACACGGCTTTTCACCTTTGTAATATTTACATCAAGTTAATTTGATGTAAAATTGACAATGATTTTGATTGATTGTATGTATTTCCATAGATTATAGAATCCATAGATAACGGGTATGTGACGTCATCGTGGCACCACTTTTCATTACAATATATGAATGATAGCAAGAGCTTAACAAACATTCGTAGAGTACAACTTCGGCACAGTATAATAAAGAGTACTATCGTACAGTATGGCCACTCCCGCTCCCCGCTGAAAGTTCCGCCCACCCCTCTCGGTTACCTCACAGTTACCGCCTGTCAGAAACGCGAACAGTCGACCTGTCATATGTCACTCATACAAGCATGGTACGCGTTCACCTACACGAGCTTAGACTGTGTGATAGGAACGCGCCTCTTTCATATATTTTATCGCCAGTGTCCGAGGTGTGACTTCGGTACAAATATTGATTTTCAAGAGAAAAAGCGATACCACATGTCATCTTGTATACTCTTATGCAACTTACCATATAGGTATGGTATTTTTCATCAGAGTACACAGGTTGACATAAGGTTATTTAGATCCTACTTCAAACCTTCTATCTATAATGAGGAGGCACACTGACATTTTATCCCGCCAGGCGGCGCCTGTGCAAGTGTCTAGGCATGTCACTGTCATTCATATGTTTGAGAGAAAAAAAAAATCTTCTTCTCGCTCTCACGTATGACATTCTTTATCTGTCTCCTCATTGGAACAGGACCATAGACAGGAACCATATGTCTACTATGACTTTATTCTCTAGGTCTGTGATGTTAGTGTATGTACAAAATCGGATAGTATCTATGAACAAAGTACCGCAAGTATCCTCTATAGAGTCTATAGGTAACTGTCATCGTGAAACATCAGAACATGATCAGAACCGATGGCAGGTCTACGCCTTGAAAGTAATCATTATTGTTCTATTATTGCTCTCTGTAAACCGCGTAAGACTTGATGCTGTTTACGTGTGTAATTGTGTGAAGTAGTGGTTATTCTTGTGTATACCATCTTACCCTTAAAATTTAAAGCGTGCTCTACGGGTAAGTAAATATTTTACAACTTCTTTGCTACCCGCTAATCCTTAAACGACACCATAACATAGTCCCGTGTTGACGCAGTAGTAAGATACTGTGAATTTATAGTAGACATAAAAGCTATACGAGAGACTATGATAACGGTGAAAAATAATAGTGCTATTATTTTTATTGCAGGAAAAGCATCCTTTGCTAAAGAATCTTTTTCCTGCTGAAAATTCCATGAGACCACGTTCGCTCATATACGCTCACTCTCATTCTTGACACCTATATAATACAGTTCCGCTTCGAAAAAGCCTCAAAAAGATCAATTTTAAAACGAGCAGGTGACTTATAAGTTATAAAATCTTTCTAAAGCAGGTACTCAACACAAAATGAAATCAATTTAAAGTTTAAAGTTATAATGAACTCCTCGTTGTTTGCCAGTAAACAAAAGAGAACAAACAGACTAGAAATGCAAGCAACCTGACTTCGCTTGCTTTCGTTAAAGTGTTATTAATTGGATCTAACTGGGGCAACCGAGCCTCATTCAATACGTATTTCAATGAAGATTCCTTTGTTCCAAGCCAGTCAGCTTCGTGAGGAATTAATTTATTCCAATAACAGAACAACAAAACGCCTTCAAGTTGTCTGAAAGGGGCGGTAATAGAGGGGCCCCAAAGCGTCAAGGAATCTATTGACGAATATGTATAGACAAAACAGTTAGGACACAATGGAGGGTGCCAGTGTGATGTATAGGTAAATAATTGTACTTAACTTAGTGGAGTGAGTTATGGAAACAATTTTCTCTTCGGTAATAGTCAGACATGCAATAAGCTATCGGAAACATTGTTTATAAGAAGTACATCCTGACTGCTCGAACCCTTTACAGCCTTCATGATGAACCAGTAATGAAATAAATTATCGAAAGTAGTGACCAGTAGGTCCAAGTAATTAATTGTCTATTTAGAATATTTTTAAAAATGTTTTATTTTTTATTTTTACATAACCACACTCTTATGTATTAAGGTGCTAAAAAAAACCATACAGCATATATCTTAAAGCAAAGAATATGAAGATTTATTACTGCACTCATAATTAACTAACTAAAAAACTAACTATTTTGGCTCAACGATCCAAAGAGAATCCTGGCCCCGTAGCCCAATGGCATTTCTGCGAAGCGAGACGCCACCGAAACGTCGCAGAAAGTTAGTCTGGCTCTGTCGCGCCAATAATCAAGAGCGATAGAGGTAAATAGCTACGAAAGATATATTATCGTGAGCGTTTGTGCATTCGGCTACGCACACTGGCCTCCGAAATGACAGATCGCCACCTGTCCCGATCCTCCGCAGCCTCTTGCCAGTCACTGACTCATAACGAACACCGCATAATATCGTAGCACAACTGAAGGTCAGCTATGAATGCTACGATATCTCTCACAGCTACACTCTCAACCCTTGTTCGAAACTTCGAGTAGATAGATAACAAACTAACCAAACATGTCACTGAATATCCGACACAAAAAACTTACAACTAAGAAGAAAGACAAACAAGTGAATTTATTTGCCGACATACATTATTGATGCGTCTTTTTTACAGATATTTACATGGACGAAAAAACAAGGAAATCCCCCGGGAAGTCACTAGGTAAGCCTTTTTAACCGCCGATGATGTTTACGACGCAAGATTTTCGGCACATTTCCGTCATAACCCCTAATTTGGCGCCCTATATTCGACTTTCTTATCTCACGTCGAGGGAATATAATTTTCCTTTTCCGTCACAAAGAAAATTGAATCGAGATTTAGATGGTGAGTTCCGCGAGTGCAAATTGGTTATTCATTTTTTATCTCCATGATAAATGCTCGCACGCGTGAAATCTGGGTGTTAACACGTTAAGTGCTGAGACAGTGAGAATTGTATCTTTTTTTTTTTTCATTTTTTAAATTTGTTGAGTCCACCACTTCGGGAAACACAAAGAATTCTTGCAACAAGTTGGTTAGCCTGAACCAAAGTCGCAATGGCTATATCTTTGACAAACGCGCCATATCTGCTCGTAATTGTTATACTAGTGAAAGTTGCGTTTTCACCACAATTTCACGATATACTACGACTCCTCCAACGATACGATATGATACATGTTACGATATGCGTTGATAGTGACGTGCACGTTGTCTACGCACACTGACTCGTAATTGAATGACCAGAAAAAGATGCCAACTGTAAATGGTAGATTGTAAGCGTTAAATTACTTGTCTTTTTAGAAGCATTTTTGATCCCGTTTTCCCGCCAACTTTACAATGTTGCGTTTGCAAAGTTCAAAGAACTAATTGCTCAACTTTTATAAACTGTTAATTTACGCTACGAAGAAAAGGGAAAGTTGAATTTTCTCCGTTTTAGGGTTGGCTAAGTTGCAGACACTAGTTCACAGGATGTTCAAATTGAGTTTTCAGTCGGAGCGGAGTCTTTGCTCTTTTTACCGTAATGAAATACGAGTACGTAATACTTATTTGATAACAACAACTTAAAATGACATCGATAGAACTTAAGGATTTTTCTTATTCGTTCAACCTTTGGATATTGAAGCATTAGGGTGTTTTTTTTACTTTAATTCAATTAAATTACATTACTATTATATTTACTTATTGGTTTAGAAGGTGAATTTGTTTTCTATAATTTTTTTTACTGTTATTGGATTGAGAAATCATATCAATTTAAATAACAGTTCGTGATACGTATTTGTCAGTGAACTAAATAGGGTGGAAAAGGGTAGGATTAGCCCTGATCACGTTTTTGAAATCATCATATAATTCCTTCGTTTCTTCATAATTGCATAACAAAGGCCCACAGAACCCGAAGCGCCGAAATTTTGACAAATTACGCGTAATATCTCCGTATCCTGAATACCAATGAAAATACATTTACATTCACACGGTACCTCAACTTTCTGGTCCTATTGGAAGGAAAGTTTTAACTCGTTTACTTTTTACCTAATTTGAATAGATGTGTTTTTACGTGTATGAAAAGCTCTAGAAATAAATGACAAACAATAATAAAAGCATACCTAGTTACAGTAATATTAACGCAAGAAAAGTGCCAACTTCCGAATACGTGATGTGAAAAGTTATACATACAATATATTCACATTTACCGCAATCCCAATAAGGCCTAGTTACCCTTCAGGTTGGAAGGTCAGGTAGCAGTCGCTGTTTGAAAACTAGTGTCTACATCAAATCTTGGGACTAGTTGTTAAAGCGGACCCATACTCATGAGCCGTGACGAATGGTGGGATAACGCAAGAAGGATAGACGTAGTGATGATTTACCGCAATCTACTCGTAAATATACCGAAGCATTGATGATCCAAATTCAAAACAGCAGCATTACTATGCACTCAATCATGTGTTAAACTGTCATTACCATAACACAATGCGCATACACCGCATATAGCAACAATGAATACGTTCTAATGAATGGATCAGCTATTGTGATGTCCACAAATAGGATGAATATAAATTGAACAGGCCCTGTGTTTCTTGTTCGAACGTTTGATTCCGGCAGTGTCAGTGTCAGTGTTGTGTGCGGTACATTTTCATATTGTTCGATATATGCCTCTGCAATAAGTAAATCAACTAAAAAACAGAAAATATGATCTCAATAATCATCATTCTGTAGTTCGATTTGACAATTAATTGACTAATACCATGGTGTGGCATTAAAGACTTATACAAAAACGCTGCCGTCATCCGACCTTCCAACTCCCTCCGGGTAAACTAGATCTTAAAACACTAGGCCTTAAGACCGGGCTTCAACATGTTTTCTACGCCAAAAATTAGCTGGTAATATGATGGAAAAGCTCATTGGCACAAGCTGGGGTTTGAACTTTAGAGTCGCGATCACCAAATTGAAAGTCGCACGCTCATACAACTAAGGACGGCAAGTAACCAACGCGCCGAAGACTTAAGATATAAAGTATAAACACACTTTGTAATATATAAATACAATATAAAAACATATTTTATAAAATAGTGTTGTTTACAGTGTATATGACCGATTGTTATTAAAAGCGTCAGATGGATGAAAATGCCACATTAATAATTCATAACACTTGGCAACTGCTTTCATTTTATTCGATTAATGTTATATTCATATCTATTAAAAGAATATTATTTCTATTGGCACTCGACGTAATTTAAACTGTGTCTTAACTTCTGAAAGACAAGTGTGTGTTAATTTAAGGAATAAATAAATGAAATGAAATGAAGTAAATATCTATGATATGCTCTAAACTACGAATTCTGATTAAAGCCTCTTGCTAACAAAAAGTTCTTGCTAACACTCGTAGAGAGTATGTATAGTGTGACTGATATTATGTTATGCATTTTAAGTCAAAAATGTAATATAAAGAATAGAAAGTGACGCCTTCCAATAATTTCATTAATTTTATGTTTTTATTAATTTACTGTAGGTATTTACCTACTGTTTTGTTTAAACATTTTTTTAAAAGCATTTTTGAGTATTACCTGTCTTACTTACTTTGTATCGAAAACCAACTGAAAACACGAGTTCAGAATCTGAATGCGTTTCGCAGAATGCTTTTAGGTTTCATGTTATTTGAACAACAGCCTTCAGACATTTCATTACATTACAAAGCAAGGACAAATGCTTACGCAAACCATTTCAAGAGCGCTGACTCTCTCTATGCAGTTACTGCGGATCGCGAGGTCATATAACACTGGGAAGCTTAACAGCTATACGTACAGATGTTGGCAAAACTATCGCAGTCGCAATCTGATGTCGAAGCCACCCACCTGTTGAGCTTTGGAAGCTTTCCAAGCTTGGTCCATTGTCGCTTCCGATTCATAAGTTAAAACGATGCGGAAAAATATATAACAATGATAATATTCTTATCATTTTGTAGGTTCTATGCGAAAAGAAATGCATCATAGAATCTATATGTATGCCATTCATTTGACACTTGTCTTTTCGCAAATGATGGTAGATGTCTGCACTTTAAAACGGATTTCTGTTTACCTTAGCATTATCTTACGTACATACTTAATATAGCATTTTTTGTGTCAGTCCCTCGATCCGCCCGATGGTAATTAATCACATGATTTTTTTTATTATTATAAATGGGCTTATTCTTGGCCACAGACTAGCCAAAGGCAAAGACGTGGCCTAGGATGGAGTGAGCTCGCCCAGAAGATGCCTGTTCACCCTTGAGAGGTTTTGTTTTTCCTAAATCGATCAAAACGATTTTTTCAATAAATTTTCAATCACTTTACGATACGCTATATCGAAGTGCATGTCCAACATATACCCATTTGCGTGAATTACCTTGACCGAGAGACTCGCCCTTCGTCTGACCACCTGTCCAATAAATTCAGCTTGAGTGGGTCCTCCACTTACGTACGACGTATAACCTTCGATGTAACACTCGTATGTTTAGGACCGTGTGTTTACCAACAAAACTGTTGGAGTTTAGTGTTGTTTCGTAGTGAGTTGATATTTTTTGCTTACTGTGTAGGTAATAACAATTGAGCCTATATAATACGTCCTACTACTGGGTATAGGTTCACCTCAATATCCCTGTGCTACGCATTAGAGACTTCACTTAGGTACATCTTTGAATTCCTTTCACGGATTTAAGCAACTTTTCTCACTATTTTTTTTTCACTGGAAATGCAGGCTACATGAAGATACAATCTCAAACAGCAAACAATAGTCCTAAAACTCTGAACCAAGTCGCATATCTTCCATATGTGACTCCCTACGTAAAAATAACTGTCCAGAGGCATATTCATTCACAGCGAGTGCCTGAGTGGGTCCTCAACTCACATAAAAATCGTCTCGTTGTATCAGACATCGTAGGTAGGTTTATATGTTTAGGATCGTGTGTTTACCAACTAAAATATATTTTGGCGTATTTGAATTCTAGGAGATCATTTAAAGGATAAAAATATTTTAATAGGATTGTATGGTCACAGGACCATCATCTTCAACCTCCAATCAACCTTCAGCTGATCATCATATTTTTTTGTATTATTTTTACTTGTACAGTCTAGTTCATAATTATGTGTATGTTTCTTCACCTTAACTCGATGCAGTGAAAAAATTTACACATATTAATCTACTCGACTGTACAGAGTTTTTAGGACCTTAAATTTGTAATGATTTGATGTGACTTGATGATCAGTCCTTTAATAGTGATGTGTTCATATAAATTATAGTTGGCCTTACATACCAACCGATAGTGAGATTCATATATTGCGACTTTCTTATACAACATATTAACAATACCTATCTACTGCTAGGCAAGCACTACTTCACTACAATCAGTAAGTACTGCAGGACACTCGTTTTTAAAATTCTAAATGCTTATTTTATCTCTTCTTTAGTGTCATTTTCGAGTCCTATTATTGTATTTACACCGTCCGTCCGTCCTAGACGTCCGTTTGACCTTTCAGAGGCTGTTTGAAGACGCAGATAGATAGGCAGCTGCGATGTTATCAGATCGTTTTATTAAAATATTTTCGCCTTATTTTTCACAGATTTTTTTTTGTCATCACAGATGAGCCATACATACTGGGCGACGACCCAGTCAAAATTAACCAATTCCTAATAATACAATCAAAATAAGATGAGGTGGGTGTTTTCACAAAGAAAATGTCCAAATCCTGAAATCCTACCATAAAACCCATCCATTTTATGAACCTCCAGGCAGGCAAGCAAGGTAGCGCGATAAGTGATATAACATCAGGCCGTCCCTTTGGCACTACATATTTGTAAGTGCGATAGGGACGGCCTGATGTTTTATCGTTTATCGCGCGACCATGCTTTCGGTGCCTGCACCTGACCCTGATTAAAATACCTGTATTTTATCCCTTATACGTGTTTGCTACCTATGTATTTGATATATGTATGTGTTCTGAACAATAAATAAATAAAATAATAAATTAATAAAAAATGTCCCAAAATCTCCTTTCCCCTTTTTCCGCCAACAATTTTTTGGTTGTTATATTCGTACCTCCACGGCAACTACAATTTCAAACTATTTTTGGGGCATTTTTACCGTCAGGATTGAATCTGCGAGGGATTTTGAGTAGAACGAACTAAAAACACCAGCATTTTGTAGAATTAGGTTTAGAACAAGTGAAAACGACCAATAAATTTCTAGTTTCTACATGTATTCTAATACAAAGTACATTCAACCAATTGGAACCCTAGGCCACTCTATAATCATGTCAAAACGACAAGCAGTAAGAGATTTCTTACAATCTGATTTATAACGTCACCATGACCACACCTCGGACACTGGCGATCAAATATATGAAAGAGGCGCGTTCCTAGCACACGGTCTAAGCTCGTGTAGGTGAACGCGTACTATGCTTGTATGAGTGAAATATGACAGGTCGACTGTTCGCGTTTTTGACAGGCGGTAACTGTGAGGTAGCCGAGAGGGGGTGGGCGGCACTTTCAGCGGGGAGCGGTAGTGGCCATACGTTCTACAGTGGCCTAGAGTTCCAATTGGTTGATTGTAGGTACCTAACTAGTTTACTATCTTTGAATGTAGTCTGAATAAAATTATGTTGTTAATTTATAATAAATTATACCTCTCGTGCGATGCCTCTTAAGTGTACAACAATGATTTTAATTACTCGAACATATTTCGTAAGAGCGAATGTTTTATTTAACAAGTTACACCATCACTTATCATCCGTAGAAACGCTTTTCTAAATACATTCTTTTCATAGCTACTTAGGGTTTCATTTAGAAACAGTTAATTGAAAATTATATGAGCTTGTTAGAATTATTATTTATTAAACTGTATAATAATTGCTCATTAAGAAACATCAAAAGGTGCATTCTTTGCCCGTTTTCGTTCCACAAGGTTAAGGGAGGATGACAAAAGTAGTTTAAAGTCAAAGGAAAATTGCTAGGGAAATTGAGGTACGAGTATGTCACTTACCTCAATATATGTTTGCACGTACCGTAATAAATGTGGACAAATATTATATTAACCCCTTTATTCATAAAAATTCTCTAAAGTTATCAAGCCGATAAAGTTCGTTTGTTCCTTTCTATCAAACCAATACATAATAGGAAACGTTTATGAATAAGTAGGCTAATATGTAAACTTGACGTAGGTTTCCTGAGGATCAGCATTGTATAGTTCTGCATACAATTAAGGCCTGATTAAGACGGCGTGCAAACTCGCATGCGTTTTCAATTACATTGCGGGCTGTTGAGGTTACATAAATTTTGCACAGCCATTAAATACCGCAATGTAATAATAAAACTCGTATGCGAGTTCTCGTACCGTCTAAATGGGCCCTAAGTCGCTTAACTTTAAAGGCAGACCCATCTATCTAACTGACGGATTTGTTTTTTTTTGTGGTATTATCTATACAAAAAATAAATTTGTATAAGGAGCAAAGAAATATAAAGTATATACTTCCTAGAGTAGAGTAGATTTATTTGAGTTTGAAGTTAAGTGGCTCAATCAATCTATTTTATCTACAATCTTTGCAAGAAGTCGATAGATAAAACCCAGTTATTAGGTTACATTTTCCCAATACCTAATTTAATATCCACGAACCTAGAAACTACACGAAAAGGTAAAACTATTACCCATACATTAATAACACTCCTACATTAATAAATGCAAAATCACAAAATTTCACCTGAATTCATTTTCAATTCGTTTCTACCCCGAATTCCATTAAAATTTTGATATATTGTGTTGTGCAGCGGGTAGCCAGAACCGTATTATTTGTGAGATCGTATTAAGGTAAACACATAACTTTACTTCTAGGAACGTACCGCGGACATACAGGTCAAAACAAACATACACTGACGTGAACGATATCCGAAAGATGCCATTCAGTAATCGGGCGTCTCGCACGCGCCAATACTACTAGGAGGATATCCGAATGATATCCTTCAGAAGTCCTAAATATTAGTTGTAAATTAGAATTGGCCTAATAGGAACGGCAGTGAAATGTGTCCATCTTTTATGTGGCTAGTATTTATGCTGATACACACTGCTTAGATCGAGCGAGGCGCGTTAAAGCACAGTAACATAACCGAACGTAGCGCACTATATAGTGTGATAAGCTTTACCGCATCGGTGCGTCCCTATCGCACTTATAAATAGTGCGAAAAGGACGGCCTGATGTGATATCACACTACTGTGTTAGGTGTGGTTATAAAGCCACCAATTACCAATTTAAACATCTAAGGATTCTAAGGGACTATCCACACATGGGGCGTTCTTACGTTTCTCCTATGCAAAATGTACTGAGGAGACGTTTTTTGAATTACACTCGGGCGGCGCGGCGCTGACGTCTGTTCCGCGTCTTACGACGTGCGTCGCTTGAGTGTGGGTTGCTTCTAAAAAATATAATGAACCTGTGTTGGCAACATATCAGAACATTCTACTAGATGCATATCGTCACTACTTTTAAAAAATCTTGTATCTTCGTCTGTCAATGAAAAGAAAATTGTAGTAAGTATGTATGGAATGCATACAGACTTACTGCGTTTTAACTTTGAGGAGCACCGTGAGATACGAGATTTTTTCAAAGTAGTGACGATATAGGGAAAATGTGGGAAGTTCTTCACTATTCAGTTTCAATACGTTTAAAAACACGTGGAAGTTTATTTACTTTTGTTATACGCTCATAATTGCAATGTATTTTTCATTCTTCTTCTTCAACCTAGCGTTTTCCCGGCCTAGCGCCAGGGTCCGCTGTATTTTTCATTAAACAAATTAATTGGTACAAAATTGCCACTACAGTAAGATCAAAAAACTCATTTCAGATAAGTATCATCTCTGCCAAGTTCTAAACAGCCATTTCACAGCAGAACACGTCCACATCGAGTCTAAGACGAGCTTTAACTGGGTAATTAGCCAACGTCACAATCGCTTATATTCCGTAAGTGTTTCGTAGCTAGCTATCCCTATCGCTCTTGTAGTGGCGCGACAGAGCCAGACTGCGTTTGTCACTTTGGCTAGGCATGCTGGTATAGTGAAGAGAGAGTTTAGAGTTAACTCATTTATTTACGCTCAGACTAAGTCTGGCAAGTTTGAAATACAGTTACTTTGAGAAGTTATGATTTCAGTCTGTTTGTGGCAAATTCATAGGTACATAGGTAGCTACTACTGTTGATAAGTTAGTTTAAAAAGCTATTATCGGTGACTGTTGTCCATTCATCCATCTATATTCATCTCCATTATTAGATCAACTCGATGGTAAATAACATATTATTAAAGCACACCTCGGACACTGGTGATCAAATATGAAAGAGGCGCGTTCCTACGCACGCAGTCATACCTCGAACGCGTACCAAGCTTGTATGAGTAAGATTATGACAGGTCGACTGGTCGCGTTTTTAACAGTCGGTAACTGTGAGGTAACCGAGTGGGTGTGGGGGCACTTTCAGCGGGGAGCGAGAGTGGCCATGCTGTACGATAGTACTCTTTATTTATACTGTGATTAAGGTCAATACGGGTATTTGTGTCATAAGGGGCAGTGTGTCTGGCCTTCACATTTGGCCTATTTAAACCAATTATCAGTGTTTTGAGAGTTCATATGTTTACAACTAATCGTGAGTAGCAAGTAGCAAAGTATGAACTCGGAAAAACACCTGTGACAATGAGTAAAGCGGTACAATGTGATGGCCAGACACACCTACCGTTATGACACACTTATCCGTATTGACTTTACATTCTAAGCTAATTTGAATATATGTCGGCTTCATCTTTATAGTTTTAAAACGATTCTTTTGGTAAATATTTCGATAGCCCAAACCATCGGTATAATACTACCACTTGCTATTTTAATACTATAATTGCTAAGAGCACACCGCGCCATACAATAGTACAACGCACAGGGTAGTACCACAGTATAATAAAGAGTACTATCGTAAAAAAGCGTAAAAATAAAATAGAAAATAATTTTATTCAGCCGACGAAGTTTAAAGAGCTTTTTACAACATCTCTCTCTCTCGCCCTCTGTCTTTCTTTCTCGCTTCCTCTCGCTCCTTCTAGTTTATTACAGTAAATAAACATAAAATGAATAATTTATTCCTCAGAAAGATTTTAATTCGGTTTAGAGTTATTTGCAAGTAAGGTTGCCGCCATACCGCCCGCCACCGCAAGCTTCCGGTTGACAGATCTGAACGGGATCTAATAAAAATACTTATAATTTTTTTACTGAAGGCTGCTGTGATGATTTGTGGAATTTACAGCAATAACCAGATTTCAGTTATTTTTAAATTAAAGGAAAAATTATGAATTAAAAAATATGTAATATCGCTCGCAGACGTTTCTGCATGATAAAAAGCAAATTCAGATTTCACTTGTTTATTTTCGTGGCCATGGCGTGAATTGTTTTTTAAAAACAGTTTGTAAAGTCAATTCGGGTAAATGTGTCATAAGGAGAAGTCTGACCTTCACATGTGGCCTGTTTCAAAATTGTGTTTATTTAGAGTTTATAGTATGTACATTTATCACCAAACGTGAGTATCAAGTGATATCAAATTATAAGCGGGCTAGGTAGGTAGGTGCCTTTCAGGAGATTTCGAGTATGTACTAAACTATGTTTGAATTGACCGGCTTATACATATATCATACGGTCAATATATCCTTTCCCGGGTCCCGGACTTTTGGGAGGCGTGCGCGGGGCCGAAGCCAACAGCGCAGAGGCCCTTTAAGACAATTTAATCTAAATGTAATGTGACACTAACCGGCGATTATCCCTGTCCGCACTATAGTAATGCACCCAAGGACAAGCCCCGGTTAGTGTCATACGGTCAATATATGCACAAGCACTTGGATTCTGATTATGCACCCTAACGATAAAAGCTAACAATAAAAGTTGTTCAGAATAATAAAATAAAATTAGTATTACCGGAATGAAAAGAAAACGGATACGAGTATTACGGGAATGAAAACTTATTTTCAGCCATTTACGTTTATTGCTTTCATTTTAAGTCGGAAAAATAATTAACTTATCCCGTTACACTAATTTTGATCCAATTATGAAAACAAGCAGGATTAAGTTTCGCAAATTTTCGCAATGTAACTTAAATTATAATATTATCTTATTTCTGTTTCTAACATAGAGGAATAAGTAAGGGAAGAGTTGTAACTCCATACATCAGTAAATGCGAGTTATTTGTAGTGACATCTAGCGACAATCACGCGTCAAATAGCGTTAATTATCAGTACCACTACTCGATACTATATAGGTGTCAACAGTGTCTCGTCTGCCAAAAATTTAATATTAGAACAGTTTACAACTTATATTACAAGCAGAAGGAATTGAAAACAGAATATTGATTAATACTATTGTAATATTAGCTAAAAATTGGTGAGCATTAGACTCTTCGTTCGTCGCGACATCTCTTGTCAAGTAGCAGTACTGATAATTTACGTTATTTGGCGCGTGATTGAGAATACAGGCGAGAGTATATGTATGTATGTATGTATAAAATAAACAATGCACAATAAATCGATATGGACGGAATTTGGGATACTGTGAAATGGGAAGTGGAACTGTTGGTGCATATCTTTTTAAATAAATAATTCCTTCCCCGTGTGCGCATTCAAAGTTGTTAATTATATCTTTAGGTGGCATAATAAGTTACATACTTTTGAAATCAAAACATCCAAATGAATGTTACCTTTAATATCAGGCACTTATTATCAGAGTTCTGTTAATTTTATCCTATCTGTCGTATAAGCTTCGAACCAACCCGCACATATCTTCCACGATACATTTACCGCGTCCTGCAGGGTTAGCACATGATTGCCTCGAGAGTATGTCGCCGCGAGATAGACTACCCATCCTTATGTCACACAGAGAACCTCCTATAGAGTGGCAGTCTTGTATATTTGGTTCGCGATACGAGTCACCAGTGTTTGGGGTGCGAGGAGCGGGCGGGGAATGTGTTAAGCGCGCTGTGATTGGCCGTTTCAAGGACGGCGGGCAGTCGCGCCAGATGAAAAGGGACAGAAGTATGACTGTCCCTCTACTGACGCGTAAGTGGCCAATGTAAGTTGACCTATGCCGGCTCTGAATAAATTATAAATATGACTTATTTGTGGAATGTAATGCCGTCTGTTTTTAAATTTGAGCTTCTTGTTACCTTTCCACACTTTAAGGCATCAAAATACCCTTTTCCAATTTTTTTGTGGACATCTTTAAGGCATCAAAATACCCTTTTCCAATTTTTTTGTGCGAAAAACACGCGCTGCTTTCGGGTCTGTTACTTGGTCGATACTGATCGGGCACGGCGAGCGCCCGCGCTTATATCAGTGCAAATACTAGGAAGGCTGGCCACAGCGAGTCGTCTTGTAATAGATGTCTATAGGGGTTGGTCTGTGTTATGTCATTAATACAGTTAGAAGAAGACGCGTGATCTATCTCGCGGCGACATACTCCCGCGGCAATCATGTGCTAGGCCTACTGTTACGTAGTTGCTTAAATACGTACTCATACATTACCAGGACAAAGTTCCGGGAGCCACGGGACCTGCCAAACTTGAGTGTTCCGACTAATTATCGAAGGTAACTGGCAATTAGGCTTACTTAATGAGGGTTGAGGTATGAAATTGGCCTTTCCGGGGTCGATCACAAAGAAGTTTGAAGGGGCCGGCTTAAAGAACTAATACAACGAAATATGGCGCTCTGTGTGAAAAAGAAAAAATAAATGAAGCAACATACAACGACCGGTCAGGCATAGTGGTGAGTGACCCTGCCTGCTACGGCGCGGTCTTGGGTTCGAATCCTGGTAAGGCCATTTATTTGTGTGATGAGCACAGTTATTTTGTTCCTGAGTCATGGACATTTTCTATGTATGTAAGTATTTGTATATTATATATATCGTTGTCTACTCAGACAACGATATATATAATATACTCACCCACAACACAAGCCTTCTTGAGCTTACTGTGGGACTCAGTCAATCTGTGTAGGAATGTCCTATATAATATTTATTTATTTTGTGCAATAATCTGTTGAATTTCTTTTCTTCATGTCTGTTGTGAAAATCATCTGGACATTAAATTACAAATATGGTAACCTGCAAAAAATAGATCTTTTGCTCATAAGACGGTCGTGCGTTTATTTCTCTTTCCAATAGAAACCGCCACTGAAAATGTCCTCACACAAAATTTTACACTCATATACTACTAGCTTTCTCCCGCGGCTTCGATCGCGTTAGAAAGAGACAAAAAGTAGCCTATGTCACTCTCCATTCCTTCAACTACCTCCACTTAAAAAATCACGTCAATTCGTCGCTCACTTTCCCATTTATAATATTTGTATGGATGAGTCATATCGAACGAGTAAAGTTCGAAAATGTAATGCATTATCATTGATTTAATAATGTTTGATTCTCGAAGCGTATGTTTACATGCCAGCATATGCAACGATACGACAGTAGGTAATTAGTGGCAAATAATAACATTTTTACTACAGACGCCTTCCAGATGTGAGACAGCACAAAAGAACTTTCGGTTTTCCTTGAACCATGATGTTTACGTGTCGGTTGCCAAAGGCGATGATCGCTATGCAAACAGATTCGGGGGATTATTATTGTGAGTTTTATCATTTATTTGAATTTGTTAAGTATTTAGGGGAGAAAGTTTTCTAAATATTTATATAACAGACAAGATAATATTAACTCAAGAACCTCATCTAAGAATATAATTTTCGACTGCGAATGGCACACCGAGAATTCAATAGTCATTTGTTATAATTGTTATACAATGGTGCAAAGTTGTATTTTAATGCCGAGTGTGGAATTGAAAAACGAGCAAGTGAAAGGACTCTATAGTTGAACCACGAGCGAAGCGAGTGGTTCGAGAATAGAATCCTGAACTTGCGAGTATTTTAACACACGAGAAGTAAAATACATTTGCACCCGTGTGTAACACAAAACTTTTCGCCTCACTATAGCGAGGAAAGTACAACGCAAAAAACGTGTTTATCACTGCTTCCAGTAGTTTCACAGGTGGTAAAACATCTTCATCACTAGATTCACCCACTTTTACCAATTTTAAAGCAGAAAATTTGACTACATTCAAGGTCAAATTACTTTATCCACTAATGGATAAAATGCGTTTTTACTAGCAGGTATTAAAGGACAAAACACGTGTTTCCGAGCTAGTTAGGGGAAAAATGATTTTAAGTATCAGCAAACATGATTATTAGTTATATGTCGTAAATTTATCATGCCATTGCGAAATAAACTCCTATGTCGTGTACTTCATACAAAATGGGGCTTCATAAAAAGCTACTTTATTATGAAAGTAACAAGAGGACCAAAATAAATGTAACGAAAGTTGTACCTATACCTACAATTCCAGCATCATGAATTCTTAAAGAACCGTGACCCTTCTACTTTACAGGATAACTTCTCATAAAATAAGTTTGATACAATTTCGGCCTAAAATACCCAGAGGTCTTATAAGGGATGAGCGAATGCATAATTTAGTGGTTAAGCAACTTAAGGGACCTTAAATTAGCGATTAAATTAAGAATTAGGTCAAAAACCGGGCCCAGGGACGCCTACGCATAATTTTGACCGTTATTATGATTAAAACGTGAGCCGTCGGGAAATATATTGCAATTTTTATTAAACTGCCTAATGAATTTAGCGTTGAGAAAGTAATTTATTAAATAAAATAGCAGTTTATTTTAAACATAACATAAAAGATTAAACATAACATTAAAACTAAAGTTAAATCTAAAAATAAGTAAAAACTACATAACAAACTATACCTATATACATATAAAAATTATGGCCTTGGAAAAAAATCGTTATAAAGCTTATACATATAACTACCTACAATAGATCTCCTAATAAACTGACAAAACACTTATCCATTGTCTACGTTAGCGCACATTATTACCTACATTGTAATTTTTCTTTAGTCACCCGTTGACCACGAACGATGTAAAGTGTTCGAAACATCGGGATGTATTATAAACTCATTACACGCGATATAATCCGTCCCCATAGTTTTATGATATTACAATGTGTATATTAGATTATATATTATGTATATGTACCTACTGCTGTACGTATTCTTCTTTTTTAACCGCCGTCTCAAATCTCTCAAAAGAAGGTGGTTCTCTATTCGTCTGTATTTTTTTTATGTTTGTTCCTCGATATATCCGTCGTTACTGGACCGATTTTGAAAATTTTTTTTTTGATTGAATGTATACGCATACAGATTGGTCCCATTTTTCTCAGAACCCAGTTCTGATGATGGGATCTTGGTGAAATCGAGGGATCTCCTCAAATCTGAAAGTCATACATATGACGATTTTTGTGTTTTTAAAAGAACAGCATGCATTTACGTACGGAACAGTGACATTTAGTGCAGTGGAACTGCTGATGATGGTCAGAACGGAACTCCTCAAATCTGAACGGCACGCTTATAGTGACTTTGGTATTTTTATAAGAACAGCATTCACTTACGTCCAGAACAGTGACATTTGGTGCAGTGGAACTCCTGATGATGGTCAGAACGGAACTCCTCAAATCTGAACGGCACGCTTATAGTGACTTTGGTATTTTTATAAGAACAGCATGCACTTACGTCCAGAACAGTGACATTTGGTGCAGTGGAACTCCTGATGATGGTCAGAACCGAACTCCTCAAATCTGAACGGCACACTTATAGTGACTTTGGTATTTTTATAAGAACAGCATGCATTTAAGTTCAGAACAGTAACATTTATTTAGTTATATTTGTTAAGTATATTGACTTTTCAAGTCAAATTTTGTCAAGCTTCGATTTCTTATAATCGGATTCATGAGGAATTGAGGAAACTCGTCAAACCTTAACGGTATACGTATATTGATTTTTGTTGCCAACAAATAATTAAAGCATTAAAAGCAGTTTAAAAAAATACCTACACATTTCTAAATAATCCAACATTCGCAAGTAGCTTTCACCAGAACCCCAAATTTTTTTTTCTTAAAAATTATCATTGATGCATTTATGCGGCGGTTTTTTTTTTCTTAAAAATTATCATTGATGCATTTAGGAGTAAGTGAAAACATAATGAAATGAAATGAAATTAAATATTTTATTTCGCTAGAGACATGGTTACAATCAGATGTTGCAGTTATTGCATAAAAAGGTACAGCATATCTCGCCAACACCATCGGCATGCAAAAATAAAGCTAAAACTAAGTCTATTTACATTTATATACAATATCATATATTCATCATAAAATTACAAAAATATAATTTATCATAGGAATCACGTTTTAGTTCTTGTAACTTTTTTCCTACGTTTTCCTTTGTTCCTAGGTTAGTTACTAGATATACATAAATTTAGACTTTCATATTTTTGCATTACTTGCTAAGCTAAACTTGTATTGTGTAAGTTTGTTGGTTTAAAAGCTTGTAAGACCCAGGCCAATTGTTCTGAATTTGAATTTTGAACTTTTATTTTAACTAAGTCTATGAAGTAAGAGTTCAAAACGTCGGGACACGACGATATACCTCTATATTATCCATGACCTACCTCTATAGTGATATTTCACTCATGCTGCAAAACGAACGTAAATATACAACACTAAAAATAAACTTACGATTACTGTTTGGTGTTTGGCGTTTATTTTCAGCAGAGTCGAACTCATTAAACTTTCAAAACAAATTCACTGTTTAGTGTTTATGTTTGTTTCAAAGAAGCGTACGCGCATAAAGGAGTAAGGTTTCAATAACCACAAACATTTTGTAACGCATGAATTTCAAAACATAACCGCTATAGTGTCGACTCGGTAGTCACGGTACCTACTCTGTGTCGGCTTCCGATCATAGACAGAAAAAATATAGACGAAAGGTTGTAAGTAGGATCTTAGTAACCTTATGTCATCCTGTATACTCTCATAAAGCTTACCATATGCTGCAAGGGACAGATATACTACCTACTCAATCTCTCGATCTCTCGTCCAAATCAATCCTGTGGTAGCGCTATTTCTCTCTACCCATTTTGATTATTTGGTGACCAACTGGCTATCAGTCATATACAGAACTCTGAAAGGCTGAGCTATTTGTCTTATAATATGACGTAAGGACACAAATTATAAGGTAAATACTCATAGCTTACCCTGTCCGAGCTTTGGTCATAATATGCCATATTGGAAAAGTGGTGCCATGATGACATCTCATCTAGGAATACCTACAATCTATGCTTCTGACGTCTACGTCTAATTTATCATTTTACTCTGTCACCTTGTAACCAAAACAGCCAATTTGTCACGCAAACACAATAGATGCTCACAATAAGCAATATTAGTTCTAATTTCGAGTGCGTTAAGGCCTGTAATTCTATGTTTTAATTTTTTAGTGCCTCAATTACAAGTGTGAAGCGTCAGCGATTTGGTACAGTCGTTCACAAATATCTATACAAACCAACATACGAAATACATGTACACACGACCTTGCAGGCAAGCATGGTCGCGTGATAAACGATAAAATATCTGGCCGTCCTTACCGCACTATTAATAAGTGCGATAGGGACGCACCGATACGCTAGCGTTTATCGAACTAGTGTGCTACGCCCGCCACGCCCGCTTATAAATAAATAAATAAATATTATAGGACATTATTACACAGATTGACTGAGTCCCACGGTAAGCCCAAGAAGGCTTGTGTTGTGGGTACTCAGACAAATAATATACAAATACTTATATACATAGAAAACATCCATGACTCAGGAACAAATATCTATACATACATACATATAATTGTTGGAGTTTACAAAACTAAATCTGTCACATTCTAACTTGTGTAGTTTGAATTGTAGTGTGCACTGTACGTTACACACACCTTCACGTAATCTCTCTATATATTCCGTAGCTTAAGGTTCATATTTCAGTAATAAATCATACATTCAACCTACAAGTTGTTTCGATCAACGCTCCTCCTTTACATGGCGACCCTGCCAGTGCGGCCTTGTGCTGCACTGGCAGCGCGCTGCGCTTGCCAGTCAAGGATACGGAAAATAATTTAAAAAATAAATAAAGGACTTTATAACATCAAAACATCGTATCGGACATTTAATTGTGATTAGTCAATGAATCGTGCATAAATTGGTATTGTGTGGAGGATAAACGAACATTATTGTCAGGACATGAAAAGTGAAATTGCAGTGAACGTTATTGATTTTACTACAAAGGACACGGCACGGCACGGACATAAAAAGTGATTGTAAATTGGCCTAAATAATTTTCATCTCAAACGAAAATCAACAAGTCAACGGGAGTGCAATCGTTAAGGAAGCAGCAGGGAGTTGTTGGTGTCCTTGGTCGAGCATGGCGTCTGGAGGTCCAAGGATAGCAGCAGAAGAAAGTGAAGGTTGTGGTTGTGATAAAACAAAAGTGAAATGTGAGGTTTGCAAAAGTGTACACGAATTACTGTAGGTACAAACTTTTTTTTCTCATTCTTAGTGAAGCAGTTTCCTTTATTTTTCTTTTAGTTTATAAAGTTTAGTATTAAAGTTATTTTACTTCTACAATGTTATAACTGCCGCTGCATGAAAAAAAAAACTTATATGGTTAAAAAGTTGATCTTTAATCTGTTACGAGAAAAAGAAATATTATTGACTACACCTGTTAATTTTATTGCATAAAAACGCGGATTTCTTTTATTCATTTCTTATTATTTTCTAACATACATTTGATAATTTCATATTAAGTACTACATTTCATATAATAGTTACTCAGCATACTTTTATACCCAGCAAATATGGCACATGACGGCGGCGCGTGTACTCCTTATAGGGATTGGCATGTGTCGTCTGTTATTTCATCTCCAATTTCACAGTTCGTGCACTCATCATCACTTGAATATTATAAGAATGAAATTAAATTGTAATTACAGTGCAACACTTCAAATACTTATTTAAATTTTTACCTTCCAATATAAACTACATACAAAACTACCGAATTTTAACCATATATGTGTGTTTAATGTAACTTAATTAGATTTATTGTAACGTTACTTTTTATTAGATATTTTATTTTTAATGATGACGAAGTAAAATTGTGTCGGACGAGACTTTCTAATTAATTCATGGATCTGACTTATTTAATAAACAAAGGAATGACGAAGTATTGTAATAACGGATATGACTTTTTAAATAAATAATGGTACTTATTGTAAATGATAATAGTTTTGAAGGTAAGGTTTGTTTTTGTAAAGTTTTATAGTTTGATTTAAAGGAATGTAGGTTTCGTAAAATGATTGGTCATTGAATGCTTGTGGAAAAGTTCAGTGAGGCAATGAATGTGAAAGAAATGAAATGATTGTAGACAGAATTTATTTATGGGAAAATTTAAACACGTAAGTTTTTCGAAGGACTCTTGGCCTGATCAACTGAGGGTTGCCGGATTTCCTACATGTTAAAGTTTTCATGGAGTGTGAGATTAGTGATTGCATTTTTGAGTGTTGTTTTATTTTGTGAAAGATGAGTGAAAGCTGTGAAAGTAATTAATTGATAACAAATATAATTATGTGACTATCGCAAATCGTTGGCCCAAGAGGCAGCGATTAGCAAGGGTACGCCAGGGTACAAGACAGGTAGGGAATCCTTGGAGATCTGATCATGATTCGGTCGAGTACCAATCGTGAAGACTCCTTGGACACATGGAAGGTTATTATGTAAGGAAGTGTTAAAAGAACTGTCTGTATGAGAAATATATAGTATGTGTGCGCGCTTAAAAAAAAAATCCTTGTACCCTGAGCAAATCAAAAAAAAATATATTGTAAGGTCGGCCGACCACGTGTGTAAAAGCGTTGCGTACCCTTGGTCTTACCTTGATCTTATATAAATACTGAGTCTTGATGTTTGTGAAAGATATAAATAAATAAATAATAAGGAATGACGTCATACTTAATGAAATAAATGTACTATGTATGTACTTAAATAATTGAAAAAAAAAACTTGCAAGTGCCTAATTAATAATGTATAATGCAAATGATAAATAACTGGTACCTAATGATAATGACATGATGAAAACCGATAATAATGACTATTGACAATTATACTATGACACCTAAAATGCCAAATATACTTTGGTACGTAGTGTATTGACGAATACACTACGAATATAAAAAAATGTAATACTTATTCTTGTCTTTTTAAATTTAATTTAATGTATCTTGAGTAGTTTTAATGTTTTATGTGTGTTTTAATGCTTATTTTTTTTTGTGTAATGAAAAAAAAAATGCTTGTTCTTTTTATTTACAATTTTATTTTTGTCTTAATTTTATGTCATCATTGCGTGCATAAATTTGTTATTCACTATGAAATATGCCTAAATAAAAATAATAATTGATATTATGTAAAATTGACTTGTACACACATTGTGACTATTGGATATACCTTTCTATGACAAGTTTTACATGTAACAATACTGAATTAATATTTTTAAAAAATGGTGTACCTTATTCCGGCTTACTATTTTGATAAATACACCGTGTTTCACTTAACACTAAAAACCTGAAAACAGTTTGTTCAGAATCGAGAGTAGAATCGATTGAGCTATATCTTGATGGGGGTAATATTTTTATTTAAATTAGTATTATTAGTTATTTTTTACGTGCCCATTCTATTGTACTTGTAATACAACATTGTGTATATCGCATTGCTAGAGGTTGTTTACCTTTTTTCAGTATTTAGGGGTATTAATACTGGCCGGTTACTTGGACGATTATTTTTTCTGCTACTAGTTTGACGTTGTTTGTCAGTTTAATCTTAATGTATAACAAATTGAACTCGTACCTAATTACAACCTTGTCATTTTGAATATTGAGTTTATTTGCTTATTGCGATTACCTGTCCAATTTGAAGTTTACTGTGACAAAGCTTTAAAGTGTTTTACAGTGACATCTTAGCTGTCTATTGGTAAACCTTATGTCGTTGCAGTAACGTACACAAATAAATAGTCTTATGGTTTATGATGGTAGTTAGCAATTATTTCATTGAGTGTAGAGCTAAAAGTCAAGTAGAGCTGTACAGAAAATTAAAAATTCATTTAAAAAAAAAAGTAACGATCAGATTAAAAGATGAATACTCTAGATGAGTTTAAAAAAATAAAAATCAGTTGGGGTGTCTGAGGTTTTGAGTGATACCGGAAACACCGTGTATATTGTTGTTTAGAAATGAAAACTATAAATTGGGAAATTTAATGTAAAAAAAATAATATTCTGTATGTCAAATATGTTTTCAAAAAATGTATTACAGTAAAAAAAAAATATGTAAACTATTTTTTTTTTCTTTTTTAAAGGGGGGAGGTGTAGTGTGCACTGTACGTTACACACACCTTCACGTAATCTCTCTATATATTCCGTAGCTTAAGGTTCATATTTCAGTAATAAATCATACATTCAACCTACAAGTTGTTTCGATCAACGCTCCTCCTTTACAGAATGCTTTCTCTTTTACTCATAGTGACATAACTGAACGGAATACAACAGCCCTCTGTTTGTTATCTTAAGGACCTTTACTTCATAAGTTTTTAAAGTTAGTCTCTCGCTAGCTCAGTATAGAAACACACCTTAATATTATTTTGCGATAATAAATTCAATCATATAAATCGCTGTGTGCATTTTAATTTACTTAGCCCATTTCCAATAGGTTATGGGCCCAGTGACGTTTAACTAGACTTTTGTAATAAGTGGTTTAGTCCATAACAGTGATTTTAAGTGACAATGAGTAATTCAAAAATAAAAAGAAACATTGAACCTTTTAGTGGCAAGAAATATAGTGTGTGGAAGTTTCGAATTAGAAATTTATTAAGTGACTTAAAAGTGCTTTCAGTTATCGACGAAGAAATACCTGAGAATCCAGACAAAAAATGGGCTAAGAAGAATCAGAAGGCTAGAAGTGCTTTAATTGAATACTTAGCCGATTCTTTAATTGGAATTTCATACGACGAACAAACAGCTAAAGGCTTATTTGCTAAATTAGACTCGATTTACCAAAGAAAAAGCATTGCGACGCAGCTAGCATTAAAGAAACGGCTACTTAATTTAAAACTGGAAGAGGGCATGTCATTAACACAACATGGCATTGGTCATTAATATACAAAACTGTAGCACCCTTAACCATAGAGACATTGTCTCAAAAATTCATAGCATTAGTAATAGTCTATTCCTTATGCCATGTACAGAGGATGAAATTGTCAAGTTAGTTAAGTCACTGAATAACACAAAATCTGTAGGATATGATCTCATAGCAACTAAGGTATTAAAAGAATGTGCTGAGGAGTTAGCTTCGGTCTTAACCCACCTTATCAATTTGTCATTTATACAGGGTACATTTCCCGAAGGCCTAAAGAAGTCCATAGTAAAACCTTTGCATAAGAAAGGAGATAAACAGCACATACCTAATTATCGCCCTATAACTTTGGTCCCCATTCTTTCTAAAATATTTGAGAAAGCTTTCCTGAGTAGGGTTACGCAATTCCTAACCAAGCATAATATTATAGTTAAAGAGCAATATGGTTTCCAAAAGCAAAAGTCAACAGCAGATGCTGCCTTCTCACTGATTCGGGATATCACACACTATATTGATAAAAAAATCACAGTCGTAGCGACCTTTTTTGACATGTCCAAGGCTTTTGACTTCGTGAACCATGAAATATTGCTTCGCAAATGTGAATGCTATGGCATAAGAGGCAATGCTCTAAAATGGATCGAAAGTTACCTTAACAACAGAATACAGTGTGTCGAAATAGATAGAGTCAACGATAATGAAGAAGTTAGTTACCGGTCAACATATAGACAAAACAAAAGTGGAGTTCCACAAGGGAGTGTGCTAGGACCTCTCTTATTCCTTATCTATATTAACGATCTTCCAAAAGAGACTTGTTATCCTATGTCACTCTTTGCTGATGACATAGCTGTTATCATACCGGACGAAGATAATATTGACTCATATGAGGATAAAATAAATGATACCGTAAAATCTATTGACACGTGGTTAAATAAAAATAATTTAAATGTCAATGTCTCAAAAACCTGCTTCGTCCAATTTCATAACTACAAGACACCAAAAGTAGAACTTAAGATATTATGTCAAGGTGAAGAAATAGAACGTGTAGATGAAACAAAATTTCTAGGCATCATATTGGACGAACACTGTTCTTGGAAGGCGCACATAAAAGTTGTATGTGATAAACTAGGGAAATTTGTATTTGCTCTCAAACAATTGCGATCGGTTGCCGGGGAAAGTACAGCATTGCTCGCATATCATGGCTACGTAACGTCAGTCTTAAAATATGGTATTCTTATATGGGGAAATTCACCAGATTTCATTAAAGCTTTTCTTATACAAAAAAAATGTGTAAGAGCAATATGTGGTTACGGACCCCGGGCCTCTTGTAAACCCTTGTTCCAAAAACTAGGACTGCTTACATTAACTGGAATATATATTTTGGAATTAGCGTGTTATGTACGTAAAGAACTCTCCTCGTATACAACAGTCAATCGCAATCCACGTCTAAGGCAAATAGATGAGAGTAAATTGCTAATGCCATCATGTTCTTCTGCTCTATTTAAAAACAACTGTTACGGCATGAGCATCATTGTATATAATAAATTACCAGAAGAACTGCGTAAGCTACAAGGCACACTATTTATTAATAAGTTAAAAAAATGGCTAATTAATAAACAATACTACACTATCAAAGAACTTTTGGAGGAATAATGTATTAAATTAAATAGATAGATTGATATGAATAATATAATTTGCAATTGTCAATTGATTATTGAATTTGGAAATATTAAAATGAATTTATAAATGTATATTAATTTGTAATGGAAAATGTATATAATGTAAATAGTTAGATTTAAGATTAATATTTGCATGCCGTCCTTGGCTAAATATGTGATACCGACTGCTGATTTATATTTTGTCCAACTTAATGTACCATATTTAAGCAAATAAATTATATTCTTATTCTTATTCTCAACATTTTCAAGTGTTTGATAGTTTGATATGCGAGTTATTAGCAGCTGGGTCTAAGTTGCAGGAAGTTGACAAAATTACATATTTATTTATGACACTGACAAAACGTTACGATGGTGTTACAACAGCAATTGAAACGATGGCAGAAAATGAACAAAACCTAGAATTTGTCAAAACTAGACTTTTAGATCATGAAGTGAAGTCACATGAAATAAATCAAGATATTAAAGTACTACAAGCTCATATTCCTTATACAGATTGTAAACCAATACGCAAGCATACCTACATGGAAGCATTCGAAATTTATTAAAAACAATCTTACTTCGGAGCGAAATCGACCAAAATTGAATACCACATACAAAAAGAAACTAAAGTGTTATTTTTGTCAAAAATTTGGACATATTAAAAAGAACTGTACTAAATATGTTTTAAATAATAGCAAAACAGCTCAAACAGCAAATAAATCACAAAAGACACAAATACCAGGATTTGCTTTTATGGTTAGAAATGGTAACGAACAAGTCTCAAGCACTCAAAACGATGACAGTAATATTACTTTTGTTTTGGACTCCGGAGCGTCGGATCATATTATCAATAGAGAAGACTTGGCACAACATTTTGAGACATTAGAAAATCCCATAAACATTACAATTGCAAAATGCGGATCATTTATACGTGCAACAAAGAGAGGAAACATCGCAGTTACAAGTAATATTGGTGTCAAGGGTGTTCTACAAGACGTGCTCTTCAGCCCGGAAGTTCCATACAATCTACTGTCGGTGAAAAAGATGCAAGACGCTGGTATGACAATCATTTTCAGCCATGACGGATCGGTAAAAATTTACCGCAAGGGTGAGATGGTGCTAAGTGGTGAGTGTTTAAATAATCTTTTAGGAATACATTTTGTTTTAGACAATTGTGCATTTATTGCTAAAAATACATCAAATACAAATGTAAAAAACAATTACAAATTGTGGCATCAAAGATTGGGTCATATAGGTAAATCAAAATTTACTGAAATCCAAAATAAGGAATTATTTTCTGATGTACAAAAAATAAAAAATGTTACTCTTGAAAATACATTATGTGAAGCTTGCATATATGGAAAACAAGCATGTTTACCATTTAACAGTTCTAAGTCAAAAATAGTTCAGCGACCTTTATTTAATATTCACACAGATGTTTGTGGTCCTATCACTCCTACAACACTTGACGGAAAAAAATATTTTGTTATCTTTATTGACGAATACACACACTACTTAGCGACATACTTAATAGCTAATAAGTCAGATGTTTTTTCTGCATTTTGTGACTATGTTTCTAAATGTGAAGCTCATTTTAATTTAAAGATCGTCAATCTCTATTGTGACAATGGCGGTGAATATATTTCAAACGAAATTAAAAAATTTTGTAGTCATAAAGGTATTACTTATCACTTGACAGTGCCACATACTCCTGCTTTAAATGGCAAGGCAGAGAGGATGATAAGAACTATGACAGAACGCAGTCGTGCTATGATTTCAGGGGCTAAGTTAGATACATCGTTTTGGGGTGAGGCTATACTTACTTGCACGTATCTTCTCAATATTAGTCCTACTAAAGCGCTCAAAATGTCCAAAACACCATTTGAATTATGGCATGGCAAAAAACCTGAACTAAAACATTTAAAAATATTCGGTTCAACTGTTTATTATGTTGATAAGACCAGAAAACATAAATTTAGTGATAAATCTATAAAAGGTATATTAGTGGGTTATGAACCTAATGGTTATAAAGTGTGGGAAGTGTCTAATAAAAGATTTGTGAAAGCCAGAGATGTAATTGTTGACGAAATTAATTTTTTATCAAGTAGACCATGTGAGCTAGGAGGTAATTCCAATATAGACATTCAGAGTTTTTCTGAAAAGTCTGGTTATCAACCATGTGAGTCTGTAAGAAATTCCAATATAGACATTCAGAGTTTTCCTGAAAAGTCTACTTATCAACCATGTGCATCTGCTAAAAATTCCATTATGGACATTCAGAGTTTTCCTGAAAAGTCTGATTATCAGCCATCTGAGCTTGAGGGAAATGGAAATTTGATGGACGTTCGGGAGTTTTTCGAAAAGTCTGATTTTGGGCCACATGAGTTTGAGGGAAATGGAAATTCGATAGACATTCGGGAGTTTTCCGAAAAGTCTGATTTTAGGCCACATGAGTTTGATCTCGGAACTGGAAATGTAACTGACATTCGGAAGTTTTCCGAAAAGTCTAAATCTAGGCCACATGAGTCTGAGCAAAATGAAAATTCAATTTTTCTTAAAATGTCTAACTCTCGGTCACATGAATCTTTTACTGAAACTACACCACCTCAATTAAGAAGGAGTGATAGAATTAAAAATATGCCTGTTGTATCTTATGACGAAAACGAGGACGATATTTCGAGTAGTTATTTACTGTACGCTAAATCACTTACATGTAAAATACCTACATCATATCATGAAATTCAGTCGAGACAAGATAAACATCTGTGGGAAAATGCAATGAAGGACGAAATTCAATCTCTTACAGAGAATGTAACTTGGACACTTGTACAAAAACCAGTTAACAAAAATATAGTTGATTGTAAATGGGTTTTTGCACTTAAAAATGATGAGTTTGGAAAACCTGTAAAATATAAAGCACGTTTAGTTGCCCGCGGTTTCAGTCAGGAATATTTGATTGATTACAATGAAACTTTTGCCCCAGTAGCAAGAATATCAAGCTTTAGATTGATTTTAGCATTTGCGAATCAGTATAATTTGTTGGTACATCATATGGATGTAAAAACAGCCTTTTTGAATGGGACATTAAAGGAAGACATTTACATGAAAGTTCCAGAAGGAATACCAAATCCAAATAATTTAGTTTGCAAACTAAATAAAGCCTTATATGGACTGAAACAATCTGCGCGTTGTTGGTTTCAAACGTTTGAGCAAGCTTTGATTGAAAAGGGTTTTCGATACTCGTCAGCTGATCGATGTATCTATTTTTTAGATGCAGGTGACATTCGAAGAAATATTTATGTTGTACTTTATGTAGATGATCTATTAATAGCCACTGCAGATTTGAAAACCATGAATGAATTCAAAAATTACTTAAAGTGTAAATTTAAAATGGTTGACCTTAATGAAATAAAATGTTTTTTAGGAATTAGAATTGAACGTTGCGACAGTACAATTACATTAGACCAAACAATGTACATAAATACGGTTTTAGATAAGTTCAATATGAATAACTGTAACCCGATTAGTACGCCCTTAGAGTGTAAAGTGGATTTTAAGGCGTTATGTTCAACAGAAAAAACAAAAGCGCCTTGTCGTAACGTAATCGGGTGCTTGATGTATATTATGGTGTGCACTCGGCCAGACTTAAGCTTTGTTGTTAATATTCTAAGTAGATTTGCTAACAAAGAGACTCATACACTTTGGTTATATTTAAAGAGGGTGTTACGTTATTTGAAGGGTACCAAAGAATTGAAGTTGACGTTCTCACGTAGCAAGTTTACACAAGTATTAAGTGGCTTTGTTGATAGTGATTGGGGAAGTGATGAAGTGAGTCGTAAAAGTACCACTGGGTATTTATTTAAACTTTTTGAACAATGCACTATTTGCTGGCAAACAAAGAGGCAGTTGACAGTCGCAGCTTCTTCGACCGAAGCTGAATATATGGCTCTATTTGAAGCTGTCAGAGAAGCTCTTTGGTTAAAATCTTTAATTTGCAGCATAAATATTGAAATAACTGGTGCTATTCCTATATATGAGGATAACAATGGGTGTATAAGTATTGCAAACAACCCAACAAGTCACAAGCGGTCAAAACATATAGACATTAAATATCACTTTTCCCGAGAACAAGTAGAGAATAATGTTATTAAAATGATTTATGTTTCTACAGGTGACCAGCTTGCTGACATATTAACAAAACCATTGCCGAATGTGCGTTTTTCCGCAATGAGAGAAAAAATTGGTATTATTATGTAAATACACTAATTAAGTTAAACATTCAAACAAATATATTTGTGTATTAAAATTAATGAACTGTAATATGATAAGAACTTGGATTAAAATTGTTTGAAATAGAAAACTACATTTAGACTAAATGTATATTACTCAATTATCTATAAACCTTTAATACATAACTGATATATTATGTGTCAACTAGTGTTATAAACAAAATAGTATTAATGTGCTCTTGACATAATCATAAGTTTACTTAATAGTATTAAGTATGAAAGTTCTTGACCTAGTTAGGTTTTCCTGGGTTTCCCTAACTCTTTGAACAAATGTTGGTCAATATGTTCCCAGACAATGACAGGTGTGTTTCTCATGTTGTGTGGTGTATTGTACCTATTGTATTATATAAATGTATTAATTATAGATTTATTTTTGAGGGGGCGTGTTGGAGTTTACAAAACTAAATCTGTCACATTCTAACTTGTGTAGTTTGAATGCTTTCTCTTTTACTCATAGTGACATAACTGAACGGAATACAACAGCCCTCTGTTTGTTATCTTAAGGACCTTTACTTCATAAGTTTTTAAAGTTAGTCTCTCGCTAGCTCAGTATAGAAACACACCTTAATATTATTTTGCGATAATAAATTCAATCATATAAATCGCTGTGTGCATTTTAATTTACTTAGCCCATTTCCAATAATAATCACGCCTGTATCCCATAAAGGGGTAGGAACAGAACCACAGAATACATATTAGTACACAGAACAGAGCACATGAACTACTAAGTTTCAGTGCCACTCTTGGCAAAAAGGAAATCCAAATTGTGACATTGCAGTGACAGGTGAACAAATATCTGTGCTACGAATATCACACAAATAAATGCCCTTACCGGGATTCGAACCCGGGACCACGGCTTAGCAGGTAGGGTCACTACGCGCTAGGTCAGATCGGTCGTCTATGTCGTCGGTCAGCTTATTTCCACTGTCTTAGTGAGGTGTATAAATATTTTTGGCATGTGAAGATGTTTGTGAACTCGGCCGTACGTGGAGTAATTTACATAGCCATTAGATAAATTGCGCGATCAGTTCTACTTGACAGCAGCTATTAGAATTTATGGGTCGCATTTTACTAACCCGGCGTGTGCGAATGCGAAGATTGCAGAACAGTACCGTTTTGCGTACAATCTTATTATAAGAGCATCTGGAATTATTCTGAAACATAGAACGCTACTACCTAGGTTTTCTGGAAGAGATCGCTCTTTAGCGATAAGACCGCCTTTTGTTTTACCTCTTAAGTTGTTGTGTATACTTACTATATTGTTTCCTGTATTGAGATGTGCAATAAATAGTATTTGTATTGTATTGTATTGTATTGTATTGTATTGTATTGTATTGTATTGTATACCCATCTATAGTTTGGCAACTAACACTTTTGAGTCCATTTCTTTTGGCTTTAGTGCTACTAATAACTCTTATACGCGGTGAAATAAAGAGGACCGTTTGATCAAACCTTGACCATACTTTGCATAGTGACGATTTTTGCGATCTCAGCATTGGTCCCATAATAAAAATTGTTCATTATAAATTAGAGCCTCAAAAGTCGCTATGCAAAGTTTGAACGGTTTTTATTTCAACCTTCCAGGAGTTTCACGCACACCTTCAGCAACCTTCGACGTTCCAGAAGTAGGTAAGTTAAGAAAACTAATTTGTATGAAATTTGCAGGACTGCGAACAAACATGGCAGGAGAAAACTCGGAACACTTTATTTTGGTTTCCATTGTCTGTTCTTATTAGAGGAAGAAAGACCGCTTGCTTGCCCTTATTACTTGCTTGATATTTTGGGAATATTATTAGAATTTATGGAGTATTGCAGCCACCTGTGGGACGGCTCAGCTAAATACCAACTCGCTGCCTTAGACTCAGTGGAGCGCAGAGCTAGGAGGATGATTGGCGACAAGAAGCTAACGGCCGAGCTACAGTCTTTGGCCCATCGGCGGAATATCGCCAGTCTGTCGGTTTTTTACAGGTTGCACTTCGGGGAGTGTGCTCAAGAGCTACACGAGCTTATTCCACCGTCCCCATTCTACCATCGGACTCTTAGACGCACGGCCGGTTTCCATCCTTACTTGGTAGATATTCCGCGAATTCGCACGAAGCGCTTTGCTTCTTCTTTTCTTAGGCGCACTGCCAAGGAGTGGAATTCCTTGCCGGCGGCCATATTTCCGAGCTCATATAACCCGGCAACCTTCAAATCAAGAGTGAACAGGCATCTTCTGGGCGAGCTCACTCCATCGTAGGCCACGTCTTTGCCTTCGCTAGTCTGAGGCAAAGAGTAAGCCCATTTATATATTTTTTTTATATAATAATAATAAAAAAAATATATAATACCTAAATATGTACTAACTTTCACAGATATAAATCCTACACGAAAAAGTAAGTGCAGTGGGGTAGTTTCGAATCACAGGAATGATTGGTGGCGTAGTTTATTTACTTTGGTATTTACGTGTAGGTACTAGGTACTTACTTTTCTTCAGTGATGACTGCATGATATAGTTTATGTTTTTCTTAGAATATGATCCTGAAGGACATGCTAGGTATAGGTACGTACCTGTAAAAACATACATTATATCAGTAACACAAGATACGTTTTAAATATTATTACATAAATAAATGAGTATTTTTCTGATTGTGTCTTACCGGGAGCCCAATTCAATTATAACAATTCGTTACGATTTTGATGCGAGCGAATTTAACAAAAAGCGATATACCAGGTGGTTCCTGTTAATGAGTCTAACGATGCATGGAATTTAACGGAACATAAAATACACGGTGTATATTGTTCAATCGGTAGGAACAGGGCTCGCAATTTCAAACCACAATTTTCCTAAACACTCATACTAGTCATACTCATACTCATTTATTTATAATATTGTTACATATTACACGTCAAAATTTATTTACATGGTGTATTAAAAAAAAAGCATTCAGTCGAATTGAAAACGTCCTCCTTTTTTTGAAGTCGGTTAAAAATGAATATATTAGTAGTAATTGATAGTAATTATAGTTAACCTACCTTACCTTATAGTAGTAGTAGTGAAACACTTGTAGTGAAGCTTGTCATTAGTACAAAGGCAACAATACCTTTAAGGGATCTCTTCCAGTTACCCTTTGAGCAGTTAAATGAGAATTGGAGAATCCAGGATACAGTACAAAACAGAAACACTCACTCGGACTTATCTCTTAATATTTCGTGTCGTTTACGTACGCTATCGAGAACGTATTCTAAAACATCAAATGTGGTAGAGGCTTTATACACGGTGCTCGTGAGCATTGCGAAAGATTATAACCACGCATTTCTGAGGCCAAAAGAAAGAAAAAAAGTAAATAAAGATGAGTAAATTTAGCCAAAAAAAATTTTTTTTTTAATTTTTTTAATATTTTTGAATGTTTTTTCACATAAAAAGTAAATGTTGTCCATAATGGCATCAACCTCGTTAAAAAAGCCTTTTGTACTCAGTAACAGAAAAGCTTCCGCCACACATAAAGCGTTTTGATAGCGTAGCGTTAGCGGAGCGCAAAGATAGCGGTGCGCCGGCGGAACGCTGGCGTTCCGCTCGCAATCTGCGCGCATTCCGCTCGCAACCCGCGCTCGTTAGTTCCCGCCGGCACTGGGCGCAACGCCAGCGTTCGTCCGGCGCACCGCTATCGTTGCGCTCCGCTCACGCTCCGCTACCGCTCCGTCTACGCTATGAAAACGCGCATGTGTGGCCGAGCTTTAAGAATATTCTATTTTTTTCAACTCTAAAACTAGGCGAATTCCAGAAAATTATTATATGACATTTTAGTCATAAAATGGGATCAGGAATATGCTGTCAAAATCTCTCGCAATGCGTGAGCACCGTGTATATCAAAATAGTTATAAATATGTGCTGAATATCAAGATGAAATGGCACCCATGCACATGAAGATAGATGAGAGGTTTAGTTCTTCGAGTATACGCGTCGGCTTATTCGTACAATCTTTTGATCCGACTGACAAAAATGGATTTATGAGTACGGCTGTGATCAAAAGGTATTATTTTTCTTTGTGAAAGTCGAGTTTCTTTCCCCATATTGTTCGAAAGACATAGGTATCATTTCAAGACATTGTTTAAGTTTATCCTAGATTATAGTTTCGTAATCTGAACCCCCTGTATTTATTAATTCAGTGAATACCTTGCGCGCCTGCCTGCCTTTGCCTACTAGTTTCTCTGTGACATGTAAACTTTATACAGAGTGTAACAAAAATGGTGGTGATCCGTTTAAGGGCGTACTCAGTATCGTATTATTATCAGGAAAAAGTAGAAGAAAATTTTTTTTCGCTAAAAAAATTTTCACTTTTGTATGAGCCGGGCCGCGCGAATCGGTCGAATCTCCATACAAAGATAAAAAATTTTTTTGCGAAAAAAAAATGTTATCCTACTTTTTCCTGATGAGAATACGATACTGAATACGCCCTTAAACGGATCACCACCATTTTTGTTACACCCTGTATTAGGAGTTAAAAAAAAAAAAACAATTTTCTCTCGAACCTGCAGCGCTAACACATGGTTGGCGTGACAGTATTTCGCCGCGACACGATATAAAATAATAAATAAAATAAATAAATAAATAAATATTATAGGACATTCTTACACAGATTGACTGCGGCCCACGGTAAGCTCAAGAAGGCTTGTGTTGTGGGTACTCAGACAACGATATATATAATATATAAATACTTATATACATAGAAAACATCCATGACTCAGGAACAGTTATCTGTGCTCATCACACTAATAAATGCCCTTACCGGGATTCGAACCCGGGACCGCGGCGCAGCAGGCAGGGTCACTACCGACTGCGCCAGACCAGTCGTCAATATGTCGTGTCAGATATGTCGTGTCGTGTCTATTTCTAATACAATTATTGTACTAAAGACGTGGTAAAGGCGTTTGGACCTATGTCGTGTTATTCATGTCATGAGATATTCTCGTGCCAATCAGGTGCTAGCCCTGCTGCAGAACACAATTTCTCAAGGATGGATAAAAATTGCGATTGATGCTTGCTTTGTGCAACTTCCGCTTCAATTTTACCTCTACGAATGAAAGCGTGCTATCTAAGCAAGATTAAATGAGTCAGCGAGCTGCGAATGCGTTTCTTGCTCATTTTCTCTCTCTCGAATGAACACAGAACTGAGCTTACTCATATTTAGCAGTCGATGTTTTTGCCAGCCTTCTTGAAATATATAATATGCTACATACATGAATCATCATTCTCCTGCCCTTATCCCAGTCACTTGGGGTCGGCGCAGCATGTCTTTCTCTTCCATACATCTCTGTCACTCGTCATCTCATCATTAACTTGTTTTAGTTCCATATCATGTCTCACACAGTCCATCCACCTCTTCTTCGGTTTTCCCCTCCCGTTACTTCCACCACCTTCCACATTCATTCGTAATACCTTTCTCGTCACATGCCTTTCATCCCTCCGCATTACATGTCCATACCATGCTAGTCGATTCGCTCTTACTTTTTCAACAATCGGTGCTACTTTCAGGCTTCCTCTGATATACTCATTCTTTATTTTATCCATTCTTGCTACATACATGAATATTCATTTATTTATTATTTTACTGTACATAATCCACACTAATTATTATAAATGGAAAAAAGTGTGTGTCTGTTTGTTTGTCCGCCTTTCGAGGCAAAACCGACGAATTGACGTGATTTTTTAAGAGGAGAGAGGAGATAGTTGAAGGGATGCAGAGTGACATAGGCTACTTTTTGTCTCTTTTTAACGCGGGCGAAGCCGCGGGCAAAAGCTAGTACAAAATAAATAGAAACGGATTGAATGTTTAAAGCCATTCTCTAGCAGTTAACCATAATATTTAATATTTTGGCGTTAAGTCCGCCATTTGTACTTTTTATTGTTAATTTGTGCAATAAAGTTTAAATAAATATATAATATTGAATTGATAAATAAGTTAATAATTAATTAATTTAGCGAAAAGTTTATACCCATTTTGGGTCATCGCGCCACCAGTAAAAGTTCAGACTGTTCAGAGAAGAGTTGTTTACACGTGTAAGGTGGTTTTCCACCGGGAGAGCGTGAATGGGCAGAGCGGGGAGGGAATTGAAATTTGTATGGCAAATTTTCAATTCTCGCCCAGCGCATCTTCGGTGGAAATAGTAAAGATTGACTCAGACTGCATTTCTGCGGCGTTTCGCGTCGCGGAAATGCCAATCGGCTACAGGGCCTGATATTTTTAATAATATCCCGAGGAGCTCAATAGGAAGCTTTACACGATACACAATAATTGGACTCTTTTGTAATATTTTCCGATTGTCTGCGACATTTGTGCTCGTTTTCGTTATTGTGATATATCTGACAAAACACAAAAGCTATTACGATACTACGCTATAGAATACCTACGCTTTGTGTAGAGATCAGAAATGTTGTAATTCTTTGAGAAAGTTATCAAATTAAGGAAATCCTGAAGTTACGAGAAGAATTTTAATTGCTTCGATTTATTTTTGTCTGTTTGCGGTAGATGGTGGAGATAAGATTTGAAAAGGCGGTTTTTAAAAAGTTAAAAACTTGGTACATCAATTAAGACATTTGTAATTTATGTTCGACGCAAAAACGACGGGGTCTTATAAGTTTGCCGTGTCTATCTGTCTGTCTGTCTGTGGCATCGTAGCTCCCGAACGGATTAACCGATTTAATTTTTTTTTTTTTTTTTTGGAAAGCTGAGTTAGTCGGGAGTGTTCTCAGCCATGTTTAATGAAAATCGGTCCACTATGTCGCGTTCGGGGGCTTTTTCAAAATTTTAATTTTGTTGGTTAGGTTATATATTTACGTTACCTATTACTATGCTTTTAAGTTGGTTTTTTGAACCCAAAAATTACATTTACTAAAAAACAGTAACAGTTATTGGTTTTACAAATGGGCAAAGTTGTTGTTTAACCGCTTGTTATAATTAACTGAGCAAGGGAAAGATTCTAAACTTAATCGATTCGAAAAGTAAAATCTCTTACTTCGCGAGGCGAGGGTTTTAAGACGCGAGGGTTAAACAAAATGCAAATTGATTAAAACAGGTTATTTTTCATCAAAGAAGAGGAGAATAGAAAATGTAAAATATCAATTCAAATGTAATGAATTTATTTAAATTAATTTCAACATTTATCATCCAAAATCATCATTTAATCTTTCCATTTTACCAGTCAAGATAAGAGAACATCCCAAAAAAATTATCAGTTTACTTTGCCTCACATGTGGATAAAGTGAAATCTTCACCGATAAATGATAGCAATTTTTTAATGTCAAGTCATCGCTCTGTTATAAAGGTGTCGACGCACCGTCTACGTAGGAAAACGCAATGCATTATACACTACAAAAAGACTTTCTACTTGTCATGTGGTTCATCCTTTATTATAGGTATTAGGGTCCGTTTAGAGTCCAAGCTAGTTAATTGAAATATAGTCAAAAGTTAGGTAACCTAACCATAATTCGTGAAGTCTAGTCTCTAGTGTGTTATAAAAAGTTTCATACTGTATCAAACCTGCATACTGTGCGACACTAATTTGTTTATGTAGTAACTAGTGCGCGTAATTGATATTAATGAAACAACGTACTATCGTCCAATTAAAAGACCTTTTAACTGGACATGGAACGAAAATATATATTAAAAGTCACTTGTCCAAGGACAGCCGTTGTATTTTAAGTACTAAATGGAGGATACCTCCACTATGACTTCAACAAATTCATCAGAAAAGTACGATTTAGAGATCAAATTTTATCCCGACAAACGCTGACCGAAATGTGACTAAAACAAGATCGCGTGCGTCTTTTTCGCACGTTCTCTAAGTTCAAGGTTCAACCAGTTAGCTGTAATCAGTAGTATTAAAAATCTCATCCAAATATAATTAAATCACTGCAGATATTTCATTGAAAAATTTGCTATGAATAAATACATGGATGTCTATTTCATTTGCCTATATTGTGAAAATCGTAGAAATATCAACCCTTTGCGGTTTCACAAAATGGCTTCGGCTCCAGGGACATGTAATTACTCGAGTTTGTTGCTTAGTTCGTTTATTTACCTACATTTGTTGATTAATACTCATTGTTTAGTTCCGGGTATCAACTTCTGTTTTCTATTTGAATAGGAGTTGATTACTTAAATAGATTTATTTTGTATTGAATGAATTTGGCCAAATTAATATATTGGTCAATTTCGACTGGGGGGCAAATGCACCTGATCCCTTTTTACAATGTTTACTTTATTAATTAGAGTGTCCATGGTTATATATAACACGCGTGTTCAGTGGATGCATGTGGAACTCAATTTAATAGTGTAATAATGGAAAACATGTATCAGCTACAATTCCCCCAACTGCCAGCGTACTCGGTATAGTCAGCTAAAAATCAATGAATAAATAAATAAATATTGGGGACACCTTACACAGATCAACTTAGCCCCAAACTAAGCGCAAAGCTTGTACTATAGGTGCTAAGCGACAATATACATACTTAAATAGATAAATACATACTTGAAAACTATGAACCCGGGACCGCTTAGCAGGCAGGGTCACTACCAACTACGCCAAACCGGTCGTTGAAAAGTTTGTTGGTTGGTTTGTAGTTCCTAATTGTTGGATCTTTTAAAAGCCTTATTTCTTCTACTCTGCAGCTTCCCCATTAAAAAGCGTCAGAAAAAGTAAATTGTGAAACAATAGCCGGTTTGACTTGCTTTTAATTACTGTTTGGTTAACAACCGTCGGTTCTTTTAGAGTTTAACGCTTCGCTCGGCGTTTCACTTTTTTTCTTTGGTAATTGAATAAATAGTTGCTTCAGAAAGCAAATCTTTGTGTAACTAGTAAACGATAATTACGTAATAGCATATTTTTAATGAAATAGAGAACTTATTGCAGGAAGACGTAATAACGAGGGCCTTGAAAAGTTTACAGGGTGGGGCCAGTAACAAAAGCAAAAAATTAAACTGTAGGCTATACTCCTTAAAGTGACCAACATTTGTTCAGCGACTTTAAAAAATATGAAGTCTTTCATTTTTTAATTTTTCATACAAAATAAATATTAGCTTCAATGTACGCCATCATTGCTGTCATTGACGTTGTCTGTCACACTTTAGACTTAACAGAATTTTCAATACACTCTTAGTAAAAAAAGGGTGATAAAAATCAAAACACAAGTTATTCATATAGTCACTGAACAAATGTTGATCAGTATAAGGAGTAAATAAATAAATATTGGGGACACTTTCAAATCAACTTAGCCCCAAACTAAGCAAAGCTTGTACTATGTATGGGTGCTAAGCGACGATATACATACTTAAATAGATAAATACATACTTATATACGTACATAGAAAACATCCATGACTCAGGAACAAATATCTGTGCTCATCACACAAATAAATGCCCTTACCGGGATTCGAAGCCGGGACCGCGGCTTAGCAGGCAGGGTGACGCGCTAGGCCAGACCGGTCGTAAAGCCTATGTTAAGGTTACAGTTAGTTTTTGCTATAGTTAATGGTAATTCTAACTTAACTTACATTACTAGACCCTTGTTTGTCTCCTCACAAATCCTAGTAAGGGCCTGACTTTATGTTAATGAGTCCTTGCAGGCCCAAGGTCATTTACATTACCTTCATACCAGAACTGGGATGTAAATGATCTCGTTTGAAAATAATTGACAATTTACACAGGCCTTCTTCGCGGAAAGAAGGAAAATGTTTAATTAACCTGAAGAATTGCTTTAGAAAATGCCGCTGAGGTTTGTATATTTTGCTATCTGTGGTAAATAACTATTTTCATAACAAAAGGATTTTGACGCCAATGAATTCACCATTCGTAGTTTCGTATAGCATGTTCTTACAATGTACTATCAGCTGCAAAAGTGCGTGGCAAATTTATCAATGAATTCATTTCTCCACGCAATTTTGCAGCTCACTGTATTTAATACATATTTATGATTCTAAAACGTCAAAACTGGTAGTACCTATTAGGCCTGCGATATTTATCATACTCGTACATATATTACATGCCTTGGATAAGTTTCCTAACATGTTTAACAAATGTCACGAAAGATGTCGCTGTACAAATAGTGGCAATTTCTACATCGCGCTAACGATAGTTTTCTTGGAAATGTATAAGTATTATAAGGGTTTAGGCCGAATTGAATCTCAATGATTCGCCTTCTGCATTTACTATAGACCATTCGCAACGCGTCGAATCGAATTCACCGTACACAGGTAAGGTGCATTAGGGTAATTCCGAAAGTCATCTAATTTCGAAAGTCGCATAAAAATCACCATTATTTCCATCATATCAAGATTCCCCTTTCGAAATTACCCGAGCATTTATGTCATTCGTAATTACCCTAATGTACCTTACTTCAATCTATACTAATATTATAAATGGAAAAGGGTGTGTGTCTGTTTATTTGTCCGTTTTTCACGGCTAAACGGAGCGACGAATTGACGTGATTTTTTAAGTGGAGATAATTGAAGGGATGGAGAGTGACATAGGCTACTTTTTAGGGTTCCGTAGTCAACTAGGAACCCTTATAGTTTCGCCATGTCCGTCTGTCCGTCCGTCCGTCCGCGGATAATCTCAGTAACCGTTAGCACTAGAAAGCTGAAATTTGGTACCAATATGTATATCAGTCACGCCAACAAAGTGCAAAAATAAAAAATGGAAAAAAATGTTTTATTAGGGTACCCCCCCTACATGTAAAGTGGGGACTGATTTTTTTTTTTCATTTCAAACCCAATATATTGTTGGATAGGTATTTAAAAATGAATAAGGGTTTACTAAAATCGTTTTTTGATAATATTAATATTTTCGGAAATAATCGCTCCTAAAGGAAAAAAAGTGTCCCCCCACCCCTCTAACTTTTGAACCATATGTTTAAAAAATATGAAAAAAATCACAAAAGTAGAACTTTATAAAGACTTTCTAAGAAAATTGTTTTGAACTAACTAATAGGTTCAGTAGTTTTTGAGAAAAATACGGAAAACTACGGAACCCTACACTGAGCGTGGCCCGACACGCTCTTGGCCGGTTTTTAACTCTTTCTAACGCGAGCGAAGCCGCGGGCAAAAAGTAGTAGTAAATGTTTGGAAGACTCGATTCTCCGCGGCTCGATTCGACGTAAGTGGAAGCAACCCTTTAAAGTGCTCCCTCTTTGAAGACACTAGGGCTACAATAGTTATTTGTTTTACAAGGGGGCAAAGTAGTTGTTTAACCGCACGTGCCAATATTGATACCTGAGCAAGCGAAAGATTCCAATATTGAACCGCGAGCGTAGCGAGTGGTTCAAAAAGTGGAATCTTGAGCGTTGCGAGGGTATCAAGGCACGAAGGTTAAACAAACTTTGCCACCGAGTGAAACACATTTTTCACCACACCAACACGAACAAAATACTGACTATAAAACATCAGAATAAATCAAATCCATCAATTTATTCAATATTTATGATTCAAAATCATCATTTATAAGCAAAATCTAGCAGCCAGATTAAGACATCGAGTTAAAATTTGTATGAAATTACTTTGCCCCATTGTGGATAAAATACAATTTTGCTATCTGTTTTCGAATAACAAAGAAAGCCTTTACCAGTTGGTGTGGTGAAAACAATTTTCCCGGCTTTCTGCTAACTTGATCAGTTTATGAATCGCCGACAATCGGGACAGGGTTTCGCTCTCTACTGTTAATTCGGTTAATTTCAGACAAGGGATAATTGACAGGAGCTCGGTTCCATTGACCAGCTAAATGGGTTTTCGAATCATGGATTAAACTAAATATCTAAGTAATTGTGTTTGCAGCGATGAAAGATAACAAAAACAAATTCAGAGCATTCTATGGAAGTAGTAAGTTTTCATTTATTATTTAATGTAAAATACATTTTTAAATATTGGCTTTTTTATAATAATCTATATTTATATGGCTAGTCGATATGTACTTAACGTTTCATTTAGTACTGAATTTTGTTGTCCATTGTCAACTTTCGTTGTTAATAAAAGTAAGTAATAAAATAAGATTATACATCCTACTAAAAGAATGGTCGATAGAGTTGCCATAAGACTTCAAAAGAGCGACGGTCAAAAAATATACTTTTGTATTTTGATTAATTTAGATTGCGTGAGGTTTAAAAGTACATTTCATTTCAAATAAATTATATTTAAATACACATAAAATAACATAATAATGGGTAGACGACAGGTCTTACCCAGGGTGCGTGGTCGCGACTGTCAGGCTGCCAGCTTTTTTTTTATGAAATAGGCAGCAAACGAGCAGACGAGCCGCCTGATGGAAAGCAGTCATCGCCACCCATGGTCATAAGCAACACCAGGGGAGTCACCTATGCGTTGCCGACCTTTAAGAACCCTAAATATCTGCTTCTTGAAGAACCCCATGTCATAGCGCAAAGGGAACACCTCAGAAGGTAGCTCATTCCACAACTTGCATGTTCTGGGCAAAAACGAGCGAGAGGCCCGTTTGTTCTTGCCCGTTACGATGCCTAAGGGATTTTGACGTTTGCTAGGTACTCAATACCCAAATTAGAAAGCTAAAACAGGTGACAGCTCGAAAGTTGAAACCTAATTAGCTCTTTCATCTGACTGAATGTTCGCGTGAATGGGACCTTTTGTTAGCGTAAAGCCTATTATGAGGCTGATTATGCACTATGTCAGCTTTATATTACCTACACTGTGAAATACGACTCTCGCTGTAGTATTTTATAACTTGAGGTCTTGCAAATTATAGAGTAGTTTGAACCGACGCCAATGGTAGACGCCATGGTTACCAGTAGTCTAATAGATATTATGATATTGGAAACCTTTTGATTTTACTTTGTCGGCGCGATGACCCAAAGTGAGTTTTGTCTTGTGATTCAGTTTGGAAACGTTTTACATCTCCATTTAGTTTTTTTTACTTTTACGCCTTTTTTATTTTTTACTTTTTAAAGATTATACTTGTATTTCACGTAATGTAGACCTAGGCACATCTCGGACACTGGCGATCAAATATATGAAAGAGGCGCGTTCCTAGCACACATTCTAAGCTCGTGTAGGTGAACGCGTACCATGCTTGTATGACAGGTCGACTGTTCGCGTTTTTGAGAGGCGATAACTGTGAGGTAACTGAGAGGGGGTGGGCGGCACTTTCAGCGTGGAGCGGGAGTGGCCATACTGTATGATAGTACTCTTTATTATACTGTGACCTAGGTAAGTATATATTTTTAATGTATTCATAGAATAGAATTGCTTTTTTTTTGTACAAAATATCCTTTAAATAATGTCTCAAGCTCAACAAAACCCTGTAAAGACACTATTATATGCGCAAAAAGATTAAACTGCGTAAATAAATAAACCCATTTCTGTAAACTTTATCTACAGCGGTACAAAATATCATATGAATAAACAACACAAGGACATCAACAAGTGCGAAAAAGATTAAATAAGAGTACATAAATGTATAAACCCATTTCTTTAAACTTTATTTATAGCGGTATTATTCGTGGGATATTCTTAAGAGTAGCGCAAACGTGTAGCGGCTAATGCCGTGAACAATCGCTGTTTGAGTTGCAGCCAAGCCGCACGCGCTGTTCACGCTTACGGAATACGGAATCAATCCTTGCCGTGGAACTGACTGTTTTTGCTCTATGATTTTTTAACCCCCGACGCAAAAACGACGGAGTGTTATAAGTGTGACGTGTCTGTCTGTGTCTGTTTGTCTGTCTGTGTGTGTCTGTCTGTGGAATCGTAGCTCCCGAACGGATGAACCGATTTAGATTTAGTTTTTTTTTTGTTTGAAAGCTGTTAGTCGGGAGTGTTTTTCATGAAAATCAGTCCACTATGTCGGAAGTTTCTTCAAAATTTTAATTTTGTGGTTAGGTTATTAAAATCGGGTTCAAGGGGTCCGTGACATCCTAAGTGCGTTTTCACATTATCTGATCCGATATCGGATGTAGGACCGATATCCCACACATTCCAGCCGCCATCTCTGATTTTTGCCTTTGAAATCCTTACGACATCCGATATCGAATCGGATAATATGAAAACGCACTAAGAAGAAGACCCGCAAAATACATTTTCGTTTTTTTTCACACCTTTTAATTACCCAAAGTAGTAGGTACTAAAGCTTGAGCAGTTTCATGTGTTCTACCTCTACCTACCCTATTTGGGTTGGGTTATGTATATACGGAATATGTAATCAATCCGTACCATGGAACCGTCTGTTTTTGCTCTGGGGTTTCTTAAGGTCGAGTCCATAGACCCCAAAGGGATCCTTGTCATGTTACCCAAATGGTCCGCAATAGGTAAGTTAACGAACACGGCGAAATGTTAATAATCATAATCATAAATATTTTATTTGAAACATAGGTACATATAGCTTTTACATGGAGTTGTGTTAGTGTCGCTATGCTTTGCCTTTAGGCATACAATTTTTTTTGTGGTGATTGAGCATGCAGCAAATATTAAACAAATAATACTTAAGTAATAATGGAAAATACACAAAAGATACATGTAAAATCTTGATAACAACAGGCCAACAGGTCACATCGCTAAGAAGAGATCTATTGCAGACAACCTTTAGTAAAAAAATATTTGGCTATGCCTAGCCGAAGTGACAATCCGTGACGCTACGTGGTGATCGGAACGCAGTCTGGCTCTGTCGCGCCACTACCGAAGAGTGATAGGAAGAGCTAGCTATGATAGGTTTACGAAGCGATTGTCACTCCAGCTAGGCGGGCAGTTGGGCCATTTTTTTTTTCAAAGTGGTTCACGGGGTTCACCCCACTTTTGTTGTAACATGATCCTTAATGCGAATCGCGAAGTCTTTCGATCCTCAAAGGAGAAAAAAATGTCCCAAGACTTCCATACATTTTTCAAACCTTCCATTCCGTTACCGCCATACAAAATATGTGAAAAAGTGTTACGGAATGGAAAAACCTTGAGACACTTTTTTTTTTCCTATTAGGATTGAAAGAGTTCGCGATTCGAAGTGGCAACCACATAAAAAAATCCAAATCCAAAAAAGTGGGGTGAATAACATTGAAAAAGATGGCCCAGTTACGCCAACCAGACGTGGGCCATTTTTGCTGGTCACTTTGCTTCGCTGGGACCTCAGAGAGTTTCAACGCATATTAATGACACTGATATTATATTGAACTTGGCTTGACACGCTACCGCGTGTCTAGATTATATTATAATGATATTTAAAAAAAAAAGTCATTTATTTCGGACAATATTAGATACCAACTTATAATCTAAATCCTCGTCCCTTAAAACTCGTGTAGCTGGTCGTAAGTGCGTATATCGATTGTAAGTAATTACTTTAACCTGAATAAATATCTACCCTCTACATCCTTACTTGATCAACTGATGAATATTGAATTCCGATCCCATGAGCTTCCTTCACCTTAATTAAGAGAAGTTAATGTGTTATCGGTTATAGGGCTCGTTTGTTAATAATTTTCGGCATATTTCGAGACCACCAATATTTACCTCAAGGGAGGATTTTCAGTTCCAAGTAAATAATTAATATGGTGCTTCTTAAGTAAACGGTTTTTTGTGTAGGTAGGTTTATTTTATTTACCGTGTTTTTATTAAATTCCGTTAACTTTAAGGGAAGGTTATTTAGTTCAAATACAATCAATTTATCTATGAAACTAGCGTCTTAACTCTTACAGTTATCAAATTATTAAAAAAAAAATTTAGTACTGAACATGTGAGTGGCATCCCTTACCACTTCCTAATGTTATTTGTTTTGACGTGTGCCGTCAAACACTTGACAATGACTATAATGTTATGATTAAGGTCCTCTCACACTAATTAATCCAATGATTATATACCTATGGAAATGAAAAAAATATATTTTTTCGAATTTAACAAAAAGCGATAGGTATACATACAGGGTGGTTCCTGATGATAAATCTAAGTGTTTGTCGAATTAAACGGAAAACAAAAAAAAACACGGTGTATTAGCTACATTTTAGCTGTTTTATTTTGTACCAAAAACGAATTTAACATGAATTACAAGATGACTATCTAATTTATTCGTTTTATTACAAAACAACATATCCAAGCCCTTAAAAGTCAAGGTGATATCGCGGCAAATGTTACAAAATCTCGAGTAGTCGTATATGCAATTCTTGGTTCTTGCCTGAGCCCTGATTTAAATTGCCCGCGTAAAATATAAAATAAAAAAAGTAAAATATAAAACTAAAAAAATAAAATATTAACCTGTAAAAAAAAATTAATCACAAAACATTTTGTTATTTATTTCAAGAGTGACATTAACATGTAAAGTGTAAAAAATCACAAATATTTCGATTGATCTGCCGACCCATACATTTTAACCTAAATCAACTTATAATTAAGATGATACGTCTATCCGATGAAACGATAATAAGAGAACACGTTTCCTAACGAAACTGGCGTAAATTCGAGCCAATTACGATTCTCTTTGAAGAGCTGTAATATATTTTCTCTGTTAAGATATTACAGGGGCGAGGAGTTTGTTTAATCTCGCCCAATCTTAGCCAAGAGAATTACTTTTAAACCAAAACGGGGCACAGTTGAGGCTCTTCCTTACTGATTGTGAATATTTATAACTTGTGATTTTTAGAGTTCCGTAGTCAACTAGGAACCCTTATAGTTTCGCCATATCTGTCTGTCCGGCCGTCCGTCCGTCCGTCCGCGGATAATCTCAGTAACCGTTAGCACTAGAAAGCTGAAAGTTGGTACCAATATGTATATCAATCACGCCGACAAAGTGCAAAAAATAAAAAGTAAAAAAAAATATTTTGTTAGGTTACCCCCCCCCCCCCCTACATGTAAAGTGGGGACTGATTTTTTTTTCATTCCAACCCCAACGTGTGATATATTGTTGGATAGGTATTTAAAAATGAATAAGGGTTTACTAAAATCGTTTTTTGATAATATTAATATTTTCTAACTTTTGAACCATATATTTAAAAAAAATGAAAAAAATTACAAAAGTAGAACTTTATAAAGACTTTCTAGGAAAATTGTTTTCAACTTGATAGGTTTAGTAGTTTCTGAGAAAAATACGGAAAACTACGGAAACCTACACTGAGCGTGGCCCGACACGCTCCTGGCCGGTTTTTTTTTATCGTATTGTTTTTTTAGAAACTTACATCTTTCATCTAACGAAGTAAAGCGCGAATATTATGCACTTATGTTTCAATTTATATGTTGGTTGTGTGGTATGTTATTCAGTAATGGCAGTATGAAGGCCATGAAGGGTGAGATATCGCGCGTCTTCTTGAATGACACGATCTTTGGGCATTGCGACCGACTGACGATTTCCCCGTCGAGATTCGCCCCGCTGTATAAGGGTATAAGGGTTTATGTCAATTGTATGAAGATGACACTCAAAACTTAACACATTCGTGGACACTTGTGCTATAGCATACGCGTAGTCATTTGTTTCCTTTGGTCTATGACAGATGACGTCACTAGGCGTCCGTGAACGTGTTAACATGAGACGACTCTGTTGTTATAACTGGAATACATCCATAGTTAAAATTACAATAGATAAGAGAATGTAGTTAGTATTTAATATTGCTCCCTTTTACCTAGCTGTCTTTAACAGATGCCAAGGAGTGAGCCAAGTAGGTTTACAATATCTATGTGGTGTTTTAGCATTCTGAACGGTATCTACTCGAGTGTTAATGACATTGCTTATAGTTATATTAATTACTCAGTAATATCTTATTAATAATAATGATCTTAGGCGAATATTAGAAACGAACTGTAAATAACAAGTTTATTTAAAAGGAGATTGTACATACATTGATGATAATGATGATACTGTAGATAATATTAGCCATGTTTTTAAATACAAACTGTCGCGATCTCTATATGCAGTTACTTTTGACGCCTTATTTTTAACCCCCGACGCAAAAACGACGTCTGTCTGTCTGTCTGTTTGTCTGTTTGTCTGTCTGTTTGTCTGTGTGTGTCTGTCTGTGGCATCGTAGCTCCCGAACGGATGAACCGATTTAGATATAGTGTTTTTTGTCTTAAAGCTGAGTTAGCCGGGAGTATTCTTAGCTATATTTCATGAAAATCGGTCTACTATGTCGCGGTCGAGGGTTTTTTAAATTTTGTCAAAACCTTGACCTAATTTTGTGGTTAGGTTATATTGATGCTGAATGCACCCGAAGTTTTCCAAAATGTATGTTCTAAGACTTTTAAGTAACAATGTTCACAGACATATTGAAAAATTAAAAGTTCAGCTAATTCAGCTTTCAGACAAAAAAAAATCTAAATCGATTCATCCGTTCGGGAGCTACGATGCCACAGACAGACACACACACACACACAAACAGACAGACAGACCGACAAGTGAAACTTATAACACCCCGTCGTTTTTGCGTCGGGGGTTATAAATACACTGAATAATTGCATTAATTAACTCTCTCATACTGCCCATTATTGATTATGGTGATGTGTGTTATCCGGATTTAAATGGGGAACTTCTCGATAAGTTGGATCGCCTGCTTAACAACTGCATCCGCTTCATATTTTGCCTCCGCAAATATGATCACGTTTCCTCTTTTCGTTCTCAGCTTGGCTGGCTTCCCATTCGACAACGACGCAATAGTCGCTTGCTTTCCACTCTTTATTCTGTGCTCAACGACCCACATTCTCCGGTCTACCTCAAATCCTTTTTCCAATATGGAGTTTCTCGCGACCGTCAACTTCGCTCTACTGGCAACATGTCTCTGTCCATCCCTCCTCACCGTACTGGGTTCATGTCACATTCGTTCACCGTGCAAGCGGCTCGTCTCTGGAACGTACTTCCTTATAAAATTAAAAGCGCCCCAACTAAGTTCGCTTTCAAAAAATCCTTACGAGCTCTCTTTGCTAGCAGAATGAAAAACTCTTAGTTTCACATGTTTCGTATATATATATATATATATATATATATATATATTTGGTATGTATAGTTATATGTATGTATATGTATTTGTAAATTATATGTGTACTTATGTTTAGTTTATTTAGTATGCTTTCTTTTATTTCCTTTGTTTTGATTCTACTGTTGAAATTGTAGCACCGCTCACAGTCTCTCTGCTTAGCCTTGAGGTTGACTGGTAGAGAATGCCTTAAAGCATTAAGTCCGCCTTTTGTACTGCAAGATTTTCTTTTGTGCAATAAAGATTAAATAAATAAATAAATAAATAAATAATACACGTGTAAGAATCCAAAACTGAACTTTCTATTACAACCCGCCCTTATCTCTTCATATCTTGGGAGACATGTCCGCGTCAGAAAAACGTTTCTATATTTCCGTCGTCGACTTGCGCAATATCAATAAAAGCAATCAACACGTCCACAAGACCCGTAATGGCGATCTTATTCCCGTAGCATACTTGAAATCTAATAATAAATGTTCTGCAGCAAATGATTGGCGTGGCGCTAGATTATCTCGCCGCGACATAGACTATACCCTTCCTTAATGTCCTTATGTCTTTTATCATTACTATCATAACTACACTGATGATGCCTACAATTTTTTTTTTTTCAAAATGTGTATTGAAGTGATATCATGATTTTAAAATAAAGAAATATGTCAAATAACCTAACCACAAAAAAATTCAAATTTTGAAAAAACCCCCGACCGCGACATAGTATAGACCGATTTTCATGAAACATGGCTAAGAACACTCTCGCCTAACTCAGCTTTCAGACAAAAAAAACTAAATCTAAATCGGTTCATCCGTTCGGGAGCTACGATGCCACAGACAGACACACACACAGACAGACAGACACGTCAAACTTAAAAAACCCCGTCGTTTTTGCGTCGGGGGTTAAAAATATGATTTTGGCCACTTCCAGGCTGCGCACAGCGCCATCTAGTTTTAAGCCTAAAAGGCCCATACCTTTCAGGGGTACGTTTTTTTTTGTATAGGCTTTGTCAGTCCAGTATTAAATCATTCTTGCTATTAGTATATTGTGTCCCACTGCTGAGCAAAAGCCTCACCTGGGTGCGTAGCCGAATGGCACAAACGCCCATGAAACGCTCACGAAACGAAACGCTCGTAGATATCTATCTCTATCACTCATGCGTATTGGCGTGACAGAGCCAGACTAACTGGCGCGGCGTTTCGTTTTCGTTTGGCGTCGGAGAAATGCCATTCGGCTACGCACACTGTTATCTGACTCTTCATGGTTCTTAGCATGCTCCTACCAGCCGCCGCTAGATTTTGTTAAGTGTAACTAGTACATTCTACAAGTTACTCGTCATTTCAATCAAAAATATATTTGAATGAAGTCGATTTTATAAAAGCAACATGTCACATATTGTTTTTTGACTCCACCCCAAATTGGACTTTCCATATCTATGCTCACCACAATCTGAATCCACTCTCGTGTAAAAGTCGTTCAAGTGTGTGTATAGATCTACCCAGTAGGGATGTACCGACTAGTCGTGAAAGTCGACTATCCGGCCACTTTTGTAGTCGGCGATTAGTCGGCGACTAGTCGGCAAAAAAGGCCGATTAGTCGGCACTTCATAAGTGATAGAAAAACAGCACAAAAATAAATCAACAGGTGATGTGGTTGTATTATGTACCACCTTGTTGTGGCTTACTTAGTCAAAACAACAAATATCTGTAATCATCACAGAAATAAATGTCCTTCTTAGGACTATTAATTTCATAGGCAGGATCTCTAATTCACTACCTACTATGCCAAACCGGTTGTCAAAAATGAAAAATGTATATAAATATTCTAGACTTTTGAAACTGTAAAAAACTAAAAAAGCATGAAAAGCGCGAACGAAATACCAAAAATGACATTCAAAATGTGAATATAGTACAAAAAACTGTTTTGGCCAACTAGTTGACTAGTCGGCCGACTAATCGGCCACTCCAGCGCCGACTAGTCGGTAGTCGGCCTAGTCGGCCAAATCAATAGTCGGTACATCCCTACTACCTAGTTATATAATTTACGCACGTTCATACCCATATAACCATCGATTCGATATCGTCTTCGGTAAGTTGAATAACGCCATAGGTCTCTTAATTGCAGGGCGATGGCAGGTTAATCGCTCAATGAAGAGTAATTACGGCCGGTCGGACCTGGCTACCTAGCCAAGGTCACAATCTCTTCCGCTTTGTATGCTAATCGTAGCTTGCTCTCCCTATCGCTCTTCTGTACTGCGCGACAGAGCCAGACTGCGTTTCGATTGCGACGTGGCGTTAATGATTGTCATATCGGCTAGGCCGGCTGGGTGGGTTTTTCAGGATTTACTTAATTGAGCGTTTTGAGCGCCTATTCCGGCTTCAGCGCGATTCAACTACTTTTCACACAGACATTTCTAAACCATATGACGATACGATCTTAGGACTTGATCTAGAAGTTTCATTTTGGGGTATCTGGATCTTAAGGTCAAATTTGATTAAATAATCGATAATTGTCAGTAAGTATAGGTTTTCCGAGGGTTTAGTAATATTATTATTTTTATCATCACAGGCCTTTGCGTCTATTGCAGACGATTTACACATTGCTGCTTCGACAACGGGTTTGGTGACTGTGGAGGCCGATTCGCGAGCGGCACGACCTGCCACATTTTTGGCAGAGGAAACTCATACCACCTGAGGTTCTAGTCTCGGTTTGCTTTCTGCGACACCTTTTACTATCTAAAGCATTAAACCAGGCCTCGTCGCATAGCCTTCTCCCCTCCACAACACGCTTTCGCCATTGACCTCGGTCTTCAGCTAAGGTTTCCCAGGCTTAATGGCCGATTTGAAATGCAGACATGTCTCGCTTAACACAGTCTTTGAAGCAGATTTTTATACATATCGTATAAACAACTGTGAACATACAACGCTTTTCATTACCATTAGCATTTCCATACAAATATGGTTTGCTTGTTAAGTGGCTATAACTTTATTAAATGATGAATTATGTTCTGATATAAGGGGCTTAGTCTTAAGAATGTGATTAATTAAGTATTAACTCGATGACTGATCAACTGATACGGTCTATATAAACTAATTATGTTTCATAAAAAAACTGTTTTAAAAATGCAGTGAAAAAAGGTAAAGTCAGTAGAAACTCCCTACTTACAATACAAGTCAGTACTCAGTTCTGGTAGAATGTACAGTCAACCAATTGGAACCCTAGGCCACTCTACAACCATGTCAAAATGACCAGCAGTAAGAGGTTTCTTACGATCTGATTTATAACGTCACTATGACAAAGTTCTACAGTGGCCTAGTGTTCCAATTGGTTGACTGTACGATCCATCCTCGTTTGTCATTACCCTTTCATGCCACCGAGTTATACAGCTTACTTCGCCATATTGGCTGAAATGAGACTTTTAAAGTCACGGGAAGTTTTATGCGAGATGCGTAAAACGTATAAAGTGACGGAAGTTATTCACGCTTTCCATTTGGAGGTGTTTTAGGGGTTTATGGTTACTCTGAAATATAAAGATGTGTCTCCATTAACAAGACTACAGAAGGACAAAAACGAAAAGCTGCATAGTAATGCTTGGGAACAAAAATCGTTATACCGGCATTTTTGACTCAGGGGAGCCTCAGGCCCGCTTTGGCAACTATTTAATCTTAGGATTTGACCTAGGCACTAATATTACGAAAGGGACTGTCGTCTGACCTTTTGACTGAGGGGGCGAGCTAGACTATTGAAATTAGTGTGGTTCCCTCAGGATATTTTCCTTCACCGAAAAGCCAAATATAGTCGGCGCTTAAACCCGCGACCTCTGGACTATAAGTCGAACGCTCCTAGGTCACCAGCGTTTTTTCCGTCCTTCATATTCGTATAATATTCATACTACTGACCCTGGCCTGGCCTAGCGCGTACTGACCCTCCCTGCTAAGCCGCGGTCCCGGGTTCGAATCCCGATAAAGGGCATTTATTTGTGTGATGAGCACAGATATTTGTTCCTGAGTCATGGATGTTTTCTATGTATTATTTATGTATTTACCTATATAAGTAAGTATATCGTCGCCTAGCACCCATAGTACAAGCTTTGCTTTGTTTGGGGCTTGGTCGATCTGTGCAAGGTAAGGTGTCCCTCAATATTTATTTATTATTTATTTTATTATACAATTTCAGTTCTATAACGTATACATATCATCACTAGCGCACATAAATAATGTCAGCAAGACACATCAACGAACATTCAACATATAAACATCTGACGGTTGCTTTGTTATCCAGAAAAATAATGTAGCCACCGTGTCTCATTTCCATATAAACTTACTACCTTCCAGTTATTCGTTCCAGCGCGGCCACTTGACTCTAATAAACCGAGGACGACGCCAAAAGGTATGATATAAACAATTGTTACCGTGATTTAAATTGACAGCTTGTTATCGAAACTCTGAATTGGTGCCAACATGCGAGATGGGGCCCTTAATCTTAATTACGACTGGTCGCATTTTTTAATAATTAGTTTACATTTCAAATCGATAAATCAGTCATATTGTACGGTTGTTGTATATAAACATCATAAACTTTTAAATTAGACGTCATGTTTTGAATGTGTGTTTATAAAGATTTTATATTCTGACTATTACCGAAGACCAAATTTAATGAGAGGTAATCCTTAAAAATATCCTCATTTTTATTGATCAACTGAAAGCTGTTATTTGCAAGTGCAATACATACATATTCACAATACTAGTTACATAACAGCGATAAAAATATACGGTACGTACCTATGATACCTTTTTTAGGGTTCCGTAGTCAACTAGTTAGGGTTCCGTAGTCAACTAGGAACCCTTAGTTTCGCCATGTCTGTCTGTCCGTCCGTCCGTCCGTCCGCGGATAATCTCAGTAACCGTTAGCACTAGAAAGCTGAAATTTGGTACCAATATGTATATCAATCACGCCAACAAAGTGCAAAAATAAAAAATGGAAAAAATGTTTTATTAGGGTACCCCCCCTACATGTAAAGTGGTGGCTGATAATTTTTTTCATTCCAACCCCAACGTGTGATATATTGTTCGATAGGTATTAAAAAATGAATAAGGGTTTGCTAAGATCGTTTTTTGATAATATTAATATTTTCGGAAATAATCACTCCTAAAGGAAAAAAAGTGCGTTCCCCCCCCCCTCTAACTTTTGAACCATATGTTTAAAAAATATGAAAAAAATCACAAAAGTAGAACTTTATAAATACTTTCTAGGAAAATTGTTTTGAACTCGATAGGTTCAGTGGTTTTTGAGAAAAATACGGAAAACTACGGAACCCTACACTGAGCGTGGCCCGACACGCTCTTGGCCGGTTTTTTCTTAGCCCGGTGTAGTGTCCCTCTGCTGCTGGGCAAAGGCCTCTCCCCTTGACTTCCACAACTCCCTCTGATGTGCTTTTTCCGGCCAGTCACTCATATTAAAAGTGTCCAAGTCGTCCTGCCATCTTCGCCTAGGCCTGCCACGTCCCCGCTTCTTTGTCGGCATCCACTTGGTGGTTTTATATTAGCTCACCTATCCTGATGCATGCGGCACACGTGGCCTGCCCAGTCCCACTTCAGCCTGGCGGTCTTTTCTCCTACGTCAGCTATGCGAGTTTTTGAGCGCAGCGTAGTGTTTCTGATGCGGTCCATCCTTGTGACACCCAGGATGCTGCGCTCCATTTCTCGCTGGCAAACCTTCAGTTGGGACTTCTGACTCTCGGTGAGTGACCAACTTTGGGCACCGTAGGACAGGCAGTATACACATGTCAACGAGTTTACGCTTTAGTGACATTGGAAGGTATGATACCTACGTGTCTATATTTAGAACTACTTGATTTTCATAATTCATGTACATACATACATACAATCACGCCTGTGTCCCATGAAGGGGTAGGCAGAGCACATGAAACTACTCAGGTTTCAGTGCCACTCTTGGCAAATAAGGGGTTGAAAGAAAACGAAACTGTGACATTGCAGTGACAGGTTGCCAGCCTCTCGCCTACGCCACAATTTAACCCATGTAAGTACAAAATTTATTCATCTGCTTACCATAATCCGTACGCACAAGTCATCTCAATTACATTATTATTCTCATTGAACGCTCAGATTCCTTGCCTGTAGGTATCTCATAAGCCAGGTATTTAAGTGTAAATATATTATTCTTTATCTTTCACTACAACCCGTCGATCACGTCACTCTAGTCGCGGCATTTTATAAAGCTAAGATATTTTAGGAACGTGCAGCGATTCTGACTAATAAAATATTGTCTGGTGAAGAAATGTAAAAATATCAACGCCTATTAAAATGACGAGATTGTACGAAATTTGGCTCCCGGTTCATGTAGTGGTTTTTGAGACTCGAAATAAAAGTTTTGCGTTCTGTAAGTTTCATAGAACATCTTAGTCAAAATAATATCCTCTACATGATAGTTTTAAATTGAAAAAACGGCAAAAAAATTACTTGGTAGTGCAGTACGGGTGTATATGGTTCGGCGAGTTTTTGACGTTTATATACCTACAACATTTTCTTCATGATAATAGCGTAAAAGACTTCGTTGCATGATTAAAAAAATGGAAAATTCCAACTGAAAAGACAATCCTGCATATCATATATGTATCTATTATAAAAGTAATGACTTGCAAAACATTTTAGCTCAGACGCTCGGCCATTTTTACTAAAGTTATAGACCTTCACGGGTCCCTAGGATCGCCCATAGCTTCGGGGAAACTACGTACCTACATATTTATTGTGAAGAAAAGTTCCTATCTTTCCAATTACCATTTTCATCAGTCGATACCCCCGATCTTAGGTGTTATTACGATCGCCTTCCGAGCGCAAGTGAATCGAACCATTCAATCCAATATAAAACCGAACTGCGATAGCATATAGATGTCACTAATCCACAGATTATGTTACATTTGTTTCTCCAGACTTTGATTCGTCTTAAATATATGAGAATACATGCCCTGAGCTATCAATCTAACCCTTCCCCTCGGATGTCCTTTGAGATTCGCCTCGAGGCTGACGAACAATGTCGGGAGACATCGACTTACAGTACAGCCAAAAGACACGCCGTGTACATTTATTGAAAAGGGACGGGGATTCAGAGCGATCATATGGGTACCTTAACTTGCCTATGGTCCATCATGAAGGGATTTTCTAGAGTGGAAACTTTTCGATCCTTTGAACATGGAGTAAATTATTTAAGTAGTACGAAACAAGTATTAGTGAGAGTTTTGAATGATTCACGGTTATTTTCATTAGACTTATATTGACCGTGATTACCTTTTTGATTTTTGTCGAGCTCCCGATATTTCGACGCAGTTGCATGCATCATGATCACGGAAAACCGGTCAATAACAATAACCGTGAACCATTCAAAACTCTTATTTTAACAAAACAGTTTATTTTTATTATGGCCGCATCATAAAACACACAATTGTTCCGTTTTGCTTCTACCAAGCATTTTCGCTTCATACCGGAAAATCCATGATAACTGCTACGACATAGCGCTACGGCCACAGCTCAGCGGTGCGCGTGCCTTGGCTCGTATTGTCATTTCATGAAAGGTTAATAAACATAAGTGTGATCTCTTATCTAACAATAACATTGGTATCGGACGGCACATGTCATAATAAATACATTAATACCTAATAAGAAATTATAAAAGTCGTACTATACGTATTGAACCATTAAATTTATACCATGAAATTTTTTGACGACAACAGCTCTGGCCCAGCGGGTATAGTGACCCTGCCTGCTAAGCCGCGGTCCTGGGTTCGAATCACGGTAAGGACATTTATTTGTGTGATGATCACATCAGATATTTGTTCCTGTCCTGAGTCATGGGTATTTGTATATTATGTGTATCGTTGTCTGAGTACCCACAACACAAGCCTTCTTGAGCTTACCGTGGGACTCAGTCAATCTATAATATTTATTATTATATTTATTTTAAGTAACTCGAAAACAGTCAGAGATAACACACTAGTTTCTTCACCTAAAGAATCTTCCCTTAAAGTTAACGGAAATCAGTAAAAACAGGTTACGCGTGAAGCTCATTTTGTTCGCCCTAAAACTCATGTAACTAACAAGTAGGTAGTTTTAATTATGCCCTTCCGAGACCCTTCGGGACTGTCATTACTCATTACAGACCTCGAAGTCAGAGAAATTGTACCCCTTTAATAAGCGTCACCGTCCCTACAACTCTCTGTAGCACCTTGACGATTCAGGACGCTGGTTATTTGAACCTTGTTACCGGGAAATTAGGACTACCGTGTGAAAAGCTACGGTTTTCGCCGCTGGTATAGATGGATACCTTAGTATAAGGTAAAGGTAGATAGATTATTTTATTACTTAGAAGAAGCCTTTGCCTTTGCTAATCATAAAGTTATTATAGTTAATGAAATCCTACCAAAAGATTTGAATGTAAAATATTGTCAAAACGAAAAGATTATAGAACTCGCACTTTCAAAAAGTCCTATGTAGAGCCAAGTTTCTAAATCTACAAGCTTTACCTTTACAAACTCTACATTCAGTATTTTTATTACAATAATATGTGCTTTGCCGTTTCATTAACTACAAGAACTTGTACAAAAAAGTAATTTCATAACATTGAACAGTAAATACATTTTTATCTCACAACCATATGACGATATAGCTCTGCTAAGTACGCCAAACTGTGGTAAAATAAGGATTGAAAAATGTACCCTGTACCCTTATTTCTACAATTAAATATTTTGATTGATTGATTGAGCATCTAGTAGAGAAGCCTCCTTTTATTTCTTCGAGATTACATCCTGCTTGTTTTAGTTTTCTTATTTAAAAGCAGGCTAAATATAATCTAAGCAAAACGCACGTTACCAGAGAAAAGTAAGCATATTATTCGTCATGTAGCTGAACATTGGAAGCGTGGTGAATGCAAAATTACAATATTCACAATGATTTATGAAATAATTTCCGTTCAACTGAGTTATGGCGCACTCGGGCACACCAGTTGCAATTCCCTGCAGTAACGAATGCATAGATATCTACATCAGTGTGCGTAGCAGAATGCACAAACACTCACGATAATATCTCTTTCGTAGCTATCTAACTCTGTCGCTCTTGCGTATTGGCGCGACAGAGCCAGATTACATTTCTGCGGCGTTTCGGTGGCGTTTCGCGTCGCAGAAATGCCATTCGGCTAAGGGACCAGGTACCTAGCCAACGTCAGAATCGCTTACGTTTCGTCTGCTACTTACTTATTGCTCTTCAGCTGGCTTAGCCGAAATAACAATCGTTCGATCGAAACGCAGTCTGGCTCTGTCGCACCAATCCGAAAGAACGATAGGGATAGCTATAACGATATTGTCGTAAGGGTTTATTTATGCATTTGGATACGTACCCCAACCAGTTTTCATGTTTGTTCAACAAGTGTTTTGATTAAAATAGCGCCTACGTGCTCTTTGGTTCAACTAGTACATTCTACAGGTTACTCGTCATTTGAATCAAAAATATATTTGAAATAACAAATCGATTTTATAAAAGCAACATGACACATATTGTTTTAAACATATCATATGTTTGGCTGATTCAATCAAATATTTTTTAACAAGTTTGACATTGTTGTTCAAACAAATTCGACTTGTATCATCAATATTGTGATTTATTCCGTTTACTAAAATACTTTTGTTTCAAACGGATAAACCCCCAACAAGTCGAACTTGTTAAATTCACAATGCAAATTTCTGTCAGTGTAGGTGCCAAGTCACTGTCACTTACACTTCGTAAGCGTACCTAATATCGTCCCGCTCTACCTATCGCCCTTTTGCAATGGCGCGAATGAGCTAGACTGCGTTTCGCCACGTAGCGTCAGCGACTGTCACTTCGGCTAGGCCCTCTTCACAGAATATTTCATACCATATACAGGCTTTTAGATTAAATATTGGACATGGACTTCGTTCAACATTTTTCATGATGTCTTTACGAAATGCAATATCTAAATGTATCAAACTATAATAATTTGCGCAACGTTTTTCACAACACAGATGGCAGTATAAAAGTATCATATTATTTTTCACCACACCAACTGGAAAAGGTGCTCTTGACTCTTGAACAGCTGCGATAGATGCATTTTATTCACAAGAGTACAAAGTAATTTTAAGCAAATTTGAACTTGATGTCCGAAGCAGAAGAATTGATTTAAAATAAAAATCATGTTTCAGATTATTTGTAAATATTTGATAAAAAGTAATGAATTTGATTCAGTACGATATTTTATAGTTTAGTGTTTTCTGTTGTGTTGATGTTGTGAACAATATTGTGATTTAATTGGTGGCAAAATTTGTTTAACTTTCGTGCCTTGAAACCCTCTCAAAGCTCATGATTCCACTCGCTACACTCGCGGTTCAATATTGGAATATTTTGCTTGCTTGGAGATCAATACTGTGCATCAACTTCGCCCCCTTATAAAATAAACTAGCTTTTGCCCGCGGTTTCGCTCGCGTTAAATTCGAAAATTGCGGAATGCTCCATGCAAACGTCCACCTTCCATTTTAGGATAGTGGGGGGTTATAAAGAGACAAAAAGTATCCTATGTCACTCTCCATCCCTTCAACTATTTCCACTTAAAAAAATCACGCCAATTCGTCGCTCCGTTTTGCCGTGAAAGATGGACAAACAAACAGACACACACTTTCCCATTTATAATATTAAAGTATGGATAGTATGGATAACTATCATTTCAATATCCATACAATTCGAAACCTTATTTATTTCATTCGTCTATAAGGTTATTTTAAGGTACAATTTTCCGAAGGATAACAAATATGTATTAAATTTGGAGAGAGTATTATTACTCTCTCAGTAGATATATTAAGAACATCTATTGAGGCTACTCGAATAACATACAGTACAGAATGATATTTAATTAAATTAATAAATTAGTATTTTTGTATAATACTCGTATTGGTATCGCATATAATAGCATTCAGTTTCAATGAAATAAAATCCTTTGAAAGAATTCCTCTGTCAGAGTTCTCTGAATAGTGATTGAAATGTGGGGTTCCGTGTCTGAAGGGTCTTTCTGTTCTATTTGCAATAAAGTCGAATTACTGTTTATTATTTTTATTTATTAAGGTTTAACACTGAAAGAAGAAAGTCAGCTCCGGTAGCAGAGAGAAAGATTTTTCGCAAGATCCTGGGACCTATTCAGAGAGACGATGGCACCTGGAGGACCCGGAAAAATGCCGAGATCGAGGAGTTAGTGGCCGACCCCAATATCATCGGCGAAACGAAAGCCCACTGACTTCGCTGGTTTGGTCACTTACTTAGGGCCAGTTGGATCAACCGCATTTGACAGACACATCATCGTCACGCAGCAGATGTCTATGGAACTTCCCATACATTAAAAATTGAACGAACGTTTTAACGGTGACAGACGGTTTGATGCAACCGGCCCTTAGAATGGGAAACATTCGGGCAGTCAAAAGAGCCCACTTGGGGAGACCGAATGGACGCCGTCCTGTCGCTCACCGAAATTATCGTTGGGCGGATAGAGTGGAGGTTGATCTGGATGAGCTCAGTGTTGGCGAAGCTGAGGCGATACCCCTCAAGACCGAGCAAAGTGACATGCTCTTATGTTAGAGGTCAAAAATAATTTTGCCTCTTTCTAGTAGCACAGTATAATAAAGAGTACTATCGAACAGTATGGCCACTCCCGCTCCCTGCTGAAAGTGCCGCCCACCCCCTCTCGGTTACCTCACAGTTACCACCTGTCAAAACCGCGAACAGTCGACCTGTCATATTTCTCTCATACATAGTACGCGTTGACCTACACGAGCTTAGACTGTGTGCTAGGAACGCGCCTCTTTCATATATTTGATCACCAGTGTCCGAAGTGTGCTAGTAGGTATTATACAGCGCGTAAACGTAATAAGGGCGATAAATGAAACCAGTCATATAGTTCAATATTGATATCATTAATTAAGAGGTGTTTTGAGTTACTTTTAATTTTCACCCAATAATGATTTTTTTTGAAAAATTTCCCAGTAAACGTGGTTGCGATGACAATCAATGACAACTGTCAACTAGCGTTTAACGCGAGTGTGTTTTGCATTACTTTGAGGGCCGAATTTATTTGTATGGATAAAAAAAAAACAATTTTAAGTAAAAGTTATTTTTATTACATTTTTTGTCCTATACTCATCAACGTTAAGAGGTTCGCCCGTATTAGGTTTACACCCTGTATGCTCTGAGATAACGACCCCTATGTGTAGAAAAAGCACAAATATGGAATTAAAACCTTGGTTGTCCAGCCGTATTGGATTTCCATCGGCATCCACGGTTTTTGTCTGGGTCTGTTTCAGCCGGTCGCCTGGGGACTGGGACGTGTATTATGCCGCTTAATTGAATCAATGTTTATAATATATGTAGCCTTAAAATATGTATTTGTTTTACAAGGGGGCAAAGTTGTTGGTTAACCGCACGTGCCAATATTGACACCCGAGCACGCGAAAGATTCCTATATTGAACCGCGAGCATAGCGAGTGGTTCAAAAAGTGGAATCGTCAGCGTTGCGAGGGTTTCAAGGCACGTAGGTTAAACAAACTTTGCCATCAAGCACAACATTTTTGACCACACCAACATGAACAAAATACTGAACTATAAAAGATCAAATTAAATCAAATCCATCAATTTATTCAATATCATTTATAATCATTTATAAGTAAATTCTACCAGCCAGCTCAAGACATCGAGTTAAAATTTGTATGAATTTACTTTGCACTCTTGTGGATAAAATGCAATTTTGCTATCTGTTTTCGAATAGCAAAGTAAGCCTTTACCAGTTGGTGTGGTGAAAAACTAATTTTGCCTCTGTCTAGTAGGTATTATATGCTCTGAGATAACGACCCTTCTGTGTGGGAAAAGCACAAATATGGAATTAAAACCTTGCTTGTCCAATCGTATTGGATTTCCATCGGCATCCACGGCTTTTGTCTGGGTCTGTTTCAGCCGGTCGCCTGGGGACTGGGACATGTATGCCGCTTAATTGAATCAATGTTTATATGTAGTCTTAAAAACAGTTTCTACATTTGTTTATGGGAGCCTTAAAATAGTACATTACGATACAAGTGCGTAAAAAAGGAAGTTTGAAACGAGTGGCGATAAATTAAAACACGACCGAAGGGAGTGTTTTAAATCGACACGAGTTACGAATTTCCCTTTTGCACGTGTATCGAACGACGTTTTTCAGTACAGATGGACCTCCGAAGTTTCGACCTGCCATATAATATAATGAACCACTTCTCGCACTAGTGCGTAAAAAAGCACCATCTGTACTGAAAAAATAGTTTCTACATGTGTTTTTGCTAACATTGGACTAGTTTGTTTTGTTTAACAATCGATTTTCGTCGCAGGCACACGTAAGAGTGTATTCATTCGGAGTATTTATTAATTAATGGTGGTGCACATACGGAGTAATTTGATAAAGAGCTCGATTTCAACGAGTTTCTTTATAAAGCTAGTTACGGAATGTCAAGTGAAGAATAATTGATTATCGTAAATATTTTGAAAAGTCGCAGTTACCTACACAAATTTAATTAGCAATCTTGAAATCTCATAGAATTTCAACGATTCGAATCTTGATTACAAGCGAAGCAAAAGCTTGATCAAAAAATAATTACACTAAGATTTAAATACATTTTAAAAAATGTGACAGTTAAAAATTAAACAAAAATATATGAGGACAGCTTCTAAAAACGCACATGTTATTATTTTTCGTCAAGAATAAAATTGTTTATTTTTTACACAAAAGAAAACATGACACCTGCGGTCTAAAATATGCACATTATCTCTTACACGACATTAGACAAAAAAGGAGCAAAACCTTTTAATAAAATCTCAATCAAAACCAATACGTGAAAAGGTATTGGTTTTGATTGAGATTTTATTAACGTCACCATCAATTAAACACTATAGTCTGGTTTTAATATAAACGAGCTTTCCGTCCGCAACTGAGCTACCGACAAACAGTTTTATGTCCATAAGTACTTATCATTTACGATGACCGAACAAATGTAATCTTTAATATCATGAAAATATGGACCACAAGACACGTGCCGTCGCGGAGAACACGGTCTATACAATCATAGTAAACTTGTGCCATTGTGCTGCGGAGCAGACCATAGATAGTAGAAACCCCTAGATGACGGGTTTGTGACGTCATCATGTCACTTACCAATACGACAATATACGAGAAATATGAAAGAGAAACAGCGGTACTACGGTACTGCTTGAAGACTGAGATGAGTGGCTATATCTGTCACTTTCAGAATAGTATACTTCATAGGAGTGTACAGGATGACATAAGGTTATTTCGATCCTACTTACTTAGTACCATCATCACTCTGGCCCTTATCCCAGTCACTTGGGGTCGGCGCAGCATGTCTTCCTCTTCCATACATCGCTATAACCTGTCATCTCATCCTTGCTTTCGATTTACATCATGTCTCACATAGCACAGTCCATCCACCTCTCCTTCGGTTTTCCTCTCCCGTTAAGTACAGTCACCGGCATAAATAAGTGATGATTTCTGTACCTTGTCGCTTTTAATCATTTGACAACTTCGTATGGCATTTTAAACAAAATGTTAATGTGACAAGGTACAGAAATCATCACTTATTTATGCCGGTGACTGTATTTCCTTTCAGATACATTCGTAATATCTAGTACCAATGGTCTATATTTTTTTATATGTCTATGGAGGAGACACAAAGCGTGTCTCGTAGCTTTATTGGAAACCCGTCACGCCGACACGCCCGTGTGTGTGTGCCTTATGCCGTATAAGTCAGGAGCTCAGGAGTCGTCTCATTGTACCGTGTCGCGTACGCAAATGATGTGAGAAGGATGAGAGAAGTAAAGTAAACATTGAAGCGTAGAAAAAATACTAAGCCTTTGATGTGTTTTAACAGTATTGGTAATATGGAGATGATATTTTGCGACTTCGTCGGAGAATTAAGTTACTGGAAACCTTAAGTGTGACTTTTTTCTCATTTTAGCGTAAAATACTAAGCTTTTGATGTGTTAACAAGGAGATGATATTTTGCGACTTTGCCGGAGAATTAAGTTAAAGAAAATGTTATGGTCTCTTTGTTTTTTTTTTATGTCTCTTAAGCTCTCATTTGCCAAATGAATGTCAATCATTCATATTCAATTTGGTCAAAATATGTAAGTTAGTTGTAAATATTTTAAATAGCGAAACCAGGTGCCGTAGCCGAATGGCATTTCTGCGACGCGAAACGAAAACGAAACGCCGCGAAAGATCTGGCTCTGTCGCGCCAATACGCAAGAGTGGTAGAGATAGATATCTACGAGCGTTTCGTTTCGTGAGCGTTTGTGGCATTCGGCTACATACCCAGGCTTCCTAAAAAACCGGCCAAGAGCGTGTCGGGCCACGCTCAGTGTAGGGTTCCGTAGTTTTCCGTATTTTTCTCAAAAACTACTGAACTTATCAAGTTCAAAACAATTTTCCTGGAATGTTTTTATAAAGTTCTACTTTTGTGATTTTTTTCATATTTTTTAAACATATGGTTCAAAAGTTAGAGGGGGGGGACGCACTTTTTTTTCCTTTAGGAGCGATTATTTCCGAAAATATTAACATTATCAAAAAACGATCTTAGTAAACCCTTATTCATTTTTAAATACCTATCCAACAATATATCACACATTGGGGTTGGAATGTAAAAAAAAAAACCAGCCCCCACTTTACATGTAGGGGGAGTACCCTAATAAAACATTTTTTCCCATTTTTTATTTTTGCACTTTGTTGGCGTGATTGATATACATATTTGTACCAAATTTCAGCTTTCTAGTGCTAACGGTTACTGAGATTATCCGCGGACGGACGGACGGACGGACGGACGGACGGACGGACAGACAGACATGGCGAAACTATAAGGGTTCCTAGTTGACTACGGAACCCTAAAAACGCAATAAAATGTTAGCAAGCAAACGTGGTTGCGCTGAACGAACTACCCGCCTTCGGCAATGGTGAACCCAATGATTGGATACTTACTGCTGCCCAATATTTAACCACGCTAAGTATCCAGGGCGCGGCAAAGCCAACCGAAGAAGTATGACGCTAAAACTGTTTGCACTCGAGCCATGTTTGCGTTTGCGTCAGCCCTGAAATTGGAATCAGTATTTTGTTGCCAGGGACATAAATTGAAATTGAGAATGCTTTTTATCTTTATGTGATCTTTAACGGGACCCTGATGAATTGAGAGTACTTTTTATACGTTACACGGAATCTAATTTGTTATTTCCCGAATATACCAGTTTGCGGTATTTCATTTGTGTGTTTTTTTTTTAACTTCGCCTGATTAAATTACGGGAAAATGGGAATAAATTTAAAAGTGGAAAATGTCTGCCTTGGGTGAGACTTGAACTCACGGCCTCTGGATCGATACTCCAGCGCTCTGCCAACTGAGCCACCAAGACTTCAACCAAGCCAGCGAAATTTTCCACTACTAAGGTCAATGGGACCCGTGAGTTCAAGTCTCACCCAAGGCAGACATTTTCCACTTTTAAATTTATTCTAAGCCTAACGGCATCGATTGCAGACGTTTCTGCTAATCAGAAGTTAAAAATGGGAATAATTGAAATTGACGTCAAATGAAGCGAGGTTCACTTGAATAGAAGGTTTATTTAATTTGAGATTCATTAGATAGAATATAATTTATTGACAGAATTGTTATTGACATAAACATTATCATTTTCGGCTTATATCCAAATCAAATAACATCCAAAGCTTTTTTATTTAAACTAACTAAGGTCTTGCGTTAGATATCGGCCGTCGGTGGTTGTTGCGTTTTTTATCCGCTCCGTGTAATTTATTAATTAAAATAGTGAAAAGTGAATTTTGTACATTGAAACTGATATCAAAATGACTCTTATAAAACAATTAATATGTTCTAGTGTAAGTGAGTTTGATAAACATTATATTTAAAGTATAAATCACAATATAAACAAAAGGATTTCAACCGATTTCAAATTCGTCCGTGACGTTTCAAGTAAACGTGTAAGCGGCTTCAAAAACGGCCGCACTTACGCCTTTTCTGGTCGCGAAGTTGACCGCGGATGCCCGGCTAAAACCCTCTAAAATTGTGCGCGACTTCCGGGAATCGCTGTGCCCAGTGATCTTGAACTCTGGTGAACTTTACTTTCTGTTGAAAGTAAATTGAAGTGTTTTGTTGTGATAACTGGCGGATAAATAAAGTGCGCGGGAACTTCACAACCGCAAGATGGAGACTAAATGCAGTAAATGTCATAATATTATTAATGATAAATATCGATTGCAATGCACAAGCTGTAAAAACACATACCACATGGTGTGCACTCATGTAACTATGAATAGATTCAATTTGATGGAAAAAGATAAGAAAGTATTCACATGTCAACCCTGCATGTCCACGTCCACTCCTAATAATATTTCATCACCCGAATTTTCGTATGAAAATGTGACAATTCGCAAGCGATACAAAATAAATATTCCGACAGAAAACTCCTTCTCTGGATTATCCGACGATGAGTATGAAGATGCTACTCTGTCGAAGACACCGGTATCAAATCCAACATACCGTGACTTACGTTTGAATACCAGCCACACTCTCCAGGAAATGTCAAATGAAATTAGTGAACTTAAAGATAAATTGAATTCTGCGGACTCTGAAATTGAACAATTGTTAGCTTTAAATAAGTCATTAACTAAGAGGCTTACTGTGTGCGAAACAAAATTAAAAAAGTTGACACCTGTCAGCAGCTCGAGCTCTGAAATAGAGTTACCTGATAGTAAGAAGAAAAAAGAAGTTAAAAGAACCAAGTTGGACTTCTCGTCTGCAGAAGAAAAAATGGAACCTTGTACGAATATTGGTGACAGAACAGTTGGGTCCCCGAAAATGAGCAGTACTACAGCGCCACCTGTTGACCAACGTCAAAAACTAATACCAGAATCCATGCAAACTACAAATTCCCCTAACAGCATGGCTTCAGAACAATTCACAACAACCCAACTTAGTGGTACCAAAAATCAAAACTACTCTCGTACATTTAATAGAAATTCATACTCAAACATATATAACAAGCAGTTTCAAACTGATTATGAGAAAAGAATGACACGTGGATCGACTAAACGAAAAGTTGTAATTTTAACTGATGAACAAGGAAGAAATATCGGTTCGACAATGAGCACAATGTACGGAAATTACTTTGATATAAAGTGTTACTCTAACCCCGGAGCTGACACAAGCCAAGTTTTGAAATCTCTATCGGATAATGGATCACTATTGGGAAAAGATGACTTTCTGATTATTATGACCGGAACCAACGATAAAAACCCCAGCAAATTATTCGCGAACTTGTATTACTTTGTGCAACAATTAGAGAATACCAATATCATTATTTCAGAAGTACCTTACAATAAATATTTGAACGAACGTCCATTGAACAACATGATCAGATGTATTATTGAGCAGTTTAATCATTGTACATATATAACTTACGATCATAAGCCAATCAGTAGCTTCACTAACACATCTCTATTAAAGCAATTGGCGTCAAAAATATATCACCAAGTAGCATGTACGCTTTACACTTATACTTACCAGCTGCAACTGCTACAGAGCAATCTGAATGTAAACACAAACATTAACACTGAATGTGAACGCCGGTGCGTTGTAGAGGCTGATTCCCGCAGACATAAATCCACCCGTAATATAAACGATATATCAAACACGGACACCCATAAAACTCTTGATAAAAAGTTTTTTCGTCACTACTCCATTTAACAACTCTATAACACAGCAGGAAATTAACGTAGAAAGTCATAAAAACATTGATAAATTTATAATTTTACATCAGAATATATGTGGTCTATTAAAAAAACTGGATATTCTAGAATTTACGCTTAATGAATTCCAAAGAAAATACCAAAGTATTGATGTGCTATGCTTCAGTGAAACTTTTATTAAAAAAGGCTCTGAACAAAATATAAAATTAAATAACTTTAAACTAGCAGCATCATTCAGCAGAGATACATGTAGAGGCGGTACAGCCATATTAGTTAGAAAAACATTAGAAGTTAAAACCATCGATATAGTTTCAAAGTTAGCGTCCAATTTCTATTTTGAATGTTGTGGTATTGAAATTACTAGCCTTAATTTAATAATAATAACCATCTACAGGATACCACAACAAACACAGTCGCATTATGGTGTCTTTCTACATAAACTTGAGAGTTTGCTTCAATTCATAGCCTTAAAATATAAAAAGAAAAAAATCGTTGTATGTGGTGACTGGAACATAGATACTCTTAAAGACAATTCAGTTACAAAGGACCTATCTAGTTTGCTAAGAAGCTACAACTTTACGATGCATATAAAAACACCTACTAGAATTAATACTTGCATTGACCAAATCGCTAGTAACATACGTAATATTAAATCTGACACTCACAAACTTGAGCTGTCCGATCATGATAGAGCCCAATCGATCACATTAAATATTAACAAAATTAAATCCTATACAACCTGGTTTGAGATGAAAAGGGATTACAGCCGTGATAATGTCAGAAAGTTTCGCGATAGTATTAAGGCTCTATCCTTTTGTGAAGTCTTAAGTTCTGACAATGCACAGGAAGCGTTTAAAATATTTTATGACCTACTAAAACTTTTTTATGACCTATGCTTTCCTATTATTAAAGTTAAAGTTAATAGACAAGACAAAATAAAGTGGTTATCTAAAGGTATCCGTAAGTCCTGTCAGGTCAAACGGCAAATGCTTTTCGTAAGTAGGAAAAGCGGGGATAATCAGGACACAAATAAAATTGTTTTAAAAAGATATGGTAAACTATTGGCACAGTGTATAAATAAATCAAAACAAATTAGTAACGATAAATATATTTCTGCAAATAAAAACAAATGTAAAGCAACATGGAATGTCATAGCCTCGCAGATGTCAAATTCGGATCATTTAACTGATATAAAATGTTTAAAAATTAATGACAAAGTTTATGACAGTCCTCAAGATATCTGCACTAAACTTAACAATCATTTTATAGAACTGAGCAACGTAAATAAAAGTAATACTAAGAGACAAACAACAATAAACATTGAGCAGTATCCTGCCACGATGTTCCTGATGCCAACGGACCCTAATGAGATTTACAAAATAATTATGTCCCTAAACAACAGCAAAACTTCAGGAATTGATGACATTTCAACTGAATTAGTAAAATCAACCGCATTATTTTTAAGTAACCCTCTAGCACACGTCATAAATATGTCTTTCACCCAAGGATATTTCCCTGAACAGTTAAAAATATCTATTATAAAACCGATCTATAAAAAAGGAGAAAGAGATGATCCAGGCAACTATAGACCAATTACAATTGTCCCGATATTGTCTAAAATAGTAGAAAGAGCCTTTTGTGACAGATTAAATAGCTTTTTAACGAAATATAACATCTTACATCCTGCTCAATTCGGCTTTCGAAAAGGTTTAAATACTGAAGTAGCATGTTTTGAATTTATTAAATATATAACTGAATCAATTAATGGTAAGTCACCAGTTATGTCGATATTCCTAGATATGTCGAAAGCATTTGACCTGGTAGATCATTCAAAACTGCTTAATAAATTAGCAAATTATGGAATAAGAGGTCTAGCAAATGAATGGGTCAGATCTTATTTAACTGATAGACAACAATGTACTCAAATATCAAAAATTGTTGAAATTGAAAATACCGTTCATAAAATAGAATATAGATCACCTCTACAGACAGTTGTTTCAGGAGTGCCTCAAGGCAGTAACTTAGGTCCGCTTTTATTTTTAATCTTTATCAATGACCTGCCTAAAGCCACAAAGCCTAAAACTATACTTTATGCAGATGATACCACTATTGTAGTCAGGAGCGAAAACCAAGATATTTATGAATCAGACATTAATGATGCTTTGACAGACATGAATAATTGGATACTAGATAATAATCTGCTTATCAATTTGAGTAAAACGCAATATATGCAATTTCATTCTTGTAGAACTTCCCCGCCACAAATTAATATTAATGTTGACAATATACCCTTACAGAAAAGTAACGTAACAAAATTTTTAGGTTTAAATATTGACTCCTCCCTAAATTGGAAAGAACATGTTAGTTCAGTGTGCAAAAAACTAGACCGCTTTATCTATGCCTTAAGAAAACTACGCCAGTCTGTCTCGTATGAAGCAGCTCTTACAGCATATCACGGCCACGTTTCGTCCATTCTTGACTATGGCCTCATCCTATGGGGTAACTCTGTAGATGTTGACAGAGCATTCAAATTGCAGAAAAAATGTGTCCGTGCTATATCAAATGTTCAAATTGGTAGCAGCTGTAAACCATTATTTAAAAAGCTCAAGATCTTACCCCTAGCATGTATGTATATTCAAAAAATTTGCAATTTTGTAAGAAAGTTTCCAAAATATTATGTTAAGCGCTCTGATCTATATTGTTCAAGTAACCCGAGATCACAATATATAAATAATCTGAACCAACCACGCTGCATGACTGATATATACAGACGCAACGCTTACAATGCGAGTATTGTTATATTCAATAAATTACCTGCTCAAATTAAAGCACTTGAGGGTAAGGAATTTACTCAAAAACTTAAAAATTGGCTTCATGATCGTAGTTTCTATACCGTACACGAGTTTATGAGTTATACAGAAAACAGAATGACAAATAGTTAAATGTCTAATATAATAGTAAACTGTCGCGCACAAGTCAAATTTTATAATTGTATTTTGTATACCATTTGTAAAATATTTGCATACTGTTTAAAACAGTCGAAAAAGGTGATACAATTTGTCTTTTACACTGTCACGTAATTTATACCCTTTTTCTGTAAATAAAATATTGTTTGTTTGTTTGTTTGTTTTAATACCTCTACAACAGTATAGTACTTTACCTATATACGTCACAGACCAGCATTTCCTAGAACTACCCTGCAGAAGTTTCTCGATTAGTATGCAAACGAGCCCTCTTACGCCTCACGTGTCGACCAGGAGCTTAGTTCCATATGCTGAAGTGAATCGAGCATTACCACAGCATTATCTTCCTCAAAGAGTACATATAGTAATAGACAACTAGCCTTTTCCCGCGACATCGCCCGCGTACTAAAGTCATATTTCGATGTATGTAACAAATCAAATTATTTTATTAAATATTTACTTATATTTATTTATTTTTAAGTAGTAACACTACTACTTATATATAAATTATAAACTGAAATAGATACCATACACTAAGGAAAAGGCGATCGAGCCCACTGGAGACCTGGGTTCGATTCCCGGCTTCGCCACCAGTGGGCGCTTTTTTTAGTGTATGATATCTATTTCAGTTTATAAAGTCATATTTATAGGAATACCCCTGTGATGGTTCGAATAAAGTAGTCAAGGAGGTCAATTTTGAAAAATCATTTCTTACTGCTCAGAGGAGCCTTACAAGGAACCTACGTGCCAGAAATCTCTAAGACCTGTGGTTTTGGCTGCACGTTGATATGTCAGTCAGTCGGTTTCTTCTTTTATACACATAAGTATATTTAGATTACTGCTAAAATAAAATGTGTAGGTAGGTAGTTTAACATAGACAAAGTTATATGGAAAGTATTGATTTAAGATTCATCTTTACAGGATAAGTAATTTCCAAATTACCTATGAATTTTTGAATTGGTTCTCCTGAAAAGTATGTGTTCGTTCCTTACGACATTTGATATTTACAGTGTCGATATGTAATTAGGGGATTCCGAAATTTTATTATGTTTTTACTTTTATTTATTTCAAACCATGTTTAAGAAAAGCACTGTACATACTTCGGCCTCGCTTAGACATGTCTTCGTCCGGCAACCCCTTTCGTCCCGGCCTCCGTAGTAATGTTCTATTGTGAACAGTGAAGATATCTGACTACCTACAATGGTTGGTTTGAGAACTCGACTCACCCGCACTCAAGGCCCTTGTTAATTGGTCAGCCATTACTGCACTATCTACATCTATGCATTAGTTGAAGTATAGAAAGTTTTACACTCATTGAACTTAGGGTTTTAGATAAATGGACATTTTCGAGTTAAAAGTTTGAGAAGTCTATTGAACAGAATCCTTCAGAATCTAATTGCATAGACGACGTAATGTCTACCGACAACGAAAAGTTATCTCTTCTGTAAATTGAGAAATTGGCAGAGAAGAGCGAATCTCGCAAGAAGATAGGAAAATACTGAAATGTTTGTAAACAATATTTGACTGCCTACGTTTTCTACGAGTAGGTTCTGAAGTTTACCTGTACAAATCATGCACACGTAATATCTACTTAGCTAATATCATGTAATAAGTATATGTAATTATGTAGGTATATTATATTTTTTTAAATATACTTGAAGACCTTAATTACCGCGTTTCATAAAAGCGTCAAAGATGATTTTAGATGACGTTAGCACGTTTTCACATTATCCGATCCGATATCGGATGTAGGACCAATATCCTATAATCCGGATCGCTCTAAAAGTGCATACTGAGATATTTTTGAGTGAACTCAACAGCTCCGCTATACATGACGTCGAATGTACAGCTGCAGAACAACGAGATCGAATTAGAACAACAACAAATATCCGGGTGGTACTCGGTACAGCGCGCATTAACCGGCAATCTCAATATGAAACATGAAACCGGCGCACGCGTCACCCAGTAATGGGGCGAGCAATCTGCCGGCCACTGGTCCCTCTTAGAGATGTGCATATGTCAAATATTGTTTCGCTGATAAATAGTTGTTCACTGGTAAATAAGTTTCGTTGGACCAACTCAAGCAAAAGCGTCTCCGTAGAGCTGCTGAACCCCCCAGGAGTCAAGGCAAATTTGTGATCGATGCGGCAGAAAATGCCGATCTGCCATTGGCTTGTACAGCCATCACAACCGATGTAGACTGCCTACTCAGAGTAGGTACCTCTTACTTAGTCGCTGCAAGTGCTGCAACTATCATCTGGAAAGATGCTGTGGCCAATGATGATGATGAGAAATAGTATTGTTGTCACTTGAATTCATATATTTTAGATAAGTACTTAAGGGTTTCTACGAAGGGCAAACAACCACCTATCTAAGCAGTGGCTGACCTGGAAAAAGAGGGCAAGGTCGCCCACGTACCACCTGGATAAGCACAGTGGAAAAAGAGGCGGCATCAGTTGACCTCGGCTGGGCAGAGCTGGAGCAGGCCGCGCTGGAAATCCCTTCTGAGAGTGTGTCCCTGATGAGGGATAACAGGATATCATCATCATCACTTAAGAGCGTTATAACATTTCGGCGTCGGGCGAAATTAGGTATTTTACCCGCCGCGCGAGCCCAATATGCCGACCCTTTCTAGCACGTCTTATCACTCGCTCGCACTACAATAATGGACAAAACAATCTTGATCCTTCCTATGGAATTTTGATAACAACCACAATCTACTATCTCGATATAAACTTTTGATTTCTAATAAACATTATTTTGTACGAAAAGACTAGAATATAGCGCAAAATAATATTAATTACGTTAAAATTTATTTAAAAATTTAAAGTAATAATTATAAACTGTGATCATATTTAAGTAGATCCCATCCCAAATGTTTGCTTTTGTTATATGATAAGTATTAGAGTAAAGTATATATTAATATGATGATAAAATAAGTCAAATATAATTCTAATTACTTCAAGGTGTTACTCAAGGTCCGATGATGGAGAGAGATTGTTGTCACCAAAAATCAACTCGCATATTTGAATAACATAAAAAAACGAAGTGGTTCAGTTACATGGGTTTAATGGTACCGGTGACCACCATCTGGCTCCAACATCAGACCCTCAGTACCACCTCTTGTCAAAGGTCTTATTAAGAAGAAGTAAGAACCCAATGAGCCTGATTACTAAATGGTTTAGTTACATGGATCACTGGTACTGGTGACCACCATCTGGCTCCATCATCAGACCCTGGGTACCACCTCTTGTCAAAGGTCTTATTGAGACGATCCCAATGAGCCTAAAGACGATGTGGTTTAGTCATATGGTTCATTGGTACTGGTAACCACCATCTGTCTCCATCATCAGACCCTGAGTACCACCTCTTGTCGACGGTCTTGTTGAGACGATTTCAATGAGCCTACATACGAAGTGGTTTAGTTCCATGGTTCATTGGTACTGGTGACCACCATCTGGTCCCATCATCAGACCCTGAGTACCACCTCTTGTTAAAGGTCTTATTGAGATGAACCCAATAAGGCTAAACACAAAGTGGTTTAGTCATATGGTTCATTGGTACTGGTGACAACCATCTGTCTCCATCATCAGACCCTGAGTACCACCTCTTGTCAAAGGTCTTGTTGAGACAAACCCAACGAGCCTAAACACGAAGCCGTTTACTTACATGGTTCACTGGTACTGGTGACCACCTTCTGGCTCCATCATCAGATCCCGAGTACCACCTCTTGTCAAAGGTCTTATTGAGACGATCCCATTGAGCCTAAATACGAAGTGGTTTAGTCATATGGTTCATTGGTACTGGTCCCTCCATCATCAGACCCTGAGTAACACCTCTTGTCAAAGGTCTTGTTGAGACGAACCCAACGAGCCTAAACACGAAGTCGTTTACTTACATGGTTCACTGGTACTGGTGACCACCTTCTGGCTCCATCATCAGATCCCGAGTACCACCTCTTGTCAAAGGTCTTATTGAGACGATCCCATTGAGCCTAAATACGAAGTGGTTTAGTCATATGGTTCATTGGTACTGGTGACCACCATCTGGCTTCATCATCAGACCCTGAGTACCACCTCTTGTCAAAGGTCTTGTTGAGACGAACCCAACGAGCCTAAACACGAAGTCGTTTACTTACATGGTTCACTGGCAATGGTGACCACCTTCTGGCTCCATCATCAGATCCCGAGTACCACCTCTTGTCAAAGGTCTTATTAAGACGATCCCATTGAGCCTAAATACGAAGTGGTTTAGTCATATGGTTCATTGGTACTGGTGACCACCATCTGGCTCCATCATCAGACCCTGAGTACCACCTCTTGTCAAAGGTCTTGTTGAGACGAACCCAACGAGCCTAAACACGAAGTCGTTTACTTACATGGTTCACTGGTACTGGTGACCACCTTCTGGCTCCATCATCAGATCCCGAGTACCATCTTGATGTGTCTTATCATCTTGACCGTATTGTAATTTTCGCATATTTATCATCATAACGTTGTAATACTTTAACATTCAAACATAACAAAATATTACAAAAGCAAATATTTACGGATCTAGGATCAAATTCGTTGGTCGCTGTTTACACACACACAATGCGAGGATAGCCCGTGTATAAACAAGGCGTCCGACCCACACAACGATAAATATTCTCGACGTTTGCGATGAAAACTCGGAGAGCGAAGCGACATACGTCTCACCTCCTCGAGCTCCGGCGCGGCACTGAAATCGCAGGCGTCCGTCGCCGGTAAAATAGCGACAGGAAGGCTAGTTTTCAAAAAATTGGCAAAAAATCATGATAAAATATTGTAACGACAAATGGATAACAGCAATTTAAGCACATTGTGCAGATTATTTATATACTAAAATAACTTCGATAACATGTAGATTTTCTGAGAAATGATCACTTGTTTCGATGTATTTTCAAGACAAAATTGAGTTCGTTTTACTTTCAATTTCTCAATTTCAAAGGATTAAATGATAAATATTGTTTAATGGGCCTAAAGTACAAGATATTAGGAATTTAAATTTACCGCATTTATGAGAGTGAGCTTATCAAATCTTATACTATTAAACGAGCAATTCTTGTATATTTATTTATTTATTTATTTATTTATTTATTTATTTATTTATATATACCGACGATCTCGGAAACCGCTCTAACGATTTCGCTGAAATTTGTTTTGTGGGGGTTTTCGGGGGTGAAAAATCGATCTAGCGTAGCCTTAGATCCCGGAAAACGCGAATTTTCGAGTTTTCTTGAGTTTTTCTTTCGCATTTGTAAACGTAAAATATGGTCCTTAATTTCGCCGCGCGCGCATCGATTCCGCGTAGCTCAGTCGCACGAGGTCGGTCTAATGTGCGCAGATAGATCGTAGGTGTCAGGGTTTCGAATCCCGGCCAGAAATTAAGTTTTTGTTTTTTGTCTTTTTTTTTGTTTTTGTATTTATAAGAGTTTTTTTTTTTTTATCTAAAGACGTGATATATTAAAATAGAACCGAGCGAAGCTCGGTCGCCCAGATATTACTTTTAAACGAGCAATTCTTGTATATTTATTTATTTATTTATATATATATTTATTTACACTGACGATCTCGGAAACCGCTCTAACGATTTCGCAGAAATTTGTTATGTGGGGGTTTTTGGGGGTGAAAAATCGGTCTAACTTATCCTTAGGTCCCGGAAAACGCGAATTTTCGAGTTTTCATGCGTTTTTCTTCGCGCGCCATCTCGTGTGCAGTAGTTGTACTGTTAAGACAGAATTCTTTCGGTCGATGTAAGTACTATTTATTGCAAACACTAGATGGCGACACAGGTCAAGGCTAAAACGAATAGAAAATACACTATTTGAGTTTTTGTGGCGAAATGCGCGCCATCTCGTGTGGAGTAGTTGTGTTGTTAAGGCTGAGAATTCTTTCGCTCGATGTAGGTACTATTCATTTTTGAACTAGATGGCGACACATGTCAAGGATACGAAACAGAACCGAGCGAAGCTCGGTTGCCCAGATATTTGTACATAATAAGAGCTCCGAAATCTGTGCTGCGCGCGGTTTTTCCTAAACGAGCATCAGAAAAAAAATCATTACTAATTGAAAAAGCTTTTTCTTCCATATGTTTTTTAATGAACCGACAGTTAATTAGATTTTCTAACTGAAACAAGTACTTTTACTGTCTTTTAGTATGAGTAAAGTGTACAATTTTGCCGATAAATATTGTACATTTTACAATATATCGCCTTTTTTTGTCATAGCGCTCTTAAGGGTCACCCCAAACATAACGACGCGAAATCGGCGTTCGCCGACCAAAAATCGCTCGTTAGTATCACGGTGTTTTCAGTCAAAATAGTAAATCCGATGTACTTTGGATATGTTTAGGAAACACAACGATAGAGGGCGTGAAAAACAATTATATCCTGTAGTGCAAGTCGTTCGCTAGATGTCGGGCAAACTGGCTAACGACTTGCTGTCGTAAAATGTATAAGTACCTACGCTAGATGTCGCTGTACCACCTGCAAACTAGCGTACGACATTTTATGGTTACTTGTATGTAATTAAATTGTAAATTTCATTATTGTTTTTTTTTTGCAAATAAGTCCGCGTAGAAATAGTCATTTATGTGACTGGTTGGTGAATGATTACATCAAACCTATTTAAAAATCCCGCCATAAATATGTGGCGTTCCATGTTTAAAGGGTCCGTTGCTTTATGTGCTATAAGGAACCTTTAGGAATGGAGAGTCACATGAAAAGTTGTGGGCGCTGCATTCGAAAATCTTGACTGTTAACTCTATACCATACTATTCAATACACCGTATTTTTTTTTGTTTTCCGTTAAATTCGACACGTAGTTCCTGATAATGAACCTAGCATTATCAGGAACCACCCTGTATATCACTTTTAGTTATATTCGCAAAAAAATATTTTTCATCATTTTCATACATAATAAATGAATTTATTAGTGTGAGAGACTCTTAAGAATAACATTCACGTTAGTGTCAAGTGATTGACGGCACATGTCAAAACAAAGAACATTAGGAATTGGTAAAGGCTGTCATACACATGTTCAGTAATTATCTTTATTTTTTGAATAACTCGATAACCGTAAGAGTTAAGACACTAGTTTCTTAGAGAAATTAATTTTATTTGATCTAAAGAACCTTCCCTTAAAGTTAACGGAATTCAATAAAAACAGGGTGTATACTCTATTGTTAGTATGAACATGCGATTTTTGGTCGGCTAGTAGAGCCGATCGCTCCCGACCCGTGTTCCAAGTTGGAACACGGGTCGGGAGCGATCGGCTCTTTCCAACCGCTATGTCCAACTGGTTGTGCCACGGGTAAGTAAAATTGTCCATAGTCCAACCGATTGTACTACGAGGAAGTTAGTTTATCCGTGGTCCAATCGGTTGGACCACGGTACACTAAATTTATCGGTAGTCCAATACTAGAAAGTATTATTTACCCATCGTCGAACCGGTGTACCACGGAAACGCACATTTTATCCATGGACCGGACCACCTATCCTATCATAAAGGCAAAAAAGTTATCTGTTATTGTATGTATACTGCGGTATCTACTGTCCTTATAGTCCGATCAATCGAGCCAACAGGAAAAAAATATATTCGTATTCCGATCGATCGGACTTGTCAATTGGACCACGCGACCTAAGGGGGTGAGTGTAAGGCCTTTACTTTATATATTTTCTTTTAAGTTTTCCCCATTTTATTCGCATCCCGAAACGGGTGCAATTTTCTAAAGGCGTTGATTTCCGGATTGAACCAGCGCCCTTTGTCCAAGAACCCAAACTCACGCCAATCGGGTGGCTGGGATGGGAGGCTCTTGGTACAGATAGTTTCTTATTACCTATACATTTTTCTTAGGGATAGGGAAGAGGTTTAATGCAGATAACAAAAGTATTCTGACAGTTGAACCAACGATAGTTTTACTTACCCGTGCCGTGGTACAACCAGTTGGACAAAGCGACGGTTCGTATACTAGTTGAATAATTGCCCCTAAGTAACAAATTACTTAACAACTGTTGTACTATGGGTCATAACAATATATAACAGAAAAAAAAAAGTAATCTGACTGTTGAATCACGGATAATTTTACTTACCCGTAATACAAACAGTTGGACATAGGGGTTGGACCACGGGTCGGGAGCGGAGCCGATTCCACGCCGATAGCTTTGGGAAAATACTTCAGTCGATTTCATACTGAACATTCACTTGTCCCAATTAGAGATGTGCATACCTATGTCAAATACTGTTTTGCTGGTAAAAAAAAAAAAATATTGGGGGCACCTTACACAGATCAACTTAGCCCCAAACTAAGCAAATTGCTATGGGTGCTAAGCGACGATATACATACTTAAATAGATAAATAAATACATCTGTGCTCATCACACAAATAAATGCCCTTATCGGGATTCGAACCCAGGGCCGCGGCTCAGCAGGCAGGGTCACTACCAACTGAGCCAGACCGGTTGTCCGCTGTCGGTTGTCTGTAAATACTATGGACACTTTGTTCGGTTCTCGTTTGTTTCTTTTCTTTTAGTTAATATTTTGATTACCTAATCAATTTTGACTCTTGGAGACCCTATACATCTCTAAGGATAATTAGATTAAATACATGTTATCTTTAGTTGTGACATTTAGAGTCATTTTCATCTCTAAAGTAATTTTAGACTTTTTTTGTATTTGTATTTTTCTATATTATTATGTGTAGTTTTTAGTTGAATATCGACATTTAGAGACCTTATACATCTCTTATCATTGTAGTAGCGTAATACTTTAGTTAGAACTTAGAATTAGTATTATCAATTGTAATTTCAGTACAACTTGTATATTGACGTGTAAAAGTGCCCCCTGTGGCCTATTTGCTACATAATGATTTGTAATTTGTAATAAATCCATCCATACAAATTAATACCACTTTCAACGGTAATTTCCCATATGACAAGTCTTTTCGAAGTTTATCGTCCTCACGGTAGCGTTCTCAAGAACTTAAGCCTAGGAATTGTTATTGTCACACGATAAGATAGTTTAGTACTTAAATTATATAGATAACATGATAGTGTCGTAGCTTATTTGCCAATAATAAGACTAATTGCAATAACAATGTTATTGGGCATTTTCAGAATTTGGGTCTCCCCAATGGGTCCCAAATTCAGAAAATGCCCTATTAAGTGAAAATGATTCATGTTAATTTTTCTTCGTCATGAAGGTTGACCGTCCTTTACCTACATAATCGGTTGAAGCAATTCGTGGAATAGAGACTTTTATACCAAACATAAATCATACCAAAGAGGATCGAGTATTACAGAGAGTTACTGTCGAAGTAAAATGTGTAATCACAGTGCATAGACTGCCATCTCTTGACACAGGCTGGAAACTTTTGAGCCTCAGTTTTGACAATTTGGCATATATTCTTAGCTTGATATCTTTTAAAATGTCAAATATTAATAATAGCGCCATCTAGCTGAGCGTACCCCAAAGGTGTAATGCCATCTAGGTCACCGTACCTTTTTCTGTATGGTACTGAGGTACGTTTTTTTCTTAGACTTTATCTGTCTAATACGGAGTTATAATATATGGCTTGATCAGAAATAAATATATGCCTATTGTCAAAAGACGGCGGGCACTGTAATTCTGCACGGGAAGCATGGTCGCACGATACACGATAAAATATCAGGCCGTCCCTATCGCACTTACAAATAAATAGTGCGATAGGGACGGCCTGCTATTTTATCGTCTATCGCGCGACCATGCTTCCCGTGCTGATGTACATTTATGTGGTGACAGTTCAGTATAGTATGAAGAAAATAGTTCCAATGAAATTCCGCAACATGGCGCGTAGTCATATATTTAATGATCAAGCTTTACACAAATATTTACAGCTCTACAAAAAAAACCGGCCAAGAGCGTGTCGGGCCACGCTCAGTGTAGGGTTTCGTAGTTTTTCGTATTTTTCTCAAAAACTACTGAACCTATCAAGTTCAAAACAATTTTCCTAGAAAGTCTTTATATAGTTCTACTTTTGTGATTTATTTCATATTTTTTAAACATATGGTTCAAAAGTTAGAGGGGACGCACTTTTTTTTCCTTTAGGAGTGATTATTTCCGAAAATATTAATATTATCAAAAAACGATCTTAGTAAACCCTTATTCATTTTTAAATACCTATCCAACAATATATCACACGTTGGGGTTGGAATGAAAAAAAATATCAGCCCCCACTTTACATGTAGGGGGGGGACCCTAATAAAACAGTTTTTTCCAATTTTTATTTTTGCACTTTGTTGGCGTGATTGATATACATATTGGTACCAAATTTCAGCTTTCTAGTGCTTACGGTTACTGAGATTATCCGCGGACGGACGGACGGACGGACGGACGGACGGACGGACGGACGGACGGACGGACAGACAGACATGGCGAAACTATAAGGGTTCCTAGTTGACTACGGAACCCTAAAAACGAGAAGAACTCAAACGCGATAAACGATAAAAACGCGACAGTCCTATCTAGTTAGTCATAAAACCCGACAAAACGACAGCGCCACGTCTCTAAAGAAGCCCGCGTCATGTCTCCAAACACGTTATTAAACAACCGACTATTTTAAGACTGCGTGACGTCTAACCCGAGATAACTCCCGGTTAAAGTGTCCCCTAAATGGTCTGTTATCAGCGAGATAAACCGCGATAACGCGGTGATGAGACCTCTTATCTACGTACTATGTGTAATGCATGCTGCTACTATGTTTTGTATAATGTGGTCGTGATCGTGCGATGAAACTCGTATTTTATTTTAATGTGTAACGTTGTTGATGTTTTTGTCAGTGTAACTTTCCTGCCTTACGTAGGCAGATCAGCTGCTAAATATAGCTTGCCTAAGTCAGAAATATTATACAAATCGGCTGTATATGCTACTGTTATATAAATGTCCCAATTATTAGGGTTTCTTCATCAACTAGGATCCCTTATAAGCTGTCCGTCCATTCCTCCGTTAAATGTACTAAGTACATAGTTTGAATCCATACTATACTTATTATATAATATATAATATATTTAATATTTGACGACCGGTCTGGCGCAGTCGGTAGTTAGTGACCCTGCCTGCTACGCCGCGTTCCCGGGTTCGAATCCCGGTAAGGGCATTTATTTGTGTGATGAGCACAGATATTTGTTCCTGAGTCATGGATGTTTTCTATGTATATAAGTATTTATATATTATATATATCGTTGTCTGAGTACCTGCAGCACAAGCCTTCTTGAGCTTACCGTGGGACTCAGTCAATCTGTGTAAGAATGTCCTATAATATTTATTTATTTTATTTATTTATTTATTTATTTAATATATTATTTTAATATTATAAATGGGAAAGTGTGTATCTGTTTGTTTGTCCGTCTTTCACGGCAAAACAGAGCGACGAATCGACGTGATTTTTTAGGTGGAGATAGTTGAAGGGATGGAGAGTGACATAGGCTACTTTTTGTCTCTTTCTGATGCGAGCGATGCCTCCAGCAAAAGCTAGTACAAGTACCTAAACCTGTTTGTGACGTGACGATATCGATAGCCTAAGAGGAGAGATATTTTGCTATTGTAGAAATAAGGATGTGTTCTGATATACAGATATATCGTCACGAAGTCATTAATAATTTGATGCTGACTGTACATGTAGGTACTCAAAATACATAAACACCCTGATTTTATTGAATTCCGTTAACTTTAAGGGAAGGTTCTTTAGATCAAATAAAATTAATTTCTCTAAGAAACTAGTGTCTTAACTCCTACGGTTATCGAGTTATTAAAAAAATAAAGATAATTACTGAACACGTGTGTGATAGCCTTTACCAATTCCTAATGTTCTTTGTTTTGACATGTGCCGTCAATCACTTGACACTAACTTAAATGTTGTTGTTAAGGGTAGCTCACACCTCACACTAATAAATTCATTTATTATGTATGAAAATGATGAAAAATATTTTTTTGCGAATATAACTAAAAGTGATATACAGGGTGGTTCCTGATAATGAACCTAGCTACGTGTCGAATTTAACGGAAAACAAAAAAAAATACGGTGTATATGTATTTGGAATTAAGTAAGTATATTAGCAACGTTGCACATAACATGGACTTTTCATTCCATTTGAGCAGGCTGAAAAATTTAAAAATGCATATTATACTGTCCTAAATGTACTTGCTATCCCCGATAGCCGCACTAAATACATTGTGACATAAAAATTAAACTTAGTAAACAGATTGATTTGAACGTCGTGCTTTCATAGTTAACAGCTTTGCCTCAGATACAAGTAAAAATTGGTTTGACAGCAACTCTTATGACAATATAATACTAGTATGTACTCGTACATGTATAGGTACATTAGGTACATAATTGTGGCTCTAGTGTAAAATGGTACAAGCACAGTATAATAAAGAGTACTATCGTACAAGTCTCGAGGAGCGCAGGTGAAAAAGGGTGTATCTCCCACATATGACTTATGCTGTTTTTCACCTGCGCTCCGCGAGACTTGTACCCTTTTACACTAAAGCCACAGTTATATTATGGTCATATTACTCGTGCATGCATATTGTGGCTTTTACGCAAACGTACGAGTAAGTATTTAAAAATAATATGTCATGAGCATAATTCCGATTAACTACTTTTTACGATCACATCCCTGTGCAGCCTTGTATTGAAGATATTAACCGAAAGCGAAACCATAGCAAATTCTTAATTAAAATATGCTTCATCAATTTTAATATTTATATTACCTACTGCATTGATGCGGTTAGCATTCATATTTTTTTTAAACTTACCTACTTAATGCAAAATTCGTATTAAAGATAAAAAGAAAATAAAAACTTAATATACATTCGGATCGATATCCAACAAAAATCATAGTAAAAATTACAAGTTCCAGAAGCATTTACTTTAGACTCTGAATTTGTTACGCTATCGGTAAGATTTGTATGCTATACAACGGCAGTTTGTCTTCCCAATTTTATTGATATTGAATAAACTAATATACCTATAAATAAACGCGGTTTATTAATCATTCAATAATCGTCCAATATTTCTTAAACACAACCTTTGCCTTTCTCCCGGATGATTGAACGACGTCCGTGAACAAAACCTGAAAATCTTTTGAAAGAGCAGTATCGTTGTGAAGTAGGTATACCGATATTATGTAAAAGTTTTGATTAGATTTTCTATGGAGCTAAGTTACTTGTTCATGTATCAACTTTATAGCAATGGTATACAAGTTCTGAAACTGAACTGAGTTCCCTTCTCTGGACGGTGTATCTTACAAGATAGGTATGTAATGGTAATGTAGGTAATAAATAGACTATATTTTGTTATTTCCCTATTAGGAGTAAATCATATTTTGCTCTGTCGGGCGCAATAGAGGCTTGAGCTCACGATTTTTTTTTATTTGCCATAAAATAAAGGGTTAAGTGCATAATATAGCTTTTGTCCCCTCCGGCCTGCACTAAATCCTGATTGAAACAGTGCATCTGCGGTGCGATACCGATCTGTCACTTTTGACACTAACATATCGGTATTGATCGACATCGTACAGTCGCCATCAGATATATAAGAGCGCCCGAGGTACTCAAAAATATCTGAACACGCCTCTATTGCCTAGGCGTTAGAGGCGTGTTCAGATATTTTTGAATACCTCGGGCGCTCTTATATATCTGATGGCGACTGTACCACAGACCTTTTATGCTGCGTCCACACATGTGTATTCGGTATTCAGTAAACAATCCCGATGACGTCACTACTCACTAAATAAGTACTTATTATTTTTCGTTTATCATCTCTGATTATAATAATGTTAAATATTTAAAATAACATTTAAAAGAATAAATTATTCACTTTACGTCAGGTGAGATCTAACACACGACGTGTCAAAACCCATAATCTCATCTCGATGCAGCCTTACCGATAACCTTAGATGCGACCTTAGCAGGTACTCCAAACGGATTGGTAGGAGGAAGCTACCGCAAATATGTCTTTCACTACCGACGCTTTGATCTCCGCAGGTTCTAAGCTGTCAGATGTTTCATTACGGCGACGCTGCGCTTGTGAATTCCGTGATGTACAGTCAGCAACGCTATTTTCTGTACACCTTCGCATTCAAACCATTGTATCTACCTATGACCTAGCTGCATTGACTCTAATTTTTCACTTTCTCCTGCCACGTCACTATGAGGTACCTAGATAATCTCGGCTTTATAGCCGAGCTATCAGTTATCTGCGATCTAACTCGCCTTCAGGAAGTGGGCCGCCGATCTTGTGTCAACAGCGCCTTATGACAAGCACGACTAAATGATTAGCACACTTGATGCTGTTTGCTCTATACAGAGTTCCCCCGCTATCAACTACTTACAAAACACGATTAGTTTCACTAGTTAGACTTACATTTACAGCCATATACGAATTTGACATAATTATACTTGCATCTTCAGTTTACCCGAGCCGTAATCATGATGCATTCGTCTAAATATCGAGCGCTCGACAAGTATAAAAAACGTATATCACGGTTTACATCCCGGTAAATATACTCGTACGTCTAGTTGCAAAACACATAAGAAAAAATCACTAAAAATTCTGCACCGTAAAAGAAAACAAACGTTAACCTACATTACACGTTATGCGTAACGTAGATTATTAAAAGAAGTAGGTAACCGACTTCAAAATAAAAGCTAACTCACCTCTTTCAAAACACTTAAGCTTCTTACGCGTTCCAAAATGGTCACTAAAAATCCGAATTATTTGTTCACTTTAATGAAACACGAATTTCTATAACCCGAGGAGTCTGTATACTTTTTTTAAATTGGTTTAAAGGTAGGATAAGGTTCGTAACTGTCGAGATTTTACGCGAGCGAGCAGACGCGAGAGCACCGGGCGTGCTCTCTGAGCGGAGACTGCATGCCGACTGGCGTCCCGCCGCCCGCCCAAGCTTCGCCGCCGCCCAAGCGAAAAATGTTAGCATAACCACTCACATTTAATGCGACTTTTAATGCCGGTACATTATTAATATGCTAATTTTCTTATGGGCCGGCAGCGGGCGCGGGCGGCGAGCGACTACGGTAAACATGAGACTGCGAGTATCTATGGTTGCACTGTTAGGTATGGTATGTTGTGATTGGAGCAACACTTGGTAGTGATAAAGACTACGCGATGTGCGTTTAATCGGGCTATGGTTATTTATTGTGTATATTTGCATGATAATTGTTTACTATGATTTAAATTGCGGGTGTTATTAAAACTTTTGACTAACAACATTTAAAGAAATTTCAATTATGTTAAAGTACACATTTTTGAACAATACATTCATTACAGTACATCTGCTGCTACCTTCCTTTACCGTACATAAATAGCAGTATTTTAGCAGCTAATTCCACTAATACATCCAGGGTTCGTAGACAAGTAACCAATCGTAGTTATCTCCCTGTATACAGGGTGTATTTTGATAGCGGGTCAGTAAGGGCAGCTAAGAGATCCCGTAGTCCTTCGTGAGAATGTCTAAAAAGACCATCCATCGATTTCAAATTGATGAAAAATGCCATTTACAGATTTTGGAAAAAACATACAGGGTGCGAGAAAAAGGGCATTTTTGACAAACTTTTTTTTGACGGGGATACGGGATCTCATAGCTGCCCTCACGGACCCGCTATCAAAATACACCCTGTAAAATCCCTCCTTATTAGTGCACTTGTCTATGCGCCCAATACTGACTATTTCCGATTTAATAATTTAATCAGAGATATCTTACATTTCTCTAATAATTAGTCAGTTTCTCAGTTCCCCGGTCTTTAGTTCTTGGAAATAATTATTGGAGCTCTATTGCTTTGTATTTTTGTATTCAATATTCATCAAAGATACGTAAATAACAGACTGTCAGTCTCCATACAAAGTTAGGCCTCTATTGTCGATGTTCTTATCACACTTACCTATTTCCCGGGATTTCACAGCCTCTGTAAGTAAATGCATATTCTGACCTCTTTGAAAACCAGAACGCTGAGATCTACATCTATTAAGTTAGTTGTGACTATGTTGTGAGTCCTTTGAGCGTCAAGATCGAGTATAGTGGATTGTTCCATCGTGCCCCCCATGGGCCATGCCAAAAGCGCTGGCAAAGCAATTGTCCTCGGTAAGGTTTATATTCGTTATAAAAAGAATTACAAACGTGACGTTATATTTTATTTCATTTGGATATGATGGGATATTGATTTGAGATTGTTGTGAGAGTTAGATTTTCAATGTTTATGTATTTCAGAAAATACCTAACTGTGTCTGAAGAACAGTCTTTAATTGACTACTCTTTGGCATTGGGAATCAAACCCGAAGCCGGATTTGTCTGTATTCTGTATATAACTAGTATTGAGGTACAGGCAGATTCTTAGGTGCAGCTGCAATATTAGTTTACGTTCATTGGCGATGTCCGCAGTCGAAATACATCCATACTAATATTATAAATGGGAAAGTGTGTGTGTATGTTTGTTTGTCCGTCATTCACGGCAAACCGGAGCGACGAATTGACGTGATTTTTGAAAGGAAGATAGTTGAAGGGATAGAGCGTGACATAGGGTACTTTTTGTTACTTTCTACCCCCCCCCTCCCCCTTTTCTATAAAAGGGGGGTGGAAATTTGTATGAAGCATTCCGCAATTTTCGAATTTAACGCTTGCGAAGCCGCGGGCAAATGCTAGTGCAAAATAATACTACAATTTTGGTTTTATTAACGCCCGTCAGTAAAATGACGGATTCTACTTCTAGCTCATACCCTACAAGTTGACTTCTCGATCATCAGTAGAATCAATATTAGGGCTACCATCACGAATTTGATACTGGCTTCTAACGTCTGTGTAACTATATATAAGGTCCTAATTTATTAGTTGCAGATATTTTAACACATGATACTTTACATTAAAATATTAACTTTAAATATAAATTAAGAAATCTTTTCATGTAACTTTTTTGATTTCATTTTCCTAACAAAAAATTAATTATAATTTCGTCTAAAAAATCATCATGTGCATTATCACATGTCACAATAACACTGTCTGTCATGTCAACAATTGTTTCATAATTGTTTGTTGTAAATGTCGTAAAGGTTCGGCGGGAAAACTGCACATGTCATTGAAGTGGCCAGTTACAGTTAAGTGGTACGTAAAAGAGGTACTAGAATCTGTTCAATGAGTTTTCATTTAATAATCACATAAACAGGGTGTTTTTACGTAGCAAATTTGTTTTTCCGTTTTCTCCAAAAAAACATCGTAAAAGCTATAATGTTTCACGGTTTAATATACTCCAGAGACCGAGTACTATCAGCTGTAAAAATATCTGCATCTAATAAATTAGGACCTTATATATATTACCTTCGCTAGCGTGTGCGTATCTTCTTTCTACGCATATTAGTGTAGGCAAGATTTAGAGAGATTATAGAGTTAGTGTAAGCAAGATTTATAGAGATTATAGAAAATGAGTTCACCATCACCATATCAGCCCTTTATCGCCCACTGCTGAGCATAGGCCTCTCTTTGTACGTTCTCCCTATTAGGACGGCTTGATATTTTATCATTTATCGCGCGACCATGCTTGCCTGCCTAGTGATGATAGCAGTTGGATTGCATCGCTGAGAAGAGCTTGGCATCCGTTGGCTCGTTGGGTAGACGACTTCCGGAAAATTGCGGGTCACAACTTGGATGAGACTAGCTCAGGACCGGGATAAGTGGCATTTTAGAAAGGCCTATGCTCAGCAGTGGGCGATAAAGGGCTGATATGATGATGGTGAACTTATTTTCTATAATCTCTATAAATCTTGCCCACACTAATATGAATAGAAAGAAGATACGCACACGCTAGCGAAGGTATATAGTAAATATAATACTCAAGTCGTCGTTTTTTGGTCTGCCTGAACTTACTTGGCTGAAAACGATGCCACAAGATTTTTTTATATGAGAATGACAAAGTGAATTCCTACCAATAACTAACCCAGTTTACAGAACTAGGTTATTTTAGAGCAAGAACGCGCGTTTTGTAAATAATCCATACTAATATTGTAAATGAGAAAGTGTGTGTTTGTCCGTCTTTCACGGCAAAACGGAGCGACGAATTGGTGTGATTTCTTAAGTAGATATAGTTGAAGGGATGGAGAGTGACATAAGCTACTTTTTGTCTTTTTCTAACGCGAGCGAAGCCGCGGGCAAAAGCTAGTAAACTTATACAATATAAGTATCAGGTCAGTGTGAATTGTGTAGGTAAAGCTACACACACGCCTGCTCCTTTGCCTCTTATCAAAAAAAGATTTACACACATTCATCGTAACCGTAAGCTAAAAAGAATCTGTTTTCATTAACCACAACATAAATATTATTGGTATTATCATTAAACGTAGTACAAGTTGTTATTATTTCATTTTTTAAGGTCATTGATCAACTCGATCCCGGATCTCATTTCTTTACATTCAGATTTTACAATTCACTATTTATTTGGGACACTACAGTAGGCTAATAAAAAAATAAAAATAAAAAATTAATACTAACATTTGCCTGCAGCTTCACTCGCGTTAAATTCTAAAATTCCTGAATGCTCCATACAAATTTCCACCCCCTCTTTTAGGGAAGTGAGGAGTTACAAAGAGCCAAAAAGTAGTTTACGTCACTCTCCATCCCTTCAACTATCTCCACTTGAAAAAACACGTCCATTCGTCGCTCCGTTTTGCCATGAAAGACGGACAAACAAACAGACACACACTTTCCCATTTATAATATTATTATATTTAGTAGGTATAGGTAGTATATTATAGTATGGATCAGTACCTAGTTCGAGTCCCGGGCGAGATAAGCGAGTTTAAGAAAACTTTTGAATGCAGTTTTGTTTCTTTTAAAAAATAAAAGAAAGAGCCAGGTTAAGAAATTAAGGTAGTTTTAGTTGCCCTCCAGAGCCCGACTTATGTTTGTATATACGGTCCTCTATCTATGTATGACCATATCATTTACCAAAGTTACAGGGCATGCGAAGTCATAATATTCTCTCTATTCAAAGCCGTTTCTGTGCCATCGGCGTTACCAAAGACATATTCGAGGGTTTACTGGTGAAACCCGATAAGTTGAGCAAACTGGTTTTTGAAATTCGAACTATGTGCAATTTCCACAATGTTGTTATTTCAAGGACAAATTATCTCGATTTATCGGGTTTCACCAGTAAACCCATGTAACTCCGTATAGACGGATAAAGTCTAAGAAAAAAACGTACCTCAAAGCCCTAGAGAAAAAGGTACGGTGGCCTAGATGGAGTCACACATTTGGGGAACGCTCGGCTAGATGGCGCTAATATTAATATTTGACATTTTAACACATATCAAGCTAACATTATGGGCCAAATTGTCAAAAATGAGGTTCAAAAGTTTTAAACTTGTGTCGAGAGATGGCAGTCTACGCACTGTGATTACACATTTTACTTTGACAGTAACTCTCTATATAGATGATAGATAGATAGATAAATGATTTATTGTCACAACATGGTCGTTACAATCTGTACCTTATGAAATATCTTAAAGCGAGGTGGCGAGGTGGCCTAGGGGTGATGGCGTTTGGCCCGGATTGCTAAAAGACGCCGGTTCGAATCCGGCCTTCACCACTGGTGGTGCTCGTCATTTTAAAATAATTTGATTTGTTCCCATAGTTGCGGAAATATCTTAAAGTTATAACCTATACAATACAAGGAAATTTTACTTACAATCTAGGTATTACGTGACAAGTGGACAGTCTCAGCTACGTGCTGGAGCCTCACCTTCCGGCGTGGTTTCAGCGCTGATTTTCAGCCTGCCCGGGTTGAGGCGGTGACACAAGACGACTACTAAGTACTTACATATAATAAATATACATTTTACAATCATATACATTTTACATCACTACCCTTTTATAATATAAACGGTTATAGTATGAATGCTTACACCCGAGAAGGACGTAACGGTGGCGGGGTACTCGTTTACTCGCGAAAGGAGTTGTACGCGCGAGCGAGCGGGGCGGCAGCGGCCGCGGGCGCGGGCGCAATGCGCTCGGCGGAGTGCGTTACCATTGAGATAGATCACAATAGTGAACAAGTCTATATAGTTGCTATGTACAGACCACCTAGATATAATAATCAAGATAGAATACAAGTATTTTTCCAAGAGTTTCCTAATATTTTACACTCACTTCCTGCTAACTCCAAAGTAGTATTTTGCGGTGATATTAATTTGAACTTATTAAATGAGAAAGACAGTTATGTAGTTCAATATGAAACTATATTGGCTGAGCATGGCTTCACAAAATGTATACATGATATAACACGGAGGGAGATAGTCAAAGACAAAGTGGTGGAGTCGTGCTTGGACCATATTTATGTGAGAGCGCCTTCGGCCATGATTGACTCGGCGGTTATTAAACATAAGGTATCTGATCATTATTATATTGCTGCATCTGTTCAATGGAATGACAGTCTGCGGCCGCCGTCCCCGCGGCGCTCAACCCTGAACGCTCGACGTGTTTTAGATAATCGCTTAGTTAGGGAAAAACTATTAGAGGTAAACTTTGACAAATTGTTAAGTATCCAGTGCCCCATTGAACTGAACACATCCTTTACAAACATTTTTACTACAGTGTACAATGAATGCTACAAATATATAAGTAACCCCAAAAATACCAGTAGTAGAAATAATAAACATTGGATAAATAACAAATTGAAAAACATGATAATAGAGAGAGATAGACTGTATACAATGTGGTGCAATAACCCAAAGAATATGATTAAAAGACTTAATTATACTAGATATAGAAATAGATGTACCAAAGCTGTCACCAAATGTAACAATGAATACGATAGAAAATGCATTTTAGAGTGTAACAAGAACATTAAAAAAATCTGGGAAAAAATTAATAGTTTATTAGGAAACACTAAGAAATCAATAGATGATAATATACTAAATAACATGGGCAAGCAGGGTGATATAAAATACATATGTGACAAGTTTGCGAGAAACTTCTCTAACGATGTGAGTGTTATCAAACATATATGTACGGATAAGTGGTTAGACAGGGGCACCTATGTAAAGGACTCAGACATGAGCATGAGGTGGCAGCAGGTGACCAGCCATCAAGTCAAAAAAATTATTAATAACATGAACACCAGAAAGGCTCCGGGCAGCGACCTCGTGCGCATGTCTGATCTAAAATTACTTGTAGATAAAGTAAGTCCTATTATAGCTAAATTAATTAATTTATCAGTTAATCATAATTTATTTCCCAACAAATTAAAAGAAGCCATCATTCGTCCGATTCATAAAAAGGGTGACCGTTCAGAGTGCTCAAACTATAGACCAATATCAATCTTGTCAAGTATAGAAAAAATTATGGAAAAGTGTATAATTAGTCAAGTAGGGAATTATCTGCAATCCAATTCAATTCTTTATAACTATCAGCACGGGTTTCAAAAAGGCAAAGGTACGCATACTCTATTATCTAAATTCACCGATGAAATAAATACACATATAGAACACCAAAAATTTGTTATAGCAATATTTTACGACTTTAAAAAAGCTTTTGACACTCTCGAAACGGAAACTCTTTTAAATGCTATGGACGAATATGGCATCAAACAGCCGTTTAACGGATGGTTCCGCGACTATCTCACGTCGCGGAGCTATCGAGTGAAGGTTGGCGACGTGCTCAGTGACGAGGTGGCGGTGGACTGCGGGGTGCCGCAACTGCCGCAAGGCTCGGGGTGCGGCCCGGTCTGCTACCTGATGCATGTCAACAGCATAGGAGGAGTTGTACGTCACGGTACACCCTACATGTTTGCCGATGATCTGTGCACTGTAAGTGCCGGAACCGATCTCGATGACATGAGCCGAAATATACAACAAGATATAGATGCAATAGTACAATGGTCCCACGATAACGGAATTTTATTAAACGCAGAAAAAACTAAACTTCTTGTAATACATTCTCCGCACTTAAGTATGCCAGATCGTAGAACTCATCTTGTTGCCCATAGTTATCAATGTTTACATAATAATAGAACCAACTGCCAATGTAACGCCATAGACAAAGTAGACTGTGTAACCTACCTAGGAGTTAAAATAGACACTAAATTTTCTTGGTCTCAACATATAGATTATATTTGTAGTAAACTAAAAATATTATTATGTAAGTTTTATCATCTCAGTTATAAAGTACCTATCGGTACATTAAAATGCACTATATATACTTTGCACTGGTAGACTCTATATTGGGATATGCTCTTGATTGTTATGGTCTCACATTTAAAACTTATATAGATAAATTAGAGTCACTGCAGATTAGGTTTTTAAAACTACTTGTCCCCAAAAAAATTAAAAACATGTGTAAAAACGACTACCGAAAACTATTTAAAATATGTAAAATACTCCCGATTAGTTTAAAACACAAGTACCTATTAGCCATCAACAACCATGACAGTCAGGAGCACGACCTGTGTGGGGCTCCACACGCATATGGCACCAGATCGGTGTCCACGGGTAAATATGAAGTGCCTAGAGTTAACAACTATTACGGTGACAGAACTCTAAAAAAGCGTTTACCATACACTCTCAATAGTCTACCTGTGGACATCCGTCTCGAACCAAACAAGCATAAATTTAAGAGAAAATTAAAAAAGTATTTATTAAATAGCCTGCCATAGTAACTTGTTCAGTCCTAATTTTAAATGTTTTTAGATATTACTTCCTGTAACTATTCTTAATCCTCCAGTCCTTAATCTTCTTCTCTTATCCTGCAGTCAAACTGTTAAACAGTTTTGCAGGGCCTGTGATAAATTGTAATATTTGTCGACTGTATAGTAATTCAATAAATAAATAAATAAAAGTTTTACGAAAGAACCCGAAGGGTAACTAGGCCGTATTGGAATTAGTCCGGTTTTTAGTACTATGTCGCAGATCATCATTCGCCTGCCCTTATCCCAGTCTAGGGTTGTAAATAGAAAAAAAACCAAATGTTTTTTTTTCAGAATTGTGAAAAAAAACATGAAAAAAAGCCGAACACCTAGGTTTTTTTTCTAAATATGGTATTTTTCAGATGAACAAATAATACGACAATAACGGTTTTTCGTGAGTTGTAACGTGTTTCAATAACAATAACGTAAATTTTAATTCAATTAACATTCGGTATACAAACGTTTATTGGGGAATCCCCGATGCTGCGTGTAGCGTGGAGAGGTGGTGGTGTTGCCAACAGTAAAAAGTGATAACTACCAACTACAGATTTCGTAAAATGTTACTTTTGTAAGACCAGAAATTAAAGTTATTTGATTAAATTCGTTTAATAGTTAACATTAAGTCTAAAAAACCGTATAAAAGTATTTATTAACTAAATACTTTCAAATTTTGAGATTTCGTACTTTAGAAAAAAAACATATCCAGAAAAAAACTGTTTTTTTTTCACGGTTTTTATTCATGTTTTTTTTTCAAGCCAGAAAAAAAAACGTTTTTTTGCAACCCTATCCCAGTAATTTGGGGTCGGCGCAACATGTCCTTCTCTTCCATACCTCTCTATCACCCGTCATCTCATCATTCACTTGTTTTCGTTTCATATCATCTTTCACACAGTCCGTCCACCTTTTCCTCGGTTTTCCTCTCCCATTACTTCCTTCAACATTCATTCGTAATAAATACCTTTCTCGTCACATGACTTTCATCCCATCGCATCACATGCCCATACCATGCTAGTCGATTCGCTCTTACTTTTTAAGCGCCGCCTCAAATCTCTCAAAAGAAGGTGGTTCTCAATTCGTCTGTATTTTTTTTTTAATGTTTGTTCCTCGATATCTCCGTCGTTACTGGACCGATTTCGAAAAATTTTTTTTTTATTGAATGTATATGCATACAGATTGGTCCCATTTTTCTCAGAACCCAGTTCTGGTGATGGGATCCTGGAGAAATCGAGGGAACTCCTCAAATCTGAAAGGAATACATATGGTGATTTTTGTATTTTTAAAAGAACAGCATGAATTTACGTACGGAACAGTGACATTTGGTGCAGTGGAAGTGCTGATGATGGTCAGAACGGAACTCCTCAAATCTGAACGGCACGCTTATAGTGACTTTGGTATTTTTATAAGAACAGCATGCCCTTACGTCCAAAACAGTGACATTTGGTGCAGTGGAACTCCTGATGATGGTCAAAACGGAACTCCTCAAATCTGAACGGCACGCTTATAGTGACTTTGGTATTTTTATAAGAACAGCATGCATTTACGTCCAGAACAGTGACATTTGGTGCAGTGGAAGTGCTGATGATGGTCAGAACCGAACTCCTCAAATCTGAACGGCACGTTTATAGTGACTTTGGTATTTTTATAAGAACAGCATGCACTTACGTCCAGAATAGTGACATTTGGTGCAGTGGAACTGTTGGTAATGGTCAGAACCGAAATACGTAATCCAACATTCGCAAGTAGCTTTCACCAGAACCCCAAAGGCGGCGGTTTTTTTTCTTAAAAATTATTCTACTATCGGTCGGATCACCATGCCGCAGATATCAGTTTAAAAAATATACTCGTCAGTCGTCTTTGCCGTAGACATGTTTCACGCCCGCCGGCCTACCTTCATGGTTACGTATTCGGAACGCAATTCGGCAGCTCATTCGATTTCGTCGCACGCCCGACTGATCGTATCTACAAGTGGAAGGCGAAATGCATTGTCCTTGCTACTCAAAACCCCGTACCGGCCGTAGCAGCTTTAAAGACGATTAGTGGCAGGTATTATTTTTATTTCACTTTTGAAAAGGAAAGCTAGTATAGATTTCCCTATAGGTACTTCAAAGATTTCAAAATCACGACGTCCAAGCCCGAATTAGCGCTGCTTGGGCAAAATGGCGATAGGCATTAACCGCCGCCGCTGTCTTCTGCGACCTCAGGATACCGTACCGGTACCTAATGCTAAAGGGCCTTGTGTACTAGAGCATCATCCGACCAGTCTTACTATATTAGCGAGACGGCCTACTCACGGAAGGCATGTCCAGCAGCTTCACGTCACAGAGATGAAGATGTTGCGATGGATGTGTGGCGTTACGCGACTATATCGCATACGTAACGAACCATACGTAGCGAACACATCCGTGGCAGCCTCTGAATCCGTGACGTAGCGGATAAGCTGCAGGAAAGTCACCTCCGATGGTATGGCCTTATACGCCGCAGACCGGCTGACCGGTAGACTACGTTCGGAAACAGGTGCCTCAGTAATCAGCCAGCCGTCAGCAAAAAAAATCACAAATATGTATATGGGTTTTATCGCCTGTACAATTATAAGGTTGTGTATACATATTTTTTGCACTTTAGCTGAATATTATCGTTATGACTGCTTTATTTTATTAAGAGAAACAAGGCAGACGAAATATTGGCCTTACCGTTAAAAAGTCAAGTATATCCAGAACACAGTTTTTCTAAATAAAAAGAACTTGACAGAATACTGACGAGGGCTTTCGTGTGAAAAACATTGAAATCGCAACCGAGCGCTTGATCATACCGTGTATGGTTTCAAATTAAAGGGCTTTGCGAGTAGTTTACAAATATACAGGGTGGCCCATTCAAATCGGTCAGTATGGGAAAGTCTGAAACTATAAGACATACGAAGATTTGTTCTTAGGAACCATGTCACCGATTTTGATAAAAAGAAAAACTGCATTCATACAATTAAAAAAAAAAGTGTACCCAGCTGGGGAATCGAACCCGGTTGTTTTGAAAAAATAAACTTACACTATTTCTATTCAGATGTCGTTTGTGTAGGTCTTAAGCAGTAAATATCTCTAAGAAACATAATGTCTAAAATGAATAAAATGCATTTTTTTCACATACTTTAATTTATCATAGTAGGTGTTCAAAGTGACCAACCCCATTTCCCGCCGAGGTATGTATAGTGCTTTTCTCAAACATGGTATGAAATAAATAAAGTCTACTGAAAATAGTAACTTTGGATGGCTGTATCTCCTAAACGGTGCGTCGTAGCGCAAAAATAATCGAATTTTCGTTCCCCTTTGATATCCCGTATACGCTTATAAAAAAACAAAAAGTTAAAAAAAAAAAAAAAACAAAAAAAAATTTTTTTGTATGGAAACGCACCCAAAATCAAATATTGTCTAGGGCCCGTACCAGTTGCAGTCGGCACGTCTATAAAGCCCCTTATAGTTTTTTTTTTAATTGGCTAAATACCTGGATGTTATGTCACAATTATCTGTGTTTGGAAATTAAAAAAGAGGACTTTGCCGGCCTTGGCCTGCAAGATTTGTATGAAATTCCATTATCTATCAATCGTCCTAGCCGCACCTGCAACGTCATACTTCGCTGCCAATTATAAGGCACATAACATCAATATTTCATACTATGTTTGAGAAAACATTATTTCGATGTGATGTAGATTTTCAAAGAAATTGTCACTTAATTTTAGGTAATTTCTGAAAAAAATTGATTTCGTCTTAGCCTCGTTTACTCTTTTTTAAAACCTTATAATAAAAATGTAGTCTGAGAAGTTTGTAGTACAGGGTATACGAATTATAAATTTACCTGTTTTAGTAATCAAAATTGTCCAAATTTTACAAATAAGATCGACTGATTCAGCTCTATACGTGAGTTTTTCTAAACGTGCTTTAGAGAAAAATTCATAATTAATTTAGTGACTTGGTTTTCAAAAATCCAGTCTTATAAAAATCAAGATAATAAGATGCTCTAACTGAAATTTGAATTAAATAAATCTATTGGATAACGGAAAGTGTAGTATTTCACCGACTAAAACTACCAATTTTACATTATTTTGACTTTTTTTTAAAGCAGCCTTATCGGCAAGTGAAATTTTGATATAATAACGCCATCTATTTGTGGACATTGTAATCATCCACGCCACTTTTATTTCAGCGCCATCTGTTGTATTTTGTCATAACTATAACGATGGCTGGTTAACAACAAGCTGAACAAAAACAAGCACGAAAAGTATCATTTTAGTACCAAGACAATATAAGAGATGGCGCTATAAAACATATCAAAAGTATATGACAACAGATGTCGCCACTACTTGTTTCGAAGTGGTAAGTACATAGACCATGAGTAATGACTGTAATTATAGACAGTCAACCAAATCTTGGCACTAAAAAAGGCGCGAATTTCAAATCAGAAAAAAAAAACAGAATATTTCATCGTTTTTTTATGGAGATTGAAACTATCCATTTTAAAATTGAAATGTACTGCATTTCTAGTGAACGTTTCATAAAATTTCCAAAAACTTTTAAATAATTTTTGTTGACAAATTTAAGGTTTGGTCAGGTTCGTCTTAGAAGTATGTTTAATAACTGGGATGTGTGTGTACTGGGATGGTGTACATATGGAATCCAGAGGCCAAGTGTATAATTTATTATAGTTGTAGTTTTTTTTTAGATGTAATAAATAATATGTAAATGTAACTAACATAGGTTTAAGGGAATGTACACTAACACTATGGATTTTTTCCGAAATAAAAATTATTGAATTGAATTGAATTGAATAAACATTGTTTATTAGGAAGAATACGAAAGTTAAAAGTGGTGGCATGGACTCTTACTTTGACAGAGTTGTTTTGTTTTGTTTGACAGATTTGGTCGTGGAGAAAATCGGAAAAGGGTAAACTTTAGGTAGGTGTATGAAACTAAAAATAATATTTGATATTATGTAATCATTATTTAATCATATATAGTTATTTGAATACATCAAAATTTTTGGTGTAATACGCAATACGCTAACGCGCTATTCTGGCCACTACCTAGGTATATATGTAGGCCTAGTACTGTTCAAGTGTTCCTAACATATTGTACATCTTCGGGAATGTACTATTACTATGTCTACTGAGCGTACATCGCCCAGACATGTACTCACAACTGAATTGTACATTTTAGTTTAAACTTTTAAATTAGCCAGTTATAAAACATTTACCTACAAATACGCTATTTTAAAATAATTCAGTCTAAATTAATTACAAGCTTTTTACAGTGTAACGCTACGCTTAATATTAAAACAATTATTGCAATTACCATTTTAGTTTGAGTTTATTTAAACAGCAATTTCGTTTGGGAGTTTATTGCACAAAACTATGTAAGAATAAACGTTACGCATGTAGCCTATTGGTATTATTTCTTTTCTTTTAATCTTTCTTTCTTTCTTTTTTTAATCATTTAAATTATTTAGCCAGACGAGACATACCTCTATTACTTAGTATGCCATTTCCTGAACAATCTGATTTTGTTTCACAACAGAACAACATGCATAACATTTCAAGACTAATAAAAAGAAGCCTCACTAGCATGAACGTTAAAACAATGTTTTCATCCAACTTAATATTGTTCTTTAGGCCGTTTTCACATTATCCGATCCGATATCGGATGTAGGAAGGATGTAAAATGTAAGATTTATGCGCTTCCAGGTCTTCATTTATGTATTTAATAGATCACTATTACTAAAAAACGATATAAAACGCAAAAATTGCGGATTTAATGCCGATGGCACTTTCCTACAACAGTTTTTGTCCGAGGCATCATCGAACTGCCGATATCGGCAGGACGCTTCCGACATTTTTTGGCATGCCGGAGCCCCCGCCAGTTGTCGGCCGATAATATTTGTTTGTGTGCGTATATAATGTATGTATACGTTTGTAGTAGTATGCGTGACAAAAATGGCGTCTATTAAACAGCTGCTAATGATCGAAATTCAAAATAGTTGACAATTTCCATGGAAAAAAGAAGGTTGTAATGCATCGGTCCGAATTGCGGATACTAGTTTTTTCATCTTTTAGTAGATATAGTTGAATGTAAAAATATTTATTTTGCCTGACACTCTGAGTATTTTTTATGCTCGTTATTTTAATTTTACAATATAATATTTAGGATATAGTGCTTATAATTATTAAATATAAAACATTTTTTAAATATTTTTTGATACAAAATCATACTTCATTGATTTGGAACAATGCGTTTTATCGGACCGACATCCGACACTATCAGAAGCGTTTATCGGATGTAGGATGTCGGTCCGACATCCGATATCGGATCGGATAATGTGAAAACGGCCTTAGGCTTTTACTTAATTAAAGTCCGACGAATATTATCTAATGCGATCAAAAAATTGTTTTAACGTTCATTACCGGTGTTATCAATTCAGAAAATTCAATAAATAATCCGATTGCTTTCCTTACGAAAGTTTACCAAAATAAAATTGTTGAGTTAATTCAGTGATTCGAGAATACAATGCATTTGAAGCTGTTCCATTAAAGCTGCGTTTTCACTGACCGAATGAAAATCAAATTCGAGCCACCCTCACTCCGGCCGGGAAATGACCTGCAAAATCGCGGCGTGACTCAGGGCATCAGGCTACATTGAAAACGAAAATTCATGTATTTCCTATCTGTTTTCACACAAGAACAATAGACAAGGATATAATCTTTTGGCCTTCAACTTTTTAAATTTACAGCCCAGGCGTTTGGTAACAGTCAAACGTTGCAGTGGCGCCGAACAGTTGCGCGCTGTGTCACTAAGCGATGCTGCTAACCATCTCCAGCACAAAGCTGTTATCGAGTTGATTGAAATGAGAACATTTTCCACTCGACCGTTGAAATTGAACAAGTTTCCCGAAGCTGTGTTTTAGGCTTTTCTCAATCATAAATCAGATATATCGTGAATCTCATCCAATTTAAAATTTCAGAGGAAACCTTCATTGTTTACAGAGAAGAGTAGGTATAGGTTTTCTGTCTATAAGGTAAAATTTTTCTTTCGGGTAAAGAAAACGCGGCCCGAGCGCCTACCGTAGACCTACCTATCATTAAATACAATACTGACATCGACACAAAGTATAAAATATACACCAGTTTAAGAAAACTATTTAATCACAATCATACCTACGCAATATATGGCGGTGTATAAAACGTCTCTACACAAGTATTTACAGAAATGTACATCACAAATAAAACCATCATCGACCACACATCCGTCAATGCCTAAACGAATTATAAATAACGTAAAACTATATTTACAAAAAGTCACTCCTCCGCTTTTATAAAAAAATATTAATATTAAAATATCATACAATAACAAAAATATGAAATTATTATTAATAAATAACTTCACGCTTCTCCGGCAGTGACACTCTTATAATACTTATTCGAGAACCGTAAATACTTCGAAGTACAAAAACTTAAATCACAATAGAAGATGAATCTACAGTACTTGTAGGTATGATCAGAGTTTTGTACTTGGTTTGAAACATTCGATGAACTGAAGGAAGTGAAGTCCAGTCCCAAGCGAACCTACGTGTGATGATATGTAATGTTAAATTACTTTGAGATCTAAACTACGAAATTATATGTCTAATGATATGCTTTCAAGAGAGACTGGGGAAGGTTTTCTGAATAGACCAATTCGTCCGAGTTAGACCGTGTGCAAATCATATCTTCCCTTGGGCTAAGCTTCGAGTTCGAGCTTGACCAAGCATCTTCTTACATAGACAGCATCTTGGCAAGCATCTAACACAGGCTAGCCGTGAACATTGAAGAGCATAACATCCCTGCATAACGATCAGGAGCTGAGAATGGGAACCTTAGCAAGACTCGTTGCCTAGGAGACCATTTGCCGGTGGCCGTTTTGTCCGCTGGCGTTTTGTGAGGGGAAGAGAACTCCTTCGTACGTGACGCCGTTGAGCTCGATGGAGACGACTAGTTGCTGGTCTCCCGTGCTGGCATCTCCTGAAAAGAATGTTGAATTTAGTTTGGTGTAAATAGCACACAGGAATGCTGGCAATTTTAAGAATGTACATTGAAAATCTACCATTTTACAACATTAACAGGCTTAGAAAAACTGTGTGCCTAATTTGGAACGATTTGTGTCTCAATACTACTGAAACAACTCAATAATACATTTATAGAAATTCGTATTTTAATTTCCATATCATATATAGGCCATATAATGAGGGAACTGTATAGGGACTACTATCCTAGTCCCCCTCATCTCCAATACAACACAATACAAATACTCTTTATTGCACACACCTCATCCATTTCATATATTAGTGCGAGATCTTCCAGAATAAAAAGGTCGACATGTGTATGCAAAGCTCTCATGAAACATTAAGAATAAGCCAAAGTCAATGCCGGTGGTGAACATCAGGGGCCTCCCACATCTAGCGTCTCGCGAGCGTAGCGTCTGGCCAACTGTATGGAAAAGCCGCTTTTTCCATACAGTTAGCCCCACGCTACGCTCGCAAAGACGCTAGTGTGGGGTTGGGGGGGGGGCTCAGGGATTTACCAAATATTTTCACAAACAGGAGCCGTACGTGCATCTGCGGTCTCGCGTGGATGACACGAGTGCATGAATAGGGGAATCGAGAATAGTATGAGAGCAATATTAAAGGGAGCCTATCGGCTCGACACGGGACGGATTTCATCTACGGTCAAGACCACGGATGCACTAAAGCCTCCGCCACACATAAATCGTTTTGATAGCGTAGCGTGAGCGGAGCGCAATGATAGCGCTTTCCGCCGGCGTTCCGCTCGCAATCCGCGCTCGTTAGTTCTCGCCGGCGTCCGCTGGGCGCAGCGTTCGTCCGGCGTACGCTATCAAAACGCGCATGTGTGGCCGAGCTTTAATAGTTATTTGTTATACAAGGGGGCAAAGTTGTATTTTAACGCCGAGTGTGGAATTGAAAAACGAGCAAGTGAAAGGATTCTATAGTTGAACCACGAGCGAAGCGAGTGGTTCCAGAATAGAATCCTGAACTTGCGAGTTTTTTAACACACGAGAAGTAAAATACATTTGCACCCGAGTGTAACACAAAACTTTTCCCCTTACTATAGCGAGGAAACTACAACGCAAAAAATGCGTTTAAAACTGCTTCCAGTAGTTCCACAGGTGGTAAATCATCTTTATTGCTAGATTCACCTACTTTTATCAATTTTAAAGCAGTTAATTTGACTTTATTCAAGGTCAAATTACTTTACCCACTAGTGGATAAAATGCGTTTTTACCCGCTGGTATTAAAGGACAAAACACGTGTTTCCGAGCTAGTGAGGGGAAAATATCCTAAAGTCGTCCTCACCTCTGGTAGTGATCTTGAACGCGGCGCCATTGACTCCGTTCCCGTTGACCTGCGGCGGCAGGCTGCCGGCGCGCGGCGGGGGAGGGCGCGCGCGGCGGGGAGGGCGGGCGCGGGGTGCGGCGCTTGGCGGGCGGGGGCGGCGAGCGGCAGGCCTCGCGCTTGATGCCCGACAGCGAAGAGTTGGGGCTCTCGCTCAGGTTCAGGGCCTCGCTGTTGGCAGAAGATGGTCTATGGTGAGACAGAGAAAAACACAATTTATAAATACAAAAACACTGTATTGACGATGATAAACTAGGATACGACAAAAAATCGCATGCTTTCAGAACTTAACCCATATATACCCATAGGGTCGTTTTCTACCCACTGCTGAAAACACGCTACTACTCATTAAAATAAGTAGGATAATGAGGTGGTCACCTCAAAAAATAGGGGAAAAAATATACGTGTTGGGCAAATATGGGTTAAGAAGAGTAGACATACTCGTATTATAGTAATTTCTGTAGTACGCTCATCACGACAATCACGACACAGGCCTCGCCTAGTGTGAGACCACTGAGCTAGTTATTTAGATTTATGTCATTCATTTCTTTTAATAAACAAATTCTAAAACACTACCATATAGGTAGGTCTAAATTTTTCTTGAGTTCCACGCTACCAGGTTCAAGATTAGACATGGAAATTATCTACGTGAATATTGTAATGAATGCGCTTAAATACATCCTCAAAATGGGCACCCAAAAAATTGTCATACCCCAAAGTACGAGTCCATAACATAAACTCGAGAACTCATAACCATAATACATACGCAACTGCTTTGATCAACGTCAATTCGAGACTTCGGGCACCTTGTTCGGAGCTGATTAGTAAGTGTGACCATAGACGAATAAATAAGGGAAGAGTTGTAAATGCAAGTTATGTGTATCTAGCGTAATCCATGCGTCAATCACGCGTCAACTACCGTAAATTATCAGTACTGCTAGTCGTCAATAAATGTCACGACGAACAAAAAGTCTAATGCTCAACAATTCTTAGCTTACATTACAATAGTTTAATCAGTACTCTGTTTTCAATTCCTTCTGCTTGTAATATAAGTTGTAAACTGTTTAATATTTTGGCAGACGCAACACTGTTGGCACCTAGTGTTGAGTAGCGGTACTGATAATTTACGTATTTGACGCGTGATTGTCGCATGAGTGACGATAGATGTCACTACAATTAACTTGCATTTACTGATGTATGGAGTTACACCCGCGTGGTGACGGGTTAAGAATTTCACCACCCCCTTTCTTCCCGTGGGTGTCGTAGAAGGCGACTGTGGAATATGGGTTAAATAGTGACGTAGGCGAGAGGCTGGCAACATGTTACTGCAATGTCACAGTTTCGATTTCCCCTTTTTGCTAAGAGTGGCACTGATACTTGAGTAGTTTCATGTGCTCTGCTTACCCCTTCATGGGATACAGGCGTGATAGTATGTATGTATGTATGGAGTTACAACTCTTCCGTTACTTAGTACTCTATGGTGTGACTAAGAATAAGAAATCACAAGTACACTAATAATACTAACCGTTGCGGCTCGAGGTCGGGCTGCGGGCTGTTGTTGTTGTTGTTGTTGTTGTAGAGCGACCACAGCGTGAGCCGGGACACGTCTATGGCACTGAGCGCGGCGGCATTCAGTTGTGACATCATAAGAGTAGTGTCAGGGCCGGTAGGATCAGTAAATACTAACCGTTGGGGCTCGAGGTCGGGCTGCGGGCTGTTGTTGTTGTTGTTGTAGAGCGACCACAGCGTGAGCCGGGACACGTCTATGGCACTGAGCGCGGCGGCATTCAGTGGTGACATCATAAGAGTAGTGTCAGAGCCGGTAGGATCAGTAAATACTAACCGTTGGGGCTCGAGGTCGGGCTGGTTGTTGTTGTAGAGCGACCACAGCGTGAGCCGGGACACGTCTATAGCACTGAGCGCAGCGGCATTCAGTGGTGACATCATAAGAGTAGTGTCAGAGCCGGTAGGATCAGTAAATACTAACCGTTGGGGCTCGAGGTCGAGCTGCGGGCTGTTGTTGTTGTTGTTATAGAGCGACCACAGCGTGAGCCGGGACACGTCTATGGCACTGAGCGCGGCGGCATTCAGTGGTGACATCATAAGAGTAGTGTCAGAGCCGGTAGGATCAGTAAATACTAACCGTTGGGGCTCGAGGTCGGGCTGCGGGTTGTTGTTGTTGTTGTTGTAGAGCGACCACAGCGTGAGCCGGGACACGTCTATGGCACTGAGCGCGGCGGCATTCAGTGGTGACATCATAAGAGTAGTGTCAGAGCCGGTAGGATCAGTAAATACTAACCGTTGGGGCTCGAGGTCGGGCTGCGGGCTGTTGTTGTTGTTGTTGTAGAGCGACCACAGCGTGAGCCGGGACACGTCTATGGCACTGAGCGCGGCGGCATTCAGTGGTGACATCATAAGAGTAATATCAGAGCCGGTAGGATCAAGAAATACTAACCGTTGGGGCTCGAGGTCGGGCTGCGGGCTGTTGTTGTTGTTGTTGTTGTAGAGCGACCACAGCGTAAGCCTTGACACGTCTATGGCACTGAGCGCGGCGGCATCTCGTGGGGACATCATAGGGGTAGGGCCGGAGCCGGGGGGTGATTCTGAACCTGAACACAAAACATGAAATTAATTGAGGTCTTCAGAGTTGTTAACGGTTTAACCCTTAAATGCATGACCTTGACAAAGATTTATTCAAATTTGAATTTTGACATGCTGTCAATAGAGTCAAAAATACATGATGCATTAAGGGTTAATCCGCCAAATCCAAATGCCGTCACACACAACGATAGTTGTTAATAGTTAATACACAAAATGCTGAATCGTTTCGAAAGTTATATTGCTTTCAAGCGTGTGATTTGTATCGTTTTCTTATATTCTTTGTAATAAGGCTTTCGACGGCTAACGGCGCTTAGGCGCCCTGCTTATGACCGCGTGCGTCAGGCTATGTCCGACTCTTTAATTATCTCTTTGAATTCGCGTATAGTGGTAACGTCGGTAGGTGAGTCGAGTGACAGAGACAGCGGCTGCTAGAGATAGACGACACTCACCATTCCTCATCAGCTCCCTCTGCGTCTGGATCATCTTCATGTATTCCCTCACTCGGTACTCAATATCGTGCTGCGATATGTGGGGCGCGTGAGGCGGTAGCGGCGGCAGGCGCGGTACTCCTCCGAGGGAAAGAGACAGCGGCTGCATGTGCTGAGACAGCTGCGCCAGCGACGCGGGGACTCGGTTCAGCGGGGGCTGGAAGGGGGAAGACTATGGATCGTTAGGATGAACGTAATTAAAATTTATTAAATTGCTGATTGTAAAAAGTGGTGGATCAAGTTACGCATCAAATTATCTACAACATTCTATAATACTTGAAAAAAGTTTATTTCTCTATGTGTTGAATAAGAAGAAGTTGTGAGTTGAATAAGAAGACTATCTTAGAACAGAGGCTTCTAACCTGAGGCTTAACCCCGCAAGGGGTAAAAGTGATATTTTACGAGGGTGATAGGTTAATTAAAGCTGAAATAGGCCTATGGGAAACAATATTAATGATTATGTAGGAGTGGCAGAACCGACAAGATTAGGAACCACCTGATCTAAAGAAATTACCTAATGAGACTATAGTTAGGGTAATAAAATAGAGTTCAACGACGGCATAAGCTGGTGTGAATCCGCTTAGAACCAAGCAAAGTGACTTCATTGGTCATCACGCCAGTTTGCTAGGCACTTTCACCGCCATAGCTTATTAACCAAGTAACAAAACTTAGTACTGATAAGAATGCCTAGTCCTGCATTCATATTTTATTTTAATCTGCAATAAAGTTTACACAAACTGAACCAACCATTGCGAGCGCGGCTTGCGCGTCGTACTGTCCTGAAGCCCTCCGCCCCTCTCGCTTGTTGCCCTCAATGGCTGCGTCCAGCTCACTCCGGGTGGATAAGTTCTTCTTCTCACACTCGTAGTCATACAGGTACTTCATGTATCTGGAAATAGAAATATTTTTTAAGTACTTTAAGTATAATTGTACAGAATTAAATATGAATATGGTTCTTTGACCCAAAGAGGATATTGACTTCCAAAATGAGATAACGCCTCTTTTTCCGATCCTGCACCGTTAACCATAGGTACTTACCTATATAAAACTAGACTCAAATAAAATTTGAATGTTTTCAAGCCTATCCTGGATTAGTTGCCAAAGAGACTCTCATGAGACGTGGCAAATCGCTGGGATAACGATAAGACACAGAAAGAAGTCTTCAGTATTTGTTGATCTGTTAATAATAGGACCGACCTGATCCAATCTTATAGATAAGATAACATTTATTTTATGCAGCTACTCTCCAAAGTATCAAAAAGCCATGTGACCTTTACACAAGCAGATTTTCCTATTGTTATTTAAATCCTATTGATTCTATAGCCAGAAATAAATTACTAGATTATTATAACTGCCGTGACATGCGATCTCATTTAAATATCTAACTGGAACGATCTAATAAATAACGTCGAACGTCAATGCATTCGTCGCTCACTAAACGACATGACACGCATATAAATCATATTTCAACACCAATTATAAATTATAAAAAGCCTATCCTTCAAACCTATAATCGGTATAATAGCTGAACAACCCATTACATTCTTAATCCTATTCTTATGACAAGTCAATTTTATCCGACGATATTGTCACCGTTCCTCGCCATAACTCATATTAAGCGGCCACATATTTAATAAGAACACAATGAACAACTGAGGGGCCGACGCGGCTTCATAAAAACTCGGGCTACCTTTTCATAAACTGTCAAATGAGAAAGCTAAATATACAACATTCGTCATTACTCGCGTCTAATTTTACGAACGCCCGAACGCCGTAGAATCGTCGCCTTACCGCAATATCTCAATGCATCTCGATATTAGGTACTAAAATAGCGTCGGCCGTTTACCGGGGACATAAAATAAGGTCTTCGGCAAACCGCACGCGGATGGTAGCTTCTTAGGCAATAGAAAGCAAGGAGTACACAAGATTGTAATCATAATGCGGAGGTTGCGTTCAAAATCGAAGCGTCGTGCGTAACGGTGCGCACTCTGAATTAGAAATGTGGACTGGAGACACCTTTATGCGGCCGACAAAAGCCACGAGGTGAAGGAACTCGGAAGATAAATGGGAAATTATATCGGTGGAGATGAGTTAGAGGTTATTAATTATGAAGATGTCATATTGTCGCGTTGGACGCTCACGTACTGCCATTGTCGCAGTCTCTTTGTCTCCGATTCGTGAGAATTTGAATGCAAGAAGGTGGTACAAAGCGTCGCCATCGAATATGGAGCGACGGCTCCCGATTCGTTTTAGGACCACACATATGGCCTATTAAATCCTTTTTGGAGAACCATTTAGTCCGTCTAAATCTTTAATGCATTCCTTTAGTTCATCAACCAGACAATGCATAAAAATCAATTAGCCATAGATTACTGACAATATTCTTAATGATGATACTTTCGTAAAATCACCAAAATGTTAGTGGCTCGGAGCTTATAGGAAGTACTGCATCGGCTTATATTAATCCGCATTCAAATAGGTAAGCTTCTTTCATGCGGCGCCTCCCCTAAATAAAATAATGGTTGTATTTTCACGCCCATCTATTTCTAAATATCGTCCTTCTTCGTTTATAGAATTTCGAACCAAAGGTCCTTGCTTTGTTAAGAAATATTTCTAATATTCTAAGTCGTGTTGTTTTGCTAAGCCAAAACACTTCGGAAAGCTTAATCAATACCTGATCCACGCGCTGGATTAAATGATAAGGTAAATTAATGCTTCTGAAGAAGTTAAGATGAGAAAGAGGCCGTAAGCAGTCTTTAACAGTAAGGTACGGCGAACAACGTGTTTGGTCGACTGACTTGTTATAAGGAGTGGACTGTGTGCGGAGACGGAAAGTAAAGGCAGACGAAATGATGGAGGACGGCAGCCGAAGCCCCTTGATGATCTCCTGCTACAGCTTCTTGTTGATCACTTCTACGAGAGCGCCGCGCGATCACCAGGTTGCAACTCGTACAGATTCAGCACCGACTTGATAAGGATTACGAGTAGTACTCACTGTGTGCGCAGAGTGAAGGCAGCTGATGTGATGGAGGATGGGAGTCGTAGTCCCTTGATAATCTCTTGCCACAGTTTCTTGTTGATCACTTCTACGAGACCGCCGCGCGCGATCACCAGGTTGTACAGCTCGTACAGATCCAGCACCGACTTCGCCATTATCGGCAGCCGGTTGATTGGTGTGCCTGGAACAATAAGCAATTGGGATTATAAAATATGCAATATTATTCAACTGTGCTAAAAATCACCCTGAATCGAAAAGGAAACATACCCTAGAGACAAGGGGCTATGCTATGGCCCTCTTGAGAGGGTGTCGATTTTATTATCTTAAATGAAATGCTTAATCGTCACTTAGGTAATGGGGCAGAAAAGTCTACTGGTTCGGAGTGCTAAATTTTTAAGTATTATGTATTTCAATGATTTAAAAATCATCATTCATCATATCAGCTCTTTATCGCCCACTACTGAGCATAGGCCTCCCTTCTAGTACGCCACTTATGTTTGTCCCGGTCCTAATCATCATTGCGAAGCATTAATATTGCCTTGTAGGTAAGCTAAGTTGGTTATTTATTTATCCGGAAAGGGAAACGTTGGCAGCTGAAGTATTTTCATTTTATTGCAATCGGCCATAATTATATTTGAGCAAACAACTTCCTGAAGCCTGAGGCACTAAGCTGCACACTTTAGCACCGAAACGGTTGTAACTCGCAACACGTCCTAATTGATAAGTAAAAATAACAGAACGACCCGCTCGTAAAGGCACGTTAACCACATCGCCTCTATAAACTGCATTCTCTAGCTGTAAAGGGTTTACAACTGGTAAGGGCCGTAAACTCGGCGAGCGTGCTAAATCGCATCGCATCGCACGATAGATGATTTATGGGTGCGCGAGCGCGTCTGATCGTTCGTTTACGATGCTGGATATAGCGCGCCCGTGTGGCCGTCGCGGAAGCTGTTTGTTCTTGCGGATTGTTCTTGATTTACTAATCTGCGGACCGTAATGAAGTGACGGATGGTCCGTGCTAGTACATCATTCGGAACTGCTTGCAGATGCGCCAGTAAACACTAGTGCGTGTGAGTGTGAGGTACTTGTGAACGTGTTGATGCTTTTGAATCGACAAGGCATGGCGTTTTAAACTTTTCCATCGGTATTAAAGTAAGGACGTTTAATATTTTTTCTCAAATCATCAAAGAAGCTGGTTTAACCATCAGGCTACGAGTATAGGTACTTACCTACTAAGTATAAAAGTTTATCAAGCAGAAATGGCGCAAAAGATGCTTTATAAATACAAAAATTATACTGTCTTAGGTGACACTTGTTGGAAGATTTGATGGCTATGGTTAAAAGGTGGATCTGTCCTCTCACTGAAGCCTCCTAAAGCTGAAGTAAGCAGTATTTCTTCCACTCTAAAATTTATTCAAAGTTCACTACGCTAAAACTCATTAGCTACGACAATACTCATTATGAGCGAGTACATTCCACGAACTACATTAAAACGGCTCCAGCTCTCGAGTTGCAAATCACCCAATCAATTTGTTACAGAAAGTTATTTACCGTCGACATCGTCTGTCGTTCGACATCGATCGTTTGATGGAGCATTAGCGAATACCTAAACGACTATTTGTCTTCCTGCCGGCTTAGCCAAAGTGAAAACCATTGACTCGACATGGCGATGGAAATTCAGTCTGGCTCTGTCGCGCCGCTACAGAAGTGTGATAGGGAGAGCGAAGAGAAGCGGTAGCGATGATGACGGTGGCTAGGTGCCCTGTCTACAGTTAATCATTCGCTGGTTATCGGGGGTAGGGTGCACGTCACCCGGCTTGAGATTAATTGCCACGTTCGTGTTTTAAGGGTGAAATTGGAGCAAAAGCGAAGGCTTTAGGCGCCTGATGTATCGGGATTGCTAAACTCGATATTTTAGCGAGAAATGTTACTTAAAACACTCAACATTTTTAATTAGAATTATGAATATTTTATGGATTCATAATGTTTTTCATAAATAATATCAAGTCGAACAAATTGTTCGTTATAATATTTTAACATTTCTGTTTGTTAGAATTTAATTCTAACTTTTCAGACCCTTCAGCCACGTAAACTAACTTAGAATTACCAAACAAACAGATTGACCAAGATTAATGATGATCAGTAGACATGCCTATAATAGACGAAAAGCAACACCTTTTGCATTAAATAAATTTTATATTTTCATATCCATACTAATATTATAAATGGGAAAGTGTGTGTGTCTGTTTGTTTGTCCGTCTTTCACGGTAAAACGGAGCGACGAATTGGCGTGATTTTTTAAGCGGAGATAGTTGAAGGGATGGAGAGTGACATAGGCTACTTTTTGACTCTTTATAACGCGAGCGAAGCCGCGGGCAAAAGCTAGTAAGTAGATAAAGACAACTTGAGCTAGAACGTGTCATTAATATTGACGTGCAGATCTAGCCTTAAATGTTAAGGTAGGTTTCTTTTTGCTTTAGTGTTGCCTAGCAGAGATTTTCACCAGCCGCCACTGCCTTAAATACCGATAACCGAGTGATGATTGTACAATTCATCTGTAAAAGTGCCACATGCGCGTCACGTGCACGCGTTAACCCTCCCACGGCCGCGTTAACACCTTTACTGCCGACTATGTTGCTTTGAGACAGTTTTATGATGCGCGACTTCGCCATCCTAGGTACCGAATTGTAACTGCTTCAGTTTGTTTACTTCTCTCAATCTGTGTTTTTATTATAGACGGCAAAATTTTACAGACTAGTTTTTTTAACATCTAGTCTGTTTACGATTTGTATAAAAACGTTTTTTTATACCAACGGTAGCAAGAAAATGAGCAAATTGGTTTAGAAACTCTGTTATTTGATATGCAACTTGCAGAAAAGATTGTGAAAAGGGGGGCACCAATTAAGTTTGCTGACTCTACATTTCCCATACTTAAACCTTTTTTTTGAGATAGGAGGCAAACGAGCTGACAGGTTGCAAGTGCGCGAACTGTCAAATCGTGAGGGTTGTCATGGAAACACACTTGTAATACCTTTTGAGAAACGGGCCACTGATGGTAAGCGATCACTGTGCCGATACTATGTAACAAACGAATATTATCTTATTAGGTGCCTAATTACCTACCTACTTCCATAAAGCTTTAACATTGATATCATTATCATCATAATTGGCACAGCATCGCATTCTTCCAGATGATAGTTGCAGCGACAGTAAAGAGGTAGGTATTCTGAGTAGGCAGTCTACAGCCTACATCGGTTGTGATGAAGCCAACATCGTAATACACACATTTACTTATTCACAATAAACATGCCCCAAAAATGCAATACCACTCTCACGATAAAGCACGGCCCTATACCTGTTATCACCCACGACGCCACACCGTTACCCGATTAAATGCGATCCCGTACACCCATTGTTGGAGGCAATCACCCCAATAACTATTTCCACAAACTCGCCGCGGAAAACGCACGATTCGACGCGCGTGCGCACCGAGCCCCGCACGTATTTGCATAACACTACCCGACCACACTTAAAAACCCACCATACCCATATCAATAACCCCGAACGGCGACCACGCCATTCCGCCGGTTAACAGCTAATTTACGAACTATAACCAATCGTCCGCAAACCCAATCTAATCGTACCCAATTGTCACAAATTATTGCTTCCCGAAACCCTATTCTAAACTGAAATTCACTTCGCGAAACACCTTTACGATCCCGCTACAGTGTTGCGGCGATTATTCGCACCTCACTCGATATTTATTGGCACTCGATGTCGCTTAGAAGTGCTAATTCTTTTGTGCGCGGAACTGGTGACTCGTAAATCGCTAAGCCGCACGCCCCTGAACTGATAAACCATTGTAAATAACAGACGATTAGCCGCATCTCCGGTCACTGCAATTTTAAACTGTGATTTGTGGCAATTTTACAGCCGAGATTAACTTTAAAGTTGCATTTATGACTCCATTACAAAACGTGTCTACCTAAAGAGTGGATTTAATATCAAGTAGAGTCATAATTGTAGCACGGTATGAAAGCAATAATCAAAATGTCAAGGCGTTACCAAGAGCAGTGTGGAAAAACGCCGGCCTATCGGCCGCAGTCTTCGTGGCCGCATGGGCGATAATCGATCAAATTGGTATTCGACGCCTACCGCTTATCGAGAGCTGTATCAAGGGCCTTTATATCCCTCAACCCCGCGACTGGCCAATCGCGGAGCTCGCACAGCCGTGGCCGCTCGCCCATTGGCCCGATTCGCTTTTGATTGCGCCGCCCCCCTCGATTCTTGCTCGATCAATCTAAATCGCTCGCCTACTCGACTCGGCTCAGCTGGCTCGCTTCACGCTGTGTAATTGCCAAGTAACAAAACACGCTCAAATTCCACATTAATTGAACAATTTTAATGAATCAACTCTTTCTTATTCTACGTTATTATTCAAGCTACAATTTTGAAAACAAATATGAGAGTCATGTATAGAGATGTCCTTTTGTATGTATGAATTAAATCACAAGTGAGAGATTGATGTTACGCTATTAGAACGCGAAATGGCGAGCGTTTACGAGGCACGTGAGCGTCAATTACCCAGCGTAATATATTAACATGAGTATAAATAGACACATAACACTTTGCCGAAGAACCGTGCTATAGATGACGTCCAATGATAATAATATCGATACTTCTTTTGCACACACACATTTATTACCAACACCATTAACAGTAAATTATACCCTCATCATCATCATATCAGCCCTTTATTCGCCCACTGCTGAGCATAGGCATCTCTCTTCTAGTACGCCACTTCTCCCGGTCCTGGGCTAATCTCATTCACTTCAACAAATGGTACAGACTATTTTCAGTTAGTCAGGTAAATCGTGTTTGGTTAGATAGGAAGCTAAAAAATAAACTTATTGAAATTGAATTTTGTACCTTGAAAAAAACATAAAATCTCAGAATAACGCCGTAATTTAAGACTAAATTCTTTCAAATTTGATCGTCTGTAAATCACTCAGCCTGTAACTGGCATCGTAAAGTCGATGGAAAGGTGTCGGGCCGCGAATAAAACGATGCCGAATTAGAGAAACAAATTACACGTAGGGTGGTGGGTAAACAAAGAGCGGAATTCTTCATAGCAAAAATCAAACTGTCAAAGGGATTGACCTAACTGTTTTATCGACTTATCGATGTTACGGAATAATATCGCATTAGGTATCCATAATCAACTTAAAAGAATATTCTGTAACATTTGACCATTTTGACAAGCAACTTGCATCTCCATATTAAAGTAAATCATGTCAGCGTTGTTTACATATGTCATTTATGTCACTTGAGTTTTCATGAGTGATTTCCGTGCCGTGTTACTAAAATGGTTAATAATTGAATGGTTAATGATTCATCATCCTCCTTGCGTCATCCCAGCATTTGCCAATTAGGTCTAATTTTTGGAAAAAATTCAGCACATAGGTGCATAATACAAACATACAATCACGCCTGTATTCCATAAAGGGGTAGGCAGACCACAGGAAACTATTGAAATTTCAGTGCCACTACTATCAAATAAATAAATAAAATACCAAATTTTTTTTGCATTGTTTGCTTCGTTATGTTTTAACAAGCACACGATTTACACGATATGGTGGTAAAATCAAGAGCTGCCATAAAACACGATACACCTTCCTATTATTTTATGTCTACCTAGTAGGTGTTGTATTGGCTTATTTCAAGGGTGTATCCAGCTTTGTACCCAGGGAGGGGAGAGGGGGGTCACGTGGTCAATGTGTGTGTCCAGCTCACAGGGACTAGGCTCCCGGATCCGCGCAGGGCTAATGTAAATATTTACATTTAGTTTTAAAAGAATTTATATTAGGTACTAGATACAGCACCTGACAGCTTATTTTGTATCATCTTGTATCACCATGTTTATCTCAATAGGCACAGACTTGTAGAGTCTTCATTCTTGAAAACTTGCCATAATTTCCGCCCTTTTACGAAAATCTAGAAACCAGGTAACCCTAGATATATTTTTTTTTATTTGACATCCATGCACTAATGTTATAAACGGCAGCTACTCCCCGTTTAGACACTCGTAACGAGTTTATGGGCGCGGGGATTTACAGCCTGCCTTTTAGATATACGGTCTGTCTAATCATAATATTCTGCACGGATGATGGGTGTGGAAAAAAGGAGAGCTCTATCAGAGGCGGGGGTGAATCGTAAGTCAATTTTCTGTTTCCCGCGCGGAAAACGTCAAGTTATTATTTTTTCTTTATTTATGCTTTCAGACAAAAGTCAATTTTGGAGATGCAACACTGTGTGAACTAGAATTTAAGTGTCATCAAATGATAGAGTCGTCTAAATTAACATTAATAATGACATAATGACGAACCTTTTATGATTGTAAATAGCATACAGTATTAGATTGGCCTAGCTTTAAATTTGAATCTTTAATGTTGAATATAGAGTCTAGATTTCTTGGTTTTGGATTTAAAAAAAATAAACCTACACCTACAAACTACACAAATAACTATTATTCACTAAATCTTCACAAAATTTGAAGCTAACAAAGAACATGTGGAGAACTAAGCAAATTTATAGGTACTGAATGAGTGTTCACATATGCAATAATTCCGTAGTTCACATAACTCAATACATGTTTATTGCTTAGTACCTACAAATTCCGAGAGATACGAGGAGAATGACATAAGGCCGGGGATACAACGATCAATCACGAGGGAGGCCGTAAACCCGAGAACAATCCAGCGTAATTCCGTCAGAGAGACATTAAAATGCCCGCCGCCCTATCCGGTGCAACACTGTTGCCGCCGCGGCAAACAATATCACTTTCTTATTAAACTTTCAACCGGTAACCAACAAACTCTGTACGTAAGTATGTACCTCTTGAGGAACCCTAGCTCCGATTGTACAAAAGAGAAATGTAGAATCACACAAATAAAAAGATTCTCAACCCATTAACTTTAATATAATATAAATCATTTATACGAACTCAAATTCAAACCGAAGTGTATATTTAGCATTGTATCGCCTGTAAAATTCAGGGGCCGATGTAATTGGCAATCATTCAGAAAAGAATATTCCTCGTGGAACAATCAAGACAAAGGCGGCCGATATGTACCTACAGGCGAGCCATTACGGGTCAATACCCATTATTATGCGATATTTTCGCGAGCGCGGCCCTCCGATATCCCATGCACTCACATGGGACGGCAAATATCTGTAATTAAAGGCTGTAAAGTTGATTTACAACCGGGGTCCGAGCATCGCGGCGGGAACGCCTCGACCAATGGCGGGTGGTGTAGCGAGCGAGCGAGCATCCTATCAATTTATTAGAAACGAATGAAAGCGCGGCCGCGGTGTGGTGGCTTCGGTAACGCGTTGCGGTCGCGATCCGGATAGTATCGCGCGCCGGCGCGTGGTTTACGACCGACACGGGGACGGTAACACCGGCAATAAAATCGCAACAATGGAACGTCGGATGCGGCTACGAGACGTCGCGACTGCGCCCGCGCCCGTCGCTCCGCCAGCAACAATGCAATCCCGATGGTGGCAACTATCTACGACACTAAACTCCTATTTGAACCTACCCAGGCGTGCGATGAGACGTAACAGGAACGTACTCGGTTTGAAATGTAATTACTATAAATCTCACGATTGTGTTCCTCCACCGTATCTGGGTGTGTAAAATTACGAACCATAAAAACAAGATTTTAACGCAACGGACGCGCCAGTATGGCAGATATTAGGTCAAAGATCTAATGCGAAGAACGTCGCTAATGAAGCCTCTCAGATTTACTCGCCTATAATTCTTCAGGATCATCGATACCTAAGCATTGTTTCGAAGCTCACGAGCCATCTTTTCGAGAATTAAATATAGGTACTAAAGTAATGATAATGTTTTAAAGCATTTGTTATTTTCAAATGGCTATATCGTCCAAGACGATGTATGTAATTTATTATTAACGTAGTCATGTTCGCGCTTTTTATGGCTGGAGAGAAAATTGACCGTCAAAACGAGATGGCGTCCATAGTATAAAATGGGCTCCCACTTCGCAATTATATGCATCCACTTGCACAGATATCGAAACAATGTTTTTCATTTGTAAAGTTCTATAATTTGTGAAGTTATTATGAATCTCAGAAAAACATAGTGTTTAGTAATAACATAGCATAAAATGCATCACGTATCGTACTTTTTGCCTCTATTTCGTTTTATGGGCACCTTGTTGTCGCTGGAAGGAATCATAAAATGCTATTGGAAACCTTTAATTTTCTTTATCATTCATTTTGTTGTGCGAACAAAGTTGCTAATAGTCGCATTACATTGTCGGTTCATGGAAAATAATTTATGTCTTTTTCGTATTATGCGATAAAGGGGAAACAGTCGGTGACTAAAGTTACTCTATTGTGAGCATTGACGCATAAACGAGTGCTGGTATCATTATAACTGATAGACAAGAGCATTCTTATTCCATTACAAACAGAAAATCTCTTAACGATATTCGCGTTTCATCGTCAAGACCTTCTATTACGATCAGTCAAATAATGTTAAAATTAATTAAATTTTACCATAAACTGCTTAAAATACAGTGACGCAAACTATTGTTATATAAATATCAGGATCTTAACCTTCGATTATCGTCAACAATAGGTAATTCAATCTCACGCTGATTCGGTACGTCGCTTACGAGATTACAAGTACATGTGTATTATACACTCTTTATAACTCCACGTTTCTATGTATTGTTTACATTTCATTGTTAATCTTATTATGTCGAAATATGTCTTTTAACCTTTTAATTTATTTATAGAATCATGTACTGATACTTGGTTAAAAATACGCATTAGGTAATTAAATATGCTTACGCACTTACTGAACTTTACTCCTGATGCGCTTAATCTACAAGGCGACAAATTTCACTGCATATTTTTAACTACAACCCATAGAACAATAACTGATATTGCTGATCACATAAGATACTTACTTACTAGCACAAGTTTCACTTATGTACTTGTCCCAAGAAACAAAAAAAGGTGACTAGCACGAGCTTCACCTATTTACCTGTCAAGTTCCCTTCGAATTTTAAACCAACGAAGGGCATTCAGAAAACAAACGATTGACGTACAGGGTCGAGGTACGAAGGTGTCGAGCAACCGAGTGCCACCGGGTTTGGGCCCTCCGAATGACAATTTGTATCACAATGGGCCCCGGGCGTGACACGGCAGAATGGAGTCGAGACGTATCGGAGATAGCTACTAATGAAACTTGGAGATCTTGTGTGTATTGTAACGATATAAATATGAACACTAATAAGTTATTGTGTCACAAATATATTCTGAAGTGATTGTATAATTTCATACGTAATATTATGATAATCTTGACGCCACAGATTTTATAATCAAAAAGTGCTCATAAATTGAACTATTTAACTTATAACAGTTCAAAAAAAAATGTCAACAAAAAAGCACATGTTAGTAAAAATAAACTAAAACATATTTAGCGGAAGTATTTTACATATATAAGAACAGAGCCGCTTCAATAAATGAATAACAGTGATACAAAAAATATCGACGCAATTGTTATAAATAGCCTGATAGATAAATAAAAAGTAACTAGCCAAACACATTATACAAAAGAAATGCGCCACAAAAACATCAACATCGAAAAAATTGATTTAACTTAATAATGAATACGAGACAACAAAGCCTAACATATAACGGAAATAAAATAATCCGGAGTCACAAAAAACACACAATGGAGTCAAAGGGCAGGGGATGACAATGGGGCTTGTAGAGATAGAACAAATGAAAGTGTCGGCCACAATGAGGCATTAGCATAAAGAGTTTAGGATGCTGCAGGTCGCAGGCTTGCTGGTAGGAGAGTAAGTATGCAGAGAACTTTTATACAAGAAAATATTTTTTTGTCATAGCTGTTCAAGTGATTTACGTAATTTGTGAGGAGCTGGGATTTTGATAGGATATTTCAATCAATAGCTTTTTTGAACTTTGATTCACGTAATCGGTCCGCAGCGGATGGCCTTCTTCCCGGTAAGGGCATTTATTTGTGTGATGAGCACAGATATTTGTTCCTGAGTCATGGATGTTTTCTATGTATATAAGTATTCATATATATATTATTATATATCGTTGTCTGAGTACCCACAACACAAGCCTTCTTGAGCTTACCGTGGGGCTCAGTCAATCTGTGTAAGAATGTCCTATAATATTTATTATTTGAACTACTTAGTACATTTGTAGTACGAAGTTTCTCGGTTCAGATGGCCCTTCGAAGTTTCGACCTGACAAAACATGAACTACCCAAAAATGGGTAAAAAGCACCATCTGTACTGAAAGATATATTTTTGGTGTTGATAGTTTTACGACTATACGTATATTGTATATACGGTTATTGTATAACAAAGCGTATTTTTTCAGAGAATCAGCTAATAGGCAAGTGATACAAAAGTTGACTTTGTGAACTTTGTGAATATTGAACACGATTTTAACTAAGAAAATTGTATTCAAAACAATCAAACTTATAAATTTGTATAGGTGACGTAAATTAAATACTGATTAACCTACGACTTCAACAGTTTTTTTGGACGAGCAACAAATAGGTAAATATCAATTGCGTCGTTTCAATCTGTTAAAAATATGAATAGGTTAATTTTAATATTAATACAACTAGCTTCCATTATTTGAATTTTAAAATGTTTCTATATAGGTAATTAAAGTACCTTTGATATAGGCATATTATCTAAATAAGGATGCAGATTGCTTGACAGGAGTCTAGAAAAGTTACGAAAAAATCTTGACACAGTTTCGACTGGTCACACCAGGGGGCCGATTTTTGAGTCTCACGGCGTTCGAATTCAGAAAATTGTCACTGAAAATAATAGGCAATTCACCGTTTTCAACCGGTATTTTAGTGACAGTGAGACTCAAAAATCGGCCCCCAGATCCGAACAATGTGGGCGCAGGAAGCTAAGCTAAGATATAAATACAGAGATAAACGGCACTAGGCAGCCAGCATCACGGATTACCACAGTCGATATCTGATTAGATGCAAAATGCAAACCTTATTGGATTATAGTTCAATTAATAAATGTCGGAGATCGAGAATTTTACCCTTTTACTTTTTCTAAAATTCGTCCTGTCTTTTGTATACCTTTGCATTTGTTATTAGCAAAGACCTATATAACTTCGTAAAGACCGATAAAGTCTAAGAAAAAAACGTACCCCAAAACCATACAGAAAAAGGTACGGTGAGCTAGATGGCGATACACCTTTGGGGTACGCTCGGCTAGATGGCCTAATATGAATATTTGACATTTTAAAACATATCAAGCTAAGAATATGGGCCAAATTGTCAAAACTGAGGTTCAAAGGTTTAAAGCTTGTGTCGAGAGATGGCAGTCTATGCACTGTGATTACACATTTTACTTTGACAGTCATTCTCTATAATACTCGATCCTCTTTGTTATTATTATTCGTTCTGGTTTTTCGCGCTTAGCGCAATATTTTTTTAACAATTTTCTCGACCAGATGCTTTTACATAGCTGAATATATTTAAGCCAGTATTAGATGTAAATACAGAGATACGAACCTAGGCAGACATCATCACGGTCATCACGGATTACCACCGTCGATATCAGATTAGATGCAAACCTATTGGATTCTAATTCGATTATGCTAAATGTCAGAGTTCGACTCGTGAGTGTCGTAACGTTGCTTCGGGTTATACAGCAAAAAATACATATTAAACGCTGAATATGCTTGCATAGACGGGATTTCACAGTGTACCTATGACAGATTTGATAACGTGCCTGTGAAATGTTTGATATTATTTGGATTTTAGGTAAGTGCCGAAAATATCAAAGTGAAGTTAATACGATTTAACATCGGCCGAATAATTGTAATAAAAAAAACCTGTCATTAAATGAATATTTACATCTTTTGTGTTAAGAATAAAACTGTATAATCTTTACAAAACATTTACAAATAGAATCATTTCCTATTAGCGAAAGAAAAATCGATACACAATAATACTTTTTTTTTTTAAAAGAGTTACTGGAATTTAGAGCAAGACGCTATCATATCCATAAATGAACGCCGGGATGTCCCGAAGGAACATCCCGGGGAATACACAATAATACGACGTAGACAACCACCTATTAATGTAAATACATATTAGTAACGCATAATAATATGTATTTACATTAGTTTGTACATATACATCGTTCAAAGGTTAACGTATAAAGAAAATCATTTTCCAGTTGACACGAGCAAGCCGACGTCCGTGGGAAAAGCACACATTATTGCACTCAACTTGCGGATATGAGATAACAACTACAAGTACTTGCACGGCGAGCTTCATAGCCACAATGGACCTTATTACGTCACACGAAGGTGAAAACTGGCAGGATAGCGATAACGTGTATATCCGGTGCCCAGATAGATTAGCACCAATCAGCGGATATGATAGACAAATATCTACAAATAGCACACAATTGACATAAAATTACAAAATGGCGGAGGTTGACTGAAGTTAAATTTAACAGCAAAATATGAGCTTACTAGCTTTTGCTCGCGGCTTCACTCGCGTTAGAAAGAGACAAAAAGTATCCTATGTCACTCTCCAACCCTTCAACTATCTCTACTTAAAAAATGACATCAATTCGTCGCTCCGTGTTGCCGTGAAGGACGGACAAACAAACAGACACACACATTTTCCCATTTATAATATAAGTATGGAAGTATGGATTAGGATATCAATATCATATATTATACTTACACATCATTATCAATGATGAAATATAATTTAGTTAATACCATTGATGCCATTTTGTTTACTTTATATTGAATATCCAATCCAACCTATCAAAACCAATATAGGTAGATTCTGCAAAACATGGCAAGTACTGACAATAAAAATAAATAAATAAAAATCAAAGATGTTACTTTTAAATGCTATTGATTTCTGTTTTATTAGCCAATGAGCGAATGAGAAATAAACAGCGTAACCATTTACTCAATCTTTTGTAAATTATTTATACATACATAATTCGGTTTGGCGGACACGGGCGCGATACCACTTTTTAGGCGGGCCTTTACTCAGACCAGTTCAGATTATTATAATTCGGTGTCTTAGACTCTTTAATATCTCACATGATTACAATAAAATAGGAAGCGCTGTCATTGAAACACGTTAATCATTCGGTTTGGCATACGGGCGCGAAAGGCGCAAAACCATTTTTTAGGAGGGACTTTCTTTGCACATCAATTTGAATTATTCAAAATCCGAATCCTATACTCTCTAACATCTCACATGATTACAATAAAGTAGGAAGCGCTGTCATCGAAGCAGATAAATCATTAGGTTAGGTGGTCGGGCACGATACCACTTTTTAGGCGAGACCATTTTATTTGCAGATCAATTGGAATTACTTATTCATGATCTGACTCTAGCTAGACTCTCGTAGCGTAGGTACATCTCACATGATCACAATATACACAGTAGGAAGCGCTGTCATCGAAGCGCGTAAATCATTAGGCTCGGCGGTCGGACGCGATGTCGCGATGTTACCACTTTTTAGGCGTAACCATTTATTACTCAGATTAATTTGAATTCTTTTAAACGAGACCTAGACTCTAACGTCTCACATGATCACAATAAAGTAGGAAGCGCTGTCATCGAAACACGTAAATCACTCCGTTTGGCGGACGGGCGCGGGCGGAGCTCGCCTCATCCATCAGCCGGCCGGATCGATTAGAGGTGCCATCTAATGACTTACGAAAGTAAAATCGGATCAATAGGCGTAAATGGATCAATAACCAGGGGCAACAAACTTTATTTAAAATAAATGGTGAAAGTATCTGTGCTTTGTCACTAGAAAAGGTGACAAAAATATTTTGTGTCAAAGAGTAGAATTCCTGTAGAATCTTTGACTGTAGATATTTGCCAGAGAATATCAAATATTGGAGGAAAATTTAATTCAACAAGCAATAGAAAGTAAATAATAATAATAGAATAATAATAGCAGAATAATAAAGGGAATAGAGAAGCTATATTAACCCTTTTAGATACCGCATTTTTCCCAAATTATATCAGGAAAGTAAACAGTTTTTTTCTGACACTTAACTTAATATTTTAAGCTGCCTTTATTTTAGTAATTATAACAAAATAATGCAGCTGTGTTGATAAATGTGATTACAAGATTAAACACCAATCTCATTAACTCTTCAGTGACTCGTCATCAGTCATCAAGTCTTCCGGCCTTCAATAATCATGAAACTACCGGGTACACCTGAATCGACGGAGACAGGTAAACAATACACCTATGCGTAGGCGCACTTATTTTCGGCGAGGCTAGAGACATCCAGTTTTTCGCGAATAGCACCCATGAGTCACGTTTCGGTACTGTACATAATTATGCTACTTTTAATGACTGTAAATGCTAAAGAAAATGAGTAAATGTGTCATTAAACAACATACCTGTATATGTATATACAATCTTTTATCACATATACCTACTGCATGTATAATGTAATTTATATATGTGTACATACATATAAATGTATCGTATCTCCTTGATTTTAGCTTCAACCTAACGGAATCATTAACAATAAGAGAATAAATATGAAATTGCATGCCTTTTTTCACTTGCGCTACTTATTGTATATTTTTTTCTACTTTTTCCAGTCGTATCGCAGGAGCTTCAGTTCTCGAACTAATATCTCTAGCTGCACTTATTTAGACCAGAATCTAGAACACCTATACAAGACAAATGCTGTCCTCTCCAGCGATCGGCAGATCTAACCCGCGTATCCATTGCATATAAGAACCCAAATAATTTTTCCCGTTCATTTAAATAGACAGGCGCTGAGTGATCCGTGAGCTAATTACCTTCTAACGAGCGGCGATCTGTGACATCGCCGGTATATCTCGATGGTCGGCGGTGATGAGTGATACCCTTTATTTTATAGCACTACATAGGCGACGGCTATTCTCGTCTCGTCCCGGGAAATGGATACGCGTCAATCGTCCGTCGCCGGAAAAATGGATGGAGAAAACAATACATTCGTCTTCCGCGGACTTGGACTATCTTTGGATGGTATCGGTTTCATTCAAGCTCATTTGGGAACTATAAATATTTACGAATCCTTACCACCTGCCATATGGGTTCGCGCTCATGGTGCGTTGCAGTGCACCAAACAAATAAAGTTGACAGTAGCGATTTTTTTATTTTAGTATAGTTTTACATAATCATAAAAATTAAATAAACAATATAATTTATTTGATATTCATCGTGATTTCTATGATATTCCGATTAAAATCAAGGATCATTTAATGCATATTTAATGAATTTGATTAATTATCCTCTGTGGTTTAATATCGCCAGTATCAGAACTGTATTAATTAAAACTGTTTTCACATAAATTAAGTTTAAATGTCATAAACTAATGAGCCATAAACGTGTATGCATTTTCTGTAACACAATCTGTAACTCTAGTGGTTTAATCATTCCCTTACGTACTGATAACAGGGCTAATAATTAATTCCGACCATTCAAAATTATATAAGACACGTTTTTGTTGTTAATTTGGTACAAAAAATCTCGATAAATTGTCAAGAAGTTCCATGAAGTACCTAAATGGATAAAGTTGCTCTCATACGGGCCTATCTCCTCGCAAAAAGTGGAATAAGTACATTATCATCATTATTATCAGACTTCAGTAGCCATTCTCGCCCGGGCCGTGTCAGGTCCTTGTTAGCACCTCCACCGGTCGATTAGGCCCGCGGCCGCTCACATTCAATTATTTATTTATTTATTCGTAATTAACCGGCGAGAGTTATGGACCCTCGATTTACTGCCGTCCGAGATGAGTTATCAGCATTGGATGCGATTGCTTTATGCTCAGGCGTTTTGGCGATGTCCTCTTTCACTTTTAGTCGATATTTTAAAATCTTGTTTTATCACTTCATGATTTCAAACAAGAGATCAGCAACTGCAAGTCAGCTAAGAAGTTAATCTCAAATCTCAATGTTGTTATTTATTATATCAATCAAATAAAATGAAGAAATTGTAACAAAAAACATTATTCTTTCCTGTCCAATAGGACAAACTTCCATCGTATCATACATTTGACACACATTTTGAATAATATTTTTAGTATCAAAAGGTCATGTCAAAGTACGTTGCAGATCATCAAACACATTGTCGATAAGTATATCAAAGATTAATGAAATAGACTACTAATAGTCCCAGTATATACGGATTGTCCATTTTCAAACTAGGCGCGAAGCAGTCGAATCTCATTAGAATGCACAATGAGTTTACCATTAATAACGCCCGGTATCGAGATCGACAACGATTTTATCGACTATCGACTGTCGATACTCGATAAGCCCCGTCACGAGGCCAATTTGTAAGCGGCCATAAATTTCTTTATTAAATAAATCATTCGTTTATTGTTCTCTTCTCGCCTAACCGAGTATTGTTGCTTGTGTTGTGGTGTTGTTTGATAACATGCCGATTACAATTTTTCTTAATAGTACTTAACACTTCTCGGTTTCATGGTAACGTCTTGACACATTTTAAATGTTACAAAAACGATTAAATTAGTGAATAAAAGGCAATAGCATTCTACCCGTTGTATTTTATTTTATTTTAAAATCTATAGCGATGCTATTAAAAATAAGTTTCTAAGCCGACACCCACAGCTAGTATGGATTTCTATAAGCCTCGGGGAGCACTTAGCTTTCACCGTAATTTACACTTTATTAATAGTTGATATTTATAGTATGAGTACGTTTTAAATAAACTATCCCCGTTTGACATATTTTAGCTTCTAACGTAGCATATTAAAGATTATATTATTATGATATGATATATTATGATAGAGTAGCGTGGTGACATTTTAAGTAAACAGCAAGACTACCTAGCACATGATTGGCGCGCGCGCGAGAGTATGTCGCCGCGAGACTACACGTCCTCATGTCATAAAAACATAAGTATAACCAAAAGTCCAATAATGTCGCGCCAATAATGTGCTAGTCCTGCAGGTAACACACACGTGTCTCTGTAGATTTGACTCATGAAAACCTGGTACCTGTTATCGCAGACTATTGCAAAGTCAAACTTATAATTCTCATAACAATAAGTGTCAAAGCGTCGAGTAAATATAGCCTGCCTCCGGGCCCCGCGATAAAGGCATCGACATGATTTAGTTTTTCCCTAAACACGCCACGAGGCGCGAAACCCGTCGTGCTATTAAACGATTATATTAATAAGTTATGTTTTTAATTACGGCGCGATCTCTCGCTTATTTATTCGAATAATTTTATAAGGCCCTGCGGCGGGCCGGGCTGCCAGCCACAACAATAAAATATATGTGGCCGATGAATAAATTCGATCTGTAACGAGAATTATTACGTGTGGCATTCCTGTGTCGTTGTACGAATATCTAATAAGCTGATTTTTATGAACGCCGGTGGTGTTTTAACGACTTTTATTAACAACTAAGACACTTGAATACGGCTACTATTAGTATGTTATATCGTTTTTTTAGGAGGCTTTTGCAGAGTCTGCTTTTCTACTTCCTTTTTTCTACTTTTCGCGGTACGGCGATTACTTCGCGACCTGTTAAAAATAACAGTTTCAACTCAATGTCTTCCATTTTAAATGCAGAGCTAATCGCATCTTCAAACAAAAACCCACTAATATCACGGTAGTCATTAAGAAGGTTACGTCTAAGCATTGTCGTGCCGAATGCCGCTCAAATCATGTGACAGATCGAAAAATAACGCACGCCATCGGCTAGGAGAGATGCGGAATCCGGCGACCACTGATTGACGTGTGTAGGTGCTGATGACTCCGTACGACTATTAATGGAGGACTTTGATCGTGAAGAACTGTTTATTTGCGATTTTTAGTGAAAATCAATGTATCAATTTTGATTTATTTACATAAAAGATGTCACAGGTTCTCAAAAGTTAAGAAGAGGCTGAAACTCGCATTGTAATTTTTCCATACCTCAGTAATTTGAACATTGGTGAGCCTAATGATCGGAAAAATCATAAACTGTTATTCTTTTCAAATCATAATAGCACATAGAACAAAAAACTGTAGAATTATTCAAAAAAATTGAAGTACCTATACCTAACTATTTTATTCAAACTGAATGAGATCAATAATGAGTTCATTATATACGAGTATTTATATGGGAGTTCCGAGAACAAATTTGCTATTCGGTCAAAGAGGTCCTTTGGCGCACACTTTTTTCACATTTATAAAACCTTTTCGCGGTAACATTGTTTTATAGCATTCGATTATGAGTCACGTTTCAGGATTCCTTCTCAGGCTTGTTTCGTCTGCACCTCCCGCCAAAATAACAACCTGTAAATGGGTCAAGTGCAACAATGTCACACAGCCCTGCACCGCGTTATTAATCAATTTTTATATCGTCGTAAACCGTTTCGGAATTAAAGTTGAAATCATATTTTTATGGGATTTAGATCCGTGGTTATTATTGGGGTTTTTATAGTGAGTTTAGCGGTTCCAATTTGTGTGGAATGATTTATGGTGAGGGCTAGACGCGGCGCAGACGCAACGTCGACAAAGGAACGGGGTGACGCTGTCTGTGACTAGACTGTTGTAGTTGTGCAACTAGAATACAGTCCTGCCATTGTGCTCAGCCGGGATATTTCATTTGGGTCTTATTTTTCTAATAGGCAACGACAAATTTCCTTCTCCTGCAGTTACTGTTATTTTAGGAGTTAAGTGATTACTTTCATGCTATAGTTTCTTTTTTATAGTTTTGCAAAATAACTATATGGCTAAAACCGGCTAGTTTTAGGCATAAACAGATTTCCTACCACTTTCGAATTGTCATCATGTTTATCAAGTATCATCGCAACTTTGTGTGTGTTTTAGTCGCTCTTCGTTTAAATAATATTAATGTTTAAGTTAAATTATCACCTAAGATAACTCAAACATGCCTTATACTAAGTCCACTATGTTATTCACAATGAAATGTAATATCAACCGAATGACTTTTTAATTATCCGACTGCAATTACTTACGTTAAAATCTAATAAGACTTAACGTGAATTTCTAATTAGTAGAGACATTGAAGGCAAGTTTATTTACGAAGCCAATTAAAAGGCAGGGTTCCGGCGACTCGTCTTACCAATCTCTCTAGGAACCCGACTATAGCGAGACATTGGCCGATATCCCAGTCGGAATCGGTGTACGACAGCTGATTTCCGGACTCTCTATTAAGAAACATTCAGAGATACATTTAGGTAATGCTTACATAGATAGCGTAGCTACAGATTTATTTTAATTATTTTTATTTAATTATTTTTATTGTTAAAAAGTTGCCAATACTTCATTTGACGAACTACAAGCGATACTCGTCGTCGGGCTCAGACTTGGAAAGTCAACCCTGCTTTTCCATCTTTGCTAAAATATATTCGACACTAATAAATGAATTGCCGTGTACTGAATTACAATGAGTACACCGATCGTCTTCAGCGTATTAGTGCTTATTGTTGAGCATGGGTCTTCGTTTTATAGTTAACCTACTTTTAGATAGACAATTATTTTTAGTGTTTTCAGGCTTAAGCTTTTCGCGTTGCGCTTAGTGTGCCAGCGTCGGCGGGCGGCATTGCGCTCCGCTGCTCGTCATCTAACACGCGTATAAAATCTTTGATACGCAGCACCGATGGAATCGAAATCCGATATTCGGCTCACAAGTTTATTTATCGCAAAATGCGACGATATTTCAGGCCGTCCGTCACTCAGACAGTTCACAGAAGCGGCAAGATTAATTGTATTTCGGTTGAGTCATCAAAATAATTAGAATGACGCTATTTTAGTTTGTGATGCTAATTTGACAGACGTCGCGGGAGATTCGTGTCTTCTTGTTTGCCGCGTGGATTCTTTGATTGCTTCTTTATTATTTATTTTTAATCTTTCATGTGAGCAGATGTGCGGTGGTCCGGTTACAGGGCACGCGCTACTGATTAATATTTCGTTATGATGGATATCTTGATTCGACTATCAAAGCGTTTTGGGCGAGCGTGACCAAACGTATAATAGCCGCGGCAAACATGTCGTATCAAACCAAAATGTCATAATCTATAGTAATAATGAATTTGCTTTAAATATTGGCTTGTGTCCAAGCCGTCGCGGTTCGCGCGGCTCCATTCAAGAGACTATAGCTGTAATAACAGCGGTTTATAGTAGGAAATATTTGATAGCTTGTTCTGAGAAATTAAATTAAATCCACGGCAGTTAATCTCAACGAGACCGTAGTGAATGTTTTTGATAATTTCTAGCGAGACAAACATAATGAGGCTACGTTGCGGCGATCAAAGAAAGTCCTATAATAAATTACAATTTCATAGAGTAGAACAATTGGATTTATAATTTTGAATATTAAATTCGTAATATATAATACTAGATAGTCCAGAATTAAACAATTTAAAATACGATAATCCGGAAATACAAGAGTTGATTTTCTTTACTTTTGTGTTATCTACGTATTAAATATAAAATGAAGAAAAGAAACACGAATTACTCTTTTTATTGGTCCTGGGATCGAATCCCGATAAGGGCATTTGTTTGTGTGATGAGCACAGATATTTGTTCCTGAGTCATGGATGTTTTTCTATGTATATAAGTATGTAGTTATCTATTTAAGTATGTATATCGTCGCTTAGCACTCATAGTACAAGCTTTGCTTAGTTTGGGGCTAAGTTGATCTGTGTAAGGTGTCCCCAATATTTATTTATTTACTTATTATGTTCTGAGTGGGTTTTATGAATGATCATTCAAAATCGTAACATACTGCTTCGAGTTCGAGTAGGAAATTTTCCAACATTGGCTAAATAGGATTGTTCTTTATCCAACAGTGTTGGAACGAAGCCAAGTTTATCATAATGTTAACAGTTAACACAACATTCCGAACTATAGGTAGTGAATTCGTAGATTTTGCCCATCGCCGAAACACGTGACATCAAATAGTTTATAATAAACATACGGTTAATCAAGACAGATAGTTTGTTAAATTTTCTAATTTTCATATTAGGAGATATAATGTTTCTGTGAATATTTTAAACATACTAACGATCCGCCCTGGCTTCGCACGGGTTATACAAAACTTGAATAATCGATAGGTGATAATACTAATCTGTTATGTTTACATACAGACGCATCAGGAGACTTTGTTTGAAAATAAAAAGGGCACGTACGATTCGAAACCTCATCATTAAATACCCAATAGCCTATTTTATAGCTAAACCCCCCCCCCCCCCCCCCGCACGTTTTCTAATAACGGCTATATTACCCCTTTCATAGGTGAAAACCGTTTAAGTAGTTTTAGAGTGTATCGCTAAAGAAGGTAGGCTTTGTTTTATAATATAGATAGATATGTAAGTTGCTTAGGCTTCGATACCTATATCACTAAATACCCAATGGCCTATTTCGCCGCTCCCACCGCTTGGTTTCTAAATAAAAATGGCTAGATTACCCCTCATTAATCATCCTCTCGGCATTGTCACAACATGTCCCGTGCTCTCTGATCTCGGTACGTGTATACTTTAACACTCTCGGATGAACGCTAATTGCCCTAGATAGAGATCTAATCTCAAAAAGATATACATTCATCGGTTTTATAGCTGCCGCCATTGCGGGCAATGCATATTTTCTAAATGTGGGCCCAAATGTGCGTAGCCGAATGCACACACGTTCACGAAACGCTTACGATAATATGTATCTCTTTCGTAGCTACGAGTATCGCTCTTGTGTATTGGCGCGACAGAGCTAGACTACATTTCTGCGACGTTTCGAATCGCAGAAATGCTATTCTGCTACGGGGCCTGATTATCATGAGCCGTGGCAAAATATCGGGATAACGCAAGGAAGAAGCCATTGCAAGGCTTTGTAAAACAGGCAACGATTGGTTTTATGTGACTGTCCTTTTCAGAAGTATCCTTATGCTCCATCAGTAATTAGGGCGTTATTTATCAGAATTTCTCTGCGTTTCTGTGTAATTTCTGGTTTTTTAGTATGTCGTCTTCATGTCATAGAAACATCTTTATTGGACTTGAAAAGAAGGAAGGGGAAGAGGAGGGGAGGAGGAAGGAGGGGTCTCGAATAAGGACGAATTTATCTTCAAAACTCGCATCGCAATAGTAACATTGAAAAGTAAAGGGAATCTCTCAAAATAGGAGAAATCACAGTTGACAAAACATACGCAACAATCACAATGACGCAGTTGCAAAAAGCGATGATGACATAATTATCTCCAACATTAAAAAATAAATCAGATCCACGAATCAAAATGTGAGTGTCGAGTTTCACAAATGTAATCACGAGGCCGAGGAGACGAGCCGGCCTCCGCGTGTATTATTCTATTTCTCTAGAATTAGACGATTACAACATTCCCCTGTTTCGAATCTAACATATTTGCTCGGTTTTCAAACATACATTTAAAACAAAAGCAGTTGTTTTGGGTAACGCTGAATTTCTATGATTTATTAGTATGAATCTGAAGTGACTTAAATAACATTTCCTTGCCAGCATATTTTAAATTGTCAACAATATAGGTTTAGCTTGTTATTTTCTACAATTACTTCATGCATTAGAGGGACTAGCCAAGATGACAATCGTTTAAACAAAATGAAACAATTGGTCTCGTTCTCAACAAATGATTACCATCACTGAATTGAATACTTCACCAAAACTTAAAAATATTCCCGATTAAGGATCGGTTGCACCAAACCGTCTGTCACCGTTAAAGCGTTCGTTAAATTTTATTGTAACTATGGGAAATTCCATAGACGTCTGCTGCGTGACGATGATGTGTCTGTCAAATATGGTTGATGCAACTGGCCCTAAGTGTCCATAATTTTGTGAATAGTGTTAATATGACCCAAAAGCACTTATAATAATATGAACATTCTACTTATATATCGGCACTGACCCAGATCCTATCACACGTCGCTATCCACACTACATTTACAATTTGTCACTAGCTGTTACAATTTGACACCCGTCTGGAGACGTATTCAGAATTACAAAATAAGATATCGTAAAACCATCTAACTGCACAAACAACCTCTCAAGTATGGCCGAAAACTAGCTCAAATACCTACCTATTTTACTTTAGGTACTGATTATTATTATTTAAATCAGGCAGATATATCAGACGCACAATATTTTAATGGAAAAACTATCTTGTGAGTTGAGCGCGGCCGAAGCGAATCTGCAGTCTGAAAGACACGACTTGCTACCATAATCTTCGCTTCCGAATACGCCCTGATGAACAACTACAACAATTACAATTGTAATTCGCACTCGCGTTATCAAAGCCAAAGTAATCTCAGTCACAATTACGTAATTACTTTAATTAAGTGGCTGCAATGACTTCCCGTCGCAGTTATTTCGTAACAAACAGTGGGGTTGGGTTGGTAATACTCCTTATCTGTATACTATCTTAAGCAACGCTCGTCCTATGTTGTAAGCATTTTCAGTTCCACTTACATCCCAGATTTCACACGTATTCATATATAACCTGGAAAAAGCACACCAACGGGAGTCGTGGAAATCAAGTGGGCAATTCTTTGCCCAGCAGTGGCTAAATCGGACGAGTAATATGAGATACTTGATAAGGACAATTTCACAGAAAGTGAACAGCGTGCAGCGCCCCCAAACGGTTACTTACTAGAACCAATAATTACATAAATTTTCCGGATTTCTCGCTATAGAATAAAGTATTCTTAAGTCATGGATGTCGGATAGCTGCACAGAAAGCAATCAACTGTAGAGTTTACGCAACAGGTAAGACAAAGTACTAGTTCATGTATGGGCAACTCGATTTAAAATTTACTGAAACAAGGGTGCTTTTACAGATACAAAATAAAACAAATAATGAAACGAAAAATATTTTTGATGAACAAGAAAACGTTAGAAATCAAATCTAAACAGAAAAAGCTATGATCAAATAGAAAGCTGATGATCAGAACAATTAAGAACGGGTCGCACCGCAACCCGATGTTTGATTACTTATAGTTAAGTAGCGTGACCACGAGTTGTATGAGTATTTAATCCAGTCACTCGACCGGCAACTTTGAGCAAATAATTTATTTAATTAATTGATCCATTCAGTCGTGTTTGAGGAGAAAGCAAATGGGAGTTTTATAAAGAGAATGAGAATGAATCAGGCCCCGTAGCCGAATGGCATTTCTGCGACGCGAAACGCCACCGAAACGCCGCAGAAATGTAGTCTGGCTCTGTCGCGCCAATAAGCAAGAGCGATAGATATAGATAGCTACGAAATATTTATTATCGTAAGCGTTTGTGCATTCGGCTCGCGCACAGGTAAAGGTAGAGAAAGAATCAAAAACAAGGACACTGAAACGAAGTAAAATAAAGCAAATTAAGTACATAAATTATTCATAAAAATGCGACGCAAAACAGTCCGACGAGAAATTTTAGAAATTATAAAGTAGCATTGTGTAGTGTTGTCCCTATCAAATCAATAAAAGTAAGAAAACGGGACGACACTATGTTGCTACTCTACAATTTCTTCTGTGATTGTATCTAAACATATAACGAGCTACGTAGATGTTATTAATAAAGGCACCAAAAGCAAAACAATAAAAAGTGAGACCGCTACCTACCGCCGATCAAAACAGTCGAAAAGATAAACACATTCTAAGTAATCCAAAACAATGTAAGCGAGCACGTCTTGCACGCCAAGTTGAGCCATTTAGTAAGGGGCGGCGAGGGTACAATTACCGCGAAATAACCAATAAATTACATAGCAATGGCTGCGGTGCGCCGGCGCCGCGCGTCACGCTTCCGCGAAACGCCATCTAGCGGCCGCAAATAACATCACGATCGATATCGACACGGACGATCCTATAACCAGCTATTAGGGAAATTGTCACTAATAGCTGCTTGGTAGTTTGATATTGTGAATAGCTCGAGAAATACGACAGTTCAGACTTTCATTTCCAAGCAATCCGCTGGTGTGAACGATTCGCTTCTTTTCTTTAGCTGTCTCATCTTGTTGCACTTAACGACAATAAAAACAACACGTGTAAAAAATTCATAGGATCCTTCGTCAATTCCAATCCATACATAAGCAACGTTGTTTTATCCCAACATGTGCTTCGAATTTCCGATTTTACGACGCTTATCCGCCGCGTAGCGTTTATGTGGATTAGTTGCATTGGGGACTTTGTTGCTAATCACTTGTTTCACTCCAGTTTCCTTATGCGGCGACGGAAACGTTGACATTACCAGAACGGCCCTTTGTTCGACATGTTTCTCAATAAACTAATATTTCTGTATTAATTTCTAACGGTACATTATCTTGGACTTTCTTAATGCGCCCATAAAATTTACCTTCCGAGAAATCTGGCGGCATTTGTGTGATTTGAAAAAAGTTTATAAGGGTGTGTCCAGTCAATAGATAGTAGAATGTTGGCTTGAAATTGTTTCGGAAACAATGGAGGCAAAAAATGCAGCGTGGGATGTACAGCGAGCAAATCGGGAGGAAGTCACATTGGGAGTGCAGATGTGAACCTTGCTTTGTTAATTAAAATGTAGCTTATATTGGGAAACAACAAAAAAATGGATGCATAGTTACGAGAGATTGATTTTAAAGCAGTAATAATAAATTCCGAAAAAATAAAAATTAACTTAGGTATCGTGTTAACTAATGGTCAGCTAAAACTAAAATTAATTTAATCGTATTTATTCTAAACTTAAATCACACTGATAATCATTATCTCAAATTATAAAGCCGCAACCAGATTTTCTAAGTACCTAAAATGTACATCTTCAACCGTATCTAATCCGTTCCATACCTGCGTTATCAAGTAGGTACAACATCGCTCCCCCGTGACTCAGTGCCGAATGGTACCGATAAACATATCGACGTTTTTTCACCGTCTCGGTATCACTGCAATGTCTCCACCAATTCAGGTAGACAAAATACAATAATAAAACATTTACCCGACCACGACGGAAAAAATGAAAGCAATTAACTTGCGAGTAAGCCTCCGTGGCGTCAAAAAAATTACAAAGGACGTATCAGTTTTTTGTTGGACCAAGATTTCCTCCTCAATCAGTTTTAAATTTTCGGTTTTAGAATATAAATACTATATTGCTGTGAAGAGTTTGGTTTGTTTCGTGTAGGTGGCCGTGTTATTTGTTTCTGTTAGATAACAAATTGGTCATCTTTACGAGCCCTCCGATGAAGTTGTCGTTGATATGCCCTTTTAGCGCTATAAAATTGTATAATACAAAATTATTAAAATTTACTTCATACAAAATCATACATCGATAAATTTCACACTTTTTTTTTATAATGCGTCTGTCAATAAGTCTGTTAAGTTAGTGGTGTAGCTGCGTTATAGCATTTTTTCCTTTAGGTCTTGTGTAGTAAGAATGAGGCACGTGTCGCAAAGGTGGCAACAGATGTCGCGCGACAAAGTAACCCGTACGTGCTGGTCGCATAAACACGCGTGGTGTGTGGGGCCCGCGTACGCAAACAAAAGCTAGGGGTAATTCTGATACTACTTTTAATAGTTACTATTTCTCTTACAAATGTTGCTTATGTTATGCGCGCATTTTGTGAATTCGCATTATTTAACAACAAAACGTAGCAACGAAGTTAGGCTTATAAATACTATAAGTAATTCACAGAAACAGCCCAAAAGTAAGCACCTTTCTTGTGATTTTTATACCTTTTTTTCATAATTGTAGAACCAAGATGGTATATTCTTCAAATAAGATGGCGTCATATGTATCTTATTTATCCTTTAATGTTTAAATTAAACCAATTTACATAACAATTATATTTTTAATACACGTACCAACGTTATTTTCTTGGTCAAATTGTAATATACAAGTCGTGAACAACTGTAATATGTAGTTTTAATGATCGTCTACTAATTCAAATTGGTATCTCCATTACTCGAGTTAAATGTTAAGTAAGTATTATACAATGTAAGATATTTACCACAATGATTCTACGTCGTCTGAATAACAAGAATACATATTGGAGTTTTGAAAATTGGTTAATTTAAACCTCGACACATAAGTAAAGTTACACAGACATATAAGGATATTTTCATTAGTAAACGTGTTTTTATGTCAATTTCGAACAGAGCCGATATTGATAGCTCAAGTTACGCGATGACTTACCGATTTTAACAGCTTATGAACATGAACCAATTTTACAACCAATAAACCAAACCACTTACTCACACATCCACATTCGGATTAAAAAACCAATGTCACACAAGAAATGTTCAAATTCAAATGAGAACAGATCTCTCATTGTATAGGTTATTATAACTCGTATCGAATTTACGACGAACGTGATTTAGTGGCTGGCTTGATGCGGACGGACGGACGGACGGACAACAATAGCCGCATACAAGCTGAGAAAGAATCGGCCCATGTTTTAGTACTGCGGTCACACTCTCCCTTAGTCTGAATAATTTTATAGCTTATCCTTCTCGAAACTTTATACGCGATTATAGCCTTAGAACAGAAAATACTAGAATCGTAACAGTCACTGTAAATTAATTGGCTTAAAAATGCCATTCGCAGTAGTAAAACTCAGTCAAAATAAAGAAACTATGGATTCGAATTTCAAACAATGATTAAATCGCAAACATTGGAACGCGATCGAATTCGACGCCTAAAATAATCGATTAAACACGCATTGGGATCGAAAACAATGCATATTTCGGGCGTAAATTCGACGATCGAATTTGGCCGTTGACACGCGCCAGCCATTAAAAAAAGACAAGTGAATAGGCGGTTTGTTCAGTGATATAAATAGATATTTTAGATTAATTTGTATAGAATTTTGACTGACATTTGATAGACATCAGCAATATATTAAGTTAAAATCCTAATAAAAAGTAGAACGTGCTCAATGTGCAAGCAAATAAAAACAAATCGTTTTCGTCTTAACTACGTGTTTAAAAATTGACGCTAACAAATTGCCAATCGTAAAGCTCTTGATATCGATGTTAAACATTAATCCGTCGGTGGTCATGACCCTTAGGATACTTTTATTTTTTAAATGAACTTAAGCGTATGCAAAGTCGAAACGAAACGTGCATACATCGCGAAAGTCTCGTCCTTTTTATGGTGGACAAATTAGCTGAACAATAAACATTACCATTATAATGCCATAATAAACCACCAGGACGTAAAACCGGTTTTAACGTCATAAAAATTCAAGTTTAACACCCTTAATAGACCCAGAGCCCAGGCCCGCCAGACCTTCCTCAAATTCTCAAGGATGAAACTTTGAGACAATGTAGAGTTCATATCGGCGGTTAATGTGTGCATATTTTCTAGTTCGGCCCATCGGCCAATTTTTTGCTATCAAGTGATGAAGGTGAAAAAAAAAAGTGCTTACTTTCCTTAAATTCTCAAGGCTGATTTTTATATATGTGTTAGAGCACGTTGTTAGAAATTGGTTATCATCAATGCCAGACCGTTTCCGCCGGCCATAACTTTTGCCAGACGCGACAAAGTTGGCAAAAAACGACTCTAACTTACCTCATTTTCTCAAGCCTGATTTTGATATATGATACGCAGGGACCTATAACTAGACCGTTTGTAAGCAGCCAGACCAATCGGATGGACCCAACCATCCGCCAGACCGACTTAAAGTTTCGATATGAGCATTAGTAGAATTGAAATATTCCGGGTCTATAAAAGCTAAAAACTTGAATTTTCTACATTAAGCTACGTGTATATTGTATACTTGACGTTATAAGCGACTTTCAAAAATTTTACTTCTAAGGAAATAAAAAAATGAAAGTTTATATGTGGTGCAAGATTAATTTTAAGCTATGAATTTTATTTACACTGCGTAAGTACATGTGTATTTTATTATAAATATAACTTTTACCAGACGCGACAAAGTTGGCAAAAAACGACTCTAACTTACCTCATTTTCTCAAGCCTGATTTTGGTATATGATACGCAGGGACCTGTAACCAGACCGTTTGTAAGCAGCCAGACCAATCGGATGGACCCAACCATCCGCCAGACCGACTTAAAGTTTCAATATGAGCATTAGTAGAATTGAAATATTCTGGGTCTATAAAAGCTAAAAACTTGAATTTTCTACATTAAGCTACGTGTATATTGTATACTTGACGTAATAAGCGACTTTAAAAATTTTACTTCTAAGGAAATAAAAAAATGAAAGTTTATATGTGGTGCAAGATTAATTTTAAGCTATGAATTTTATTTACACTGCGTAAGTACATGTGTATTTTATTATAAATTTAAAGAAGAAAAGTAAATTAAACTTTTTTTTCGGTCGTCGAACAAGGTGGTTTAAAATTAGTTTTAAGATCGATCCTTTTTAATTTGTGGGCGAGGGACCTCACACTATGTATAAAGGCACTATGTGTACACACGTAAAGTATTCTAAACTTTTTATAACGGCATACATGTATTTGAAGAATGCCAAAAATTTATTCGTGTCTGAAAATTCAGCATCTCCGACATGGGTTATAACGGGGTTGATGATGTTCGTATTGAGTACAAATGTTTAAACTTCCTAAACTTGTAATTCTAAAGTTCGTCACTTAGGTATGTTACCATGTTTTGTAGGAGAAAGGAAATTCGTTTAGTTATATACCGTTGTAACATTGATTGTTTACTTCTTTGAATTGAATATTTAATTTATAATGCACTGCACCAATTTGTTTTTTCCTTGTTTACGTTATTTATAATATAAAATTCAATTCGTTATTCAAGTTTTTAGCTTTTATAGACCGGGAATATTTCAATTCTACTAATGCTCATATCGAAACTTTAAGTCGGTCTGGCGGATGGTTGGGTCCATCCGATTGGTCTGGCTGCTTACAAATGGTCTAGTTACAGGTCCCTGCGTATCATATATCAAAATCAGGCTTGAGAAAATGAGGTAAGTTAGAGTCGTTTTTTGCCAACTTTGTCGCGTCTGGTAAAAGTTATATTTATAATAAAATACACATGTACTTAGGGTAACCTGGGTACGATTGTGCCAGGGTACGGTAGTGACAGTCGCTATAACAGCGAAACTATACGGATCGCGAGGAGGGGTGCAAGGGAAAAGACAAGCGGCATGCAAGTCTAAACGCGTGTGCCAGTGTTGCGTCAGCCGGCGTGCGACGGTAACGTAAGCAGGAGCCCACATTGATTTTCGACAATCAAAAGTAAGTTTTTTGTTCGATTTCTTTTTGTAATTACGGTTATTTGTACACAGATAGATTGCCTTTTATATTTTTTTGTTATAACTTGAACATTGGCAGTTACTTACGAGTAATTACTTTTAATGCAGATCTTTTTGCTCAGTCATGGTCATTTTTTGTTTTCAAAAGTATGCGTTGGGTACGGTTGTGACAAATTTTGTGGGTACGGTTGTGACGTAGTAGTGCGCAGGTGATAGTCCCCATCACATTTGTCACATGTTTAATTGGTACATTTATAAATGTTTATTTTTTCTTTGTTGTGTTACAGTTTTGTTAAAATTTTGTAGTAGTTAAGCTAACATTTTGACTGATTATAAAGAAGACTGTTTTATGTTACAGTGCCTTATTAGTTTTAAGAAGAGAAGTGATCACAGATTTTCGCTTTTTTGCCATAAAGTGATTGTTAACTTTGTTTAGAAGAAGATTATGTTGTATTCAGTTAATTATTTGTAACAATAAAAGTCATTAAAACTATTTGGATGTATTTTGTATGCCTGTCACTACCGACCCCAACCACTGTCACAACCGCCCTTGGGGTGTGGCCGGTTTTGACACTTTCCCTTTTTTTTTTAAATTTGATCGTATGCCTAATACAGCGTAGCTAGGGACAATTTTTTATCAATTTTAGGTAGATAAATAATCAAATTAAGTATTAAAGTGATTTTTCTCCCAGATAACTGGTAAATTTACAAAATTGTAGGCGATCAAACCAAAATTGTCACAACCGTACCCAGGTTACCCTACGCAGTGTAAATAAAATTCATAGCTTAAAATTAATCTTGCACCAAATATAAACTTTCATTTTTTTATTTCCTTAGAAGTAAAATTTTTGAAAGTCGCTTATTACGTCAAGTATACAATATACACGTAGCTTAATGTAGAAAATTCAAGTTTTTAGCTTTTGATAGACCCAGAATATTTCAATTCTACTAATGCTCATATCGAAACTTTAAGTCGGTCTGGCGGATGGTTGGGTCCATCCGATTGGTCTGGCTGCTTACAAACGGTCTGGTTACAGGTCCCTGCGTATCATATACCAAAATCAGGCTTGAGAAAATGAGGTAAGTTAGAGTCGTTTTTTGCCAACTTTGTCGCGTCTGGTAAAAGTTATATTTATAATAAAATACACATGTACTTACGCAGTGTAAATAAAATTCATAGCTTAAAATTAATCTTGCACCACATATAAGCTTTCATTTTTTTATTTCCTTAGAAGTAACATTTTTGAAAGTCGCTTATTACGTCAAGTATACAATATACACGTAGCTTAATGTAGAAAATTCAAGTTTTTAGCTTTTATAGACCCGGAATATTTCAATTCTACTAATGCTCATATCGAAACTTTAAGTCGGTCTGGCGGATGGTTGGGTCCATCCGATTGGTCTGGCTGCTTACAAACGGTCTAGTTACAGGTCCCTGCGTATCATATATCAAAATCAGGCTTGAGAAAATGAGGTAAGTTAGAATCGTTTTTTGCCAACTTTGTCGCGTCTGGTAAAAGTTATATTTATAATAAAATACACATGTACTTACGCAGTGTAAATAAAATTCATAGCTTAAAATTAATCTTGTACCACATATAAACTTTCATATTTTTATTTCCTTAGAAGTAAAATTTTTGAAAGTCGCTTATTACGTCAAGTATACAATATACACGTAGCTTAATGTAGAAAATTCAAGTTTTTAGCTTTTATAGACCCGGAATATTTCAATTCTACTAATGCTCATATCGAAACTTTAAGTCGGTCTGGCGGATGGTTGGGTCCATCCGATTGGTCTGGCTGCTTACAAACGGTCTAGTTACAGGTCCCTGCGTATCATATATCAAAATCAGGCTTGAGAAAATGAGGTAAGTTAGAATCGTTTTTTGCCAACTTTGTCGCGTCTGGTAAAAGTTATATTTATAATAAAATACACATGTACTTACGCAGTGTAAATAAAATTCATAGCTTAAAATTAATCTTGTACCACATATAAACTTTCATATTTTTATTTCCTTAGAAGTAAAATTTTTGAAAGTCGCTTATTACGTCAAGTATACAATATACACGTAGCTTAATGTAGAAAATTCAAGTTTTTAGCTTTTATAGACCCGGAATATTTCAATTCTACTAATGCTCATATCGAAACTTTAAGTCGGTCTGGCGGATGGTTGGGTCCATCCGATTGGTCTGGCTGCTTACAAACGGTCTAGTTATAGGTCCCTGCGTATCATATATCAAAATCAGGCTTGAGAAAATGAGGTAAGTTAGAGTCGTTTTTTGCCAACTTTGTCGCGTCTGGCAAAAGTTATGGCCGGCGGAAACGGTCTGGCATTGATGATAACCAATTTCTAACAACGTGCTCTAACACATATATAAAAATCAGCCTTGAGAATTTAAGGAAAGTAAGCACTTTTTTTTTTCACCTTCATCACTTGATAGCAAAAAATTGGCCGATGGGCCGAACTAGAAAATATGCACACATTAAACGCCGATGTGAACTCTACATTGTCCCAAAGTTTCATCCTTGAGAATTTGAGGAAGGTCTGGCGGGCCTGGGCTCTTGATCTATAAGAAACATGACAAATTTATACCAGAAACAGAATCTCATTAATTTAAATAAAATGTAACATTCAAATGTTCAGATAGAAACGGTAGATCAAAGAGGACGCTATAATAAAAGTTATTAAGAGCAAAAACAAAACGTTTAAGCTACATTAAAAATATATTAATAGCGCACTAAATGTCTATGGAACGTTGATTTTAATATAAAATTTAGAATAAAGCGGCCGTTCAAGTGTGGACTTTGATATATTGTTGATGATTTCGTCGCGAGATTACCATCGGATCTGCGCAAGAGTACAGGAAACTAGAATATGGATCAACTGCGTCCGCTAGGGATGTGCTCGATATCGTACGTTAAAAATATTACGACCATCTTTCTACTTTATTAGTTACGATTTCATATTAAAATGTATGAAAGTTAGTCTACTATTTTCACGAAACCGAATCATATTTTAAAAGAAAGGCCAATTTATAGAATGTCTTTATGTAAACACAGCACTAAATCACTACAGTAATCATTTGACAAAACTTAACTATCCCTATTAATATTCCAAAACAAATGAATACCTCGCTTTGACCAATGAAACAACAGTAAATCAACGTTACTTTTCACAAAAAATAAATCAATACAAAATACACCTACGGGGCTATGTGTGTTATGTCCAACGAGGAAATATGTCTCATCACTATGTCCACGTTGATTAATTCCACTTTTATTTGTATAAGAATTAAACAGCTGGCAGAGTGTTTGATCCCGATATCCCGAGCGCGACGAAATGTCTCGACATATTTTTTCTTGACAGCGTGAAAATGCGACGAAAATATAATCGATCATAATCTTGGTGGAATCCGAATTGCGTACTAGCCGGTTATAAACGCTAGCCTATTCGGATAATACCTATAGCCATTTAAAAATGAACGTCGGCCGAATTCGTAATGCATACTGGCCAAAGCGCTTGGAATAATAGCCATTTAAAAATGAACGTAATACGTTTGGAATGACATAAATAATTTTCGGTCCACTGAAATCAAGTTACATCCATGAACCCATCATCTATCCATCAAATAAATTGGTCTACAATTTTTGCGCGGGAGGAATTGGGGAAAGTTTACACACGAGACTCCACTAAATAAAAAAAAAACATATTTATTGAATTTGTATAAGCACTGTAACACTTTTATGTAATGTAGTAATGTTGGATAACTGTATCAAATACATTCACGGTGGGTACACGCGTACATCGGTAAACATACTCTGTTTCCATCTGTTGCGGCACAAGTCATAAGCGAGTAGCTTTATGTACTGAATATACATACATTGCGAAAGGCAAATGCCAAATATTGTAAATCCTTTCTATTATAAAATTAAAATTCTAGAATGGTTTATTAGCATCTTATAATACTCGAAAATTGGAAGACCGGTAATGGCGTCCGTAAGGATTTGCAGTCTTGGCTGCTTCAACAGGCTACATGCCCCTACACCCCTGCTACTAACTGCACCTACACTTCTGCTACTGATAACTACAGCCCTGCTTTTTTTCAGCACCAATCATAACTACCCAAAGGGTGTCCGGACCTTTGTTTACTTAATTGATTTTGTGTTTCTTATGCAATACTTGTACACTATCTACACCGTGTTTCACTTAACACTAAAAACCTGAAAACAGTTTGTTCAGAATCGAGAGTAGAATCGATTGAGCTATATCTTGATGGGGGTAATATTTTTATTTAAATTAGTATTATTAGTTATTTTTTACGTGCCCATTCTATTGTACTCGTAATACAACATTGTGTATATCGCATTGCTAGAGGTTGTTTACCTTTTTTCTGTATTTAGGGGTATTAATACTGGCCGGTTACTTGGACGATTATTTTTACCGCTACTAGTTTGACGTTGTTTGTCAGTTTAATCTTAATGTTTATCATAAGTCATAACAAATTGAACTCGTACCTAATTACAACCCTGTCATTTTGAATATTGAGTTTATTTGCTTACTGCGATTACCTGTCCAATTTGAAGTTTACTGTGACAAAGCTTTAAAGTGTTTTACAGTGACATCTTAGCTGTCTATTGGTAAACCTTATGTCGTTGGAGTAACGTACACAAATAAATAGTCTTATGGTTTATGATGGTAGTTAGCAATTATTTTATTGAGTGTAGAGCTAAAAGTCAAGTAGAGCTGTACAGAAAATTAAAAATTCAATAAAAAAAAAAGTAACGATCAGATTAAAAGATGAATACTCTAGATGAGTTTAAAAAAATAAAAATCTGTTGGGGTGTCTGAGGTTTTGAGTGATACCGGAAACACCGTGTATGTGAGGTTGAGGTGTGCAATAAACACATCAATAGAGAATTGTATTGTATTATTGCGATAGACTGGCACCTTGATACCGACCCTTAGGCCTGATTTAGACGGGGTGCGAACTCACACGCTATTTTAGATACATTTCTGAATGTTAAGGTTACAAACAACTCAGCGCATCAATCAAATGCGCAATGTAATTTCCGATAGCTATTAGAATTATATTTTCCCCACCGTATCCTATGCCTTGCGCCCGCAGGAGTGACTGTGCGGTACCGCTACCGTTATTGCCGCGAGATGACCGTCACAATGTACCGAGAAAGGGTGCCAATAAATGTCCGTCAATTGGAATTCATAGTTGCCGATACAAATTTACGATGTCTTCTTACAAATAAAACTACTGATTTCGATTTTTAAAAGACCTATAAGTATTATATTTCTCAATTAAATTTTCAGTCACTGTTTTTGAGTATACGTAAGTACTTAAGAAACAAAATTGTCTTTAGACATTAATTTACACTGATATAATGAACGAATAGTAAGATAACAATTTTTCTTTCACCCGTAAATGAAGTGAGCACAATCCTTCTAGTAGGTTTAAAAGTTACATTTGAACCGATGAACATCACAAATTTAAGGGTTAATACCTATTACAAATCCACAAATTACCAAATGAACTAAGTTAAACCCAAAGTAGGCAAATTTCTGACACATCCACCATACAGTTCACACCATCCCCTTGAGTCAGCAAAACTGTATCGCTCGACAATCGTAATATCTGTCAGTAATTGTAAACAGACATACACCATCAATCTTCACCCTTGTTCTAATTCCAACTAGGAATGTACTAACATCATCAATCTTTGTATAATTTTAGAGCGACTGTGACATAATCGTTTTTAGGGTTCCGTAGCCAAAATGGCAAAAACGGAACCCTTATAGTTTCGTCATGTCCGTCTGTCCGTCTGTCCGTCTGTCCGTCTGTCACAGCCGATTTACTCGGAAACTATAAGTACTACAGTGATGAAATTTGATGGGAATATGTGTTGTATGAACCGCTACAAAATTATGACACTAAATAGTAAAAAAAAAGAATTGGGGTGGGGCCCCCATACATGTAACTGAGGGATGAAAATTTTTTTTTTCGATGTACATACCCGTGTGGGGTATCAATGGAAAGGTCTTTTAAAATGATATAAAGTTTTCTAAAAACATTTTTCTTAAAGTGAACGGTTTTTGAGATATCAGCTCTCAAAGTCGTAAAAGTATGTCCCCCCCCCTCTATTTTTATAACTACGGGGTATAAAATTCTAAAAAAAATAGAGGTGATGCATGCTAATTAACTCTTTCAACGATTTTTGGTTTGATCAAAGTATCTCTTATAGTTTTTGAGATAGGTTGATTTAACTGTAATTTTGGTTAAGTTATTGTGCTGCTACGGAACCCTTTGTGCGCGAGCCCGACTCGCACTTGGCCGGTTTTTATAAAAGGGCCGAAGTGAGACGAATGCCAAAACCCTCCGCCACGACTCTGGCTTCGCGATTTTTGACACGACTCTTGTTTGATTAAAAATTAAAATTTTGAAAAAACCCCGACCGCGACATAGTGGACCGATTTTCATAAAACATGGCTAAGAACACTCCCGACTAACTCAGCTTTCAGACAAAAAAACTAAATCGAAATCAGTTCATCCGTTCGGGAGCTACGATGCCACAGACAGACACACACACAGACAGACAAACAGACAGACAGACACACACACAGACAGATACGTTAAACTTATAACACCCCGTCGTTTTTGCGTCGGGGGTTAAAAACAAACCAGCTCTTTCTACAGTTCCCTAAACATAAAAAAAAACAATAATTAATTCATAACTTCATGCCGAATTAAACGGAAGAGTCATAAAACAATAGAACCACTAAATTATCAGACTTTAATTTATTTAGAAACAAAGCAAATAGATTTAGCTCCTCTAATTAATTTTCTTCTAAAACTAATACGAGTTTTTGTCCGTCATTTTAATTACGAACAATAAGCAGATGCAAATAGCTACATATTTTACGATTTCATTCATTTAGCACTCATCCGTTTCCAAAAAGCAATAACATCACCCCGCCCACAAATATCAAAGTCTCTTCTAATCAATCAACTTTAGATGAACTCTCCTCAGACAAAAACAAATGGGCAAAGCTCGGCCAGAAATCGAATTAACCACGAGCCAGTTTAGACACCAATTAAACCTCTAACAAAAGCTATCTTCAATGAGATGAAAAAAATTTGATAGATCAACTCTTTAACCTAATCTATCATCAGCAACTTACCAGTCAAAAATCAACCATATACTCTTAAACATGTGGTTAAAAAATGGAGGATGTGTCGGATGTTTTAACGCCTAAGAAACTTGAGAAGGCTGTTGGCACAACATCTTATATCGATTAAACAGATAATTAATCACAGGAAATGAATCCGAATGAGATGTTATTAGTTATACCACACTCGCTATTAACAAGTGAAACAATAGGTGTGGACATACATCGTGATCATTTTGGATTACAATAATTATTGGAATTTGGATTAAGATGAAATTTAAAAAGTTACGTAGGTACAGTATGGTCAATGAAATGTCAACTTTACTGTGATTGTCGACACGACAAACAATGCCTTTTATTACGATGTATGTTTTTTGACACATTGTTTGTATGTATTGCGTTTTAGGAGCTAAAAAAATATGTTTTAGTTAAAGATTATTAATCTAGGTACCTTCAAATTGCATGTTGAGTGTTATGAATTCTAATCGATAGTTCATCTAAGTTATCAGTCTCTTATAAGTATCAATAGCTTGATTAATATAACCTAAATAGAAGCATCCTGTACAGCGATCGCTCCGAAGCCGATCAATCAGCTGCTAACGAGCATCGTAGTAACCCCTTCCCCCCTTTACTCCCACCCCCCACTCATTCACTCGCTTCATTATAAGCCTTTTACATTTTATTATCCTGGGCCCGGTACAGTGCAACGCTAATATTGTTATACGCCTTATCTGAACTAATATTGTCAGTTGACAAACCTCACGGTGTATATCTAGTTCGTATCTTAATACTGTAACAATACTGAGCATTGAGCTTTGTGGTAAGATTGTTTACAATACCATTTGAATTTTGAGTTTTGGGTATCAAATCAACCATGCATCAGTCAAGGAATTTATAAGTACCTTATTAACTTGATTTTTTTATATTTAAATAGGTACCTATTTTAGTGTATACCTACAAGTTTCAGCATTTTTAAAGTAAATAATTACATCAATTTCAGTTGATTATGTTTATAAGGCATGAATCAGATTCACCCCATAACCTTTTTTATGGTTAAGAGCTACAAAATATTAGTTCCGTAGGTATAGTTTACTCGTAGGTATCAAATAACAAATGCCGCGCTCTTAAAACTAATTAAGAGTATTAAATTTGCATTTCCAATTAGGCCATAAAAACCAAATTGATTAGTGACCACCAAGGTAACACTTGATTAACATTTAACATCATTTGTCTCTGCATTAAACGTCCCAAAAAAATGAGAATTTATTTTTAATCCGCATGAAGTATGAAGCATTGACATATATATTAATTTGTAAGGACTTGACATAGTCGCGATATGATGCGAGCTAAGCAAGCAATTTATGCGAGCAACCGCGCGCTCTATGCGTATAATCATCAGCCGATCGCATTGTAGCGTTTCGCTAAGGCGCATTATTTAAAATATAGTTTTGTGGAAATTATATGAATTGGCTTGTCCCTACTTTTGAAATCTTTGGCATGAAGACGAAGACAGAGTGCGGAGGAGGCGTGGCGGGGAACTTTCATTACTCATTCGAGTAATAAATGATAAAACATTATTAATAATACGAGATCATCGTGATGTGCGCACACTTAGACGTAGCAGACAGCCAGACACACACATGCCTACATATGTGGCATTAACTAATTAAAAGATTGACTTTAGTTTAGGTTAAGTTAGCTTAAATTAATCAAGGTAATACTTCGCAGAATATGAAAATTTAAAACTTTTTAGGCTGGGGATAGTTACATAAAAGTAAACGTCAGCCAAAAGTTCTCTTCTCTACTACATCCTACCTATTATCAACTTTGCTATTTTTTCATAATTAAGTATAAAAGATATTCTGTAAGCATGGATTTTAACAAGTATAGTTATTTAGACATCTATCCTATCTATTGCAGCTTATATACGTATTTTTCAACTATATCAACTATACTTTTAGTTAATTAATGTCAATATACTGTAAATGCACATACTTGCACGTATAAAATCAGTGCAGCATTGAATTTACAACGAAAAAAAACCGCGAACGGCGTCGAAATCCGTTGTGTAGCGATTAGTTTCCTTATCTCTGGCGCGTAATAACAACCAGAAGTTTATTGAGCATGCTCCGAGGTGATAAATTGAATAATAATTTATTCCGAACGAGATAAGCAGGCCCGATCGCGAAGTGTGATACTCTCAACGTGTAACGGCTGCCGATTACACCGACACCTTTCAATACTTTTCTCCCGCACCATGTTTCATCGTTATGGAATAGTAGCATGGGGACAACTGGGTGACGGTGAAGTCACTGAGAAATCGCACGTTAGTATAAAAACGATTACGGATCGGAAGGCTGAAAGCATATGTACCTACGCATGTTCATATGCGATTTCTCATACACCAAATGCGGCTCGATGCTGATAAGCTGTGATTTCACCCTTAGTAAGATTTTTCTCGTTTTTGGATCTATCTAGTCCGCCTGCTAGACCGCCTGTTGTCTGCCTCTATTTATAATCATTTGTTTTGTCTCCGCTGTATCTTTTGCTGAGGTGTGCCAATAAAGAGTATTCTATCTATCTATCTATCTAGTACGGAAATTGCTACATAATTTTACAAATAAAAAACCTTTCTAACTTTATTGGCTATTACATATCTATTACTGCTGTAACAGTGGATTACTACTGGTAGGTATTTAAATCTCTAAGCTACTTTAAGCGCCTCTTATAGATAAGATTACCTGGTAGGTAACTTAAGCGGTAATCTTCCATAGTTAGCAAATGTTTTGACAATCAATTCAAGATGGAACTTGCGAATAGTTTAAACGACTGTGTACATATATAATATAATAAAATATGTAGGTGTCATGAACAAGTGGGAAGACTATAAAACAGGTAGTTAAATTTATTGTGAACATTTGGATGCGGTGTGACGTACGCCCCCAATTCACAACCATTCAGTTTCAATTACGCATCAGGCCACAGAGCGGGTGGATGCGGCACACCCTCTGATGAAGCTATTTGCTCCTTTTTCATATACAAACTTTGCACATAATACCTGACTATTACAGTAAGAAACTAACAATAATGGCGCTTTCGATTTCATATCTTAGTAACTCCACGAAGGAAATTAAACATTTGAATTTACAACTAATTGAATTTAGATTTTGCAATAATCATAAATTAATAAACGACAAGCAAATATCAATAAAGCAACCGTTAAAACTAGATATTTGATTGCGTCGCTTTTTAGTATAATAAATATGGTGATATTAATAACGGTGGTGTAACAATGAGTATTGATTTGACTAACAACTAGGCGGTTCAGAATCAACATGATCTATCTAGCGACAATCATGGCGCCATTTACAACGGAGATCAATTAATGCTAGAAAGAGAAGAAAGATGAGAAAGTTGCGTGTGCGAGAGAGACGTACGACTTATCAATCATGCGCCTGCGCACGATCTAAACGCTCGCGGCGATCGAGCGATCTCCCGCTTAATTATTTCTATTATGATATTTAAAGTATAATGATCACCTTAGCGCATGGCGAATTCCCACACTCGTTGCAGTGCAGCCTTAATTAATACGAAGTGAAAATAATAAACGAGCGAGCGTGCGATATGGACGCAATATGTTTTAGTCGTTAAGTGCATTATAACGATTTCAGTCGGGTTTATTTATTTTTATTATAAAGGCGTTGAATAATACGCCATGTTGGCCACAAGAAATTACCTTTTTTTATGTTGGGTATGGAGTAATTATCCTATAACTTTTGTGTATATTATATAGCGATAACATGCGTTTTACTCAGTCAACCAATATTATGTACATAACAAGGCATGTCTTGGTAGGTAGTATATTTGACCGAAAAAGATCAGGGGCCCGTTTCTCGAAAGGTACAAGTCTTGTATTACAAGTGCGCGAACTGTTAAATCGTATGGGTTGTCATGGAAACACACTTGTAATACAACAAGCCTTGTACCTTTCGAGAAACGGGGCACTGGGGCCCATTTCTCGAAGCTACAAATTACAATTCACAAGTGGTTGTCAATGTCTAATATGACAAGTTGGAAAGAGACTTCCGCTTGTAACTTGTAACTTTCTGTTTTGAGAAAATGGGCCCCTGGACTGCATTTTTTCACGAATACACAAACTTAAGTACATACACTTAATAATTAGGAATACCAGCTATTAAAAGAGCAACCGCAATAAATAATAACTTATTTTAACTGACAGAATATCTTCTATGTATAATGCTGAAGCTTAATGATAATCCAAACTTCATTACTGACGAGTTGACGACCGGTCTGGCTCAGTCGGTAGTGACCCTGCCTGCTAAGCCGCGGTCCTGAGTTCGAATCCCGGTAAGGGCATTTATTTGTGTGATGAGCACAGATATTCGTTCCTGAGTCATGGATGTTTTCTATGTATATAAGTACCTATTTGTATATTATATATATCATTGTCTGAGTACCCACAATACAAGCCTTCTTGAGCTGACCGTGGGGCTCAGTCAATCTGTGTTTTAAGAATGTCCTATAATATTAAAAAAAAAAACACAATTTGATTGCAACTACCATCTTGCACGTTCGGATTAAAACTGAAGACTTAAATCAGATTATAAACAAATAAAACCATGCAATAAAATAATAAACATCAATTTTATCACGAAACCACCGTTTACTACCTACACATCCACGCAGCTTTATCCCCTTGATTTATTTATGTGAATATAAAATAATAATACTTTATTCGTTCCTAATATCTTCTTCTGGCAGTCTGATCCATCATCAATCACACGATCTTATCATCTGACCACCGATCTCCAGAATATAAAACCGTTTTACTATACGTACTTACAATAGCACTGATGCAGACCTATATTAAATTTATGTCCGATCACCAGAAATCAAAGAACTCTGATTTAGAACGACTTACAAAAACAGACGTGTCAGTTCAAACTGGTTGATCGTATCATTTCAATCGTCGATGATCGTGAATGAAGCATTTGAACTAATGATAAATTACAAGATATATAAATCGTTGCAGAGAATTAATCAAAGTTAAAGACAACAGGTTATGCTTGTGGGAAACTCACCTCGTTTCTGCATGAAGGAGAAGAGGTCATCTAAGAATTCCTTCCGTTGGGGGTCATCGCTGATTTCGTACAACTGTAACAACGAAATTCATCACATCAGGACATGTTTACAGTACAATTCTAATCCTAAGTTAGGAGCATCTATTCATAGTATTCATGTGCAAGACCATATGAAAAGGTTGCAGCTGGTCGCAAAAAATTGGCGCCACCGGTATTATGCTAGCTGTGAGCGCACCCTTTGTAAATAACGGACAACCGCTAGGTCTTTCAAATTATGGCATGTTCGAGTAAACTGATCCTTTGGCACACTTTTGTTGTCATTTGACGTACGAGTATGTACACGTTGTGTGGTGTTTTATCAAAATCTAACAATATTAAGTAATCTGCGATCGCTCGTTAACATTAGTGCTCCCACATTGACGGTTGTAAAATTTTAGGCATATGTTTGTTGTTTTGGCATAATGCAACAGACACAGCGTTAAACACAATGATTAGTATCGCACGATGCTGTACATATAACATTTTATATCAGCTAATGTAAGAGTACCATGATTTCTGTCTAATTAGCTCTAACTAAAAGCAGACTCTCGCTAAGTACCTAACGCTCATAAAAGTCACTAAGATTTTTAACGGTTCCCTTAGATACAATATTTCCCTACTGTAAAAATAGTAATAATGAACGTATTACTTGTGGGAAAGTGACATTGCTCCTTCAAAACACCTAATGTTATGCGTAGCATTGCGCATACGCAACAGAGCGCAGTGACCACGTGCGCCCGCATGTCCGGATACAAAATGCTCTGACATAGGAATTGCATTACTAGATCGAATTGCTGTATTGTCATGCGTAATGCTCAACTAACTACGAGAACATGTATAACGACTTGAATATTCTAATTTGTAGTATGTCAACAACCCCAAACATTTACTAGGTATGTTATTTATAATTTTTGACCGGCATTTTAGGCATTAGTGCCCAGCGGAAGACGATGAGGCATCTTACTTTTCTCTGTTTTACCCGCTGTGGCTAAAACATATTAAACCGAATTTAACCGTACCTACAATTGAAAAGTTCAGAGGTACAGTCAGCCAAAAAGTGGTTTACCACTTTTCGACCTAATGTGTTAAAAATAGAGTCGAAAAGTGGTTTACAACTTTCTTGGCAGATTGTACCTTTGTCTAAAGAAACAGACATACAAAATTGAAATGCATTCCGAAGGCAAAGAATGTGAGGACAAACATAGAAACACCAATGACTAGGTATTTTCATGATATATAGATGATTATAAGTACGGGATTATTATTATTATGTCCCTATTGTGTCCCACTGCTGGGCAAAGGCCTCCCCTTCTTTCTCCATTCTTCTCGATCTTGAGCTAAAACTGGCCAGTCTGTCAAAAAGGAGTCCAAGTTATCCCGCCATCGCCGGCGAGGTCTGCCGGATCCTCTGTTCGACTCATGGGGCTCCCATTCCGTGGCTATCTTGGCCCACAAGTCATTCGGCATACGGCAGACATGTCCAGCCCAGTCCCACTTTAACTTGGCCGCTTTTCGAGCTACATCAATTATCCGAGTTTTTGAGCGCAGCGTGGTGTTTCGGATTCGATCCCTCAGTTTCACACCTAATATGCTGCGCTCCATAGCTCTCTGGCAAACCCCGAGTTTGGACTTCTGAGCTTCCGTCAAAGACCAAGTCTGTGCACCGTAAGTGAGGACTGGAAGTATGCACAATATGAGCCTACGTTTAAGTGACAGAGTAGGTCTCCCTTCATGAGGTGTTTCATTGACCAATAGCTTTTCCAGGCGTTGTCGGTCTAAGTACGGGAAAGATAGAAAAACTTTAAAGCACAATTGGCATTAAAGAAATCTTTGCCGATTAATGGAACATTGTGCTGTTATTAAACAAAACGATGAAACCAGGTACATGATCAGTCGCCAGCACTAACACAATAAGTCTGTAAGCGCTTCAAGAAGAACAGTAGAGGTGCAAATTGCTAAATGTGAATTCTTGGAAACAATGGCTATAAAACTCGTATAAACAGGGTCGATAAGCGCAGATGTAGGCACCCCGAGAAGCGTGTCATTGGGCATAATTACGCCGATTTCCGGCACTTAAGTGCAACACGTACAGATAATGCGTGCATCACTTACTGAACGATAAACGTAACGACTGCGTCCAATGACGTAGGTGTATGAAGCCCTTTAAAAGGCGACAAAAGGTTTTAAGTAACTGTTACAAAAATCGACTGTTTAGCAACATCTTATCAATACTAATATTATAAATGGTGATATGTGTGTGTCTCTTTGTTTGTCCGTCTTTCACGGCAAAACGGAGCGATGAATTGACGTGATTTTTAAAGTTGAGATATAGCTAAAAGGATGTAAAGTGACATAGGCTTCTTTTTGTCTCTTTCTAACCCCCCACTTCCATAAAATGGGTGTTTGAAGTTTGTATGAAGCATTCCGCAATCTTCGGATTACCGCGAGCGAAGTCGCGGGCAAAAGATAGGTATTCATATTTCCTGGAATTTGGTCACATACAGATAATCCGTTCAGTACTTACTGAACTATAAACGAACGATCATTGACTAAATGACTAACTTCCAATGACGTAGAGGCTATGTATACAGCCATTTGAAAGACTTGAGGACATAAGGCTTCAAATAACTAACACATTATAATCAACTGTTTTTTTTTTTAATTTTTAGTGCTTGCACAATCATATAGTATGACGGAAGACTGATGCGAAAGCTTATCAAATAAAAATCCGGCTGATATCTGAAAACAATTACAAGTGCGTAAAAAAGGAAGTTCGAAACGAGTGGCGATAAATTAAAACAAGACCGAAGGGAGTGTGTTAAATCGACACGAGTTACGAATTTCCTTTTCGCACGTGTATCGTACGACGTTTTTCAGTACAGATGAGCCTCCGAAGTTTCGACCTGGCATATAATGAACCACTTCTCGAACTAGTGCGTAAAAAAAACACCATCTGTACTGAAAAATTAGTTTCGTATTGCCGTAGGTAGACATTTGATCGCCGTGCGATGATTCAAACAGATCGAAATAGAATAATAAATGCCAACTAATCTATCTATTAAATCAGCTTCATAAAATATTTGGGGCTTACAAAGTTGCGGTTTACGTAGTTATTTAAAAATAAAAGTATTAAAAACAAACCATATTCATGTCATTCGTTGTTGTATCTGACGTACATTGAACTTAATCCTAATTGAATTGAAACAAAAGATTAACTGCTTGACAGCTAATCAAGCTACAGGTAAAATAATGTCGCTGTATTTAAGCTTAACCGTTTGTCTTTTATTTAAGTAATGTCTTTAATGTTTTGTAATAATCAGAATTACTAATGCTATTGTTTAAAATCGATACGAAATTTTGAATATTCCTGTGACTCAGATCCTTTCAATAATAGACAAAGGCCTTTTGTAGTTTTCCAAGAAAATAATGACACGAAATATGAATATCATGGTCGTGTCGCGAAGACGTCATTGTCAAATCCGATCTGATATCATACGTTTGGAGAAGAGGAAAACCGTTAAACAAGCATGTAAGGTTTCCTTCTAAGGCTGTGCTTAATATATGTGAATTGAGCGACAAGCGGACAAACGGGTAGATACCAAAATGTATTTAAAAGATATTAAAGCATCAAAACTAAAAAGCGAAAGTTATTGCACCCCGGTTGGACATTTTCACAAATTGTTGCGGACGAATCCGGTAGCAGTCAAAAAAACTACAACTTTGACAAAATCATTTGCCTTAATGTCAACGTCTTCTTTCTTGATAAGGCATTTTCCAAAATTCGCCATTAAATAGTAGATTATTTCCCAACCCACCTAAGATATATGATTCCATATAAATATAGTTCCTATGTCTCAAAAATAATAACCAACGCTTTCGAAAGTTATTGCACCCCGGTTGGACATTTTCACAAATTGTTGCGAACGGATCCGGTAGCAGTCAAAAAAACTACAACTTTGACAAAATCATTTGCCTCAATGTCAACGTCTTCTTTCTTGATAAGGCATTTTCCAAAATTCGCCATTAAATAGTAGATTATTTCCCAACCCCACCTAAGATATATGATTCCATATAAATATAGTTCATATGTCTCAAAAATAATAACCAACGCTTTTTCAGTTTCCCGCTCCCCGCTCCGTTTACCGCCACATCCTGCGCGATGTATCCGAGCTATAACACGGCGCGCGGCGCCCTCGATCAAACACCTCTATTTGCATTGCAGACATTACATCGGGCACTTAGCCGTACGGCGAACTGGGCCGTGGACGACAACGAAACGCCATTCGACGCTTCCTGTTTCCGGCTGATATATTTAAATAAGACGACAATGGACGCAATCGGGTCAAAGACAAAAGCTTTTATTTAAATCGCAATTTGTGGAAGTGGAAATTTAGGTGTTCTTCATTTCAGGGGTAATTTACTTTGCGTCTGGCTCTCAGGCATCTAGGCTGGTTGCAGTCTATACCGTGTCCTACTGCTGGATAAATATACCTACCTTGTGTTAATTTTTTATTGCATAGCTCTACTTTGCCGAATCCGGACTAATCCTATAGCTTACCCTCTGTGTTGGAAGGTCAGATGACAGTCACTTTCGTAAAAACTCGGTACCTATTAGTTGCCAAAGCGAACCCCGGGAATGAGAAGGAGAACTCTGCCGCTGTGCTGTAAATAATTCCGAAAAAACGATGAGCCACTAAACGTATTGTTTAACAAATACCGGCTACTCCTCAAACAGTTCTTAACCCTTCCAATAGTTTTAATTTAAATGAAACACCGATTCATAATTGGTCCGTTTTTTACTATCCGGCGCTAATCGAAAACGTTCTCCCTCGTGATAAATCGCGGCGAGCCGAGCGGACAGTGACGATCGCGAAGATTGATGTCCGAACGCCGTTCGAACTACTCCCTTTGAAAAGAACTAACTTGTTTGGTCCTTAGTTCACATAAACCCTTTTTAAATGAGTGAACTACGAGTCAAGCGAACAAGCGGCTCTTGACTCCATACCACTGACGACAACTTATCTGCATCATATTTAGCTTAATATGCCTTGTTTTGTTCTTGTTCAAATAGACTTCATTAAAATAAAAAATAAATAAAAAAAATAGACTTCATTACTAGGTGTATTTTGCCACTTTTACTCTTAACATTTGATGTTCATCATGTGGAAACACTGTTACACATTTATTTTGTCACATAGCATGCGAACTACCCCGAATCTGTGTCCCTTAAAATAAAATATTTTGAACTAAAAATAACAATATAACAATTAACTATTGAAGCGAACTTAATAAAGAGGATTATCAACACCTTTGTAACAACATGTACTGCACTTACAATTAAAAAGTGTTCAAGATGGCGCAACAGCTCCATAATTGATAAATTACCATAAGAAGCGGCGCGAACAACTTAGCGTTCACCCGATTTATGACTCACAAGAACTATGAGTCCCGATGTGAACATTTCCCGGGCAAATTGTATGAAAATACAGGAATATTATCATAACAGGGTCGGTATTGTCGCCCACCGGCCCGTCAATATTTGAATCACAAAACTTGTCGCTAAGCCGAGTAATCTCCATTGTGCGTCGCCAATTACCGACTCTCCCCTTCCGCCTGAATAAATCAAATATTAAACCATAGGATGCAACGGGCTTGGGAATAAAAAGTGACCTAGTGTCATTGTGATGTAAGCTATGTGAAAAATATACGCGCGTGGCTGCTTCTGAAATACCGCACACATGTTTCGGTATTAGTTTGTAAACAAAACATTATTCTTTTTCACTATTTTCCAACGTTCTTAAGAATGTTCTAGACATATTTGTTCTGCAAGTATCTTTATAATCACTACTTTGACTTAAATGACTGTTTTTGCATGCAATTAACGTCTATCAAAGCAATAAATACAACAACGAAATATTGCGCACAAGGCTATCTCGATCGACAATGTAAACCAATTGTTATTAAGTTTATGTGTAAATGTATGCACATTGCTGATTTTACGAGTTATAGGCAAGACAATAGCAATCATCGTGGAAGCATGTCATCGAGTGACCGCATACTGCGCACGTTTTATCCACATATAATTGTTCAGCGTATGTTTTATGGGTTTGCATGTAACTTTAAAATTGAATACTGAAAATATACCTTGATCTACATAATAACTTATTACAAGGAAAATCACGCTCTTCATCTGCCTACTCTAAAGACATACAATATGTCGTATCTGGACAGTTCCTTTTCTTTAGTACAATATTTGTTGCCTAGGTATATGAACCTTTAAAACAATAAAATTATTTGCAAATATAATTACGAGAATATCAAAGAAGTACTTTTAACTATTCCATAATTGCAATAAAGCTTGATATTTAAATTTGTTTTTTATGATGCAGAAACGTCTGCGAGCGATATATTTTTAAATTAACCCTTGCCTTGCCAGAGGTCGCAGGTTCGAGTCCTGCCGGAGGTGTGAATTTTTCCATTTTTCCTTTAGTTTAAAAATATGCAATATCGCTTGATATTTACTTTTTTAAGCCGATTATTAGTCATTGCTCCACGAACTGAACTCGATCCTGTCGAAGTTCTACCACAGTTCTATCGCAGTAGTTCTATAACAGTAATTGACAACAGATGTATCACGAATGAAATAAATCAAGCCGACAACGTTGAATCGCGGCTAAATAGGACAAGGTGTTTGTATTATTATTGAAAACGTTTAAATTTGACACAGACGTAGGCGACCGTTCTGATAGACTATTGTGTTGGGACTTAGATCGATTCGCGCTTGTTTTTATTGTTCATTGGCCTTCGTTATGTAGGTAATGCGAATATAGATGCTTGATAATAAACACTTGTACAGATATTTATGGTCTTACATAAACTATATTTATAATTACTTATTATTTACCGTTTAATAATCAATATGTCTATTAAGACTACGTACTAATTTCACATTCGAATGTTGTTCGAGTGCAATGAAAAAATGTCGCCAAAGAATGGTACCGAAGAATTATCTGTCAGAATAAATTGAGCTTTTATTTTGACTAGTTCCATTAAAACGTTAATTTCTATGTGTACCAGCAAGATTTACATTGTGCATAATTTCCATGTGTGGACAAGCGATTCTGCTAAATAACTTTTAAGACAGACGTGGTCTGGTGCCCTCTGAGGAATGGCCGCGCCGCAAGACAATTTCAAATTGCTAGCCATAATTCAGCCGCGCAATAAGAGGGTAGATTTATAAATAAGCTCCGAGAATCCTATCTGAGGTAAGTAATGCTGCACCGATATGGAAATCATGGAAATTAAATGGGATGGATAAAGTTTTACTACAACTGCCTTAGTAAATATTAAGTCTTATCGCTGAGCTTTCATCAGAATGCATTCATATAAATTTAAATAAAACCAGTTTGAGACAGAATTCTAAAATACTTTAAAATATTATTTCAGAAATATAAATTAAACAGGTGTGTACGTATTCAACATTTATGTCACTGTAAATGGGGTATTGACTTGAAAATAAAAAGAACTTGAGGCTTTCTTAAAAATTACATTTTCAAATATACATAAAAGAAAACTATCTGGTGTTTCGGGTGTCCATGGGCGGCAGTGATCGTTTAGCATCAGGAGACAGCTCGTTTGCCTCCTATCCCATAAAAAAATTCAGTTTAAACAAATACTTGGCAAGCTTACCAACAGCTTAATAATAGAAGTAGAGTTTGATTTGCATTGTTGCATTACGTACCCATGCAATTTTCAAAAACATTAATTTCTCTATAAAAGCCAGCCCTTCTATGGTTGCGTAAACAGTGCGCTTTTCCATTTTCCACATCCTTATATTCCACATAAGGTAAAACTGTCACTGATCGACTCGCTAATACACAATAGATACCGTTCTATCACATTTATTGACAAGGACTTAAGATCGAAAGCAGCATCTACTGGGACACTGTCAGTGGTACTTTACCTTACAGTGTAAGTTTGTAAGTTTTCCATCAACAGTTAATAGCCATCGTAAACTATGCGTGCGCGTCGCGTCGTGTCAAGCGACTTGATAAGTCGACCTATTTTGAATATCGCTATCGTCAGGTAATAACACATTATAATTGCGAACCGCCTGTCTTTTGTGGAAATGGTAATTATTATGAAATTGTAATGGATAAGGTTAGAATTTCTGTTGAATAATATATTTTGTAAAATGATTTTTGTTCATGAGTTGACTGCAAAAACGATCAGTATAGGTATAAGTACTTAAATTGAACCATGAAAAATTGAAAGGGTCATAATAATCTACACTAACTCACCCGTTTGAATCTCATACTTTGACGCCAATTTCACTTATACCTATAGGTATATTAAACTTTTTACCTATATTAAACTCTGTATTATTGATATTATATGTTAGAGTCCAAGACTCACTTTAGGTCATCGCGCCAGCAGAGTAAGTAAACTTGATATTCATAATCCAATTTGATGAATATGTTTTATTACAAATCTCAAAACCGGTAGTAGTACTTGTAGTATATTTGAGCCATTAATATTCTATATTTACACATTTTACAGGCCACTTATGTTCCTTTATAACCGGGCTTCATGAAATCCTCCATAGATCTAGTTTAATATGTTCTCACTGTAATAAACTTGTAGTTTCTGTCAAATTGGTACAGTTACAACTGAGGTGCCAGTAGCATAGTCCTAACTGGAGTAGTAATAAGGTAAACAAACAGTAGCGCGTGGTACAAGTCACTAGCGTCATCTTACTAGGCAAAAATGTACTAATCTAGAAATCAAGAAACGAAAAGGCATTCAGCAATAATAGTGTATCTATACATATAATATGTATAATCTACATATATCGATTTTAAATAATAATATACCTCTAAGTAAGTTTTCAACCAGAATTTTCAGCTGTCATATGACTAAACAAGGGTGCCAAAATTAATAGGACTTGTTATGCCGCGCGCCTTGATTCGTATTTTCATGCTATTAAAAGTTAGATTTGACAATTTGCGCGTCATCGTGAATCTCTCTCAACTTTAGAGCTCTATTACAACAGTTAGGTATGTTGTGCATATACCCGTTTATGGTAAATGATAAACGAGGGTTGAACTAGTATGCAAAATGAATAGTCTACAAAAGAGATAGAAGTACCAGTACCTAGAGTGAAATATTTAGTATAAGCAGCTATAGGTAACTGTGAAATTTTGTCACCGATCCCGTCTAATTCCGCCATATCCTCTAATTTAAACCACGTGGCTCAGTTTAAACACAAAGTGCGGAGGGGGCGTCGGCCCCGAGACAAAGGCACGATTGATACAAGTCAATGTCCAGTGTCGAAACCTGGTGGATTTCACTTATAGGCAAAGTCGAGCCTCCGCCGTAATAGTGTGAATATGGAATCGATCTGTTCAGGTTATTGACTTTAGGAAAACTGAAGAACCGACGAATGATACATTTTTAAAGACCTTTGGAGGTATTTGTGTTGCCATCTAGTTAGTATTTTATGACGATTGTGAATTACGTTATGGGGTACTATGGTATGGGGTAGGTATTAAGTTTTTAATTTTTTTTATATTTTTTGTGCCTTTGATGTTAGATACTTAGTATTAAAATTTGTGCAAAATCTATATGCGATATGATACGGCAAGTTAGATTGTTATTCACAATAATTTGTTTTTTATTATTTACTTAAAGGTCTACACCAATCTACAGTTGCTACAAAGAAATAATTACTTTTATATGCTAGCTTTAGTAAAGTAATTTTACCCGCATTTGCGTCTTATTTCACCGTCTTATGTTCAAATACCTATACGTATAAGGAAAAAGCGCGGATCGACAAACAAATCTACTGCCTAATCGATAATCATCGGATGGCGCCAAGCAACAGATAATACGATTGTTTACCCTCAAATGTTTCAAATTAATGGCTCGATTAATAGACCATTTATTAGTTTATATCGATATGATAACGTTCTCAGAATCTTTTGATGAACTTTACACATAATTAAGGCAATCTAATTAATATTCGGCGGCGGCCAATTTGATGATTTCGAAAGTCCCTCGAATAGGATAGGACTTTTTATTTATTTTTTGGCTGATAGGAGCTATTAGTGGCTCTAAGAAAACGTAGTCATATAGGTCCACATTTTTTTAAAGCATTTAATTACAGTATAGCCTTTTGTATTATGTACAATGAAACAATTGAATATTTGTTTATTACTTAGAGTGGCATAAATGTCTGACTTTAAATAGCTACTACTTTTGATTTATGACAATAAAACTTATTGGAAACTAGGTACATCTAAACATCAATACAGTCGAGTAGCCAATCAATATGTACCTAAGGAAATTCAATTTATATTCCCATCGATTTTATGGACTTTATGTTCACTTTGCCGATAAAACTAAATAAGTTAGATGTGGTTGTCTAAAACAGCACGTTGGGCTTCTACAATGAGATTACCTATATCGTTTTAGAATACGTCATTCAATAGCGTAAGCGTCACGGAAAATGTCATTGTATGGCGAAAGTGTAGAGCGCCCTCATACGACGTACGGTTACATACTAGAACCAAAAATGACATACATTTTCCATAACGGTTACGGTGTCGAGTAGCGTATATTGCGTGGAAATCTCATGGTAGAGGGTCCATCTTGCAACAATAACAATGCGAGATTGATGGGTAATCTCTGGTTGTTTATATCATATCCAACTCATTGCGTGGAAACTACAATACTTATCGACAAGTTTCTATAGTTTTCTAAATATTTTGACGTCAGTAGAGGCATTATTTGTATGTAGCACTGACGCCGTGGCTTGCGGCGAAGGTCGCGCGATGGTCGCGCGACGGCGATGCGACGCATACGAAATCAAACCTTATCGATATCGAAGTATCAGACGCGACGGCGACGGTCGCGCGACCGTCGCCCACGCAAGACACGGCGTGAATCGTGTATTTAGAATCTTTTGTGGTTGATCCTAAGATCATAGAATTAAACGAGATTATTGACCACTGCCATTCGATAGTTGAAGTCGACATAAAATATACACCTTGACATTTTTTTACTGTAAGATGGTAAAATAGAGAAACAGTTACGGATGTATTCAATACCATGTAAAAAAGGGGAAAAGAATTAAAACAAATACTTAAATAGGTAGTTCATTTTAACAAGGGTTTTATACCTACATATTCATATAGTGGCAGATTTGTGTGTGCGTGTGGTAAGTACCTACCGAATGGTGACCACCCCTGTGAATTATTCCAGACAGTGCGTAATCGACAAAAACAATGAGAGGTGGCCATCAACGCATGATCACAAGGACCCATTCGACCAAGAAGAGACAACAATCGTTTTTTTTTTTAAATATGTGTAAGAACGTTTTTTTTTACTGATTTTTGGTAGCTTAAAAGGTAGAGCGAGATGAACTAACTTGGTAGCAACCTAGAAACTAGCAATTTTGGTAGCATAGACAAATGCATTTATAATTTCAAAAGTAAAACTCGTACTCAACGCACGATCCGGGATATAAAAATCACTGCAAACTTAGCTTGGTTTGACTTTAAAGAAGCAGCTTGTCAGTTCTCCGGTAGGTTAGTAGACTATGATGTTAACACTTTTTTACTTCTTAGTGACAGGCCGTTACGTTACCGTCTGGCAGACTGAACATCAGTGCGCCCCTTCAAAAGTGTGTTTCCAACTGAATTAGGTAATTTTGTTCTTAAATGTAATTTTAGCTACCATATTAAAGCAATTACGAATTGTATTTAAGGCATCACATTCTACATTACAATCTCTCGTCAACCGTTGGCAGGCAGTAATAATTTCTAAGCGCATTCCGTAAAAACATAACGGGTACGTTTACAAAAACCTATTGTTTAGGTCCGATGCCGTTAGTTCTCTGTTTTGTCATCTGTGGTAACATTAACACATCGTTTAAGCTGAAGTGAAATAGACAACCGTATCTACAGCCATATACGTTTGACCTTTATAAGAAACAATGAACTTTATGTGATTCTGTCGTTATCAGTTTTTCGTGTTTGCAAGCGAAATTCGATTCCAAATTAAAAATAATTGATTTTAGGGCCAATAGTCTTACATTATATTTTTTTGAGAAAGTTGCGTTAATCTAGGAGAATTTATGACGAAGTTACTTTGACGAAATTGTATTATCACTTAAAGAAACTTTTCTTTGAAAAAAATGGTGTGTACAAATACATAAATAAGGCATTTATACACCAATTTACACACCAATTTTTTATTTTTTTTTTCGATCTAAATCGGTGCGAAAAACAAGTCATGGAATGAACGCCATGAATGGCTACCAATACATTCATTCTAGAGTTCTAGAAGCATTTATTGAATTTTTTTTTTTAATTTGACCTTTTGTTACTCAATAAAAGTCAAAAAAAACATATGAACAAAAATTTGCACACGAGGCTAGTCTGAAATTTTATAGTGTATCGCATAAATCCGTTGATTAATTATTTAATCACAAGAGCCACTCAAGCGTGCTTTCAGTCTCAGTACTAGCCACATCCAGACAGCCATATATCCCCGTAGTATACACGATTACACGCCCTCCTTTGATCTCCAATTAGATGAACATTTTGGGGTTCGCATTATAGAGGGGAGTCGTCAAACGATATGTTAGGTGTTACCTACTTGTACGAGTGGGCACGATTGCATTTGGGTCGGTGGGGTAATGAACAAATGAACTATACGCTGTTCACAATGCTTAGGCTAGTTTTTGTACTACACATGGACCAATGAACTATAAATATAATTTTCATTCCAACTTTCAGAAATGCCGATATAATTAGTACTATTTAGTGCTAAACGTTACCAATAAAAACAGCCCTAATAATTTTCTCTCGTGAATACGTAGGTATGATATAATAAAATATCGTAAATAATAATAAATAAAATCGGCGGCACCCTAGGTTAGGTTTTTTATTTTACTTTTATAATCATATTATAACACCTAACTTAAGAAGAAAAATAAATAAAGATAATAAAATCATACTACTTGATTAAAATTTTAATAAATAAAACGATATGTATCAGAGATAACGATATGGATCAGATATAATTATGTACATTACATAGATCCATATCGTATACATTTTAGTGTCCAACCAACCAGTGTCCAACCAAAGTGACATTTCTTTGAACCATTTCTTTCTTTATTGTTTAGTAGGTTTATGTTAAAGATTATTTAACATAAACCTACTTAACTTCGAATCGGACTAATAGTCTAGTTTCATTTACAAACAAAACAATAGGTGATTCTATACCTTTGCATTTCCAGACATTAATTAAAATTGTTCAAAGATGTCACAAACTATTAAAAAAAGTCTAATGCGCACTCCTAAATCGTCTTCTTCCTAGAAATCCTCTTGTAAAGGAATCCCGCGATTAATAGACGATTTCATTGGGCGGGCGACGCTGGGCGGTAATCCGCCCAAGCCTCTAGGCGCAATTATCTGCGGGGATAAAGCCGCTTAAGTCCGGCCCTTTATGCTGGCGTGAAGCGATGTACGTGTTGATTATTATCTTTATCAGTTTTTGATAGGATTGAGTTGCGTATAAGTGCAGATAAAAGTATGAGGAAAAAGATGTTCGGAATATTGGAAATGAGAGAAAATCTGTTTTACGAAGGACAGTCTGCAGAAGGGTACCAAACATAAAACTTATATTAAAACTTTAATGCTACTAATATTCGATTTTCAAAATCATTGTTTAGGGTTAGTCCCCTGCTCCAGAAATACGTTACCTATGTCAAAAATGTATTAAATACTAGCTTTTGCCCGCGGCTTCGCTCGCGTTAGAAAGAGACAAAAAGTAGCCTATGTCACTCTCCATCCTTTCAATTATCTCCACCTAAAAAATCACGTATAAAAATATTGTCATCAAAGTATCGCGAGCTTACAAAAACGATGTATTTTTTATGTTTGTTGACTTAACACATTTACTGCAATGGATTCGCTAGTCAGGTTTTGTATTCGATTTTCCGTACTAACGGGAAAAACTGTGTTTATTTATTTTATTTAAACTTTATTGCACAATTAAAGTACAAATTGCGAACTTATTGATTTAAGGTATTTTCTACCAGTCAACCATAACAGAGATTCACGTGTGTGGGCTCAGTGAGAAAAATAAAATAATCATGTTAGTTATGATTTATAGTGATAGCGCGCAGCTCGTGCTAACTGATTAGTTAAAACTTGTTAAAGTTCTTAGAATGCCGATATGTTTACCAAAGTGGGCAACTAGTCCAAAGTAAAATAGAAAGTTTAATGCACTAGTCATCCATATCGTCCTAAAATAGACCGAATCTATTCCAAAACCTGGCACTGGGTACAATTATTTCCACTCTTTCTCTATTGACACATAAATTCTGAGCGATAGAGCCAAGTCACGACATACAACTCATACAAGACTTTCGGACCGTATAAGCCTGAATTGGGTCCGAAACCGATGAAAGAACTTATTACGATTTGAAAGAATTCTCATTTCGAGTGAATTTATAGTAACAAGTCGAATTTATCTTGTTTAGGATTTAATTTCGCTTTAGAAAAACTGTTGATCGTTTTTTAAAGACCAATTCTCATTTCAAACCTGAGTTTATACTTCAAAGATTATGGACTGCCCATATATTTTATACTCAATAGGATAATCACTTACTTTAGTATGTTTTTGTTGCAAATAAAAGTTAAACAGTACATTTATCATCAATCGTTTATCAATAGAAAAAATTGTGATCTCACTGTAAATTTATATCATGTTTCTCTCGATGTAATATAAGTAGGCACAGTCAACCAATTGTAACCCTTGGCCACTCTACAACCATGTCAAAATGACAAGCAGTAGGAGACTTCTTACAATTTAGTCTTTATGAAATAGTTATTTGTTATACAAGGGGGCAAAGTTGTATTTTAACGCCGAGTGTGGAATTGAAAAACGAGCAAGTGAAAGGATTCTATAGTTGAACCACGAGTGAAGCGAGTGGTTCGAGAATAGAATCCTGAACTTGCGAGTTTTTTAACACACGAGAAGTAAAATACATTTGCACCCGAGTGTAACACAAAACTTTTCCCCTCACTATAGCGAGGAAACTACAACCCAAAGAATGCGTTTATCACTGCTTCCAGTAGTTCCACAGGTGGTAAATCATCTTTATTACTAGATTCACCTACTTTTATCAATTTTAAAGCAGTTAATTTGACTTTATTCAAGGTCAAATTACTTTACCCACTAGTGGATAAAATGCGTTTTTACCCGCTGGTATTAAAGGACAAAACACGTGTTTCCGAGCTAGTGAGGGGAAAATTATATTAGCCATATGCGATGCAACTTACGTCACATGTTAATGCAATTGACGAGTTATGTTGTCCAATAACCTAACCACAAAATTAAAATTTTGAAAAACCCCCGACCGCGACATAGTGGACCGATTTTCATGAAACATGGCTAAGAACACTCCCGACTAACTCAGCTTTCAGACAAAAAAAACGAAACCTAAATCGGTTCATCCGTTTGGGAGCTACGATGCCACGGACAGACACACACACAGACAAACAGACAGACAGACAGACACGTCAAACTTATAACACCCCTTCGTTTTTGCGTCGGGGGTTACGTTAGGAGTATCCATGTCCGCGAGATTTAATTAAAACTTTACATAACATTTATACACAGATTATGTCCCTTACATAATTATAACTACCCATTTTCTGCTTTTAAAGAGGTAATAAGACAGATAAAGTTGACTTGAAAGATAATGATTATTCTCTTGCACCTTACTTTTTAACCCCCGACGCAAAAACGACGGGGTGTTATAAGTTTGACGTGTCTGTCTGTCTGTCTGTCTGTCTGTCTGTCTGTTTGTCTGTGTGTGTGTCTGTCTGTGGCACCGTAGCTCCCGAACGGGTGAACCGATTTCGATTTAGTTTTTTTTGTTCGAAAGCTGAGTTAGTCGGGAGTGTTCTTAGCCATGTTTCATGAAAATCGGTCCACTATGTCGCGGTCGGGGGTTTTTCCAAAATTTTAATTTTGTGGTTAGGTAATACCATAGATTAATTATAAGAAGATCATACCATCCCATGCATTAAAATGTGACCGCCTAAGAACGAGCATACACTACACCACACATAGATGGCGCCACAAAAAATGCCTTGTTGCCATCGATTATTTGTATATTGGCGTTAAGTGTCACAGTTTCGTTTTCTTTCAGCCCCTTATTTGCCAAGAGTGGCACTGAAACTGGAGTAGTTTCATGTGCTCTGCTTACCCCTTCATGGGATACAGGCGTGATAGTATGTATGTATGTATGTTAAGTGTCACTTTCGAGCCATAAATATATGCCAAAAGTGACACTTAACGCCATCTACAAGTATAATCGAAAGCTACAAGACATTTTTTGTGGTGCCATCTATGTGTGGTGTAGTGTATGCGCGTTCTTAGGCGGCCGCATTTTAATGCATGGGATGGTATGATCTTCTTATATGTAATCTATGCTTTTACTGGTGGTGGTACTATGCTGTGTGGTAGGGCACAGCACAGCGGATATCGTCTCGCTCGAATCTAGAGCAGAGCCCAACTGGGGTAGTACCTCCGCCTTACAGAAGACCGCAGCCAAATAGCACTAGACCCTATTCATAGTGTTGTGTTCCTGCCGATGAGTAAGGCTGCCAGAGCTCAACGAGGGTGCGGTGCTGATGACGGGAGGACTTACGGAACTAACTTGTTCCGTATATTGTCCTTTAGAGTCGTCGGCAACCCGAACCCTCCTTGGAACTTGTACACTCCTTTTTGCTGTGTACTTAACACAGCAAAAGGGAATGTACAAGTTTCTAATGGGGTGGCAACGCGCATGTGACACTGTTTGCGTTGCATGCGTTCATAGGTTACGGTGACCGCTTTCCATCAGGCGGACCGTATGCTTGTTTGCCACCGACGTAGTATAAAAAAAAAAACGTAGTATAACTTAACAAGTTAACATACAGTTGTCGAAAGTAGGTACCTAACAACATCTAAAATCATAAACGTGGCCATATTTTCCACAACTGCTATAGGTACCTACATCGTGTAGATAAACACAACGATTGGATCTAAAGCCAATTCATTATTGAAACAAATATCCATTAATTAAAAGTAATCGTCGGCTATAAAGCGAGATTATTTATTTATATACTTCGCAATTTGCCTGATATTGCTTTATGCCTTTAGCAATTAGGCAATCCGTGGAGATGCGTTTGCAGAGCAAAGAATATGCGTGTTATAAAGGAGTTTATACATTGTTTGTGCAAGTCGTATCAAATACCGATGATGTTTTGGAATACCCACGATGTTCTTTTTAAGCGATTTTGCAATGCGCTAAATAAAAAGACAGATTCTAACTAAAAGTTTACTCAATCAAATCACTCCACTTATGTGTTGTTGTCTGTAATATGTCAAACAAAAGTACGCATAGAGTTACGTGAAATAAAGCAAAACGTCGACACGACCCTTTTTCTTATTTGCTATGAAAATACGAAATTTAAAAAAAAAACGCTTAGAATTTAAACTGTGTTGTACAACTTGTACACACACGTAACTGTAACTTTCCTTTCTTATGGTCATATTACATTTTGACAAAAAAAAATTAAAACCTTAAATATGACTAGCGACGTCGTGCTACGTTTGTTTGGTAACTTTTTTTTTTCTTGGGCAAACTTATAGCATATAGTGGCTGTACACATACAGGTATGGTGTGTACACTCCTCAAGCCTAATGAACACGCACACGGTTACACGGAAACATTTATTGGCCGCTCGGATGCAGTTTGCATTTGCAGGTGTAAGCGGTCATCGCTCTCTGCTTTCCCTGTGTGTGCAGGGTTGCCACAGACGCTAAAAAAATATTTTGGAAAAAAATATCACTGGAGTTTTTTGTGGCAAAATGATGTTAAATGCACTCGATGCACTAACGTCGAAATCTAGTCAATGCTCCTACTTTGTCACTGAATAAAAAGACGAGATTTGTTTTTACATTTATGCCAATAAATCAGCTCAGCGTCCTTGTAAATAGGTAGTGAATTCAGAACAAGTGTAAAGTTGTCAACATTGAATATATCAAAGAGGCAACAATTTTTAAGAAATTTAGGTACTTATATAAAAAAAAACATCTCTAAACCTTCAGAGACTAACTTCTGAGACTGACTTCAGACAGTAACTCAACTCACCTGTCTCTTAGGCCCACTTGCACCAACCACTTAACTCATGGTTAGTCGGCTGACAACTGTCAAATTCCATATAAAATGGTGAGTTAACCCTCCATTTTCGTTGGTGCAAGTGGCTTTAATACTCATACAATGTAGTTCGGTATTTTTCTCTAATTACGTTTTAAAATAAACACTCCTGTGCAATTAGACCTTGCCGGGCCCAAGAGTAGGTATTTAATGCATATTGCTGATAATCATAATCAATATTATCATCCTTTCAAACAATAAATCAACAGCAGGCAACCCTGATGCACACAGCGAAACGCCTGAAGACGCGACATGCTAATTTTGCCGCTCAAAACTACAACGTCACATGTACGTAAGCAACTCTAGTAGGCATACTCCATTATTCTTCACACAGCATATTCGCAACAGCCTCTACGTGTTACCAATGTGTTAATACGTGACCATTGATGCTGCATTAATGGCGGCCATTGAAGACTGGCCATATCGGGCCATTCATGTGGCCTGGCCATTGGCCATATCGGGCCATTCATGGGGTTGGCCATAACTGGACATGCTTGGGTTTTCAGTACAGTTAAAAATAAGTTAGGTATGCTATCAATTTGGCTTAAAGAGGGTTATGAAAGAAGAATATTGTTCAAATGCATGTATGAGTATGAGCTTAAGCATAAAAGCGTAAGGTTTAGGTAATACCTACAGATAGTAAAAAGAGTTAGGTAAGTAAGAAGGTTTAGGTATATGACGTATAAATTTGTAAGTAGGGGAGACCGGGGCTAGTTGACTATAGGGGTAGGTTGACTAACAATTAAAAAATTGAGCGAAAAATCAAACTTTAAACAACATTAAACATATAGGTAGCAACAGGCGGTCTTATCGCTGTAAGCGATCTCTACCAGATAACCTTAACCTTTGTGTCTTTAGATAAGTTTTAAAAAATACCAAAATATTCTGATCGTTTGTAAGAAGACTTACTCAAAAATTGCCCAAACATAGCCAAATCTAAAGCGATTTTGTAGGTACCTAAGCGCTTAACAGCAAACACACACAGGAAAAAAACGTTTGTCTGAAACAGCCTTATCTATAAAAAATATCACTATTTCTAAGTAACAGAATATTTAATGCGCAATTGCGCAAGCAATATTCAATATCCATCTACGGATACAAAACTAAACATTATCCAATATCCTCACTCATTTCAGAGCAGATAACAAAGCGCAAAACCTATTTACACATGACTCACATCCTCTTGTATTTAAAGTTCCACAGATAAATCAACACGGATGGAAAAGGGTTAAATCCATCGGTTATACTATACTGCCTTACTAAGCCAAAAAGCTTTTTCTTAAAATGAAATCAAACTTGTACTTTTGTATATATAGCTGAAAGTTCCATTTTCAAAATCATTTTGATATAGCTACTTGGCTTAGAAGGGCAGCATTAAAACGGTTTCAAGCGTTATCCAGCAGTTAAAATCGGTCCGTCATAAAAATAATCGGATGTGACTGGCTGACTGGCCACCCCTAGCGCGAGAGGAAAAAAGTTGACCCAGTGGCCTAAAGACGCCTCTGGCGGGATTCTTTGGCGGAAAAGTAACAAAGACAGACCGCAAATCTATCAGCTCATCACCCCTACGTAAATACATTTTGTGCCTATAATGAAGGAGTCCTATGGTATGACTATTGAGTTTTTTTTTTTTCAATTGATTATGCGCAAATTCAGATTACTATCTATGAAGTCTTGATTCCGTATTTTCAAAATGACTTTGTCAAAATATTCAAGTTAAAACTAATTAAAATTGCTAACAAATTGAATGAACAATTGAACACACATGCTAAAATTATACATCAGACGTTGTAAAAATGCATATTTTGAACAAATCCAAAACAAAAATCATTCATCCTTTACGCCGTGCTCGTATAACAGGGAGATTAAATGCCTATTAAATAAATGCCTCATAAATTATCCGAATTTATATCGGATCCATTTTTTAATCCGTCCGCTTCACATTGGTATCGTTTTATATTAAAATTATAATTAACTTCCACATAAAAAAAACCCTTAAACAGATCGGCAGTTTTTATCGGACTTATTATTCATGTCTTTTACGCTTCATTCGTCTATTTAATTACTAATTTTATGTTTGGTATCTTTGATTAACGGTTGAGGATTACTTTGACGGTTTAATGCTTTATTTCTTAAACCGCCTAAGTCCCAGTGTCCTTTTAAAAGGACAAGAGCACATGAATTTTGAACCTGGTTAAAATTAAAGGTTTTAAATCGAATACTGCAAAATAGCTCAGTAACATAATTACGAGGTTAATTTTCTTTAGCGTATTACATGCTAACAGTTTTGTACCTTATTCCATTGAACAAAAAGTCGAATATTGTACGGTCAGTAAAGAAAGTGGTTTATCACTTTTCGACTCTATTTGAAACACATAAGGTCGAAAAGTGGTAAACCACTTTTTTGACTGACTGTACACGCAAAACTACACGTCATTTGACTGCCACCAAACAGCAGGTAAAGTTCTAAAGTCATGAAGAATAGATAAAACATCAATACATATTTAAGTTTCATTTATACAATTCTACATTTTTTTTCCTGAAACATAAAAAAACAAAAAGCATACCAATTTTATTATATGCAAAATAATAAGAAACGTTGATACTTCTTATTTTTTATACTAATAACCGGTTTAATATTGATTGACATTTGTATAGTAACTAACTACGTAAAACAAATTATTACCGAAAACATATAATTTTCATATTTAAATTAATTTGTACACTAAACACTGATGTGCATATTGATAATTTGGTATCAGGTATAACGCGGAATATATTATACATTATTTACATAATACATAACTATTATTACTATAAAGATTAGGTACCTATGCCATTCCTTAGTCCTCTGGAATAATATTAAAACATCAAAGTGCCTACCCACTACTTATTTTTTATCACGTACTATACTCGGTGTTTTGAAATGAAATACACAATGTTAAATAACAAGTAAGAAAAATAAAACCCAAAACATGCATTAAACCTAAACCAATAAACATGAACAAATAAATACATAATATATAGGTTGTAATAAAACTAATTATTTTATGTTATTTTAAACATCGCTTTGAAATGTCAAATCAAAATAAACAATTTTTTTTTTTTCAAAATAATGATTACTCATTATTAAGGATATGATAATAATCAAATTTAAAAAATTAAATAACTAATTAATTAATCAAATTGATGTAATTGAATTAATTCGAATAAACTACTGAAATAAATTCAATTAAATAAATACTATTAATCAAATAAAAGTTATCAAATTAATCAAAACCAACAATTTCCGATTAATAACCCAATTAATTTAATAAAGTAATTAATTGAATTAAATTAATTACCTTCTTCTTATCAACTTCAAAGAAGTTGGGCATCTTCGGCGGCTCATGGTGCCCCGCCTGCGGCTGCTCCTCCATCAGCGTTTTGAAGAAATCCATGAATTCCATTTAATAATAACTCACTAAACAGTCTCAACTAAATCACAGCAAAGTTTAAAAACTTCACAAGTTAATCGCGAACACAAAAATAATAACGCGGCAGCGTCAACACGTGCGATGAGCGATGGCCGACCGCCAGACGTCCTACTCCTGCCAACATCAGATATAAACTAAATTGAAAATTGGAAACAAAATGCGATGTTCGAATCTTGATATGACAATAATAGGCGAGACAGAGATAAACTAAACTAGTCTGCGAGAGCGAGACGGCGCGTTAGAGATACAGCTCCACCCCATCGCGCACCGGCAGGGGTTGTCGCCAGACGTGATCACTCGAAATTAAAAAAATCCTACCTGCCTCCCCGAACATTAAATCAACTTAAAAACATACACTAATTTGAACTTTAATCCCTCGTCCTTACAATCTATTTTTACTTCAGTGTAAAACGAAGATAGGTTGTGTTGTCATTAGCGTGTTTTAAGTTGTAATTTTATAAATAGCAAACCGTGAATACAATATGCAAGGCGACGATATTCTCCGAATCGGGTTTGTTTTGTAATTTCTTCTGGATGAAGTTTAGAGAACAATAAACATGCATTTTTACCTAATGTCTAACAAACAATAATTGTAAATCATGTTTTTTCAGGCACTAAATACTGAAATTTAGCAATTCCCAATAATATTGATTAGACACCAACCCTTAAAACATAAAGTACCTACGTTAAAACTCATTTAATCTTTGCAGATTCATATTACGTTAAGCTTTTTGCTTTCATTTTTAACGTTTTACTGTCTACATACCTAAAGCTTTTCTTTAAATATCCTCAAGTAGCTGGGTGAAAGGATTAGTCGCACATATAATAACACAACCAATTCATAACAGAAAATACCGTCTATAATTTTACATCATCATGCAATCACAAAGGCCTGTCACACAAAATAGATTGCAAAACCCACAGACCGATACCAACCCCAAATTCACCAGAAAATTATTGCATTTCACAAATAATCAATTAAATCCGGCTATTGAATATTGCGTGGGGCATTCGGCATTGATATCTTAATAAATGGGGTGATGGGGTAAACTGCATACGGGCCATACGGGGTTGTTGTGACAGGTTCATTGGGACAACTGCGCGGGATGGGATTAAATTAGCAAGTTTAAGCTACCGGATAATAGTCTGACCAAGATAGGTTGACTTCGATTTTGATACCACAGATTGCCCAGATTGCATTATATAAATTTATCAATTTCCGCTACCTTAAGGTTGTCTGGAAGAAATCGCTCTTTAGCGATAAGACCGCCTGTTGTTTACCTTTGTTCGTGTTTCTTCCTTGTTTTGTATTGTTGTTTTTTATCAAGGTGTGCAATAAAGAGTATTGTATTGTATTGTATTGTATTGCCCATGGGTTATTTTAAACTCCCAACTTTCAAAATCGCTGCCAATTTAGCTTAGTCTAACTCTAGTAAGTACAGTAATAATAAATATAAAAACGAAATTGTATGCTCTAGTTATAGATATACATATTATTATTTCAAACCGTGTATGACAAACTTTCGGGAACAGAATCGACAAATTATAACCTCTTTAGAACGTTCCTCTCAACATTTTTTTACTCACGGTGCTGTTTTTTCTCTCCAAATACTAGAAATAGGTAAATTATTTGTTTCACTAACGATAAAACAAAAAAAGGATAGAAAACTCGAAATAAAATACCTACTAAGTCGAGGCGAAGACAGAATACCTACTATCATGAGAAGGGAAATCTTATGTAGACCTTTAAACCTCTATTGATATAAAAGTTCAAGAAAATGACCATCCGGCGGAAAGCCACAGCGATAAAGGGCATGGGTTACTCACATTCACCGTAATTCCAAGAAAGGTGTGCCTGAGTTTGGGAATTTGATGGCCAACTTGCAATCGATGACATCAACGTTTTGAAGAAAGCGACAATAGTCGGGGATAAAGAAATGCTGGTGGCGAACCTCAACACTGCTAATATATTTGTTTTTGATTAAATCACTTGCTCATGATCGGGCACTTAATGATGTTTATAATGCTACCGTTCAACGCGATGTTAATTAGATTCACTGAACTAAATAAACAAAACTTTATACTAATCTCTTATAAATTAGACATATTTAGTCCTAATTTGAGGGTGCAATATAATTTAATCGATTTGCAAGGGATTATTGTTATTAAATCACCTATTTAAGACAGTAAATTAAAACAATATATAACGGTACAATTTTTAGACATTAAACAAACAACATCCATATTACAAATTGAAGAATAATAAAACAGTTCTTATCACCAACTGCCATGGCCAGTATCCCAAAAATAACATCAACTGCAATAAAACTATTAACAATAGAGTGGGGCCAGTCTAGCAAAAAACCGGTATTGAAAGCGATTATTATAATTTTAGAAATGCTCAAACAATAGAGTAAAAATCTTTATTTTATTATCAGAAAGGAAGTGAATAGATACGGCACGTTATTGGATGATTCCGAGAATTTGCCTGCCATAGACAATGGCGGCGGCGTGGGGATTATGGAGTACACATTTTTTTTATAATTTAACCATTGGGGCAATTACAGATGTGGACATTTGGAGGCAAGGAAAAAGTCTGGAATATTCTACGCTTAGTTTATCTTGCAGGGTTGCAGGTAATAAAGAGTCAGACATTACACAATTTTATTTAGACTAAGTTGTCAGAAATATTATATAATGTATAAGACTGAACCTTGATATTTCCTACATATAGGTACTTGTTTCACCGATAAGATTTGCTTACGTACTTAATTTATTAAAACGGATCTTGACTGCTGTAAACAACCAATTTTCCTGCTGAACCGAAGGTTAAGGTTTTTTTAATACCAAACAAAAATACCACAAAACAAATTCAATAAAGTAAGGACAAAACACAATCAAGATACACCAAGGACTAATTTCAATTGTTTAAAGCAAATAGTTACAACTAATCAATAGCACGAGTTTAATCGAATTAAATATGTAATTGAGATATAAAATAATTACTTTTCCACCAGGGACTAATTTCAATTGTTTAAAGCATAGATACAACTAATCGATCGCAGCAATTCAATCGAATTGAGTAAGTGAGATATCAATCGTTTTTTTCCAAAAAAAATAAATCACAAATATCACATTCTCGAAAAGCAACTAAAGATTGTACCTAATCACTTAACCTTTAAGTATTTATAGTAATATTCAAGCACATAGATAAATGCACGTAAGTCTTGCACGTGTCGTCCAAAATAATGAGTTCCCTAATTAACATTCCTTACACTGATATAATTATTGAGTCGCAGACGATGTCGTGTTGTGAAAGTATTATTAATTCATGGATGCGTTTATATCTTTCCTTAAGAAAATTGCGTTTTACCATCTAAAAGGTATTGTGTGCATGGCGACAGATAAATATGACATAGTGTCCCATTTGGGGATAGTCAATATTTTATTATTATTTTTAATAATGCAATGACTAGTCCAATTTCCAAAGAGGGGGGAAGCTAGAAATAAACATTAATGAGTATAGGTACAAACTCGTTCAATTTCAATTAATTTCCAATTTATTGTACTTATGTTGTTGTTACCGTGTAAAAGTGGCCGTGGCCTGTAGGCTGTGGCCTATTTGCTGAATAAATAATTTGTATTTTGTACTTTTGTACATATATCCGTATAATTCGTGACTTGAACCACTCTAACATTTCTTTAATTTAACTTATTTTCAAGAATATAAGAGTGGGCTCCAGACATGCTTTATACCTATTTGAAAAAAGTCGAATTTTGCTTGCCATCGAGCGATACTGATTGAGGTCCAATCATAAGAAAGCACGAAATCATAATTATAGCACAAGAAAATACACGTCATATTTTACGCCATGGCGTGAAATTATATCATTAAAATTACACATGCGGCTTATTTTTATGTGAACGATCCAAGGTTTTAAAATAAAATAAAATATTTTATCAGTTTTTAAATAAACAAAAGGTCAACAAAACATTAAATAATTAATTATCCTTTTAAATTATGAACTCTTTTTTGCATGTTGATCCTAACGGTATTTACGCGTCGATATAAGTAGCAATTTTGCAATGCTTTTAGTGCAACAATACGTTTCTGCTCTGAGAGCCTATCGCTTAAACCGATGTTTGCAAATCGGGGGCATCTTTCTCTGTCATTCTAATTACGCAATAATTGAAGTAAAAGAGAAAGATTCCAGTAATTTGCGAACTTCAGTCTTCACACGAGCCCTCCGTTCTGTTCAACGCCTTGTAGTGCTCAATATTTTATTAGTGCTCGTATTGTAATTACTAAAGAAGATTAATGAATTTATAATCAAACGTTGTGTAATTTCACGCGCTGCTGACTTGTATCCTATCTATGTTATTATAACTGAATAAAGTGTGGAGTTTTCTCGTCATTCCTATTGTGTACGTTTTTATAATGTATGAACATATAGGTTTTGTATCTACCTAAGATATCCTCGTCCTGCCCACCATATACAGTTTGAGCTATTGAAATTTAAACCATTTTTTTTTTAATAAATAGGGTAGATTTTGATTTGTACTACGATTTAGGTAAAACATAAAAAAATACGTATTTTAATTTATAAGTTCAAAAAAATTAAATATGTCCTATATAAATCACATTGTGCAGGATCACTATCCAAATTACTTATAAACCCAAATTGTACAAACATCGAAGTTCGAACACGTGTGCTTTCTTACACCCGATATATTTATAAAACTTCCCCTTAATGAACTAGTGATAATTCCAACTCCCTAATCGCCTACATCACACACGTCGTTTCGCACGGGGCGAAGATTTATCGACGTAGTTTTAATTAACACCCAATCGCCCTGGATAGAATAGCCCCCCGTACACAATAGCCCCGCACTCGCCAATTGAACTTTAATTGGGAGATGATCGCTCAATTTCGCTGCGGTTTCTCATGGGCAATTTATTGGTGATGGCTAATTTACGTGAATTCAACACATGGGAGTGTTGTGGCAAAAATAATTAATGCGAATTTTGTTTTTGTCAAAAGATTTTTTTTTAATTATTTGACATTAGAAAAACTTACTGTACCAGTATATTACAGTACAACATTACCACTGCAAATGTTGCTGACCTAATCGACATTGCTGCTCGGGTATTTGATATTTGCGACAATAATCCAATTGAAAAATTCTGGTGCATTTTGTATCCGAACGTCATCGTCACACTTCATACAGAGCAATACCAGGCAGGCAAGCATGGTTGTGTTTGTGTGATAATGATAAATGATATAACTTCAGGCCGTCCATTTCGCACTATTTGTAAGGGTCGGGTCGCACCGATGTGATAAAGTTTATCGAACTAGTGTGCGCCCGCAAGTTATTCTTTAACCGGTTCGTAATTTTATTATGTTGCATTACTTCCATTCTAAAACGCTTCAGATGCCCACAGCCATAACAAATATTGCCACTATATTCGTTTTTAAACCCAATGTTTTGAAAAAATATATGGCAAGTACATATTTACCAAAAACTAGATATCTTAAACCTTCATACCAACTGAACTCGTTCGGAGCATTCAGGCGGGCTCCATCAGCCTGCAAATAATTGCTCGTAGCATGCAACCCATGCACGCACCATATTGATAGTGATTGCAGAACAATAAGAACAAGTCGCTCGCTAGGGATGCGGTAACCGCGTGTTTTGTTTTACACCGAAAAATATTTTTGTTAAATAAATAAGTATAGTTTGAAAAGCGGTTGCAGTTGGACTGGGCTGGTCACGCCTGTCGAATGCAGAGCTATGGGTCAGGACCACCACTGATACCAACTATAAACGAACATGTGGAAAGCGAAACAAACACGAGAAAAGGAAAACTAGAGTGAGGCCCAGCAGTGAAACAATACCTACAACATAAATTCCCAATAAATAATTAAATGAATAAGGTGACAGAATAGTACATTACATCAGAGGCCGGGAAAATGAGGATTTCCGTCAAGTGGGTATATACGGCCGAGCGAGCGTGCGAGCGAGGCTGGATAGGGATACGAGGCCGGGAATCCGTTTTCACGCCGAGGCATGTATAGTGCTTTTCTCAAACATACAATGAAATAAAAAAAAATGCTCTAAAGGACAATATTTTATAAAAAAAAGTTACTTTGCAGGCCTAGGCCTGAAAAATAATATGAAATCCCTTTACAGTCCTCTCGAGTTGTTGCGCCCAAAAAGCGATACTTCCCAGCCCATTTTAAGGAACGTAAAGACAATATGTATTTCATTGCATGTTTGAGAAAAGACATTTTTTGTCCTAACTGTCCTAAGCAGTTTTTGCTTTAGGGTTTTTCTTATGCAGAGTTTTGGTCTATTACTTTAGTAATATTTGATTTTAGTGATATGTTGTATTATATTAAGAATTTGAAGTTATGTTTACACATCTATCAGTTCGGTTGGTATATTCTCCAATACGTGTAGCCCTATCACTGCCGATCTGTAGTCCGGCTGATTCCACCATCACTCAGGGCATTATGCATGTTTCACAATTGCATTAAAACAGTGTAAAACACCTATAAACTGCCAGTAAACGGCTAGATATCTAAGATGCTTGTTTACTGATTTAGTGATATTATTTTCAATTCATGAAGCCGATCATTGGTAGGTATGTATAGTTTCGGTCAAGTTTGGCTAGTAAGTATTTTCTCCGATACGAGCGTATACCTATTATCACAATTTGTGGCGGACTGATTCCAGCATCACTCAGGGCACTATGCAAGTTTCACAATAATAAATAAATAATAAAACACCTATAAACTGCCACTAAATAGCTAGATTTCTAACTAAAGTGGCTGGTCCATACAAGCCGATTCCCACCGGCTTGCCTAAAATTGACTACTAGTAAAGTACCTAATGTTGATGGTAGGTTTCTTTTTGCTTTGGTGTTGCCTAGCAGAAATTTTCACCAGCCACCACTGCTAGCTATATTTATGAGTAGTTTCGGCCAACTTTGGCTAGTAAGTATTTTCCCCGATACGAGTATGTGTAGCCCATCACGATTTGTGGCGGGCTGATTCCACCATCACTCAGGGCATTATGCATGTTTCACAATAATTAAATCAGTGTAAAACACCTATAAACTGCCAGTAAACGGGTAATGGACCGAGTTCATTACGACGCCACGCCTCCCCGGTAGGTGGCGCGCCCTGGCCTTTATTCGCGGCCTTTTTGATTGATTGCATCGTTTCTAGTCACTTTTCCGATTAATTTTGTGATGAGTATAGATAAAAAAGCCATTGACTATGCAAATATTCAGATTGTCTGTGGAATCGCAGAGAATTACACAAAAAATACCCATACGCCAACGCCATAATGCCACGCAGAATGTTGCTATGATATACATGGTAACTGCATAATAAAATCCAAGCCTAAACTATTGATTTTGAATGAAAATTTACCTACTTATCGAGTTTTAATAAATAAACATTATTTTAATTCATATTTCTAATTAGGTTAAATGATAATTGCAAAATTCTTGTAAGAATTGGTTAAAGTTCAGATGCTTACTAGAAAGTTTAATCTGATTCTGACTGTTTCATTAATTGTAAATGTTTTATTGGGAATAGTGGCTCATGAAACCTTACGTTTCTCAATGGTACTCGTTATTACGAGTACCATTGAGAACCGTCTCTTCATACCGCTCATCAACTCAAAACAAAACATTAACAATCGCACGAAAAACCGTAAAACCTTGTTTACTTCTAAGAAATTCAAGAATCACATATTTTAGTTGCGGAGAGACGCGTACCGTTCTCAGGAGATAAATTATAGAAATTGATAAAACAATGGATCAAGATACAAAGTGGTGCACAGTTGGGCGGGTCGTAAAGACGAAACGTTGCAGGCCTTTCTGTGATCGCGCCGTCCAAACAAATCAAGCGCACCTCGGGATGACGTACGTTCTACCCGGCAGCGCTTTCAGCGGCTGAAAACTACTTATACTTTTAGACGTACCTTAAATATCAAGCGAGTTTTTCTATGAATAATTAAGCGATATATTACTTGAGTAAATCGAGAATGAATTATAGAAATTATAATTAAAAACATTCATTTCGTTTTTTTTTCTACCCCTTAATTGCCAGGAATTGCACTAAAACCTGAGTAGTTTTATGTGCTCTGCCTACTCCTTTATGGGATACAGACGTGATTATATGTATCATCACCATCATCATATCAGCACTTTATCGCTCACTGCTGAGCATGGGCTTCTCTTCTATAGTACGGCACTTCTCCCGATCCTGTGCTTAGTTTCATCCATGCAGTATGTACGAGTATATATGTAATTAAATAAAAAACAGCGTTAATTTCGTAAGACAAGTTTTATAGGTTTTTCTTACCATTTTGTAACCTTTCAGTAAACAGCTTTCCAAGCATTGCCTTCATGAGTTAAGTATGTTTGTTTTCGTACAACTCATTAAGTGATTTCTCCGTATAAGTGTAATTAGGGACTGATCAAAGGGCTCTGGATGTTTTGACGCGTTCCCGAGGATTCCTTGTATTAAGACGGCAAGGATCAGTCTGTACGTAGTTTGTTTTGATAGGTAAAGCTAAGATACCAAACAATAGCATTTGTGGAAGTGCTGCCGCCGCCATTATAGGATCACACAGTCGAGTCGTACATCGGTATTAGGTATCTATAATTCTTTTGCTAAATATATTAACGAACGCGAACGAATCTTTTGATTTGTTTTACTTAGCACATGTCCTCTCGGTTTTTACAATTACTGCATGACTTATGCCGCTCTACTTATGATTGGTACGAAGAATATTCACTACAAGTATAACACATTTTTGGCTCTCGGTGAAATATAATTTGGCGTGAAAGGCTTAATTATGTCATGTGCTTTATTTCATCGCAGACAGTAAAAATCATTTCTCTACCTGTGTTACCAGACTAACGCATCATCAGAAAGGTACAGTACACGACCACTATTTGCGGAGATTTAGTATGCGCGATAGTAGCGATGCAGAATAATGGCTATGTGCGCAACCCAAAAACCCCCCTTTATGACACACAATGATTAGCAGCAGCATTACGACTTCATCGATACTCCTGGCCTAGCCACTGTTAATTTTTCACGCTCTGACAAACGAAACGAAACTCAACTATCGCACCAAGAGCGATAGAGAGAGATATAAAATACGCTACGCTACGCGTTTGCATCTTGTCAACGCACCGCACTCTGCATCGTTAAGTAAAACGCGTTTCCAGAAATCAGATATTACTGCAAAATCTGAAAAATTGCCTGCATTTGTATGAAAAAATATCTAAAACGACCATTAAGATATATACATAAATTAAAAAGCTTACGTTATCAAACCTCGACTTCGCAGTTTCCCCAAGGATATCTATAACATACATGTTCTTAGAGGCAAATCGAATCGGTGGTTATAATGGCATATTGTCGCGGCCCCGACAAAGCCTCCGCGGCACCACCGTGCCGAGACTTAATAAACAATTATGCAATAAAGTGTAAAAATGCTGTTCGGTATTTTATCGACCGCGTCGCTCGCACATTTTATTGTTGTAGACCCCTTGAAAGAATCCACCGGCTTTGTGATTTCGATATTGTTTTTAAATTTCCAAGGCTTTGACTAGCGACTGAGACCAATAAAATATAGCACGTATAATCAAACATAGGATGCCACATTAAATCAAATATCCACATTTAAACGTATAGGTAAATATTTGTGAAATGGATATCACAGGTGCTGTTTTGTATAATGCTGATCCTTTTACTAAGCTAACTACGAAAAAACACAGTTTACATTTTACAGCACGATTTCTAACGGAATAAACATGTTTTTTAGCACATCCGTCCTCGATGGGTAGAGGTAGGAGTGAACTATTTCGGCCGCCAAATTCACTCTAAATATAACGGTAATTATCAAACATGCCTGAAAGTGTGGCTGTATAATAATATTACATCTGAAGACTCCCTAGTTCTGTGAGCAAAAAATTAAATGCTGTAAATTTTAAATGAGAACAGGAAATGATAACCCGCGGGTCGGGCGCCTGCACCCCTCACACATACGCACGTAAACAGACAATTAAACACACACTTGCACACGCCAAATATAAACCAAAATTCGTCTCAATCCTCCCCGAAAAATGCTGGACGTGAAACTCACACATGCAAAACGATATTAATGATGGAGGACTGGTAAACTCTTCATTTACAATAATGAGCTCTCTAAGCATGACTTGCTCTTATTCCATTAAATTCAGTATTATCTAAAATAACTTCTCTAAAGTGTTTGCCGGAACTTGCGGCTTTTCAGCCAGCAACATTACCTAACCCATATATTTTTATCTCATCAAAATGAAATATCGCCGTAAGCGATGGCAGAGCATTTTTATCCCCGTTTCAAGCACACGATAACTGTAAATTTTGTATTTCAAGGGGATTTAATCGTCGGTTCAAGGATTCGGGACGTTTTTTGTGGCTTTTGGATTTATTTATTTTTTGCTCGGGGTGGCAATCTGGAAATTTTAGAATAATCTCTGAAGAGGGCTGGGGCCACATGTGCACGGCGATAAACATTTTATAGGAATGTTCGGAGCAAAAACTGCACCAAATGTCGGTGTCGATTTCCAAGCTTACGCGGAGGAAGTTGTAATTTATATAATTGCAGTACGATATGACATTTATTTGCTCAGTTATTTACTACCGAAAATTCTCGCGAAAGTGAAGTTTTTAATGACTAAGTAATGACACTCCCGTCGTTCAACTAATGCACTCTATGACTGCAGTTGATTTCGGTTCAATTAACTAGACTCCTTCGACCGGACATTAAAAGAAACTGCAGAATGTCTCCTTAACGTATTTCTGAATCCGGACCAATGGGACCTGGCATCCTTACCTATTCGGAATGGTGGCCTAGGCCTACGCCGCGCTCGGGATGTGAGCCTTCCAGCCTTCTTATCGTCGGCGGCTGGGGTTTTAGACCTTGTCTCTAAAATCATCATCCTCCTTGCATTATCCCGGCATTTGCCACGGCTCATGGGAGCCTGGGGTCCGCTTTGACAACTAATCCCAAGATTTGGCGTAGGCACTAGTTTTACGAAAGCGACTGCCATCTGACCTTCCAACCCGAAGGGTAACTAGACTTTATTGGAATTAGTCCGGTGTCCTCACGATGTTTTCCTTCACCGAAAAGCGACTGGCAAATATCTAATGACATTTCGCACATAAGTTCCGAAAAACTCATTGGTGCGAGCCGGGGTTCGAACCCGCGACCTGCGGAATGAAAGTCGCACGCACTTACCGCTAGGCTACCAGCGCTTCTTGTCTCTAAAATATTACCCTTAAATGGAGACAAGGCTATACCCTATGCCTCTGACGCACAGTCGGCCTGGACGGCTCTCAATCCGAGTGCGACCGTACCCGAAAAGCCATCCCGCCAACGTTGTTGGGATGCGGCAGGCGTTAAACGAACGTTCGACTCCCTATTGCAGAACGCGGTCGGAGTGGACAGAGCCAGACTCAATGCAGCCTCGAGACCCGAAACCGGTGCTTGGCTGCACGCCCTCCCATCTCCAAGCCTTGGTACCCTACTCGACAACGACTCACTGCGGGTGGCCGTTGCTCTACGCCTGGGCTGCGATGTATGCCAACCTCATTCATGCATCTGCGGCTCCATGGTAGAGAGCAATGGCCATCACGCATTGAGTTGTTGTCGATGTGCCGGTAGATTCCCACGACACCACGCCTTGAACGATATCATCCGTCGGGCCCTGATATCCACAAACATCCCCTCGACGCTGGAACCGCCAGGCCTCAGCCGATTGGATGGAAAAAGGCCCGACGGCTTGACGCTGGTGCCGTGGGAAAAAGGCAAATGCTTACTCTGGGACGCGACGTGTGTAAGCACTTTTGCCCCCTCGCACCTCGCACGTACCATCAGGACGGCGGGCGCAGCCGCCGAGTTAGCAGCCCTACAAAAGCGGCAAAAGTACTCGGCGCTCACCAACTACCTGTTCTTCCCTGTAGCTGTAGAGACGTCCGGTTGCTGGTGCGCGGAGGCAAAAGTCTTCCTCCGTGAATTGGGGCGCCGCTTACGGGAAAGAGGCCTAGACCCGCGCTCAGGGTCATTCCTTTTGCAGAGGCTGTCCATTGCCATTCAACGCGGTAACGCGGCGAGTGTAATGGGCACCTTTGCACCAGGGGTTGCGCGGGGAGGCCTCTTCCAGTAGGTTTTTTTTTTGTTTTATACTCGATGTACGTTTTTTAGTTTTACAGTTATTTAAGTTTTTGAGTAGATTTAATTTCATTTTATTTGTAAGCTAATTTGTACCCATTTTATAATTTAAATTATTTAAAAATGAATAAGGGTTTACTAAAATATAAAATATTAACTAGGAAGTAAATAATATTTGTGATATTTCAAAATGTTTACAGACTGGGACCCGCGAAACACCATCGTCGGGGCAGGCCGGGGTGCAGGCAGACCAAAAAGGAGATGTCGGGACGCATTCTACCTAAAATGGTGGGAGAATGCCGACAACAGGGTCGAGTGGAGAAAGCGAGGGGAGGCCTTTGCCCAGCAGTGGGACACAAAAGAGGTTAATAAAAAAAAAATCAAAGGAATTAACATTTAACATCTGTTCTAACAGAGGCGAAAACATACATTATATGATCAACTTTTAGGACTTAAGTTGCGGTGAAGTTTATTTCACACAATTTGTTTTCGAAGTATGCAAACTTGCCAAAACAATCACCAAACATGGAGTTACGACACAAACACGCACGTCCTTGATACTACATTGAGGGATCTATTTACGTACAGCAGATGCCCCCATGTCCCGTGCGGGCTATTTCAGGCTACCCTCGTCTCACCATTCATCAACCAAATCGTCTATCACACTCGTGCTTAAGTAATTATCTGTGTGACGGTAAAGGATGCATGCGATCGGATCGAGAATCTTCGTTTTGCCCTCGTGCCGGCACTTTTGCGTGTAATAAGAGTATGTGCGCGTGTGATGTCGGTATTAGAAAAATAAGGAGGAGAATACATGACAGTAAGATGAAGTAAGCGAGGGTGAAGTCCTTTTTATTCAGTATGATTCAAATTAAATTTAACTATGGCGTCACTCGCATATTTGATTTCGTGTTAGACAAAGAGGGCGGAAATTCTAAAACGACAACTTCCTACGCTAGAACTGGAAATGCAGTTGATAAATGGTATAGGATTTGATTTGATATTTATTTATTTAATCTTAATTCCACAAAGAAAAACATCGTTCAAAAGGCGAACTTAATGCCGTAAGGCATTCTCTACCAGTCAACCATTAAGCAAAGCAGAAAAGTATGTATTAGTATTACCATTTATGCACTGATCCGCCCTGACTTTATTACTCCATCTTTAATAGTCAACGGCAGCTGGCTGATATTTTTCAGTGTCTTTTTCTACCTAAGCTACATACATCCTTACGAATTGTAAATGCCAATTTAATCGACGTCTATAGTGAAATCAGAATGGTCCTTGCACAAATGTGTCTACTTTTGTGGCGACCACTTAGGTACTGAGACTACTGAGAGCGAGAAAACCACTCCTTGCGCTTCAATAAATTGAGAAGCTAGTTTGCAACAACCATTCGTTTGAAACGGTGGAGCACAAATCGACGTAAACTTCCTGTGTGTAGATTAGACATTTCCCTACTGCAATGGGAATTTTTCGGCTGGAAGCAAATTGATGATGACGATGACGTAGCAATGCTACTCGATCTCGTACTATTAATACAGTACATCAATCCGCTAAGGCTCGCAAATGCCACTCTGGCACCATGTGTATCGGCTCAACGCACATTAACGTGTCGGGTGTCCCGTCCGTCACTTGCACTATGCAACTCTATTTATATCAAACGCGTTTGATTTCGAGTCAGGGATTGTGCTAAAACTTTATGCTTATTGTGATTGGTGTAAAATAGTTTGAATTTATCTATGTTAGCCGTTTTAAGTACGATTGCTGTGGAATTATTGCGCACGGGTTCTAAATTCATCATCACGATATGATACAATCATGCTCATAAAATTACTTTTTAATTTCGAAATTCGGGTAACAAAAACGATATCCATCCTGAAAATATCAAATAACTCTACGACGCAGTACTCGCATCATTCTATCTAAAAAATATTTCAGTCTACGTTTATTTACCCTATTTCGCCTATCTATCAAACCGTATTTCGCCCGTCTTATCAAAACCCTATTTCGCCTATCTTATTCGCCTATCCTATTAAATCGTGTGATCTTCCGCGAAATAACACGTAAATAGTTTTTCATCGAGAATATATTCCGTGTAGCGACCATCTCTGACGTGACTCCGATGTAACTAATTGACGAAACATTGTGAAACTACCGTGTCCATACAATCCATAGCCGCTGGGATAGCTAATGTATTCAGTGTAACATATTTTAAGCAAACAAGCCTAAATATATTAAATAACCTTATAAGGAAGCCATGTTTGTCGACGTGGGCCGCCGCGCGCCGCGGGATTAGGCGTATTTGCTTATAAAATATTCGATTCATATTGTAGTGCGATGTTATAAAAAGTACATTCATTGCCTTATAGCATAGCATTGTTTTTTTAAAAGGAGTAAGCCACTTAGTCCTTTTGCCAATGACACTACTAAGTTGACTCAGTATTACTGACTGAATTTATGGTGTTTTGAATCTACGTGTAGTTGTGTAGCATTATGTCATGTAGGTACATAAATATGCGTAATGACCGAGTCACGTGGTTTTGTTTGTTTACTTACATTCTTTTGAAAACCTAGAAAGAACTAACTGTTATATTGCTAATTCATGGTAGTATGATAACAGAAAGTATTTCGGTCGTGCCTTTGACGATGCGATGACGCACAAATTTGTCAAATCTAACCTGTAACTAGATTGACCGTGAACAAAAAGATCTGTGTTGTAAGTTCATAAAATTAGTATAAGAATTGTATTAAACATATGACACGAATTAAAGCCTTGTTGATGTTGTTAAATATTTTTCATTAGGTACTTTGTTTTTGACGCACTGTGATTAGTTGTTTACGTAAATTTCTTGTTTAATATTAAATTACAAATCACGGAGATTTTACAAAACATTATAAATAAGTTGTGCATTTAATGCAATAAATGCAAGGAGCTGGATTGAAAACATGTGACACGTGTGCAGTTTGATAGCGCTCCCGCCAAACCAGCGCCGGCGCAGGACATAGGCGCAAGCGCGAAAGGAGATCATTTCTACGATATTTTGAGACTTTCTAAGTGGAATTCAATGGAAAATTTTAGAAAATATTATACAGATTTCACATTTCCGTCGTTGTTTGTAATAATACACTACTGCTTTTGATTTATTGGTCATATCATTAAAAATAAACAACTGGGTACTTCAAGACAAAATCAATTCATTGATCGTACAATAGTTACATACGATGGTAAAGTTACAGACTAATAAAAAGAAAAAGCGCTGAAAAGAGATTTAGTACATTTTTGTACGATTAATACGAAAGTCCGAAGTCGGATTAAAACGTTGTATAAAAGATGTTAGGCTTTTCAATCCTGGTCACGGCACCAAATTGTAACACGATACCCATTTAAAAACAATCTGCATAGTTAAAAACGCTGGTCGTCTACGGTGCGAGTCTTCTCTCCCAGAAATAGCAAGTCAGCTGGGGTGCATCACAGCGATATCACGCCGCACAGGCTCGCGCGGCGAGGGCAGAGGGGTAGATGCGCGCGCGGCAATCGAATCGCAACGAAATAATGAAGCAATATTAGAAGAGATGGTAAAACACAACGCCAGAGAGCAGTCGCGTCAAGTCAGTCTGTGAAAATCATTTAATTTCAGAGACAATGATATGGCACACATAATGTCATGCATTCAAATGTCTATGTGGCTGTATAGTACTTGAAAACGTCTACGCATGGTAATTAATGTTGCAAATGTGATCTTTAAATATATTAACTAAGTAGACGTTAAATTTTGTACAACGAAAGACTGAAAATATCTTGTTCGACCTACAGGTCAATTCGTAATAACACGGTGATTAGTACTAATCTATTGTGCATGTTTAGAAATATTTGTCGCCAACTCTAAGTAATCCAAGTTTTTAAAGAGCTTTTCTTAAAACCGCGAATGTCTGCTCATTAATACAAGATGTAACAAAAATAATAGGGACATATTTTTTTAGTATGGCAACAATGATTTCTCCGACAATTCCCTAAAGCGGTGCCATGATATAGCGGTCGTTTCCGTACTTACTTCGTTCTACTAATACAAAGTACCTAAGTACGAAAACAGCACCGCTGCTCTAGGAAACCAGAGCTTAATAAGATACCAAATATACACAACAGATCCCTACTACTTTCGTTACACCTTGTATTATGTATATTATGTCCATCAGGCTGCTCAACTATCTCAAAGGATAAGTCCTACTGAGTAAGCCAGATAATGACATTATAATGTAAAAATTCCTACCGCCATCAACCGTAACCGTTCAAGGAACCAATATCATTCTACCGAGTTGCGTCACCGCCATTTTATATACCTACCTACCTACATCGTTTGAGTCGTTTTTACAGATAGTGAATGCGTTAGACTGCACCGATTTATGTAAGGGCATTTTAAGGTTAATTGCAGATAGTTTTGAAACTAGTTACGTAAATAATGGAACTTTATTGTAAATATTTGACTTTATTCATTTGGAACATTGGTGTTCCGGACTTTTGATTGGCGTGCGCAGAGCTGAAGCTAAAGTCTGGCAAAAAAGATTAGGAAAAAATAAGGGCACTATTAAGTTAATAAAAATTATGATTTTTATTTGTAGAGGTTAACAATGTTCATAACTATGCCAAATTTCAAATCGATGGCATAAGTAGTTCTCGAGATATTTAGTAATGTGACAGACGGACAGAGTCGCACCATAAGGGTTCCTTTTGTGCCTTTTTGGTACGGAACCCTAAAAGTAATAGTTCCACTTCTACTTCTTTGCCAAGCTATACATAACGCTCAGAAGGCCCTTTTTGACTTTCTAATCTGATTAGTCTATAAAGATTTCGCCTGAAACAGGGTTATCCTAGTTCAGGCAAACGTAAACCAAAGCTAATATTAAGTATTTGTTGGATATTTTGTGAATATAACAATACTTGTTTTTAATAAAAATTATGTTTATGTTTATTTAAAACATATTTTTATATCTATCGTAATATTAGCATTAAAAATCATTAATTAATTATACATAGGTACTACATTTTGTTATAAAACATTGTGTAAGTAATTTATATTTATAGCCTTTACTTATTATTTACCCAACTCACATGAGATCATAGAGCCATTTTCGTATTGTATAGGATAATAATTATTAAATGTACAAGACATTTTAAGGCTAATGGCTCTATTTGTCGATAACAACATCCAACTGAATAATGACTGGTGGTTCATTAGGATCAGAAATCTCAAGCTTTTTTTAATGTACGACTAATTTGTGTACAGAAAATCGTTACTTACCATTGACTATATATTATTACATAAGGATGTGACATAAGAGCAACAACAATAGTTTCAGCGCAGCGATGTTAGTAACACGGTGCATCAATACGAGCTAAGGATGAAGTATATGCGACTCGTCAATCAATAGTGTTGTAACTTTATACCAAAGCGCATCAAACGAGATTTTTCAGTCCGAATCTGAATTATATGAATTGCCCTATCCTTCCTTTTCTTTCTTTGTTACTTATGTATAACGCGATAAGTTAAAATAACGAAGTTAAACTCAAAGCGGCTTAATAAAATTAGAGTCGGTTTTAAATTTAAACTAATTGGTTGAGTTATAATTAAATGTTAGAGATTAAAGGTAACTACAAAGTCGGCAAATAAGTTTAATGTGTTTGCCGATAGCTTCGTAGTGTTACACAATTTGTTAAGGATGTAAGTACTGCGAACTGTTGAGCTCTTATTTATGCCACAGAACATAACAGATTTACCTAAAAATACACACCCTGCAGATACAGACTTTTCAAGTACAGTCGACTACAAAGAGATGTATACACTTTTTCACCTTATTGCATTGTAATAAGGTGAAAAAATGGATACATCTCTTTGTAGTCGACTGTACATAATTATACAGAATGTATTTTTTTATTGGGTTCGTGAGGGCAACAACTACCAGATTCGCGCTACGAAAAAATAGTTGTAGAAGATTTTCCCTCGATTTCATACTAATTGATTAGTCTAATGTAGGTAGAGTACAGAGCGAAAAACAAATTTGTCAGCAAGTTGAGCGCATACTGTATGTATAATAATCATTCATGTGTAATTGAATATCTATATGTGTATTATTTATATCCTCCAAGTTATGTACCTACTTATATGTTAAGGCCAATTTTTTTTTATTAGGTAAGTAAATTAGGTCAGTTTTAGTTCAAAATGTAGGTAATATCTTAATTAGTATAAGTAATGTGGATGATGGAGATGGTCCATAGCGAAACGTCACAATCGGTTGAAAGCTTCCTAATGTGTCGCTCTCGCATAGGTCTCTTTAGTCATCAAAAGCGATGTCTTTCGGACATTGCACCATAAACCGTCTGAAATAGACGCTAAGGCCATATATATATATAATCAAAACTTCCTTAGTAACAGGCCCGTAAAGGCAGATCAACAATTGATGCGGATTTTAGCCTGATCAACAACGGCCGAAAGGAGGACTATATATAATAAGTAATGTAACTGTGAAATACCGAACAAAATGAAATTAGACACTGCTCCTTGGAAATATCTGAAGTATAGGTATTTGAATATACCTATGATTATACCTTTGTTGTCATTTCAATCACTTTAAACACATATTTAGCGAAAGTTGACCGCTTATAATTCACAAATGTAGTCGAGCGAACCATGTCTATAAATTATCACATAACGACTATTTGATTTATTATAACGTTCTAGGAAATATAGATCTTAATTGCCCGTGTCAAATGACGTCTCGATTTGTTTTGAAACCGAAGTTAAGCTGAGATGACGTGTTTAAACGTCTAGTTATATCCTCTAATTGTATCCAAGTTATTTGTAGATAACGCAAATCTTTATTGCATTCATGTTGACCGAAATTGTGACAATAGATATAATTCAAACCTTAAATGCAGTCGATATTTTATAACCATCACCAAAACTTTGAATTTATCGTTTTTATTGTCTCTCAGACTCAATAAAAACTCGAAAAACATTGACACTTGCATCATAACCTGCATACTTAATACATATACATATTACACAACTTGGTCAAGCTATTTGCTATGTATAATTTAAAAAAATAGCAGTCTTGGAAGCTATACATACATGAATTAATTTTTATTAAGCAGAAACGTCTGCTCAATTGGTTAAGAGCATTGCACGGATTGCAAAAAGGATGCGGGTTCAAGTCCCGCCGGAAGCGTAAATTTTTCCATTTTTTCCTTTAATATAAAAATATACATACATGACTTACAAAGATATGCCGATTCCTCCTAAGTACTTAATTATTTTACTGGAAGATATTGCAGAACCGTTTAAAGCCTCTCTAGACGGTAAGTAAATCTCAAGTGTATAAAACATTCTACCAGCGATAAGCGCATCGCGCGATAACGCGTCTAGACGATATAAATATCCGAAACACTCGAATGCCAGCTCGATGGCTCACTTGGCTAATCGCCTGACGTTAAAATCCATTAAAAAAAACTTTCGTTCCGAACGCACCCATAACCTAGTGGCACTTTAAAAGGTTGACGGCGAATCTAATAGGTCGCATTTGTTGGAGATAGGAGTTGGGTGCGTTGCTGGCACTTTCCAATGTTTTCTTTTGTTTTTTGGTAATATTAATAACACGTTACACCTTTTTTTACACTTATTTAATCAAAATGCCTATGTGGCAAAGTAAAACTCCTTTTTGCTGTGTACTTAACACAGCAACAGGGAGTGTAGAAGTTTGTAATGGGATGGCAACGGGCATGTGACACTCCTCGAGTTGCAGGTGTCCATAGGTTACAGTGACCGCTTTCCATCAGGCGGACCGTATGCTTGTTTGCCACCGACGTAGTATTAAAAAATGTGATTAAAGTGACATTTCATAGCTCCATCCTTAATCTCGATATCCAGGTTCATAAGCAGAAGTATAACTTGAAATCAATAAAATCATAATTAATAAGATTTATGCTCCTTTTGACTAATCCAATTAAGTATAATCATATTGAAACTTGCTTATTCAGTTTATGTTCACACAATATAAAAATTTGGTTTGCTCTTTTAAAAATCTAAATAGGTATACCGGTGGTATCGGCAAATTAAGAAAAAAAGCTAAATAAAAATGCTCTACTCCTTTTTATGCTCAGTAGTTATGGGATCACGTCTGAATTACGCCATAGACAAATGCAATAAAATCAAACGTTGGTTCCATAAACAAAACGCGGCGGGGGTGCGCAGTGACACACTCAAATGACCCGAGCGTGAGCGCAGGACGTGACGCCGGGCGGCCTCACGCTTTCAATACTTATTGACATTATCCTGCTATTGACAATTTTATTGATAAGCGGAACAGTCCAAATTCTTATACCTATGTACGTGAACGTGCATATTTGTAGCCTCCGCCAAGTTACGCATATGGCACCTATAATTGAGATCAGGACATGTGTACCTACAGAAAGCACAAGGTGTTTTAAAAGCATGCGTCGATTCCGACATGCGATTTTAAAAACGAATTGGCTGCCCTAAGACTATTTTACTTGAGAATAATTATATTTGCTACTTAATATACCTAACGTTCCTGAAACTACATGGTAAAAAATAGGTATGTTAGCGAGCTTAGAGCCTGGTTCAATTCTGCGAATTTAGTTTATTACACATCGATTTCGGCTTTAAAAGTCTTCAACAATATTTCTATCAAGATTTTCATCAGTACCTAATTATTGATAGTGTACAATGTACATATGTCCAGATCCACTGAGTAAACTCAAGACCTTCGTGAATAACGATTGAGATATTAGTTTTATTGTACGTGGTAAAATTAGTCTTGATTTCTTAATACTTATAGTAGCTCTCTGTAAAGGTAGAGAGAGGTACAGTCAACAACACAGCTGTTAATACAGACAAACTGCCAAAAATATTTATTTATTTAAACTTTATTGCACAATCGAAAAAAGTACAAATGGCGGACTTAATGCCTTAAAGCATTCTCTACCAGCCAACCATGTATACACACCTTAATGTACAGGCAATAAAGTTCTGTATACATATTTTTGGCTCTTTGTCTGTATTCACAGCTGTGTTGTTGACTGTACGACGGTAAAATAAATATCTACTTATCTAAATCTCAACTTGTATTTGAGGCTGAAAATATATAAAGGACCTTAAGATGCATTAGGAAATCTAGATATATTGTATTTTATTTTACTAACTCACATGTTTTTAATATCAAATAATTATGTGTCATGTTAACTAAAAAACTTCCCGACTATAATAAAGTCAGGCAAAGTATACCTACAATTTTCATATGTCATTTATCGCGGATCCAACAAGCCGTAATAGGCCAATAAAGCACGGCAATTCCCCGCGATGATTTAGGGCCGGGCCGGGAAAACAGAGTTTCCAGCATGGCCGACGATTACCACCAACATTACCGTGCGCATAACGATTGATTTATGCCTTTATTCCTCGCACAATAAGAGGCAACACAGCTGCAATAAAAATTGGTAGACGACGCCCTACGAGGGGCACTAATAATACCGAAAGACCTTTAGGTATTGCTGGAAGTTAATTCGATAATGCTAGTTGTCTAGACAACAACTAGGTAGGTTAGGGTTGTTAGGATACAATTTAAACGGTTGCGGTATTATAAAGGGGTTCCTCGCTTCGGGATAATGATATAGAAATTAAGTTAATTTCAAAACGAAAGGTTGAATTATACCTATACATAGATTGTCGATGCGCGATAAAAATTTTGACGGTGCCATGTTTATACATATTTGAGGTGGCAAAATATATGTATCGACACAAGAATGAATATGTCCTACGTCGACCTGACCAGAGACAGACTGATCGTGATATTAAATCTTTATTACTCAGGCTCGCGAAATCATCAAACTCATTGGGGGTGGTGGGTATAAAAATAGTAAAATAATAGTTTGAGCCGTGTGATATTAAAGAGGCTGCTTCTTATGAGTTGTTTGTTAAAAAGCAGAAGGACTTTTTAATTGACAATGCATTTCTACGGTCCGTGAATTCTATAGTAAATTTAATTTAAAATGATTCTTCTTTCTTTTTGTTTTAATTCCTTCCTTTTTATTATGACTAATTTTGACTTAGTTTTTTAAGATTATTTCAAGTCCTTATTTATCGGATTATTATTTTTTGTATTTTGACCTGTGTTGTTTTTGACATTAAAGTTTTTGAATTGAATTGAATTGAAGTCGTATCGCATGCAACATCACTCCGTACTTGACTATGGCAAAATAATAAATAAAATATTCTGTTACCTGTTTACAGTCAGTAACATAACTAATGCGCGTATTCATTTTAAATGTTCATAGACTGCAGTTTTCCGTCGTTTTTGAAGAATGAAAGTAAAATAAATGAAGAAAGTAAAATGCAAAAAGTCAAACCTAAAGGTAACACAACACGTTCGACTTTTGATTACGTGTTGGACTATTGGTAATAAATTCTTTAATGAAATTCCTCGTAACTGTTCTTCTGTTGCATCATTAACTATTAAATTGTAATATTGTAAGGTTAACCATATTATGGACCAGATAAATTAACACGACTAACCCACACAAAACCAATGGCAATTAACGTCATCTGGTAACATCCACAGACGCGGCCACATACAATGAGAACGCGTCTTTAAAACCACATAGATGTGGCTTTCAACACGTAAAGGGTCCTTAAGTTTCAAGCATAATATAGGTCCGAAATTACAACAGACAGCTAGTCTAATCAAATAGCACAGGACATGACACATAAGATTAGAATATTTTTTATTCGTAAACGCAACACAAATTACATATTAAAACATAGGAATTAATTGGTTTCATCTCAGCATCTTGCTGGTGACTTCCAGTGCTGAGCTTCCTGTGGCCCCTATGGGACTATCAAAAGTGAGAATCGTAGAAGTGGGCAAATGCAGAATAAAAGTTAAACGGAAAGAAAAAAAATAAAAAATACTGAATTAAATACCAAAAAAAAAAAGATCCCGATGAATTGAGAAACTCCTTCGTTCTCCGAAGTCGGTTAAATTACAAATGCATGCTGGCTGAACATTACAGCTGCAAATGCAACTAGCGCCAAGGATAGCTATTATTCACACACATTCTGATTTATTCAGATTAAATTCCTCTGATTGATTTCTTCAAATTGTGTACGGCCGGAAAACGTTCTGAATTTTTCAGATTGATCTGTTCAGGCAGTGTAAGGCTAGTCTAGGGATCCTTCTGGAACAAAAAGCCACATATTCGCACCTTCTCCAATCCCCCACAACTCGTTCTACTAAATGTTACTCCATTGTCAGTCATTGTGCTCTCAGTATTGTGGGTCCGCAAATTGCAAGATGTTGAACAAACGCGTGCCTCCTGCCACAAAGACCTCGTGACCGACGCCTTATGGCACGTGAAAGGCTGCCTACTAAATACATGGTGCACTTATCGTACTATGCGAAATATAATCAATTTAATAGCATGTAATTAGGACTTTGTTTCAAGAACAAATGATACATTTTTGCCTTATTCGGGTTAACATTATTTTTTTTCACACGTTTTGGGACGTTGGTGGTCGAAAAAATTGCAGAGTCAAAGAAATTCGTGCTATTATACAGTGCGTAAACGTAATAAGGGCGATAAATGAAACCAGGCATATAATTCAATATTGTTATCATTAATTAAGAGGTGTTTTTGAGTTACTCTTAAGTTTCAGCCCATAATTAATTTTTGAAAAATTTCCCAGCAGCAATGTACTGTAAACGTGGTTGCGATGACAATCAATGACAACTGTCAACGAGTGTTTAACGCGAGTGTGTTTGCATTACGTTGCGGGCCGAATTAATTTGTATGGATAAAAAAAAATATTTCAATTTTAAGTAAAAGTTATCTAATTCCATTGTTTATGTTGTATACTCACCACCGTTAAGAGGTTCGCCCGTATTAGGTTTACACCCTGTATGTTCAACTCACATCATACCTGAATGTTAACATCACAACTCACTATATAGTATAAAACAAAGACGCTTCTCGCTGTCTGACTGCCTGCCCCTATTATGCAGACCCTTGTAACTACGCCATGGATTTTGATAGTGTTTTAATACATATAATAATTAGTGTGGTTTAAAAGAAGGGTTTATATTTATAACATCCGAGCGGTTGCTAGTTTTATTTAAATGAAGTGAACATACACGTACCAAAAATGTATAAAATATAAAATGTCAAAAATCACGCCGGAAAATGGGTCAATAACACCGTATTTACTCTTGACGAGTTCTTAAGCGCTGTCACTGTACCGTTAAAAAGTAGCAAGTTCTCAGTATAGCGATCGTGATACACGAACAATATTATATTTGTATCTCAATTGTATCTCATCCCGCTCTCTTTGATGAACAAATTCACAGCTCGTTAAGGAAGTACGCACAACGTGAAAGTGTTAACGATGCGGTCGCTTTTCACCGTACGCTTCTCTTTAAGGAATTTTGGCGTGAATAGCTTGTGTGATAATCGTCTGACAGATCAAATTACACCATAAACATGCCAGAATACCTATAGTACAGACTACCTATGTATGTTAATAAGTACGCAAAATACTTCGAAAATATGGATGTAAAAAGATGATGTGTAAAAAGAAGGTACCTATTGAAACAGTTGACTCATCCATCTATAGAATCAATGAGGATCATATTTAAACAATCATGATGAATATATGGAAAATCATAAAAACATGTCAAATTGGAAAATAAATCTTGGTAGATGTAGTCACTTTATGTACAGTCAGCCAAAAAAGTGGTTTACAATTTTTTGACCTTTAGAGTCGAAAAGTGGTAAACCACTAGCTTTTTTGGCTGACTGTACTGTTTCCAAACAAACCAAACATCAAAATATACAATCTACTTCTGTAGGCACATGTATGAAATACAAAATGAATTACTATTATTATCATACAATTTCAAAGAATAAAAAAAAATCATATATTCGATACACATTGCTTTAGCTGTTCATTGAAATGCTAGCAAATCATCTGCCTACGCTACATAATAGTTAGTGCCGCAAACGTGTCCCAATGAATGAAAATTCAATAAATCCAGACCCCTAACAAGCATATTACCAGTAATCACATCGCCCCTACTTGTTTTGACACCCCTCCATGACACACAAAGCGAACGGGTTGCCATTGTGCAGGACCACTCGCATTGGACACGAATGTGACAACCCTGACAACAGTGACAGCCCTGAATAACTTACTGAGGGTTCGATTGACTCGCTCGATTATGTTTTTGTGGGCTGAGTAAATGTTTGTGATTTATTTTTGGCGAAGGGAAAGCAACATTATATTGTGATGCAAATGTTGTGGACAATTCATTTCCGTCTACTATATCTATCGATCCTTTTCAATGACCTAAATTATTATATACATAATATCCGCATTATAATTAAGTGGTTTTAAGTGTGGATATTTTAATGTCATCAAAATTATGTAGGCATATGTCTTTATTCATATTCACATCTAATTCGATTGATGGTTCAATTAAAATATTTGTAGACACTTTTTGGAACTCCGCACGAGCACCTTTTTAGATTTTTTGGAGAAGCCCAAATAAAATAATAGACTTCAACGAAAGAGGTCCCATGGGGCCATTATTTAACGCGGCCTATGTATGGATACGTTTTAATCTATAAACGAAATGTGTAATACTGAAAATAATGAACACGAACTTACCTGACGGACCTGCTTGTACTGTTCCTCAAAGCTCCACCCGGCAGCGCTGCCCTCAGAGGACGATGAGGACGCCGAGCCGGCGGGCTGCGCAGGCGGCGGCGGCGCGGGGGCCAGGAACGCCGGCGGGGCGTACGGGAAGCCCCCCGGGGCCCCGCCGCTGGCCAGCGCGAACACGCTGGTGGGAGCTGAGAGCGGGGCCCCCTGCGCGAGAGACGCCAGCGAGGACAGGTGCGGATGCAGCGAGGATTTCAGGGATTCGAAATCGTCGCGGACCTGTTTGAGGAAAAAAGATAAAAAAAGGTTTATATGTCGCAATTTTGAACATTGAAAAAGTTGATAATCAACAACAACAACAAGGAGCAAAGCAGAACCTACCTTCAATTCCCTCTCAAGAGGGCGAGGCGAATTTCTCTGATGGTGGTTCATCTGATGATTGTTCATCGTCTGGTGGTTGACGTGGTGGTTCATGGTATGCTGCGGCTGATGTAGCGGCGAGTTCTGGATGGGCTGCTGAACTTAAAGATACACTGGCTATACTGACCATCAGGGCAAAACCTACCTTCAACTCCCTCTCAAGCGGGCGAGGCGAATTTCTCTGATGGTGGTTCATCTGATGATTGTTGATCGTCTGGTGGTTGACGTGGTGGTTCATGGTGTGCTGCGGCTGGTGCAGCGGCGGGTGCTGGATGGGGGGGTGCTGCGGCTGGTGGGAGGCCTGGTGCGGCGCGTCCCGCCCGACGCCCTCGTCGGAGCTCTCGCAGGACTGCTCGCCAGACGATTCACCCTCTGACCGCGCTGACTGTTGACAAACAAATTAGTCATTCATTTTTCGAACCGTTGGGATATGTGGGCGAAGAGCAATATCATTTCTTGTTCTTTCAACTCTTTAATTGGTAGAAGCATTTTTATGCCTACCCGTTTTGGGAATACGTAAATACAAGAGCGAGTTTATATACGTGTGTAAATAAGGATCATCAGAAACATGCTTTGTAGTATTTTGTAATAATTATTGTTGCCACTGGCTGGTGTTACTGTAGGTACTTTAAATATTAAGGTGAGCATTATTTTTTTTGGGTATACGCATGAATGTAAAGTTAGATAAGTATAATTATTTAAAAGCAACTTTTCTGTATTCATAATTTTACTAAAACAAGTGATATTTGCTTATGGTGAGGTGAACTAGGTGAAGTCAAGGCAAATACATATAACAGTTTTCCATTAATATTGCTATAGCTATAACATAACCATGTGATAATCGCCCAACTCATTAAGCACAAGGAACCCTGAAGTTCCCGTATCCTGAAGCTTTAGTAATTTTTAATATAATATAAGGTCTTATAATTTCACAAATTATACCCTCAGTTCTTTCATAAGTGACTTATTTAAAGCGGCATTCACTTCGCAGGTGCGATCGCCAAGTAGGCTTTCTGTAAATGCAATTACACATAAATGTCGCAAAGCGTCAAATCATTTCATAAAAAAATAATAGATCGCATGAGAAACTTCAATTATGTCCCAACCTGTTATACTCTTGGAAGTTATAATAATTGAAATACATAGTCTAAATTAGCTGAATCGATTACTCGTAATAGCAATAGTTTACATTGCAAGCTCTCATAATAATAAAGCTTACAACTAAATCTATTTCGCCCTCATATCCTTTTAATCAATATTGTTTTCATAGGCGAAACCACAACATACTGCTTAAGGCGAACTACTTAGTCCAAACATGTTACTATTTTCTATTCAATTTTTACTTACATATATTAGCGAAGTTTATTTGTGAAAAAACGAGAACCTACTAATTTAGAATTGTCACTAGTCATAAAACTTCACTAAGCGAGACAGTTTTATTGACTTACATATCAAATAATATTGTCACACATTTCGTCTAGCTATTGACTTTGCTTTTCTTACTCATACATATTCCACTTTTACGATGCACCTACTATTGGTCCAATCATCAGATGGTTGGATGAAATAACATTTGGTTTGTTTCAGTAACAAGTTTATGCTAGTTTTATGCTTCAAATAAGCAGCACGACGTCAATATGTTTCAAATTTATGCTAACGGTATGAAATACTTGTTATGTTGTTTACAACTCATGTAAACATACATAAATGTCATTTCGTAGCTTTAGTACGATACAATCTATGTATTCGTAGATGATTGTGTTTTGAATACTTATCTATTTTCTATTTTCGATCAATATTCCAATTGGTAACCCTTTATTTTATTACACACAAAGAGAGGTATTTTTTTTTGTAGGTACATACCTACTGTTTGCTTGATTATGGATTTCTTGCATGCTTGGATTTTTTTTTATGTCTAATTTGTTGGAATGCAAACTTTAAATATACAGCTTTAAAAGTACTTAGTATTTATGATATGTATTACTTACTAACATTATTCATTAAATGACGCGAGTTATTAATTTTTTTTAAAGTTATACTGAAGTCATCAGGCCGAATAGCCGGTCGATGTGGTTTCGTAATATTTACCATTCTTATTGCAACTAGCCCGCAGCGGTAACGCTAAATTATTTATATAAGTGTACATGATAACAACATCGCAAACATATGGCCTGCCCACAAAAAAATATTGGCCCTAGGGCCTTATTACAAGCCAGTTCAATTCTGGACTTGTTAACCAATAATATTAATTATGGTATCACATGATCAGGTGGGTCTCAGAGCAAAAATGTCCTGTGGGTATAAATAACTACCTATTAGTCTAAGTACGATACACGTTGAGTAATGTGCAATTTTGTCACCTACAAACGCATGGCTAAAACAGACGGTTAGTAAAAAAATGTAAAAATACACAACTGGATTTTAATTACAGCATTCCTGCGAAAAACGGAGGCGCTCGGGAAACCAGTCTCTATGTGTGGCTTTCTATGATAAAAGGGTCCTTAAGCTTTAAGTGTAACAAGGACGATTTAATCTGAAATTATAACAGATGTTCGTCTTTACTGAATATGACGTATAAGGACCCTTTGGCAATGGAACGGCACATCGGAATCAATATACCGAACAGGCAAATCGAACCGCTCGCAAAATGAGCGCGATTTGCGCCCGGCCCGCGGCATACAATTACGACATTAAAATTATTATTTTATTTCCAGTTTTAGGGTTCCATAATTGAATGATGGATCGGTCGTCCAGGCCCTTTATTGGACGCATGCAATCCTGATCCAGTTTCGTTTTAAAACAAACTACCTACTAATCGAAGACGCAACTATACATATTAAGACCAAAGAAAAATAATCGCGTCCGTTGCGATTAATGACATAAATAATGATTCTAGGTTAGTATTTAATTGTCTTTATAATACCACTTGCGTAGGTACTAATTCCACAAAGAGATGCAGTCACGACGCCAATTTTCAATTTGTGTCTTTCAATCCACAATCTCATAATAGATTGAGTATTTTAAGTTACAATTTGTAATGTTTAAGGGAAGTATCGATGGTAAGCGAGTTACAGAAGTTCCATTATACCTGCTCATTGCCACTCTTTGTGTATGCAGCAACTGTGTATGTAGTTCATTGTCGAAACATTAAACGCTAACTCCAAGGAGGGCGAGGAAACAACATATTCTTATGTTACACAATTAAAGTTAAGCTGTTTTTATAACACCTGCCGTTTAGGATCTCTGGTGGGTCTTCATACTGTTATTATTTATGAAAAAAATAATATTTTCAAAGTAAAAAATAATGGAAATCAGACAGAGCTAATCTGAGGACTGCCACGGCATTTTCCACGTTAGCCAAAGAATTATAATTTAAGTTTATTTATTTATTTGTCAATAAATTTTCCTTTTCTGCTTACATGTTACCTAGTCTTCAGTCGATTGTGCGACGACAGACACGCGTCCGATTTATATTGCTCGCGTATGGATGAGTATCTATCTGATCTTAAGGTACCTACTCGTAATGATTGCTCCCTAAGGAACTGGGTACGGAACCCTTAGCCAGCTCTCGCATTCGTAACTTGTATCGATTTTATTGTATTTTTATTTATTATTCGCATTATTATATTGTGGCGTCATTATCGGAGAAATGCCCGGATAAACGGAGCGCGCACGCAACGATCGCATTCAACCTCACTTTCTCATGCTCCCGACTGCTACTGGATTCCTCTTTTTATTACTTTTATTATTTTTCAACAATTTATAAAGAACGTCCTTCATTAGGATCTTTAAATTGATGGCCTTTGTTCAGTAATGGCACCACGAATTTAATGCACAAAATGATTGCTTTGTATTTCTACTTTAACAGTAGAGTCATACCACGTCAAGTGGGCATTTTGACATATAATTTTAAGTTTCGAAATTATATGAAATTACTCAACCCTTGCGTGGGAGGGGCTGAAAAATCTTCGCCAACTTATAGATTGGTCTGACTATAGGTACAGAATTACACATCCTATATCTATGTTGTTGGACATCATCATCATCATCAGCCATTAATCGCCGACTGCTGAGCATAGGCCTCCCTTCGTGTACGCCACTTATCCCGGTCCTGGGCTAATCTCATCCAGAAGTGCTCCGCAGTTTTTCGAATATCGTCCACCCAACGAGCCAACGAGTTGTTGGATAGACTAGAAATGAGTAAAAACCTTGCAGATAAAAGTTTCACACAGCGTGGCGTGGCAGTTAGTCTGAGATTTTTATTCATCAAACTCTTGTAGCGCGGGTAAATACCGGCACATGAAACGACGCTACACATATTATTATCGAATGACGAACTGTAAAAACCAACAGTTGCAAGCAATAAGTAGGATAACGTTAGCACAGTCTGTGCTAATGCTTGACCAAACAAAATTGTGGCTTTGTCGAAATCTCGCGTGATTTTATAATATAATAATAACTGTTCGTCGTTTAGTGACACGATGAAAACATAACGCGTGTAACTTTTATAAATAAGTCAATAAAATTGACCGAAAGGCCATGCCAGGATAAGCTAAGAGAATCTGCCCCCAGCGAGTTTTGGCTTGTAATTTTTTTTGATGATGTAGCTTTGTATTAGTAGCAAGTATGCAAAATATCAGCCCCCGAAATGTTACAGATTTTGGAAAAAAAAAAAAAACAAAATATGATCTTTCTTCAATATCTTTTTTTCTACCAAGCCGATTTTGTCGTGCTTCTAATATATTGAGCATACAGTAAAGGTGATTATGCGACATTAATTATAGGACACATTGCCTTACAAAAAAAATAAAAAATTACAAAAACAAAAATACTTTTTTTTTTTTTTTTTGTACTTTTACGTCAGCGACACCTCCAAGTTTTTCACTAAAGCTAGCCTCTTTAATAAGCTACAAAATGAATGTATTAACATAATTTTACCAGGGGTATAACGGGGTTTTTTTTTTAATTGAATTCATCACCGTACATTTTCTTTACCCGCTCATTATTAAAATTAATCGATTAAAAACTCTCTAGAGAAACTTGTATGTTTATAATGAGCACTGGCCACTTGAAAAAAAAAAATTAAAAAGTATTGATTCCTTTGGCGCCGGTTATTCACGTAAACTTCAAATATTTGTCGGAGAAACTTTAAGTTGAAAATGGATTGCAGAAAAATAATAATAAAGAAATGCTTTGTGAAAAACGTGAAAACGCTATACAATATAGCAATGGAGTCTGTGGTCAAAATTATTGACCCTAATTATGATAATATTATGATTATTGTATTGTACCCTAATTATGATAATTTAACTTTAACTTTGACATGTAAAATTGTTAATTTTATGAATAAATGAATATGAATATGAATATGAATATGAACACAAACTTTTTTGGCAATAATTTGCCATACTTTGAACAGGCAAGTAGTTCTATGCTTTCGAGGCATTCCTTAATTAATAAATAGATAATAATTTACGCTATTGTGGTTATATATATATTGACGTCATTTAATATGTTTTTAGATTGAAGATATGCGTTACACACTCTATTGCCTGTCGTTACCAAATACGATATACGTGGACATGTTTTTCTATAAACTTCCCAACTACACCGTCTCACTAAAGGAGGAGGGAATGGTGGCGACAGGCTTCTGTGAGGACTGTTGTCGGCAGTACTGGTCTCCTGAAGACTTTTCTGCTGAAGAAGAATTTGAAACACAAGTTCTATATTGCCGTATCTGCGCCAATGAACTGTTCTGCCGGAACAAGGGTAGTGATGTGTAGAAAAAGTCAAAGTCAAAGTCAAAGCGAAGCTTATATTTTTCACATTATTGCTATGAAATAAGGTTGATAGTGTAACCAGGGTTTGACATCGACTGTATACTGTTAACTAAATAAATGTTTTTTTACATATACCTACTGCGTTTTATTATGTGTTAGTTGAAAAAAAAACATAGATTGTATTAAAGTTAAAAAAACGTATAATATTTACATTTATATACACAGTGCTTACTTCCAATTTGCTCTTCTAGCTATTATTTATTACATCGTACTATTTACAATTTAGTAGTTGTATGAAACACTAGCGTAACAGATAATACCTATTGCCACCGCCCACCGGTAATAAGGTCTTGTGGTTCAATTTACTACTCATCTTCGTCACTGTTCTCATTTATAACAACCACAATATTATTCAAAGAGAACAATCTCGCCAATTTTTCCGCGGGTTTTGGTATTTCTGCAATGTATCTTGCATGCGATAGAAAATAAATTATCGCTGCGACGTGTGAACAACAGCCCACTGTTCGTAAGCCGTTAGCACATTCACAAAAATACTGTTTGATGGCGTTTATTTCGTTGCTATCGGGTGTGTATTCTATGAAGCATCTGTAACATTTTTTCGTAATGTGTCTAGATCTTACTTGCACTTTTAAAATATTGGATTGGTCTTTAACGTATTGCATGTTTAGTGAGCCATCTTCTAATAGCATTTCTGCCAAGTATGATACGGCTTGACCCAGTTGATAGGTTCCGGTAAACAATATTTTTAAACTGGTTTCATTTAGTTCCGGAAAGTCAATTATGTCCCTGGAAGTTACATTACAGAAGGGTAATCGTTTTCGAAGCCAACCGTTTTCTTCCACAGATGTCGCCAATGTGTTTACTGCATCTTTTTTTTCTATCATTCTTTCCAAAATCTCGTTTGTCATAGTTTTATCGGAATACAGTCGGTCAACAAAACAGTTCAAAGTATAACACGCTATGCGATAATAACTCCTTATTTTTGGTAATAACTTGTTGTCCAGATAATCCAGCAGCTTATATTTCATTTTTAATATTCCATGAGTAGCTTCCACCGCCCAGCGTATTTTTGTAACAAACCTTGATTCGTTTGCGTCTTTGGTAGAAAGCTGTTTTTTTTTACCTTTAAGAGCGGGCATTAAAACTTCGTAACCTTTAGATTTTAAATGCTCAACTACGTCACGGAATCCTCTATCTAACACAAATATATCTCCCGGCTGCATCAACGTACTTAAGCCATTAGGCTCATCTATGATGCTTCGAAGTATTTGTGCATCATTTAGATTTGCTTCGAATGGACCTAGCATGTCAACGACGTATCCAGTGGTGGTGCAGATTGTAAACGGTTTACACAGTGGTTGTTTTTTCTGTCCCGAATACGACTTTCTTTGGTAGTCATTATTTGTACTTTTTTGGTGTCGAGCATAAGTACCATCACATATTAAAATAAGTTTATCATCGGTGTTGTGCAGTTTTCTGGCAATTTTCGTCGTATGATTCTCAATTAGCCACTGCCGCGTTTGTGAATGCAAGCCAAAGTTACTAAGAATGTCCTTCTCAAATGCTTCTATGACACTAGAGGTATATTCAGAAACGTGTTGATATGTTTCTAGCTGAAGCATTGCACTAACTAATCTGTCAGACCCACCAGTTCGCAACTTTGCAAAAAAAACCACTAGAGCTTGCATTACAGTCCTCTTTGAAGTATCACGCATTGATTTCAAACCATCTCTTAACTGATTTAAGTTTTCCCAGCTGAGGCCTGTTAATATATGTAATTGGTTGTCAGAAATTGATTGATCAATTATTTTTTTGTATAGCGTTACATCAGTATTAACAGCCATTCCTTGGAACATCTTAGTTATGTCCGTAATAGATAATTCTGATGAATTCGAATATACCTTTAAAGTATTTAAGTCATTTTCGAAAAACCTGTCTTTTATGATATGTGATCGACAGCAACGATTTCCTTGGGGAACGTATATTTTTTTCAATGTATATGCTTGTATGCGGGCCTTGTCAGGGATTGTTTGTAAACTGTTTTTACTACCACATATGCAACAGTATTTATGGGTACTTATGGTTCTTTTCATGGTCAAAGTTACCTTTTCACTGTCTTTTTCAATTTCAGGTTCAGGTTCATAGGCACTGTCACAATTGTCATTTTCGTACGCCTCGCTAATCGAACCGCTTGAGTCAAATTCTTCAAATAATCTAGTAGTTCGTTGCCGATATGCTTTAACTCTGCACTGCCCGCATATTTTATCACCAATGTCCAACGAATTTGGACAATATTTGGAAAAAAATGTAACATCATTTAATGTTAATAATATTTTCATTTTGCCCTTGACTTTATTCGTATGTTTTGCGCAAATATTACATCGCTGATTACTTGCAGACATGCTGAGAACTATGTACTAGCTTATCTAATACGGAATGATTGCAATAGATGCCACTTGAATATGATGTTATGTACGTACATAGTAAAATATTGATAATAGTCAATACGTAATACTTAAGTTTAATGTTTTAGAAATGGCAATAAGTAGGTAATAGTTAATAACCGGCGCCAAAGGAATCAATACTTTTTAATTTTTTTTTTTCAAGTGGCCAGTGCTCATTATAAACATACAAGTTTCTCTAGAGTTTTTAATCGATTAATTTTAATAATGAGCGGGTAAAGAAAATGTACGGTGATGAATTCAATTAAAAAAAAAACCCCGTTATACCCCTGGTAAAATTATGTTAATACATTCATTTTGTAGCTTATTAAAGAGGCTAGCTTTAGTGAAAAACTTGGAGGTGTCGCTGACGTAAAAGTACAAAAAAAAAAAAAGTATTTTTGTTTTTGTAATTTTTTATTTTTTTTGTAAGGCAATGTGTTCTATAATTAATGTCGCATAATCACCTTTACTGTATGCTCAATATATTAGAAGCACGTCAAAATCGGCTTGGTAGAAAAAAAGATATTGAAGAAAGATCATATTTTGTTTTTTTTTTTTTTTCCAAAATCTGTAACATTTCGGGGGCTGATATTTTGCATACTTGCTACTAATACAAAGCTACATCATCAAAAAAAATTACAAGCCAAAACTCGCTGGGGGCAGATTCTCTTAGCTTATCCTGGCATGGCCTTTGACAAGGTGTCGAAACTTTCAAGTTGTAATCATTAACACCAGCTCGCTCAGTGAAGCCGGCTCATTGAAGCCGTTCTGATAGACGAGTCAACACCGCATTAAAATATAACTCAAACACAGAGAGCAAAAGTGAAAGAATTCCTCCATCGAACGAAACCATTAAAGAGGATACTCGCTTATGTTTTGGATAAACAAGGAATGAACTCTTTCTTAGAAATATCCCGAAACATTCGACCTGATATAAGCAGAAGGACACACTGTTGATTAGCGCCTCTTACCAAAATTGATACATCCATGTTACGACCTTAAATTTTAACACATACGATACAATTTTAAGAAACCTGATGATAAAATGCTACTGATATTGATAGACTGACGTGACGAAGAGAATCAAAGGAGATACAACCTTATATCAATACTCAGAAAACTCGCCTACCATACCATAGGACAGTAAACTAAAGTGATATCAGCTTTATTACTTCAATTACAAGTCGTTTATACTTAACCGGAAAGCAGAAAATGATTAGCTCACATCGTTCATGATATTTGTGATAGAAATCATAATCATGTCCACGCGAGCACGTTTTATGAGGCGAAATCAAATAGAAACTTGTAATAAGAGATGTCATGTACGTATAACTTGTTTGGAATGCTAAGTAAACATTGGCGCAAATATAATATTGAACATTATAATGTTAATTACAAAGCGATATCTGTGAAGTGTGAACTCTAGTGTAGATGGAGTGATGAAATGTTGCGTTGAATGTGTGACTTGTGTGTTGTTTAATATAGGGTGTTTCAGATTTTAATGTATCTTACCTACCGGTTTAAGGACAAAATATGTATTGCTATTAAAAACTAACCCTAATTCATAAACGTTCTCTAAAGTTATCAAGCCGATAAACTTCGTTTTCCCTTTCTATCACACCAATACATCGGAAAGGGACAAACGAACTTTATCGGCTTGATAACTTAAGAGGGCGTTTATGAATAAGGGGTAAGTATTTTGTCTACAGCACAATTACGTACATAAATAATTTAGTCAAATTTTCAGTCACAGACAATATTATGAAAATATAAATTCAAAAAATATTTCATAAAATATTTTTTTCGTTCCTTTTACTTATACCGATTACGAGAGATAGAGAGTATTGGAGAGGATGTCATGTTACGCGGTGTAAAGATTTCGAGTTAACACGGAGACAAAGAGGCTATTTGCGCATGTTCCTGCGCGGGCGCACGGGAATGTTCGCATCCTCTCCGGGAACATTTATTAGCGGGTACCGTCACGACTTTGTCCACACATTAGCGGTGTTAGCGGCCGGGACTACCTGCCTATTTACCAACATTATATATTTACTCATACCCACATATATCTGGTGTTTCACAGAGTTTATTGCGACACGTTTTGTGCAATTGTTGACGTTGAAGGGAAATCTTCGTTTGCGTAATGCTTTAAGGTATTTATGGTAGTCTTTTGACTCTTTTGTATTAATTAGGAGACGTATATTCGGATGAATAAAATTTCAAAGACTTTCATTTTTAACCCCCGACGCAAAAACGACGGGGTGTTATAAGTTTGACGTGTCTGTCTCATCTGTCTGTGTGTGTGTCTGTCTGTCTGTCTGTCTGTCTGTTTGTCTGTTTGTCTGTTTGTCTGTCTGTCTGTCTGTGTGTGTGTCTGTCTGTGGCATCGTAGCTCCCGAATGGACGAACCGATTTAGGTAGATTTAGTTTTTTTTTTGTCTGAAAGCTGAGTTAATCGGGAGTGTTCTTAGCCATGTTTCATGAAAATCGGTCTACTATGTCGCGGTCGGGGGTTTTCTTTAAAGTTTTCTGGCGCATCTAAATATATAAAAGAAGAAACTGACTGACTGACATATCAACGCACAGCCGAAACCGCTGGTCCTAGAGATTTCAAATTTGGCACGTAGGTTCCTTATATAGTGTAAAGGAGCACTACGAAAGGATTTTTCAAAATTTACATCTTAAGGGGGTGAAATGGGGGTCCAAAGTTCAACGTTTGAATAAGATTACTTTACGCGGGCGAAGCCGCGGGAAAAAGCTAGTATCATCTGATTGCAAAAGTAAGGGCCCATTTAGACGGTACGAGAACTCGCATAAGAGTTTTATTACATTGCGGTATTTGATGGCTGAAAAATTGTATGTAACCTCAACAGTCCGCAATGTAACTAAAATAGCATGCGAGCTCGCACGCCGTCTAAATCAGGCCTAAGGATGGCAGTGAGTTTACATTGTATGTGTTTTTAATGTTTAATATGATACATCGAGCAAAAGGCGATATATGTCGTTGTATTGTTCGCGGATTCGGACAAAAGACTTGGCATTATAAAAATGGATATGTGTGAATAGCCTGAGCGGGTCGAGTGATAGTGATGTTGAAGATCAAGTCTTGATTCAATTTGAGACTCTTCGGAGCCTTAAAGTATGTTATGTCTTTTGCAAGTTGAGCCCTTAATTAGTTGAGTCACTTTTTTGCGTGACTTAAATAAAGCCGAGACTTTTTTTAGGTAACTTTGAAAGGTTTTGTAAATATGAAAACGAAAATTATATATGTACTTGTAGAGTCTAAAATTAAGTACGATATCAAGGCGACATGAAGGCTCATGGACTCCACTCTTGAACAGCACTAGAATGAATGGGTGTCGCGGGACAAAGTTGCCGCATTAACGCGGCAACATTAACATTAGCGGACGTAAAATAACCGCCAATAAGCCGCAGCACGCATCAAACTGTCGACAAAGCAACAGGTTCTGGCCTCAACAAACACACGGTGTTTACATTACAATCCTGGCTTCATTTAATAATTCTCGGGAACTAAAAGCCTTTGAACATTTCATCAGATGACCCACTCTGTTTGCACACACTCCTGGCTGAGATGCTAATGTGGACACAAGGACCTGTATCGCCGATCGGCCTCCGATGCCTTATTGTTAGCCTTCCATATAGATATATTGGCTTCTTCCATTTCAATGTTGTTATTCCTCGCTGTCGGATATTCGCTCCTATCTAAGCAAACATTTATTTTCCTTCGGCTTTGGTGTTCGGTTTAGCTTCATGCGTTTTCTTAATGCATTTTCAAGTTATCCTTATCAAATGCTGAACTAATACTTTTGATTTTCCTCCATTGGACGACCTTGTTTCCATTCACACTAAACGACGATTGTGAAACTCTTAGTCGCTCGTAACTTACATGAGAACGAGGTGGGGACAATGTACAAGAATAGTTTGTCAGGAAGTTGTAACTGCTATACGAAATGAGCCACGTATTTGAGCAAAACAAAAGGTGATAAGGCGAGGTAAACAACCTGACCCATTGACGGCGTGACGGCGCGAGTGCGTCAGCGCGACGTCTCTCGCGCCAGAGGCACTCCGGCGCAGCTCTCCGCGCGCCGCGCTCACCTGCACGACACTTTAAGCGCTTTAAATACTTCGCACACACGTTTTAACACATACCTAACACTTCAGCAAACACCAACTAATCGATCAATCTGCCGAGTCCTCACAACATTGATAATCATTTCCAACGGCTTCGCCTAATCGTATGCAATCATGTCGCGAACGGTGCCATGGGTAATTGTTTAAAATTTAACTATTTGTTACACCGGCCCCTAGCATCACGTACCGACCGTACCGGTGTTGTTAAAGAAATCATTTGGCCGCTTAATTTTATTCAAAATACCGCAACAGCGGTAAGTAAAAAGAGATCGTGTCGCTTATTGTGATGATAATTATTTTAGAAAACAAAAACTAGAAAGCGGGCAGACGAAGATGTCTATCTGTTAATTATTGTCACCAAAATGGCGGCCGTTATTGTGAATGAGTCAAGATGGCCGAGTGACAAATCGTGGAGTTCATGTAAGTTCCGTTTGATTGACGCGTGCCAGATTCCGCGGCGTCAATATGCCTTTATATACATATTTATTTACGCGTAGAAAGCGCAAATAAGAACGAGTTATTTTACATCGCGATTGAGATAGGTAATGAATCGATGTTTACGAAGAGTATGGTCGCACGTGATGCAAGCGGAGGGCAACCGTGAGCGATGGCGGCGGCCCGCCCGGGCGACTCGATGGGCAATTAATACTCGGCACGAGAATCGAGTTCTGTCAAAGCTATTAAGATAATATTTGACATTGGAAAATATCGAAATCGTTGAGACAATTTCGAAGCGTAGCATCGCGAGTTGGTCGTTAAATATTGACATTTCTCACGAGCGACGCCGGCGGACGCGGCTCGTGCTTATAACACGCTCGCGGCCTTTATTCCTTCCGCTTTTCACACAAATAGGTAATAATCGATCGCTTTATAGCGTGTCGTGTGTAGGTGCGCCGGCGGGTGATACTTCGAGGAAACTTTTAAAATGTAGATACAACATGTCGTTTGTGGACGGATCGAGCGAGGGACGTTAAGTGGATCGGCATACTTGGACACTCGATGGTTTCTTATTTTCAAATAAGTCACTATGCATCGATCGAGGTATTTCTGACGCACTGCGTGTACGCGGAGCGTCAATTTGTCGTGTAAACTTTGCGAATGTTTTTATTGACATGATCACTTTTTCCTTGCAAGTGCAAACATCCATCATCGCTCGTGAGCCTTTGTGAGTTCGTCCTCGTTTGACTCATTATTTGCAGGCGGCGCTTCGCGACAGACGTCACTCTGATTCCGATTGACAGAGTTGCGGCTACCACGATTTTCAATACGTTTCTCGATATACTCGATAGCGTAAATTTCAAGGAAAATAATATTATACATACATACATACAATCACGCCTGTATCCCATAAAGGGGTAGGCAGAGCACATGAAACTACTAAAGTTTCAGGGCCACTCTTGCCTGTGTGGTGACGGGTTAAGAATTTCACCACCCCCTTTCTTCCCGTGGGTGTCGTAGAAGGCGACTATGGGATATGGGTTAAATTGTGGTGTAGGCGAGAGGCTGGCAACCTGTCACTGCAATGCCATAGTTTCGTTTTCTTTTAACCCCTTATTTGCCAAGAGTGGCCCTGAAATAATATTATAATGTACAAAAAAAGGGAACAGCGCCCCCAAACGGTTACTAGACCTAAAAATTACACATTTTCCGAGACATAATACTCTATAGACTGTCTCTGTATTCCAAAACATGAGAAACTCACAGGTACAATTCTGTGAGTCTAGTGAAAAAGGGTATAACTCAAATTGACTCGGCGAAAAAGGTCACAAGTCTGAGGTGGGATTTGTGCCCTTTTTCACCGAGTCAATTTGAGTTATACCCTTTTTCACTAGACTCACAAAATTATTTACTAACTAAACGGACAATCCCTGGTACATAATCGTCAATGTCAATAACCGTTTCCTACTTCTTTAAACACGATTATGCAAAGTCAGCCCGAATGTGCTATTTGCGTCAATTGATTGTCAATCAAGTAACTTTTTGTAATCACAAATAGCAATATTAATTTGTCACTGATGCAATGTAAAAAATATAAACGAGTAAGTTGGTTTCTATTGTTTTATTATGTGTCTAATTTTGAGCATGACATAAAATAAACACGTATTTTTCCTATGTCTTATTAGAAATCAGACATAGCGTCACTACTTTGAAAAAAACTTGTATTTTCTTCTGTTAATGAAAAGAAAATTATAGTAAGTAGGTATGTACGAAATGCATACAGACTTACTGCGTTTTAACTTTGAGGAGCAGTGTGAGATACGAGATTTTTTCAAAGTAGTGACGATAGACACTGTTTGCTTGGTCAAGAATGAACGGTATCACGCTAGCTTTACCCGTAAATCCCGTAATAGATATTACATACAATGGGTGGACGACGTTCGAAAAACTGCGGGGCACTTCTGGATGAGATTAGCCCCGCACCGGGATAAGTCGCGTACACGAAGGGAGGCCTACGCTCAGCAGTGGGCGATTAATGGCTGAAATGATGATGATGATGAATAAATTACTTTCCATTACTATTCTAATTTTTTTTTCACGAATGACGTATGACTGACGAAACTTCAAAGGACAAATATGTACCTACTATACATAGTATACGATACAAATGCGAAGAGTAGTAATTTACTATTACAGTGACGAAAAAATCCATGCCCTCGCGACACGTGTAACCAGCAGTTAAACCGAAGTAGACCGGACCAACCTAACCGCCGGTTAATTACAGAAGGTGCGGACGCTGTAAACCTGGACCAGGAACTAATGGCCAAACCGCAGGTACCATACTTTGTACGGAATAGGCAATTAAAAGTACTGGTTAAGGTGAGTCTGTGGTGAGCTGCATTGAAAATGAGATGGATATGTGCTAGATACCTATTGTTTACAGTTAAGTTATACCTACTTACGTAAGTAGCACATATACTTAATACAGCATTAAGTATGTTAGTATATCTAACTTACGAACAGTCGACAAGGTAATTAATTTTATTGCCAAGTCAAATCAATTATACTAGAGAAACCTATTTTTTTCTTGTGTTCCCAGTTTTAGGTCAAAGGTTAAGTTGATTTTCAACAAAGTAAATTAAATTAACGCCATACAAAAAAAGAAAAATTATACTTATACAATACGACTAGGGAACAAATCAAATTATTTTATTGAATATTTTTTGATTTGTTCTTTTTTCAAGTAGTCACACTACTATATATAAATTATAAATTGAAATAGATATCATACACGAAAGAAAAAACGGCAAGGGCCACTGGCGGCCGAGCCGGGAATCGAACCCGGGTCTTCCGCTTACGTGGCTTAGCGCGCGGCGCGGTATTTTTCTTTCGTGTATGATATCTATTTCAATTTATACTCATACAAATTAAATATATACACATCACTTAATCTTTACGTTACTACGCATTATCTATCAATTGTATCAAAACAAAATCGATTTAAACAACCTTAACTCTTCATAACGCAAGATAAGACATTTATTCCAGTCCACATAAATCAATTCGTTTATCGATTATTTCGGTCAATAATCGATGATCCCGATGTGAATCGAGCAGTCGTAATGTCACTTGTCGAATGACGGGTATCATTAATTTATCCTTCCCGCTTCTTTGGGTCGCATTCATATATTAATTTTAATACAGCGCCATACCATACATACCTAACTAGGTTTCTTAGAAAGTTATAGAAAGGTCTAAATGGATGCACAATTCCAACATTTTCTTAAAATCCGCTGAAAATCAAGAGTACAAGACAAACGCCGTTTAAAAAAAATACCACCGAAAATAATATGCGAAATTGTATTTAATCCAATGATCGCTCGTCCTAAGAATTCTTTTTACTATTTTATCAATGCTTGCCCTCAAATGCTTACTTTTTTGTCTATTAGTGACTAACTACCATTAAAACACCATAAAGCACGTGGTTCTATCCCTTTTCTTTTAACATTCCAAAATACTCAAAACAAACTTCGAAAATCAATACGAACCCTTTCCGATAGCGTACAAATAAAGGCGGGATCAAATAAAACAATTCGACCAAAAAAACCGGCTAGAGACGCACGCAATCGAGCCTGGCCGATCTGTCACCCATCATTGTATTTTAATAATAAATCGACCTCCTACGACATGAATAAATCATATTCGATCGCTGATATCGTACGAATATATTGAAAAGCATTATGTCAATCTATGGATAAGTGAAATTAGTTTTTTGATGAAACCAACATGACAAGTTTTTTTTATTATCAATGTTTTTATAGTGGTCACACTTTCATGTGACATGCGCCGCACCCCGCTGCGCAGTCGCGCCCAATTTACAAACAATACCCGGGATTCATCTCACATTTGCTCATTAATCCACTCTTCTTATTATCTCTTTTGTATAAACATGTCTCGATTATACCGTACTGATTCATATTTACATCTAAAGAATGATTACTTTAAAAAATCAGATAAAACAAATACGCATCAAAATACGATTACCCAATGATTAATCTCTAATGGAATGGCATGGCATGAGTAAGTTCGTGTCTAGAAATACCGCACTCGCATGCTTCGAATAATTGATAAATCAATGCAGTTCTCGACACGAGGGGCACTAAATCAAAAAGAGTAACCTATCACAACGTTTTGACATAGAGAAACAACATGCCCGATATTAAACTGTTCTCGCTAGATGGCGCGATAAGCGGCCGTCAAACTGACCTGTCATTAGCTTATTAATAGCTGACCGCCAACATACTGATAGATATAAACTTATTTGGGTTTTATTGAACTGTTTCTTTGTGTTCTGGTTCCGATTCGAACTTATATTGACCCCAAGTCATCATTATGAATGGTGTGATATAAATTAGAGGTACTTCATAATTCTAGTTTTGGTGCAATATTGTCGTTTTAGTTATTTGATGCCAAATATCGTCACTACTTTAAAAAAATCTCGTATCTCACGCTGTTCCTCAAAGTTAAAACGCAGTAAGTCTATATGCATTCCATGCATACTTACTACAATCTTCTTTTAATTGACAGACGAAGATACAAGTGTTTTGAAAAGTAGTGACGATATGTAAGTAGTTCAAAAATGTTAGTTATCAAAAGTTCACGTATGTTTTGCAATGTCATTGCCATATGTTTTGCTTAGAAGACTCTTCAGCTTAATGTTTCACTTGAAAGTTTTATTCGCCGCGGTAGTTTCATGTGACAATTGCTTAGTTTATCGCATGCGTGAATTATGTAATTAAATCCTGCCACATTGGATACGTAATAGCCCGCGCCGACATTTTACGGAATACAATGGCTCTCCCACGCCGCGTCTGCGCGCAGTCTGCACATCCTTTTCAATTTGAGCTGTTTTGCATACCCGCAGCTGTGTTTGATACCAATAAATAATTAAAAACTTCAAGTCAAATAAGCGGGCTTAACACTTTCGCTATTACCCTTCGTTTTTTCAACGGCAACACTGTTATTTAGCCAAACATCTGGTAAACAAACACCCGAACGGCCGTTGTCATCCCAGACAACTTTGGACCTTCGCGCGATGGATTAAAACAGTTTTTTTTCTTTTGTATCGTCTAATAATTCTGATAGTCCGGTATAATGGACCACACACGGTCGTGGGTCAACAGTGGTCCCTGGAACAACACTATGGCACTTAGTATACTTTACAGGTAAACTAGTAGCTGGGAACACGTCACGTGTTTTGATATGCTCCGTCGGCGACGGCTTTAATGAATATGGACAGGTCAATGCCGAGATTGACTCAATTGTAATTGAGTTGAACTGGTTTTGGAAGAGAGTTTTTCTGGTGAATTTTAACAGTTTAATTAAGGGTAAAACTGGCAATAGTTAGGAAAATAAAAAGGTATCATCAAGCATTCATAAGATCGACCTAAAATTATTGACAGTTACTAAAGTATTTTTTATCGCGCGCGTAGTCCACTAAACCGATTTTGCACTGAAAAAGGTTGATGGCTAAAAAATAAAACGCCAATGTAATAAAACCTTCGAGTCTACAGAATTGAGGGACAATTGAACTCTTTGCAGCTTTACTTGCCCACGTTTAAATAGTCTCCAGACAAAAAACAAAATACATTTTACTACTCCACACTTCCAGATCCACTGGCAAAATCCCAAAAGTCGTTAGACAGCAAACGAAGCGAGCCCGAAGCATCTTCTAAATAATCTACTTGACAATGGGCCGGTAGCCGGGAGCGTCGCAAGCGCACGTATTTACATTTTTATTGCCCAGGTTACCTAGCCAACGTGACAATCGATTACACTTCGTAAGCGTGTCGCAGCTAGTTCTCCCTGTCGCTCTTCTGGGGTGGCGCGACAGAGCCAGACTGCATGGCCACGTAGCATCTACGATTGTCACTTCTGCTAGGCCGGCTGAGCTAATAAATGTGACGTTCATGTCATCGCCTTTTTCAGCTCCGGGGGTGGTTTAAAACCATTGTGGGCTGGTTGAAACAAAAGTGAAATCAAGGTCCGATTCGCCTAAGGCAAGAATACAGTAGCGCTTGTTTCAAACTTTGATAATACAAAAAAAATGTAACTTAAGAGTTACGTAACGATAAGTCGTTGCATTGTAAATAAATAGTTGACTGCATTGCGTTTCTCAAACTTTTTTGTTTGTATTGTTATTGATCCAATAACATGCGCATGATCACTTTATATGGCTACGAACGCTACGCCGTAGCGCGTTACTCGCTACGCTTTTCCCCATTTTACCTATTTGTTTTCTGTTTTTCTACGATGTCCATATTGAAAATTGAATTATAAATATGTCTATCACTATAACTTTTAGTTATAACTACATATGTACTAGTATTTCTTCAAGTTAAACAGCAAAACAATGGTACTTAATTGATTGTAGCAAAATAGCACTGTAGTAGCAAAATCAGAATAAACTAATCCGTCTTCTAACTTTTTGATAATTACCTAATTTATTGACTTTTATAGGCGATATAATCCAATTTTATAGTTTTAAATATTTGTTTTTCCCTTTGACAGAAAACTCCAATGTCATTCACAGATTTTTGGGATCTTTTCACAGATTATATCTAATTAGTATAATAATTATTTACATAATATATAAATAACTCCACAGAACTTAATTTAGATAGAAGAAACAAATTCATATATTTGTATAGGGGCCGAGCGTGTCAAATTTTGTACTGAAGTTGATTCTTGCCTGTAATTTTAAATATGTCTCAGGCTCTTGATTGTTCATAATTTTTGTGTTGTTGCAATTGAATATCACGTAACGAGGCATTTTTTATGTTTTGGTTGACTTCAACTTACAAAAATTGACGCCCGAAAGCTGCAAGCTGCGAGTAAAGACGGACAACTCAGTGGATTTCACTGAGTTCATTTGACACGCTAAGTAGATACGTTTGCTTGATCTATGGTATATATGACATCTGTGAATAACTCCCTGCGATTTCTCCCGAATATTATGACAGTTGTATTTTACAATGAAATCAAACACCCTCACCCTTGTGATCGTGACAATCCAAAAATACCCGTGACGCGGTTTGCGCGCGCGCAGGACAGGAAGGGGCGGGGCCGCGCATATTAGCAGCTTCCACGAACGAGCCTCGATCATGACGACTTAAGGACTCTTAATAATATTTTCTGAATCTATAATTTGTTATTTAAAAAAATTAAACGTCAAATCGTAACGTGTCACGCAAGTTGGAATCATGTGGATATTAGAGAGATTCGATATTATAATATTAATTGAGATCTCATTTTGACGCCACTAGTAATAGAATCGTATCAGCAGATTCTACGAACGAGCCTCGATATGACGTTGTATGACGTTTTATAATGTATTTGAATCTATACTTCATATACATAAGCCTAACTAATGTTAATATAATAAGCTATCAATGGTATGAAGCCTGTAGATAGTTCTGGTCAAGATCATCATCATCCTCCTTGCGTTATCCCGGCATTTGCCATGGCTCATGGGAGCCTGGGCTCCGCTTTGACAACTAATCCCAAGATTTAGGTACTAGTTTTACGAAAGCGATCGCCATCTGACCTTCCAACCCGAAGGGTAACTAGGCCTTATTTGAATTAGTTCGGTTTCCTCACGATGTTTTCCTTCACCGAAAAGCGACTGGCAAATATCAAATGACATGACGAGCCGGGGTTTGAACCCACGACCTCCGGATCGAAAGTCGCACGCTCTTACTGCTAGGCCACCGGTTCTGGTCAAAATAATAGGTATTTAATATTCTGTAGAAATGTTTACAAAACACGTAATTCCGAACTTTAATATATGTTTAGTCAATCTGTTATCTTTGATCCATTGATATGAAACTAAGTAGATATGTTCTTGCTGTTATGAGTCATGACACTTATGACATTCCATAACAAAATTACACTACCAATACCTAGATACTTGTAATTTCCCATTATTTACATGTTTATTACATTCCTAACGAGAGTTTCCCAAAATTGTAGAATTTACGTAAGACCACAAAGACAGGGAATTATGTGACAACAATATGTGGAGAGCGCAAACATACTCGTACCTGCACAAGATATGTTAGATCCATTATAAGTCAAAAATTTCACACCAATACTTGTAATTCCCATTCCTAATGAGAGTTTCCCAAAGTTGTACAGTTTACGTAAGACCACACATCGAAGACAAGGCAATTATGTGACAACAATACGTGGAGAGCGCAAACATGCGGGGGCGCCCGTAACTCGGTAGTCGAGTGTGGGGGCGGCGCGTGTGGTCACTTCAGACGATAGCATAATAACGCACTATGATCACACAGTCATATAAAACTAGAACTGAAAGAAACGGTAGGATAAAACTGCATGAATCAATGAAGGTCGAAAGATAAAATGGAGTTGGAGGTAGCCAGTAATGGGTATATATTTTCTGATTCACAAGAAAGTTGAAAACTGGACTGTTACATAGTGAAATAGACAGCGCCCCCCAGAAAGTATTCTTCCTAGCTGTGACGTACATATTGATCTTTTTTTTTTGTAAATTCGTGTAGTACATTTTTTTTAAATTAGCGTACAATTTAGTACTGTTATCGTACATTTTTTTGATGTGTGTTGGATTCCGTACGATATCATGTCACCGCTATAAAGTATGACACAATTTGGTCGTCATATTTGGAGTTGATTAATAAGCTAAACCTGATAATTCTAACGTATCAAAATAATGCACTAAATCGTAAAAAAACTAGAACTGGGAGAAACTAGTAAGATAAAACTGGATGAATCAATGAAGGCCGAAACAAATTTGAAATGTATTCGTTGCAGAAAGTTATCATTATTATTCAACTATACCGCCTATATATATTAGAGGTCAATTTGTGAAAGATTTACTTACCCACGTGTATGTAACACATGTGATAAGACTGATAAGTACTTGTTACCTACATTGGTGCATCGAGTATGATCTAATCAGATGTTGCAAATGAGGAGTGTCTTTTCAAAAGGGCTTATTTCCACTTTGAACTTTTTTTGGGAAATCGAGAAAAACATAATTCCACGGTATTGATTTTGAAATTAATATTTAATTTGCAAAATTTTAATATTGTAAGTTGACGTTAATGCTATGATTACATCAAACGTAACATGTGTACCTAAATAATTATTTAATTACCATATGTTTTGGAGAAATAAGCACTTTTGATGCGAACTTTTGGTAATTAAGCCCTTTTGTTGTGGCCTTGTAGCGTAAATGTTATTAATTTAAAATAGTTTTATATTATTTTTGGATTTTGTATTAAGAGCGCTTTCAAAAAATCTGCTTGCTCGCATTTCGACGCCGGCGGCGCTGGCGTGCGCCTGTGTGCAGACGCACACTATAACCAGAAGCATAACGATTGTAGCCTGCGGTACAGACATAGCGTGCGATCCTCTTCGAACCAACCTTACGTGCGGCTAGAGCGAAAGGGATAGCATTCATGGTCGGTACCGCCACGCCGTCAGTAGCGTTGCGGACTAACCATTATTGATACTTGCGTAAAAACACCACCATATATATTACATATTTGCATACATGATTTCGTGCATAAATACTTGACCTTTTAGTTTAATTATTAAACTTATCACAGTTTTTTTTATTAAAACGTGTGTATCCTTGGAAGAAATAAATTAAAAAACTTTTATAATATAATAAATTGTGTATATAATATTGTCTTCTGTCACCGCGATAGTTACTCATGAAATAAATTTATGGAATCAGATTATATCGCGTATAATGAATATAATCAGTTTTCTTAGTTTTATTTCATTTTGTATATGATATGTTTTCTAGGTTCTTTTCGGTGAAGGAAAACATCGTGAGGAAACCGGACTTATTCCAATAAGGTCTAGTTTACCCTTTGGGTTGAAAGGTCAGATGGCAGTCGCTTTCGTAAAAACTAGTGCCTACGCCAAATCTTGGGATTAGTTGTCAAAGTGGACCGCAGGCTCCCATGAGCCGTGACAAATGCCGGGATAACGCAAGGAAGATGATGATGTTTTCTAGGTACATATATATTATGGAACTAAGATCGGTTTTCTTTAATTTTAAGTAGTTTTTTTTTATATTTAAAATGTGTTTTTAGGGTTTCGTAGTCAACTAGGAACCCTTATAGTTTCGCCATGTCTGTCTGTCTGTCCCTCCGTCCGTCCGTCGTCCGCGGATAATCTCAGTGGCCGTTAGAACTAGAGAGCTGAAATTTGGTACCAATATGTATATCAGTCACGCCGACAAAGTGCAAAAATAAAAAGTGGAAAAAATGTTTTATTAGGGTACCCCCCCTACACGTAAAGTAGGGAGTGATTTTTTTTTCATTTCAACCCTAACGTATGATTTATTGTTGGATAGGTATTTAAAAATGAATTACTGAAATCGTTTTTTGATAATATTAATATTTTCGGGAATAATCGCTCCTAAAGGAAAAAAAAAGTGTGTCCCCCCCCTCTAACTTTTTAACCATATATTTAAAAAATATTTAAAAATCACAAAAGTAGAACTTTATAAACTTTCTAGGAAAACTGTTTTGAACTTGATAGGTTCTGTAGTTTTTGAAAAATATGGAAAACTACGGAAGAGCCGAGCGGCTATTTACCAACGCGGCTTTAAAAACCGGCCGAGAGCGTGTCGGGCCACGCTCAGTGTAGGCACTGAGCGTGACCCGACACGCTCTCGGCCGGTTTTTAAATATTATGTTGTTTTAATTGCATGGAGCACAGGAAGGTCCACATATAGGTATTAGTTTTTTGTAAGGAAATACAATTCTACGCTACGCCTACCTGCTTTAGTTGACTGTTGACACACTGAGACAGTGGATGCGCCAGAGTATAAAAGAGTGATTACCATCTCTTGTCAAAGATCTTGTTGAGACGAATCAAACGAACCCAAACACGAAGTGGTTTCAAGACCTGGTCGTGGAATACTCTTGACTACCTTCCAGCTTCATCATCAGATCCTGGGTACCATCTCTTGTCAAAGATCTTGTTGAGACGAATCAAACGAGCCCAACCACAGAAGAGTTTCAAGACCTGGTTGTTGAATACTCTTGACTACCTTCCGGCTTCACCATCAGATCCTGGGTACCATCTCTTGTCAAAGATCTTGTTGAGACGAGCCAAACGAGCCCAAACACGAAATGGTTTCAAGACCTGGTTGATGAGAACTCATGACTACCTTCCGGCTTCATCATCAGATCCTGGGTACCATCACCTCTTGTCAAAGATCTTGTTGAGACGAACCAAACGAGCCCAAACACGGAGTGGTTTCAAGACCTGGTTGATGAATTCTCTTGACTACCTTCCAGCTTCATCATCAGATCCTGGGTACCATCTCTTGTCAAAGATCTTGTCGAGACGAACCAAACGAGCCCAAACACGAAATGGTTTCAAGACCTGGTTGATGAGAACTCATGACTACCTTCCGGCTTCATCATCAGATCCTGGGTACCATCACCTCTTGTCAAAGATCTTGTTGAGGTGAATCAAACGAGCCCAAACACGAAATGGTTTCAAGACCTGGTTGATGAGAACTCATGACTACCATCTGACTTCATCATCAGATCCTGAGTACCATCTATTGTCAAAGATTTTGTTGAGACGAGTCAGTAACCTAAAATGATATTCAATAATAAATAATACTTACTAAAAATATTAGTCAAGTTAATTAGTTAGTTACCAAAGTCGTCAACCCAAGGATCAAAGTTTTCGGTCGCAGTATACATGCAACAGTACAGCCAAACACGCACACAAGTGCGGTTTTGGACACGGCGGGTGCCGCACACAATGACAAAATAACTTCGCGATCGTCGAGCCGCGTGCGGAGCGGACTAACATACGTCCTGCCTCTACAAGCTCTGCCGCGGTACTGACATCGCAAGCGCGCGTAACCGGTAATAAGGAGGCATTTTTAAAAAATCGTCAAAAATATTAAATTGCAATTAATAGAAAACTTTTGCATAAAATCTGTTTGAGTAAGCGTTGCAGATTATTTTTATATTAAAACTACTTCAAAAACACGTAAGTTTTCGAAGAAATTGACACTTATTCTGAGGTGATTTCTGAAACAAATTGGATTCATCATATCCTCATTTACTCTATTCTAAAGCCTTATAACAAAGAAGTAGTCTCAGAAGATTGTAGTACAGGATATACATAATACAAATTTACCACTTGAAGCATTCAAAACTATCCAAATTTTACAAATTAGACGGACTAAGTCAGCACTTTTCGCGGGTTTTCCTAAACATGCACCAGAAAAAAAATCATAATTAATTAAGTGAGTTAGTTTTTAAAAATCCAGTCTCACAACATGTAAGTTAAGAAGATGTCCTAATCGAATCCTGAACTTAATAAGTCTTTTAGATTACGGAAAGTGTAGCATTTTGCCGACTAAAACTATCAATTTTACATTATTACGACGTTTTCGTTGAATGCCCTCTTAACGCTAGTTGATATGAATGTTGTTGTAATACATACATTGATTTATCCACATAAATAATCATTACACATTTTTCAAAATGTGTTCTAAACTTTGATGTTAATCTTTTTTTTAAAGATCAAGGCGAGACTTTTTGAACTTTTATCTCAAAACAACGCGTAATTTTCTATACTAAGAAAAACTGCATTCATAGTTTAAAACAAAGAAAAAATGGAAATAAGCTTTATCAATTTTTAATGTTGTAGACATCTACTATGTACTATCAGCTGCAAAAGTGCATGGAGAAATTATGAATGAATACATTGATAAATTCGCCATCCATTTTTGCAGCTGATAGTACCTTACCTACTATAAAATTAAGTGCATAGCCGTCGAGATATTTTCAATACATATACATAGTAAGATAATATTACTACGCTACGTATACTATATACGAGTGAGAGTGTGAGGTGTGTATTCATTATGAATAATTAATAACCTCAAAGATTTATTCGTATTAAATTAACCTCTTCCTATTCAGTGACAGCGTCCCATTAAAAAAATGTCTATTATTTATCAAAAATAAAAAAAAGAAATAAAAGAAACATCATACGATATAATTACCATAATGAGATGCACAGAGCTCCTTAAACGCACAATATGAGTTTTTGTGGCGAGGTCGGGCGGGACCACCGTGTTACCATCAGCAAGTCAAATGTGTGCGAGTCATCGTAGGTTGACAACCACTGCAAGCGCTCGTAGATTTTAAAACAAGGGCTGATTACCACTGAACGCTGGCGCTTTTATGAATGAGAAATTGAGTCAAGGAAATGATTAACTATACTCCAGCACACCCTAAGTGTCAATAGAAAAAAAAGCGAGAAATTGATTTTTTCTATGATCAGAGAATCTCGCACCAATGTTTTCAAATATTTCCTGGTTTTTTCTACTGACGACGGTTTGTGCTAAAGTATATTTTTCCGGTTGTAAAACATTACTTTAGGCACAAATGTATGTATTAAACTCAAACCTCTGCACCTTTCAATTTAGAGTTTTTTAGATTCGATTTATCACTTAAATGCTACTTTCACATTTTTGTTCTACCATTAGACAATGATTTTCTCCCCTTTACCTATAATTTAATTTTAAGCCAATTCTAACTATTTACCCCTACTCTATCTTCAAAATCATGAACTATCCCGCTATGGACGACAGGCCTTACCGCCACCGTACATCGTGAGAGGACTACTGTACAACAATACTTAATAGTCGTCCGCTTGGAATAAACACTTTTTTCTTTCAATAAAGGCCGTAATGACTTATGGTTACTCGTACTGAGTAAATACTTCATGTATTACGTTTACGTAAGTTTAAGATGGTATAACGGATTGAAATACGTTGTAAAAAAGTCGAGAAAAGCGCATGATTTTGTGTGAGTTGCAACACAAATAAGTCACACATGTTCTCTCGATATATCCCTTTAATATTTTCACACATAAAGACAAAAGGTGTCCATAAAACAAAGAGTACAACCATAATCATTGAGGTGAGCGAAAGCTCACAAAAACCACCAACTCTAACACTTTCGCGGTACAAATGAAATAAAATAAAAATACTATTTAGCATTTGTTAAGAACGCGAAAGAATCTAATTAGCATACAGTCATAAAGTGAGACAGAGACGTATGATATATTAAAATCACGTCGCTGGGACAATTAACAGAAACGGACAAACGATCAAATAATAAAGTGTCTTTGTCATTACAAACAGTTCGTCGAGACGCACTTATTCGTGGAACCATAACGAGATGATGTAAAGTTCAGTCGACTTTAACGGAGCGGACGAGACGCTCACTGATATCTGAACATCACGCTTGTATTATGAAGGTGCCGATTCGATATCGAATGTAGAAGGGATGTCAAAGGCAAATATCAAAGATGGCGCCTTTATATTTAAAAATATTTTAAGCGGGTTACTCACGTGTTATGTCGATATAGCGTTCGACATGTTTCGATCCATTTTCGAGGATCTTTCTCAAGAGTAGCGACCCCGCCTTTACATATCGAGAGCGCGACGCATACTCAATATCGATATGCGTCGCGCTCTCGATATGTAAAGGCGGGGTCGCTACTCTTGAGAAAGATCCTCGAAAATGGATCGAAACATGTCGAACGCTATATCGAGTAACCCGCTTAAAATATTTTTTAAATATGTTTGAGTCTCACGGGAGTTTTATAGTTAAAATGGCGCCTTTAGTTATGGTATAGATGCTATATCCGAGGCAATATCGGGTCGGATAGTGTGAAAACGCTCTAAGAGTGCGTGTTTAGATATCTTTGAACACAGAAGCTGCTCTGATATAAATGGCGGCTGTAAAGTCGAGAATCAACGCCAATACCAACCGTGTTCTATTGGAATAGAATACATTTCCTTTGAGGTTACGCGTACCTTCAACATTTACGTACTTGTTGGCATACATGCAATGTTGTTATAACCTGTGTAATATGTAATATGTGGTGTGACGAATGAATCTGTTTTCAGCCAATAGCGATGCGTGCGCAATAACCCCGATCATTATTCGCGATCTTAAAGCATTTTCCCTGTATTACCTACCATATGTACCTACTTACTCATTCGATGTATCTTCAATCACTGTTAAATAATCTTGTACAGGTCAATTCACAAGAGCTGGCACGAATGGAACGAATGAGTGAATGAAAAAATCTGTGTGTGACACACGTGTGACATATTAACCAATAAAATGGCAGCTCTTGACAGTTACGACGATATCGATACAGGTACCTGTCACTCATACAATCAAAGATTTGTTTATTCTTGGTTCATTCCATTCGTGCCAGATTTCGTGAATCCACTTGTAAATATGTAATTACTTGGTGTAAATTCGATTATTAAGTATTATCACTCGTAGATATCTCGCAATTTCTTAAGTTTTTCTACACTGACACTTTATATTCTGAAAACTTCCGTAAAAAAACACGATACCGTCAGAGCTACTTTTATTACAATGTTAATTTACTTTGCACAATAAAATTATCTCCGCGTCTATGCTAAACAACACATTCAACGTATTGAATGCGGGCCGCAAGGTGTATCATTTCCAACACATCCACGTACAATTAATACAAAATAAGTAGGCAAATGATTTGCGTAAATTTTACACCTGTCAATCAACGGATTGTTTACACTGTCCGATACGTTAAAGCATCTGTGTGTGTCGCATATACTAATATCAATGTATTAGTGAGCATTCAAAAACGATTTCCCGGCATAGAAAACGTGAGGACAAAAGCCGCATCACCTCCAACCTCCGATTGAGAAACCCAATTTGAATAACAATCAATAAATTAATGTACACTCGTAATTTATTCATAAGCAGAGCCTGGCAGCGACGAGCGCTGAATCCAAATGAAATTTTATAAGAAACGCTCCTTTTCAAGCCCATTATGGCACGAATATAATACTTTTCTTAACGTATCATCATTATCGGTTCGCATCACAATGGCGCGTTGACTCGTTAAAGTCGACTAATCTCTCTTTACACGTAAAAACGGACGGCACCGAATGAGTTTCTCGTGTTGGAATAATTAGTGTGCAATTGAAAGCGTGCTTTATTTCAAGAGGACGGACAAAGTGGACATGACACGGTTGGCCAACGGTAAAACACTTTCACGAATACAATGATTTTGAAAGAATAATCCTGGCCGAGCTTTGCGGTATTTGGCATAGATTATAGAAACCCCTAGAACATGGACACCACTTTTCTATTACGACAATCCAAGTGTATGACTGATGACCACCTGGTCACCAAACGTTCATATAATTTTCATCAAAATGTTGGAGTGAAAAAGCGGCACCACTGTACTGATTCAAACTCTAGTAGATTAGCAATATCTGTCTCTTTCAGTGCTATGGTATGATTCTAATGAGTGTACATGTACAGAATGGCTTTGGCATATAGGTTATGAATATAAACCCTGCTTAAAACCTTCCGTCAATATTTTTTTCTATATCTATAGGTATTTGAAATATGAAAGAGGATCGTGGCCATAAATAGCCGGTCGTTAATTACAGAGTGTAATCACATTTCGCCAAACGCGTTACGACACACGTGTCCCATCCCTTCGCCGTTCTAAATTTAAATATTTGGGCGGGAGCGCCCCCTGTCGCATCAATACGGAATCGAAAGTGATTTATGAAGCTTTGTTTGGTTAGCATTCTAATAAGAATAGAATTATCTATAATATACGTTTTATTTGGGTTTGAAGACTTTACAATAAAACTAAGTGGGTTGAAAAGCTGAAATCTAATACAGATACGTGAAGTTAAAAATAAACTGTACAAATTCTTATTAGTGTGTGAACTTTGTGTGAAAGTGTCGTCGTGTATATGAAACGCCATTTACATAAATGGTCATCAAAGCTTGAATTCCTATAAGACAAACAAAAGACCATTTATCATATTTGCACGATGGATTGAATGTCAAAATCGAAAAGCCACGCAAGTGGTTTTGATGAGTGGCAACTCATAACCACAATGATCCTTATGAAAAGATTTTTAATTCATAAATAGACAACTAACACAACCAAAATATTTACGGCAGGATGGTGTATACATTATTGCAATAATATCGAATTAAAACTAGTATCATACTCAAAGATTGTTCGTCAATTCGACGACGCCAGTGTCTGACGCAGTCTCACAAAGTCAAACACAGATAATTGTAAAACCAAATAGAGGATTACAGCCAATTCGTTTTAGGTATTTGCCTATGCTACGTCTAATTCTAATGTGATCGAACCTTTAAGTCCTAACATCCGTAACCGTTATAAAGCGATCACATCCTAAGTATAAATCAGGATCCTAATAACAGCTGAGTGTCAGCTACTGGTGCAGTAAATTACGGTGCGGGTTCGAACCCGGGCACATGCATCACGTCCGTAATAAGGAGGTTCTAATGGCTAATGGCGGTTAGGCGTTAATAGGTGTCACACATAGTTATAGAACCATAATTATATGAGTCTCAAAATGGCTGATTTGTAGGTAATTTGGGTTTGATTGACGAATATTGATGACTGATGTAATTTGGACGAAGTTTGTTGCGGATGCTATTTTTATTAACCCCCGACGCAAAAACGACGGGGTGTTATAAGTTTGACGTGTCTGTCTGTCTGTCTGTGTGTGTGTGTCTGTCTGTGGCATCGTAGCTCCCGAACGGATGAACCGATTTAGATTTCGTTTTTTTGTTTGAAAGCTGAATTAGTCGGGAGTGTTCTTAGCTATGTTTCATGAAAATCGGTCGTCTATGTCGCGGTCCCGACACTCCCGACTTACTCAGCTTTCAGACAAAAAAAACTAAACCCAAATCGGTTCATCCGTTCGGGAGCTACGATGCCACAGACAGACACACACATACAGACAGACAGACACACACACAGACAGACACGTCAAACTTATAACACCCCGTCGTTTTTGCGTCGGGGGTTCAAAAACGGGCATAATCTGTGCTTTGTAGGAAAATCTGCAGTAAGTGAATAGTTATTTGTTATACAAGGGGGCAAAGTTGTATTTTAACGCCGAGTGTGGAATTGAAAAACGAGCAAGTGAAAGGATTCTATAGTTGAACCACGAGCGAAGCGAGTGGTTCGAGAATAGAATCCTGAACTTGCGAGTTTTTTAACACACGAGAAGTAAAATACATTTGCACCCGCGTGTAACACAAAACTTTTCCCCTCACTATAGCGAGGAAACTACAACGCAAAAAATGCGTTCATCACTGCTTCCAGTAGTTCCACAGGTGGTAAATTATCTTTATTACTAGATTCACCTACTTTTATCAATTTTAAAGCAGTTAATTTGACTTTATTCAAGGTCAAATTACTTTACCCACTAGTGGATAAAATGCGTTTTTACCCGCTGGTATTAAAGGACAAAACACGTGTTTCCGAGCTAGTGAGGGGAAAAATCTATTTATCCACCGTTTAACCGAGGTGCAAAGAATATATATGTCGCAGTAAGATAGATAAAGCCGTTATATAGTTATAACCCTAGGAATATAATTATACGTCGTAACATAGTTAAACGAAAGCGATTAATTGCTATCTTACTAGGAATATAACTATAATATTAAACTAGTTTAGTCATATAGTTATATGACTAGATTCAGTTTAGTGAAATGATTATAGGCAGGAGTGTGGCGGTGCGACAGAGGTATAGTTATAACCCTAGGGATATAATTATATGCCGTAACATAGCTAAACGAAAGCGATTCCTTACCATCTTACTAGGAATATAATTATAATACGTTACTAGTTTAGTTATATAATTATATCACTGGATTAAACTTAGTCTAGGGATATAATTATAATACGTCTCTAGTTAAGTAATATAGTTATATAACTGGATTAAGTTCAGTAGTATAATTGTAGCAGTGTAGTGCGGGGGTGCAGTGGAAACGGGGGCGGGGGCTTACCCACTACCACAAGGCAGTCGTTTGGCATCAGTTGTCGTTCATGTCACGGTTGCGTTTTCGTGCATAAATTATTTATTGAATTTTCGAACTATTTTTATAGTTCTAAGTATACCAAAAAAATTCAAAAACACCCTTATGTCGCGACTCTATCCGTCCGTCTGCGTGTTTTGAGAGAATAAGCACATTGAATTGGAAATAATTAACAAATTCTTGCCCTAAACAATTCTTCACTGTGGTTTGTTTACGTTATATAAGGAAATAAATAGTACCATGGTTTCAAGCAATGTTGCAAATTACACTATTTGCGATAAATATCATGTTTATCTTGTCAGATTAAATTAAAACTGCCATCGCACAAATCCAAATGCAGATACAATTCAAACAATGAATAAATCGGATATTTTGAAAATAACCGGGAGCACCGGTTCCTAAATTTTTGTCCCGGTTCTTTCGCCACCATAAAATTACCGGGACTTCCCGGGAAATCAAGAACCGGGAAATACCGGGAGCATGCCCTAACTGTTACGTTTTAACTAATATAGCTTGGATTCGTTTGTTTAGTAACCAAACCTTTTGTACTATGTTCGGATCGATACAAAATAAACTTTTTTCTAACATCAGTGACGGTGTTGTTATTCCAAATCGTCCCGCTATACGTATTATAAAACACTGATTTAAACTTTCACGATTTTTACACATATTTAAAATTATATTCCTAGTAAGATGGTTCTGAATCGCTCCCTTATATCCCTAGGGTTATAACTATACCTCCGCCGCATCGCTGCACTCCTGCCTACAATCATTTCACTAAACTGAATCCAGTCATATAACTATATGACTAAACTAGTAGTATTATAGTTATATTCCTAGTAAGATAGCAATTAATCGCTTTCGTTTACCTATGTTACGACGTATAATTATATTCCTAGGGTTATAACTATATAACGGCTTTATCTATCTTACTGCGACATATATATTGCCCAATGCCTTGTTGACTTTGCGTTTAAGGTATAATTGGCAGGTTGCCAAACTGCATGTTATGTTTAAATTTCCTAATAATATATGTTTCTGACCACATAACAAATACTCAAAGAACTAACAAACTCGTAGGTAAATAAAAGGAGTTTAAGCTAAGTTTGAATCAAGGAAATTCAGGGGATAATTCTAATAAACTTCCTATGGCCGAGCCATTTTATACGTAGATTTAATTTCTAACTTTTACACTTTTATCTGACTTTTTAAATCAGAATACGCCATCCGAAATTCATCACATTCCAATCAATAAATCAGGTTCGTATTAAAACCAGTTAAAAGTTAAAAACCATAGTAGTTATATGGTCAAATAAGAATAGACCGAGGATCCGACCGATAGTGGATTATGAGTCAGCAGAGGGTTGCCCAGCCGGCGTATCATGCTTCCAATTTTATCACTTGTCCACGTGGATAAGACAACTGTCACTCTCACACTGACATACTTGCCAAAGCGTGACGGATGCTTTATCCACGTGGATCATAATACGCCGGCTGCCGGCGTATCATGCTGCCAATTTTATCACTTATCCACGTGGATAAAGCATCCGTCACGCTTTAGCAAGTATGTCAGTGTGAGAGTGACAGATGTCTTATCCACGTGGATAAGTGATAAAATTGGCAGCATAATACGCCGGCCGGAGTCAATAATTATCAGTGGCCTATTTCACAATAGTGACAATTTTCGCCTGACAGTGACACTTCGCCGTTCATTGCCAGTTCAACAAGGAAATATTGCCGCCGAGAAATGTTACTTATCGACCCGGCACGGGAAGCATGGTCGCGCGATAGACGATAAAATAGCAGGCCGTCCCTATCGCACTATTTGTAAGTGCGATAGGGACGGCCTGATATTTTATCGTCTATCGCGCGACCATGCTTCCCGTGCAGAAATAGGCACAAAATTGTCAGTCTCAAACTATGGTGAAATAGCCCACAGATCTCCAACCACTATTATAGTGTGTTCACATTAGCCGATCCGATATCGGCTGTCGGACCGATATCCCATACATTACAGGCGCCATCTTGGATTTTTTCTATTGAAATCCTTCCGACATCCGATATCGGATCGGATAATGTGAAAACGCACTTAGGCTGTCAAGCATCAAACTAATTGTCATCAAAATATTCGATTTCTGGGTTATTTCGGGGTAAATAAACACTTTGTATAACCCCAAAAACTGAGTTACCGAGAACTTTCCCATATTGGTAAGAGCACTAAAGTAAAATCCATAAACCTACGGACCAAATTGACAAGTAAGTGTAAACGAATGTTGCCACAGTTTGGCCAGTGTCGTTCTTATCGATATTAAAATTATGATTACATCGTGGATTTAAGGTGCACCCAGACGGGACAACGAAATTGGCAATTTGATCGGCTAATCAATATACCAACTTTTTCTGTGATTTCGACAGATCAAAAGGTCTGTAGACCGCTAATTAGAGATATTTTTTTTATTTCGAAGCAGCAATAATATTATTCGAAAATTATATAGATATTTAGGACATACTTGCCATAGCGTGACAGATAATTGATTATCGTCGGACATGGTATTTTATTTTTTACCTACAGGCTCGGAAACCTTTTTATGTTTTAAAAGTAGTGGGTAAAAATGCGTGGCATCCATCCACTACCTCAAAGATACATAGAACAAACCAAAATGTGTACCTCTTATTTGAAACCAATATACTTATTCTTGATTTAAACTTGTCTGTTGTATGTACTTTACAACTTGTCGATATATTGTTATCGACATATACCCTTCCCTATTTTAATTTTGCTGTTCCTGGTATCATTTTACCTGTCAGTCATTTGTCAATTTAGTCCGTAGGATTATGAATTTTACTTTAGAACTCTCGACGTTCTTCCTAAATACAAATAGCCTCCCTGGAATCAACAATTATCACATCTCCAGCTATTAGGCGATCAATCGGACATCAAAATAATCGTCATCAAAACGTCCGAGGTTGCACAGCGCGGTTCGGGCTGCGTGCAGACACGAGCGCCGCGGGCGCAGGAATCTGCGACTCTGCTCGCCATTTTCACTTAATTTCTAGACCATTAATGTCATTATAAAGAGAACCATCGTGGAATCAATTTTTATAATTCTGGAGACAAACGAGCAGAGATTGCCTAATGTCCAGCAGTTATCTTCGCTCAATGACACTTGCAAATGAAACACCAGGTGGCAGTAGTAGTAGTAAACACTTTATTGTACAGAACAAATTACATGACAGAGAATACAAACGGTTATGTACAAAGGCGAGCTTATCCCTTTAAGGGATCTCTTCCAGCTAACCTTAGAATAACTGAGAGAGGAAAATAGATGGTAGACAAACAACTAAAGTGCATCGGTATATATATACATATATACATAATATACACCAGGTGGCTTTTCCAGTCTTTAATTTTACCCTTTTTCTTGCAGGTCTATTAATCTTTTGGTCATTTTACAGTATTATTAAGATGTTTCTAATGTTCAGTACTGTTAAGAAATACATAGGTAATTAATTATAGATTGGCAAATAGATGGAGGATTTACGCACCTCCTACACTGAAAAGCTAAGGTTATTGTGTCGTGAAAATGTAAACTTTGTAACAACTTCTTCAGAGGTACTAATTATCTAACAGCTGTCAACTTACAGATGTTTATTTTTTTATACTAAACTACCCCCTGCCATATGTAACTTATCAATACATAGGTATTTTTTTCATCTATACCTCTCAGATTTGAATAAATCCTTATTTCAGCAAGTTCAGCAACCCTAATTCACAGATATTGTACAATATACATGTATTTTAAAAACCCCTACCAATCGTAATTAATGTAAGTAACATCAAACACGTAACACATTCGCGTGCATCACTAAATTCTTTTGTTAATCGACGTTCGCGTGTCTAAATCATACCCTCGGGCAAACGGTAGCAGCGATCGCGGCTCCTAATCACTACCTGCCAGTCCCTCTGCAATCAAACCACGGACCAACTCGATCCTATATCTCGATTATCTTAATCGTGGGAATCGATTATACCTACGCGTATCGATATGAAACATTGAATGTTGAAACGACGTATGTATATTATGTGACGACGTAATGGCATCACTTTTCCACCTTTCCGGTCAACAAATTTTCATAAAAATATCGATTTTTTGGAAAGACAATGCCACGATATTGATTGAAGACTGAGTAGAGTAGATATACATGTCTCTTTCAGTATACGGTATGCTTTATGAAAGTGTACCTACAGGATGACCAAATGGGTATCTAAATCGTGCTTAAAATCTTCCGTCTATAATATGTTTTTCTACGTCTATGATATAAAAAATATCCATCGACAATGTAGACTCAAATGGACTTGTTATTACATCGATTGACAACTATGTTGCACTTCGCAGATTGCGAGATATTTAATGGTGTTAAACGCGTGTTATTATCTAATGAGTTGTACCAGGAAATTATGTTCTTAGATAACTGTCCTTTCCTAATAAATAGCATCAAAGTGTCTACGTAGTGTTTATTTATTTATTTCATAATGCTGTTCATAGCAGCTAAAAGGACAAAATTTCTCACGGCCTTTTAATGTAAAGGCAACTAAACTCTATAATTTTACAATTTTCTTATAAATAAACCATATTCTCGGAATACTTAATGATCTGTATCGCGGACTTAATGACAGGTAGTTTCTATGTATTTTGTACGTTCCATTTTTAAACGCACGAATATAAATCCTTCCATAGACTATAGAAGGCATTAATGTTGCTGGAATGTGTCGATAAAAAGATTATCGATTTTATCAGTTCTATCAATGGTAAACATTGATTGCGGCATGGAATGTATCAACGGAAATTATACTTACTTTTTAGGATATTACACGAAATATATTTGTTTACACAATGTCACACTTCGTTGATAGAAGTGTTTATCTGTTACAAACTTGAAATGCATGTTTCATTATTATCTTGTAGGTAATTGTCGCCGCAACATACCTATTTAATAACAATGCATTTAGAGTAGATTTATACTAGAATCTATATATTCTAGATGCATATTTTCATTATTGATCAGACTTATGACAACAACACAACACACTAGAGAGTTGATTTTTTAGCTATGATTTGTTAAAAGAATCTTCTAACTACATTGTACTGTAGTATGGAAAGCTAATGTTTGATCCACGGCTGTTTGATTACGAATCGTTATAATTACAACCCTCAATGCGAGACACGCACTGTTGAGGTCAGAGCCGGCACACGCTAACCTTCTACTTACACACTTATTTTTTTACTTATAAATAAATAAAATAGGCTACATTATTGTTTTTATCTTGTTAGCAAGTTAAATGAATACGTAAGTTATAAGAATAGGAGCTATCATGCACGCAAGTCCTTAAGATAGCTTTTTTTTTAACTTTGTAGAACAATATTCCCGCCACAGCTCTATTTTGACACTTGACGCAGCGTACAGGACGACAAGAAATTATAGAAATTATTAAATAGTGGCAACATCGTGGTGCAGTCCCGTGACAAGAAATATAATATATGACTGAGAGAACACATTTTTAGATATTAGACTGTCACCACATGAGAATAACAGCGGCCTCATGACAATGCTCAATTGCTCATATATTCCTGATCAGGTTTTACACAAATTGATTTAAACGAAACGGGACGACACTTCAGTGCTGCCTCTTTTAAGGCCGGCAACAGACGGTCTTAAAAATTCATAATCTTATGGCCGCTGTACACATATTGGCCGCTGTACACATATGGCCAACGGTTCCACCAGCCCTTTGTGAAACCCCTTGGCCAAGATAAGAGCCGCTGTTTACACATTGGCGAACCAATCACTTGGCATTGGCTCTTCATGAAAGATGGACGTGGAATGGAAAAATCTAGGAAATTCTAGGTCATAGACGTTGTCAGAAAAAAAATTATTAAAAAATAATAACCCCGTAGTAAAATAAAATTATTTGAAATATTAACAATTTTTTGAATATTCTGATAAGAACATTTATCTTTTTTAGGAAATATATTAAACATTTGCAAGGTTATTTTATTTCCTAAAATCTACACTATTATTGGCATAGATAAACTTATTATTTTCATAAATATATCACTACTGTCCTCTCTGACGGCTGACGACCAACTGAATGAAGCGCCAACGTGTAAACGCAGTTGGACATTGGCGCCAAGATCCTTTGATGTGTGGACAAAAAACCGACACCAATCGGTTGGCCGGCAAGCGCAAGCGCCAACTGCCAACTTACGGCCAAGTAGCCCTCTACACGCTTGGCCAAGGGGGTTGGTGAAACCGTTGGCCATATGTGTACAGGGGCCATATGGCCAACGGTTCCACCAACCCCCTTGGCCAAGCGTGATGTAGAGGGCTACTTGGCTGTAAGTTGGCAGTTGGCGCTTGCGCTTGCCGGCCAACCGATTGGTGTCGGTTTTTGTCCACAAATCAAAGGATCTTGGCGCCAATGGCCAACTGCGTTTACACGTTGGCGCTTCATTCAGTTGGTCGTCAGCCATCAGAGAGGACAGTAGTGAAATATTTACGAAAATAATAAGTATATCTATGCCAATAATAGTGTAGATTTTAGGAAATAAAATAACCTTGCAAATGTTTAATGTATTTCCTAAAAAAGATAAATGTTCTTATCAGAATATTCAAAAAATTGTTAATATTTCAAATAATTTAATTTTACTACGGGGTTATTATTTTTTAATCAAATTTTTCTGACAACGTCTATGACCTAGAATTTCCTAGACTTTTCCATTCCACATCCATCTTTCATGAAGAACCAATGCCAAGTGATTGGTTCGCCAATGTGTAAACAGCGGCTCTTATTTTGGCCAAGGGGTTTCACAAAGGGCTGGTGGAACCGTTGGCCATATGTGTACAGCGGCCATTAGAAATGATTTGTATGCAAAATGACACTGACAGATCTGTCAGTGTCAGTTTGAATTGTCAGTTTGCATACAAATCTTTTTTAAGACTGTCTGTTGCCGGCCTTAGATTATGAATTTTTAAGACTGTTGCCGGCCTAATTTCTACTATTTCTTGTCGAGCTGTTTTTGGTAGGTTGTAGGCGTATGAACTTAAATCGTATTAGGAAAATTCCTACACACATAAATTAGACATCTAGATTCCTTATTTCTTATTACTGTGCAAGCAATGCAAGCATCCTTAGCAATAACGATTTTTATAGTTTAGCAATAGAAACCGATGATTACGAACCGATTACTGCAGTTACGGAATGTATTTCCAGTTTATAATATTGGATATTATTCGCATCATGGCGGACCAGAGATGATTAGAGGTTAGCGGGCTGGTCGCGCGATAACTAGCCTTAATGACGAGAAATCGCACCCGGGTGACGCCCGGCCGCCATTTTGAAGTGGCGGGAAAGCTTATAATTAGTATAAGTTAACAGAAATCCACTTCACCCCAAAGACCCTATTTCTTACTATCGTATAAACATTGCATTATTGACGCATATGTACTTATAATTATAAATCACGTAAGTTACACTTTAGAAAGCCTGATAAATGTCAAAAGCTGCGTACTGCCATTTCTAGAAACTGATATATTTTTGTACATATTGGTACCTAAGTACTACTGAATTTTGTTATACTAACCTACCTATTAATATAACAATATTGTTTTCTAATACGACTATAAATAATTTCGACTTTAAGTAATACCTACTCCCAAAATTTCGTAACTTGCAATAAAGAAGTGTTTTTTCTGTAGACGACGTGTGGTGATTGGTCAATTAATCACCTCGATTACGCATGCGCCGCATCACTAGCGCCGCGTTTATAGAGACAGCTACTTGAAAAGAACGTTTAACGATCCAAGCCTTTTGTGAGATTTTATTTCATAATGCGCTTTATTATACGGACTTAATTAATTATATTTAATGTGACCGGAGCTTTTTGTCGCGTTTGTTTGTACGTCTCGTATTAATTCATCAGCTTTTGGCTTGATGAATGAAACAGTTAGACGGCGGTGTGATTGAAGTTGTAAGTAATTCGCAATCATTGTGGTATGCGCTTGAAAATATAATTCGGAGAAATACGAACGGGCGAGTATAAAAAAAACCTTATTTTCTTTTTAGGAATTGCCAAAACTATAACTTATTAAATGAAAATAAAATTTCATTTATTTCAAGCTCAAGTTTCATAAGATGTTAGTTATGTAAAATAATACTTAAAAACTATGTTAGTAATACAATAAAATACAATAAATAACTTAACTAAATGGTACACCGTTACTGGGCTAGTGACGTTCAATACAGTCAATACTTGTACTTTTATATATTCTGTGATACAGTGCAATTATGTACGTACTTAAGTACCTATTATTAATAAGGTGCGCATATTTTTGTGTTCGATGCCGAATCAATAAAAAAAAATTAAGTCGGCCTTAAAATAAATTTCAGAACTAAACGAATACCTTAATATTAAAACACTTTTAAAACCTTTATTTGTTGTTGTCCACATTACAATTACGTATAAAAAGCATGTTTACATAATTAGCATTCATATTCATAATTTGCATGAAAAAAACCTGTCTCAAAACCCAATTATATGCGACAAAATTTTCATAGCAACCCACAAATCTTCTATTCTAAAGTCACCAGGTGTTCACCTGTACAGAATTGGGTAAATTATAATTCATTCTGTGACTGGTATGATTGATTCCTACCGCAAGTCCGGAGATCAAAGAAGTTAGCTAATTCTGTTGGTTTAGGTAGGCGCTGTGAGTTAAAATTGAAATTAATATTCATTTTACATACATACTTACCGTTAAAATTGAAATTAATATTTATTTTACATACATAAAAACGTGTAGATTTATTACTTATAAATATTATAATAATTGATTTTGGAAGATGTAGGTGCTGAATAAACTTGTTGTGAAAATTTTTCTTTTCAATTTATTGGAAACTCATAAATAGCACAAAGTTTACAAATTACAAATATAGCATCAATTATCATATGCAAACAGAACTATTTTGCGTACCTACACAAAGGCAAAGATCAAGACGGGTAAAGCGCGTTACACAGGACAAGGAAATAGAATCGAAATCATTTACCGATTCCAGATATCGAATCGATTATGAGGAACTCGGTCTGAATGAATGAGGAATATAGAGGAACTTTAATATTGAATTAAATATCAATTGACGTTAATTTCGTCGCTCATCTTGTCGAAGAAATTGAACGATTTGTTTAGCACAAACTTGCGTTCTCGCGGTTATCGCGCGCGAGTTCATCTTCTTACCTACATGAAGCGCCACTCGCGCGCGAGAACAGAAGTTGTGATAAGCCGTTAAAAATTGACGGTGGCAACACTCTGGTAACAACAATACTGCGGGCGTATTATGCTTCCAATTGTATCACTTATCCACGCTGATAAAGCATCCGTCACGCTTTAGCAAGTATGTCAGTGTGAGAGTGACAGATGTCTTATCCACGTGGATAAGTGATAAAATTGGAAGCATAATACACCGGCAGGGCAGGTATTGGGGATGGGAACTACACGCCGACTACACACGAACCGCAGCGACGGCGTGCAGTGCCCATACAAGTTGCAGGTGGTTTGCAATCTGTCTGTCTGTATTGGCTCTTAAGCTGCCCTCAACGCCATTAAAAATAATATTTTATTGACCAAAAGCAATGTACAAACAGTAGTGTGGCTTCTGAGCTAGGTAAAAACCTGTGTTTCAGAAGACGTGTCATCTCCCAGAGTAAGTTTTCAAAAAATGCTTATAAGTAGGTACAATATTTTGGCTTAATAACTATATAATTAACATTTTTTTACATTAACATTCTCTTTATTAACTAATTTAACCTTTTTTTTATTAATATCAAATTCTGAATCTGAAGATATAGAATCGGAAAGTAACACACCTTAACGTCAAGTACTTGTCGGCGTCTTTATAGTGTGACTATGTCAACACTACGATGTTAGCCAACGTCCATACTCGTGCATCTGTCGGCAAATACTCTAATAACTCAGTTTTTACGCAATCCGTGTGAATTGTATTCACGGAGATACAACATTTGGGGAATTTTATATCCCTCCTTATTCATTATTAACTTTAAAATGATACCTATAAGGTAGGGCTTTTCTCGAGGAGTAAGATCAAATATCGATGTTGCGTAACCCGCAAGAAAAACCCTTCAATCCTACCCCAGAAGAACGAACTTGTGAACTTTGTTAAGGTATTTATTTGTTGCATACTGTGGGGGATATCCCACAGGTCTAACACTATATAGCAGAGATCTATAGCACAAGGAAACCAAGAAAGTGTACACCAGGAATTTATTCAATGTTTACATGAGAACTGTTATTGACCGACTAACTTACAAAACGTAAACAAACATATCAAAGAATCGGTTGCTATACCAAATACAAAATATGACAGTATTCCTTCAACCAACAGCCAGTACTGTGGCCTTTTAGGCACAACTCGATTCTATCGAATATCTCATTTAGAACTCCGTCCCCGCCGACAGACTCTATTCGCCATCCCGGTGGCACGCACCCATGCTCTGTCGCACTCACCACTGCACCACGCTTTAACCCTTCTCAATGACATACTGGCCAGCGACAGCAAACTGGATATGTTTCACAGCACGGAGCCGCAATTCCTTGCGATCAGCGCCCGTCACTTGGAGTCTATAACTACTCCAAGTTCGATCCACGTGTGAGTACCTACTATATTATGTACTCTATGTTCCGCCACACTATTTTATATAAGTGTACCAGGATTATTCATGTTTATACCCTCCTGTACGATTGACATGTTTAGCTAGGCTGTTAATGTTAATTTAAGGAATAAATAAATAAATTATCATTATATTCAATACATACTTCACAGCCTAGTAAAATCCACAATTTCACACAGTACCAGTACTTTTTGTGAATGCATAATTTCAAACAAATAATGTTCGATAAACCGTGGAAAATCATAAAACGATGACTTTACAGACCACCGTTTATAATGTAATAACTTCTCATTCTCATACATCTCAGGACATATGAAATCCAATTGTAAAATCAACCTTATATCAAAAACGCTAGATTCTTTATACAATTTAAAGAGTAAGCTGAGTAAGTAGTTGTAAGACTTGTAAGAAGCGAATGCAACCATTCGATAAGCGAATCCCGTTGCGGGATTGCTGCTATCTAGAAAATTTTCTAAACGCATCGACTCAACGTCAAAATCATACTGACATAACTTGATCTCTAAATCCATTGCGATTATTCGTTCAAAAGTTCCACTCTTTCCCTGGTGGACTTGTAAATTCGCATAAAGTGAGGATTGTGAAGAACACCAATCGTAAAAGTGTCGGCGACATTTAACTGTCAGTTCTGACAATGTTGAATAGGTGGCGTCGTAACAGCCATATAACCTTTGTTGGCTCAATACGATAGTCGTACGCGCAATGATGATGTTAGGCAAATGGCTGAGATCGACCCCCATCGACGTTCGCCTGGGAACCTAGAGGATTTTATGGATTTTCAGAAAAAATGTGCACTATTTTTACATAGTATTGTGTTATGTAATAACGTCTTGACAATTGATGTGTGTTCCGATATTTGTGAGAGTCTTGGCAGCTCCAACATATTTGATGGCGGCTGCACAACTCGAATTTACAAACGAGAAACTACCTCTTATATATTTATTTATCTATCTGTAATAGAGACCTTCCTAGTTTCCGTTGGAAGTTGGAACACTTGGAACACCATCCATCTACTCATCAAACAGAAAACAAAGACGAAAAGCAAGGAGAATTAATTTTGCCACCTTTTCAAAAGGAAAAATACACCTGCCCGTCCGTTCCTGGCACATCACTTTTATTTCCTTAAGCATTTTAGTACCCGAACAAGTCCAACTTACGCTGACCTACAGAACTTCGGTTAAGCGGTATTATCGAGCGTCTTTTCTTAGGAACTATCAAAAAGGGTAGCTCTACTTACAGTGTACACTTTTAACAGTATGTTTTAGTGCTAGTAAATAATTAAACCACCTAATTTGATGCGGAGGAAGATGTCGGGTGAATAGTTTATGTAGGGTTGGTGGATTGGACGGGCGCGGTGCAATTTAGAAAAAAAGAAAATGCAGAGTCGTAAAGAAAATAATTAGGATGGACGAACTGCTAATTTGTTATGCTAATCTAATTTATTCAATGTTAATACTGTAATAGAACGATTGTCAAGTGTAGTATGAATTGTACGTTTTCTTTTTTTACTGCGGCATATTTTTGGGGTAAATTGTGGCGTAGGGTTAGGCTGGCAACATGTCACTGCAATGTCACCATTTCGTTTTCTTTCAACCTCATATTTTCTAGTGGCACTGAAGCTTAGTAGTAGTTTCATGTGCTCTGCCTACCCCTTTATTATTATGTTAATATTTTTATCAAAGCAATACAAGACTGTACGTATTGCTCGCACTGTCATTTTCATAAAGTTACCAGCATGTAACTATTAAACACTTAACGCCTTAGTCAAAATATTACATGTTAGTAATAGAAAAGTACTGAATATATACCGCGTCACGGCAGCAAAACACAGCTTTAAGTATATGTTAATTAGAATAATTGGCTCACATCAACATATCATTAATTAGCTGTGCCGATAAGCTGCAGGATCGTATGTCGACTATTTCGAGCGAGTTGTCTCAATGAGTGATGCCGTACAAACGCTAATGCGATATATACATTGTGGTATCAAACCAAATACTTACAAACTAATCCTTATTGACGGTCGATGATTCGTTCATTAGGACAAGAACTTGGTTGGAAATTGAATATGACTACCTACATGATTGAAAACTTTAACGGTAGGTGACTTATGAGTATTTACGAGTATATCGGAAACTAACCATTACTATGCGACCTTTATTAAGATGCAGTTGTAGAATACGAGGGAGCAAAGTGTTCAAAGTACCGCCCGCGGGCCAAATGCGGCCCGCGAAATGATCCCACCGGTGCAATGAAAATGCATTTTTCGTGTAAATCTGGCCCGCCTCTAAAACATCCTTCATATTTTGGCCCGCAATGAAAAAAGTTTTCCCACCACTGATTTAGATTAAAAATTTTCAATTTTATTGCGCAACATAAGGAAGGAGGATGGAATTGCAAGTTACGGTCACTAAAACTGTTTTCTGTAGAAATACGTATGTCTAGGTCTACACATCAAGGGCGACGTAACCCCACCCAAAAGGAATCACCGAGAATAGTACGGAATGATAAAGAAAAAAAAAATATCATGTGATTATTTGTGTCTAAACCAATATAAAAACGTATAATCCCTCCGATATCAATGTAAGTCAACTTGAGCTTAAGTCGATCGAGTTACTTCAAATCGATAAGGGTGACCGTCTTACCCCTAAGTAGGTTGGGGATCTTATTTCAATACTGTGTAGGCTTCTGATAAAACTGTGTAAATGTCATTTCAGACATCAAATAAATCCCGTTTTTGTGGGAAATGCAAGCAATGATAGCCAAATGAGATAATTTTACAAGTGTAATACAATATAATAGAAATGAGCCTTCCAGACTCTTCATACATATCAACATAATAATTCTACAGCTCAATTTGTAGACCCTTAATACATGGCTAAAATTAAAACATTAAAGGTACCTTTAGGACATGATAGTTATCAATTTTACGGTTGGAACACGAAAAGAGCTTCCGAGACAAGTTTCTGAGAGTAACTAGTAGATTTCTCCATCATAGCAGGCACACTGCAGTACAGTCAAGTGCAAAAATACGTATCGATTTTATCCGCTCAAAAATATGTACCGAGACCTTATTCCGCCGACATAAAGTGCTATGGGACATATTTTTGATAAGTTGTACGCACCCATATTTTTACACTTGACTGTACCATATTTTGCAATTCTGCTAACAAATCGTTTACTAGTGATATTAAGTTCTTTATCAATTTTAAACAAATTTCTAAGTTAGTTTGTCTAACTGAAAATACGATAAGCTGAGCATAGCGTTCAAATTACGGATATCTTTTTCTTTTACTCCAATTAAATCGAAATTTGAGTGACAGAGATAGCTAACCCCTGGATATTAGCGACCCACTAATGACTTACACATGCTCGGTCTTTCCTCGCAATAAACGGCGAAGTTATCCCCTTGGTGGGCGGAGTGGGGGTGATTGATTTAGTCGTGCTTGGCTTATAGCCATGAAGCAAGTGTGTGTGTGTGTAGGTAATATCTCGCAAGTCATTGTGTTGCCTGTCCGCTCTTATAAAATAGGCCATAGCTAAGATTAAGTATTACTTATATGGAACTTAATCTGAGTAGGTAAACAGATGTCAAGACGTTACCTTAGCGTACCCTCTTGACATGACGTCTGGCTAAGGAAATCTAGAAGCATCGTGTGTCTTCAAAAAGTAAGTAAGCTCACAACTGTGTCTCCAATATGGATGGATATTTGAAGCATTATTATATTGATATAACGTTCAGTTCTAACTGCCCTTTAAAATTCCGAGGATGTTTTTTTCCTCTCTTTCCTGTTCTTTATAAGACAGAGAAAGAAAATGCTTCGTTAATATCATGCAAGTCAATTAAAATTGGTTGATACCGTCAATGGCGTGTGGCACGCAAAACTCACGACTTTTTAAGTGAAATTCGCGCGAAATTGCCCGAAAAAGCCGAAATCACACGAACACCAAATTGGCATCGACGGGCTTCGAAACTTGAGTAAAATTATAAATTCTAGGAAACAGCAAATCTGAGCTTCATTTAATAAGTAAAATTATAACCTAGGGTTTATCTATGGGAAAATTATTGCCTGCAAACTGCCAAATTCTTGTCTGCCAGAGGGAGACATAACTACTTTAAAGTACTCACTTTTAGAATCACAAAAACATCAGAAGCGAACGGGGCCCTATAGAATATGGAGCGTACAGATTTATTTTCGGGGTAAACACTTACCTACCTACATTAAAATTTCCTGATCGAAGTCATCAACATCATTATCATCGTAAAAATTAGAAGGTAAGGTCAGGTGGAGGAAGGAAGACTAACATAGTTACTTAAGACAAGAGCAACAGATTCGCTACACAAATGTGAGTCATGTCGTAGTGTTTCTAGGTACATTCTACGTATATCGCAGCTCAGAGCTGCCGTCTGTCGGACGGCGCGACCATTTAATTAAGGGCAGTCCTGCACTGATCGCAATATCGGAACGCGATTATAATCTTCATATGACTTCCCGAAGACCCACCGGTGCTGCCGTGATACCGCGGTGTCGACTTACATAACTGTTTGTTATTTACACACCGCTGTAAACATCTGTGCTATTGATTAAACAGTGAGTAAGCGTCAAGAAAGAAATTTGACTCATTTGATGTGTGATTGGATCATGCGGATATTGGTTTTAAAGTTAATGATGTTTTACGCACAATATTAGCTACCAAAATCGGACCGATAGAGGCCGAAAACAATAATTTTGACAGAGAACCTTTTAATCGTAGATTGTAGAAACCCCTAGATGATGGTGTGACATCATCATGGCACCACTTTTCTATTAAGACTGATAGCTAGTTGCTCTCCAAAAAATATTTTTTCATTAGAGAAAAAGTGGTACACTATGGTTGCCATAACATAAGGTTATTTAGTTCCTACTGAATGTCCTTGGTCTATATTTTTTCTATGTCTAATGTCTATGCTTCTAATCAAGATACAAGTAACAATTAAACCTTTTGTATTTGATGCAAATAGGTATTGTTACTCACCTACTTATTCCACGAATCAAGATGTCGTTTTATTGTATCACCTGCCCACACATGTACTAGGTATATTATACGATTAATCATTATTTGCCAAGCGATTCATCGTGTAGAGGACAATCAAATTAATTATTAGTCATCTTGTACAATGTGTTTCTATCAATGTCATCTACACACCATAGTCATAATTGGCTCATTGATGAAATACTTGAGTGAATTGTGATGTCCTTCGCTTACATCATCAAAAAATCCTCACCCATCTAGGTTGGTTATAGTCGTTATAGAGCTTGTGTTTAGGGTCAATCCGCGGCAAGAGTAACATGAGTCACGATTTTATGGCATGTTCCATTTATTCACGACACAAGTTCAAGTGATAATCTATCTCCAAATAAGTGTTACTTTCCCGATATATGTATAGATCCTTTAATTTGCAGCTATAGTTCAAATAAACACTCAATGAAGCCGTGACTCACGTTACTTTTACGTGGATTCACCCTTTAAGTGTTTGAATTCTTTCAAAATTCGGAAGTCTGTGAACTTGAAGCATGCATGCATGAATTAACCAAAACAAGCCAATCTAGCTGAATACTGACTGGTGGAATGTGGAATACGTATAATTTTTTTACAACAATGAGGAGGCACACTCAAAAGTTATGACAGATGGCGCCACCTTATTAGTCCATTGCACAGATAGAATTTGTAGAGATAGAATTTCGTACGTGAGAGCGAGAAGATGATATTTTTCTCTGACACACATAGGCACTTGCACAGGCCGCACAGGCGCCACCTGGTGGGATAAAATGTCAGTGTGCCTCCTCATTACAACACGACACTTATAACTAACATTAATTATTTATGTGTAAATAAATTAGGATTTTTAATGAAAATATTTAAAATAAACACGACTAGCACCTTAACAATGAAAACCAAGGAATACGTGATAAAATAGCGATTACAACAATACCTACAGATGTAACCGCTCGCAATAAAATAGTTTGATGTGCAATAAGCTTTACCCATTCAAAATACACTGTAATACAAAATCACCTTTATCCGCCAACTTATACAAATCGTAAGGCAATAAAGTGAGGTTATGTTAATACTTCAAGTTAACGTCAATCGCGAGATGGCTTTCTAGAAACACCTTTGAGGTATCACCATAGCAAATAGAATCTGTGAGGGCTATTCTCTCGAAGTACTAAAAGGGTGTTGTACAATCTTTGTTCTAAAGGATAAACGACGTTTTAGTTTTGTGTCTTATTTGAATAATGTCGTCAGAACTCGCCGCCCTCTCATTTATTCCGATATACACGCGTTGGCATGCAGATATTCGCGGCCGATTTCTAATGACAGCCCGTTGGTGCGATAAGTGACAACGCCATCTATGAGCGGCAGTAGATAAACATAAGACTACTTAACATAATTTAAGACTAGATGTCGCCGAGTGAATTAATCAAAAGATCACACAAAATGGCGAGTAAATTATCAAATTAAATATGTACATTATTTTGTATTAGACTTATAATAACATAAGAGAAAAAAAATAATGATAAAAAAATAATTTTACCTCCTGAAATGTACCTACTTTTAGATTATACAATTTAAAAGATAGGTACTAGTATAATACTGACAGATAAACACCTTTTATTTTATATTTTTAACCGTCGCCTCATATCTCAAGAAGGACGGTTATCAAGTCGTCTGTATGTTTTTTTTTTTTTTTTTGTATGTTCCTCGATATCTCCGTCGTTCCTGGACCGATTTTGAAAATTTTTTTTTTGATTGAATGTATATACATACAGATTGGTCCCATTTTTCTCAGAACCCAGTTCTGATGATGGGATCCTGGAGAAATCGAGGGAACTCCTCAAATCTGAAAGGCATACATATGGTGATTTTTGTGTTAATAAAGGAACAGCATGCATTTAGGTACGGAACAGTGACATTTGGTGCAGTGGAACTGCTGATGATGGCCAGAACGGAACTCTTCAAATCTGAACGGCACGCTTATAGTGACTTGGGTATTTTTATACGAACAGCATGCACTTTCGTACAGAACAGTGACATTTGGTGCAGTGGAATTTCTGATGATGGTCAGAACCGAACTCCTCAAATCTGAACGGCACGCTTATAGTGACTTTGGTATTTTTATAAGAACAGCATGCACTTTCGTCCAGAACAGTGACATTTGGTGCAGTGGAACTGCTGATGATGGCCAGAACCAAACTCCTCAAATCTGAACGGCACGCTTATAGTGACTTTGCCATTTTTATAAGAACAGCATGCACTTTCGTCCAGAACAGTGACATTTGGTGCAGTGGAATTTCTGATGATGGTCAGAACCGAACTCCTCAAATCTGAACGGCACGCTTATAGTGACTTTGGTATTTTTATAAGAACATCATGCACTTTCGTTCAGAACAGTGACATTTGGTGCAGTGGAACTGCTGATGATGGCCAGAACCAAACTCCTCAAATCTGAACGGCACGCTTATAGTGACTTTGCCATTTTTATAAGAACAGCATGCACTTTCATCCAGAACAGTGACATTTGATGCAGTGGAATTTCTGATGATGGTCAGAACCGAACTCCTCAAATCTGAACGGCATACTTATAGTGACTTTGGTATTTTTATAAGAACAGCATGCACTTTCGTCCAGAACAGTGACATTTGGTGCAGTGGAACTGCTGATGATGGCCAGAACCAAACTCCTCAAACCTGAACGGCACACTCATAGTGACTTTGGTATTTTTGTAAGAAAAGCATGCATTTAAGTTCAGAACAGTGACATTTATTTAGTTATGTTTGTTAAGCATATGTTTTGAAGTCAAAGTTTGTCAAGCTTCGATTTCTTATAATATAATCGGATTCATGAGGAATTGAGGAAACTCCTCAAACCTTAACGTTATACGTATATTCATTTGTGTTTCCATCTAATAATTAAAGCATTAAAAGCAGTTTTAAAAAATACTTACACATTTCTACATAATCCAACATTCGCAAGTAGCTTTCACCAGAACCCGAAAGGCGACGGTTTTTTTTTTCTTAAAAATTATTACTGATGATTTTTATATAATTTTATTTGGCGTGCAATGTATTCATCTTCTGCAGGGCTAGCACAATATTGGCTCGACATAAATGTCGAGATAGGTCATAATATCACTTTTTCTAATCACATCAATGACATAAGGATGGGTATTATATGTCGCGGCGACATAATCTCGTGGCAATCATGTGCTAGCCCTGCAGGTAACTTGCAAGCTAAAATAACGCTGTCAGTTTCATATGTACTTAGGTCAACATTCAGTGTTATTTTAAATTTAAAAACCTACTATCCCATTTAATGACACAACATTAAACAAAAACCGTTAACCAACATAGTCGTTAATCAGCATTTTGTAATTGCAACGCGATATAAACCAATAGAGAAGGTATTATAGAATAATTGCTTACACTATGCGGGTACCCGCGCCGCGACTATCCACCAAACGCGACTTAAAAAGACATAAACACCATTCAGTATTTAGACTAAATTGAAGTTTAGAATAAGGGTTTAAAGTATAGTTTGTTGTGTAATGTGTTTGTAGATAATACGTTTTGGAAGGATGGCGAAATTGTATTAAATTAATAGTTGATAGAGAAATGTCGTGAGCGATAACGTTTTACTTGGAATTGCTACGGGTTTGATATGCGCGCAATAAATTGCACTTAGGTACTATTGATTATATTCGTGTTTGAATATTGTACCGCTAATTTTATATGGTTTAAAACATAATGACTTTGGTGTGTTGTAAACACAGTTTTGTCTTTTATTCCTAGATTTGATACTGATGGCAATTATGTTATAATTAAATTATAATTCAGCGATTACCTATCAAACTTAAGCTCTATTTTTTTATTCTTCATTTGAATGTTGTGTAGGTAATTTATCTGTAGCTTCTTTTCTGTCATAGGTTCATAAACTCGCTGTGGTAATTCTTATTAATATATGAGCAAATCTCATGGCCTTATGGTACGCAACAAATGCAGCAATGTCCTTTTACTCGAAAACTCCACAAATCGGCAACTCAATTGCTTTCGAATATATCATAGTCAACAGTTGCTAATTCTAAATTTCTAAATAATCAATCAAAAATGTAACATAAATTATTTTTGGTAACAACCCTTTAAGGTTTAATGAAAATAATAAAATGTATCCGTATCCATCAATGCCAACGGGAATTTGATAAAGCCCTAATGGTCAATACGATCATATTGTTATACAATGTTTGATATTTTAATTATCATTTATTTTTGTTCCATACCTAAGATATCCTTATGGAATGAGTACCTATATTTATGAATGACATTTGTAAGTAAAAAATAACAATATCACGAATTCACTATGTATACCTACTAAATAGACAGAGGCAGTTGCCTCTGTCGCACTAAAATGGAATAGGGTTCAGAGTCAACCGCGCCGCGCTTCGTTTTCTGCGCGGTTGTCATCTTGGCTAGACGTCTAAGATATTTACTGGTAACACTAGTATAGCTGTGGTGATGGTCCGACATAGCAGCTTGGATTTAACAGCTAACTACTGAAAAGAAACTGAGATTTTACACCGGTCAAATCTTACATGAAAATCGGCTAAAAAAACAAAGTGTGATGTAAAGCTGGATTTTTGGTATGTTATTTGGAGTCCTTGGGGGAATGTAAGACTATATTTTGCAAGCAAAAAAAGTGTGCTAACTTCGTAATTTAAAAAAAAAAGTAAAAAAATCGGACTTTTTTTGGTTTTTATTTTTTTATTAAAAAACTATGCGTTTTTGGTCAAAAGTTGCTTTGTAATGTTGAAAGCGCATTAAATTTCAAACAGTTTGACATCTTTTTTATCAATGTCCGTCAAATAGTTTTTGAGATATGAAGCGTCAAAAAAGGTTAATTTTTGACGCATTTATAAAATGTAGCGTTTTGCCAATATTTTTAGACAAATATCTGCAAAATACTTCATGATATGGTATATATTGCAATATAACATTGTATAAAATTTATTTTGCTTTAGTTTTAGTGCAAATAAAGGTCAGTAAGACGAATAGTTACTTTGGTAAACAAAAAAAATCTATTAATAGAGAAGCCAAGAGTCTGGTAGATTGGTTAAGGTAAAATAGTTTACGCTAAAAGTTTTAGGTTGAAAGTGCTATTATTCGATCTTACTTTCTTTGATATCCGTTTATCTGAAAAAATTGTCTAAGCTAACTTTGCATCGATTTGACTACTACTAATGAAGAAATAAAATACAGTAAAATTTTGAAGTTTAGTAAATTAGAAAAATAAAACAGAATTTGTTACATTTTACTTTTTCCGTTTTGAGGGTCCTGGTTCTGCATCTTGATGGCACAACTCCTGTAGTGATAGAAAGTCCACTTGAGTTGTATTTGACCACCAATTGCTGTGGAATAAACTACGGGAAGGGAAAGCGCCCACGCCAATTATTAAGATACTGGAGAAGTGGTATTCCCAGCAGAAGAACGTAGTAAGATGGAAGTCAACTCTTCCACAGCCAGCGGGCTAAACTGTGGCGAAGGAGGCAGTATGTCTCCAGCTCTCTTCAGCGAGTACATGGATGGGCTGTCGCAAGCTTTGACCAGTACCGAGGTTGGCTGCTCCATCAATGGGCAAATGATAAATCACATCGCATATGCAGACGATATGGTCCTACTAGCACCATCGGTGGGAGCTATGCGTAAGTTACTTGCAGAATGCGAGAGATACGCCAGCCAGCATAACGTGAGATACAATCCGGACAAGTCTGAATTTATGCTCATGGAGGCAGCACATATGCCCACACATGTACCACCTCTTTTTCTTGATGGAGTTCAATTGCGGAGAGTATACGAAGTCAAATATCTTGGCCACATCTTGTTGTCCAGTTTAAAAGACCAGCCGGTCTATCATGCTTCCAATTTTATCACTTATCCACGCGGATAAGACAACTGTCACTCTCACACTGACATACTTGCCAAAGCGTGACGGATGCTTTATCCACGTGGATAAGTGATAAAATTGGAAGCATGATACGCCGGCTGGAGGACATAGAAAGGCAGAGGCGAGCCACCGCAGTAAGGGCAAACATGTTGGCTAGAAGATTCGCCAAATGTAGTGACAGCGTAAAAAGACAGCTGTTCCTCAGTTTTTGTACAAGCGTGTATACTGTCGAGTTATGGTCCGACTACACCTGCGCGGCGGTGAGAGACCTGCGCGTGCAATACAACACATACTATGTACTGATATTTCGTTAAACGGAGAATACTATGATTCGGGCACGTCCACGACAACGCTCGTGAGATTGCATCGATGTTATGGACCCTCAGTGATATGCTTTAAAAACCAGTCCGTACAAGAACAATTTCGGAACAATCTGATTCAATTAATGAGGGTTTTCTACTCGTAAATATTTTTTCCGCCAAGCGGCGATCCTGAGCTCTTTCTGACCGTAAACTTAACTTACTAAATAAATGTTGATTTGATATACGCAAATATGTGTCTGAGTAATACTTGAACAGCCCCCAAATAATAATAATTCGTTCTCAGCTACGCCTCCTGTAAATATATGTAAACTATCCCATTTGGCCATTACCATCCACCGATTATTTCTGATCCAGTTATACTAGACTTATGATCGAATCCTATTTTTTTAAATAACTGGCACTCTTTTGGTCTTAAATGAAAGCTAGTGAAATTTTCTACATTTTTATTTTACAATTTATGTAATAGCCTGACTTGTTTTGCTGATATCAGTCTCAAAATATGAGCAAAACGAATATTTTCATAGAAAGGGGAAAAATGCTCTTTTTTTGACGCTTCATATCTCAAAAAATATTTGACGGACATTGATAAAAAAGATGTCAAACTGTTTGGAATTTAATGCGCTTTTAACATTACACAGCAACTTTTGACCAAAAATGCATAGTTTTTTAATAAAACGGCAAAAACCAAAAAAAGTCTGATTTTTTTACTTTTTTTTTAAATTACGAAGTTAGCACACCATTTTTTTGCTTGCAAAATATAGTCCTAGATTCCCCCAAGGACCCCAAATAACATACCAAAAATGCAGCTTTACATCACACTTTGTTTTTTTAATTCTCTTTTTGACCAGTGTATTTACTTATAGGATATTGTTATACTGACAAGTCTAAGATGTGGCCGCTGCTTACACCGTAGCGTCACAGCGCGCGAACTCGCATGCGATTTTAGTTACATTGCGGCTTGTTGGGATTACATAAAATACAGCACACCCAAACAAATCTCGCAACGCACTGTAATGAAACTCATGCGAGTTCTCGCAGCGTGTAAATGGGTCCTCAAAATATCGTCTTTACTCCTCCGGTACCTACGGTTAAATTATAAGGTTGAACTTTTAGGTAGTTATAGGTATCGAAAATCTCGTATTTTCTGTATAGTTCATGTGCAACATGGGAGGTAAGGGGAATATTGCAAAGAAGTGTGTTAATTCACGACAGCCGTAGGTGAATTAGTAACTCAATAAAATAAAATTGTAATGAAATTGGAATTTAAAACACACACACTATACCTAATGTACACTATATTAAATTTGGTCATGTAATTCAGCCGAAAACGTCCAGAATAAATAAATCTGCCCAACTTAACTATTGGAACAACAATTAAACAACAGTGCTTAATATTAATGAATGAATTAATATAAGCTATATATTTATGCACTCGTGTTATCGTAAAAACGATGGGGTGCAGTGTAGAGAAGTTATTATAGTACAAATGAACTCCATAAAAATAAGTAAAAGCTGCACTTTACTTCACGTTATTGCGACCATTATAGTTCGTTCTCACTTTGCCAGTGGGCATTTACTGATTGTAGAACGCAGATATGTAGCTGGACATAGTTTTTTATGTTATTTTTATATCAGATAGACAAAATTAAAAATGGGAATTGTAGGTATATATGTATTGATTGCGTAATTGTAAAACTTACCTAAGTAATTAATGATCATCTTAATTAATTTACCAATTAAAACGTTAAATGATGTGTAAAATTTACCCTGTTGATAAATATTTAGGATTTGAGTCTGATGGTCAGTTTAGTTTTGGGCTCAAGGGCGTACATTTACTTCTTTACTTGAGTAAAGTAGACGAGTAGTTAAATGAGAAATAGTATGATTGTGATATTTGTGAGTTGACTAATAATAACCTTCTTACCGCATGCACATTACACATAAACACCCCTAACTTAGAAAGAAACCAAAATAAATTGAAATTTGCGGATTTTTTAAATTATAAATTGGCCAGTGTTGACCTTAGTCGCTCCTGATGGAAGGTGACGACAAGGCCAAAGTTGTAGCTCACTGGTTCATTTTAGTTAAAAGAAATTACATTTTTTTTAATCATTACTTTGTGTCTAATACAAATTGTCAGCTCAGTACGGCGCGGTGTGATAGTCAGCCGACGGAACTAACCCACGCAACCTTTCCTTTATAAATATTGAATGTCAATACGATTATTTACGACAGATATTGAATATAAATGAGAGATAAACGATCAAGTTCGATTCCTGACAAAGGTGCTTTTGTCGAGTCAGCCATTTTATTTGTATGCAAATTATGATCACAAAGGAGCATTCGCATCATATTATAAATTTATCGAAACACAAAAAGTTCAATCTATAAGCCGTGGTATGATTGGTATGAACCAGGTTAAGGCCAGACGGTTTGAAATAAATCTTGCGTTAATAAATATTAGCAATATACATTGCATATGTTAATTTAGCTATTTTAAAACCGTGAAGCGTCTTTTATAGCGTTAAAACGTCATTCCGATACGACATCGGTTACGATCACTAATTCGTATATATTTAAGCATGATTTTTAGGCATTTTTACACAATTTTTTATTGCTTTCTTTTAGCTTATAGTGAAATTTTAATAAAAGGACTCCATGCCATACGCCACTTTATAACAAATGTTTATATCCAAAAAATTCAAAAGCTATCGGACACCCGATATGGGAGCGGAAAATGTCAAAATATGATGAAATTATTAGCGCAGTAAACATGAGGGCTTCATATTTAACCTTCATACATAGGTTCATTATATTTTCACTGACAACTATATTACATTCCTCATAGTCTAGTTACGAAAAAGTTACTTTGTTAGACCAGCAGGGCTAGCACATGATTGAGATAAACTAACCGTCTTTACATAGCGCAAGATATGTCATCTATGTCGCGGCGAGAAAAGAAACTGTCGCGCCAATCGTGTGTAGCCCTGTAGGTACAGGTATACGTGTGTTAGAATAGAAGTCACAAGCTCACAAGTGCCACCAATTCTTTTTTTTAATCGGTTTAAGTGTTAGTCGGGTGAATCATTAGGCAGGTTTATCTCGTCATTGTGGCACGTGGGCAGGTAGCTAACCTGCATAATGCTGTTGCCTTTTACTCCAACGTCACAATTTTGAAGGGCACAATGTCGGAATCACCCATTCTACGATGTTTAGGTGTCAATGCCGTTATTATACTTATTATACATGTTTTTGTTGGCAAATCAGGTGACTGAAGGTGTCAAAATGTTACATGTATAAATTTATTAAAAGCCCCATTGAGACGGTTCAAGAACTTGCATCACATGCGATTGTGCGATGCGACCGATTAAATTAATAATTAATTGTAGGTACCGTACCTACTCTGTAGATAGTAATGTATCAGATAGGTATTACGTATTACTATTTCTTGAACAGACTAAATGGGAATATACACTAAATTCAAATGGAACTCAGTGGTATTCAAATAATTATATTTTTTGACAAATTTCAGCACAAATAAAATTTATACCAGCGATGAAAATGAGTCCCGAATATAAATTACATCCACCAAAAATACGGCTATCTACAAATCTCACATAAGCATAACCTGTCATCCAGTGTTGTCAACGCGAAAAAATATATTAAGAAAACCCGCCAATTATATCAATTAATGAAACGTCGCGACAGGAAAAGGAAACGTCTAATAATATCTAAAATGTCTAACTTTAGTGATTGTGCACTGACTGACAGCCCGCTTTGATTAATTAATCGTAGCCCTATTCGCCGAGAGATAAATCGTCCGTGCTGGCCTCCCGGGAGATGTCGACGAATAGAATAAGCCCCAAACATCTAGACCGAAATAGACCCCTAACGATGTCTTATACAGGTGGGTATTAATTAAGTCGTCAGATCTTTGGATCGCGTTCCTTTCATATTCCTTTGAGTTAATGAACGTATTTTGATATTGCGTTTGAGGCGAAATGGGAATGAGCAGAATTTATGACCAATTGAATCGCTACTTTTCATTCAACCACCTTTTGAGCATTTCTTGCGGAGAAATTCGTAATTTTAAGGAATATTCCATAGATATTCATGACGCAATAAAACTAAGGACAATTATTACTAGTAATTATGACTAAGATTATCGTCGAGACTTTGTCCATAGTCAATTAGTTCTTATAAGTAAACCGCCGCACGAGTCGTGGTAAAAAATGGACGCCTAACGAATCGACACATTAGATTTTTCCTTATATTTATGAATGGCAAAACAAATGGTTCCGCTAAATAAACAATGCGAAGTCAAAATGTAGGTAGGGCTGTCAACCTCCCGTTATTGTCCTGTTTAGGGGATCGTCAATAACATCTGAGGGAGTTTTTGTACAATACTCGGGATGAACCCGGACACTGGCTTATATCCCTTCTGGAAGTTCTGGATTTGGGGCAAGAGTACCTAATTCCTAATAAACTTAAATTCGCAAATACACACTTGCCGATGTTAAAACTTAGAATGTGAGTATGAAAAATGTGCAAATTATTTAAAATACCTAGGTCCACTTCCCTTGATTCGACTGAGTTAAAACTGCACATTTGCTTAACTTACATTGATCTGTAAACGTGCATGGCGGATTTATCAATGAATTCATTCATAACATAATAAATATTTTCTCCATGCAATTTCGCAGCTCCTACCTACATATAGCTGTGTAAGAATCTAACGAATAGCGAAAGAACCTTTTTATACTTAAACAACGCAAACTTATCGTGTCTGACTTTATTAGAATTATCTTCATAAGTAGGTAATGTAGGTATTAGTTGACTGGAGGAAGAATAATTTAATGACAAAATATTAACTTGTACAAAAAAAAATTGTTTATTTTTGTGCCATTTGCAGCAACTTAAATAAGTAGTAGTGGCAGCCCTAATCGTAGCCGCCACAGATGTGGAGATGGCGAAGGATCGGCTTCGTCCTGCAATAAACTTGGAAACCGAACCGCGTCGCCAGAATTCGTTATTAATAATCATAACGCGGAGCCGCCATTTTGTTTTTAACTGACTTCATACGCCGATACCATTGAACGTTTGATTTTGAGACATATTACTACTTTCATTGATAGTAGTGAATTAGTGATACTAGTAGGTAACAGGCTAAGTACCTACAGTGATATTGTCAACAAACAAGTTTAAAAAAAAAGTGTACCTAAATATTAGGGTATAAAATTAATTATGTACTTATCACACATGCCAAGTCAAGGGTTAAAGTTACTTTTTATGTAAGTAGGTATTTCCTAAATTTATTTAATTTGATTTATTACTGAATGTAATGTTATCAAAGTTATTAAATTTTAAATGTCATATTAATTTTAATAGTAGTAATTAAAATAATAAGTCATTGATTATAATTTATAATACGTATTTACCTATTTAATAGCAAAAAAAAACACGAGTTAAATATAACGTGCCTACTTCCAAGACAGGCATAAAATTAAAGCACTGATCAGATATGCTTTCATGAAATCTGAACGCAATGTAAATTATCACATCGATTCAATTCAAAATATAGACGGAGAGCTGGCAGGATTTTGGAGTAGGTCCTTGAGGCAACCTGGAAAGGTGCTCAGATGCTTCTCTGATCATAGCCAACATCAGGTCTGCAAGTCTGGCAGCTGGGGAGCGGGGCTTTATCGAGCTATGAATTTTTAAAGATTTAATTTTTTGAGGCCCAAAAAAGGTGTTTGAGGCAACCTGGAATTATTAAAAAGTGAAAATAGAGTTCTTCAGAAGTCGCATAGTATTTATGCCAGATCATTTGGCCGGGTCCTTCACCGTGCCAGAACGGTACAAAGTGGTAAAAAAAAAAATTCCAAAAAAGGTTCTTGAGGCAGTCTGTCATTTTTACCAGTGAAAGATGAGGGTCTAAATAGCCATGGAAAAATAATGCCATGACATGAGGTGGGGTCCGTACCCTGCCATTCGATCTTGAAAGTCATTTTTTTAGTTTTTCGTAAATAACTCGTAAACGGTGGCCCACAGCAAAAAAATATGTTAAACAGAAAATATCTACATAAAATTTCCTACAAGAAAGGTTATGTACGTTTTTTCGATAGGATCAATATATAAACGGATAATTTAGTAAGAAAGTTTTTTTTAATCGATTACATGCTCCGTTTTTCGTCAATACCTCGTAAACGGTGGCCCACAGCAAAAAATTATGTTAAACAGAAAATATCTACATAAAATTTCCTATAAGAAAGGTTATATAACTTTTTTCGCTAGGATCAATTTTTTAGTTGGAAAGTATTTTTAAATAAATATTTGAGCCGTTTTTTGTTGATAACTCAAAAACGGTGGCTCACAGGCAAAAATAATGTTAGACAGAATTAATCTACATAATATTTTCTACAAGAAAGGTTCTATAAGATTTTTCACTAGGATCAATATTTTAGTTGGAAAGTATTTTTGAATATATTTCATGGGCCGTTTTTTGTTAATAACTCGAAATCGGTGGCTTACAGCCAAAACTAATGTTTCACAGAATTAATCTTCATAATATTTCCTACAAGAAAGATTCTATAATATTTTTCGCTAGGATCAATATTTTAGTTGGAAAGTATTTTTCCAACTTCCCGGACCGCCGGCGAGTCGATCAGGGACGCTCCGGGCCTTAGGCCCTACGCGGAACTCGGCCTTCGGCCTTCGCTCGGCTCTCCACCGAAAGCACTCCACCGGTCGGGCCTTCGGCCCGCCGGTTACGCTTGTTTAAGACACTTTTGTAAGGAAATTGTATGGGAGCACTTTATGCCCGCAGTGAAATTACTTGGATTTGGCCCGGGTGGGAGCCTAAAGGTGAGCTCCGTTCCTGCGGCCCTCCGCGGGGTCGGCCTTCGGCCTCCCACCCTGAAGCTCGCCCTTCGGGCTCGCGAAAATACTAGAAAAAATTATTTTGCCATAACGGCGGCCATCTTGGATTTTCGATGAAAAATTTTTTGACATTTGTATTCTAGGGGCCCATACCTCTCCGCATGCAAAATTTCAGCGCGCTCGGACCAACTTGAAAAAAAAAGTCGGCTATTTTGAATTTTTTTGATGCAACTTTTTTGTACTCGGGCTCCTGTATGACATTTGATCGAGCACCCCCCGGCTATCTCTTACGGTTTAAAAGTTGCCATACAAAAAAAGTGGAAATTTTTTTCACATTTGTAGCATTTTTCAAAAAATTTTTATATCATTTTATTCTAGACCCTAGAGAGATTCTATGACCAAAATCTGAGTACTCTAGGATAAACTTGAAAAATCGACAAAAAAAAGTCGGCCATTTTGAAAAAAAAAATGGCGGCTTCAAAAACTACCCAGGGTCTTCTATGACATTTGGTCGAGCACCCCCCAATATCTCCCCCAGTTTAGCCAGGCCGTCCAACATTTTTTGACCCAAGAGTCGCAGACCAAATTCAATATTTTTCCCACACGTCTCCCCGCTCCCTCTATACAAAGACACTTCGACCGTCGAAATCGGTTTAGCCGTTCTCCAGATATAGGGAGAGGTTAGAAATCAGTGGGGTTGCAGCTATATATATAAGACCGTATGCCTGTTTGCCACCCACGGGATCAAGATTTGTTAAGTCGCAGTATACAGCATTTCTCGGAAATATCTAGCTACTTACGAAAGCAAGGAGCGCCGGACGATCGAACGCAAGTCCGTTGTCTACGAGCGCTCGGCGCAGACTGAGCGGGCCCGTATCAACAGTGTATTTTATTCGAATTTTAGGTGCTTTAAAAAAATGTCTGTCGACAGAAAGGTATGTCCTATATGTATAATTTTTTTCTTATATGTCAACAAGAAGTTCTAGTTTAGGATAATATTATTTAAGAGTTACAATAAATGCAGGAATCGCAGGAAAAATACATAATGTAAACCTCTTTTTATCGAAAAAATGGGGAAGATACGGAAGGTTATTTATCCACCATTTCAAATAAATCTTAAAATGTCAAACTATGATTACCTCGTACAGCACGGGGAGCATGGTCGCGCGATAGACGATAAAATAGCAGGCCGTCCATCGCACTATTTGTAAGTGCGATATCCGGACGGCCTGATATTTTTTCGTCTTTCGCGCGACCATGCTTCCGTGCTGGATATAACAAATAGGATTGTGATTTGTGATCATTTATTACCCCAAATAACATATTTAACAGCACAATCACGATTCTAAACGAGTGATCCCACTACGAAATTTGAAAACGTCTACCGAAAAAACTGATTTGTTTTAAGTATAAAAAACATATTTTAAAATATTATATTATGATTAACTAGCTTAAGATATGTTCTTTTAGAAACATTATCAGTTTTTTAATAATCACTTAAGTATAGTTTCATTATAGTATTGAATGAAAAATGTTACATTTTGCAAAAAACGCTCTTCTTTAGGAATAAGGCCTCTTAATCTTGGTTGATTCCGTTTCGCGCTACTTAGATAGAGGGATGCAGGTGGACGTGCTGTACTTTGATTTAAAAAAAGCCTTTGATCGCGTAGATAACGACGTACTCTTAAGCAAATTATGCAGCATTGGTTTCTCGCCTAAACTGCTTTGCCTTTTTGCTAGTTATCTACGTGATAGACGGCAATATGTGCAGCACAGATGCTTTGTGTCGAGTGCCTACCCCACCCGTTCCGGGGTCAGTCAGGGCTCTATTCTGGGTCCTCTGCTCTTTGGTGTTATGGTCAATGATCTTGCCTTGGTGCCTAAGCATGCGCAATGCCTACTCTATGCTGACGACCTGAAACTAATTTACAGGGTCCAGGAAGATTCTGACTTACAATCTTTACAAAGTGATATTGATCGGGTTTATGAATTGAGTCTTGTAAACAAACTTCTGAAACTTCAGTTCAATGTTGACAACTGTGCGGTTATGTTTTAGATTCCCACCTTAACTTTCATGAGCACATGACAATGCTTGCTGCAGACTGTTACCGCAGGCTTGGGTTTGTTGTCCGCAACGCCAAAGAATTTGACAATCCCAGGGACATAAAGCTTCTTTATACTACCCAGGTGAGAAGTAAGCTTGAGACAGCCTCAGCCGTTTGGAATCCCCATGAAGCGCCCTACATCCTGCTGCTCGAAAAGGTCCAAAAAACATTTTTGCGTTTCTTTTATAAAAAAATGTACGGGTATTACCGATTCTTGTACCCAACAAAATTCCTTTTGGGGACGTTGGGTTTCTTCTCGTTAGAAGTTAGGCGTAATGTCGTGCTGATGTCTGTTGCATGTGGTATTTTGAAGGGGGAGTCAGATTGCCCGGTTTTAGTATCCCAGCTGGTCCGTCTATTTGTTCTCTCTGTGACGAAATATGCTTTTCGTGAATGTAGGCACCCCTACTGGCGGTGCCGGCCGCTCGAACCGTGTTTTGCCGCAAGTAACCGCTAGTTCGTGCACTGCAAATAGTGAATGAGTTTTTAGACGTGGCACCTAATGTTGATATTCTTGCGAGCAGATGGGCGTTTATACGCGTTTATATCGCATTATACTCTAATTTGCTTCTGACATACGCATTATACAATAGTAGGGCAATTTTCACGTCACTGAATTGTGCGGCTGTTCTCATGATAAAATCTAACGTCTTGTTAGGCTTCTTGCAAATGCTTATGATGTGATCGTGCATGTTGAGCTTAGTATCCAACCCGATACCAAGATCTTGGATGGCGGAAACGTGCTCCAGCGGAACGCCAGAAAGATGGTAGCTCGCTGTGATCGGGTTTTTTGACCTAGTAAATGTGATGGCTTTACATTTCTTAGCGTTAAGCTCCAGCTTGTTCTTAGCGCTCCACCGTGACACTGTATCCACCATCTGCTGGAGAAAGTCGCAGTCCAAGGAACTATCTATTGGCAACATTAACTTGAGATCGTCAGCAAAGAGGAGAAAATGCGCCCCAACAATACTACTGCAAAGGTCGTTTACCATAATAAGAAACTGTGTCGGACCCAAGTTGCTCCCCTGGCTAACTCCCGAACGCGTATAATATTCTCTAGACCGGAAGTTCGACATTTGCACGTATTGGCTACGATCTTTCAAGTAATTAGCAAACAACGACAAGAGCTTTGGGGTGAAACCGAGTGCTGCAAATTTCTGCAGTAGTACGTCATTGTCGACCAAGTCGAATGCCTTTTTGAAATCGAAGTATATCGCATCTACTTGGTGGTGCGAGTCCATCTTTTCCAACATGTAATCAAAAAAACAGATATGGTTCGTGGCAGTAGACCGGGCTATACGAGCGTTATGTTTTGATTTTGCTGTTTATTTAATATTTAATTTTGTGTTACTTGTTGTAATGTTTATTTAAAATTCACGGTGCTTTAGTTTTGTATACTGTCATACTGTGTAATTTTCTTTGTGTAAATAAATAAATAAATCTATTTAAATATTATTGATCCTAGCGAAAAAACGTACAAAACTTTTATTGTAGCAAATTTTATGTTTGTTATTCCCGTTGAAGATTGATTTAGCTGTGGACCACCGTTTTCGAGTTATTTTCAAAAAACGGCTCGTGTAATCTATTTAAAATACTGTCCTACTAAAATATTGATCCTAACGAAAAATCTTACATAACGTTTCTTGTAGCAAATATTATATAGATTATTTCTGTTTAATATTATTTCTGGTAATGGGGCACCGTTTTTGATGTTATTAACAAAAAGCGGCCCATGTAATCTATTTCAAAATATGTACTTTCCAACTAAAATATTGATCCTAGCGAAAAAACGTATAGAACCTTTCTTGTAGGAAATCTTATGTAGATTTTTTTCTCGTGAACATTTTATTTAGCTGTAGGCCACCTTTTACGAGGTATTTACAAAAAACGGCCCATGAAATCTATTAAAAAATACTTCCCAACTAAAATATTGATCCTAGCGAAAAATATTATAGAACCTTTCTTGTAGGAAATATTATGAAGATTAATTCTGTGTAACATTAGTTTTGGCTGTGAGCCACCGATTTCGAGTTATTAACAAAAAACGGCCCATGAAATTTATTTAAAAATAATTTCCAACTAAAATATTGATTCTAGCGAAAAATGTTATAGAACCCTTCTTGTATGAAATATTATGTAGATTAATTTTGTGTAACATTAGTTTTGGCTGTGAGCCACCGATTTCGAGTTATTAACAAAAAACGGCCCATGTAATCTATTTAAAAATACTTTCCAACTAAAATATTGATTCTAGCGAAAAATGTTATAGAACGTTTCTTGTGGGAAATATTATGTAGATTAATTCTGTATAACATTATTTTTGGCTGTGGGCCACCGATTTCGAGTTATTAACAAAAAACTGCCCATGAAAAATATTTAAAAATACTTTTCAACTAAAATATTGATTCTAGCGAAAAAACGTATAGAACCTATCTTGTAGGAAATATTATGTAGATTAATTCTGTCTAACATTATTTTTGGCTGTGAGCCACCGTTTTTGAGTTATCAACAAAAAACGGCCCAAATATCTATTTAAAAATACTTTCCAACTAAAAAATTGATCCTAGCGAAAAAAGTTATATAACCTTTCTTATAGGAAATTTTATGTAGATATTTTCTGTTTAACATATTTTTTTGCTGTGGGCCACCGTTTTCGAGGTATTGACGAAAAACGGAGCATGTAATCGATTAAAAAAAACTTTCTTACTAAATTATCCATTTATATATTGATCCTATCGAAAAAACGTACATAACCTTTCTTGTAGGAAATTTTATGTAGATATTTTCTGTTTAACATATTTTTTTGCTGTGGGCCACCGTTTACGAGTTATTTACGAAAAACTAAAAAAATGACTTTCAAGATCGAATGGCAGGGTACGGACCCCACCTCATGTCATGGCATTATTTTTCCATGGCTATTTAGACCCTCATCTTTCACTGGTAAAAATGACAGACTGCCTCAAGAACCTTTTTTGGAATTTTTTTTTACCACTTTGTACCGTTCTGGCACGGTGAAGGACCCGGCCAAATGATCTGGCATAAATACTATGCGACTTCTGAGAAACTCTATTTTCACTTTTTAATAATTCCAGGTTGCCTCAAACACCTTTTTTGGGCCTCAAAAAATTAAATCTTTAAAAATTCATAGCTCGATAAAGCCCCGCTCCCCAGCTGCCAGACTTGCAGACCTGATGTTGGCTATGATCAGAGAAGCATCTGAGCACCTTTCCAGGTTGCCTCAAGGACCTACTCCAAAATCCTGCCAGCTCTTGGACCAATACCCATTGATTTGATACGACTGATACGACCCCATTTTCTGCAAAAAATTGTTATTTATCTTTAAATTAACACTATCAGACAGACTTGAATAGCATAACTGGTCAAAAAAATATTTCTATGAAGGATTAATTCAGATACTTAAAGATATTTAACATTCCAACATCGCTAGAACAAGAGAGCTAAATCCCTTAATTTCTACCTGCTAAATGGGTATTTTATTGAACACGTGTTTGGGTGCAAACCGCGCTTGCAACGACAGAGTAATCCCAAACACATGTTTCTAATGCATTCACAATAATAATCGCTAACGGTTTTGGGTAAGTATTTATATGAAATATTTTCACGGAATTTCTACGCATATCCAGTTGCTTTGAATGCAATTTATTATGTAGGTATATAATAAGATATGAGTACATACTTATGAGTAGGTATTGCCATTTTTCCTAGCCAAAAAACAGTTCAGTTCATGAGGTACCTCATGAATTTAATCAGGACTAAACTTTTGGAACAAAATTTGCCTTTATTTATATAAAATTACCTTCTAGCAAGGACGATATATACCGGGACTGACAGTGCCCATACAAAAACTGTACCCCTGAAATGTATGGGCCTCTTAGGGATAACACTAGATGGCGCTGTTTCGCAGCCTGGAAGTGGCAAAAATCATATTTTTCCCAAATATTTTTGCATGTTTTAATTTTTTTATAAAAGCAAATGACATATTTCTTTATTTTAATATCATGATATCACTCAGGGCATCATCAGTGTAGTTATGATAGTATTTAATAGGTGGCGTTGCAAATTGAGGTAGGATTCTTAGTATGAAGATTGTCAATCTTATACAAATCATTCTTGCTACTACGTATACGTTATGTCACTGTATCATAAAGTACTACAATCAAGAGAAAGGTGACACCCCTACATAGAGGTTGTTTGCTGTTTTATTAGCGGTAAGCGCTATTGCAGACTGTACCTACATGCGATTAGCGTTACTTTACCAACAAAAATATTAAAAAAAAACTGTCACGCCCAAGTCATTGCACCATGCAATACCTACCAAAACATAAAAGAAAAACCTTGTCATCACATTTTCTTATCTCTCCCACCTGCTGTGATGTGATATAAAAACACAACTAGCGTTTAAGCTACCTCATAAATAAACTGACAAAGAATAGCATTACGCCGTGTCTTGCGATGGGCGACGGTCGCGCGACCGTCGCCGTCGCGTCTCATACTTCCATATCGATAAGGTTTGATGTCGTATGCGTCGCATCGCCGTCGCGCGATCATCGCGCGACCGTCGCCCACGCAAGCCACGGCGTTAGGAATCAGCCACCCTGGGTGGCTAGCCGAATGGCACAATCGCTCACGAAACGAAGCGCTAGTAGATATCTATCTCTATCGCGCTTGCGTATTGGCGCGACAGAGCCAGCGGCGTATCGCTTTCGTTTGGCGTCGGAGAAATGCCATTCGGCTACGGGGCCAGATATTATGCTGCCAGCATCTTTGGCAGTGGCACTAGTGCGTTTTCACATTATCCGATCCGATATCGGATCTACAACCGATATCCCATACATTACAGGCGCCATCTTGGATTTTTTCCATTGAAATCCTTCCGACATCCGATATCGGATCGGATAATGTGAAAACGGACTCAGGGGCCCTCTTTAGATTTAGTTCTTAGATTTTAATTTGATTGAAAGTAGCGTCGAGGAGGATAACTTGATGTAGGTGAGTAAAACATAGGCAATGTACTACAGTGAGCTGCAAAAGTGCATGGCGAATTTATTGAATTGTTTCATAAAATTTCTCAATTTAATTTGGCAGCTATTTGTCTCCAGTTACCCCAATCACAGTATAATAAAGAGTACTATCGTACAGTATGGCCACTCCCGCTCCTCGCTGAAAGTGCCACCCACCCCCTCTCGGTTACCTCACAGTTACCGCCTGTCAAAAACACGAACAGTCGACCTGTCATATTTCACTCATACAAGCATAGTACGAGTTCACCTACACGAGCTTAGACTGTGTGTTAGGAACGCGCCTCTTTCAATATATTTGACCGCCAGTGTCCGAGGTGTGCCCCAATTGACAGCAAGATAAGATATAAGATAAATCAAAACGTCTTATTTGAATCCAATCGGAAAGCGCCATCTCCTTTCTAACTTTAAGTGCCTGTTTATATTCCTAGTGCTTACAAAAATGACCATTTGAAAATTATCAATATTATTATTAACCTGCTTGTTACGTATCTACCGGTATATGTGCCGGTATTTAGGTACAATTTCATTTCATGGTAGTTATCTCCTTCCACAGAGAACCTCCTATAGAGTGGCAGTCTTGTATATTTGGTTCGCGATACGAGTCACCAGTGTTTGGGGTGCGAGGAGCGGGCGGGGAATGTGTTAAGCGCGCTGTGATTGGCCGTTTCAAGGACGGCGGGCAGTCGCGCCAGATGAAAAGGGACAGAAGTATGACTGTCCCTCTACTGACGCGTAAGTGGCCAATGTAAGTTGACCTATGCCGGCTCTGAATAAATTATAAATATGACTTATTTGTGGAATGTAATGCCGTCTGTTTTTAAATTTGAGCTTCTTGTTACCTTTCCACACCATTTCACACTACAGGTGGACATCTTTAAGGCATCAAAATACCCTTTTCCAATTTTTTTGTGCGAAAAACACGCGCTGCTTTCGGGTCTGTTACTTGGTCGATACTGATCGGGCACGGCGAGCGCCCGCGCTTATATCAGTGCAAATACTAGGAAGGCTGGCCACAGCGAGTCGTCTTGTAATAGATGTCTATAGGGGTTGGTCTGTGTCTCCTTCTAAAACATTGCTAGTACATAGATAGACACCTTTGTTGGTGAATTAAACAGGTACATGTCAAATATTGCCCTATCAAAATCATAAAAATCATTATTCATATCATAAAATTGAATAAATGTAATTACCACTTCAAATGTCGAGGCTTTACTACATATAAACAAACAGAGAACCTACCTATTCAGAATGTCAAAATAGTTGCTTATACCTACCTGTCAATTTGAAAAAAAAAAAGGCGGGTATATGAAACTGTGGTGGTCTTGTAATACGATAAAATTAAGACCTAACATTTAAGGCCACACTAACTCTTGATAATAATAATTTTGCTGACATTAAATTTAATGTAAGTATCAAGACTACTTACGACCGTTGGTGAGTGACAACTGAGCCGCACACCTGCCTCGTACTAATCTATAACCTATGATTACCTACCCTATTGTGTAAAAACATGTATTAAATAACATTTTAATTACAGCACTTTTTATTATCAAGCGAATTATTTTAATTGCATAGCATTTTATAATTTGCGAAGATAGTTAAAAATTAAATTAAATAAACAGAGATGATACTTGAATAAAAAATCATCAGCAAGTTTATTACTTATTACCTGGTCTACCTCTTATTGGTAGGTAAATTTATTTGATCCTTTCGAGTGTAGTAAAAAGTTCGCACCTGAATTTGACACCAAACACGTGTTCAAAGTGAAATAACTCAAATAACTACCGCAGTTGTAAGTCCACTGAACTTCACATCACTTGCACACTTCTGATAACTTTAAGATTAATTATAAAAGCATAGAAACAGGCGTTGTGTATACGGCTAGAAGTCGACTCATGAGTTTCCATGAAGGTTTGATTGAACCAAGCATGGTTACCATGGCAGCGACAATTAAACAAAGCTAGCAACAAAGTACTCACCACGGGACTGTCGTCTCCGAGATCCGAGTCACGGTCGGCGTCGGCCATGGCATACGCCGGCACCGGTTCACGATTCTTCACCCGAATCTTGGCGGTTTTCGGTAACCCGGGACAATACGGCACGGAACGGCACGGCACTCGCGGAGCGGACAAGCGGCGCCGCCGGGATCGCGGAGAGGTATGCCGGCCGCGGCCGCTGGCGCCCCCTTCCGGCTAGGCCCCGCCCTAAGGCGGCTTCGTCACGGCGAATCAAACCGCGTCCTATCAAAATGATATTACACCGCGCTCCGCCTCACGCTCTTATATTGTTTTTATTCAAGCTATTAAATAATTGCGACGTACCTATTGATCGTGTGATTAATAGCGATAATGAAACTTGACGTTCGTGCTTCGCGTTTCAAATGAGATTGGACTCCATTTTTATTATGCTTTTATTAACACGTCTTTAATTCAGCAAAGGTGCGAGAAATGGACTGTTCCATTGTGTTTAATTACTCTTCAACTTTCTTCAGGTTATTACTACTTAATTTATTAAAAAAATATGTTGGCATTCTAAATAAAGTTGTTGACAAGAGGTCATGCAATGCGCGTTGAAATCTTTACTTTGCACATGCAGCTGACCTTTAGGTATTTATTCTCGATACATACCTTTTCTCTGTTCTCATGTTCTGTATACTCCTTTGTTTATCCTTTAGTCAATAACAGGTAATGTAAATCTAGCACACCTTACAAATCTTACAAACCTACCCAAAATATCTATAGAATTGACCCATTCGAATTTTATGATACCTATTAGCCTATTAGGTATGCCAAAAACGACAGGGTGTTATAAGTATGACGTGTCTGTCTGTGGCATCGTAGCTCCCGAACGGATTAACTGATTTAGATTTCGTTTTTTTGTTTGAAAGCTGACATTTCATATTTTCGACTAAGTACTACTTTTTATTGTTTGGTTCGAAAGAACTGAATATTTAAAGATACACGTATTTTTTTATTTTTCCCAAAAACTGCTATTTTAATGCGAAATTCCCTTTTTATTACTACTTCGAACAGAAAGAGCGTAAGTTACAAACGTCAAGACACAGCTTCGTGACGTCACATGTGTTGTTTCATTCATACACCTAAGAAAACGACAAAATCATTCCTAAAAAAAGTTTTAACAGTCAGCTTAAACAGTCCTAGATGTCTGACTGTCAAGTGTCACTGTCAACAAATATTGAATAACTACGAGCTATGGAATGTAGAAGTATAAGGAGAGAAATCTGTCAAAGTAAAACAGTCGAAAATGACGTGTCATACCCTTAGGGAAGTCCCCTAGTGGCGGACACCTAAGGTTTTTAAAAAAATAAAAGAAACTGTTTGAAAAAATAAACATTTATTTACTCATTTAGTAAGTTAACAAACTTTAAAATCAAACTACAATAACGAAAATGCAACCTCTGCTTAAAAATACTCAAAAATTAAAATTAAACTTTGGTGAAAAAAAATGCAGTCTTTGCAAGTGGCACCTAGTACCGGACGGACTTCACTTCGAACCCCTATAACCGGACGGTTTCAAAACATCTCACACCGATCACAGATATAAGCATCTGAACATTCTGGAATGTTAGCACAGGCTTCATGAGCCCACCCATGGCAACTGGAGCACTGAATCCAGTCTTCGTCGTAATCCTCTAAGCAGCCTCTCTCAAACTAAGTTCTTTAGATAAAACCTTAGTAATTGCAGTTTGTAAACTGGTTTGATCCCATTTGCCTTTCTTTTTCTGCTCTTCCATTTTTATATACTTTCTTTCTCCTATCCCCTGAAACATAGTACAATAATAATGATCATAGCTATAAATACAAATGAAAAAAAATACATAGTCAACGTCCGGCATTAGGGGATTACTTGGTGTCCGGTAGTAAGGGACAGCGAGTCGGCACAATTACATATTTCATAACAAAACTAGTCCAAAAATCCACAAAAACTATTAACAAATACGAATATCAATGGAATACGACATTTATGAAAAATAAACATAAACTCCTAAACACAAAAACGTAGTTGTAACACTTACTCGAATCTTATGTGACGCAGTGTCTTCCCGCCAAAAACTACACATAACCATCGCCGCTGTCGCTGCGCGCGTCACTGGCTAACCGCGTCGCGTGTTTCGGTATCAGTACATCCTCCGCCTCCCCTCTACTTGCCCTTGGTTCGCTGGCGTTGCTAGTTGCTGAGATAGTTCGAGTATCCGGCCCTAGGTGCCGTCCGGCGTTAGGGGACTTCCCCCTACCTGCAATTGCAGCGCCACCTGGTTTTATATCTGCACTTCTGAAACTTAAAGCTTTCACTCCTTACCTCTAATCTCCATACTACGAGCGGTGATAAGTGTCACAGTCAAACTCAAGTGACATCCTAACCGGAAGATATTTTTGGTTATAGTGGCAGCTCTGAATAGTCTGAATTGACTATGTGACGTCACTTCCCCTTTAAACTATTTTTAAGAATTTTTTTACTAAAAATACGGGAAAAAAATATTAAAAAATATATTTTTGTGATCTACAGGCGCGCCGCGTATATCTCGAAATGGTTTTTGATTTAAGGACATTGAAAATTTTGAAACGTTGTCAATTAGTAGGGAGTGTTCTTAGCCATGTTTCATGAAAATCGGTCCATTATGTCGGGGATTTTTTCAAAATTTTAATATTGTGGTTAGGTTATGTGTAAAATAAGGATGCCACAAACAGACACACACAAACAGACAGACTCGTGAAACTTATAACACCACGTCGTTTTTGCGTCGGGGGTTTAAACCGTGATTTTGAATTAACTAAACACGGTATCTTCTAGAGCTTACTTTTATCATATCTAACTTTAATATGTTAGAATCGGGCCACAAATCGAAGACTCGGTTATAACAAAGTAAGCTAGGTATGAAAACAAAAGGACTCCATTTTTATCCACAAATTAAATAATAGTAGGTACTTACATACTTATTTATTACGTACAGAAAGGACACAGATACATCCTATAAAACCGAATTTTGACACCATTTGATTTTATGCAGGGTCGAATCGTATTGTAATAATCGTGACACACCTACACTTCTAAATTTCATATTATTTATTATCGTTTTACTCACTTCAATACTTTGAATCCCAGCACCTCCACCATCTCGCGAACGCCCCCTAGGAGCCGAAATCATCAAACACGTTCTATGTTTTTCAACATTTTTCTGATAAAAACTATACAAGTTAAAGTGTTTGGTAGTACCATTCCTTGTCGATATCTTTCCGTTTCATCATCAATATATTAGTAATAAGTTATTACTTAATAAGTATCCCTATTTATTAGAGGGGGCAAAAAATGTATGGTATTTGCTATTATATCACGACAAAAGAATATTCCCTAAAATACATACTACAAAACCAATAACATTTCGTTAAAAAATTCAAATCATGAACTGTATGTCCGTTTTCACATTATCCGATCCGATATCGGATGTCGGAAGGATTTCAATGGAAAAAATCCAAGAGTGCTCCTGTAATGTATGGGATATCGGTCCGACATCCGATATCCACTAACACCTCCATCTATTACGGTTCAGATTAGAGATGGGCCGAATATTCGGTAAATATTCGGTATTCGGCATATTCGGCAAGTTTTTCAATGTTCGTATTCGGCCGAATAATTCGGTTGCTTTGCCGAATATTTACCGAATAAACAAAGTAAAAAAATAATGAAGATCTTACGTATTCCTTTGGATAATATTATAAGCTCCTATTAGTATGTAGCTTTCTAAGGAACTACTAGAAAGAGATAATTGCATATGCGTCAAAATACAAATACTTACAAAGTTGGAAAAACCGTAGTTTAACAGTTGAGAAGAGTTTAGAGTTGTTTTAACTAAGTTTTAGTTAAATTCACTAAATTGTAATAACATATGTAGTTCTAGTAACATATGTAACCATTATCAATCATTTAATAGTTTTTTCTTAACATCCGCTTTCTAAATATGGCGTAACCGAATATTCGGCCGAATGTTCGGTTCGGTAAGAGCTGAACCGAATGTTCGGCCGAATATTCGTATTCGCAAAGTCCATATTCGGCCCATCTCTAGTTCAGATCATTTGGACGTCCTTTGGATGTCTTCTACTTGAAACTGTTACCTCTTACTCTTACCCTCCCTGGTATGTTATTTTCATCTTATCAAGTCAGTACATTAACTACATTATATACAGTACCTATGTATATTACAAGCTTAAGTAGAAATATGTAGAAAAATATTTAGAAATATTTATTGACTTAAAAAAACATATAAAGTGGGTAAACATGACTTTGGGTTCTGAGCTAAGATATCCTGCGTTACAGAACCCAGAGCTACTCTACTACTAGTAAGTACATGCGCGGATCCAGGGGGGGGTCATGGGGGTCATGACCCCCCCTAGCCTAAGTTAGCCTAGCCTGGAGCCTAAGTTTGCCATACAAATAAACCACGTGACCCCCCCTGGGGCCCCGGGCCTTTACCACGTGACCCCCCCCTGGGCACGAAGCTGGATCCGCGCTTGAGTAAGTAGTTAAGTACTGGTAGAGGTGCTTAGGTACTTGAAATAGAGGTACTTAAAAGGTAGAATAATAGACAAACTCCATCTACCCCCTAGGGAAGAAGTGAGAAGAGACGAGCGATATAACATTTACTCTATTGCAGAGGTTTTCAAAGTGTGGGGCGCGTGGAGAGCGTGGACGATTTCTTTTAGGCAACTGGGAAGCGTGTTTCAAAAATTTTGGGAACCCTTGCTTGATTGGGTAAAATATATAGTAGATCTAGATATTGAGCGGGCTCAGGCATGTAACGGATAAGTCACGAACTGGGAAAAGAAAGGTCCTACCGCTAACACTAGTGTTCGCAAAGGTTTACTGACGATTCGCCAAAAAACGTTTCCCAAAGTTTCACATCCCAAACTATTATTCCCAAATTATCATTTCCCAAATAAACGTTTGGCAAAACAACTCATCGCAAATTGACATTTAGCAAAACTTTTTTTGGCAAGTATTTGTTTCCCAAAATATTTACTTGGTCAAATTTCATTTTACCAAATATTATTTAGTCAAAGGGTTGTTAGGCAAAATTTCCATTTCCCAATATATTGTAATTAAATGGCGCACTAGAAATTTGTTTGTTGATTTTATACTTTGTGTCCAAGATTTGTGTGAAATAATGTGTATGTCGTACTTTTTTTCCTCCTGCTGCAAATGTCAAGGATGACATTTTCACTTACATGTCCGGATACATTTTATTACAAAGAAACCTTATGTTTTCAAAACCATTATGTTCTATTAATTTTTAATTACTTTAAAAAGCCATTTCCGGTTTGCTCACTGTCAACCTAACACGCTCCTCCTCGCTTCGCTCGTCGTCGCACCTAAACTGACCCTGTCGCACACGAGTTTTCTGTTACAATACTAATAAAATTATTACATTACATTTATGCCTTGTAATATTTATTGTCAAACGTGGTTTTGCATGGTGTAATTTGTAGAAACATTTTTTGACAAAAAATACTTTACAAAATAATTTTGTCCAGTAATTAATTTGACAAAAATAAAGTTGAGCAAACTTTTCTTGTCCAACTGAAACCTTGGGAATAAAACTGAAATTATCATTTAACAATTTTAAGTTAAATTTGGCAAAAAAATTTTCGGTAAATTAAATTAATCCCGTAGAAATGAAAATGCAAATGCCTAAATATTTTCGAAATTTGCGATGTGAAATTTTGACCAAACATGTTTTTGGGATATAAGTTTTGCCATTAAAAACGTTTGCGAAATAAAGTTTTGTCTAAATAAAATTTGACTAAGTAAAATTGTGCCAAATGATAATTTGACCAAACAAATTCATTGCAAAACATACCTTTGCCAAACAATACTTTGGGATATGATTATTGGGAAATGAAATTTGACGAAACGTTTTTTGGCGAAACGGCAGGACACCGTTCGCAAATTGTCGAATTTTAATCCATGTCAATTGTCAATCTACTTAAGGACCATTAGATGCAGACGGTAGGCTCTCAGTTTTCAAAATAAGAGTCCTCAACGCCCTCAACCAACTTCATTACAGTTTCCTTTTCGCACACGTATTGTACAGTCAACAACACAGCTGTGTATACAGACAAAGTGCCAAAAATATGTATACAGAACTTTATTACCTGTACATAAAGGTGTGTATACATATTTTTGGCACTTTGTCTGTATACACAGATGTGTTGTTGACTGTACGACGTTTTTCAGTAGTTACGTCAACCAATTGGAACCCTAGGCCACTCTACAACCAGGATGTCAAAATGACAAGCAGCAAGATATTTCTTACAATCTGATTTATAACGTCACTATGACCATAAATTAAATATAACAAGATCATACCATAATGCGACCGCCTACGAACGCGCTTACACTCCACCACACATAGATGGCGCCACAAAACAAATGTCTTGTAGCTTTCGAATATACTTGTAGATGGCGTTAAGTGTCACTTTTGACATAGATTTACGGCTCGGAATTGACACTTAATGCCAATCTAAAAATAATCGGTGGCAACAAGGCATTTTTTGTGGCGCCATCTATGTGTGGTGGAGTGTAAGCGCGTTCGTAGGCGATCGCATTTTAATGTATGGGATGGTATGATCTTGTTATATTTAATTTATGCTATGACATAGTTCTACAGTGCCCTAAGGTTCCAATTGGTTGACTTTACAGATAGGCCTCTGAAGTTGCGACCTCACAACAAATCAACCACTTTGCGCACAATTGCGAGCAAAGGCACAATCTGACATCTGTATATACCTGCTTACGGAAAACTAGGTTTTCACCTTCTCTTGCTTCCAGCCGCCGCCTATGCCGATAGTTCCCGGGTCGAACAACTCGCACTCCACAGTGGGCGTCTGTCCCCAAACGCAGGCCCCTGATACAACTTCTTGCTATGAAGAGAAACGTATCGAACCATCTTTAAAATACAAGAGTGACCGATTTAATATGCCTGTGTCCCACGTAATTTAGGTATCATTTTGTTTTTAAAGCTTTGAATCAGAGCTGCTTTACGCTTGAAACTTGCGCCAGCTCCTAAGTAATCGCTCCAGGCTGATTGATGAACTCCCCCCGACGCTGCCCAGTGATACATGAGCGTACACTATTACTCGAACAATTACGGATATCCTATCTATTGCACTTTATTCTGTAATTGTGCCTTGTTTCTTACTGTAATTACGAATTACAATTAACTCACAACTGTTTATAGGTGAAAAACTTAAGAAAGTCACCTGTTGTATGTGTGAGTGACGTGTTCGAATAGGCGTTTGTTTTGATTGTGTTACTAATTAGGGTTCCGTACCAAAAAGGTACAACAGGAACCCTTATGGTGCGACTCTGTCCGTCTGTCTGTCCGTCTGTCACATTCCTAAATATCTCGAGAACTACTAATGCTATCAACTTGAAATTTGGAATAGTTGTGAACATTGTAAACCTCTACAAATAGAAAGTATAATTTTTTTAAATATATTAATTTTAATTGTAGAAAATGGCCAAAATGAAGGGGGGCAAACTGTAAATTTCAAGTTACTAGGTCAAGTGGGGTATCGTTGGAAAGAGCTTAAATTGAACGTAAATAAACTATTTTTTATAATTTTTTTGTTGTGGAAAAAAACAGAATTTTGAAGGAAAATGTAAAAAAAAATACCGTCCCCCCCCCTTATCTCCGAAGTTTACCAACGAAAAATTATGAAAATTTTAGTAAACATTGGTTTTATGCTATATATTACAGGAAAAATATAATCGTGTTTGTATTGGGTTGGTAAGAAAGTAATGAGCGAATCATAACCAATATTGTAATTTTTATTTAATTTATTATTTTAATCATTTATCAAAAATATAACGGCCTTCGTTATCTACTACTTGTCTCCATCGTTCTGGTAAAAAATGAATAGCATCGGCGAAGAAGTTCTTAGGTTTAGCTTTAGATTCAAAAAACTCAGCTATGTACTGTCGTAGATGGGCTTGATCATCGAACTTTTTTTCATTCAAGGCATTGCTTAGCGATCTGAACAATGCGTAATCCGTAGGTGCCAAGTCTGGAGAGTACGGTGGATGAGGTATCACTTTCCAACCTAGCTCCAATAGCTTTAGCCGAGTCACTTTTGCAATGTGTGGGCGAGCATTGTCGTGTAAGAAAAAAACTTTAGCATGCTGTGGACGATTCTGACAGATTTTTTGGTTTAAATTTTCAAACTGATTACAGTATACTGATGCGGTAACAGTCATTCCACTTGGTAGGAGTTCCCAGTGAATAATACCATGAATATCCCACCAAACGGACAGCATAACTTTTTTCGGGTGAGGCTCTGTTTTTCGTGCCTCTATTCCTTTTTCGTTTGGAGCTGGCCACTGACGTTTGCGTGTGTGATTTATATATAAGACCCATTTTCCATCTCCAGTGATAAGATGGTCCAACCAGTTGAATGTACGGCGAAAAGACAGAAGTTGTATTCAGATATCGGCACGGCGGTTTAGTTGATCTCTATCAAGTTCGTGCGGTATCCAAACACTGTATTTGTAGTTTTTTCCCAACTCGTGTAAATGTGTTTCTATGGTGACATGAGAGCAGCCTAACTCGGTAGCAAGAGTACGACTCGTTAGCCTTGGATCTCCTTCAATTAAGGTTTTTAATTTGGCTACATCAATCTTCACCGGTCGACCAGACATAGGTTGATCTGATAATGAAAAGTCGCCACTACGAAACCGCTGGAACCATCGTTTCGCCGTGGCCTCAGACACAACTTCAGGAGCAACACGCTGACATATATTACGCACTGCTTCGGCGGCTGAATGGCCAGACTGAAATTCATATAGTAAGCAATGCCTTACATGCACTTTTAATTCGTCCATTTTCTTTCTTATATTAGCTCGGCGACAGCTAGTGAATGACTGACGAGAAACTGTGCGACTCGCCCTTTATATACTTTCGACCATAGAAGATTCTAGAACTCTCTCAATAATTTTATGTGGAATTCAATCGATCGCTCATTACTTTCTTACCAACCCAATATTTTGAATACTTTTTTTTTAATTCACAAAAAACTTTTCAGATTTTTACTTTCAATTTACCCACCCTTGCGGATGTATATCGTACTTAAAATTAATACGAGATGTTACGTAAGCCATCTTCTGTCCAATAAAGTAAAAACTGTTTAAATCGGTTAACATTATAAAGAATTATCCCTGAAAAACTAGGTCGCGCAAATTAGTTAGCAAATTGACCGGGAGATGGCGCTATACACTATAATACTCATTAGTGCCTATACTTTTGTCTTCTAGTCAAGAGTTATATGAAAATATGAGATTATTTTTACTAGGTAGTTTGAAAGAAAGTTTGTACGGAACCCTCGGTGGGCGAGTCCGACTCGCACTTGGCCGGTTTTTTTTAAATATGTGTTCTCTATTCAAACACGTCACTCACACATACAACACTGGTGACTTTCTTAAGTTTTTCACCTTATACATACATACAATCACGCCTGTATCCCATAAAGGGGTAGGCAGAGCACATGAAACTACTAAAGCTTCAGTGCCACTCTTGGCAAATAAGGGGTTGAAAGAAAACGAAACTGTGACTTTGCAGTGACAGGTTGCCAGCCTCTCGCCTACGCCACAATTTAACCCGATCCCACAGTCGCCTTCTACGACACCCACGGGAAGAAAGGGGGTGGTGAAATTCTTAACCCGTCACCACACAGGCAACCACCTTTATATACATTGATTGAAAATTTAGGCAGAGCTCTGCCAACAATTACTAATTTTAAAGTCCAGTGACACCTCTTTGCCCTCAATCCTCACTAAATATCCCTTTTTGTGAGCCCATCTTGTGTGGTTGAATTATCGTCTTTTACGATTCTCGTTTTTTTTTTTAATCCCCGACGCAAAGACGTGTGTGAAAAAAACCCCGACCGCGACAGTAGTGGACCGATTTTCATGAAACATGGCTAAGAACACTCCCGACTAATTCAGCTTTCAAACAAAAAGAAACTAAATCTAAATCGGTGCATCAGGTCAGCGCCGGCCCGCGCACTCGATCAGGGTAGAGCGAGATACTGTTTTGGCGCCCCCTTGTTTAATTTTTTTTGGGGTCCGAAGCCAAAACGCCATCCTTATAGATTCTCTGTGTCCGTCTGACACCTCACAACCATTTGGCTAAGTATTTAACTAAAATATATCACATGTATTCGTAGTAGATGGAAGTAGTAAACGCGAGCGAAGCGAGCGCGAAATTTTTTTCCTATTATTAATGGGGGCGGAGGAGGGGGGATCTATATAAGCCCTTATCTTGCATAGGCAAAACGTATGCGAGGTTAAAGCTTTTCTGCGCTGCGTATTTATTGAGGTGTTCACTAGAACAAGAATAAATGACTGTGATGAAACAAAAGAGGTCAAAGACCAAGCTCTGGCAGACCAAGAACAGTAGGATTTGAGCTTCAGTTCAGGGCCAAGGCAAGGCATGGGAAAGAAAAGCAATGCCCAGATCTTTGACTTTAAGAGGAACTCCGCTTTGGATTGTGGATAAACACTAAGCGTTGGGATAGCGCCGTAACTTTGAGTTTGTAGTTCAGCCTCACAAGTCTCGCAACAATGTGGTTCGTCTAGAGCTAGAAACATCTTTCACGGCGCCCTAGCAACAGCTCCCACCTTATGAATGCTGTACATGGTGCTACTTTTCAGATAATCTGCATCACAATCACAAATCTAGATTTTCAATAGCTGAATAAAATTAATTTCCGGCTCCTTTCGCCATTCTGGGCTATTTGTGCGCCCACGCAATGACGATTTTGGCGCCCCCTTACCATTCGGCGCCTAGAGCGGCCGCTCCACTCGCTCTACCCTTAATCCGGCCCTGCATCAGGTTGGGAGCTACGATGCCACCGACAGACACACACACAAACAGACAGACAGACAAGCACGTCAAACTTATAACACCTCGTCGTTTTTGCGTCGGGGGTTAAAAAGGTGTGGTATTCAAAATTGATGATAATTAGCCAAAAAACTAAACGGTCCGAAACAGATTATTTCATTGTTATTCAGATTCTCAAATTACGTTACGATTGATTAAGTTTTGAAGGAGTAAACAGTCGAGAGCGGAACCTCGATTTTAAAAATATATTCGCAATATCTTTTAACTGGGTTGTTCTTAATGGCCATTTTTAGCTAAATCTAGTTAATAACACTATTAATTAATAAGAATTTCTTCCCAGTTGAGTTTTTCAGGTGATTATTTACTTAGATCGTACGACTATCGCACTCACGTTGTCGGGTGAAAAACTATTTGATTCCTAGCCAACAATATAGATGGCGCTATGAACTAACATTCAAACTCTTACGCTAGATGGCTCCTCAAAGGCGATTAACGCCAGGAAAATATTCGTAGGTACAGTATGCCAATATTTTTGAACAATATTATAAATAGGAAACTTTATTTATACTGTTTCTGCAGAGTCATAAATAATAGTTCTGATGATACCTGTGTGATGTGGTTATGTATGAAAGCGGACTAATCGCGAATGAATTTATAATTCATCCCGACGACGTTTCAATTGTTGTAAGGGCCCGTGGGGATGTAAGTATTATAAATTAACTAGCTTTTACCCGCGGCTTCGCCCGCGTTAGAAAGAGACAAAAAGTAGCCTATATCACTCTCCATCCCTTCAACTATCTCCACTTAAAAAATCACGTCAATTCGTCGCTCCGTTTAGCCGTGAAAGACGGACAAACAAACAGACACACACACTTTCCCATTCATAATATTAGTATGGATTATGAGCGATATAAATCCGTTCTCAAGTTTCAAGTTTTATTTCATGAGTAGGTACTTAATATATAACTATTGTGCTAACCGAAGAAGCTATATATCCACAATATATTGTATTTTTTTGCGAAAATATATATTATGTGACTACTATCTTGTAATTATTTATTTATTTAATATTTATTGCACTAAAGAAAAATCTTCCAGTACAAAAAGGCGGACTTAATGCTTTAAGGCATTCTCTACCAGTCAACCTCAAGGCTAAGCAGAGAGACTGCCGCTCTGCTGTGCTGCTGAGAATTATGTGCCTCATCAAAAAGAAAACCATTAAGTATCAGAGCTATGAGTAGGACGTCGGCATTTCGCATTCAGCCCTCTCCCTCCGGCGCATGATAAATTAACCATATTATTGACTGCGAGACGGCGTGGAAATTAAATTACTCAAACGTTACAATTTAGGTACTATTCATTTATTGAAGTTTGTACGTAAATTGTACAATTTGTCTTCTGCTGTTAAACAAAATATGTATACAGTTATAATACGCTAGTTAGGTACCTACCCTATAACTATGTAGGTACCAAATAAAAATTTTGGTTTTCTGAGTGCAGGGAACTCCTAGTTGCTGGTTTAGTTTAGATCTGCCAAAAAACTCATAAGGAATTCATGTAGGAGGAAGATAAGTGGTAAGGGCACAGAATAAATAATAGTACAAGTACAGAAGGCCCACTGCTTTGATGTTCACGAAATGCCGCCTTTTAAATGCCTACAAAATTCTAACAAAGAAACGAGCCGCACGTGCGCAGCTTCGGACGATAGGGTTGCCTATGGATTAAAACGAATTAGTACTCAGATAAAATGTTATACTTATTTAAGTCCCAACATCACAAGCCTTATTGAACTTTTCCGTGGGACTTAAGCAATAGTAGATCTGTGTAAGATTCTCCTATTTTATTCATGATGTCTATTTAACTAAGCATTAGCCATTCACACGCGGATATCGCATATCATCATTCTCTTGCCCTTATCCCAGTCACTTGGGGTCGGCGCAGCATGTCGGATATCGCATATAAAACTTAAAAAAAAACTCGCAACGTAAAGTAACAATAGAAAGTGCATACGTGCGTTCCGTGAGAACGCGCGCCACCCCTGATTAGGCCGCGAACTCGCGGCCGCCAGCATGTACTTGTAGCGCGGCGATAGAATCGCGGAGTGAGCCGCCCCTGGTAAGGGTAGGTACTAGGTATCCTAACATGAACTAAACAACTAGTAAGTATTAGTTAAATACTCAAATAAAAGTTCTCGTCAACATACATACAATCACGCCTGTATCCCATGAAGGGTTAGGCAGAGCACATGAAACTACTCAAGTTTCAGTGCCACTCTTGGCAAATAAGGGGTTGACAGAAAACGAAAATGTGACATTGCAGTGACAGGTTGCCAGCCTCTCGCCTACGCCACACTCTCGTCAAAAATATATAAATTCGTTTATTACTTAATTAATATTTAAACTTCAGTAATTACATTTTCCATTGCTTCAAAAAAGCCTATTCGTTCATTCGAATCCGTTGCTGGCCAACAACGTGATTACCTTAAATGCTATTCGATCGTATGCATTCACGTGTTAACACGATGCTTCTCGTTGTTATAAGGAAAGAGGAAGAGGGTAGAATAGAAGACAACCCAGAATAAAATGCTTGTTTAGATCTGTAGCGTGTAGCTAACTTCGCTTCAATATCATCATACAATGATATTGAAGTGAAATCCGTTCATATCAGATTACTAATAACATACCTTGCCCACACACTCAACTAGCGAGGGAAGTAGGGCATGGACTAAGAGGCCCGATGACGGGCAACGTGGCTATACTACGTCTCTGCAATGGGAAATATCCCATGCCAGTAGTTCAGTGTGTGGTTCAAGCTATTTAATAGGGTTGTCAACTGTTGATAAAATTTAGGGAGATGTAACGATGGGTACGGTCTGTTCGCGGGGCTGATACTGCTCCTGCTTGGGTGGCTCAGGTTGCTTCGCAGGGCCGGTCTTCGTGATAGGGACGATCCTTTCTCCAGCAGACGGTAGGGGGCGCTTGGGGGCCGTGATGGTGAGAACTCCATCGGAGGAGAGGGTGCTGACAAGGTCAGAGACCTCGTAGCCGGTGGGGAGGATGTAGCGGCGGGTGAACTGGCGGGAGATGTAGCCGTGTTCGTCCTGCTTTTCTTCGTGCTTGCCTTCGACTAAAACTGAGTTGTTGTTGGCCTTGACTGTGATCTCTTCGGGCGCGAATTGTTGGACGTCGAGGATGACCTGGAAAGGGAAACATTTCATTTAATAATTTATTATTGCGAATTTTAATAATACTGACGTTGGACTGCGGTTCTTCTGTAAATATACATGAACAGACAGTAGTCAGTAGGTAAGTAACCTCGATTACTGTTTTGACCACCTCTATCATCTCCATGTGTCTTACTTAGACATACATACATAGCCTATAGAGGCTGTCATAAGCCGTGGCAAAAAGCCTTGGTAAGAATCAGCTCACCTCGAACTTATCCTTTGTAAGGTTGATAGTGGAGGCAGACTCCTGCCTCATCAGGTTTGTCCTCCATGGCCTGAAGTATGAGTTCCTGAAGAGGGAAGAGGAGGGCAGGGTAGACAGAGACGACAGCAGGTCATCGCGGCGCAAGCCCATGCCGAAATGTTGGTCGAACAGCCGGGAGGGGCGCTCCCAGTCGTCCCACCAATCGCGAAACATCATTGGGACCATCGACATCTGGAATCCAGAGAATTCTTTTAGAGAGAAATGTATGAAAACTAGTTCATACAGAGAAGAAAATATTTTGAGTGTTGTCTTTGATGCGAGCTTTCATTGTCAAAGCCTGACCAGGCCCCGTAGCCGAATGGCATTTCTCCGACGCCAAACGAAAACGAAACGTAGTCCGGCTCTGTCGCGCCAATATGCAAGAGCGATAGGGATAGATATCTACTAGCGCTTCGTTTCGTGAGCGTTTCGTGATCGTTTGTGCCATTCGGCTACGCACCCAGGCCCCGTAGTCTAATCGCATTTCTGCGACGCGAAACGCCATCGAAACGCCGCAGAAATGTAGTCTGGCTCTGTTGCTCCAATACGCAAGAGCGATAGAGATAGATAGCTACGATAGAGGTATTATCGTGAGCGTTTCGTGAGAGTTCGTGCATTCGGCTAATACGCATACAGAAATATATGACTACGCGCCATGTTGCGGAATTTCATTAGAACTATTTTCTTTATAATATAATGAACGGTCAAGGCATACATCAGAATAACAGCGCCCTCTTGACAATAGTCATATATTTCTAGTCCGGCTTTAAGTGTACCGTTGCAGGTACTTAAAAAAAAAAATTCTTTTAGTTATTTACTTATAGGTCAGTGTGCACTAAGTATTAACTTCATCAAGATAATTAATTGTCACTGGCATCTGATTTATCAAAATATTCCCGACTTCCCTTTGATATTCGTCATATTCAAATCAAAACTAATAAAGCGTTGTAAGAACATCTGGTTAGCTAAATCTGTAGATCCGAATATAAAGTCTAGGCGATGACGAGATACCTATTCTTAAACAGTCCGTTCAAACGCAACAATGCTGTAATAAAACAAAATAATTGCTGCGCGAAATGTAATCGTTAAATACCTATAATTTGTCTCACACATATGTTCTCACGCCAAATACTTCACGTATTACTAAAGTGATGACTTGATGAGAAAATATTTGGACAAATGGACAGCAATTGCAATCTTAGGACCCATGGATTGTGATGTTTGATATTCACCCTCGAAAGGTATAGATTATTAATCAAGTTTATTAGGTAGGTGTCTCGCACAAATTTTCTTTGTAAAATTTCCTACAGAGGCACCTCTGTAGGAAAGACACATCTGTTGTTATGTACCGTTGAGGTGGTCTGTGTATGGGCCTAAGACGTTCTACCTAGAGGTGATAGCAATAGCTACAGTACAGTAGATACAGCAGAGTTATCATTATCACAGAAGTGAAGGCAAAGGATTTCAAGAGTATGCAACGAGCACGTGACACTATTACACGGGTTTTCTACGTTAGTCAGCTTGACAACATACCGATAGATACTGAAACGTAAATATACATATATATAATGGGAAGGGTTCCTATAGCTGTATTTATTTTGTATTTTTATTTATCAGATTGAGGATTGATTTACGACTTTGGCTTTGAGCATTAGATATACCTAATAAGTAGTAGGTAATTGATAGTCTTATTAAATGAAACGACACGTCAAAAACATGCAAATGCTAATATAAATCATATCAGCATTGTCTGCTTATATCACTCTCGTTTGAGAGAATATTTTTAGTCGCGGGCAACGAAATAAACAGATTGTTTACGAGCGAATACAGCATGTTCGCAAATAGACTCACTATATATTTAAAAAAAAGTGCAGACACGTGCAGACAATGTAAGCGTGACCTTTCGGGAAAACAAGACCGTTGTTTTCTTCTTCATCGCGTAATGCTTGGTTTTTGCCACGACTCATATTAGGGTCCGATTGGCAAAAACAAATTTTCTCAACTTATTGCGTTTGACCACTCACCCCCTCGACATGATTAGGTAAGTAAGTAACATGAAGTGACATAGGTATTGTAAAAAAGTACGATATCTTGTCAGAAATAAAAGAAGTGACCATTTAGTTGTGAAATTTGTGGATATGGGTTGGAGTGGAAGTTAAATCAGAATTTACATCGTATCGTAGGTATGAACTTATGAGTCGAGTGTTTAAAAGTAACAAGAAGTTTAACAGTGTTTCAATTATGAATTAAGCCTTGTGCATCGACTGGTGTGCGCTGTAACGCCGTGTCTTGCGTGGGCGACGGTCGCGCGACCGTCGCCGTCGCGTCTCATACTTCCATATCGATAAGGTTTGATTTCGTATGCGTCGCATCGCCGTCGCGCGTCAATCGCGCGACCGTCGCCCACGCAAGCCACGGCGTAAGCAATTGGGAATCGCTGTTGGTCATCTCGAAGGTAAACAAAACAGTTAACAACATCATTATCGAATAGACTGCCAACCCTGTGAAAAGTGGCCGAATGAATTGTTCTGGAACGATTCCACGAGTGATTCACCTGGTTTCGAACGGTTTTAGAATATGATGCAACTGAACTAAATATCTTGATGGGATGCGACGTAAATTATCTACCTAGTGTTATTTCGGTCCTGATATTCGCCTCAGTCATAATAACTAATAGTAATAAATAATAAGGGGCAAATCTCGACTGGGGGGCAAATGTAACCGGTCAATTTTTTCCATGTTTTACAAAGTTTGCATTATTAAATAGAGTGTCCACCGGTTATATATAGTAGGCGTGTTCAGTGGATACATGTAGAACTCAACATCATAGTGTAATAATGGAAAAAATGGACTAGTTTAAATTGCCCCCCAGTCGAGATTTGCCCCGCTGTACCATACCATGTATATATCTACTAATTCAAAATTAAATTATTTATTAATGCATCTTTTCAATTCAAGTAGTTTAAATATAATTGCACTTATTTAATTAGTTAGGTATGTATTAGGTTACATAAAGCCATCGATTTCAAAAGCTAAGATTCCTAAATACTGTAAGATTGGTACTACACTTGGAAACAAATTAATCTGGAAAGACCCCAACACAGTTAAAGAGAAAGATAATGCGTTAAAAAGTTCTTACAAATTCGATTAACATTGAACTTATACCTTACGTTCCCGGTAAACTTAAACTTAGTAGGTAACTTAAGATTACATGAATTTATCAAACCGACCCAAACAAATAGAATAAAAATCACAACACTGTCACACTCCGCCAAGAATAGAAAACACAGGATTGTTTATGGCTAAAATTAAAAAATCAAAATACCTTCGAGGAATTAGAATTTCGTTGCAGACGCACGCCGCGGTGCTCGCGAGACTACGTTGTCCACGTTTCAGTAGAGATTTAAATAGAATTTTCAGCGGCCCACGCTACTGACTCACGATGGGATACACCTTGAACTTGTTAGCGGTAGGGTGACCACAGTTTGTGTTGGAAGGTGGGATATCTTCTGAAAGAAATAAGGATTTATGATATTGAATATATCGCTTGCTTATGGTTTTGGGTGCGCGTCGTCGTGCAAACCTTTGTAACGTGGTTTTCGTTCGACTAAATGTATTTCGAACGAATGTAATAATGTTGATTCAAATTTCATATTTTTATAGCTAATTCACGCAATCATTTACTTTTCCGCTAATTTGTATATGTTATGTGAGACATGGCCAATTAAGTGGCGCCATCTGTTATTCATGACCGTGACTTATAAATGCAGGCTACTGCAGGTAAACGGGTTGCTTGAGTATTTAATCTTTGTTATTCTTAGCTATGGTTGATAATGATACCATGTGGAATTGGCATGAATAGCAACATGTTATATTGGAAGAGAATCACCGTATATTCGATTTAGCGAAGTTCGTCAGAATAGGAAAGGACATGTTAATTGTAAGCTATTCCAAATTCCAACTATCCATCCGCTATTTTAATATTAGGATTATTTTCATCTTTGTAACGAAATTATGGCCACCTTATAATCGTGATATGTTATTTACCATCCACATATTGTGACGATGTAAGAAATTTAAAGACTTTTCGAGACACAAGTGGGCTTGTTAAACTTATTGTATGACACAGAAGAAACGTAGCCGTAATGATTATTAGCTGTACGAAAATAATGACAAAAGTATTTACGTAGGAAAAGTCCAGACTGATTCTAGATTCATTTTGTTTACTTCGGATGCTTTACGTCAAAGCGCTTACGATTTCGTTAGATAGGTAGTCATCAATTTAAATAAAGAATCTAGAGTTATGTTGTAGGTATGTACTCTCATTCTGAGTACATACCTACCTACACTGCATAGTTAGATTTACTATGCTATTGCTACTTTCCGGCAAGCCGGGCAAGCGCTATAAGTACTATAGTTTTCGTTCCATTGACGACATTTGAATGACCTTCTTTATCGTTATTTTAATGCAGCCTCATTATTATCAAGTTTTTGTCACAAAATTCTTTTATAAATCTAAAAATAATAAAAGTGCATTGAATGTGTAACTATGTATTGAAAATAGCGCCATCTAACGAAGTGTCACTGAATTAACATCCCCATATATAAAACCGCCTCCACCACTTTGTGGTTTTGTTATAGAGTTATTTTTATTTTGCTATCTTTATTAGATTAATGAAAAGGATGTACTTAGAAGACTGTAGGTTTCATTTTCATCATTTAAATCGGTTTTATATAAAAACGAAAATAATGACGGTGAAATTAACCAAAAACGAAACGCACACAAAACGTCAGTGTCAGTCATGTCAATCTTATCTTGACACGCTTGTCAATCGCGTCACTGTCAGAGACAAGATGTTTGTCAACGGGGAAAATGTTTATCAATTATTATTACTTTAAAACTGCCCCAAACATTCTGTTGCTATCATTCATCAATCATATCGATCGTCAGTGTACTTATCTATTCCTTTAAACGTGTCAACTAATCAAAACGACAACATACTTGTATAATATTAGGTTATGTACAGATTACACAAATTGGTAATTCAGCTCGGCACGACTCAATGAGCAGGTGTAACGAAAGTGTAAAGTAAATGCTTGATTGAGTTACGGAAGGTCTATTGATGTTTGATGTAGTTACGGGAAGTAGTTAGTGTTGTGCTGAGGACCGGTAGTCACGGAGATCGGTCATCATGCTGTCTTGGGTGCAACACCGATGGACCGGCTTGTGCCTGCTAGTGATGGGGTTGGGGGCCCTTATGTTGTTTATGTTCGGTTTCTTCCCGCTGAAATATCATTCGGGAAATTTGGCGCATATGAATAATTTACCGAATTTTATTGGTGGAGTCAGGTAAACAAACTTTATTTGGCTTTTTTTAAAATTTGCTGTGAAGACCATTTTAATTATACCTACTGACATTTTTTACCCTGTTTTTGCACTGATAAAAGTAATAAAATACTTTAAAAAAAACAAATAATCAAAATCGGATAATATTTCCATACAATTTATTTTACTGCTTTGAATTTTTCACTGAGCCATATAATTCCTTGAACAGAATTTAATTTTTAACTATTAGTTCAATAATATAAATATTTATTTACTGTTCCTTCAATACATTTTTTTCATTTAAAGTTTTTTTTTTAACATAATCATTTAGTCATAATCAAAGAATGTGTATTTTAGTATTGACGGTCAAGAAGTGTACAACTCTGGTGAGAACACAGTGGTTCTCATGGTCATAGACGGGCTCCGCTACGACTTTGTCACAGAAGAGTACATGCCGTACACCGGCCAGCTTCTGAAGAACAAATCTGCATGTATATATGTGTCTGTGGCTGAACCTCCTACCGTCACAATGCCTAGGATTAAGGTAAGTTTTGTTTTGTGTATTTGAACAGAGATTGACTCAAGCTTGTATGAGGGAATTGTATAATGAAAACAATGTCTGTACATATTAGATTTACTAGAATCTTTACTAAACATTACTAGAAGGGTTTTGAAAATAGATTTCATTAATAAATGATTTAGTCTCTTTGGTTTAATTTGATTTTTATTGTAAATTGTAATTGTCTTGCAATACAAGCTTAGGTCATTTAATGTAACATAAAGTAAAAACATGCATTCATAATTCAAATGAAGTGTTTTTGATACTTTGAGTTTACTAACTCGTAAATTGTTCAGTTACATTACCAAAGAAAACACTTTCCATACTGCTCAATTTCATTATTCTTTACAAGTCTTTTACATTTTATTTACAGTCATTCTGACCCCTTGTAATCAAACTTGTACAGAAGTTAATAAACAATACAGGCAATACAGCCTATATAATTGCCACATGCCTTACAGGCAAAAGAGAGCTTGGGCTCTGAGCCTTTGGGTATATTTTGTATGGAAGGCATAGCAGTATTTTGTTGCATCATTTATGAATACAAATTCAGATAAGGAAAATTCTACTAAAAAACAGAACATTTAGTAGAAAAACAGTAACAAACACAAAAAAAAACTATATTTTTAACAATGTCACATTTTTTTAAACCATTTTTGTATTGCAATATAACAAATGATAAATATCGGATATTTATATCCATTGATATATATCGTCGAACCCCGCTTGATATATGTATCCATTGATATATATCCTCGAACCCTGGTACGAACGTTTCTGGAAAAATACGAAGGAAACCCTTTTCACACAACATCTGTAGCTATACCTACCTATAATTGTTTAGCAATATACAATACATGTACTTTTTATATGGACAGTCTCCAGAGCTTAAGAAGGAAAGGGCACAGTGGAGGCGCACAATAAACTTCTGGCGGGACATATTCGCAAGTGTCACTTTTGTATTATTTCACCGCTTTTGTTTTTTTTTTTACCGAAGAAAACACTTTGAGTTCAAAGTTCAATTGACATATTTCCTCCTTCTTTTGGACAGGAAATGTTGGTTTTAAAACCACATTATAAATAAGTGCGTTTTCACATTATCCAATCTGATATCAGATGTAGAACTGACATCCCATACATTGAAGCCGCTATCTTTGATATTTGCCTTTGAAATCCTTGTGACATCCGATATCGGATCGAATGTGAAAACGCACTAACGCTACTGAATTTTATTACTCATAAGTATTTTAATTAATAAGTTTAGTAACAGTTCATTCACATGTGATATGCCTTGAAGTGTTTTCTTTGGTTGTGTGTTTATATTGTGAAATATGCTTCGCATTTTTATTGCATGCTGCGGCCACATTACTTATTGTGAGTTGATTATTGGAATAATGAAATAGCATCCTTGTTGCATCCTGAATTTTAATCCAGGTTTGTAGTGATAACGCACTCTTAATTACGAGTAACTAGTAGTTAAATTGAAGTAGCTGCTGCTTCATCGAGTTCTTCACATATCCATGACTTGGATAATTTAATTTGAAACTAAATGTAGCGCAACTGGCTGATAAAATCATGGTAATACCGTCAGCTTCCCGGCTATCCCATGTTGCGGTAACATCTTCTTCGCCTATTTTATTAGGGATGACGACTACATAAAAAAAATGGCATTCTGTTTAGTCTGTCAGTTAAATCTCCGAAAAATACTGAACATATATTTTTCGCTTATTCTAATTAATGCAAAAATACAAAGATACGAGTATAGAGCATGAAAGTTCCGCAGCTTGTGACGTCACTTGTAAGTAAAAATTGTAACTGCACGCGAAACTTCAACGCACTGTACCGTCGTCATTTTTCGTTTACGAGAAAAACGAAAAAATACGTGTCTAAAATTTTTTGATAATCTTATATATATATATGGCCTTAGCGTCTATTTCAGACGATTTATGGTGCAATGTCCGAAAGACATCGCTTTTGATGACTAAAGAGACCTATGCGAGAGCGACACATTTTGCCACACATCTGACAAGGAAAGCTTCCAACCGATTGCGACGTTTCGCTATGGTGTCTTCTTTCCCTTTTGTCAGCAAGTGCCGCAAACCAGGTCTCATCGACGAACTTGCGACCATCTCCAACGCACTTTCGCCACTCCGTCCGCTTCTCCGCAAGCTTCTCCCAGTTTTGGTAGTCGATTTTAAAGGCTGCCATGTCCCTCTTAGCGCAGTCTTTGAAGCGAAGCAATGGTCTCCCAACATCTCTTTTGGCATTCGCTACTTCGCCTAGAAGAACACGGCGTGGTAAACGGGAGGGTTCCATCCTGTGCACATGCCCCAGCCAACGCAGTCGCCTCTGTTTGAGAAGCGCGGTCAGACTGGGTAGCTGTGCGATTTCCAGAACCCTCTGGTTTGTCACCCTGTCTTGCCATGATATGCCCAAGATCCTACGCAGGCAGCGCATATAGAAGGAGTTGACACGGCGTTCGACTTTGGCATACGTCGTCCAGGTCTCGGCTCCGTACAAGAGTATGCTCAATACAGATGCCTGAAAGACCAGTACCTTGGTCCTAGTAGTCAGGAGTCCGTTTTGCCACAATCGAGCACGAAGCTTCCCGAAAGTAGTAGCTGCCTTGCCGATGCGAATGTCAACCTCTGCATCGAGCGAGAGATTGTCAGTTAATTAGTGTATGATAATCTTACTGACGGACTAATTAGTTTTTTTAGTCGTCTCGCCTATTCCTGAAGTAGCTGCTGCTTCATCGAGATAGCTAAAGCCGCCACAAAATAATTTGTGTGATTAGAACGAGCCCATCACGACAAAATTTAATTTCGGAAAAAAAATGAAATGTTTATAAAATTCAGATCACAGCACAGATCTATGTCCCTAAATGTTTGAAACCGAACACGCACTCATAAACGCACGCGGGGTGGATTCTTTCATTAGGATTCTTCAACGAAAAGGTGCGTTTTTTACTTTTTTCGCAAGCTTGACCGACCACATTTTTAACCCCCTACGCCAAAACGACGGGGTGTTATAAGTTTAACGTGTCTGTTTGTGTGTGTGTGTGTCAGTCGGTGGCATCGTAGCTCCCGAACGGATGAACCGTTTTAAATTTAGTTTTTTTTTTGTTTGAAAGCTGAATTATTCGAGAGTGTTCTTAGCCATGTTTCATGAAAATCGGTCCATTATGTCACGGTCGCGGGTTTTTCAAAATTTTAATTTAGAGCTAATATTTGTTCTATTGAAACAAAAATAAGTTACCAATAAGTAATAGTTTTCTCTAGTAATAACTAGAGATGGGCCGAATATTCGGTAAATATTCGGTATTCGGCATATTCGGCAAGTTTTTCAATGTTCGTATTCGGCCGAATAATTCGGTTGCATTGCCGAATATTTACCGAATAAACAAAGTAAATAACTAATGAAGATCTTACGTATTCCATTGGATAATAAGCTTCTATTTCAGTAGCTTTCTAAGGAACTACTAAAAATGCGTCAAAATATAAACACAATTCTTTTGTAATAAAGTTAAAAAACCGTAGTTTAAGAGTTGAGAAGAGTTCAGAGTTGTTTTAACAAGTTTTGGTTATCTACTATTTAGTGATAAGAACATAGTTGTAGTATGTATAACCATTATCAATCATTTCATAGTTTTAATCTTGGTTTGTTTTAATCGTGGTTTCACAAATATGGCGTAACCGAATATTCGGCCGAATGTTCGGTTCGGTAAGAGCTGAACCGAATGTTCGGCCGAATATTCGTATTCGGTAAAGTCCATATTCGGCCCATTTCTAGTAATAACATTTCAGAAAGAGCAGTAATATGCAAATTAGATTCTCCTGTAATTAAGTACATATATACCTATGCTATAATTTATGTAGATGGGCTCAGACAATGTTAGAAGGTGTTATTATAATTGTGCAGAATAAGTATCTACAATGTAGCTCACGAAGTAGAGTTGATAACTTAGCGTAGACGAACCGTCGCTCAGAATAACCAGTATAACTAGATCTTTTACAGTAGGCCAACCGCCAAAAAAAGTGACGGGATAGCTATTCTACAAAAAAGTCACGCGACTATTTTCAAACATTATGAAAATCTGTTGTACCCAATTTACGCTAGGCCGCCACGCCACCAGTTCTAGCGTTCATATCCAGTTATCAAACGAACAAACATCACAACGAATCAGCCAGCTTGCATAAGCGAAGTGTTGCAGTTGCGCTCTTGGCCCAGTAATCGACACGATTGCATTGGTTGCAGTTCACGCATGCGCACACAGCCTAATTGCCAATCGTTCCTAACTTTATTGTTTATTATACTGTTCTACAATTAAATGCATGCGCCTAACCTTTCTATTTTCCGAATGTTCATGGTCTCGTCTATTTCCTGACTCGTAAGTCCCGGCTGAAATACTTGTACTGGTACGAGTAATAGAAGTAGGTACTTCGAGTTGGGATTTGCGCCCTCGCAGCTGGGATTATAAGTTCGACTGTTCGACGAATTATTAAGGTTATTTAGGCGCATTTTTAACATAGTTACAATAAACAGCAGATCTTAAGCAGGCGGGTTGTTCAAAATGTATAAATGTGCTGACTTAACATAACATTAAACTTGTTTTATTACTACCAAACTAAGAAAATACCTACATATGTATGAGCGAATCAGGGTTACTTCAAACATCTCGGGTACTTCTTCTTCTGACTACCGCTTTGCGTTGCTTTGGCATGCTAGAGAATAGAGAGAAAGAAAAGCAAAATAGTACCAAGTATAATCACTTCACTGTTGCATTCGGTAGATGGCGTTATGAGAGCCCTCTGTTTATGCATCTAAAATGTACACGACTAATTTGTTTTACTAAGGGCCAGTTGCATCAACCACATTTGACGGACACATTATCGTCACGCAGCGCAGTAGACATCTATGGAACTTCCCATACAGTAAAATTTAACGAATGCTTTAACGGTGGTGAAGTTATGACTGCGCCGATTAGTGCAATTAAAGAAAGTAAAGTATTACATTGTGTGATTCCGTACTGTGCGTCAATTGGTTTGATATGCGTGATTTTACAAAACAGGATGCTATCGTAACGATGGTTTTGCCGTGCAACAATATTGCAAGGGGCATTTGTATCCAAATGCGTGAAACGTTTTTTCCTTTATGGTTCTTGAGCAATTCGTAGATTAAAAATTAATTATTTTTTGTTTGTACCGTAGTAGTAGTAATAACTGTCACAAAACCATGAGAAAAAATAGTTATTTGTTATACAAGGGGGCAAAGTTGTATTTTAACGCCGAGTGTGGAATTGAAAAACGAGCAAGTGAAAGGATTCTATAGTTGAACCACGAGCGAAGCGAGTGGTTCGAGAATAGAATCCTGAACTTGCGAGTTTTTTAACACACGAGAAGTAAAATACATTTGCACCCGAGTGTAACACAAAACTTTTCCCCTCACTATAGCGAGGAAACTACAACCCACAAAATGCATTTATCACTGCTTCCAGTAGTTCCGCAGGTGGTAAATCATCTTTATTACTAGATTCACCTACTTTTATCAATTTTAAAGCAGTTAATTTGACTTTATTCAAGGTCAAATTACTTTACCCACTAGTGGATAAAATGCGTTTTTACCCGCTGGTATTAAAGGACAAAACACGTGTTTCCGAGCTAGTGAGGGGAAAATACTATTATACTACCTATCTAGTTGTACGATGTTTGTTCTTGTTGATAATAAATCATACACAAAGTTCTTAGTTCTTACTCGACATTATAGTTATAATGTCGAGTAAGAACTAAGAACTTTGTGTATGATTTATTATCAGGGAAGTTTCCCTCAGGCCATGATGACAGGCAGCGTATCAACTTTCGCCGATGTGGCGCTAAACTTCGGCGCGCCCGCTGTCCGTGGTGATAGCGTGTTGCGCGTGGCCTCCGAGAGAGGGCGCCGCTCCGTCATGTACGGAGATGACACTTGGCTCAGGCTGTTCCCGGGACTTTGGGCTGAATCTGATGGCACCACGTCTTTCTACGTTACAGACTATACTGAGGTTAGTAAAAAAGTTTTACTATAAAGGAAGTTGTTGCGTGTAGCTTCCGAAAGAGGGCGCCGCTACGTTTTGCACGGAGATGACACTTGGCTCAGGTTGTTCGAGTCTGATGGCACTACTTCTTTTTACGTTACGGATTACACCGAGGTTAGTATTTTTTTTTTGTGTGAACAGGTCTCGTGAGCAAGGACCCCGCTAAGGATGTAAGGATACGGGTGAGCATATCTGCTGCTATCAGTTTTCCCTTAGTATCCTTAGTCCGTTTTCACATTATCCGATCCGATATCAGATGTCGGAAGGATTTCAATGGAAAAAATCCAAGATGGCGCCAGTAATGTATGGGATATCCGTCCTACATCCGATATCGGATCAGATAATGTGAAAACTTATACGACATCCACGGGACGAGATGGGGTGGTGCTATTATTTCCTGATGCCGGCACCGCACGGCACAACTGTAGGTAGAGACGTTCATAGTTTGCAAGACTTACTTATACTTACACCCAAATAATGAAATTAATTTAAATTTAACTCTTTACAGGTAGACAACAACGTCACCCGGCACTTAGACAAAGTGCTGACACCCGACGAGAAAAAGAAGCCGACTTTCGACTTTCTAGTCCTCCACTACTTGGGATTGGACCATATTGGGCACCTAGAGGGCGCTAGGAGCTCCAAGATCAAACCTAAGCTGCAGGAAATGGATGGTGTTGTAAAGAAAATATTTGAGGCTATGCAGAAATGGGTAAGTTGGCTTTATGTAATTTTATTACTTACTGTACTCTGTCAATCAAGTCTGTCAGTAAATAAGAACAAAGAAAACTATATGCATCCTTTTCTTTAGGGTGCTAGAGAAAAGGATACCTATAGTTTTCTTTGTTCTTATTTACTGACAGACTTGTTTGACAGAATATAGCTTTTGCCCGCGGCTTCCCCCCGCGTTAAATTTGAAAATTGCCGAATGCTCCTTACAATCTTCCATCCCCCATTTCAGGGATGTGGGGGGTTGGAAAGACATAAGTGAGATACTAGAGGGCGCTGTCAACGTTAATACATTCAGAGCCATCTTGTGCTCCGCGCAGCGTTGCCGATAATACCGGTAACATGTAATGTTAAATCCTGTACTTATATAAAAGTAGTGCCACTGGCTCTGAATGTGTTTTAGCAGTCAAAATCAAACGGCTCAATATGGTTCCACATTAGCTTTATTTTATTTATACCAAAGAGGATCGAGTATTAAAGAGAGTTACTGTCAAAGTAAAATGTGTAATCACAGTGCATAGACTGCCATCTCTCGACACAGGTTAAAAACTTTTGAACCTCTGTTTTGACAATTTGGCCCATATTCTTAGCTTGATATGTTTTAAAATGTCAAATATTAATATTAGCGCCATCTAGCCGAGCGTACCCCAAAGGTGTATCGCCATCTTTTGGGGTACGTTTTTTTCTTAGACTTTATCGGTCTATACGAAGTTATATAGGTCTTTGTTTATACCTTATTCCTAGTAAGAGTTGGCTGTACGACATTTTACAATATTACGATTTTGTTGTTAATAGGACCGACCAGGCATCCTATTCGTATGCGGCGACCATGGAATGCGCGACGCTGGCGGTCACGGCGGGTCAACGCCCGCTGAAGTCTTAGTACCACTGGTCGCAGCCCGAACTGACCCGTACCAGTGCCCGCACCCGTGAGTAAAGAGAGAGAGAGAGAGTTAGACAGAGAGGCAAGTAGTGTGGTGAGCTAGGTATGTGTGAGCGGCCACGGCGGCTCAACGCCCGCTGAAGTCTTAGTACCACTGGTCGCAGCCCGAACTGATCCCTACCAGTGTCCGCACCCGTGAGTAAAGAGAGAGAGAGTGTGTTAGACAGAGAAGCAAGTAGTGTGGTGAGCTAGGTATGTGTGAGCGGTCACGGCGGGTCAACGCCCGCTGAAGTCTTAGTACCACTGGTCGCGGCCCGAACTGATCCCTACCAGTGTCCGCACCCGTGAGTAACGAGACAGAGAGAGTGTGTTAGACAGAGATGCAAGTAGTGTGGTGAGCTAGGTATGTGTGAGCGGTCACGGCGGGTCAACGCTCGCTGAAGTCTTAGTACCACTGGTCGCGGCCCGAACTGATCCCTACCAGTGCCCGCACCCGTGAGTAACGAGAGAGAGAGAGAGTGTGTGTTGTGTTAGACAGAGATGCAAGTAGTGTTGTGAGCTAGGTATGTGTGAGAGCCTCAGCGGCTCCACGCCCGCTAAAATCCTGGTACAATCAAGTGCAAAAATATGTATCGAAAAAATCGTCTCATAAATATCGTACTACGCTCCAGTCCTATTAGGTACACCGGACTAAGATGCTATGGGACATATTTTTGATTAAGATGTGTACACCCATATTTTTACACTTGACTGTACTACTGGATGGATGGATGGATCACTCAGGGGCAGTCCTAAGCATTTCTATCCTCTAGCAGATATATGCTATTCTTAAAGCCATAAGTCACAATGTGTTCTGTAACAACTTATATTCATTGTTGCAGTATAAGCCACGGGCCAACAGTCGCTCAAGTGGACCTCGCACCGACAATAGCATGGTTGCTCAACGCGCCCCCTCCCGGCGACAGTACGGGCCGAATATTGCCCGGATTACTGCCCGATGACATACTGCAGCGGTTGTATCTACTGCACGTTACTGCGCGGCAAAACGCGGAGCAATGCGCTGGGAAGGCGGCAACAGAGACAGGTACGTTCAATATAGCATAGTTGCTCAACGCGCCCTCTAGGCGACAGTACGGGCCTAATATTGCCCGGATTACTGCCCGATGACATACTGCAGCGCTTGTATCTACTGCACGTTACTGCGCGGCAAAACGCGGAGCAATGCGCTGGGAAAGCGGCAACAGAGACAGGTACGTTATCAATAGCATGGTTGCTCAACGCGACAGGCGACAGTACGGTGTAATATTCTGACCCTATAAATACCTAACTAACATCAATTACCTATTTAGCTAACCTATATAACCATACAAAAATTAAAACTCTAAATTGTATTAAATAAAATTAATTACCATAAAACGAAATCAAACAATTAAGTTAATATCTTAAATTGGATCAGTATTTTGACCTAGTGATCGTTTAGTGTCTATGTAGAACCCATTGTTGTAGCCGCAAATAGTAACCAGTCCTTTTCGCATATTATGAAACAGTAATGTCCTATTACTCCTAATAACCCTAAAAAGTCAATAGCCAAAATAGATGGATTAAGTCCACAACAAAAATCAGAGTGAATAATAAGTTGTAATTAAAAGATGGAGTTTAATCAAATATAATTAGATTGTTTTAGTTAAATAAAACAAATAAACAAATGAGCATAATTATGTCAAAATTAAAATAACTAATGTTTGTCAGTAAATAATCTAAAATGTCACCATATTATTAGAAATAGAAAACCAATAGTAAATATAATAAATTTTAAAATATTTTATTTTTGGGGTTATAGATGTCGCTCCGCCTCCGCGACAGTCCATGGCCATCATCCAGTTACGGGTCAGACCCCTGCCCCAGTTCTGAAGGAACTATTTTGTGGTCCTGAAGGGACATCTTTTCATAATGACAGGACTACTTTTATTTGCCCGAGCCATTATGTTGTGACACTTTCATCACTATAGAGAGGATTTTCAAAGGGACAATTTAAAATATCAAATACTGGTAGTAGAGCAGTGTATCTGACCACTCCAATTCTCCAGAATTCTGTAATTTTGTACATCATTGTTTTTTGTAGGTATTTATCAAAATAATATTATCCAAACTGTTAATGTAGTCATTTTGTATCACCTTTCGGACCAAAATAAACCACGATCTTGCAACTTTCTGCCTCGATCCAGTCTAGACAAATCATTTATGATAAGTATTTGGAATAATATGACTTTATATTTGAAAGCCATTAGGTATGTAAAAATTACAAACTCATAGATAACAGAATAGACAGGCAAACTGCTGAGGGACAAGCTAATTAAAAATAAACATTTTTATTTTAAAACAAAATGAATTTACAATCTTACATTATATTGTGAGCTATTTATTTTAATTTCCTCACAATATATTTATTTACTACCAGTAGGTATACAAGGGACCAAAAATATATATAAAGTCATAAATGTATATGTCGAGTTTGTCATTTGTCATAAATAAACATAGTTAATATAAATTCCTATAAGCCCTACTAATCCCAAATCAATAATTGAACAACATTCATTGTAAGCCTTCCTGAGCCTAATACCGTAGGACTCAAACAATCCGTGTAAGAATGTCCTATTATATTTATTTATTTTTAATTTATAAAATCACACACAGTTAAAGTCTAACATATTAAGTAACCAAAACCCGTGTTAAAAATGTATAGTTGGTTTAATTTTTTTAGAAAATGAATAAAGACTTGAAAAGGAGAAAACAATTTTAATACTAATATTTCCTATACCAAACAAAATCCTAGCCCTAACAGCTAAACTAACCATCTACTCTACCGACATATTAGCAAACTAGCGATCCGAATCGCACATTTAATTTACTCGCGTGATTTTCCGAAAGTGCAATGGAAAATCTCTAGCTAAAGCTAACTAAGACGGGCGAAGAATAACCCTTAGACCTGACTCCCTATTTCTTCACGTGGGCTGGTTCTCACACTAGGGATTGGGACAGCAAGAAGTCAACCAGACGGGTAAAATAAAATAGGAAAATTGGACAAGAACCTGGCAAATTTAAGAAGTTTAGATAACAACTCAAATCGTCCAGATTCCAGGAGCAAAATCCTGTCTTAATAAACGCAGGAAACTGCCAAGAGCTCACTTGGACTCTACTAAAATAACCCAAGAAATGTCTCTTGGTTGACTAGGGCTGTAGTTGAACACCGTTAGGTTACCCGCCCTATCCCTCCAAAAGACAGCAAAATATCAGACCAGTTCATCCTACTAAAATAATCTACCCCAATTATTATTTACAAAAGTTATTAATTAACTAACAAATCTAAGTAATATATGAAATCCTTCAACAAAGATTATTCTAGCGTAAAATACCACTAAAGCAATCCAAGCTAAAACATTTCACACATTAAAACACAATTAACTCTTTAACTAATAAGAAACACTCACAAATCTAACAAAACTTTAAAACTTTAGCAATACTATTGTTCTACAACTCTAAACTCTACTAGTACACTTTATAATACTAGCAGTGATCGAGCTCCAAAACAATAACAATTAAGACACTTAAATTTACACCAATTAAACACTAAAATATACGCTTCTTAACAAAATACTCTATATTATCCTCCAACCCAAACCATACCAGTATCATGAAATACTAGCAAAATCTAGGCTAGGACATAATATAGGTAATCTAGATTTACCCAAATAAACCTAAATAGAACCAGTCTGACGGTCGAGCAGAAGGCTCTCTAGTCCCCGAATGCCAACGAATGAATCCCCATGCAATGCCTTGCATCCCATTTCAAACATCCCTTCCAAGACTCTGAAATCCCCACTAGCTCCCACTTCCTCACTCCTGATTGGTATTTCTTAACCAACGCTGAAATTCATAATTTCATACAATATTTAAATAAAATATGTTTTATTTCCTGATCAAAATAAGGTCCAATTTGATCTACTCATAGGGCGTGGCCGAACTGTTTTTTTTTTCCACATGTTAGGATTGGCTCACTAGACTTTTTTCCATTTGCACATGCTTTAAAAATTGTCTCAATCAACGCTCTTTGTAATATGGTTCAATATGGCTTAAATTTGTTTTTATTGGCTAGTAACATTTAATTGTACAGTTTGAAATTTGACACAACTTCTTGTAGATTTGAATTTGACCAGGCAACATTTCTTAAAACCCCTACTGCAAAACCTTTATGACTTTGAAACAAGGCTCAAATTGAGCTACAAATAAGCATCTAAATATTTTGGTTCACTATAAATCTCCAAGCTCTCCATCTCGTATTTCTAAAATATGATCTACTTAAGATAAACAAAATTTTAAGTATCGTGAGACTGAAACAGGAATTTAATCAACTAAACAAAAAAAATATAATTATTATGCTTGCATATGATGAAACATGGAAGTAAGATTCTGACATGTTACAACGGGACGCATTCTGCCGGGCTTACTGCCCAAAGGGACACTGCAGCGCCTGTATTTACTGCACGTTACTGCGCTACAAAGCGGAAATAGAGACAAGAGTGTTGAATGTCAAATAACATGGTGTCTATACTCCGAGGCACTTACACAAACAAAATAGGATGATAAAAATGTTATTATAATTTTAAGAATTTTTCTTAACAACAACTCTTAATTGATGTATTTTCTCCGTTATTCCAGAATTCTACAGACAATTCGAACGAGCCGAAAAGCAATTCGCGCACTACCTCGCGACAGGAGAAAAGAGCGCCGCCAAGATCGCCAAGGAATTCTACGAAGAGTCCTTAGAGAAAATGACAGAGTACCTTACAGAGGCCACTGTTGGGTTCGACTTGTTCGCTATAGGAGTGGGCATCATTCTACTTTATTGTGTAAGTATACAACCATTCTAGAATTCTACTAAAACTTAGAACGTGCTAATATACCTTGCGATAGGAGAAAAGAGCGCCGCCAAGATCGCCAAGGAATTCTACGAAGAATCTTTAGAGAAAATGACAGAGGCCACTATCGGGTTCTAGTTGTTCACAGTGTAAAATTATTATAGAATACAAGGGAAAAGAGCGCAGTTAGGATCGCCCGGGAATCCAACTAGTATTATTTAAACGAAATTACTGAATATCCTTACAGGCCACTGTGGGATTTAATTTGTTTTGCTATAGTAGTGGGCATCGTTCTGTATTTCTGTCCGAACTTGCGTGATTTCCAATTCAATCATACCAGTAATATCTACTTATATTTTTCACCAAACTTAATCGTAAACGCTGTTACCGTTTACAACAAAATGCGAGTGAAACAGATTTTTACATAGACTCCAAAAGTCCAAACGTGTTTTATTGGAGACAATGCCGTTGTCAAAACTTTGAAGTTAATTTAAAAGCTTTTATTTCGCGGTAATAAATACAAATTGTGAAACTTTAAAATGAGTGTTTAATCTTATTTCAGATCGCCATCTCCCTCGCCTGCTTAACCCTCTACTCGCTCCAACCCGAAACCGCCCGCAAGCTCAGCGTGCACCGCCTACACTCCTCCACATGGGGCTCCATAATCGCCTTCATCAGCGTCCTGGCCATCACAAACAGCATACTAGTCGTCTCCTGTTACATCACAGAAACTAAAACACAATTCTGTTCCATGCGAGGCATATGGCTCGCGATTTTTCTACTCATCTCCTGCGGGTTAACTATGTCATATTGGATTATAAAAACAAGCGTAGAGAAGATCAAAGACTTGTCTTTACTGCGCGATCTAAACGCTATAGATTACTTACTTATTATAGGGACTTTGTTTCATTCTTGGTCGTTCTTCGGGACTAGTTTTATAGAGGAAGAGCATATGACGTGGTATTTCTTTTGGAATACGTTGATGTTTTTCATATTGGTACGGACGCTGGCGGTGGTGGTGATATATTTGTCGAGGCGATTGAGCGGTGCGACGGAGGTGCAGGAAAAACCTGAGTTGGAGCAGAGAATGAGTGCCGTCGGGGTTGGGATCGTGCCGAAATGGGTGCTGCTTATCGCTTTACACAGGTATATATAACCATTTTTTTATGATAATAAAAAAAATGAAATACTCCCACGCAAGCCTATGAAAATGCCCGTGAAATGTAAAGCACTTCGTACAGAGACTAGGTGGGCATCTGATTTACTTTTTTTATTAGCCTAACAAGAAGGTATGCTATCCATTGACCCTAATGCGAGTGAATAAGTTAACACTTTCGCTACCAAGAACCCGACTGTCGGGCACACCGCTCGTAGAAGCGTAGCCGATTACATGGGTTTCCCCGTATGTAGCGAAAATGTCGTAGCGCCGCGTAGAGCCCGGTTTCGAAAGTGTTAAATTAATGGACTGCAGGTTTAGCACATGATTGGCGCGAGAGTATGTCGCCGCGAGATATACATACCCGTCTTATTCCTGATAGTATTAATGACATAAGGACTATCTCGCGGCGAGACATCTCTCGCGTCAATCATGCGCTAACCCTGCTGGTGCCGCGCATATAACGCGTCTGAAGTTGAAGACATTATTAGGTAAACTGTACCTATGCTTGTTGGTAATCGAGATGGTGAAAAAAGCGAAATTGAATCGTAAATAAATTATCACCGATTCTCTGTACGCCACCTGATGAGGTGCTTCAATATGATGATATTGCTCCGTTATTTTACAGGTATTTAAGAACAATGAACCAGACCGGGGACCGTTGGCTGTTCCTACCGGATACAGCAGATTGGCTGAAGGCACCTGAAAATGCCTTTTATCTTCAAGCACATCTAGTCATTGGTACGTTAATCAGTTACTTAAAACTTACAGAAGTCACACATAAACTATTAAAACATGATGACCTATTTTTAAGATATAACTATTAACAATGATCCGATAAACCAGGGAGGCAACTCGCACAAAAGTACTTAACATATGAAATTCATAGTGGGGGTAAAATATTTTTACAACAAAGATCATGAATATTTGTGCTTCGTTTTCATTCAATACTTTATTGAATAATTTTATTGTTTTCTCACAGGCACCGTCGCAACTCTAGCAATATGCCTCTACAACCTCCGTCACATGAACAACTTAGGCCACCTCCACACAATCTTCACTATCGTCGCCACCTTATGCATCTTCTGCTACCGCATAGCTACTGACTCCTTACACTCCCCCTTTCAAGACATCAAGACTTGGGACACCGTCCATATTGTCAACGCTTTCTGGGTCGTCTTAATCGCCCAATTCGTTTTCGAATTTTTAACCTACGTCGGCGTATTCAAAAATTGCGGCGTCAACCCAGCGAATCGTAACACTCTTAGCAGTAACAGATTCGACTATAATAAATCTAAAGCGAAAACTGAAGATTACTTCTACGAACCTATGGTAGAAGAGCCATGGAACTTAGAAGAGGTGAAACTAAATCTCGCTCGTTCTATGTCTCATCTAATGCTGAACGATTTAATGTTAATAATTGCACTGCTTATGAGACCGCATAATGTGATAATGGTGCCTAGCGTGTATATAACTTGCGTGCTGACGTCGAAGTGTATGGACCATAAGCTGCTGGATTCAAGGTCGGGAAGAAACACGGAAGTGGTGGATATTTTGAGCCGGACGCTGGTTCATATTTGGATTGGGTGCCTTTTTTTCTTTTACCAGGTAATTAACATACTGTCTTTTATTTTTGTTCCTACAATAAAACCATTTGATATAATTAGAGTTTTTATAGCATAAAAAAGTTATCTTGCACTACGCGTTTTTTTCCAAAATCTGTAAATGCCAATCTTTTCTAACTGTTAGCACAGTATCTGCCTTCATTGACCCAATAACAAAATACATCCTATGTAGGATGTAGGGTTTTGCGTGTTATAAGCCCGCAGAAAGCTTAGCCGAATTCAACTTTCCCATACAAATGAGGTTTAATTTGATTTACCTTATAAGTCTTATAACTATGTTTTTATGGAGAACCGACCTGTGGCCTGTTTTAACAAGTACCTCCGTTCAAACAACTTCACCATAAAACAAAACAAGATCACAGTCTCACTCGTTTACCTCTCACAGGGCAACTCCAACAGCTTGGCGTCCGTAGACCTGGGGTCGGGCTACGTGGGCCTGCGCTCGTACTGCGCCGTGCGAGTGGCGCTGCGCATGGGCATCCACGCGTACGCCGGGCCCGCGCTCGCCGGCGCCGCGCTCTACTGCCAGCTCGCGGCCGAGGCCGACACGTGGAGGCGGTCAGTGTTGGATTGTTAGAGCCTACTGCCAGAGAGCATAGGCATAAAGGCAGCTTAATCCCGTGAAGTGGTAGTGTCAAATTTGAGATTTGTAAGCTAATATATGTATAATAGGGGGAGGTAGACACTCCAACTGACACAGTTACTACTTATTAGTTTTTTTTTTTACATTAAGACTAGTGGTGTGCCGTTACCACAACTTTCCCCGCTGAAAGGAATATTCATTCATTTCCCAAATTTCGGGGAAGACCGGTCACTAACTATAACCAATATGTCCGGAACAACATATAATTATATAGCATCAAAAGGAGATCTATTACTGGCAGCAACGAACGGCTGCCATGGATGAAAATGATCAGTGGTCACTATTTAAGGCCTATAGCCGCCGCTCTATACCTCTATTGTAAAATTATAACTCAAAATCTACATATCACATTACAAAATGCATATCAACAAGCATTAAAATATCAATTTTTGTTACAGATACCTCCAATCCGTATGGCGAGCGACGAACATCTTTGCCCTCCAACGAGTATACTCCATCGCCGTATACTCCGTGGTAGCCACGATCTTCCGTCACCACCTCTTCGTATGGACGGTCTTCTCGCCAAAACTACTCTACGACTTTGTAGCCATGACCTTCACTATACAAGCCTTAGTTACCATAGTGGAGATAATAGGTCTCACACACTTGACTAGTTGGATAGCGCAAGCGTTCGTGAGTAAGTCCAGACTGTGATGTGATATAGAATAGGGTTTTCTTATAGACGAGCGTTTTTTTTTTCTTGTGACTTTTTTAAATTGTGATATTTTTGACAATTTTTATGTTACATATGTCTACTCAGAATCACTAGTATTTTCAACCCTAATAGGTAAAAAAATTGTACCATACGATTTTTTTCTTACTTTGTTACCATTTTCCATACATTTTGTATGGGGTGGGACAAAAGAGGAAAGTAACAAAAATGTATGGAAATTCTGGGACACGTTTTGTCTCCTATTGAGATAGAAAGTGCTCGAGATTCTGAGCAAAATTATTGACCTAAAAATATCAAAATAAAAAAAGGGCAATAAAAGAAACGTTCAGACACGGTGTGGTTTTAGCAACTGGTTTGCCAGTACTAAAATGGAAAAGATGTGACCAAGCCGGGGTAGCCAGTAGTTTGCCAGTTTGCCAGAGCTGTGTTGCCAATAGTTTTCTTTTTCATACTGCCCTAATGAGGAGGCAGACTCAAAGGTTATGACAGATGGCGCCACCCTATTAGTCCATACTTGAGAGCGAGAAGATGATATGTTTTTTCTCTCTCTCACATATGAATGACAGTGACATGCCGAGACACTTGCACAGGCGCCGCCTGGCGGGATAAAATGTCAGTGTGCCTCCTCGATAGATACTAAAGTAGGTATAAGTTAGCTATGGATTTTATATGGAGATAGCGCTACGCTATTCTAATCCTTGGGGCAGCATAAATCTCGTGCTTATTTCTTGAAATAAATATGTTAATATAAATATATATAATATTTATTTCAAGAAATAAGCACTCCAAGAAATGTTTATGGCTATGAACTATTTTGCATTCTTGTAATATATTATACTTACATTATAAGTATTGATGGTATTCCAGTTTAGATTTTATTATTATTAAAACTAGTCATGCTAGGATGTTACCGTACTGAACATATACTCCGATGGGTATAATAATTTTACCTCCGCGATCAAAATGATAACTTATCATACGAATGTTGAATATTTAACTTAATATTCAGAATGTTGCATATTTGAATATTTCAGGTTAATAATGTTAATTTACTTTTAGGAATAAAAAGTTGAACAACTGCTTAATGGACTAAAATCGTTTTATTCACTTTCTAATACTTTCTATCAATGATATCTATATAGAATTGAAATTTTATTACTTTAGGTACTTAATTACATTATATTGATTTTTTATTTATTTTGACAATAATAATATACGGCGTGGGCTAATTTACTTTGGTAAAATGCCTTTTTATAGTACATTATGTTTGAACTCAAATCTAGCAACACAAATAAGAAGTAAAGATTTGGCGACGATTTTAAAGAAGTCCAAACATATAAAATAACATATTTACATAAAAAGTACACATTAGTACACTTGCAGTTAAAAAACTTACAATTTATTTTATGATAGGATAGGTTGACGAAAGCTAAATTTTACTTTAATTGCCATACATTGAAGTACCAAAGCATTCCGATATAATAGTACATTTCGATACAAGTGCGAAAAAGAGGAAGTTCGAAACGAGTGGCGATAAATTACGAATTACGAATTTCCTTTACGCACGTGTATCAAACGACGTTTTTCAGTACAGATGGACCTCCGAAGTTTCGACCTGACATATAATGAACCACTTCTCGCACTAGTGCGTAAAAAAAACACCATCTGTACTGAAAATGTATTTTTCCTGTTTGTATTTTAAAGCACGAAACAAGTGTGTTGTATCCAGGGACCGGAACCGCTTACCATAACCGGGGTTTTTCATAGGCTTATTTTAGAAGTTGTTTTAAAAACCCCAACCATAATGGTAACCTTTTGTAAGGGTGACTGTTTGATAGGGTAAGCCTATCTGATACAGTTAACTTAAATAACCTCTAACGAAAACAAAACCCAGTCTTAAAGGTTACCCTATCATTTTAATTATTAAACCGTTTAAGCAACTTTAATCTCTGCGCACATTGAAATTCAACTTATTATTGAATAACCATAGCGAGTACAAGCTCATACGTATCGTCTCTAAACAAGTTTATGTCGATTCAAATAACGTAGTTTTATGTCGATTCAAACAATATTGGACTTTAAAACCTTACACTAAAATTTAAAACATAACTGACCTGAATTATCATAGTGTGTTTTGACATTGAATGCATTCGTAGCGCGCGCCGGGTCGTTCTATTGTTTATCTATCTTACCTGTGCGTTTCCGAACAAGCTTTTTAAAGATCAACCTTTTGTTTGGCCGTCGGACCATCTCACCAAAGACGCTCATACTCGAGAGCAAATTTTAGTAAAGAACTAACTAAAAAAAATATTGTAAAAGAACAAAGCAAATAATTATATCGATATCTTACGATTAGATAATTGAAAACATCTTCTCAATTGGGCTTTGTTAAAAATGTCAAAATAGCTATTTATGCAACAAGTGCGGAAAGTAGGTGATTTCTGATGAGTGTCATATAAGCCGATACGAGTCGGAATTTCGGAAATCATCTTTGCGCACATGTTTCAAAGTTTTCAAACAATGCTTTACTTTGCATTGTGCGAGTAAATAAAAAAACATAATAAGACAAAATACTTTAGTAATTATTAAAATTAAAAGTTATGTTAGTACAATTTTCGAATTTGAAAGACATTGGTTTTATGGGACTTATAATAGTAAAGTTCAAAATAAAATAAAAAAATTGAATTTTAAAAAGCACTAGTGCGGAAAAGTATTACTTTTCACACGATTTTTATGGGACTGATAGTGAAGTTAAAGTTAAGTTTAACTTCACTATCAGTCCCAGTCATCAGTTAAGTTAAAGTTAAAAGCAAAATAAAAAAAAATGTTAAAAGCACCAGTGAATATTGTGGAAAAGTACCTACTTCTTTCCGCACAATTTTGCTTCATAGAAAACGCACTTTTCGAGCACATACATTCTAATAGCTATTTTTATGGGACTAATAGTGAAGTTCAAAATTTAAAGAAAAATGAAAAGTAAAAAGCACTAGTGCGGAAAAGTACTTTCCGCACGATTTTGCTTCATAGAAAACGCACTTTTCGAGCACATACAGTGCTATTTTTATGGGACTGATAGAGAAGTAACAAATAAAAAAAAAGTAAAAAGCACTAGTACGGAAAAGTACTACTTTCCGCACGATTTTTCTGGGATAGACAGTGAAGTTCAAAATTTAAAAAAAAATTTAAAGTAAAAAGCACTAGTGACTAGTGCGGAAAAGTAGGTACTACTATCCGCACAATTTTGCTTCATAGAATACGCACTTTTCAAACACATACATCGTAATAGCTATTTTTATGGGACTGATAGTGAAGTCCTAAATAAAATAAAAAATTAAAAGTAAAAAGTACCAGTGCCGAAAAGTACTCTACTTTCCGCACGATCTTACTTTATAGAAAACGCACTTTTGTAATAGCTATTTTTATGGGACTGATAGTGAAGTTCAAAATTAAAAGTAAAAAACACTAGTGCGGAAAAGTACTACTTTCCGCACGATTTTCCGGGGACGGATAGTGAAGTTCAAAATGTAAAAAAAGAAAAGTAAAAAGCACTAGTGTGGAAAAGTATTACTTTCCGCACGATTTTGTTTCATAGGAAACGCACTTCTCGAGCACACATACATTATAATAGCTATTTTTATGAGACTCATAGCGAAGTTCATAATAAAAAAAAAATTAAAGTAAAAAGCACTAGTTTGAAAAAGTACTACTTTCCACACGATTTTTCTGGGACGTATAGTAAAGTTCAAAATTTAAAAACATTTGAAAAGTAAAAAGCGCTAGTGCGGAAAAGTACTACTTTCCGCACAATGTTGCTACATATAAATCGCACTTTCCGAGCACATACATTATAATAGCTATTTTTACGGGACTGATAGCGAAGTTCATAATTTAAAAAAAAAGTAAAAAACCCTAGTGCGAAAATGTACAACTTTCCGAACGATTTTTCTGGGACGGATGGTGGCCTTCAAAATTTAAATAAAATTGGAATGTAAAAAACACTAGTGCGGAAAAGTACTACTTTCCGCATGATTTTGTTTTATAGAAAACGCACTTTTCGAGCACATACATTGTTATAGCTATTTTTATGGGAGTGATGGTGAAGTTCAAAATTTAAAGTAAAAAGAACTAGTGTGGAAAAGTACTACTTTAAAAGTACCTACTACTTGCTGCACGATTTTGCTTCGTAAAAAACGTACTTTTCGAGCACATGCATTGTAAACGCACTTTTTGAGCACATGCATTGTTATAGTTATTTTTATGAGACTGATAGTGAAGTTCAAAATAAATAAAAATTAAAAGTAAAAAACCGGCCAAGAGCGTGTCGGGCCACGCTCAGTGTAGGGTTCCGTAGTTTTCCGTATTTTTCTCAAAAACTACTGAACCTATCAAGTTCAAAACAATTTTCCTAGAAAGTTTTTATAAAGTTCTACATTTGTGATTTTTTTCATATTTTTTAAACATATGGTTCAAAAGTTAGAGGGGGGGGAAGCATTTTTTTTCCTTTAGGAGCGATTATTTCCAAAAATATTAATATTATCAAAAAACGATCTTAGTAAACCCTTATTCATTTTTAAATACCTATCTAAAAACATATCATACGTTGGGGTTGGAATAAAAAAAAATTCAGCCCCCACTTTACATGTAGGGGGGGTACCCCAATAAAACATTTTTTTCCATTTTTTATTTTTGAACTTTGTTGGCGTGATTAATATACATATTGGTACCAAATTTCATCTGTCTAGTGCTAACGGTTACTGAGATTATCCGCGGACGGACGGACGGACGGACGGACGGACGGACGGACGGACAGACAGACAGACATGGCGAAACTATAAGGGTTCCTAGTTGACTACGGAACCCTAAAAGTAGGTACAAAACCTTGCTTGCTGTAAAAACCTACTTCATTTTATTCCCTTATAATATACTGATGAGTACGAGTAGGTCAATAATTGTACTATCAAATACAGAAACTAAATGACGTACATGTCAAATGGTAATAACTACGCAAATTCGAGTGCATGCGTCTGAGACAAGCTCTATCTATAGCAAACCAGTTTCAATGTAGAAAGACAACAAGGAACGGATAAAGCTTACCATAACTCAATGAAAACAGGTTTTAAAAACCCTATCGCGATAGGGTTTCGGAGTTAACTTAGTTAGTAGTTATGGTAACCTCATAGTAACAGATTCAATAAGCTTACCGTTTTTAAAGGTTACCTTTAAAAAAGCTTACCGTTTTATTTAGTAAGAAAATTGATTGGGTAAGCAAATTGATGAAGTTAAGCCTAAAAAGGGGTTTTCCGGTCCCTGGTTGTATCACTTAGGACCGGTTGCACCAAACCGTCTGACACCGTTAAAGCGTTCGTTAAATTTGATTATATGAGAAGTTCCATAGAAGTCTGCTGAGTGACGATGATGTGTCTGTCAAATGTGGTTGATGCAACTGGCCCTTAGGCTGCTTTAGGCGAGATGTCGCATGCGAGTTTTCCGCAAAGTGTCGCAATTGATCGGTCTGCTGTTTTGAGTTACACCTCAATAAATTGTCCGTAATAAAATAGTGTGCGTGTGGATTGAGTGAGCACCTTCCGAAAAAAAAAAAATATGCTGATCATTTAGTAAAAGTTCTAAAACAATTGTAAAACGAATCTCTGAATTTGTAAAAAGATAAATCAAAAGTGCTCACTCAGTCCACACGTTTTGAGAAAGTTAAAAATGTAAATATCTTAAGATTTGTAGCACCACAGACACTCGAAAGTACTTCAACATTTAGTAAAAAAATTTACTAAATATCCACCATCTAATAATATCTAAAATCGTATGCGATTTCGCGCCGTCTAAAGGAGCCTAACGTACTCTGGAAACACAAAGGGCCTGGCCGGACTGCCATGGTAAAATCGCCCCTGGCTAAATATGAAATATTGATATGCAGGATTATTCGTATTGTTACTACATGTACTACTACTGGATATTATGCCTCAAACTGTTTCCATTTACGAAAAAAATTAAAAAAAAGAAATTTAGTTTTTTATTTTTTTCTTTAAAACCGCGTATCCGATTGAGTTGTTCTTTGGATATTTTATAGATATATTAGGGATACATCAATAAAAAAAAAATTAACTTCCTGACTTTTTGTTAAGTACATTTTTTGACGTGATAACGTCTAATAACTCGTTACTACGGGCAGCATGCACGAAAAAGATGACGTCATTGTCCCGTTTCGCAATATAGCTTTAGCGCCATCTATTGGCGCGCGTTGGAACTAAGCGGCTGATCGATGCGCTCGGAATGGTTATAGCGTGTGGCCTGAGTAAAGCACCACAGCTGGGACAGATGGCGCGCCCGTGTGTTGTTCTCGTTAAGCTGAGTTTAGACCAGCAAGTTATTGCTGCAAGTTTTGAGACGCAACTATAGGTAAGAGTGAGTGGCAAATATCTGCATCTCTTTCTAGCATATACTTCTGTCTCAAAACTTGCAGCAATAACTTGCATGTCTAAACTCAGCTTTACAAAATTAATTATTTTAATTTATACGACTTTTTACAGAACATATCCCGTCTGAACTCATCATAGATTTAGAATTATTAAACTAGATTGTGTAGTTAGGTCAAAAAGTGTGTCCACATGAGAGGTCATTGTTTGGGCTGGTGTCCCTCTCGCACTTACTGACAATGTCAACATTATTCAGTGAACGTCGTTTTTAATTATACAAATCTTTGATTTATTGGCATCAAAATAATTACATTGTAATTATTTTCCAATTCTTTGAAATATATCGAAACCCTAGTTTGAATATAACACTAAAATAATATAAGAAGTTATAAAGTCAGGTAATATATATATATATATATATATATATATATATATATAAATACTACTATTATGGCTCATTAACACTGGCCACACGTGCGAGAGGGACACGAGCCCAAACAATGCCCTCTCATGTGGACCGTTTTCGATAGTTCAGAATAGCGAAAACGGTCACCTTTTTGTCTCAGTAATAAGGTTCAATTTAGTATGGCAAAAAATGTGATTCCGCTGTCCCCTGTCTTTGGAACTCACTGACAATGACATTTGGGCCGCTAAACATGGTACAATAGGGACTGAGCTCACACTTTTTTGCCATACTAAATTGAACTTTATCACCGGTGCAGAAAGGCGTTCTTGTCAGACTAGTAAAAGTTTTTGGCTTAACAACTCAATCTAGCTTAATATATTTAAATCTATGGCATAGAACAACATGTCGGGTCCCTATATATAGGTCTAAGGTTTTATTTGAAAATTGAAATGGTCATACAATGCCAAAAATTGTAAGTATTTGCAATATTACTTTCTATTATAGTAAAACATATATTTTTTAAGGATTATAATATATATACGTATGTTTTTTCATAGCCAAATCTGGTCTGCTTTGGCAAACATTGCCATCATTGCGGTAAATGGATGGAGCGAAGAGCTTTGAGGAAAGATTGTAAGTATTCACTTCTGATAATTGTGTTAAAGGTTTTTTATCTATCTACTCACACCAGTATTCCCAAAAGTTATTGGCAAATCACTAGAAAGAGTGCAGAGGAAGTTCTGTAGGCACATTTACAAACGACTGTACAGATATTACCCATATATGTATCCATCTCTATTCGTAACAGGAATGGTTGGTCTTCAAACTCTAGAAACCAGACTGAAACTGCTGCATATTATGCATTACCGCCAACTGTTTCACCATAGAGTAGATGACGCATCCGTGCTTGAGAGAATGGGGCTGCAAGTGCCAAGAGCGAATGTGGTGGTTGGCATGCCGGGCGCGGTGTCGGCGCGGCGGCGGCGGCGCCTGTTCGCGGCGGCCGGCGCACCGCTCGAGCCCGAGCTGCTCTTAACCGCATCATGTTGGAGACAGACGATATTGACATATTTGCTGATAGTGTTGGTGTGTTTTACACAAAACTCTTAAGGTTCATAGACTCTACACTCCTTAGGTGATTAATGTAATAACCATAGTTTAACTTATAAGTGTGTTTGCTTTTATTTATGTCAATTTAACATGTACATATTATATTACCACATGAGTGCTTTGGTTAAATACTGTTAACTTTTGTGTATTTTTAATAAATAAATAAATAAAAAAACGTGAAAAAAGTCCCAGAATCGGGCCCCTTTTGCTATACTCTGACCGCCCCTGTCTATACTACTGTAATGTTTGACGTTATCACGTTAAACTACCGTCCGTAAACCGACTTTACAGACAACCAATTTTTTTAATTTATGTTTTAAATATTTTTTTTTTACCACATACGAGTTAGCGACACCTACTATATTTTTATATAATAATCGCCATTTTATACTCCATTACATATATTTTTATCAAAAATATTAGTTTGGATCAACAATGTCAAAATAAGTTATTTATATATTTATATATTACTAGTATATTATATTATAGTACTTTAGTACGTTGCTCCTGGAAAGTGATGTATGAAAATTTTGGCATAATTAATGGAAGATTTTTTTTAATTGGGATATGTAGATTATAGGCCGAAGTTATTTTTCATCAACCCTCCCCACCCCTCCCCCTCTGCTTCACCCCTCTACCCCCCCTTAAAGAGCCGAAAATGCGATTTTTCTCGATTTCTGACAAAACCGATGAAGATACAGAAAAAGCGTGTAGGAACGAAGTAATCCTTAATGAATTTACTACAAATCTCTCATAAACATTTTAGTGCTAGCACTTATAGTTTTCGCGCAATCCATCACGAAAGTTGCTCCTTTCTGCAATTTTCTTTAATCTTATACTTTTAAACGAGCAATTCTTGTATATTTATTTATTTATTTATATATTTATTTACACTGACGATCTCAGAAACCGCTCTAACGATTTCGCAGAAATTTGTTATGTGGGGGTTTTTGGGGGTGAAAAATCGGTCTAACTTATCCTTAGGTCCCGGAAAACGCGAATTTTCGAGTTTTCATGCGTTTTTCTTCGCGCGCCATCTCGTGTGCAGTAGTTGTACTGTTAAGACAGAATTCTTTCGGTCGATGTAAGTACTATTTATTGCAAACACTAGATGGCGACACAGGTCAAGGCTAAAACGAATAGAAAAATACACTATTTGAGTTTTTGTGGCGAAATGCGCGCCATCTCGTGTGGAGTAGTTGTGTTGTTAAGGCTGAGAATTCTTTCGCTCGATGTAGGTACTATTCATTTTTTAACTAGATGGCGACACATGTCAAGGATACGAAACAATGCCCAGATATGAATAATAAGTTTTCTCCTTAAATGCTTACGAAATCGTCGGTTTGATAGTACTAAAATATTATAAACTCAGAATGAATTTCAGGGGAAAAAAATCACTACCATGGGCGGGACTTGAACTCACGGCCTCTAGATTGATAGATATGATAGATAAATGACGCTAGGGGTACCATTGATTCATATAGTAGAAAGCTGAAAGATTCGCTAGAAACTAGGGATGAGCTTTTGGTGGCTCAGTTGGTAGAGCCCTCGAGTTTCTATCCGGAAGCCGTGAGTTCAAGTCCCAACCATGGTAGTGATTTATCCCCTTAATTTTATTATAGTCATGAGTTTACAATATTTTAGTCGTATCAAACAAATTCCGTAAGCATTTTGGGACAACACTAATATTCTTTAAAGAAAATTGCAGAAAGGAGCAACTTTCGTGACGGATTGCGCGAAAACTATAAGTGCTAGCACTAAAGTGTTTATGAGAGATTTGTAGTAAATTTATTAAGGATTACTTCGTTCCTACACGCTTTTTCTGTATCTTCATCGGTTTTGTTAGAAATCGAGAAAAATCGCATTTTCGGCTCTTTAAGGGGGGGTAGAGGGGTGAAGCAGAGGGGGGAGGGGTGGGGAGGGTTGATGAAAAATAACTTCGGCCTATAATCTACATATCCCAATTAAAAAAAAAACTCTTCCATTAATTATGCCAAAATTTTCATACATCACTTTCCAGGAGCAACGTACTAAAGGGTAATACTAGTAATATATAAATAACTTATTTTGACATTGTTGATCCAAACTAATATTTTTGATAAAAATATATGTAATGGAGTATAAAATGGCGATTATTATATAAAAATATAGTAGGTGTCGCTAACTCGTATGTGGTAAAAAAAAATTATTTAAAACATAAATTAAAAAAAAAATGTATTTAACAAAAAGTCAGGAAGTTAATTTTTTTTTTATTGATGTATCCCTAATATATCTATAAAATATCCAAAGAATAACTCAATCGGATACGCGGTTTTAAAGAAAAAAATAAAAAACTAAATTTCTTTTTTTTAATTTTTTTCGTAAACGGAAACAGTTTGAGGCATAATATCCAGTAGTAGTACATGTAGTAACAATACGAATAATCCTGCATATCAATATTTCATATTTAGCCAGGGGCGATTTTACCATGGCAGTCCGGCCAGGCCCTTTGGATTTGAATAACATGCTCCCGGAAGATCACATGTATGTAAATAAAAGACAAACTGTCTTCAACAACGTTTATTAGTGTTTAATGGAACAATGTTTTTTTTTTTTCTTTTATCATGGGGCATTACAGACCCTTACACCAAACCATCGTCCTAAGTTAAAATAAATCTAATTTACTATGTCACATGTGACTATAACATCATTCTGACAAGATATCAGAATATTTATAGATGTGATGTATAAGTGTACTTCCCATTTGTTCTATAGAACTGAATAATCACTTTCTATGCCTTTTAACCACTTCAAAGCGTAATTAAGTTACCAAGATGAATTTAAAAAGTGTCGGCCATGTATTTTGTTTTACTTTAAGTACGCCGAAAGTGGCTAATCACTTTTTTTGGCCGTTTTTTCAGTGGCCAAGTTGTTTCTAAATATCTAAACACTTAACCGCATGATCAAATATTGTAGGTAAAGAAATATACACTCTATAAACCAACTGGGAGGGAACCATACTCGAAGTATGAGACATTTGAATTTGAAGGCTTATAGATACTACTAGATATAATTATAAATATGTAATGCCTTTTCAGTAAGCATTTCAGTGTCTGCCTTTCACTTCGAGAATTCCACTTTATTTAATAATCTTTATGTTCACAGTGTAATCACATTTATTTTCCGTGTTTAGACCATTTATTTATGTTCAATGTATTGTTATTGAAGTATTAATATCGTTATTACCTACTCGGTGTGTACAATATACCCATGATTTTGCCAATATAAAAATAAAGCTTTAAGTATATTTTTTTTTACAATATTTAATGTTAATAAAATGCAGAAATTAAAGCACCAATGATTTGAAAGTAAAATTATTAATAAATAAAGTTTGAATTTTTATTTATAATAACCCTGACAGCTGATTCAACCATTGTGGAATGCGATTTATAAATCTGTTCTTACACTAATAAAGTTAGATATCGAAAAATATTTTTAAATGTTTATCATACTGTTTTGATAGATATTTACTCTTATATTATTACTTTCTACGTCTCCAATTTTGGCACTACACAAACAAAAATAACTATGAAACATATACAGGTTTTTACTAAATATATACATATTGAATTTTCGACATAAATGCACGATCGAAGGAGAATTAAAAACTACCAGAGACCACTAAATAATAAAACTTTTACGTAATTTTCAAACAAAGTATAATTTCTTCAGAAGAAACTTATCAGATGTTTTTTGTTAAGAAACATGATGTTGATGATTTATCATTATTTCAAAAGAGCATACTTTTGTATGAAAATCACATTTTTTATTCATTAGTCTCTGGTTGAAAGTAAGCTAGAGCAGTCTTAGAGACCGCATCACAGAGTGTACGTTAACTCTAATTAACCTAACCTTTCCACCCATTTTTACATAAAGTACAAGTATCTACCCTAAATATCCGTGTGTTACACGAGTTACATAATAAGTACAGTGACGAGTCAGCGATTTGTCTAAAATGACGAAGTGTAGATTGACAAGCCAATTAACTAATAGAAAAAGACGGTAAATATGATGTTGACAAATATAAGTGCGAGTAATCGATCTCACTAACAAATTTTGGATATCGCGCCTTTTTCTACTGACAAAATTGGCTTGCTAGAGTATAGTTTGACGTAGTTACGCAAAAACGCTCAAATCCACATTAAATTTTCAGTTTCAGATGGATTGGAACGTTTCTGCGTAACTACGTCCAGTGAAATCTTCGATTCGTCTACAATTCCATTATAATCACAATCTTACGTAACACAAATGAATAAATGAAATCATAGACTAATTATAAGCACGAAATAAAATGGTAAACCTATAGGTTAGGTACATACCTAGAGAACAGAGTACCTACTGTCGCGCCACTGTACTCATTTCGTGTAATCGAAGCATAAGTGCTCTACCCGCGTTTTCACTTAAGGAGCTCGCACCACAGATTGCCAGTTTGCTTTGATATCTGCCTAGTTATTTCCCGCTGTTACTTTTTGACATTAACTGACAGGCTGATATTGTCCGGTAAACTGGTAATCTGTAAGCCTCTTAGTCTTTAAACAATTCTGAGCGAATAATCATTCTTCCGGTTAATAGAAAAACTGGATGAAAAAATATTTGCTCAAATCAATTGTTTTTAGAAACGGTGGAAACGCTGTTTTAGATTTATCTGAAGCTCTAACAAAATTGTAATAAAACTTATCATGTAAAAAATACAAAATAGGCAATGTAAAAATTGCATTTGTAGAGGATTTGAGTAGCGTAATATTTAACTGTTCGTTATATAGCTCGCTGTAAGCGTGACAAGCGCCTATAATGATATGAACTGTACGTAACCTTCCCCATCTAACCGCCTCATTGGAATATCAATTCTGAAAAAAAAAAAGGTTAATTTACAACAAAATCGTTATTAGGATCGAAAGTGAATTATCATTATCTGGCTCTATAGTCCTTGCATGTGAGCCTCTATTCGTAAAGTTTTAAGTAATCATATTAGTTTCCAATTCTTTTCCTATTTGTAAAGTAGGCAGGCAAGCATGTTCGCGCGATAAATGATTAAAACATCAAGCCGTCCCTATCGCACGGTGGTTTATCGTTTATCGCGCGACCATGCTATCGGTGCTGGATACTAATATAGGCAACGTGCTAAGGAAGAACTAACCCCTTACTTGTCTTATCCCAAATAGATCTAGTAACGCAGGCTGCGGGCATGAAACTTTTAATTCAGATGCAAATACGAGATCAATGAAGTGAGTTAACATTACTGGCAGCGACCCGATAGGCGGGTTCTCTGTTCGTAGGTAGTGTAGATACTATGTATTGTATACTCACAGCTCAACCCGCAGCCACGTGGTCATCAATGTCCCTGCATCTTGTACCGGTACACCAACACACTGGCCACGCCTACCAGCAGGCTCAGCAGACCCCACATCAGCATCTGTGTAGATGGAAAATTAACCTTAATTTCAGAATCATTAACTCTTTAGATGTTGGTTAACGTGTGTTTGTTTGAAGAATAGTGTGTTTGTTAGAAGTTTGAAGATTCATTTGGCGGGTAAAAGATTAGCTGGGTCCAAAGTCCAAACTGGCCGCACGCCTCGCGAGGCACTCCGGCAAAACGTCCGTGCTCATGCGCGCACGTTGACCTCGCCAGAGCAAATGTGTAAGATGGCGGCCGTCGGTCAGCTGTTCAAAATAGTTCTGCACATATTTAACTGAGTGTTCTTTTTAACTAAATGGCGTTCTATCCAAGATTAATCTTACCTGTTTCCGTTCCACGTACCTACCGATCCCTGGTCGCCCTCTGGTCACGCCGCTGTAACTCCTTCCTCGCCACAGCATCATCTCATGATGCGGCATTAGTGCATTTTCACACTATCCGATCCGATATCGGATGTAGGACCGATATCCCATACATTCAAGCCGCCATCTTTGATTTTTAGCTCAAAGCTAAGAATCAAAGATGGCGGCTTTCCTTCTGACGTCCGATATCGGATCTGTGAAAACGCACTTAGACGTGAGTCTAAACAGTGGCTCAGTGGGGCTTTTAGATTAGTATAATCTTACCAAATTTAGTTTTAGATGGCTTCTTATCCGGCGTCCATTTTAGGCCACCTTTAGGCGCTTGCGTGCCTAACATTCTCTTAGCCAGTTTTCTACCGACCGATCCCTGGTCGCTCTCTGCTCACACCGCTGTAGTTCCTTCCTCGCCCTAGCATTGTCTGATGCTGTTTTGTTTTAGCTGTCGATAGAACGGGATCGGACTCGATGTCCTTTTGTTTCTTACCTTAGCTTTCGACGGTTTCTTATCCGGCGTCCCTTTAGGCGCTTGCGTGCCTAACATTCTAGCCAGTTTCCGTTCCACCGACCGATCCCTAGTAGCCCTCTGCACACACCGCTGTAGTTCCTTCCTCGCCCCACCGTCATCCGATATTGTTTCAGCTTTCGATACAACACTAAGTTCTCGCATTTTGTACACATTTTTTAAAGACACACACGGGTCTTTAAAAAATGTTAGCTTTCGATGTTAGGTACATTTTATCATTTAGGCCGTAATCTGAGTATTGAAGCGTGACATTCTTTTATTTCTTACCTTAGTTTTCGACGGTTTCTTATCCGGCGTCCCTTTAGGCGCTTGCGTACCCAACATTCTCTTAGCCAGTTTCCGTTCCACGGACCGATCCCTGGTAGCCCTCTGTTCGCACCGCTGTAGTTCCTTCCTCGCGCCGGCGTCGTCGGGAGCTGCGGCCGCGGCCGCGCGGGCTGCCTCCAGCGCCTCGGAGTTGCGCCCCATGGCGGAGAGGATGCGAGACTTGCGGTATAGGGCTTTCGCGTTTTGGGGCTGGCAGGATAGCACGCGGGTCACTGCCTGGAAAATACAAAGAACACTTGACGTAAAACGAGTTTTCGTAAATCTGGAAGGAGTTGAAGGCCAAATTAAAGTCGTACCTCCAGTACCGCCTCATAAACGCCGGCCTTGAGCCTCTCCAGAAACGCTCTCAGCTTGTCAGACGTAGGCGCCAGCTCGCCCGACATGGTCAACTCTTTAATGCCTCCCTCCGACTGGTTCAGCACGTAGGTAAAACTAGAAGACTAACTTAAGCATTCGTACCTGCAGTGCCGCCTCGTATACGCCGGCCTTGAGCTGCGCTGCAGCCTGTGCAGCCATATTGTTATGCAAGCGTAACCGCTCCTCCAGCAACGCTCCCAACTCGTCAGACGTAGGCGCCAGCTCGCCAGACACCGTCAACTCTGTAATCCCTCCCTCCAAGTCATAGAGCACGACGGTAAATCTAGAAGACTTCCTTTTGCATTCGTACCTGCAGCGCCGCCTCGTAAACCCCGGCCTTGAGCTGCGCGGCAGCCATGTTGTTACGCACGCGTAACCGCTCCTCCAGCAACGCTCCCAACTCGTCAGACGTAGGCGCCAGCTCGCCAGACACCGTCAACTCTGTAATCCCTCCCTCCAAGTCATCTAGCACGACGGTAAATCTAATAAAAGAATAACTTTTGCATTCGTACCTGCAGTGCCGCCTCGTAAACCCCGGCCTTAAGCTGCACGCCAGCCATATTGTTACGCACGCGTAACCTCGCCTCCAGTAACGCTCTCAGCCCGTCAGACGTAGGCGCCAGCTCGCCAGACACCGTCAACTCTCTCCGAGTCATCTAGCACGACGGTAAATCTAGAAGACTAACATTTGCATTCGTACCTGCAGTGCCGCCTCGTAAACCCCGGCCTTGAGCTGCGCTGCAGCCATATTGTTGTGCACGCGTAACCGCTCCTCCAGCAACGCTCTCAACTCGTCAGACGTAGGCGCCAGCTCGCCAGATACAGTCGGCTCCGTGATCCCTCCCTCCGATTCGTCTAGCACGTCCAGCGCGCGACGGTAAAGCTGCACGGCTAGTTGAGCTTCGCCCCGGCCGTACCACCAGTTGCCGCGGGCGCGGCGGCGAGTTCTAACAACAAGAGTAACAAGATATATTAATTACGAAACAAGAAAGAAGCAAAATGGGGGAAAACGTTTGTTCACAAATATTTGTGAATCAAAACAAATATAGTGTAGTAACCATGCGTGTTGAAGGGTCCTCCATATCGTTCCCTACAGAAAGTCAACGTCCATTCAGTTCACGCATGGTATGGCATGACCTATTTCGCAAAGTTAGGTTCTGCCATCCATGACGTAAATCTAAAAATGAATATTTGATACAACACTTCGCCGCTATAAATAATGAGCGATGAGTAAAATTTCTAAGCCCATGTTTGGCAGCTGAAGTAGATGGCGCTGTACGATAAAACGACTTACGTTTGTTGCAACTCTGGGGTTAAAAGTGAGGATTCTAAGTTATACAAAACTTAAGTGGAGACATTACAGACTTGACCTTTAAGCATTGAAAACAATTGTTTTGTTATCAGGGCAATTGTGTGACACGATCTCATCAGCATAGATAACGTACAATGCACAGATTGCACAACGATTATGTGTCATTGACAGCTATAATTATTACTGCAGATTCTAATCTTTGATACCTAATCATCTTATTTTAATATGCAATCATTTTGAAGACTCTACCATTAAAACTGCTAGATAAAATTCTATAAAGACTAGTCTGGCTTAGTAGGTATCAATTCTTGTAAATCCGATGCTCCTGGCCAACCTGGGTTCGAATCCCTGTCGAAATTAATTCAACCAAATACCATGGGAGATACATATACGATGCCACAGACAATTTAAAATTTTAAAATTCGCAGTAAGGCCTCTGTCCTAGGGTTGTAAATAGAAAAAAAACCAAATGTTTTTCTTCTAAATTATGAAAAAAAAAACATGAAAAAAAACCGAGCACCTTGGTTTTTTTTCTAAATATGGTTTTTTTTCAGATGAACAAATAATACGACAATAACGGTTTTTCGTGAGTTGTAACGTGTTTCAATAACAATAACGTACATTTTAATTCAGTATACAAACGTTTATTGGGGAATCCCCGATGCGGCGTGTAGCGTGGAGAGGCGGTGGTGTTGCCAACAGTAAATAGTGATAACTACTAACTACAGATTTCGTAAATGTTACTTTTATAAGACCAGAAATTAAAGTTATTTGATTAAATTCGTTTAATAGTTAACATTAAGTCTAAAAAACCGTATATATGTATTAACTACCTTGCAAATTTTGAGATTTCGTACTTTAGAAAAAAAAACATACTCCAGAAAAAAAACTGTTTTTTTTTCATGTTTTTTTTCAAGCCAGAAAAAAAAACGTTTTTTTACAACCCATTCTGTCCTAAATTCCATTACATCTGCTGTGACCGTAACATGCTTTATCAGAATCAAACATAAACATTGATAACAGTAACCTTGATCTAGTATTTGAAGCTCTACAATATTATGGGACATGTTTCCGTTGTGCCAACTATGTGTGCTATTTTTATTATATGATAAATCTGAAACAGATGGAAACCATTTCAAAACTTATCAAGGGTAATTTTAAAACATGTATAGTCTAACGTAACAAGCGCTGGTAGCCTAGTACGTAATGAGGTCTCGGGTTCAAACCCTGAACTACCAATGAGTTTTTTGAAACTTATGCACGAAATATCATTGGAGATTTGCCAATTGCTTCATTCAAAACATTTTGGGGAAACTAGACTAATCCCAACAGGGTTTAGTGTACCCTGAGTTGTAAGGTCTGACGGTAGTCGCTTTCGTAAAAAGCCTATGCATCTACGCAAATCAAACGCCAACCCCTGTCTATTCTATGAAGTTTTGAAATCAATAATCAAAAAAATAACATACATAATTCCTATTCATAACATAGTTACCTAATTCGCGTAACTATGAATAAGGTCGGACACGACAATTTTATTCACACATTGATACGTGATTTCTACATTGAATTTACCCTTGATTCGTACAGATAAACAACTTAAACGTCATTGTGACGTCTTATTTGTTATTGTATGCATGACCCAAAATAAAAGCAAACCAGACCTGCCCTATCAAATATCTTCAATCTTGTTAGGGGAAAAGGCTAAATTAGGTTTTATTTTACGAAGTGTGCTATTTTTACATACATACCATATAATTATAATCTCACGCCTATATTCCCAAATGGGATAGGTGGAGCACATGAAACTGCTCAGTACCACCATTTGACAACTAAGGGGTGGACAGAAGCCCACAATATGTCATTGCAGTGACAGATTACCAGCCCATCACCTACAATCCCACAGTCGACTTCTACAACACCCGACACCCACTGGAGTAAAAGGGGTGGTGAAATTCTTAAGCCATCATCACATGGGTTGGGGTATTTTTATAAGGGCACAATTACTTCGAAAACTTTCAGGAATGTATTTATAGACTTACCCAATTTCCATTCTCTCAGCTATGGGCAAAGTTTCGTGCTCAGGTTCTTCACTCCAATCATGCAGTTCCAGTCGAGCCTCCAACCATGTTTCCGAATCGATTACCGGGCCCTCATAATTTACTGAAGTGCTCTCCCCGACCAAACCCTGGTTCTCTCCAGGTTTCAGCCCTACATCTCCATATGCAAACCGAGGAGCTATTTGTAGGAGGCACTCTTCTCCTTTGTACATAAGTGTGAGTGCTAAGTCCAATCCTTGTAGGATCTAGAAACATGTAGTCTAATTAGTATACATTTTCTAATAAAATGCTGCATTCCTTCATCCTTTATATAAGCTGATTACCTAATGTTTGCTGGGACAGCTAACATTGTGTAATGATAAATTAGGTAAAAAAATATTTTTGTCATTTAAAGTAATATTTATATATTTTTTTACAGTTTACATTAATTAACAGCATCTTTTTCTCTAATAGGCAAATTACTATTTTGTTCTCATATTTTATTCTTCCCACAATGAGGACCTGTTCCAACCTAATTTTATACATAAAAAATGTACAGCACAATAATAAAAAATATATGCATAATATAATTATTTGGCAATAGCTAAAAATTATTTAAATTCATGACTAATTGATAATGCCAATAGCATCAACAGTAAGGCTACATGTAAAGATATTATCATAATGTCTGATAAGGATAAGACAATAGTTATTGTTAGGAAGTAAAATTATTATTTTATTGCTTGCTGCTATAGACATTATAGTTCATATTTTGAAGATTATAGTACTTTCTAAAGCGCTAAAAACATGTGCTAAATATTAACATGTGCTAATGATATGATATTATCAATTACCTCATTATCCCCCAGATAAATTTTAACATGATCCCTCTTCTCAAATATGTCACCATTGCCACCTCGGATCTTGAGCTCATAGCTTATCCGACAAATATCACTTCTGTGTGGTCTAAGGCCTTCTGATTCATCTCCAGGCTTTAAAATCTACAACAAACATACCAGTTATTTATTGTTCAGGTTAACATCATGTTCTATTTTTTTTTACTAATCCAGCAGGTCAATGACTACCTACACAATATATAAATTAAATGTAAATAAATTCATACGAAATGACGTTTCTAACCTTTTTAAGTAGGGCACCTGAGCCAAGAACATCCTGCCACTCGTCAGTTTTGCTCTCTGGGGGTTTCTCGGTCTCTGCAGCCGCGGCCTCGGCTAGCTTCGCCTCCTCTATCTCGTGAGCCGTTGCCAGATCCTCAAAGGAACTGCTCTCCGACTGGTTCACCAAGGCATTATCTTCTTCGCTCATCTTAAAAACAATCACAATCTACGCACTTCTTTGCATACGTAAGTGTTTATCAATAGAAATCAAGAGTCACGATTATCATGTCACGTTCAATTATTAAAGTATATGTAAAATCGTTTTATAAACACTCACCTTTTAATCAACACGATAAAGAGAATAAACAAAAAGTGAAAAAGATGTGCCCTTTGAAATGAAAATATGACAAATCAACTTTTTTGGATTCTTAACTTTTTTTTATGAATGAAATCTGCAAATTTGAATTGAATGGTAAGATTGATTGATTAAGAATGGATTTTTCATTACGTTATCTGTGAAAATATTGTCTTGATTATATAAATACAAAATGAGAAGAAAACATTCGACGTAGCAGGTTAGCCAACATACGCAGAAGTATGAAAGATGACATTTTGACTATTTCAAACGTGAATAAAAACGCTCACATTTCAATATCCACGGTAGACTGAAAGGCAGTAAAAGGTTCAAACAACCTTTAGCTGTCTATTGTCACATTTGTCACTGTCAAATTGCCGAAAATTGAGTAGAGTAAAAAACATTATTCAATCGATTTCAATTAAATTAATAACTTAGTAATATATAATTACATTAACTAGCTTCAGCTACTTACAATAACCATGCAGAAATATGAGAAGTTAGAAAAAATCGGTGAGGGAACATACGGCACGGTATTCAAAGCGAAAAACAAAGAAACTCACGAAATAGTCGCCCTGAAACGAGTAAGGTTAGACGACGACGATGAAGGTGTACCATCATCCGCACTGCGGGAAATATGTCTTTTGAAAGAGCTAAAACACAAAAATATAGTTCGTCTGTACGATGTCCTGCACAGTGAGAAAAAGTTGACACTGGTATTTGAACATTGTGATCAGGATTTGAAGAAGTATTTTGATAGTTTGAATGGGGAGATTGATCTTGATGTAGTGAAATCGTTTATGTATCAGCTATTGCGAGGATTGGCTTTCTGTCACAGCCACAATGTACTTCATAGAGACCTGAAGCCTCAGAACTTGTTAATTAATAAGAATGGAGAATTGAAATTGGCAGACTTTGGTTTAGCCAGAGCATTTGGTATTCCAGTGAAGTGTTACTCTGCAGAGGTAGTCACACTGTGGTACAGGCCTCCTGATGTGCTCTTTGGTGCTAAGTTGTACACAACTAGTATTGACATGTGGTCAGCAGGATGCATATTTGCAGAGCTGGCAAATTCTGGCAGGCCACTGTTTCCTGGTTCAGATGTCGATGACCAACTCAAAAGGATCTTCAAATTACTTGGTAACTACATTTTGACTTTAATGAACATGTACTTATGCACAATATACAAATATTTGTTTTCTTATTAGAATCTTATTTGATTTCAGGTACCCCTAATGAAGATACTTGGCCAGGTGTTACCCAGCTCCCTGACTACAAGCCGCTGCCGGTGTACCAGCCGAGCCTAGGAATAGCACAAGTAGTCCCCCGACTACCAGGAAAGGGCCGGGACCTCTTAGCCCGCTTGCTCACCTGCAACCCGGCACTCCGGATGCCTGCTGATGATGCCATGGCCCATGCTTACTTCCACGACTTGAATCCATCAGTGAAGAATGACAGATGTTAACAATCAATACATCCATACAAATGTACCTCTGAATTATTAGTTTCTAATAAGAATACAGAGGTACAAGAGTGTTGTGATGATGAAAAAAATAATTGAACAATCAGACTGTAATTGTGGATACTTGGGTAGTTTTGGTGTTTTAGTAATTAAATTGTGATGCCAAAAGTCTGATCTTATGACAGACAGAGCTAATTGTTAGATGTGGACAGGGAACTTAGTAATGATCTCAATGAAATAATTAAATTTATGTGCTAGTATTTAATATATACATTTTGATTTTTAACATTCTAATATAAAGATTAATAAAATAAGAAATACAATTGACAGGTTAAGTATAAATTAAGATTAAAGTTCATCTGTTTGTATATTGATAGATAGATAGTACTGTATTTGCATTTACATTCAAATTATACTGAACTATTGGGGTATCTAACTAATAATTGTATTGCTTGTGTTACTGTAATATTTTTTACAATAGAATGTAAGTATAATTTAGGGTCATTAGACTTCATCAATGTTTGTAAATATTATGCTGTTTGTAATATCTTGACTGATATTCCTTTTAATGAACTTTTACTGGGCTATTACTAATTTTAATCATAATTGTTAAATACAATTTAGTGTAATAAACATTTTGTGACATATAATAGTTCTATATTAATTTGATTATTTCTTAATTTCTAGAGTTTTATCCAGTTCAGATGACAAGATGTCACATACAAAGTCACTTAACTCTTCACTAATCTCTTGTATATTAGAAGTCATAGAGGCCTTATAACTGGTTGAACTTTCAATACATTCTGACACCGAAGAGGTGCTAGTGACCTCTGACATTTCTGACTTGGTCATTCTAGAATAACCAGCTTTTTCAGACATAGCAGCACTTGATTTTTCAAATTTTTGTTCTAACATTTCTTCTGATTTTGTCATTGTATTATCAAACAGATCAAACTTTTCTTCTGATGTCTCACTCAACTTTGCAAATGTTTGTTCCAACTTTTCAGCAGATGGAGACATTGCTGCACTTGTCCTTTCCCCAGAAAGCCCAGAATCTGAAGTAGTTGCTCTTGTTTTTTGTTCGACTATTTCTGATTTTGACAAAGCTGATTTATACATTTTTTCACACTTTTCATCTGAAGCTAATGCAGCAGCATTAGCCTGGGCAAAAGTTTGTTCCAACATTTCGGATGTGTTTTTTCCTATTTGGCAAGTTTTCAGTTTGTCTTGATCTACCTTTTCTTTTTTCTCTATTGTTTCGGAACTTTCTGAAGCAGCTTCCCGAAGTAATTCAGGTTTTAATAACAGACAACAATGGTCTTCCTTCAACATGATTTGTGTATTATTTTTATTAAGATCTTCTCTCTTAATTTCAGCAGATGTGTCTTTTTGATCTGTGTTAATGACTGATTTAGTTCCTTCTTCCTTCTTAGGACATGGTTTACATAACGTTATCGGGACAATTTGTTCGTTTTTCGGCAATTCTTTCGACTTATTCGCTACTACAGTGAGAATACCATCTGACGACAATTTTGAAATAACATCTTCCGGCATACAATTGCTTGGCAAAGCATAACGCCTCATAAAATGTCTGGATACAAAACCGTGTTCGTCCTTCCTCTCCTCATGCTTTCCTTCGACGATAATTTGCTTGTTTGCCACTTTAACACTTAGTTCATCAGGCCGAAAATGTTGCACATCCAATGTTACCTTCAATGATTCCTTTTCATTGTTTATTGTTGAGCCAAAGTCCTTATCGACGCTTTGTGAAGTGAATTTCCATGGCCTATAGTAGTTTTTGTAGGTGGTGTAGAAGGGGAATAGGAAGTCATTTGGAGTGATGCACATTCCAAAGTTTTGGTCGAATATCCGGGAGGGCCACAGCGAAGGCGGGAAGGCCATTCTAATCGCGAAAGAAATGAGGCGTCGAGCAATATCTAAAGTGCACTGGGAGAAAATGCGTTGTGCCAAATGCTTTTAAACCCTGGCGCTTCCTATTTGTTTCCTACTTTTGCTAAGGATGTCCCTCATATATGAGCATATTTTTTTCAATTATCACGTTTCAATACCTTTCTGTATTATATGTAGGTAGGTAAATACCTACTCGTAAAATTATAGTTTAAGTACTTTTGTTGTCATTTTGTTCTTCATACCTATTACCCGAGTTTTCGACTGTTGGAAGCTACTTTCAAACAAAAGCTCCCGGATGTTTGTCTGACATTGTAATCTCAACCGGTAACAATTGCACTACACTTTCTCATGTATATGTTTTTTTAAATGTAGGTAGGCCTAAGTACCTTTTAGCAAACACTGTTTGGAATCGGTACCTACATTCATATTATGAATCAATATCTGGGCGACCGAGCTTCGCTCGGTTCTATTTTAATATATCACGTCTTTAGATAAAAAAAAAACTCTTATAAATACAAAAACAAAAAAAAAAGACAAAAAACAAAAACTTAATTTCTGGCCGGGATTCGAAACCCTGACACCTACGATCTATCTGCGTACATTAGACCGACCTCGTGCGACTGAGCTAAGCGGAATCGATGCGCGCGCGGCGAAATTAAGGACCATATTTTACGTTTACAAATGCGAAAGAAAAACTCATGAAAACTCGAAAATTCGCGTTTTCCGGGATCTAAGGCTACGCTAGATCGATTTTTCACCCCCGAAAACCCCCACAAAACAAATTTCAGCGAAATCGTTAGAGCGGTTTCCGAGATCGTCGGTATATATAAATAAATAATATCTGGGCGACCGAGCTTCGCTCGGTTCTATTTTAATATATCACGTCTTTAGATAAAAAAAAAACTCTTATAAATACAAAAACAAAAAAAAGACAAAAAACAAAAACTTAATTTCTGACCGGGATTCGAAACCCTGACACCTACGATCTATCTGCGTACATTAGACCGACCTCGTGCGACTGAGCTAAGCGGAATCGATGCGCGCGCGGCGAAATTAAGGACCATATTTTATGTTTACAAATGCGAAAGAAAAACTCATGAAAACTCGAAAATTCGCGTTTTCCGGGATCTAAGGCTACGCTAGATCGATTTTTCACCCCCGAAAACCCCCACAAAACAAATTTCAGCGAAATCGTTAGAGCGGTTTCCAAGATCGTCGGTATATATAAATAAATAAATAAATAAATAAATAAATAAATAAATAAATATACAAGAATTGCTCGTTTAATAGTATAAGATATAAATAAATAAATTAATAAATAAATAAATATACAAGAATTGCTCGTTTAATAGTATAAGATTTCCATCTGTTTCGCTGCATTCAGATGGTACTGTGAACGGCCTATGGCGATGGACTCATTAATTCATAAAAGCCAGAAATAAAATAGTATGATTTAGTTGGTTCAGCCCTAACTGGCATCAATAGCGATCGACGACTGGTAGGTGTCTATTTTAATCGGCGACATTAAGGTACGAATATAAATAAATACTAGGGCTGTGGCCGAAATATCGTATTACTCAGCCTGTTCCGTTACAGACAGTAATGGGCCCTAAACTAAGATTTATGGGTCAATTAGGAATGGCTATTGCATTCTAAGGTTATGGTTATTGCATTCTGTTTATTAACAAGTGTCTCCGGCGCATCTTGGGTATTTACTGGCCGACAACTATTTCAAACGCTAGATTGTGGCAGCTGACGGGACAAAAGCCCGTAGGCCAGGAAATACGCGCACGGAAGTGGCGATGGATAGGGCACGTGCTACGCAGAGCAGATAACTACCTGTCCAAGCAGGGTCTCTGCTGGCAATCACCTGGCAGTAGACGGTCGGGACGGCCTTGTACCACGTGGAGGCGGTCAGTGGAAAAGGAGGCTGGCGCAAGTGGACTAGGCTGGAAGGATTTGGAAGCAGTCGCCCAGGATCGTGAAAAGTGGGAGATTCTTCTAAGAGCCCTATGTCCCTAGTGAGGGATAACAGGAATACATCATCATCATCATCATTGCATTCTAAGTACATCTGTACACACTATCATTTATCAGTAATATATAAATGATAATTAATAACAGGTCCCTTTATGGGAGTCATTATCTGACAGGCTTGGAAAGGGAGAAGGGCAGTTCATATGGTCCGGTTCATAAAACATAGTGATTCAATGTTCTTTGATAATGGTCTATGCCCAAGGGGATAGGTATACATTTAGTTGGATCATGTATGCTCTAACCTAGCTAAAGGGACAGCTGACTCATTAGCCATGTCATGTTCTAGGATAATACACTCATTCATTCAATAATCAGTTCAAGCCCTAATTAAATAAAGAATAGCTCAAAAAAGGCAAAAATAATTATGAATTATTTATTTATTTAAACTTTATTGTACAGTAAAAAAATGTACAAAAGGCGAACTTAATACCAAAAGGCATTCTCTACCAGCTAACCTTTGGGCCAAACAGAGATCAATAAGAGCAAATAGGTGCAAGAAATATAACAAGACGAGAAATTGAATATCTACTACATAATTAAAAAATTAATGTTATTAATGTTGTTGAAATTAATCTGATGATCGAATTATGTTAGTGTATGAGCTTTATTTAAGAAACAATGAAACTAGTATAAACAAACTTATAATTTTACTTTATTTAAATACTTCTTGGTTCTTTTTACAACATTTCCATCTCTGCTCGTTTCCGTTTCCTATGATTGGCTACCATGTTAGCAGTAGTGAGAGGGCAGTCTCCTCTCTGTAGCCAGCTGGACAGAGCCTTCTCTGTAACAGCAGCGGATGCTGCGCGTCTTCTCTCGCTAGCAGATAAGGGTTGGATGGAACCAATCGAGTCACTGGACACACTGGCAGCCATCAGCATACGGAATCTTTGTCTGAAAGTCTAAAAAGATTAAGAATTTAGAAATTGGAATTATAAATTAAGTATAAGCCAGTATGTCATGCTAATAACCAAGGGTCGAGGAAAACACCCATAATTTTGAAGTAATAACATAACCAAAATTTGAAGTATTTGGCTCAAATTATTTGTACAATCTAGTCATGAATGTCATCATTTATAGCACATTTAAACATTCGCATGTTGTAAGGAAAGAGTTTTTTTCGGGTCTGACCCTTAGTAATAATGCTCACAAAATGATGGTGGCTTACATTGATTAATGTAGATTTTACTTCGCCTTTTATATCATGTTTTGCCACATAGCACCCAAGCTCGTAGAAATGGGGCCCTAGCTTGTGCATGTCCACTGTACAGGCATCTGCATTAAGAATTTCCCTGTAAGCATCTTTATATATTTTAGGCAGGTCCACGTTAAGCAAGGGAGGCCTCCTCGAATTTAACGCCTCTGCTAACCACAGCGGCACGTCAAGGTTTGAACCAGCTTTAAGGTCATCTTCGGCGGCTGACGGGTCCAAAAATCCTGTGGAATACGGGTCGTAATGTATCAAAACTACATAATGTGAAAATGTATGATAAACGAGCGTGGAAGGATCTCGTGAAGGCCCTATGCACCTATGGGGTGCCCTAGAGACAACAACAATAACAAACGAGTTTATGTATAGAATACTAACCCATTTTAGGCAAATCGTGTAAAAATTTGCATGGGACCCTTTCATTAGTGACTAATATGTCTGATATAGATAGGTAAGAATTATCCATAGTAATACTTTGATGCTTGTATTCCTATTATTTTATATTCTATTATAATTTTATTTACAATATCGATAAAGCGCAAATCGTACACGCAACTGTCAATGCCGATTTCCCGCGCATTTAGCTGTCAAAGTCGAGTGAGTTTTATTTTATCCATTCACTATACTTTTTTTTTTTTTTTTTTTTTTTTCCATTCACTATACAGCAAGACTGGCAAGAGAAAGGCCCCCCACAGACGGGAGACAAAACTGTTTTGTCTCCGTCGTATTTGTATGAAAAGTTGCGTCGCCTCGTGTGCGCACCTTCATACTAGCCCATAGACCGAGCGACGGAGACAAAACAGTTTTGTCGCCCGTGTGCGCGGAGCCTAAAATCTCATGTGGCCGCTGTACACATATGGCCAACGGTTCCACCAACCCTTTATCCCTTCAGGTGGCGAAATCCGGAGAAAAAAGTAATTCAGGGACTTAAATATACATTTATTTACACTTATATCTCTTTTTTTTAATATATTACAGTACAATTTTTGCGAAAAAGACGGTTTTTAAACACGTGTCTCAAACATGGCAGGCGGATGGTCCAATCAAATTGGGTCATATTTCAAGTTGTTTTGAAGTTGAATGTGTTGAACCTTTACTGAATGCCGTCCTTGTTTAGTGACGAATGGTTCGTGCAAGTATGAGGAAGCTAGATATAGTTTTAGACGGTTTTATTTATATATTTAGTCGCACGGGGTCCGGGAGCCTGTCCCTGCCACTTAACAGCTTGTTTAGCTAGGAACACACTACGCGGACGTCCGTCGTAAATCGACCGCGGACGGGAATCTGGACAATGGAAATACACATAACCGTGCAAACTATCGGTCGACGGACGCGGACGTGGCCTTGAGCGCACGGACGTCCGATCGAAATCTGGCTCTCTGGATGTTTTGTTCCGTGCACACTGATAGGTCGCGGTCGCGGTCGTTTTACGACGGACGTCCGCGTAGTATGTTCCTAGCTTTTTTCCCAGAGTCCGGCTCCCGGCGCCTGCCACTTAACGGAATGTTTTATAAAATGACCGCGCCACTTCTTCCCTATGCAACTTGTAGCTCTGCCACCTGAGGGGTTATGAAACCCCTTGGCCAAGATAAGAGCCGCTGTTTACACATTGGCGAACCAATCACTTGGCATTGACTCTTCATGAAAGATGGACGTGGAATGGAAAAGGCTAGGAAATTCTAGGTCATTTACGTTGTCAGCAAAATTTGATTTAAAAATAATAACCCCGTAGTAAAATTAAATTATTTGAAATATTAACAATTTTTTGAATATTCTGATAAGAACATTTATCTTTTTTAGGAAATACATTAAACATTTGCAAGGTTATTTTATTTCCTAAATGCTACACCAAGAATATTATATAATATTCTTGTGCTACACTACTATTGGCATAGATAAACTTATTATTTTCGTAAATATTTCACTACTGTCCTCTCTGACGGCTGACGACCAACTGAAGGAAGCGCCAACGTGTAAACGCAGTTGGCCATTGGCGCCAAGATCCTTTGATGTGTGGACAAAAAACCGACACCAATCGGTTGGACGGCAAGCGCAAGCGCCAACTGCCAACTTACGGCCAAGTAGCCCTCTACACGCTTGGCCAAGGGGGTTGGTGGAACCGTTGGCCAAATGTGTACAGCGGCCATATATTACGCTCAGCGCACATGGATGCAACAGTTGCACGGCGACATTTTTTGTCTCTGTCGTGCGTCCAAGGAGTGACGACAGAGACAAAAAATGTCGCCGTACAACTGTTGCATCCGTGTGCGCGGGCCCTTAACCCCCGACGCAAAAACGACGGGGTGTTATAAGTTTGACGTGACTCGTGTCTGTGTGACTGTCTGTGGTATCGTAGCTCCCGAACGGATGAACCGATTTAGATTTAGTTTTTTTTGTCTGAAAGCTAAATTAGTCGGGAGTGTTCCTAGCCTATGTTTCATGAAAATCGGTCTACTATGTAGCGGTCTCGGAGGTAGCGGTCGGTAGTTTTTTCAAAATTTTATTTTAGTGGTTTTTTATTTATTTTCTTTAAATGACTTGATGGAAACTGGAAACGAAAAAAACAACAATCGCCTAGCATTATTGCCGTGCAAGTCAGTACTTGAACAGAGCCCTTTAGGCCTTTACGCTCCGCGCACACGGATGCAACAGTTGCACGGCGACATTTTTTGTCTCTGTCTTGCGTCGGGGGAGTAACGACAGAGACAAAAAATGTCGCCGTGCAACTGTTGCATCCGTGTGCGCGTGCCCTTACTTTGTGACAACCAATGTGAACGAATGAATGAATGAAAACTACTATGTTGTCTATGTTTTGCAAGTTTGCAACAAGCAGTGTTGCCAGATCTACTGATTTAGCAGTAGATCTACCTGATTTTGAAAAAATCTACTGATCTACTGCTTTTTTTGTAATTTTTCAAGAAATCTACCTGCTTTTTCCCAAATCGATATTTTTAGTATAAACAATTGGATTGGCTACAAATTTTTATTATAGACGGTCCAACTTAGTCAAGGCGCGAAATTAAAATTTTCTATGGGCCAACTGTCATCCCTTCATTTCTTAAAGTTGCTGCTTTTTTCTAGTGACAGAAATCGCTTGAGAGACTTTATATCTGTGATTGTTCGTAGTGTAGTGGTAGCTTTGCATTAGCAATAGCTATTTAGGCGGGTGCAAGAGTTTGATGTTTGTATGGTTTAATATTCTGTATTTATATCAAATAATAGTACATTACGTCAGATGCCGGGAAAGAAGGGCTTACATGCTGTGTAGGTATATCCATCTGAGTAGGATAGTGATACGAAGCCTGTAAGCCCTTTTCACGGCGAGGCATGTAATTATAGTACTTTTATCAAACTTGCAATGATATAAAAAAAAATCTACTAGGCAAAAAGAAAACTCTTCTAATTCCGCGCCAATTTTTTTTTTAACTCTGAGGTAACTTATTAAACGGTGACATTCAGGTGCATTAGTACCTACTATTAATGTTTTTTTTTTCTGATTACTAAATGTCATGGTGTAGTGTCAGCATTTCACGTTTAGAAACAAATGGAGGGTGCTTTACAGGCAGGCTTTTTTTTACTGTAAACTGTACTATGAAATATTATCTTCACTCAGCTCACCGGACACGTAGTAGTCCCGACAACATTTCATTGCAAGTTTGAGAAAAAGTTCTTATTTGTGCAACTGCCCCATCGATACTGAATAGGAATGGAATCAATTGAATGCATCCTACACCTTATAAAACAAAGTCCCCCTTCGCGTCTGTCTATGCGTGTTCGCGATAAACTCAAAAACTACTGAACGGATTTTCATGCGGTTTTCACCTATGAATAAGTGATTCTTGGGGAAGATTTAAGCATATAATTTGTTGAGACTTTGTTTGAAATATAACGATGTTTGCTAAACAAGTCGGACAAAATCCCACTTTCTGAGAGCCTTAATCGAAAACGCTGCCCAAACCGTTTGAGCTATATCATGATCTGTATGGCGAAATATTGTTCTCATAGGTTTACATAAAAGTCCGCGAAAGCATATGTCTATCTTTTACGGATAACTTACTATGTATAACCATTTTTAATCCCCATGCGTACCTGGGGCGGGCCGCTAGTGTGGAATAAAGTTTATCTTCGTAAAAATTGTATGGGATAAGTTTTTTTTTGATGTGTGGCCGGATTCTGATTCGGTTTTTTTTTTCATACAAACATTTGATCATGGATAAGAAAGAAAAAAGTTTATCAAAAATGACCTTCGTATGTTTTTTCCAAAACCTATCAACGCCAATCTCCATGAATTTGAGATCGCGAGAAGTCTAAAAGAGTTCCAGGACCGTGTTCGTGTCACAGTATAATTTTTCTTTCATTCTTCTTCACTTAGTATCAATATTTGTAGTCTACTGCTTTTTTTCCCGATCTACTGGTTTTTTATTCATTTTTCTACTGTATACTTCAGATTCCGTCTGGCAACACTGGCAACAAGCGGCAGCGGCGGCGCAACGCAAGGAAAGTCGTTTACGCGTGTCAAGCAAAATCAAACAAAACGAAGCGTGAGTGAATTCCGTTCGTAAAGATTGAAAGGAAAACCCAATACGTATTTTCATCTAGAATGCCATTCAACAACTAAAACTGAAGATTTTAAAACTACAAAAGTCAACCGGCTTGGGAACATAAGGAAAACGCCTGCTGGAAGCGTCGTTCAAAATGTCAGGGTATGTTTTGATCGGATCACAAAATATTTCAGATTCCCAATTAATTACAAATAATTATTAAAGTTGATTGTAGTTTGTATAAGTTTTTAGTCAAATAGTTAAGTTACATTGCACAAAATGTGATTAAATTTGTGTGGTACACCGTAGTTGCACATAGTTACTAAAGCATATTTTGATGAAGTCATCAAATTTGATCCATTTCCCTATGAAATGTGACCAGTGGGATGTAACTCCACTCGAATTACAGCGTTAATGTTTTGTGTTGCTCCTATAGTTAACTATACGGTACATCTACCTACATTTTTTGTTTGTTGTTATTTGAAAAATCATTATACTTAGTAGTGAGAACTAGAAACCATGCCTGAGTTTTACTTTTGATTTCACTAAATTAACCATGATCCACATGAATCAACAAGTGGATATTTTAATGTATAACTAATCTCCAAGTGCCTCACTGTGAGAGTGAAGAAACTTGTAGAAGATGAATTGAACACCTAGTGACAGATTTTATTGTTAGTAGTTTTAACACTCTATTGTCTATTATCACTAGTTTGTAAAAGTCTTGTATCACACTTTTCCCCAAAGTTAAAACGCAGTAAGTCGCATTTATTACTTACTACAATTTTCTTTACATTGATATTTTCAAAGTAGTGATGACAATATTTTTAGATTCTATTAATATTTTTATGAGCAAGTGTATTGTGTAACTAGTGTACAGTGTCCCTATTTGTGAATAAAATAATTAATGCAAGCAACCCTTAACCCCTTGTGTGTGGATGTGTCAAAAATCGTGGGCTCCATGTAGAGCAAAAAAAATCGTTCTGGAAACAGGTGACCTAATTTTACGCACTGATCTGTGCTTGAGCATACAATGGCTTAAGAAAGATAGTGTTCAAGTTGATAATAACACAAACCTAACAGACAAAATAATATTAGAATGTATAAAAAAATCTGAAATTTCAGGAAATCATATACATTGCGTGAAATGAAATCAATAGTGGACTACCTAACAGAAAACCACTTGTATGATGGAACTAGGGGCCGAAAGATGTGGATGGATTTTGCAAATTCTAATGTAAGTAAACTTAAACCAATAATGTTTTTTTCAACTTTCTCTCTAACCAACTATTTTGTCTCAATGACCCAAAGTGAACATTGGCCTACGAAGCGAGATACTGCCATCTGTCCTGCTCCTGCGCTGCCTCTCAGTTCATTAAATTTCAAATAGATAGTCCAGCTGCAACCCTATCCTTATAGCAATCCTCATAAATTTGACAGTCAATGTTTGCATGGCTATGCAAATTGAACATGACCAAGTAGTAGTTAGAAAGGCCCTAAAAACTACTTAGTGCTATTTTTGGTAATTTCATGATTAACCCTTCGAGTCCCAGCGACATCATATGATGTCAGTAAAATATAAGTAAATACATATAGATGCTTGGGACTAGAAGGGTCAAAAATGTAACTGGAACAATTGTGCTATTTAATACCATCTTGTTTCAGAAAACAGTCAGAACCTGGCAGAGTCTGAAAGAGACATTCTTGAAAAGAATCCTGCCAGACATTACTAATCCATACTACAGATTAGACCCTGACCAGATATTAAGCTTCAAGCGAGGGTACTTCTTGTCTACATCGAGTTTTGTTTGATTGATTTATTTATTTATAGTATAACTTAAACATTTTTTTATTTCAGAATTAATCTTACACAGAAAGATAGAAAACTGGAATTGCGATCTGTGAACACATCTAAAACCAACGGTACAAAATCATTTTTGATCTAGTGCAGCAAATTCATTATAAAACTATTCAATGACATTGTTTCATATTATTTTCCAGGTGCAAATGATGAAAATGACCAGCCAAGTACTAGCAAAAAAGATACAGAAGAAAATGGTACAGGTGAGGATACACAATGTTCAAAAGTAGTTCACAACAGAGCATCCACTGAGACCCTTATACTTGATACATGTTACCAAACTGCTGATGACATGCAAAGTGATCTTGAAGACAATAAAGAACAAAATGAAGATAATGCAAACAAGTCAAAACCAGCATTAAAGTCTGTTCGGGATTTCATAGAATATACCGAACCTTTGACACCTATGCTGCAAGAGGTTTTGAATGATTTTGCAACAGATGAAGATTGTTCTGATGCTGATCCACCTATGCAAATAGATGAGAATTATGTAGCTCAAGAGGAAACATCAGATGCCCCAGAAAATCCTACTTCATCCCAGAGCATTCTGAAACCAAATAAAACACAATACACAGGCAAAATCACAATAACTGAAGAAAAGGTTAATGAACAAGATGGAAATACAAAACATGATCAAAATAATACTGACGAACCTGTAATAGTTCCTGATGACACAACATTTTCTCAACTGGAGGATGTCATGGTGTTAGTTGATGAAGCTCTTGCACAAGACATAGATAAGGAGCTAAGCAAAAAAATTGAAAGTCAAGATAAAGAAGCCAGTTCTAATCAGTCCATTCCAATGACTGACAGTTTACTTCCTAATAATCAAGAAGCTATCAAAAATCATACTACTATTGAAGGTCCATCACCATGTGATGAAAGTGGGCAAGGAACTAGAAAGGACAATGAGAGAGATTCAACTTCAAAAACCAATATGATTTCGGACGTGGAGCCAGAAAAAAAAGGTGAAGGACTCATTACAATTGATTCTAATGAAGAAAAGGCAAACAACAAGGAGACTACAAAAGAAAAACCTACACCTAAGAGTCCAAAATCTCCTAAAAAGTCTGTAAATGATGACAAAGTTCACGAAATACATTCAGACAGTAGCACTGGTAATAAAGATGTAGATTCAAAGGTTGAAAACCCATGTCTGAAAAGTGTTAGTTTATTTGATCAGTTGTCTACAGCTAAATATAGTGATTCAGATTCAAATAATAAAGAAAACGCCAATGACCAGCGAGAAGCGCAAGTGCAAAATTCTGCAGAATCTAAAAAGAATAAAGATCCAAGGAGTGGTGAAACTGAAATAAATGATCAAAATAATGAAAAACGAAATACCAAGAAGCAACCACAAGATGGTGTTATTCTTCTAAATTCCCGTACCACGTCTGAAAGTGTTGATGACTCTGATATCCACCATAGACCTCTTGCACGTTCATCTCTCAAAATTCAAAAGGATAAAAAATTAGCTAGCGTTTTTGGATATTCTAATGGTAAGTTCTCAAAAAAGTCGAGAGGTGTATGGATATCTCAGATATATGTGTATATATTATGTCATTTTATGCGAGCAATGTATGCTGAAGATATATCCTGGAATTTACAAGTATTATTTATTGTTAAAAATCACTGCAAAAAGGGAAACTCAAATTGGATGCGTGTTGTGTAAATTTTTATTGTATAAAATTGTTGAATCTGTTTATATGAATATCGTTATAAATATTACAGTATAGTTTGCCTTTTTCTAGATTTGTTCACAGATTTCTAACTTTTCGACATACTCCGAGTTTTGGGCGCGGGAACATTTTACAATACCTAGTAAAAATTTGCAGAAAACTATTTTTTTTTTAACTTCTATGCATAGTTGGAGAGCTTAGTACTTTTTTATACTTAGTACATAGTTTGATAATTATTTTACTATATGCAAAATCGTTCCTATACCCTTTAACCTTAGGGTATGCTTATAGCATGGTGTAATGGGTCATTAAACATCCATGCTTTACTAAACCAACTTTTAAATGTGATCGCTAACTCTCTCTCATAGTCAATGCGACAAAACTAACGATATCTTAGTGTTATGAATAATAGATTATTTTGCAGGTGACCTTCCTAAAAGCAGAAGACTGAACGGTGGTAAGAGAACTACCTCCCACCGTAAAATGCAGTAAGTTTTACATCCATCCATCAAACATTTTCATTCAATATTTTTATCCTTCACGAAAGTTTACATATGTTGCGGTATTTTGTCAATTGCAATATGAAAATTATAAGTTACTAGCTTTCGCCCGCGGCTTCGCTCGCGTTAGAAAGAGACAAAAAGTAGCCTATGTCACTCTCCATCCCTTCAACTCTCTTCACTTAAAAAATCACGTCAATTCGTCGCTCGGTTTTGCCGTGAAAGAAGGACAAACAAACAGACACACACACTTTCCCATTTATAAATATTAGTATGGATTTCTCCATTATCTTTCCTAGTTTCACTTTGAACACAATACCGAGCTACCAATTACAGTGAGGGCCTGATAAGATACCAAACTGCACCAAGTATTGAGCTCACTTCACTGTACTAAGGCATAGCCTGAGCAGAATATATGACTACGCGCTAATGTTGCGGAATTTCATTAGAACTATTTTTTTCATACTAAACTGGACTGTCACCGCATATTTACATCGAATAACAGGGGGGTTACCATGAAGTGCTAAAGCCGTTCAGTTTAGGTTGAGAGAAAGGGATGAAGCTATAGCAGTTCCATAGCTCCGTCCCTCTCTCTCAACCTAAACTGAACGGCTTTAGCACTTCATGGTAGCCCCCCAGTACCCTCTTTACAATAGTCATATATTTCTGGTCAGGCCCCGTAGCCGAATGTCTGGCTCTGTCGCGCCAATATGCAAGAGCGACAGAGATAGCTACGAAAGATAATATTATAGACTAGTTTCCTACTAGTCAAATCAGCTGCTTTTTAGTGTTCCGTAGTCAACTAGGAACCCTTATAGTTTCGCCATGTCTGTCCGTCCGTCCGTCCGTCCGTCCGCGGATAATCTCAGTAACCGTTAGCACTAGAATGCTGAAATTTGGTACCAATATGTATATCAATCACGCCGATAAAGTGCAAAAATAAAAAATGGAAAAAAAATGTTTTATTAGGGTACCCCCCCTACATGTAAAGTGGGGGCTGATTTTTTTTTTTTATTCCAACCCCAGCGTGTGATATATTGTTGGATAGGTATTCAAAAATGAATGAGGGTTTACTAAGATCGTTTTTTGATAATATTAATATTTTCGGAAATAATCGCTCCTAAAGGAAAAAAATGCGTCCCCCCCCCCCTCTAACTATTGAACCATATGTTTAAAAAATATGAAAAAAATCACAAAAGTAGAACTTTATAAAGACTTTCTAGGAAAATTGTTTTGAAATTGATAGGTTCAGTAGTTTTTGAGAAAAATACGGAAAACTACGGAACCCTACACTGAGCGTGGCCCGACACGCTCTTGGCCGGTTTTTAATAATTGTCAAAACGATTTAGTAATACTGTAATATGGAATTACTATGAAATACTTAGGAGTGACGTCACGGTCAATTCATTTACTTTATATCTTTCTCTTTGACTTATTCAATAGAAATTATGTTTAAACATAACTACTGTCCATATTTTTCTTCTAATAGGCGAGACGACAAAAAAAACTAATTAGTCCGTCAGGTAGATTATCAAAGAATTTTAGACACGTATTTTTTCTTGTTTTCTCGTAAACGAACAATTACGACGGTACAGTGCGTTGAAGTTTCGCGTGACGTCACGCCTAGGTACAATTTTTACTTAGAAGTGACATCACAAGCCCCCACTCCGGAACTTTGATGCTCTATATCTTTGTATTTTTACATTAATTAGAAAAAGCGAAAAATATGTGTTCAGTATTTTTGGACGATCTAACTGACGGACTAAACAGAATGTCATTTTTTTAATGTATTCGTCATCCCTGCATTTGGCTCATGTGGTGCTTTATTTCGTGCACTGCATAAAATATTTTTCCCCTCACTAGCTCGGAAACACGTGTTTTGTCGTTTTAATACCAGCGGGTAAAAACGCATTTTATCCACTAGTGGGTAAAGTAATTTGACCTTGAATAAAGTCAAATTAACTTTTTTTTTTTTAGTTTGAATAGGTAGACGTTTGACCACGATCACACCTGATGGTAAGTGATGATGCGGTCTACGGTGGATCACGCTTACCTATGAGATACCTATTTATAACTGCTTTAAAATTGATAAAAGTAGGTGAATCTAGTAATAAAGATGATTTACCAGCTGTGGAACTACTGGAAGCAGTGATAAACGTATTTTTTGCGTTGTAGTTTCCTCGCTAAAGTGAGGGGAAAAGTTTTGTGTTACACTCGGGTGCAAATGTATTTTACTTCTCGTGTGTTATAAAAAACTCGCAAGTTCAGGATTCTATTCTCGAACCACTCGCTTCGCTCGTGGTTCAACTATAGAATCCTTTCTCTTGCTCGTTTTTCAATTCCATTCTCGGTGTTAAAATACAAAATTGCCCCCTTGTATAACAAATAACTATTGTTTGAAGTATAGGAAACTAGCCTAGCGTTTCGTGAGCGTTTGTGCATTCAGCTACGCATACAACATGAGTGTCATGAGTATCGTGCGTTTGCGTTCCTCTAGTTGAATCTGTATTTAAAGCTAAAAAGTCAGGTGTATGTCTTTCTTCAATCCCAATATGGCTCAATAATTATATTTATGTTCATTTTATTACAGATCGGACTCCAGCGACTGGACGTCAACTAGCGACAGCGAGTACGTGTCGCCTCCGCACGGCAGGAGGAACAGATATGCTAGGAAATATCTGTAAGTTTAGTAAAATATTTCCACATTTCAAATTTTTATTGAAGATATATTACTACTTTGCTACACCTAGATTCCTAGACTCCTAGATTCCTAGTATGCAAATCAATATATTACTCTCTACCAAAGAGGATCGAGTATTATAGAGAGTTACTGTCAAAGTAAAATGTGTAATCACAGTGCATAGATAGACTACCATCTCTCAACACAAGCTTAAAACTTTTGAACCTCAGTTATGACAATTTGGCCCATATTCTTAGCTTGATATGTGTTAAAACGTCAAATATTAATATTAGCGCCATCTAGCCGAGCGTTCCCCAAAGGTGTAACGCCATCTTAGCCACCGCACCTTTTTCTCTATGGCTTTGATTTACGTTTTTTTCTTAGACCTTATCCGTCTATATACGGAGTTACATATGTCTTTGTCTCTACTAACGTTAAAAATTTAAAATTCTATTGGCGTCTTTGTGGTCGATAATTAAATAGTACTATGCAGGTATACTTTATTTTTGTGTGTTAAACTAAAGACACAGGTATTTTGTTGACGCCTCCTTGTAGTAATCTACAAAATGGGACTTTTTGCTTGGAAACGACACTTATCATGGACAGTGGTTTACATTTGACAGCCGAACAAGAAACGAAAAGAACTTTAACATAAAGTCGTATTATTAAAATTATCTTCACTTCTGTTTATGTAATGTAATACATTTTCAATATAATCAACATCTGTACTGTTATTGTAGACACCAACATTATCTTTTACCGTAGGAAACCGCGTTCAGCCCGAATAATGTCGCTAGATGAGGAAGGGGGCTTGTTCGTCATGCTGGGAAAGAAGGTGTATCCGCTGATCAAAGATGGCAAACTTGTCAAGAACTATGTCACTTTCTTGCCTGAGAGTAAGTTTAAATTTATTTATTGAAACTTTATTGCACAAAATATACATAAAAATTTACAAAAAGCGGGCTTAATCCTACTTTGTTTATTCAAACTATTTAGCACTGTTACAACAGAATATGATTTTATAGTAAATTTATATTTGTGTGAACAAAAGGCTAATACATATATGTACCAGTATTACCAGTAAGTATGGTGTAATCATGTAAACAGTTCTATGCATATTTTTATTTGTCTGCTTGGTAGAAAAACACAACACATTGTGTAGATGCTTACCCTATTTCTAAGCGATATTAATTTTCTTCACAGGTGATCCCGAGGAAGATGACTCCTATTGGAAATCCAAATATATCGAAGAGAGGAAACGAACGGACGAATTAAAAAAGTAAGCATTTTATCGTTTTAGATAAGTTTTGATAGCCTACCCCTCTGGGAAACAGGCGTGATTGTATGTATGTACAATCAACCAATTGGAACTCTAGGCCACTGTAGAACTATGTCATAGTGACGTCATAAATCAGATTGTAAGAAATCTCTTACGGCTTGTCATTTTGACATGGTTGTAGAGTGGCCTAGGGTTCCAATTGGTTGACTGTATGTATGAATTTAATAGCATTAGTAATATATTTACTGAAAATGTTATGTTTATAGGAAGCTTGGACACTCTAAGCCAAATGGCGTGCTAGATAAAGAAGAAAAAGAGAGTTCTATATCTGTATCTTCTGTCACTTCACCCCTGTAAGTATTTTGTTATAGTTATACAATTGGGTATGGGTATAGGCTAGTTTCATATACTTAAAATATTGTATTTTATGCAGTGCACAAAATAAAGCACCACATAATTCGTAGAAAAATATGGACAGTAGTTATGTTTAAACCAAAGACATATGTAACTGTGTATAGACGGATAAAGTCTAAGAAAAAAACGTACCTCAAAGCCCTAGAAAAAAAGGTACGGTGGCCTAGATAGCGTTACACCTTTGGAGAACGCTCGGCTAGATGGCGCTAATATTAATATTTGACATTTTAACACATATCAAGCTAACAATATGGATAGTTAGTGATCTTTGCGACAAATCCAGAGGGCCAAGTAAAAAAAAAAACTGAATTCCATTATAATGTATTAACATCAGAAACTTCAGAGAGATTTATTATCTTTCAGAACTGAAAATCGTGCAAGATTACCGAGCCGGCAAGAAAGTATTCAAGGTATGGATCCAATGCAATGGTCAAGCATTTTTAAGTTATACAACGAAGTTACTTTGATTAATTCCTGTCACAGACCAACCCCTATAGACATCCATTACAAGACGACTCGCGGTCACCATCAGCAGCCTTACTTGTATTTGCCATGATATAAGCGCGGGCGCTCGCCGTGCCCGATCAGTAACGACCAAGTAACCGACCCGAAAGCAGCTCGTGTTTTTCGCAATAAAAAAATTGAAAAAGGGTATTTTGATGCCTTAAAGATACCTATAGTGTGAAATGGTGTGGAAAGGTAACAAGAAGATCAAATTTAAAAACAGACGGTATTACATTCCACAAATAAGTCATATTTATAATTTATTCAGAGCCGGCATAGGTCAACTTACACTGGCTATTTACGCGACTCCCTTTTCATCTGGCGCGACTGCCTGCCGTCCTTGAAACGACCAATCGCAGCGCGCTAAACACATTCCCCTCCCGCTCCTCGCGCCCCAAGCACTGGTGATTTGTAGCACGCACAAAATTTACAATATTGGCACTCTATAGCAGGTTCTCTGTGATTCCTGCATAACCGACGACCGGTCTGGCGCAGTCGGTAGTGACCCTGCCTGCTGCGCCGCGGTCCCGGGTTCGAATCCCGCTAGGGGCATTTATTTGTGTGATGAGCACAGATATTTGTTCCTGAGTCATGGATGTTTTCTATGTATATAAGTATTTATATTATATATATATATATATATCGTTGCCTGAGTACCCACAACACAAGCCTTCAATTTTGTTTCAGGCAACGAAGTAATGCGACGATATAGCGGGGTGATGGAAAAACCGGTCAGCAAAGAAACGTTAAAAATCAAGTTCACTAAAAATGATCAAGTAAGTCGAATCTATGTTCAACCAGAAGAATGAATGAATGAAATTAATTATATCATGAACCTTGTCAGAATGGTGTATGAAAGTTGATATTGTATATATTATGTATTTCGTTAGTTTTGTTTTATATATTTTGTTCGGATGTAGTAACAACGTCAGTTGACCAAAGAGTTATTGAGCAGAAATACTAACCCTCTTATTCATAAAAAAAATACTGAACTGATTAGTCAAAATGTTTTTGTCCCTTTCTCATAAATACATAAGTTAACATGACAGATAATGACAAACAATTATTAGCTAATTCAGGTTTATAAAGCGTTTGTATAGAATATTCGTATAATATATTTGAAGTAACAGACACGCTAAATTTCTAGCTGATTTTTCATTGCGCTTCGTCTAAGATGTATCAATTTAAATTTTAAGGAAGTACAACTAGAGGGTCACTGGCAACACATCAACCCGGTTCTTGCCCAAGTGGTGTCCATCTTACACAAGGATTCAGACAAAAAAGCTGACACCGTCACTTGTGTGGAACTGTCGAGTGGCAACACTACGCCTGTCACACCTAATATACCTACTGCGGCACCCATGGATACAGGTAACAAAACATTTTTCCCCTCACTAGCTCGGAAACACGTGTTTTGTCCTTTAATACCAGCGGGTAAAAACGCATTTTATCCACTAGTGGGTAAAGTAATTTGACCTTGAATAAAGTCAAATTAACTGCTTTAAAATTGATAAAAGTAGGTGAATTTAGTAATAATGATGATTAACCACCAGGGAACTACTGGAAGCAGTGATAAACGCATTTTTTGCGTTGTAGTTTCCTCGCTATAGTGAGGGGAAAAGTTTTGTGTTACACTCGGGTGCAAATGTATTTTACTTCTCGTGTGTTAAAAAACTCGCAAGTTCAGGATTCTATTCTCGAACCACTCGCTTCGCTCGTGGTTCAACTACAGAATCCTTTCACTTGCTCGTTTTTCAATTACACACTCGGCGTTAAAATACAACTTTGCCCCCTTGTATAACAAATAACTATTATTAGGTACACCAGGTCCCGTAGCCGAATGGCATTTCTGCGACGCGAAACGCCACCGAAACGCCGGAGATATGTAGTCTGGCTCTGTCGCGCCCATACGCAAGAGCGACAGAGATAGATAGCTACGAAAGAGATATTATCGTGAGCGTTTGTGCATTCGGCTACGCACACTGGTTATGTAAAGTGGAGAAGACTGAGCAGAAAGCGGACCTGCTACGAATATCGGGGATTTAATATAAAGATAAGCCAATAAAGTATAAACCAGATGCTATACATTTTTTTATGTGCAAAAAGTCTGGGGTTTTTATTACTTGTTAGCGTTTTCACATTATCTGATCCGATATCGGATGTCGGACCGATATTCCATACATTAGGCGCCATCTTGGATTTTTTCCATTGAAATCCTTCCGACATCCGGTATCGGATCGGATAATGTGAAAACGGCCTAAGAGCAGTGGCAGCGTCACTAACTCACTACGTAGATACGTCGAATTTTTATTGGAATTTGACATTTGGAGCATCCATACTCTCTGGCTTGGCAAGCTATAGAGTAAGATGATCCAGATGAGAAAAATTATATATTTTATTATTTTATTATTTATTTTTATTATTTAGTGGCACTGAAGCTTTAGTAGTTTCATGTGCTCTGCCTACCCCTTCATGGGATACAGGCGTGATTGTATGTATGTATGTATGTATTATTTATTGTTCAGAACACATACAGTAATATATCAAATACATAGGTAGCAAACATGTAATAAGGGATAAAAGACCTGGAGGTTCATAAATGTTTTAAAAAGTAGGTACATCAAAAACATGCAAATGCGTCGTTGCGAGGAGAAAACATATGATAAATTTACTTTTCTCAAACATGGTATGAAATATTGATGTTATGTGCCTTATAATTGGCAGCGAAGTATGACGTTGCAGGTGCGGCTAGGACGATTGATAGATAATGGAATTTCATACAAACCTTGCAGGCCAAGGCCGGCAAAGTCTTCTTTTTTAATTTCCAAACACAGATAATTGTGACATAACATCCAGGTATTTAGCCAATTAAAAAAAAAACTATAAGGGGCTTTATAGACGTGCCGACTGCAACTGGTACGGGCCCTAGACAATATTTGATTTTGGGTGCGTTTTCATACAAAACAAAATTTTTCGTTTTTTTTTTTAATTTTTTGTTTTTTTATAGGCGTATACGGGGTATTAAAGGGGAACGAAAATTCGATTATTTTTGCGCTGTATCTCCTAGACGCACCGTTTAGGAGATACAGCCATCCAAAATTACTATTTTCAGTAGACTTTATTTATTTCATACCATGTTTGAGAAAAGCACTATACATACCTTGGCGGGAAATATAGGTCTGAGGCGGGCAACCCCATTTGTCCCGGCCTATGTAGTAATGTACTATTAACAACAAAAGTTTTGATCTAATATGTCCTTTTAAAGCTGGAAGTGAATGCATAAATGGATGGATGTCATAGAAATACTCATTGTAATTTTTGGATACACGTTTGAAAAAAGTATGCCTAGAATAATTAGTACGTGCGAAACTCACATAAAACAAATTACGAGAATTATGTCACAAGTTTTGTTAAAGTTAAAATTTTCTTGTTTCTGTTTTAGGAGTACACGATAAAGTGAACGAGTTAGAATCAGCAATATTTAAAGAGATAGAAGAGAAAGATCAAAAAGAAGAGGAAGTACATTCAGTTGAGGAACCAAAGGAAAATAAGGAGAAGACTATGCCAGCTGATAACGCGGAAGTTAAGGATGCTCAAGAAAATGCTGAAGGGAAATCTAATATTACACAAAGGTATTATTTTAAAGAAAACAACTTTTTTTATTACTATTACAAATGGGCTTACTCTTGGCCACAGACTAGCCAAAGGCAAAGACGTCCGGAAAAGAGAAGAAAACTTTTTGATTACTAAGTGATTTCTTTAACGCTGGGGTACTCCGGCAAACTATCGCGATTTAATTTTATAGGCTAGTTAAGTGTACTTAAAATATTTTATGCAGTGCACGAAATAAAGCACCACATATTTAGAAGATAAACATGGACAGTAGTTATGTTTAAACATAATTTCTATTTAATAAGTCAAAGAGAAAGATATAAAGTAAATGAATTGACCGTGACGTCACTCCTCAGTATTTCATAGAAATTCTATATTAGCAAACCGTTTTGACAGTTCTTAAAAAAAAGCTGATTTGACTAGTAGGAAACTAGCCTATTATACTCTCGTTTGCAATATTTAACTTACGCCCTTGCACTATTATTTATTGTAGGCAAGGTTTCTTTTATGCTTATTATTTTTTAGGAAAAAACGGGGCAGACCAAAAAGAGAGGTTTCACCAGCAGTTGTCACACAGAGCCCGGCTAAAAAACCTAAAAAGTCTGTAGAGCTAAGTAAAATAGTTGAAGAAGTCAAAGCTCAAGAAGTTGATAACAGGACACCAAATGCCAGGCCAGTAAGGTCCCCTAGGAAACTATTAAATGGTATGTATCCATACTAATATTTATTATAACAACCAATCCAACACTAACCAATCTTGCACTTCATGGTTAAACATGGTTAACGCTCCTATCGACACTTTAGCCATGATCACTATTTATTTTTTTGCACGCGTAATAATTAAAGGTACAGCCCGTCGCCACTGTTAGTGAGGGGTGCGGGGCGGGGCAGAGAAATGAAATACGTGCGTCTCGCGTAGGTGCATCTATTCGACTAATTTGCATGCGGGCGCAGCCGCACTCTTATACTAACAATTATAAATGGGAAAGTGTGTGTCTGTTTGTTTGTCTGTCTTTCACGGCAAAACGGAACTACTAATTGAAGTGATTTTTCAAGTGGAGATAGTTGAATGGATGGACATATGCAACCTATTGTTTCTCTCTAACTCCATCACACTTCCCTAAAATGAGGGGTGAAAACTTGTATGAAGCCTTCGCAATTTTTCAATTTAACGCAAGCGTTACCTATGCATGCAGCTTGCTTGTTGTTTTCTATTGTCCGATTCCTAGTTAGAATTTTGCTAAGCCACAATTGGCCCGCCACTTTATAACGCGGATCATCCAGTTAAAAGGTTACTCGAAATATTTTTTTTTTTACGCACTAGTGCGAGAAGTGGTTCATTATATGCCAGGTCGAAACTTCGGATGGCCATCTGTACTGAAAAACGTCGTACGATACTCGTGCGAAAAAGAAATTCGTAACTTGTGTCAATTTAAAACATATATATTATTTATTATTTAAAACACTCCCTCGGTCGTGTTTTAATTTATCGCCACTCGTTTCAAACTTCCTTTCTTTCGCACTTGTATCGTAATGTACTATACTAATACTAACCAATAGTTAACAATAACAACTTTCGAAAAACACACTGAAATGTGAGCGTTATTATCAATGCCATGACAGATTCCCAAATCAAATATTACGTATTATTTCAGGCATTACACCAAAAGCCAGAACAACTAGAAAATCATCAGCAAAAGCACAACAAGAGGCACCCGTAGAAACTGTACCAACTCCAGTAATCGAAGAGAATGACGATGATGAGGTCCGCTACAAGTTTCCATCGCCGGTGCCTGAAGAACAGACCGCTAAGGCGAAAACCAGTCCAAAGAAGCTGTAAGTAGTTTTAATAAACTTTCGAGAGACACTGACATATTAAATACACAGGGTGATTTTTTGTGTACCTACTAGCCTAACTTTGCATAGTGACTTTTGAGGTCATAATGAACAGCTTTTACTATCAGACAGATGTTGAAATTGCAAAACTAAATTTGGCTGTATTTCAGCATTGGCACAGTATAAGGAATATTCAGTAGTTAATCTCCGGCAGGTAGATGCGGGCGGTCTCTACTGCGCAAGGTCACGCAGGGTTGAACAAAATTACTATAAAGTTAATCAATCAACTTCGTACAAAGTAAGTTGTTGTTATCTAATAGGTACTATTAGGTAACTGTAAGTATTAGTATAACAATACCACACCAGTCAATATTGAATACACAAAAAAATATTATTCATATATTAGTCTCATAAGCGCAATACTAGATTGTGTAACGATCCCGAGCAAAATGAGATATTCACGGGGACGGTTTTTCACATCACGTATGTGGTAATTTATATGTTATACTTAGATATTATTTAAAACAAAAACGCACTTTCTACTACGTACCATTCAAGTAGGTACGTGTTTTTTTCTTAAATACTGACGAAATAGTATTTACATAAAATGTCTGAATAGATGATTCCACAATATTTAAGTAGGTACCAAACTTTCGAGATAAGATAGATCGCATCATCTACCTAAATAAAAAACAAGTATTTGGTTGCAAAGTACCTAATTAATGTCGTTACAGGTAAATCCTTATTGATTTTAATGCATCACTATATCTCACTTTTACCTAACGCTGCAAAAATATAAGTATAAAAACCACTTACTTTTCTGGAAGTCTAGGAATTGTGAAGAATGTTATATCCGGATTTTTAGAACTGTTCTCCATACATCCATAAACACTACAGTAACGAAATGACCTCGGCACTGACGTCATTTTCACACACACATCAAAACAGCGCGCAAACGCGGCCCCGACTGTCCAGCCCAATAATTACCAGTTTCGCATGTTTTCGCTGCATGCGAGGGGTGGGAGGGGGACACACCGCGCGGCGTGAAGTTTGTAAGAAGAGTTATTACTGGTTTATACTGTGGTATTGGCCTCATAAAGTTGTACATTGTGACCTAAAAAGTCACTATGCAAAGTTTGGCCAGTTCTTGCAAAATCAACCTGTATAAAACGTATGTCGAATCGAGCTATGTTCGACTTTATACGTGAGTGACTCGGTTTTATATATTTAATAAGCAGTAGGTCGATCTTGTCGGTAAGACTGTGCAAATAGGGAACGTGCGTGAACTTAGAGGGTAGCACAAGGCCCTATTGTTTATTCCGATGTTAAAAAGTTGCCTGTTAAGACTAAAAGATGGCACTCTCCTGTGCGCGTGAACTAGGTGGCGGCACCTGCTTAGTCGTTAATTGTTTATGTTAAGTACAAGTTTTTATTTAGGCCCCTAATACGCACGGTCCCTAAGTAAAATAAACTTGTAAAGGGTAAAAGTAAATACCCACAGGTACTGACTGCAGCATAGAATTGCAGCGTTAAATCAAATGTATACACATTATGTATTTAGTAATGAAAGTTGTCAATGAAGACTGGTATTTTATATAGTCTGCTCGACCCTATAATGGAATTACATAGATCAGAAAATGGGTACTTTAAAATTCAGCCTATCCTAATGATATCTATTATCTTGTATCAATTTTATTTCTTAATCTTTAAACATGTTTTTCTTTTTATTAATCTTTTAGAGTGCCTATTTGCTGAACAATAAGGGAAATAACTCAGCAAGGTTTTGGTATAAATTAATCCGTCATCTTGTGTTATTCTTTATTTACATTATATTATAATATAGAATATATTTTATACATAGAAAAATCGAAATCATTTCTCTATTCTTTACTTGTGAAAGAAATGTTTCGTATGTCTCAAACATGAAAAATACTTGTACATATAATATAACATACTGTTATTTTGTTAAAAGTATGAATATGAATGGGAGCAGGTGTTTCATTTGGATCAATAAACACTTGCTAAAGTAATCGTGTATTTATTTACAGTAGTTTAAGACTTCATATTAACCTAGCTGTTCTTTTGCTATAGAAATAACTTTATAAGACGGTAAAATGTCTTTTTTATTGAAAGTTCGAAATAAGTATCAATTGATCATAGTTTGACTTCTTAGTAGCTTGGCTGGATTGGTATGACATATTTATGTATAATTATTTATAACAATACCTATTATAAATGGGTAAAGTGATATATGATTTTGAAAATATCAAGGGCAGATAAGAGACGTAGTGTGAGTATATCTCGTGTAATATTCATCATCCACCATATTTGCCCTGCTGCTTCCCTCACTACCACTGGTAGATTGTTTGGTCGAGGTATTAGTACTATTAGACAAACCTGCTCAAAAATAACTAATTAGGCTGGTTTTAATGTCACGCGGACTGATCCGCACCGGACTAATAAGTATTAAATTCAGGGAGCGTTTTAGAGTAACGCGGACGACAACATCAACTTCATACAAATTGGCCGTGCGGATCGCTCCTCGTGACACTAAAACCAGCCTTGGATTCTACAATCGCCATTATACATCTCGGAGGTGTTCAAAAATACCTCAAAGGTAATTTAACTCACAGCTCATATGAATTCAGCACAGTTGTGGGGAACCAAACTAGTGATCAATATTATACTTACCGCAATATCAAGTGGCGACTGATGTTATAGTACTATCTCTCTCTATCGCACTGGGTCTTCATTATCATGAAAGAGGTAGCAATATGACTTCAGTCGCCAGTTGGTATTGCGGCGAGTATTAGTAATATAGCTTTAATTGTTGTGTGACCCTGCTTCCATTGTGATCCGCATGCACACACATATATCACGATAATGTCTTATTCATGCTTGCACACACTCATATTCTTTTAACTAAGGATAAGTTAACCCAAGGTCATCATATCACGCTTATGAATTTAAGATTGATTTTTAACGACATGACAACGAATTCCAGAGTCTAATATTTTACTATTCCCTAGTAGACTTTGGGAAACTGGTTTGAAAGTACATCACTTTTTTTTAATTCAGTACTTGACTGTACACCAGCAAAACGCCGTTATTTCTTAATATAACACTTTTTTTAAATAATTGCATCTCTGCATATAACCGCATGGCCTTGTGTGTGTAAACCCGATTCTCTTTTGTCCACACAGCTTACCTAACATCGCATCACCCGAAAGCTTATCCCACCACTCTGCAACTAGTAGCCAAGGTTACCTAGACTCCGACACTAGCCCATTCAAAATAAACTTCAGAAGAAAAAGACGACTAAGCGTCTCCACTGTATCTCTTAAGAGCAGAAAAATGAAACGCAAACAAAGGAGCAGATCATATCCCCTGCTAAGACATATATTTAGTGATAGCGATTCATCCTGTACTATCACCTTCAAAACTTCTAGAAAAGAACAGTCTACCATCAACTCTGAGGTCTATAGATCTGATTCTTACCAATTTCTTATGCCGCGATCTCAGTCTATGAACATACTGGAAAAGATAGAAGAGGCGAACGGTAACGAAACGGAGGCGCTGGCGAATGAAATCCGTAACCTTCGCGACGAGATTATGAAAGCTAATGACTCAATAAATAAGACTGATCCAGCCAGCTCCAGTATACTATCTCTTCCTCTCTCCCCAGAACTATCATACGTTGAGAATTTATCAGTAAGCAAAAGCGCTATTGCGGAAGTAAACGACCACCCGACAATCAATGAGATGGAGAGCAATACTGCGCAGAAGACTTGCAATAATAAATATCTCATGTCTGAAGTAGATGTTTCCATGCCTCTCATGAACCAGGATTGCGATCTGCAAGAAAAATACAGAAAGCACATAATGGCCGCTATGAGTATATTATCCGATGCTCCAAATTCTGCTGGACGGAATTTGTCAAATAACTCAAGCATGAGAATGTCTATAACATCCGAATCTATCTTGAAAACTTATTCTGGTCTCAACGTTGAATCGTCAGACTCTCTAGATAGAAGACTTGAGCAACTGCTTTTGGAAAGCGCTCAAAAACCGGCGAAAGAGGAAGAAAAGATGGAAGTAGATACACAAGTAAAGAAAAGGGGTTCTAGAAAACGATGTTCAACGCCCCATAAGAAAAACGCTGTTCATAACAAAAAGAAGGTCAATCAAGAACCAGTTATTGTAGAAGAATCCAAAGTTCGCTGTTCTCGCGGTGGTAGAAGATCATGCCCGCCTTCCGTCAATATTGTTTACTGCGAACAAAATGTACCAGACAACCTAGAAATCAATATACAAGATGAAAGAATTGACGTCACTGCGGTCAACAAAAAGCCACGAATCAAAAAAGATGTCATCAAAGTCAAAATAACAAAACCTCAAAAGAAAAAGTCTCCTAAAAAGAAGCAGAATATTAGTCGCGGATCGAATACAGAAGGAGATAACGAGTCTGGTGTGTTCTTGCACGGATTTGACGATAGTAGCGAACTTATACACAACCATACGGAGACTTGCCTTCAAATCGGAGACTGTATGAACCAAGATGACTCCGACAGTGTAGAGTTTATAGATACGACCTCCAAATCTATAATATCTCTGACGTCCTCTGTGGCTTCCGAGAACAAAGAGAATTTGGGTGGGAATTCGACAATGGAAAGTAGCAAAACAACAGCTGAGCTGTATTGTGATAACGCACAGTGTGCAACAGATCTGCGTGAAGGTAAGATTTAGTATCTTTAGTAATTTTCATAACACTGATATTTTTTATTGCCTATGCAGCTCTGTCCCAGACAATTTAAACTGTAATTAATAGATTGAAGGTATAAATTTTGATAACGGCGTTCCAGGGGTTAATAAATGGATTGCTTCGGCAAACGGGGCAAGTGACTCTATTCTCTAACACCATGTTTAGTAAAAATACGAATAACTTGTCTTGCAATTTGCCTAGTTGTTGCTAATAGTGCCGATAGCACGAAATGAAGTACATAGCTACTTAGTTTATCTAAAAAGGTTTTTTGGACCAGGCTCCATACAAAATTGTCATTTTAGATAGTCTTTTAAATACCAGTACCCAAAATACTCAAAGTATAATGCCGTATCGTAATTTTACGAACTTTATTTCGAACATTATCTCGACAGCCAGAGCAACAGAGGTCCGAAGCGCAGACAGCGGCAACACGATGTATTTCACTCCATTCTCGAGCCGCTGCAACAGCGCTCTCACCGAGGACCTCTCGCCGCCTCTCCCCAAACCTCGCGCCTCCAAGTGGTACTCTATATCCCTTCAGGTGGCGAAATCCGGGAGCCGACCGCACGTAAAGTGGCAGGTAACCGGGAGCCGGACTTGAAATAAAAAGCTGTTGAGTGGCAAGGATACCGATAAAATGACAGAAAAAGTTTACCCTTGAGTGGCGGGGCCCTCACGGGTGGTCATCGCGAATGTCACTTGTGTTACAAAAATTATAATTTCTCAAAAAGTGTAGGGATGTTGTGCATAAACCATATATCACTGGATTCATTATGAAACGGCTAAAATCATTCCATAGCAAAAAAATACATTCCATTTATGTGAATTTTGCTAGACTCGATCAAATATCAGGTGGCTACGTTTTCCACTTCCATGTATTAAAGTAACTTTATTTAGGAAAACAAACAGTAAATTGTATAAAAAAGTAATTCAGGGACTTAAATATACATTTATTTACACTTATATCCCTTTTTTTAACATATTACAGTACAATTTTTGCAAAAAGACGGTTTTTAAACACGTGTCTCAAATATGGCAGGCGGTTGGTCCAATCAAATTGGGTCATATTTCAAGCTGTTTTGAAGTTGAGGGTGTTGGACCTTTACTGAATGCCGTCCTTGTTTAGTGACGAATGGTTCGTGCAAGTGTGAGGAAGCTAGATACAGTTTTAGACGGTTTTATTTATATATTTAGGTATATCGTCGCACGGGGTCCGGGAGCCGGTCCCTGCCACTTATCGGCTTGTTTTTCCCAGAGTCCGGCTCCCGGCGCCTGCCACTTAACGGAATGTTTTATAAAACGACCGTGCCACTTATCCCCTATGCAACTTGTAGCTCCGCCACCTGAAGGGTTAAACGAGTGTAACATTTTGTATAGACGTAAGACGCCCCAGGCGACGTGTCGCGATATGCGTCGGCTGTGTGTGGATAGTCCCTTAGGCCTACAGGAGACTTAGAAGAAATTATTGTACATATTAAATTAAATTACTTATCACTATCAGACTCTTATGTACATCATTAGTGTAACTATTAAGTATCATATAAAGTAAGTCTGGTGTTCTTTCCTACTATAACGGCACTTCAGGTCACTAGCAAGAACTGATCAATAAGTTCATATCAGCGGCGTGTAAAGCTTGACCAGAAATATATGACTACCATATTGCGGAATTTCAGCACAACTATTTTCTTCATATTATACTGAACTGTCACCCCATACATCAAAATAACAGAGCCCTCGTGACAATAGTCCTATTTCTGGTCAGGCTTTTTAAGGAGGGGGTACAAGCATGACACTTACTTTTTTAATAAAAGCAACTGAAAGTGCTCTATCGTATATTTTCGTGAATGCTGACTAGGAATATACTTCCAAAAACTCAATGGCTGTGAGCGTCAGGACCCCTGGACCACTACAGATATTTGATGTTTAGTACATACTAAAATTTAGTACCTATTTGATACTATTTGGTACCTGAGTACATATATTTGGTACCTCCACTGATATCGAAAAATCGAGCGAATAAAGTGGCCAGACATTCTGACGTCAGGATGTCTGGACCATTTTTGGTTTACATAGTTCTAGACAACACTACTAATTGATATCTTAGTCAATATTTACTACCTATTTGGTACCTGTCAATATATTTTTTTCAAATTTTTTTGGCTTACCAGAAAAAAGTTATGATGGAATTTAAAGTTGAAAACTAGTGTAATTACACTAATTACTTTTATATTTCGACTATATTAATGCCACTAGTCAGTAGAGATGATGTGCGAGTGCCTAAAAATAAATTCCTATTTAAGTTGACGCGCAGGAGGGCAGGCGGATTTGCCTCTATTCTTTTGACTGGCGCTACATACTTCAACGGCACGGCCGGGCTCACAACTTTAAATTCCGTCATAACTTTTTTCTGGTACGCCAAAAAAATTTGAAAAAAATATATTGACAGGTACCAAATAGGTAGTAAATATTGACTAAGATATCAATTAGTAGTGTTGTCTAGAACTATGTAAACCAAAAATGGTCCAGACATCCTGACGTCAGAATGTCTGGCCACTTTGTTCGCTCGATTTTTCGATATCAGTGGAGGTACCAAATATATGTACTCAGGTACCAAATAGTATCAAATAGGTACTAAATTTTAGTATGTACTAAACATCAAATATCTGTAGTGGTCCTGGGGTCCTGATGCTCACCAATGGCTCAATATTTAAATAAATATTTGAATATGTTTCACGAAAGTTAAACAATTTTTACAGTGTTATTTGATGTATCCGTATCCCTTTCCAACCGAAGAAATCGAGGTTTGCTAAATAAATTTAGAATTTGAATTTAATGACATATCATATGTTAAAATTAATAATTATATGTTAACAACCGGCTAACAACCTCACGATTGTATCAGCTCGGGTGTAAAGATGTACAGCCATTTTCAAACATGATGTTATTAGAAAGAAGAAGAAGAGAAGAAAGAGATTATGGTCGCGCGATAAATGATAAAACATCTGGCCGTTCCTATCGCACTTACTAATAGTGCGATAGGGACGGCCTGATATTTTATCGTCTGTCGCGCGACCATGCTACCCGTGCAGTTGCTTCTCTAACTATCTACACAACAACAGTGTCAATATCATTTTCTTTCATAACAGTCAAAAAAATATTTACATACGGATAATAGACCATGTCCTGCAATTTCTAAGCGCATAAGTAATTATTAAGTAATACATTTGCAGCCAACTTACAAATAAATAACATAACTAAAACTACATTCCAAGCTAGCTGACTGACGGCTGCTTATGCGCTAAATACAACGTAAATATACTAGTTAACGCGCTAACTAAGAAAATAACGTCGAACCACCGATGGTAGAAGTTAAACTGCAAGTCTCCTAACACTTGAGTTATAATTATTCGGTATTCTGGTGGCATGTTCATTCGCATTAGGAGCACTGAGGAACAGAAATACATGCCCATGATTTGAGCGAGTATTAGGACGATGATGTTGGATGACTTCGATGATGATATCGCGTAGAAGAACTGGAAAAGAAATGGTTTTTGTCAATGTTATATTTAAATCTTATTAGTACAGTAGGTAATGTTTTTGAGAACAGCGAAGGGTGTTGTAATTTAATGCGCCTGTCAAACATTTTTCATTTTTATATTAATTATTTGTCATTTATAAAGAAACCGTACAGTAAATACATATTTAAGTTGCGTGTGAGCACCACCTAACGTGCAGAGCAAAAATAACAGGACTCTACAAGAGCGCAGTGACAGTGGTGTTACGGCCCAGCCACGACATTGGTCTAAGCGCGACAGCGGTGAGCGGCAGCCATACGTGCGAATGAAAAGTCCCATCGCTGTGTCTCGCTCCAATATATGGCCGCCGCTCACCGCTGTCGCGCTTAGACCAATGTCGTGGCTGAGCCGTTAGGAGGGCAATGAGCATGTAACACATCTGGAGTCCATAGGCTAGTAGTTGGTTGGCCACCGGCACAGTATTTTAAAAATACCTATGGATATGGTACCAGCAGAACAACGCTGATGCCGGGTGTGCTGTTATCGTCATCTACGGATATAATGACTTGACAAAAAATATTCGTTCAGCTAGTGGTGGTAAGAAGATAAATATCGTCACTACTTTGAAAAAATCTCGTATCTCACACTGCTCCCGCAGTAAGTCTATATGCATTCCATACATACTTATTACATTTTTCTTTTCATTGACAGAAGAAGATACAAGTTTTTTTCAAAGTATATAGTGACGATATGCGTTTTTGGAGGTACTTAATTATTTCAATATTCCTATTGTAGTGTTCTTTCGTAAATTGAAAATGGAATTTTATATTTGACGAGCTGAATCATACCTTGGTGAGCGTAAGTAGTAGACCTCGTATGCTAGTGAGCACGATGCAGCCGACTAGGATGAAGGAAACATGTTGGGACCAGAAGGCGACATCTATGCTGAGCCCTAGCCAATGGACGACGAGCTCCAGCCCACGAGTTACAGGGTCCTTTTTACCCACGCGGTCGAACACTATGTTTATCGTTGACTGAAACAAATTTCAATCGGTTAATCATTTAGTATTTTTCCAAACAGGAATGGTCTGGGACGCCAATCTCGCAAATCCTAAATAAATCTTCAGGACGTAGTCAGAAATAACGCGGAATGGAACCCTATAAACCTGTAATAAAGTTCAAAATCTTTAATTAAGGGAGACACACAGTTTGATGTACGTTACTGTTGGATTTTTTGCAATTGAAATCTAGAACTAATCCTGGAATTAAAAAAAACCATCAGTGATAAATATAATTATATTACTAGCCTATTGCTACTTGTCGAAGGTAAAGCGAGCTACAGTCTAGCAAAAATTAAAAGTAACAACACAGTGTAGTTTCAAATCAATACACGTAAAGCCTGACCAGATATATATGACTACGCGCCATGTTGCGGATTTTCATTAGAACTATTTTCTTGATACTATACTGAACTGTCACTCCATAAATCAGAATAACAGCGCCCTCCTGACAATAGTCATTTATTCCTGGTCAGGCTAAGAAAATAAGATGACAGTACAATGTTGCCACTTTTTAATTTCTACTCTTTTTTGCCAAATTCTATTCATTACTATTATAATAGAACAACTTACAATAAATATCTTCCAAATACAGTACAACGAGAAGAAGTACCCAAGGCAGTTGAAGTACTTCCCCTGGAAGGTTTTGGACCACTCTGCCTTCTCTCGGGCCGTCCTGGCATCGTGAGCTTCTAGAAACAACTGCCGGCTAAGCTCTTCGAGCGCGGCGATCTCTTGTCGAAGCTGGGTTATGTCTGGAATTAAAATATTTCCAAGATATAATAATAATAATTGTGCACTCGGGGATGGTATCCGCCACATGTATCCCTTGCTTTTAGATTAAATTCAAGGGATACATGCGCTGTTGGCTTCGGTCCCAAGATATGGAAAGAACACACAAATAATAATAAAATGCTTTAAGAGCGTTATAACATTTCGGCGTCGGGCGAAATTAGGTATTTTACCCGCCGCGCGAGCCCAATATGCCGACCCTTTCTAGCACGTCTTATCACTCGCTCGCACTACAATAATGGACAAAACAATCTTGATCCTTTCTATAGAATTTTGATAACAACCACAATCTACTATCTCGATATAAACTTTTGGTTTCTAATAAACATTATTTTGTACGAAAATACGAGAATATAGCGCGAAATAATATCAATTATGTTAAAATTTATTTAAAAAATTAAAGTAATAATTATAAAAGTAGATCCCATCCCAAATATTTGCTTTTGTTATATGATAAGTATTAGAGTAAAGTATATATTAATATGATGATAAAATAAGACAAATACAATTCTAATTACTTCAAGATGGTGCTCAGGGTCTGATGATGGAGCCAGATGGTGGTCACCAATACCAATGAACAATACCTATGACTATACAACTTCGTGGTTTACATGTCATTCTAGCATTTTCACTTTCACATTTCAAGTGCATATACCACGAGTATAGGTTTTCGGGTGTGCTGATTTAAAAATTAATGACCGATTTGGAATCTGACATTGCTGACTGTCACTTTGACACAAAAGTCATCATGGGTGTCGTAAAATAGGTTTTAGGGGGTGCTGATTCCAAAATTAATGACCAATGTGGAATCTGACATTGCTGACTGTCACTTTGACACAAAAGTCGTCATGGGTGTCGTCAAATAGGTTTGCGGGGGTGCTGATTCCAAAATTAATGAACAATGTGGAATCTGACATTGCTGACTGTCACTTTGACACAAAAGTCGTCATGGGTGTCGTAAAATTGGTTTTAGGGGGTGCTGATTCCAAAATTAATGACCAATGTGGAATCTGACATTGCTGACTGTCACTTTGACACAAAAGTCGTCATGGGTGTCGTCAAATGGGTTTGCGGGGGTGCTGATTCCAAAATTAATGAACAATGTGGAATCTGACATTGCTGACTGTCACTTTGACACAAAAGTCGTCATGGGTGTCGTAAAATAGGTTTTAGGGGTGCTGATTCCAAAATTAATGACCAATGTGGAATCTGACATTGCTGACTGTCACTTTGACACAAAAGTCGTCATGGGTGTCGTCAAATAGGTTTGCGGGGGTGCTGATTCCAAAATTAATGAACAATGTGGAATCTGACATTGCTGACTGTCACTTTGACACAAAAGTCGTCATGGGTGTCGTAAAATTGGTTTTAGGGGTGCTGATTCCAAAATTAATGACCAATGTGGAATCTGACATTGCTGACTGTCACTTTGACACAAAAGTCGTCATGGGTGTCGTCAAATAGGTTTGCGGGGGTGCTGATTCCAAAATTAATGAACAATGTGGAATCTGACATTGCTGACTGTCACTTTGACACAAAAGTCGTCATGGGTGTCGTAAAATTGGTTTTAGGGGTGCTGATTCCAAAAATAATGACCAATGTGGAATCTAACATTGCTGACTGCCACTTTGACACAAAAGTCATCATGGGTGTCGTAAAATAGGTTTTAGGGGTGCTGATTCCAAAAATAATGACCAATGTGGAATCTAACATTGCTGACTGTCACTTTGACACAAAAGTCATCATGGGTGTCGTCAAATAGGTTTCCGGAGGTGCTGATTTGAAAATTAATGACCGATTTGGAATCTTGACATTGCTGACTGTCACTTTGACACAAAAGTCGTCATGGGTGTCGTCAAAAAGGTTTCCGGGGGTGCTGATTCCAAAATTAACGACTATTTTGGAATCTCACAGTGCTAATTGTCATTTTGACACAAAAGGAATCATGGGTGTAATCAAATAGTTTTTAGGGGGTACTGATTCCAAAATTAATGAAATGATTTAAAAAGTAATGACCGATTTGGAACCTGACATTGCACAGTACCCCTGGAAACCTATTTGACGACACCCATAACGACTTTTATGTCACAGTGTGAAGTGACAGTCAGCAATGTCAGATTCCAAATTGATCATTAATATTGAGATCAGTACCCATGAAAACCTATTTGAAGACACCCATGATCACTTTTGTGTCAAAGTGATAGTCAACAGTGTCAGATTCCAAATTGGTCATTAGTTTTCAAACACCTCCGGATACCTATTTGACGACACCCATGACGACTTTTGTGTCAAAGTGACAGTCAGCAATGTCAGATTCCAAATTGGTCACTAATTTTGGAATCAGCACCCCCTAAAACCTATTTTACTACACCCATGACGACTTTTGTGTCAAAGTGACAGTCAGAAATGTCAGATTGAACATTGGTCATTAATTTTGGAATCAGCACCCCCTAAAACCTATTTTACGACACCCATGACGACTTTTGTGTCAGAGTGACAGTCAGCAATGTCAGATTGAACATTGGTCATTAATTTTGGAATCAGCACCCTCTAAAACCTATTTTACGACACCCATGACGACTTTTGTGTCAAAGTGACAGTCAGCAATGTCAGATTCCAAATTGGTCATTAATTTTGGAATCAGCACCCCCTAAAACCTATTTTACGACACCCATGACGACTTTTGTGTCAGAGTGACAGTCAGCAATGTCAGATTGAACATTGGTCATTAATTTTGGAATCAGCACCTCCTAAAACCTATTTTACGACACCCATGACGACTTTTGTGTCAAAGTGACAGTCAGCAATGTCAGATTCCAAATTGGTCATTAATTTTGGAATCAGCACCCCCTAAAACCTTGGTCATTAATTTTGGAATCAGCACCCCCTAAAACCTATTTTACGACACCCATGACGACTTTTGTGTCAAAGTGACAGTCAGCAATGTCAGATTCCAAATTGGTCATTAATTTTGGAATCAGCACCCCCTAAAACCTATTTTACGACACCCATGACGACTTTTGTGTCAGAGTGACAGTCAGCAATGTCAGATTGAACATTGGTCATTAATTTTGGAATCAGCACCCCCTAAAACATATTTTACGACACCCATGACGACTTTTGTGTCAAAGTGACAGTCAGCAATGTCAGATTCCACATTGGTCATTAATTTTGGAATCAGCACCCCCTAAAACCTATTTTACGACACCCATGATGACTTTTGTGTCAAAGTGACAGTCATCTGAGGTACTACATATTCGTAATCTGAAAGTAATCAAGTAAATAATTTCAGTGATTTTGAATCGACTATGATTCCGAATTATTGGTAATAGTAATGATTGTATAGATGATTAGTGATTCCTTTACATGTAATGGTAATTTACCGTTTCACTTGATTACATTACAAGTAATCTGACACCCAGTAGTGTCAGATTACAAAGTAAAATCAAGTAATCGTGTAATCCGGAATCGATTACGATTTCCCCATCTCTGGGTTTAGTTATATGGTTCATTGGTACTGGTGACCACCATCTGGCTCCATCATCAGACCCTGAGTACCACCTCTTGTCAAAGGTCTTGTTGAGACGAACCCAACGAGCCTAAACACGAAGTCGTTTACTTACATGGTTCACTGGTACTGGTGACCACCTTCTGGCTCCATCATCAGATCCCGAGTACCATCTTGATGTGTTTTATCATCTTGACCGTATTGTAATTTTCACATTTTTATCATCACAACGTTGTAATACTTTAACATTCAAACATTACAAAGTATTACAAAAGCAAATATTTACGGGTCTAGGATCAAATTCGTTGGTCGCTGTTTACACACACACAATGCGAGGATAGCCCGTGTAGAAACAAGGCGTCCGACCCACACAACAATAAATATTCTCGACGTTTGCGATGAAAACTCGGAGACCAAAGCGACATACGTCTTACCTGCTCGAGCTCCGGCGCGGCACTGAAATCGCAGGCGTCCGTCGCCGGTAAAATAGCGACAGGAAGGCTAGTTTTCAAAAAATTGGCAAAAAATCATGATAAAATATTATAACGACAAATGGATAACAGCAGTTTAAGCACATTGTGCAGATTATTTATATACTAAAATAACTTCGATAACATGTAGATTTTCGGAGAAATGATCACTTGTTTCGATGTATTTTCAAGACAAAATTGAGTTCGTTTTACTTTCAATTTCTCAATTTCAAAGGATTAAATGATAAATATTGTTTAATGGGCCTTAAGTACAAGATATTTGGAACTTAAATTTACCTCATTTATGAGAGTGATCTTATCAAATTGTACATAATAAGAGCTCCGAATTCTGTGCTTCACGCGGTTTTTCCTAAACGAGCATCAGAAAAACAATCATTACTAATTGAAAAAGCTTTTTTTTTTCATATGTTTTTTATTTAACCGACAGTTAATAAGATGTTCTAACTGAAACAAGTACTTTCACTGTCTTTTAGTATGAGTAAAGTGTACAATTTTGTCGATAAATATTGTGCATTTTACAATATATCGCCTTTTTTTGTCATAGCGCTCTTAATTGCACACTACAAAAATAAAAAACATAAATGAAAACAGATACAAGGAGGTAGGTACCTTACAGACAACTGAGACAACCTTCCATAGTTGATTTGAATTATGTGACGTCACTCCATTGGCCAACACCGTTTTCGGAGTCAATAATTTAAAAAAAAACATACACACATCTTTAATTAAAAATACGCAGTCATCACGCACTTTTAATCCCCGCAAGCTATGAATATTGATTTCTTAAGTCAAATACTACAGAAAATAATAACTTGATGTACTAAATTCGATACGAGTCTAGTACTATTCATGATATTCTCTCTGTACCGCACTAATATGAAAAACGCTCCGTGTTAAACGAAATGCAACTGGCTCTGTCATTCTCACACCAATATGGAAGAGTGCTACAGAGAGATAACTACGCAACGAAGCGTGAACTGTTTGAAACTTGCCTATGTAGCCTGCCGGCGTATCATGCTTCCAATTTTATCACTTGTCCACGTGGATAAGACAACTGTCACTCTCACACTGACATACTTGCCAAAGCGTGACGGATGCTTTATCCACGTGGATAAATGATAAAATTGGAATCATAATACGCCGGCTGGCCTCAATGGACACTGGACAAAAGATAATTCTATGTAAAAACATTAGAAAACTTACTCTCTGAGCTATGACTAAGGGGGTTAGCAATGCTGCCAACACTTGATAAAATATTCGTCCAAAATCCCTTGTTCTTATTAGCTTGGTCCAGCAAGCCATATTGTTGTCTCCCTCCCACGTTGTTAGCTTCCGCTAGTGCTATCCTTTTCTTTTTCACTAATATCATGTCCATTGTTTGAAGTAATTTCTTCTCTATTGATAGGACATCGGTTTGGGTAACAGGCCTGTAAAATTAGGATTTTAATGTTATTTTGTGAAGAAAATAATAATGCATGTACATGAAGTCTTTACCGGATTGGGTCAGCGTGGAGGCAAAGACATATATGCGACTTCGTATAGATAAAGTCGAAAAAAAACGTACCTCAGAACCATACAGAAAAAGGTACGGTGGCCTAGATGGCGTTACACCTTTGGGTGACGCTCGGCTAGATGACGCTAATATTAATATTTGACATTTTCACACATATCATGCTAAGAATATGGGCCAAATTGTCAAAACTGAAGTCCAAAAGTTTTAAGTCTGTGTCGAGAGATGGCAGTATAATGAACTGTGTTACATATTTTACTTTGACAGTAACACTCTATAATACTCGATCCTCTTTGGTGGGGGCAATAGACAAAGCCTTCTATCGTCGAGAGAAGACCTGTGGCCAGCAGTAAAAGTTATAAAGTTATAAATTTATTTGTTTTATTTCTTATTTAACATACCTACTAACAAGCTTTTCGCAACTTATATACGGAATATCTTTCAGTGAACGAAAACATTGTGAGGAAATCAAACTTATCCCAATAGGACCTAGTTTACCCTCTAAGTTGGTCTGCTCAGATAACCAATTCGTTACCAGACAGAAAATGGCGCACTACGTCAGATCAGTCGTCATTTATAACCGCCCGCTTGTATAGCGAGAACCCGCCCCGCCCAGCGGGTTCTCTTCTCCGGTATCTGAGCGATGTTCATAAGTGCCCACGATGCGGGTTCTTGTGAGTGTTAACAGTCACTTTCGTAAAGGCTAGTGGTTAAGCTAATTCCAGTATTAGTTTTAAACTTCATAAGCCACGGCTAATAGCCAAGATAATGCAAGAAAGATGATGGCAAAAACATACCTTATAAATATAGCCATAGAAGTATAAGGATAGTTAACGGCACCAAACCCAGAGAGGAGAGCCATCACAGTCACCCCAATGACTCCTATTCGCGACACACCTTGCTCTATCGAAAATATACCCTGTAAAATATAAAATTAATATTAAAATTAATATTGTTCCTGAAGGATACAATTAGAATTCATTATATTTGTTACTAAATAGCCAGGTCCACACAAAGTGAGGCACGTTGCGAGGCAATTTTCTCGTGCGGCAAACGTGTACATCACAGACCTTAATTTAGATAGAAGAAACAAATTCATATATTTGTATAGGGGCCGAGCGTGTCAAATTTTGTACTGAAGTTGATTCTTGCCTGTAGTTTTAAATATGTCTCAGGCTCTTGATTGTTCATAATTTTTGTGTTGTTGCAATTGAATATCACGTAACGAGGCATTTTTGAAATATTAGAGCATAAAAGAAAGATTAACGTAGTATTTAAAATAAGTTGGGTTAGCGTTTTCTTGTGACCTTTAAGAGCAAACAAAGGGGGGCTCGGGGGGCGAAGCCCCCCGCATGAAAGAAAGATCAACGTAGTATTTAAGATAAGTTGGGTAAGCGTTTTGGTTTGGTTTATGTTTTGGTTGACTTCAACTTACAAAAATTGACGCCCGAAAGCTGCAAGCTGCGAGTAAAGACGGACAACTCAGTGGATTTCACTGAGTTCATTTGACACGCTATGTAGATACGTTTGCTTGATCTATGGTATATATGACATCTGTGGTGTACATCCTGTCTCGACCAAGGCACTTCTATATTTGATGTTTGCCGCGCGAGGACATTGCCTCACGACGAGCCTCGCTTTGTGTTTTACTGTACTTCAGGCTTGTACAGTAACATATTCATGCTAAACATGATAGCAAATGTAGATGGCACATTACAACCCCATATTATGACATATTTTAAAATGTTATGTTGTAAAAACATAGCGGGGACAGACTGGATGGAAAAGGCACAAAAAGAAGTGATTGGAGGCAGCTGGAGGAGGTCTATACCCGAACAGGGGCCATGTCTTAACTTAACCACGTTTTTAGATTGAAATATTTACAGATTGTTAAAACTTATTTTAAGTCATGGAAATAAAGGCTATGTTATGTTATGTTATTATGACATGTTTACTTTGATTTAATTTTTTACATTCATCTTATGGTACTGTTTGGCGCCATCTACTTTCAGCTGACAAAGTCAAGTTCATATTCTTTCTTAAACTTTACTTTATACAGATTAATTTGAATTAAACTGGCTCAATGACAAGTACATAATATTATGCTATAATAGCATATTAAAAAGTAAAAGGAGCTCACCTGTTTTGGACTCAGTATAGGGAATGGATCACCAATTTTCCAGAAGAAATAGAGATAAATGAACCACACAAATACTGTTAGTGGCCTTATCATGTTCTGGGATACTGAAATATAAATTATTTTAATGGTATGGTATTGGACAAAGATATTCACAAATAAAAGGTGAAACCACAAAAGTAATGTGTGTCACAACTTCATACTACAACAACTACAGCAGCAAATGAAAGAATCCATGCATATATCTGGAAAGTAACGCTTAATTAGAGATAGATTATCACTTGAGCTTGCATTCAGAATAAGTGGAACATGCCATAAAATCGTGACTCATGTTACTCTTGCTGTGGATTGACCCAAGAAGATAAAATTGTGTCATGTAACATTGAGGTCAATACAGAATACTGTTATTTTATAAAATTGCCAAGAATAGCATCGAAGCTTGAGCAGTTTCATATGGTCTGCTACTCCATTTGAAAATACAGGCCTGACGGCCTGGGTTTATGTATGTGTATGTGTGACTGTGTTTTTATTTTCTATGGATATGAAAGAAAATGGTGTTTCAACATACATACTTTTTATAGAGTATTTCAAAATGTAAATGAAATATTAAAGTAAACATTCTGAATGATTACAAGTAACTTACCAAATCTGATATTGCTGATGCAGAAGTATGCAATGTAAAATGGCAGCAGAGCAATCACCATGAATAGTAAGGAGTACAGTCCTAGGTTCCAGTGAAAGTAGCGGGAACTGTAAATAAGAGATGAGGTGTGGATTCTTTTTTTTCTAAAATGAGGTTGGTCCAGTAAAGTATTTACCAGGTGGGAAGCTTTACCAACGAGCAAGGGCAGATCCAGCTTCGGTCCCTGGGGAGGGGGGGAGGGGGGGGGGGCATGTGGTCAAATCCCAGGCCCCAGAGGAGGGTCACATGGTCTATATGTATGGCCAACCTAAGCTGGATCCGCACTTGCCAACAAAACTTAACAAGTCAGTGGATTCAAATTTAAATATTCATCATACTCTACCAGCTAGAGCTTTAAAAACTTCTCTATTATCTTCTGGTTATTATTATATTACAAATACAAATAATTAATTATTTGTATTATTATATTATACATTATTACTTCAGGTTAGCAGAGTTCCTTGTATGATTTTTCCAAGACAATCTATGTTTTCAAATTATTAGCTTTAAGAACAAGTAAATATAATATAACATTGTGAAATATGAAAATGGTAAAGAATTAAAGATCTAATTGTCTAAAAATGTTTGAGAATGATTTGTTTACCTTGAGTCCAGGTACCCTATGATCTCGAATATGATCAGTTCAAACATGGTACAGCTCAATGCGAAGGTCACTGAAAATATTAGCTGCACCAGCGTGTGATGGACCTCATAGTCGCGAAACAGTTGTTTCACGAAGAATATCCAGCCGCCAACGAAAAACACTGTCTGAAGAAAAACGAAAACCTTAATAAAAAATTTAGTACATGATATGTCAAGAATTAAGTACACTACATGTTAACAAACTTCCGTAATTTCACGAATATTCATATATTGGATAGAAGGAAATAAGCGCAAAAACTGAAAATAATGCTGATTTTACTTATACATTGTCTTTTAGTTATACCTGGGATATCAGGATTATTAAAGTGTCTTCAAAGAAAGTCATCTTTCTGTTTAATATTAGCCACTCTATTAATAAATAGCTTTTAAGTTTTGTATGCTAATTCCTGCAATATTTATACAAATTGCATTGCAACCGCTACCCGCTTGCATTGAAACAAAGTGGAAGTCTTCTGTCAGAAATGTCAGACCTAAACTAATCTGACGTTGACGTAAAAAGTATTTTTTTCAGCAGGTTTTACATGGGCTTAAACAGCTTTCATACGTTCCATACTACGCACCTTTTTCTAAAACAACACTACCCCATGAATAAAATACCCCATAAATAAAAATGATTACGAAATTAGTCAGTATAAATAATATCAAGACGAAAAATTTATACAATTCGATGGCTCTAATAATTTAAACGTATTAGATTTAAACTAAAGAAGTAATAATTTATATAAAATATTTCGCAATTTTTTTTTTTTGCGTCAATAGAAACATAAATCTAAAAAAAAAACAGTAAAATATTGTCAAAATTTTGACATTAAATTTGAGTGGTCGATTAACTTGATTTTTTTTTTTTTTTTTTTTTTTTTTTTTTTTTTTTTTTTTTTTTTTGAATGGCAGCCTCGAGGGCCTTTGCCAAAGTCAGTTGAGGCGTTTTTAGTTATTCGGGTATTAACAGGAATATTTACTGATTTCTATTGTAGCTTGCCATTTGAAAGGCGATTTTGTCGTATATAATAAGTAAAATGTAAGCAGATTAAAATGCCACGATTTGCACCCATGAGGATTAGTGTTAGGGATTGTTTTATTTTAGTTTTACTGGTTATTTTTAACACAATACATATTACTGATATGGGTGAGCTCAATAAGTATTTGTTTACCTCTTATAATTTAACTTATGTTCTGCTTGTGATTAATTAATAATCTTATACATTTCAGCAAACAGTAATAACATGGAACGTTCAAGCAAAGAAAGTAAATTGAAGGATACCAATGATAAAGGAGTAAGCTTCAGTGAAAACGAGGAGTACTTAAAAAGTTGCTTAGGTAATACGTCAGACTGTTCGACACTCCAGTACCCTTGCATAGAGTGCCGCCGGAACAACGACTGCAGATATGGCAGCATGGATAATTACACATGTGAAGTCAAACCTAAAGTATCTTGTAATGTAAGTTTTAAAGAGTTTTTTTTTCTAGTCTTCATAGTTATAGTAAATGTGACCATAAGTATGGAACTACATCTATAGCTACAGTATTGGGTGTCAATAACTTACTAATGTGTGTAAATTACAAGAATTAATGTGTAGTGTAAGTTTTTGCTACTTACACTGCAAAGGGTGATAAAAATATTGTAAGCACTTAAAACTTTGTCAACGTAGACTGTAAATGATATAAACACAGCTAATGATTGTTACCTTTTAAATCAAATGGTTATAAAATTGTGTGTAACATACTACAATTGGTGTATTAAATTATAAGGTAAATTATATTTTTTTTTTATAAACTAGATATTTTCTTATTCTTTCATTATTATTATCTATGCCTATACTTGCAGGGTCCAAAACAATTTAACAGAACTGCAATGTGTCGCTATTGCTACCAAACTGACAAATGGGAGCACCGTTGCGAGCAGAAAGCTAACTGCAACTCTCTTGCCTCTCCTCTCAAGTTTTATGCGTAAGTATCTGCAAAACCTTGGAATTGTTTGAATATTGTTGTAAACAAAGCTTTATTCTCTAGTAAAGCATTGTGAATAATATCCAACAATTTTATTTTGTTCCAGAACCAATTGCACTGTTTCTGATGATGTCATATGCCTTGGAAAGAGAAGATTTTTAAAAAAGATTCGCTGTTCGTGGACTGGAGGCACTCGTTGGGGCACAGCCCTTATTCTAGCATTGACTCTCGGAGGATTTGGGGCTGATCGGTTCTACCTCGGACACTGGCAGGAGGGTATAGGCAAACTGTTCAGTTTTGGAGGCCTCGGAGTTTGGACTCTGGTTGATGCATTGCTCATTGGCATTCACCATTTGGGGCCAGCAGATGGCTCTGTATATATTTAGTCTTTTAAGTAAGAATATCTTTGTAAGAGTATCTGTGAAATTGTGTTTAGGGTGTCTGAAGAGATAATGTTATTTATTAAATAGCTAAGTCTGCTATCTTTATTTTTTTTTATTTACAAGTTTAGTTGAACTAGCATTTAATTTAGAAATCATTAAAATAATGTTGCTAGGATTGCCATAAACAAGGGGCATGCGCGGATCCAGGGGGGGGGGTCATGGGGGTCATGACCCCCCTGGAGCCTAGGTTGGCCATACAAATAGACCACGTGATCCCCCCCTGGGGCCTGGGCCTTTACCACGTGACCCCCCCCTGGGCACGAAGCTGGATCCGCGCTTGACAAGGGGACAGCCTCTTCATAGTGTGATACTATACAGCATGACCACAGATAATTTTAATTCTGTTGCGGTACTAATTCACGAAAAAAAAACCGGCCAAGAGCGTGTCGGGCCACGCTCAGTGTAGGGTTCCGTAGTTTTCCGTATTTTTCTCAAAAACTACTGAACCTATCAAGTTCAAAACAATTTTCCTAGAAAGTTTTTATAAAGCTCTACATTTGTGATTTTTTTCATATTTTTTAAACATATGGTTCAAAAGTTAGAGGGGGGGGACGCACTTTTTTTTCCTTTAGGAGCGATTATTTCCGAAAATATTAGTATTATCAAAAAACGATCTTAGTAAACCCTTATTCATTTTTAAATACCTATCCAACAATATATCACACGTTGGGGTTGGAATGAAAAAAAAAATCAGCCCCCACTTTACATGTAAGGGGGGTACCCTAATAAAACATTTTTTTCCATTTTTTATTTTTGCACTTTGTTGGCGTGATTGATATACATATTGGTACCAAATTTCAGCTTTCTAGTGCTAACGGTTTCTGAGATTATCCGCGGACGGACGGACGGACAGACAGACATGGCGAAACTATAAGGGTTCCTAGTTGACTACGGAACCCTAAAAATGACAGTTAAATAGTGTGGTCGTGTCAGGGAGTACCTACATAGCACGACCACGGCCCCTATGTCGAAACTCCGAAACCATAAGGGTACATTTCTTTTTAATGTAAGTACAAAAAAGTACATTTTTTTGTGATTTTGTACCGCAACAGAATTATTAAAATCATCCGTGGTTGTGCTGTATAGTATCACACACCCTTCATTACCTTTACTTAAATGATGTTAGTAGTTAAGAGATTATTTGAAGTGTAAATCTAATTAATAATTTGTCTTTTATTGAATAAGTAAAGAAAAGAAAATGACTTCACAACATCTCAACCGTTTTAAAGTTATTACTGTTATTAGGCATCAAAAACAAGAATGTGAAATTTAGATATTAAACCAATATGCATATTTCACAAGTTTTATTACAAAATAATTTTGATCAACAAAACAAATTCTTAATAATCAATAATCAGCATAACACTGGTATACTAAATCAACAAGCTCATTTTTCTTCAAGCCAGTTACGGCTGGTGTGTCTTTAGACTTCAAGAGCTCTCTTAACTCTTTCACTGTATAGTCTTTCACTTCATTATTGGTCAATCTATGTTTAAGTATTGCCTCTGGATCCATGCCTTCTAATCTAGCTTTCTTTGCTGCAGGTCCAGAGCCAGAAGGTCCATGTCTTTTTGTTGCCATAGGATCAAAGGGCCCAAAGATTTCTTCAAATAAATCAGCTTTAACATCTTCAAACACTTTTGGCTTGGACTTTGTTGTATCTTCAAATGGTTCAACATCATCCTCTTCTAGGGCAACAGCTTCAACAGCTCGCATCAAAGACTGTGTTTTTGGATTTTCAAACATACTGGGATGGTACTCACATTTTACTGTGTTCAATACATCTTTCATAAAAGACTTGTCAACACTGGACACCTTACGATCTTCATCCTCATTAATGATTGGTGCATTTCTTACATTTTCCATAAATGGAAGCTGAATGACATCAAAGCCCATTTCAACATCATTGCCCAAGGGATTGGAACTTGGGGACAGTGCTACAATCTTTGGCTTAGAATTGACTCTGGTGCATAGCACACAAATGGCCACCATGGACATCTCTGAGCATGCTTGATAAAGAGCTCTAAATGCTACAGTAGAGCCTTCTATAATACTTTCATTGGGGAACAGAAAGTGACAAGGCTTTAAATACCACTTCTCTTTGCAAAGCACATGTGATGGTTTGAACCCTAGTAGCTTCATCATAGGTGGGCCAAATGGATTCTTTAATGCCTTCATCTCATGGTCAGTGAATTCTACTCTCTCTCCCCCATATTCCTGATAATGCAGTAGTTCTGATTTCAACAATGGCATTTGAACAGTTCCATCATCATCTACATCCATGGCTTCACTGCTATCTGGTCTCTGAGTAACCTTTACAGTTTTAGTGACTCTTGTTAAAATAGTATTGTCTGTCCTTTGCAGAGCTGTAGTTTTTTGATATTGATGAGTTTTACTAAGGTTATAGACTCCTACTCCAATTGAGAGTCCATCACCAATAACAAAGCTGAGCTTGGCAACAGCAAGATGCCTGTCTGTTTGTTGATACATTAGTTTTTCAACATCTTTACACTCCCAAACAGATTTTGGAATAATAACACCCTTCCCTTTACTTGCTTCAAATAAGAAATTTTCATAGAACTTTTCTATTTTATATTCCAATTGGGAGATGTTCACAAACTTTACTTCAATATTAGAATCTACTAAGTCATTAACTCTTTTGATAGTCGGTTTCTGATCAGAAGCTATTGGAGGTTCGTCGAGCCTGGACAGAATTAAAACTGTGCGAGAAGATAGTAGTTTCTTACAGTTTGCAAACATTTTGCTGCAGTGCCACAAAACATCAGACATTTTAAACTCCTTTGCCTGCTTTAAAGTGTTTATTTCCAAACTTCGGAGTTTCTTGAAGTCTTCCAGCGAGGGAGTGTTCAATGGGCAAACATCAACGACGCTTTTTATTCCAAAAGCGGAGGAGTTTGAATCTTCTGTGCCATACAAACAAATACCTATATGGTTCGAGTTTGCTGATCTCAGAGTTTGCCGGATCAGCGAACAAGTCGCTGCATGTGCGGCTTTTGCCGTGCCGTATTTGGAAGGATCGTAGACATTGATGAGCACTATGCAGCCAGGAACACCTCTCCACGATGGTACATTATCCATTTCTTCATCAGAATCCATTGTTGGAGTTTATAATAAAGTTTAACAATGCAAAATCTTAAAATTATACTGTTGCGCCACAAACAAAAAATGACGTCATTCGCAAATATGAGATGACAATGACATTGACAGTTGAAACTGTCAACGAACATTAAGTGAATAAAATAGCGTGTTTTTCATAACCTTAAATAGCTTTACCATTTTTTTTCTTGTCTCAGTCTATCGAAAAAGGTCGCGATCCGGTACGCCAGTATGTTAGTTATGCTACGATAACCGCTTACTTTCGGGGGGATGTATGTTTGTTTTCACTGACATGGTAAACAATGTATGAATTGTGTTACAGCAGGAAGCAAAGTGGCACGTTTCTTCTCTGCTATGAGGGAGCAAAGTGACACTTTTCTATTTAAGGACATATATTTAAAAAAAAGTATTGAAACATACATACCTACAATTTTCCTAGATAATGTGAAAAACAGTACGTGTCACATAATAGCAAAATTATTTCCACTTTCGGCGTTTACACTAGAACCACACACTAAACTCAGAATTCAATAAACACCCTCGGCATTTTGCTCCCTTGTGACACAATTTACTATTTTACTTTACTACCTAATAAGGTTCGTGGATTGTCGTCGTTTTTTGAAGAATAGGACGCATAGTTAAGTCAGGGACATCGGACATCATGCATAGGCGAACTTTATAACAAGTTAATTTAACAGCTAAGTACTTTAAGAAGGTGGCGATATCACCTATTGTCACCGTAATGCTTACTATTTTTAAAGTAGGTAAATTAATCTCGTCCAGCCAATCGGTAATTGGTTAAAGTTAAATAGAACGTATAATTTGGCTTTAATCATAGATCGATCTAGTTATCAACTGCACGCGATTGCAACCAATTGCATGCCTTTTGTTTTCTGAATGCGAGAGAGCGAGTGATAGGTATTACAAGGTTGACGTGGAGTGTAATTAGTGTGTCAGGGAGGCACCGGGTGGCCACGGCCGGCGGGCGGCGGGCGTGCGCACTGGAGCCGGCGCGGCAGGGCTGCGCGATCCGTCATTCGTACGCGGGCCCACGCCGCGGTGCCATCTCGCATCCTCGGTTACAGCGGCCGGTCTAGCACGTGAAGCTCGCGCGTGGCGCTGCAGCGCGATCCTCGAGCCGGAGCCAGCACGCGTGCGCGAGCGAGCGCGTGCGCGCGGCGCAACTGCGCGCGACGACGGGCCGCGAGCATGCGAGGAGCACGGCGCTGCCGCGCGTAGCGAGCCAGGCCGTGCGCGCTATCGCCATGGGCTGCGCCTCATCCGCCGAGGAGCGCGCCGCCATCCAGCGCAGCAAGCTTATCGAGAAGAACCTCAAGGAGGATGGCATCCAGGCCGCGAAGGACATCAAGCTGCTGCTGCTGGGTTGGTTCTCTGTCCCTCTCTAGCTGTTCCTGCGCGCGCACGCAAATATTGACTGCGGTGCTCGCGCCGCCGGCACGATAGGATCTTCAAATTCACGATATGACAAATATCTACCTACTTGTTACTTCGTTTGAAACAATGTATTTACCCTATCTTCAGCTGGCTGATCCTTTAGTAGAATTCGATTAGAGGTGTCTGTGTACGTTTACCAACGTTTTCCTGGATGTCCTTTTCCTTTGATCGACATCAGAAACCTGAAACCTGAGCAATCTCTCTACTTGGAAATTTGGTGGACTATATTACCTTTAATAGGTACCTATGCCAAATAATAAAATTCTGAAGGATCCTATATATTATGGATATCCATAACGCAAGTTCATGGGTAATTTAATTTTATAACACTATTGATAGTAAACATACTCGATGACACCAACTGTTTTACATTCTACCTAACATATTAAACAATACATTGTAACATCCATCTATAATCTAGGTTTAGTAGTATACAGGAAGCTTAGGACATTAACCACATCAACAGGTTATTTATTGATCTAGAAGCTCAAATGTCAACCTCAGCCGTGGTGGTAACTGTGGTAAAGTAAGAGTTACATCAAGACCACCAAGTAATCTGATGCTTAGATTACTTTGTCATGAAATGAAACTGGCCGACACAGACGTAACGTACCTAAATAAGCAAAAAGCAAATAATACACTGGATTATCGCTAATTAAACCCAAACATCGCTAATTTATTCTAATTAGTATGTTTGGTACAGTACAGACAGACAGTCTTCCAAAGAAACATCGATTCATACAAGTAGGTACTCATAGACCTCATAGTTCATCAAAGTTTGTGAAAGTCAAATGAAATTCCTTTATATTGGTCAATTTGTCTCGCTTGCTAATCGCAATCGTCAATAAACATTAACTAACTGATTACTCGTACATATATGTAATTGGTTGGTATGTGTGATTGGTTTTTGCAATCATAATATCGAAATCAGATCATACATGATTAGCCTCGATATGTGTAGTGCACTTCTAGATTTTGATGCCTATAGGGTATAGACGGATGTGAAGATGCCAAGCTGTTGATACATACATACATACATACTATCACGCCTGTATCCCATGAAGGGGTAAGCAGAGCACATGAAACTTCTCAAGTTTCAGTGCCACTCTTGGCAAATAAGGGGCTGAAAAGAAAACGAAACTGTGACATTGCAGTGATAGGTTGCCAGCCTCTCGCCTACGCCACAATTTACCCCATATCCCACAGTCGCCTTCTACGACACCCACGGGAAGAAAGGGGGTGGTGAAATTCTTAACCCGTCACCACACGGCAAGCTGTTGATACTTATTTAAATTATTTTTGCAACGTTTTTTTTATGCGATAGAAGACAAATGAGCAGACAGGTCACCAGAGTCGACACACAGCTGAGCATAAGCAAAATATGTCTCTTCGTGTACCTACACACGGTACTTGATCCGATTCCGATCCTAGGCTAGCTAGTCTCATCCAGTGACCCGCGATTTTACGAATGTCATCCACCCAACTAGGCTTGGACGCCAGGGCGATTCTGTCATCCGAAAACGGTCACCAATCAGTCAACATTTTGTCATACTCCACGCTTAAAGGGTCCTTACTCCTTACACTTCATAAGCAATCTTTTTATAACAATTTCTGTTGGATCTTATTGAACTTTGAAACATAAAAGAATGGTCTCATGGACCCTTGTTTAGGTCCATCTGCGATCACTGTGCCTGGAAATGTAATACATATGTCCCGCCCAATACCACTTAAGATTGGTAATGTCGTCACTCGTCTCCAGAACCCTGTACCCATTCCATCATCCTCTTTGCATTATCCCGCGCGGCATTCGTCATGGCTTATGGGTGCCTGGGGTCCGCTTTGTTAAATAGTCGCAAGATCCTGCATGCCCTTCCAATTCCGAACAGTAACTAGGCTTTATAAGGGTTAGTACCTGTGGTTAGTACAATGTCCTCACGATGTTGTCCTTCACTGAAAAACGACTGGCAAATATAAAAATGATAATTCGCACATATTTAAGTTTCGAAATACTCATTGGATTGAAAGTCCAATACAGTACCGCTAGACCACCAGCGCGACCGGAGCCACTAACCTGCCATCGCAAGCCCATTCCATACTTATTGTCAGCAATTAAAATTTTTCACATATTAACACTAACCGACACGCACTGCACGAGTATCTATCCAATACCAGGCCCATAACATGCCTGCAGTTATTCAATTCATTATGTGTATGGCGAGGGCATTATTGAATCCTGAGCGTAGTGAGAGATCTAGTGTTCACGCCCAAGGAGGAAATCAAATCAAAAAACCGGCCAAGAGCGTGTCGGGCCACGCTCAGTGTAGGGTTCCGTAGTTTTCCGTATTTTTCTCAAAAACTACTGAATCTATCAACTTCAAAACAATTTTCCTAGAAAGTCTTTATAAAGTTCTACTTTTGTGATTATTTTCATATTTTTTAAACATATGGTTCAAATTTTAGAGGGGGGGGGACACACTTTTTTTTTCCTTTAGGAGCGATTATTTCCGAAAATATTAATATTATCAAAAAACGATTTCAGTAAACCCTTATTCATTTTTAGGGTTCCGTACCTCAAAGAGGAAAAACGGAACCCTTATAGGATCACTCGCGTGTCTGTCTGTCCCTCTGTCACAGCCGATTTCTCCGAAACTACTGGACCGATTTACTTGAAATTTGGCACACGTATGTAAACCTGTGGCCCAAAGACGGACATGTAATTTAATTAAATGAAATTTAATCACAGGGGTCACTTTTGGGGGTAAAATTGAAAATTAAAAATCAAAGTTATTAAAACTATATTGTGTTACATATCAAATGAAAGAGCATTTTATCAGCATCTGAAATATATTTTTTTTATATTTTTTGTTTTGGTAATTTAGAAGTAATTTAAGAATATAAGCAAAAAATGACCATTCCCCCCTTATCTCCGAAACTACTTAGCGTAAAATTTTCAAAAAAATACACGAGATAGCCCTCTCCATGTAGATTACAGGAAAACCTATTAGAAATCTACAGTCAAGCGTAAGTCGGACTTAAGAGAAAAAACTCAGATTACGAATTTCACTCACTGCCGCTGCAAGTAGTTACTAAACGTCTTAAAATTGTGTAATCGAGTTGGACAGGTATAAAGAAATTCATTTCTGTCTTTTTCTTTTTAGAACTTGTTCAATTTTTTTTTCATTTGTACAAAATGACTTAAGTTCCTACTAAAAAGGAGGCGCTTAAGACCGTTTATAAATTGACTGAGCAAAATTTTATTCAAATCGGTCCAAAAAAAGGTGTCTGTTGACGAAAACATAGAATTTGTGCCACCGAAAGCCCAAATCTGAAGTCCATTTTGCTCTATCTCTTATCGTTTCCGAGATTACGTAAAGTCTTGAAAGTTCGAAACGTTAACTTTGCCATCATAGTCGTTCAGGCGCTCATGAGTTCTTTGTATGGAAAAGTCGAAAACCGACTCGCACTTGACCAATGTTCATAGAACGTTGTGGTTTTTTTTTATTAGCAAAAATGACTTAAGCGCCTTCAGAAGTGTAGGTGCTTAAGACCGTTTGTAAGTTAAAGTTAGCTGTGATGGCTCAACGAAGAAAGAAGATTTCAGTATCCTACTTATCAGGGCGAGCGGTAGCGAAGCTCTCCTATAGTCGACAAAGTTCCGAACCTTGTGGTACATTTTTTGAAAAAACTATCACGCCTATGAAGTTGTGCTTAAACATAGTAATTTATATTCATATCTAGATTTCATATCTGTAAAAAAATAGTTTTGTGTTCAATATTGTACTACTAACGCCATCTGTTAGGATTCTAAGGAGTAAGAAAACATCGTTTACTATTTTGTGTAACTAACGCCATCTGTTAGAAAACTAAAGAGGTAACGTTGTATTTTTGACGTCTGTCAACTATGACGATCAATCGAAACTTGGCACTGGAAATGGCGCGTAATTCAATTTTTCTATGGGAATCAAAACTTAGCCCCTACATTTTTAATATTATGTTATGGCTCGTCAAAGTTTAGGAAGCCAGCCAGATGCCAAGGGAAGAAAGGGAGGGAGAGAGAGGTTATCAACACGGTGTTTTCAGTCAAAAGAAAAAGTAAATTTTATTTATTTATTTATTGTTGAGAAACCCAATGTACATAGGATATGTTTAGGAAACTCAACGATAGAGTTGTTCGCTGTCGTTCGCTAGATGTCACTGTTACCCCCGCAAACTGGGCAATGACTTGTTTTCGTAAAATGTATAAGTATTTTTTGATGTCCACATTTTTCGTTAGATGTCGCTGTACCACCTGCAAACTAGCGAACGGCATTCTATGGTTCAATAACATATATTTAAATTGTATTAATTTCATCTTTTTTAGGGTTCTGTAGTCAACTAGGAACCCTTATAGTTTCGCCATGTCTGTCTGTCTGTCTGTCTGTCTGTCCGTCCGTCCGTCCGTCCGCGGATAATCTCAGTAACCGTTAGCACTAGAATGCTGAAATTTGGTACCAATATGTATATCAATCACGCCAAGAAAGTGCAAAAATAAAAAATGAAAAAAATGTTTTATTAGGGTACCCCCCCTACATGTAAAGTGGGGGCTGATGTTTTTTAGGGTTCCGTAGTCAACTAGGAACCCTTATAGTTTCGCCATGTCTGTCTGCCCGTCCGTCCGTCCGTCCGTCCGTCCGTCCGTCCGTCCGTCCGTCCGTCCGTCCGTCCGCGGATAATCTCAGTAACCGTTAGCACTAGAAAGCTGAAATTTGGTACCAATATGTATATCAATCACGCCAACAAAGTGCAAAAATAAAAAATTGAAAAAAATGTTTTATTAGGGTACCCCCCCTACATGTAAAGTGGGGGCTGATATTTTTTTTCATTCCAACCCCAACGTGTGATATGTTGTTGGATAGGTATTTAAAAATGAATAAGGGTTTACTAAGATTGTTTTTTGATAGTATTAATATTTTCGGAAATAATCGCTCCTAAAAGAAAAAAAGTGCGTCCCCCCCCTCTAACTTTTGAACCATATGTTTAAAAAATATGAAAAAAATCACAAAAGTAGAACTTTATAAAGACTTTCTAGGAAAATTGTTTTGAACTTGATAGGTTCAGTAGTTTTTGAGAAAAATACGGAAAACTACGGAACCCTACACTGAGCGTGGCCCGACACGCTCTTGGCCGGTTTTTAAATACCTATCTGTATCGACTGTATCGTTAGGTATTAAAATGAATGTAAATTAAAAATACCCTCAAAACTCTCAAAAGGCTCAATAAGCCAGTTATACGAACACGACCAAAAAATAAGGTTAAAGCTTGGTTGAAGATAGGTCGCTTAGTGATAGGTCCGCTTGGTTTTGTATGTATCTGACTGGTTAACCGACAAATGTTGTCGAGTCCTAGCTACCCGAAAATTTAAAAAATATTTGTTTACATTTATATGTATAAATACCATAAATTACAGACCATATAACAGATACATGTCACTTTGATTCCTCGTAGCAGGGAGGAAAGTGCCACTTTGCTCCCTCCTAACTAGGAAAGAGAAGCTCCTTTCCGAACGACATCGACACCGTGCTGTGCCTGCGAATTTTTGCTACTTACATAAGTTTGTACGATGAATTAAACAACTATTTATTTTATTAATACTTACATAAAATTACAATTGTTAATAATATTTACAATAATTATTGTAATTAACAAATTAGACGCATCCACAAGCGCATTGCTTTTGCTTATTGGTCGTGCTGTTTCATTTCCAGTCGAATTTACTTTCACGCATGTGTGAGCGAGCCCAAACGAAGAGTACCGAACGCACCCGAACGTCAGTCGAGCGGGGCGCGGTCGCCGTCACGGAGCGGAGCTAGCTTGTCATCCGGCCGCCATTATCTCATATTTTAAACGGATTCGTATTCAATTAAAGTTCGGGCTGCCGTTACGCGTTTTTAGTGTCGGTACTATAGTACATCGAAGACAATCTCTGTGGTGTTCAGTTCGTTCGTGCTAAGTGTGTACGACTAGGATTGGGAGTGATAAGTGTTAAGTTAGGTTACTGTGTGTTGAGTATCGAAGAGTAGAGAACCGCAATTATCGTCGCGTAGGGTGTCTCCGGTGGGGCCGGAGCGGCAGGCGGCGTGCGGAGCGCATGCAGAGGGAGCGGTGAGAGCGCGCCCGGCTCGGGGCGGCCGGCGGCCAGGCGCCAAGGCACAAGAACAGCTGCCGACATGGGATGCGCCCAGTCGGCCGAGGAGCGAGCGGCGGCCGCTCGCAGCCGACAAATCGAGAGGAATTTGAAAGAGGATGGCATCCAGGCTTCCAAGGATATCAAGCTGCTTTTGTTAGGTACATAAAGCTTCTTTTAATTTGAAGGCACATGGCCGCACCCATGAACTTGCGACGGCCGCGACGCCGAGTTATGATTTACGTATCGGTGGCTGCTTCGTTATGTAAATGAAATCTCGGAAAGTTCGCAACCTCGGGCCGTGATAGAGGCAGTAATGCTATTTTGATAATGAGTATGGTGCTACAGTTTGCTGGCTTTCTCCCCACACTCATCAATATGCTGGTATGCACGTATTGGTTCCGTATACAATCGAAAGTAGCTACGGATCTGGCATTTACGAAAGGTACAAATAATTCGTTCCTGATCCAATGCTTCTTGAAATGCAGTCTTAAAAATAATATTATTCTAGAAAATAACTAAATCCTGTAGTCTAGAGAAATAAGCTTGTACAAATCATTATCAGATTCCAGTAGGTTAGATAATCAAATATGAACAATTTGCTTAAAAACAAATGCACCACAATTTTACAGTAAAAAACAAAATTACCTACAGGTTACTTATCTGCTCTTCTGTCTCATAATGGATAATCCAAATGCAAAATTCGTTAATCCATGACCTCTCTTTTAAGTTTGAATTCCAGATCATCTGTCAATCTATATGAAATCAATCTATATTAAATCAAGTCAAGCAGTGTCAAGTAGTGTGAATCCTAAATCATTTTAGGGCAAGAACATAGCCAATTGTCAGTATTTTATTTTATATAATTGCGATACCTTGAGAAGTTGGCATTGGTATTCCCCTAAAACTTATAACACTATGTTACTAAAACTGATTAAAGCATCATTTGTTATTGCATGTATACATTTGTGTTAGTTTTTTACTTTAATCATTACTCAAGTGTTATTAATCCCATAATATTTTTATTTATTAACAAACAGTAAGGACAGAGGGCATAGGTTAGGTGACTCATAATTTAAGGTATAATTCTTAATCCATGACTCAACTGAAGTTATTGCTTGTTAGTATTGGCCTAATTTCTCAAATTACTGGACGCCAGAGCTTACTGATTCATACACGATATGAGCTTCTGTAACAGAAAATAAAAAAAAGTATTTTTAATTACACGTGTTTCTGTCGGTGATTGTCTAGCTGTACCTATCTAATCTCACTCTTCTAATGTATCTTTAATTGGCATACATAAGTTTACAGTTTTTGGAATTTAAATTTTACATCAATAATCTCATTTCTAAACTAAATGATCCAATCAACCACAGACTAGTAGCTTACTATTTGAAGGACTATATTTTGATTTTGCTAAGGGATAAGTGGCGTACACAAAGGGAGGCCTATGCTCAGCAGTGGGCGATTAATGGCTGAAATGATGATGATGATGATGATTTTGATTTTGCTACTGTGGGACCAAAACTTGCCATTTGCAATTTGGAAAATGTCATAAATAAGTACTTAATATGAATGAAGCAAGGAACCTTCTTATACGCCTCTGGGTTGCTAAAGTTTAGTTAAATTTTTGCCTTACATTATTATTTCGCTATGCAAAGTTATAAATTCAATTTAGTGAAAAAAGTTTCATAACTTTGTAGTGTAATTTGTAAAAAGGTAAGAGAGGTTAACTATTTGAAAGGACATTTTAGGTCTTCACATTTATACAAAGGTACTTTGTATGAATGATTAAATTAAAATAAAAAGAACAACCAACTTGTATGACATTACACACATAACACACTCTTAACACATATTCTATGGCAATTAGTTAACATTGCAAATATCTATGTCTAATAGATCCAATGCTGTATGAAGATGTAATGATAAAATTGGCTCTCTGCATTTGCCGTCTACATACAGATAGTTCCTATTTATCTTTCATTAGTATTAAGTGGTAAACCCGCATACTTAAATAACTTACAATAATCTTGTTTTGCAATTTGCTACCACTATTGCCAAGAATTTAACACACACTAGCTCTGGTTCTAAATAACTGACCCAAAGTACCTATGGTTAATTGCTAGTCACAGCGAAGGTGTTAATAAAGTTCAATGGCACGTCAAATCATTTTCTATCCAGTATATAGGTATTTTATAAACATGGTGTCACATTCAGAACAGAATAACATATCATCACTACTTTTAAAAAACTTGTATCTTCGTCTGTCAATGAAAAGAAAATTTTAGTAAGTATGTATGGAATATAACACTTTAAGTTCTCGCGCTTTGTACACATATTTAAAGTCACACACAGGTCGAACGCGATTAATTAACATTATTTTTACCTTTTTTCCCAACGTTTCGGCCAGGTTGCACTGGCCGTGGTCGCGGAAGACTAATGGTAAAAATAATGTTAATTAATCGCGTTCGACCTGTGTGTGACTTTAAATATATGTATGGAATGCATATAGAATTGCTGCGTTTTAACTTTGAGGAACAGCGTGAGATACAAGATTTTTTAAAAGTTGTGACGATATTCAACTATACACATTTTTGATGTCTGGACTTGTCTGGCCTAGCGGGTAGTGACCCAGCCTGCTAAGCTAAGCCACAGTTCAGGGCTAGAATCCTAGTAAGAACATTTATTTGTGTGATGTGCACAGGTATTTGTTCCTGAGTCATGGATGGCTTCCATGTATATATAAGTATTTTTATATTAAATCATAAATTAAATATAACAAGATCATACCATCCCATACAATAAAATGCGACCGCCTACGAACGCGCTTACACTCCACCACACATAGATGGCGCCAGAAGAAAATGCCTTGTTGCCACCGATTATTTGTAGATTGGCATTGTGTCAATTCCGAGCCGTAAATCTATGTCAAAAGTGACACTTAACGCCTTCTACAAGTATAATCGAAAGCTACAAGACATTTTTTTTGTGGCGCCATCTATGTGCGGTGGAGTGTAAGCGCGGTCTTAGGCGGTCGCATTTTAATGTATGGGATGGTATGATCTTGTTATATTTAATTTATGATTAAATATACATATTGTCTGAGCACCCACAACACAAGCTTACCATGTTGCTCACTCAATCCGTGTAAGAATGTCCTGTAATATTTATCCATACTAATATTATAAATGGGAAAGTGTGTGTGTCTGTTTGTTTGTCCGCCTTTCACGTCAAAACGGAGCGACGAATTGACGTGATTTTTTAAGTGGAGATATTTGAAGGGATGGAGACTGACATAGGCTACTTTTTGTCTTTTTCTAACGCGAGAGAAGCCGCAGGCAAAAGCTAGTTTATTATATTTTACACATTATCTGAAGTAGTATAAACTAATTCTGTATCCTTCCACATAGATCATTATCATACCAGACATCAAAAGAACATGTCTGCAAATGTCATCTGATGACATCTGATCAGAATTTATGCAATGAACAATACCATTTTTCTCATTCTTATGTCTTCATAATCTTCCTTGAATGTTTTATGTAATTTTACAATGGCTATGAGCTATGAGTTCCTATAGTATTAATGAAGTTGATTTAATGATGATTATTATCAGCTGTTACAGGTTTGACTGTAATGTTGGTAAATAACTAAGTACTTCTATTCTTAATTACATAGTAGTGAATGATATCCCAATCCCAGCAGCAGATGAAGCATAAGGGCCCTTCAAGTAGACCCTTTTGTGATAGAAAGTCACATAGCTTAACATTTTAGAACACTTTATTAAGTTTATTCATAGACTTGCATATAGGATTTAGATTCAAGTGATTTTTATTATTCTACTATCAATCAATTATTTTTCCATCCTTACATTTGTGGTGTGACTTACGTAATATTTGCTTGATTAACATTTTATCTGTAATTACTTAATTAGGGCAAAACTCAAAAGGCAAATTGATAAATTTGATTTTATTACATTGACCAATAAAAACTAGTTATCTTATACTATTAAACGAGCAATTCTTGTATATTTATTTATTTATTTATTTATTTATTTATTTATTTATTTATATATACCGACGATCTCGGAAACCGCTCTAACGATTTCGCTGAAATTTGTTTTGTGGGGGTTTTCGGGGTGAAAAATCGATCTAGCGTAGCCTTAGATCCCGGAAAACGCGAATTTTCGAGTTTTCATGAGTTTTTCTTTCGCATTTGTAAACGTAAAATATGGTCCTTAATTTCGCCGCGCGCGCATCGATTCCGCGTAGCTCAGTCGCACGAGGTCGGTCTAATGTACGCAGATAGATCGTAGGTGTCAGGGTTTCGAATCCCGGCCAGAAATTAAGTTTTTGTTTTTTGTCTTTTTTTTTGTTTTTGTATTTATAAGAGTTTTTTTTTTATCTAAAGACGTGATATATTAAAATAGAACCGAGCGAAGCTCGGTCGCCCAGATATTCTTTAGTTAATTTAAAATGTGAGGAATTACCTGCAATATTGATTATTTAACTTTTTTGTATCATTATTCAGTAAAAAATGACTACTTTCATTCTTGAAATAAAATCAAGTCAGATTGACTTTATTTGTATGTATGTATGATGTCTTGATTTTTACAGCGACCACTTTCCATCAGGCGGACCATATACCTGTTTGCCACCAACATGGTATTAAAAAAAAGTCTGTCCCTTAATCAGCCTATTAAAACTCTTTAGGCTGTTAGGTAGTTATAGAAACAACTTCTAGAGCTCTACGTGTAATTTACGAGACCAAGATCTTTGTTAGTATAGAATTTACCATTTACGCTTTTTGTATGCCATATTCAGACCATATTCGGTATACTAGTCCTATTACGCGGTGCCGTACGCGACACATGTCGGGGTCTCGTTTCAATTGCTTCACGAACTCAGGCGAGTTATAAAGTGGTCAACGTAACCTATGGACGCCTGCAACTCAAGGGGTGTCACATGCGCGTTGCCGACCCATTAGAAATTTGTACCCTCCTTTTTTGAAGAACCCTTTTTTGTATGTGAATAAAATTAAACCAATACACGATCATGAGATTTTTTGCTGGCAGTTAATTGAAGTGTCACGTCACGTCATATTGTCGTGCGGTCCTATGCTTGTTCATAACTTTCCTAAGTGATACTACACGCTTCTTCACGCAACCACTGTTGTCAAATCTCTGATTACACTTGTTGGTACGAAGTTTGAGGTCAAGTAACACTTGTGTTGAGCTGAGCACAAAGTTTGACACATTTTTGAAGTTAATAGATAGATAGCCACATTTGGTCATGGAGGTGTCGAATCAATAACGCCTCATTCAATGTAAAGACTGCAAATTGCCATGTGTCATTGATTCACACTATTCAAATACGGTACCAGAGGTGAATTGAAAATGTTAGCCTTTGCCTATTAAAGGTTACCTATTTAGTTTTTCCTTAACACGAAGAGGTCAGTCAGTTAGCCGGTATTTTTTTTTCACTCTGCATTTCAGTTTCACTCAATTTTATTAATAACTTGGTGACCAAAAAGGCTATTGGTAAACCCACCTGAACAACGTTCAGGTTGCCGTAATAGCACTAATAGCTCCTAAAAAATATACTTCACAAGGGCCCCAAAGCATACACAGAGACACGAAAGTAGTAAAAATAAGGGGTCAATCGGTAAGGCTGAAAATACGCTGAAAACTAGATTTACAATGTAAACTACATAACTGACTGGTTTGACATAGCCTTTAACCTGTTGGGTGCTCCATGTTTGGAGCGGTTGCACTGTAGCTAGCTAGTGGCTACATATTTTATCAGCGATGTCGGGTGTTGCGAGCACGCGACTCAGCGATATTATCGTTGATAGCACGATACCGGGCTGTTGTTGTTGCCATCGCTAACGGAGCGCATCGCTTCGGACCATATTAAACAATCAAATCTTATTATTATTTTTGTCTTTGCTATTTATGAAACTGCAACATCGACTAAGGCCATTTCGGATGTACACGTACGTTCGGTATGGCCTTGGCCTTTCCATTGTATGTATGATTGACTAATGAGTGCAGGTGTTTTGCTGTAATGTAATTGTAAAATTGTGTCAGTATCATTAGACTTATGAAATGGGGCTCAGTGTAATGAACTCTAATCTTGTTGTTAGTAAATAAATGCAAAATAAAATGGCACTCAGCAAGTACCGTCATTCTATTAGGTACTATAAGGAAGTTTTCGCAAACTAATATAAATAGGTTGGTCATTTGGCTACTCACAATAACCTCATATCGTAACTGCATGTGCTGAATATTCATAGCTTTTACGAAACATTTTATCTGGACATACAGATTGCATTAAGCGATTCGCGCTAGCGATAATGTTAATGCCTATAGCAACGACAGTTGGTTATCCAAGTTGCAGCAAGTTGCCGAAGCCCCGTCGCATGGCGCCGTGAGAACTGCCCGTAGATAATGGAAACCAAGGAAACTTTCCAGATTCGTCAAACAGATACGACCAGCATGTCATTGTCAAAACTAACTTGCCGACTTTGTTGGTTTGGTGTGATGGATACTCTACTTAATTGCGTGAATGAATATGTAAACGGTTACAATTGCTTATGTTACGTAAAAATAGAATTACGTTTTTTAAGTTAAGAACCAATATGTGTTGTATGTCTAGGAATGCAGACATATAGACGTAGAAAATAGGAAGTAATAGTGTGTGAACATGCAATATCCACCGAATTTTATTGAAAAAGTTTACAGCAAGCAATTTAGACTTGTAAATAAAAATAAAGATATTTCATTTGGGTTTTACACGCTGATACGAGGTGTCACTGAAATCTTTACGATTGTTCTATCATTGAAATCGTAAAAACCTTTATTTATTAATGCAGTAATCCTTTTATTTTGGCAGTAATTCTAGATATATTTCTAGACTAGACACGTATGTGTAGTAACTGTGGGACTGGGCAAAATAAATCAATACTGTGATGTACATATCGAAATCGGTCAATCCCCATATTTTTTTAAAAACATATAGTTGTAATATGTAACAGTGCACAGTGTTACCTTTATTTCATAGATACTTTGACTTTGAGTACATATCATTTTGCACGTTATTATGATAAATATCAAAGTCAACATCGCAAGCATTATACCAAATGTGCCTGTTACCATACCATCAACTGACCTTTAAACATTTTAACTATTTATTCACTGTATATTTTTCATAATCAGTATGTTACTAGGTATATGCTTGCAAACGTGTTAAATTGCGAATATGAGTATTCAATCTGTCTGTGTCAAGCAATATATGTACATACCTAAATCGGTAACCATTCAGAACAAAACGATAGTGCATTCACTAGCAGTTAGCACGAATATGAAATCACGAGACAAGGCGTAGGTGATATGTGTGTCTCCAGGGTCAAAGATCGGCCGCTGCCGCCGAGCCAATTGATGGCAACTAGGGTCACGATGCCTGAACCTGTATCTTTCATGTCACTATATCTAACGCAACATCGCAAGCGAACCAGTGCAAACGTGATCTCTGATACACGTGGTTTCTAACGGTAGTATAGGTCAAGTTACATTAGGGAATAGACAAGATGTTTTGTGAATAACTTAGCATTCGTCGAGGCTCGTTTTGCGACACCCACGGCAGTCACGGCAATTATGATTTGCTCTTAATAGACCACTTAACATTGAATCAAAGGTAAACGCTTGCGGTTCAATCTAGCTGATTCGAGCAATCACTTGAGGTACTAATTTGTTTCAAGTTCTTCTCACGCTAGCGCTACTATGTCCTAAGCTAAGCCTTGCTACTATAATGGTAATTACTTGGTTAGAATAACAGACTTGCCAATATTTGTAAGCAGCAAACATAAAAAAAATACATGTTTGATTATCATAATAACACAATAAGGGGAGGTTTTAATGAGCTTGCCAAAACAATGCCGTTGTCTATTTTAAATTATTTCATTCCGCGCTAATTATCATAGGAGCGTGTATTGTAAGTACTATGTAGTGACAACATACTATGCGTAACAGTTAAAAGATTGGCGCCATTTACGTCTATTGGGCAGCGTCCACACTCATGAGACGCATGTCTTGCGGCGCGGAACGGACGTCTCCGCTACGCCGCCTGAATGTAATTCAAAAAACGTCTCCTCAGTACATTTTGTATAGGAAGGACGTAAGACGCGCCTCCAGGCGTCGCGGCGTCTCATGAGTGTGGACCACTGTGGACGCTGCCTTAGAACTTACCTCCGTGAAGTTGACCGCCCCATATCGAGTGCCCGCAAATTACATATCTATATCGTTAGTTCATCGTTAGTTCACGTTAGTTCAGTATGTGAAATCGTTAGGATCCGATAACAACATCACTTTTTTTAAAAAACAAAATGGAGGGGGCCAACTTCACGCTACCGCCCCAAAACTGATTTTACGGTTTTTGTCAATTGGAATCGAAAGATAATCGTTAATAGACGTTAGTTCAGTATATAAAATCGTTAGGATCCGATTAGAAGTATTTTTTTTTTTAAATGAAGTGGGGCGGCCAACTTCACGCTACCGCCCCAAATTCGATTTTACGATTTCTGTCAATTGAATTCGAAAGATAATCGTTAGTAGACGTTAGTTCAGTATATAAAATCGTTAGGATCCGATTAGAAGTATTTTTTTTTTTAAATGAAGTGGGGCGGCCAACTTCACGCTACCGCCCCAAACTCGATTTTACGATGTCTGTCAATTGAATTCGAAAGATAATCGTTAGTAGACGTTAGTTCAGTATATAAAATCGTTAGGATCCGATTAGAACTTTTTTTTTTTTTTTTTAATGAAGTGGGGCGGCCAACTTCAGGCTACACCGCTCCAAACTCGATTTTACTATTTCTTTTTTTATTTCCAATTAGAATCGAAAGATGATCGTTACTTGACGTTAGTTCAGTATATAAAATCGTTAGGATCCTAAGTGCAACACCACTACGCATTATTCATTTTAATGGGGGAACCCAAAACATAGGTTGCAGCAGTAAACTGTTTTTATGGCTTCTATCGTGCAAAATCGATATGGATTCGTTAGTTCATCGTTAGTTCACGACGTTTAGTATGTGAAATCATTACGATCCAATAAAAACATAAATTTTTCACTCATAGAAGATTCGCCATAAAAAAATAAAACTTAAAAATTTTAAAAACTCAACTTATGGTCCTATATCGAAGGTCGAAAAAAATACTTGGGATCGGATTCTTACGATGCCACTGTGTGAATACGTTCAAAAGACGTTGCTCAATCAAGATACACAGGTCACTTGCGGGCACTCGTAGAAGATTCGCCATAAAAACTTGAAAATTTTGAAAACTCAAGTTATGGTCCTATGTCGAAGGCCGAAAAAATACTTGGGATCGGATCCTTACGATGCCACTTTGTGAATACGTTCAAAAGACATTGCTCAATCATAATACATAGGTCATTGGCGGGCACTCGTAGAAGATTCACCATAAAAAAATAAAACTTAAAAAATTTAAGAACTCAACTTATGGTCCTATGTCGAAGGCCGAAAAAAATACTTGGGATCGGATCCTTACGATGCCACTTTGTGAATACCTTCAGAAGACGTTGCTCAATCAAGATACTCAGGTCATTTGCGGGCACTCGTAGTAGATTCGCCATAAAAAAATACAACTTGAAAATTTTAAAAACTCAACTTATGGTCCTATGTCGAAGGCCGAAAAAAATACTTGGGATCGGATCCTTACGATCCCACTTCGTGACTACCTTCAAAAGATGTTGCTGAATCAAGATACATAGGTCATTTGCGGGCACTCGCAGATGATTCACCATAAAATAATGAAACTTGAAATTTTAAAAACTCAACTTATGGTCCTATGTCGAAGGCCGAAAAAAATACTTGGGATCGGATCCTTACGATGCCATTTTGTGAATACCTTCAGAAGACGTTGCTGAATCAAGATACATAGGTCATTTGCGGGCACTCGCAGAAGATTCACCATAAAATAATAAAACTTGAAATTTTTAAAAACTCAACTTATGGTCCTATGTCGAAAGCCGAAAAAAATACTTGGGATCGGATCCTTACGATCCCACTTTGTGAATACCTTCAGAAGACGTTGCTGAATCAAGATACTCAGGTCATTTGCGGGCACTCGTAGTAGATTCGCCATAAAAAAATACAACTTGAAAATTTTAAAAACTCAACTTATGGTCCTATGTCGAAGGCCGAAAAAAATACTTGGGATCGGATCCTTACGATGCCACTTTGTGAATACCTTCAGAAGACGTTGCTCAATCACGATACATAGGTCATTTGCGGGCACTCGTAGTAGATTCGCCATAAAAAAAAAACTTGAAAATTTTTACATTAAATTAGAACTTCATTCAACTCACGTAGTCGTATTTAAAAAAGGCGTTTATTAAATAAGCTCAGGATAAACCGTTAAAACATGAAGAACTTCTTTAAAATTGTTTACATGTCCATCTTTAAATGGCTACTTATATCTGTTATTTGAAAATTTATCGTGTTCTCAATCCCCGGCCTCGGGTCGCGGATCTCAGATCTTGCGCGTTATTTATTTATTCTGCCGCTATTTTTAACCGACATGCATATTGTGAACTGTAACAGTTTACATTTGTACGGTAATTAACTGCGTTTATATCATTGCGTGTTTTATTGCAGCGGGCGGTCGATCATCTCGACTCGACAGATTCGGAGAAGTCGGAATTCGGATCTCATATGTAATTTTTGTACCCAAAAAACGTTCTTGCTGCTGTACATTGTGAAATGGAGAGACAAATTTTGTTTTTCTGAGCTTGTGTGTTTCAGCAAATTACACACACTCTCAGCTAGGACCTCACTCAAATTGGTATAGATAGGTATCGAGTCATTTTCAGTATGCAATGCAGCCATCCATGCCATCTCCTCAGACAGACAGACAGCAAAAATTTTATAATGTGAATCATAATGTTGTTGTATTTAGCATCGATACACAAAAAACTGCTTACCAAATATGTAAATCCTTTGCCCATTTCTGGTATAACTACTAAATATCTGGGCAACCGAGCTTCGCTCGGTTCTGTTTCGTATCCTTGACATGTGTCGCCATCTAGTTCAAAAATGAATAGTACCTACATCGAGCGAAAGAATTCTCAGCCTTAACAACACAACTACTCCACACGAGATGGCGCGCATTTCGCCACAAAAACTCAAATAGTGTATTTTTCTATTCGTTTTAGCCTTGACCTGTGTCGCCATCTAGTGTTTGCAATAAATAGTACTTACATCGACCGAAAGAATTCTGTCTTAACAGTACAACTACTGCACACGAGATGGCGCGCGAAGAAAAACGCATGAAAACTCGAAAATTCGCGTTTTCCGGGACCTAAGGATAAGTTAGACCGATTTTTCACCCCCAAAAACCCCCACATAACAAATTTCTGCGAAATCGTTAGAGCGGTTTCCGAGATCGTCAGTGTAAATAAATATATATATAAATAAATAAATAAATAAATATACAAGAATTGCTCGTTTAAAAGTATAAGATTGATCAGCGTCGGCTAATGCACAAGTGGGCGTTGGAATAGATAACGATAGAGATTGTGCCACAATGACGCGTAGATTTGACAAATGTAACCTTTAATAGTATGACATTACGAGCCAGATGACGCGTCTTAATGAATGAAACGAACTATATTATTATAATGAATCAGCTGATATGTGTCTGTTTGTATGCGAATTGTTATTAACAGGTGTTCTTGTTTCAGGTGCTGGAGAGTCCGGCAAGAGTACTATAGTCAAACAAATGAAGTAAGTACATTTGCATACGGCAACTTTTACTTCGTATGGCCTAAATTCTATTTATAAATTGAATTATTTCGGGCGTTTGAAATGGTGAAAGAAATGCACTTTATGAAAGGTTTTAGTGAATTTAGGTGAAGGAAAACAACGCGAGGAAACCCGAATGCATCCGCTAATAAATTCAAGGGTGTATGTATGCGAACTTGTGAAGTTCTTATCCGCATTAGGTTAGCGAATGTAGCTATGTATTGTAAGCCCTCTCACGTCGAGAGGAGCTGTGTCCAGCAGTGGGATCTGTGTTCGGTATTCGAATATAGGCTAAATAATTTATGCTATACATATATAATGAAATTGAAACGTACTATTCTCATTGGCCCTTCTACTAACAGTACTAACTAGACATGAAGCTGTTATTTTTATAATAGTATCTGAGTCACTTGTTTCAATTTGGTCTGATGTGATATGTCAGGGGATGGATAATATGGCTATCTTATCTATACATTAAATAAATAATCTATATTAATTTATTTTATGTTTTCCTAGAACTAAATAAATCAATACATTATTAAGCACACAGTTACATTGTTATTTTACCACAAAGTATAATATGTACATGGCTTTGTAATCAAAATCAAAATCAAAAAATCAAAATAATTTATTCAGCAAATAGGCCACAGGGGCACTTTTACACGTCACATGTACATAGGTATTTAAAAAAATATTTAAAATTGAGTTGAAATTACAATTGATACTATTATATACTAATTCTAAGTTCTAACTAAAGTTAACTCTATACAATTAATTAGAGATGTAGAAGGTCTCTAAATGTCGAATTACAACCAAGAACTACACTAAATTTAATATAAAAAGTACAAATACAAAAAAAAAAAGTCTAAAATTACTTTAGAGGTGCAAATGACTCTAAATGTCACAACTAAAAATAAAATGTATATCTACTTAATCTAATTACACATTTTAGCTGAATATTTAAGGTAGTCCGTCTTATCTTATATGTAAGTGACAAGCGTATCAGTATTATCACATCATGCCCTAATCTGTGCAGTATTTTCACTCAGTCACGTTCAGTGTCCTCTGTTTCAATGCTTCTACGACCAATTAAAGCACATGGTTTGGGTTCTTCAATTGCTTAAAATGTTGTCGATGTAATAACCCTAACGCTAAAGAATATTCTTTCATTTTGAACGAAAGCCATATTCGAAAAAATCGAAAAACAATTCGTCTTTACAGCTTTCGTCTCAATAGTTGTATAGAACAATAGGTAAATACCTCTTAATAGTGTAACTGACTAGTAATATATCTCCTCGTCCTTATTGAAACTATTGATTATATAACTATGAAATATATAATCAGCAAATAGTCACGATCCGTTTAATGTTAGACGATGGCATTCTTCAGCGGTTTTTTTCTAATACCCAATTGATCTTATCAATTAACTTATCATACAATCGAAAGTTCTAATAAATTGGTACAATGATATATTGTCCTTGTTAAATCACGGCGATACGGGTAATTACCAAACGATGACATAACGAACATATTTTTTTATCATTACCGCCTTCAGTCTACCGAATTGATCTACACATCTACGATTGTCCACTATCTCTCACTATCTTAGTACAACTTGTCAACAAGCTCTTGTCATTTCGCCGACTTATCGACGATATTGTACAATATGCACATATTGTAACCTTTATCGCGACTGATAGTACTCGTGTTTTTACTTTAGTTAGATTGATCGTTTGGGATTATGTGACCAATTTAAAACATGCCCATTCATCATAATTTATTGCATTCATTGTTATCTAGTACCTAGTAAACTCTTCATAACATCGGCCTGCAGCAGAATATTACTTCAACTTACTATTTTTTCCAAAATCTTTATAGGAAGAAACAGTTGATATTCGTTTTAAAAAATATCGATTAAATGGCAACCGACCTGAAAAATCATGCCCGATATTCTCCTTTCAAAAATATTTCAGTCGTTTTTAGGCTGTGTCTTAGTTATGCCATTCAAAAGATTGAAGAACTCTCAGGAGATTATTTTCTTTACAAGTTAATTTTAACACAAGTCTGCAATAGGCTAGTTTCCTCCTAGTCCAATCAGCTTCTTTTTGAGAACTGTCAAAACGATTTGCTAATATGGAATTATTATGAAATACTGAGGAGTGACGACACGGTCAATTCATTTACTTTATATCTTTCTCTTTGACTTATTGAATAGAAATTATGTTTAAACATAACTACCTGACGAGTGACGACAGTGGAGTGACGACACGGTCAATTCATTTACTTTATATCTTTCTCTTTGACTTATTGAATAGAAATTATGTTTAAACATAACTACCTGTCCATGTTTTTCTTCTAAATATGTGGTGCTTTATTTCCTGCACTGCATCAAATATTTTATTTTAACTATAGGAAACTAACCTATTCTGCATGGATAGATTTGCACTGCAGTCTATAGGTACTGATACGCAGTGAGTGGTGGTCAAAATACGACAAGCGAAAAGTCTTAATTAAATTTAATGTAGGAAGTGAGTTTACATTTTGCTCTATTAATACTTATAAACAAATCTACAATCACCTTGTTTGTCCCCAGAATTATCCACGAAAGTGGCTTTACGAATGAAGACTTCAAACAGTACCGGCCGGTGGTGTACAGCAACACAATTCAGTCGCTTGTCGCCATCTTGCGTGCCATGCCCAACCTGGGCATCACCTATGGCAATAAGGACCGGGAGGTAAGTTCCATATCAAAACATGTTCTAGAAGAGTGGTCCCCCACCTAACAAAAACTTCCTGAAATATTATTGGTAGTGCTCTGATTTAACAGATTCAAGACATTGATAGTTTGGGAAATGCTGTTCTGGATTAGTTTTGGTTGTTACACCCACCTATTAGATTAATGTAGAGTAGCTTATTTAGGGCCAGTTGCATCAACCACATTTGACAGACACATCATCGTCACGCTGCAGACGTCTATATGGAACTTCCCATACAGTAAACATTTAACGAACGCTTTAACGGTGACAGTCGGTTTGATGCAACCGGCCCTTAGAGTCGGTTGCACCGAGCGTTTGTTACCGTACCGTAAGCGTTTGCTGAATTATTGTATAGTATAGTGTATGGAAAGTTCCGCTCTTTATTCCTGAGTGATATGTTTTTATCAGCCTGCATGCTAGTGGAATCAAATTTCGCACATAAAGACTTCTGATAGATAATCCTAATCCAGATTCAATATAAGCTGATTTTCTAAAATTTATATCTCAAAATCGTGACCTAAATGTTTTCTAAACGTGCAGTAGTTGGATTGAGATTCGTGGCACTTTCTCGTTAATCCGAAAGAAATCTAATCCACGCATTCATCAGTTATCTTCGATCATTAACCTCACGAAAAGCAAAAAAATACGGTTAATTAACAAATTTTAAATCAAACTACGTTAACTGCCTCTCAAATTAAGACCCATTACACTGATCGCTTGTTTCACAACACTGCAACGACTTAAATTTGTATAATGGTAATTCAAATCGATCGCTAATTAAAATCACATTCGTTTCCGTTCACGGTCCATCGGCCGCTACAGTACTTCCTGTCTACAAAAATGTGGACAGACACTTTCTCTGATGCGTCAAAACAAGGCGTTAATTCATTAACACTATTATGACGTAGTATGCGATGTAAATATATTTATTGCAATTTATAGTCTTGCTTAAAGTAACACGTATCAGATGAAATTGTCTTTCAAATTTCACAAATTATCGCATACTTAAGTGTAGAAATATTTGAAGATTATAGTTATGTATTTCATGGATACATTTATAGTGCATGTGATGTGTAAGGTATGGTCATACATACTTTTTATGTGGGTGCGTCACTTAGTTTATACATTTCGTGAAAACTTCTTTTTTGAATGAATGAATTATTGATTTTGCTCGGTGTAGTTAATATTAGGTGAACTGAACTTTGTTTGACTCCACTAAAAGCAAAAGTTCAAAACTTTATATTAAATTCAAGGTGTTAAAAATAAACATAATACACGAAATTAAGCCCCAAATTGACTGAATCGGATATCAGTATGACGATCCTAAAATAAACCTCTAGCATTGCTTATGCCTACACATATTACGTGCACGTAATACATGTATTACTAGGTGGTGTTCTATAAATATCGGTCGACAGTAAAAAGTAATCTCGATCGAACGACTCGATCTAAGTAGGTACTTACTCAGAGTGCGCCTTGAGGCATATTCAGAAAAGAAAATCCAATTCTGTCATAATACCAATCCAATAAGAATGCATACGTCACTCTCACATACTTGTAACATGTATAGAGAGTCAGTTCTTGCAAGTTTCGATATCATTTTGATGGTGCAAATGCACATTAGAGAATAACGCCGCGTTTCCGCTGGCCACATGTTGATTGCGAAGTGATTTGAGAGCTTTTATAGCCAACCGCAGTTATTGATTTACTCTTATTTCGGCTAGTTTGTTTAGTATTACATCAGCCCTAAAAGTATGATTAATATGATTATAAAGTATTAAAAAAATTATATAAACCGGCCCATGCGTAAATCTGCGGATTATTTTTATAACTCGGAGTTGTGAGTTTCATTTTTAAGCATTGCTCGGAAACAAGATAATGCACACTTTGGTTACGATTGGTTGTTTTTTTAGACCAGCTCAGGGTTGATTTTAGTACAATTAGAATAACCGAAAATATCGCAATGTGCGTTGAGAATATTGTCAGAAAAAAATTGTGAACTTTACATACAACACAACAGATAACTAATAATATTACAGCTAGACCTACGTATTGTTGGACGACGTGATAGGACGTTCGAATTCGCGCAGAATGAGATAAGAAGGCTTATACTACATCTTGAAATCGATACTTATATCAGATCACAACCCCGCCGTTCCGTTTCGCCGCCAGACCAAGGATTCCCCAGCGGTTTCCTAAAGTTTTCTCTATTCAGGTTAAGTGGAGCCCTGATTACATAAATATCGATTGTATCACAAGATACAGACAGTCATTTATAAATCATACCTACGTATAACATGCATTTATAGGCAAGTAGTACGTTGCTCCTGGAAAGTTATGTATGAAAATGTTGGCATAATTAATGGAAGATTTTTTTTATTGGGATATGTACATTATAGGCCGAAGTTATTTTTCATCAACCCTCCCCATCCCTCCCCCCTCTGCGTCACCCCTCTTCCTTCCTAAAAAAGCCGAAAATGCGGTTTTTCGCGATTTCTGACAAAACCGATAAAGATACAGAAAAAGCGTGTACGAACAAAGTAATCCTTAATAAATTTACTACAAATCATTCATTGACACTTTGGTTCTAGCACTTATAGTTTTCGCGTGATCCATCACGAAAGTTGGTCCTTTGCTGCAATTTTCTTTTCTCCCAAATTGCTTACGAAATCTGTTTGATATTACTAAAATATTATAAACTGAAAATGAATTTCAGGGGGAAAAATCACTACCATGGGTGGGACTTGAACTCACGGCTTCTGGATTGATACTCCAGGGCTCTACCAACAGCTACCAAAAGCTCATCCCCAGTCATCGATATACTATATGGATCAATGATACTCCTAGCGACTACTACCGTGAAAATATTACGTCTTAAATAATTAATGGAATTCCAAGACGTATTGGAAAATTTGGAAATTCCACCCATGGTAGTGATTTATCCCCCTTAATTTTATTTTAGTCATGAGTTTACAATATTTTGGTCATATCAAACAAACTTCGACGATTTCGTAAGTATTTTGGGCGAAAACATAACATTCATTAAAGAAAATTGCAGCAAAGGACCAACTTTCGTGATGGATCACGCGAAATCTATAAGTGCTTGAACCAAAGTGTCAATGAATGATTTGTAGTAAATTTATTAAGGATTACTTCGTTCCTACGCGTTTTTTCTGTATCTTCAACAGTTTTTTTCAGAAATCGAGAAAAACCGCATTTTCGGCACTTTAAGGGAGGGTAGAGGGGTGACGCAGAGGGGGGAGGAGTGGGGAGAGTTGATGAAAAATAACTTCGGTCTATAACGTACATATTTCAATTAAAAAAATCTTCCATTAATTATGCCGTAATTTTAGCTAATTTCCCCGTACTAAAGGAATAAATAACAAATTGAACATGTAAGGTCAAGAACATAAGGAAAACTTATCATATCTGGGAAAACTTATAAATTGAGTGGTTCATAAGTTCATAACGAAAATGTTGTACTGTAAAATATCACTTGTGTACTCCCATGTAGCAGTCGAGACGTGAATCGACAGTGATCGTTAGATTCGTCCCAGTCATAAAAGTAGCTATCGGTACATTATACAAATAATATATTATTCCTTCAACATTAGCTGACTCTTACTTCCATAGTATCAATTGGCAAATCATATAGAGTTGTCTGCTGCAGACCACGTCATTCACAAAGACGTGTGCCTCGGCTGTTATCGTCGTATTATTAGAGTTTAAGACAAATCCGCGCGTCATCCTAAATGGCACAAACTAAATATTTCACGTCTTGCATCGGTCGCAACATTCAGTTCCGTGTAACTGCGGTTCCAATTCCAGCCAATGTATGATCAATAGTACGTATTTATTCACGAGCCAGCTACTGGGTATCCGTTCGCTGCAGCTTAATGCATTGTTTGGTCGGACACCGTCTGTATTACAGCCAATAGTAATAGAATTTATTATGAGTACATATCGGAATTCTCAGTTCTCAGCACATGTCTATGAAATAGTGGTTTCGTTTCATACTAAATATTTATCGTGTTTGAAACGCATTCAACTACATATATATTTTTTTATTTTAGGTATGGGTGATTTTTAACTTTGGGTATCGATATTGAAAATCGATTACAATAAACAGAATATTCAGAATATGACTTTGTTTATACTTTCATCTCTTGTCTTTGACATTTTTGAAAATGTACGGGGCATAAAACACTACACACTCTATACAGACCTTTAAACGCAAACCGGTAAAAATAGGTACCTAACCATAGGTTTCCATTTACATATATGTTATATAATCAAGGAAACATAAACCGGAAACATTGCTAGGCCTCGTTTGGGTACTGATATGGTTAAATTAGAAATTTCATTCGTGGAAAATTACAAGGAAAACTAATGACCAAACCAAGAGCTCTGAGAGATAATCTAATTTTGGATTTTCTTTCTCAAGATCGAGTTTAGGTTGCCCGAGTGAGATAGAAATTGTGAGTAAGATAAGTAATTAAGTATGCAGAATATCTCCCCATATCTCCGATACTCCGATGTTCCGGCAGATTCTATACAACGCAATGTTTAAAGCTGTTCAAAGTGTTCGAACAGCGTCGACAATACAAATTGTCTTGTTTCAGTCTCTTCCCAAAATGACTACTTACAATAGTTACAATAACACACGGTTTCCCCTCCACTATGTACATAATAACACCTGAATAATATATGTTGTCTTGTCTATATTCGGTGTAGCTTTACTTCATTGTATATTCTCGTGTTACCTATACTTTAAAATATGTATGATAATTTACGGTTTCATCCTAGAAAAAAGATTCAAGACAAATAAGGCGAATGACCTTTTCGCTTGTATACGTTTACCCTTGGCGTTTACCATTTTCATGAGTCATGACTACTAAATCGGACAGGACATAAAAAGAGGGTGTCTTTAGCAACCTGTATCAACCTGGAGCCTCTAGACCTGTCGTTGTAGACATTAAATAAATGGATTGTATTGATTGTGCTAAAAAGTTGCGTAACGCACGTCACGCGCATCGCTGAACGACCACTGATAAGATATCTTGCGCTTTGCGAGTTTGTGCCTACATCATAAATAATATAAATACAGGTACAAAACAACGGACTTTAACAGGGTAGAGATTCTGAAACAGCAAAAATATGCGTAAATGATCTTGATTCTTTATTTCTCTTAGATACAAATATACTATTTCGTTTATATTCTATTTTTTGTCAATACGAACATACAGGAGAAAGAAGTACAACTTGCCGCACATCTGTCTGTCAAGCTTCTTGCATTACATGTATTTTTGCAGGCGTAGTAACATATTCCATTATTCGCAATCTTTTGCACAACTTTAAAATCCACTGTTTTTTTTACCCTTACGCACGAAACGCAAATTCTTTTGTTACGCGCTCCCTTCGCTTAGAGACGACATACACTCAAGCTGCTTAGGATCAAATTATTCACCAAGCAACAATGTTAAGTTTTTGCCTTTACAGCACGTATGAAAAGCCTGTCTCCCTTTGTTCCTACTTATGAATGGCAACGTCAATCTAACCCTTCAAAGCGTTATCAGCCGAGATAGCGCTGAGTGACGGCCGGGCGTGTCAATGGTACAAAACTCACTAAACTCACTAAGTAATAACAGTAGCTCCGGCAACTATCTGATAAATAATTTAATTACAAGAAGCTTTTAATAGAATATCTGTTTGTTTTTTTTGTGTACATTGGAATTGGAAGTTATATTTGCCCCATTTCTTTAATTCTGATTGTGATGAAATTTTGCAAACTGGATGGTATTGCAGTACTATTATGATGCCACGATTGTAGAAAAATAGAAAAATCAACATAATCATCAATCAAACTCGGTTAAAGGTAATAAAAAAATAAATAAAAAAAAACAGACGAAATTTTTAAACAAACACTACGAATCTTCCGTTGACTGTTGAGTCATCATTGGGATTTCCATTGTGTAGAATTATTCAAAGTGCTTGTTTTTTTTTAATACTTAATACCAGAATGTTTCAAGGAGCGGAATATTGAACTTATCCAGCGTGATATGCAGATTTTGTTCATGGTGAAGGCTAGGGTGTCGGAAAAACTTATGACGAGTTATGACATAAACAGCCAAAGTTATGCTTAATAAAAAGATAACCAATTGCCTGTGGTGTGGTCAATAGTGTGTTGTGACGAAAGCTCTCGATCCGCTAATCCGACACCACAGCCATTTTTCTCTGTATTTACCATTGGCGAGCTGATCGTAAAGCGTTATTTAAATAAGACAAGAGAGACGAATAAATGGCGAATGTAAATAAAAGTGCAGCATGTATATATCGAGCTAGGGTGGCGGGTGCGAATGGGTGTTCCAGTATTGTCATATGTTGGATTTAAAAAATCCGCAAATAAGGAGTACATAAACTAATGCAAAAAAAATACTGTAGCACGATTTGTGGTACAGGGCCTTGTTGTCTAGGGGCTAGGTATAAAATGAAACCAGGCATAGAATTCATTACTGTTATAATTAATTGAGAGGTGTTTTTAAGTTACTCTTAATTTTCACCCGATAATGAATTTTTGAAAAATCTCCCAGCAGCAACGTGCTTGCGATGACAATCAATGACAACTGTCCACGAGCGTTTAGCACGAGTGTCTTTGCATTACATTGCGGTCCGAATTATTTTGCATGGATAAAGATGTTGATTCAATTTTAAGTAAAAGTTATATATGTAATTGAATTTCTTATATGTCCTATACTCAGCACCGTTAAGAGATTCGCCCGTATTAGCTTCACGCCCTGTATATCGCTACAACGAAACACTTGCCCATCTATCTCTACCACTCTTTCATGTTGCGTTTCGTTCTCTACGGAACACATACGATTGTCATGAACTCATGGCTACGTGTACAGATAACATAACTTACTGACCTAGACTGCCATGACTGAGGCAACTGGGGACATTCAAATTCAAACACACTTTCTTCCTCGCTTAAACAGAGGGTAACAATCAGGTTAAAGAGATCGATTATCTTAAACGATGATCAAAATTATCACAAACTACGTGAAAATTTCTACAGATAAAATTTTCATTAGTCGGTAAATGATTCTAAGATCTGTATAAACACAAAGCAAAAATAAGTGATTATCATGGCAATACTGGAGGGTTGTGAATGACGAGGCCGGGTTCCGCGGTCCGGCCACGCATGCGTACAAGCCCTGTACTATTGTAGAACATTCGCCTGTTCCGACCCAGCGTCACTGTGACCTCGAGATCTATAACATCCACAAGGAATCCAGGACCAAGCGTATACTGGTCACTCTGCACGTGCTAGGAATTGGCTTGCTTTCTCACTCCGCCACCCGTCATAATTGCAAACGTATCTCACCAAATCCCTCTGCACCCGGAACACACGCCCGAACATGTATTTGTTTCAGCGTAGGATTTTACGCCGCATTGCCGTTGTGTTAACTTGATTTGTTATGATAGCGTCGTGATTGCAAAAAATAAAACCCTTCGCACCCGAGCTGGCTGCTTTTCTTTAGTAAGTGGAAGCGGAGTTACGCAACGAGAGGGCCGTTTATTTCCAGGCCCTAAACGAAGGGAAGGCGGTCGGCGATCGGCGAGCCAAAGTAGGAATAACAGGCCCCGTAGCCGAATGGCATTTCTCCGACGCCAAACGAAAGCGATACGCCGCTGGCTCTGTCGCGCCAATACGCAAGCGCGATAGAGATAGATATCTACTAGCGCTTCGTTTCGTGAGCGTTTCGTGAGCGATTGTGCCATTCGGCTAGCCACCCAGGGTGCGTAGCCGAATGGCACAAACGCTCATGAATCGCTCACGAAACGAAACGCTAGTAGATATCTATCTCTATCGCTCTTGCGGATTGGCGCGACAGAGCCAGACTACCTTTCGTTTTCGTTTCGCGTCGGAGAAATGCCATTCGGCTACGGGACCAGGCCTGCCCTGTTCAATGAAATGCTAATAATCGTATTAGCGGACTAGTTCTGAATAGACGCAATTCCTATAACTTTATACGTAACTAGTAACTAGACTGTTACGTCTGTTACTATAATTATGCTTTTAAGATAACAAAGGAATCATTATCAGCATAATAAAATTGTAATAGCATCAAAGATTTTCAAACTGCTGTAATTTACTCTCATTATGTATGCCGTTTAAATACAAAAATATCTGGGCGGTTCTATTTCTTTATACTGTCACGTCTATTAGATAAAAAGAAAACTCTTATAAATAAAAAAAAAGCTACGCCCAGCCGGCGATGCGCGGTCGGCGAAATTAACGACCATATTTTGACTAACGCGGAAGAAAAACGCATGAAAACTCGAAAATTCGCGTATTCCGGGATCTAAGGCTAAGCTAGATCGATTTTTCACCCCCGAAAACCCCCACATAACGAATTTCAGCGAAATCTTTAGAGCAGTTTCCGAGATCGTTGGTATATACATATAAATAAATAAATAAATATACAAGAATTGCTCGTTTAAAGGTATAAGATAAGATACATTCGATTTCGATGAAGGTTAACGTTACAAGATTTTATGAGATATGATAGTATCTCTGATTTACCATAACATTTTATTGGACGTCTCATCGACGGCGACGCTGTATTGTCTATGAGAGGTTATTCTGAAACTTTTTCGAGTTGTCGATTCTTTTCGGGAAGTTTTCACAAACCTTTGTTAGTTTTACCGAACGGCCTTAACCTTTGTTACATGTTTTATGCGTCAGGATAGTTTGTATATATATTCATAATAACATAATCCTGAATCCTGTTTAAATACCTATATTTAGGACGTAAACTTCAATGCCTAACAGTACAAAAATGTTTCATTCATACTCTAAAACTACAATATAAGGAAGCTAGGTGTCATTGGTGGTAAATATTGCTCTGAACAGCCTCGTTTTACAAAACAAGCATACTCGTACTTATTAGTAGGTACAGTCAACCACTTTCTTCCATAGGCCACTGTAGAGCATTTCTCAGTAAACGTCACAGTGACTTCTATGTCAAACAAAGCACGGTGTCCATAATTCATAGTTATATAATGGCATATGATTCAAATTGGTTGACAGTACAGAGTATTACTTTTCCCCAGCAAACCTATCGACGCTGAATCGGCTCCAGCCGACCAAAAATGGTTCGTTAGTATGAAGACGCTTACGCGTGGTCGTCACGTTACTGAACGCATGCGTACGCAAATACGCGTGTTCATACTAACGAGCGATTTTTAGGGAATCTCGCAATAAGGACTGTTTAATTTACTAAGCGGACGGACACACTAAAACATCTTTAAAATTTGTAATTTAAAAACAATTGATAAACAGTTGACGGTGACGACATTAGAAAAGCTATCAACGTCGATCGCTAGATAGTTATTCTTCCATAGTTAATCATATTTTACGATGCAGCGTACTTACTTTGAACGATCGCAAAGTAATCTTGCACAAATGGTGTACTGGAAAGTGTTCTCTGCAAAAAACCGCAAATATGTACAATTTTTCAAAATCAGCGGTGGTCCAAATCATTACAAAATTTGAAGAGCATCATAAGCTTGAGGATTTACCGAAATCTAGGCGTAGAAGCGGTCCGTCAAATCCTCAAGTCGAGGATAAAGTTAGACAGTTGTTAAAATGTTAAAATTATCTATCGGTTCACCAAATTGTAAAAAAAGTAGGCATTCGTGTAGGTATTGTTCAAAATATAAAAAAATAAATAATATAAAGACTTATAAGAAGCAGAAAATGCAGAAGAGAAGTGCAGATAACAAATTGCGATCCAAAAAAATGGTGCGGAAAGTTGTATAAAATGTTGCTAAAGAATAAATCTCGTTGCATGTCATCTATCCGATACATTATATCTCTCTCCTTTGTTTGGGCCTGATTTAGCAAGTGCTCACTATGCTGGTCAGACAGTTGAGCTACTAAAACAAAAAAACATGGAATTTGTTCAAAAAGAAGCCTATCACCAAATTGTCCAGATCTCTGACCTATCGAGCGGTACTGGACCATTGTTGAGAGTGTTGAGACATACTTACGAAAGAATGTCTGAGAAGATATATTTCTTGATGAATTCAAACGAATGTGGTCTGCAACTTGCCGAAAAGTAGCAAGAAGTGATGTGCAGGCACTCATGCGTCTTATCCGTATAAAAGTCCGAAATTTTTACCGATGTACTTAATTAAGTTCTTTTTTCATATTAAATATTATCTATTACGTTTGTTGTCGTTTTAACAACATTCGGCTAAATGAGATGTTATACTATGCAGAAAAAAAATGCTTTTTTAAGTGTCCGCTTAGTAAATTGAACAGTCCTTCTTAGGTTTAGAGAGACTCGCACTTCTTACCTATACTTGTAAACTCAATGTGTCCATTTTGTGACAGAGCGACGGCAAGATGGTGTTCGACGTGATCCAACGGATGGAGGACACGGAGCCGTTTAGCGAGGAGCTTCTCGCGGCGATGAAGAGGCTCTGGGCCGACGCGGGCGTCCAGGAGTGCTTCGGCCGCTCCAACGAGTACCAGCTCAACGATTCAGCCAAATAGTAAGTGCCATTTTTTATACCGATTGACGGTAAGCTCAAGAAGTCTTGTGTGTGGATGTATGCGGTGAAGGATTGTTGTGTGTGTGCCACTGTGCCAGTTGAAATTTGTTTTGCCTGGTGTTTTGTGTTCAAGTAAAACAACATCGTAATGGTAGAGGCTTAGGGTGGATGGACGCTTGCGTCCAGGAGTGCTTGGGCCGCTCCAACTATGACGCTGCAAAACTGGTACTCACCAGCTCAACGATTCAGCCTAATAGTAAGTGGCATTTTTTACACAGATTGATTAAGCCACTTAGTAAGCCCAAGAAAGTTTGTGTGTGGATGTGGTGAAGGCTTGTCGCGGCTGTGTACCAGTTGAAATTTGCATGTCAGGCGTTTTATGTGGCAAACTACACCGCAATGGGAGAGGCTCTTGGGGGACGCTGGTGTCCAGGAGTCTTTTGACTGCTCCAAGTATGTACTAGATTCAGCCCAATACTAAGCAAGCAGAAACATGGCATGGTTAAGTTTATTTTTCTTTGATGTGGACAATTGATCAATTCGTAAAATGACTGCTACTTCATAAAATAAATAAATATGGGGGGACACCTTACACAGATCAACCTAGCCCCAAACTAAGCAAAGCTTGTACTATTATGGATGTTAGGCGACGACATACTTACATAGATAAATACATACTTATATACATAGAAAATATCCATGACTCAGGAATTTGTGGGATTCGAACCCGGGACCGCGGCTTAGCAAGCAGGGTCACTACGCGCTAGGCCAGACCGGTCGTCATATAATCAATTCAGATGTTGTTCTTGGCGTGTTAGTTTATTACTTTTACAATATTAAAACTTATCTAAAACCTTCGTATTGACACTATTGACCGACCAAATTCCGCTCGCCTCCGGCAACTTTTAGTTAAATATTAAAATCGTCGCTGCCGCTGCAACTTTATTTGCGCTTACATATGTTGCACTACACAATTGACTGTCAACAGAAAAGCTGGTTTTATTCCCTTTGAAACAAATTCAATGAGTTTATAAAATTACGAGATACAATGTAAAAGTTTATTAACTTTTGAGTGGATATCTCTAAGAATAATAGTTGTTACTCTTCGCAGTGTGTTGTAAAAGACGTACACAATACATATAATATCAACACACCTAATTCAATTAGGACAAAACACATTTATTGTACAATAAAAACATCAGTCACATATTTTAATATACATAGTAAGCTTATTCAATTATTATTCTACCCGGCAATCGATAAACGAGAGTATCGGCCGGCTTATCAGCTTTTAATGAAACAGTGAATCATCGATTTAGATAAACTGACTAATGTACTTCTACATACTGCCTATATCCATAACCGAGTATATTCACTCGTGCACACTCGTGTGTAGTATTGATTTTATTTATAAGCTTGATGCCAGCTCCATTTCGTAGGGTTAGGTACTAATTTATTTTATTATTTAATGTGATACATTCTAGATTCTATTTCTATAACAAAACCTCCATTCAATCGGTGTCTATTACTAATGCAACATTTTAGGTCATTCGAAATCCAGTCAGGTGGCTTAAACATAAATTTGTGCCTTAGGATTATAAGATTGGGATTATTTTCATAAACTTACTTATGCTATAGCCTCATTAAAACGTCACTAAAACTAGGTACTTACTTATTAGTAATACATGGGACAGACACGGTACAACCTTGAAACGTTTGTGGAGAAACATTCAGCGATATGCTGCTTAAAAGAAAGATAATCTACTCTCTAAGCGGCTCTTTTCTGGGACTAAGAGTGAACTGAAGTGGCTCGTTAGGCACATAAGTTGGAGTCACGCTGTACGTCAGCTCTCCGTAGCGCCATGACACTTCGTAGCGGTGAAAAGTCTGAAAAGAGAAGACATGCTTGTAACATTTTCTCACTTTCATTTTCACATTTTCTACTTACTACTAATGCTTCTGTGAGAAGATACTACTTATTTTAGTATATTAAACATAAATGAACGCTGAAGTACCTTTGCCAATAATAACTGCAATTCAGCTTCTGCAAATCGTTTACCGATGCACATCCGTCGACCGAAACCGAATGGCAGAGACGCAAAAGGATGTATCCCGACTTCTTTCTGCTTGCTCCACACTTTATGAGCCTTTTCGTGTTCGCACACTGGCTTCCCACTTTCATCGCCAGTTCCCGTGACAGGACACCGTAGGTCGATACTCGCGTTGCTTTTGTCTGTGACGTCATCTCTCAGCCACCGTTCTGGAACGTATTCCTGTGGCGACGGGAAGTACCGCTCTTCGTTCGACATGATATAATGCGGAAAAACGACGTGACACTGAAAAGTGACAAATTGTAAATGTTAGAGATTATTGTCAATTAAATGGGATGGAAAATAGTATACTACAATGTTTATGATGATTTACAAAAAAATTCTGTACAAGTATTGTTTTTCATTACAATTTCTTTAGATGTTTACCTTCATCATGTTATTCTCCACCTGGATTTAGTACGCCTTCGGCTTTTCAATTAATTAATGTTTACGGCATTTTTTATACAAGCATCTTCAATTAGCAACGGATTTTTCTGCAAAACAAAGACTCAAATGGAACATACCCCTTTAGGCACTTGGTATCCAGAGATTACGGCGTCCGACTGTATACACCGACCGTTGCCCAATATTACGGGTTTGATTCTGTAATTTAAAAATTTAATATTTTAAGGTAACTTAGTAAGGGTCACTTGCTCCACCGATAAATAAACTTTTTAACAAAAAATAAAACCGCCTTCAAAAATAAGCGCGTTACAAAACACGGAGAAACTAAAAAGCCAAAAATAATAAACCTTTCAATTCAGATTTCTTATCGTATTGCAATAAGCTAAACATCCAAATTATAAACAAATCAATTATTTTTGGAGTCGGTACCAGACCTGTTCGTCGCCTTGCTATTGCCTGTTTGCCCTACCCAACCATACACAGGCTGGTACCGACTCCAAAAAGAATTGATTTGTTTATAATTTGGATGTTTAGCTTATTGCAATACGATAAGAAATCTGAATTGAAAGGTTTATTATTTTTGGCTTTTTAGTTTCTCCGTGTTTTGTAACGCGCTTATTTTTGAAGGCGGTTTTATTTTTTGTTAAAAAGTTAATTTATTTGTTGATTTTTAGTGGTTCCTAGTGATATTATATGTATCAGTCCGAATATATGTACAGTAGTGAAAGAATTATCCTTTAACTCCTAACCATTGAGGAGTTGACCTTCCATCATCAGCTCAGCCACATAAAATTACTACCGTCAGGCGTAAATACTGGTGTACCTTTGAAAAATACACTAAAAACATTACATGTGCCTATAACATTTGAAGAGTTCCCTCGATTTCTCCAGGATCCCATCATCAGACCCTGACTTGGTGCCAATGGGACCATCTCGGGGTTATACCGGTTCGATCAAAAAAAAAATTTTGAAAATCGGTCCACGATTCTCGGAGATATCGAGTAACATACATACAAAAAAAAAAAAAAAAAAAAAAAAACATTCAGTCGAATTGAGAACCTCCTCCTTTTTTGAAGTCGGTTAAAAAGGGAGGGTTAACCCGAGGTTAAATTTTGACAGTTGATAGCCCACTAACCTTGAGTTAAGCGGGTGGTGCAAGAGGCCCTAACTGATTCGGACCTGTATTTATTTATGAATAAGGGAGACAGAGTCACGTCACAGTTTTCGACTGTCAAGCACCCTTGACAAGATCAGACGAAACTTCATTGCAAAAAAATGCTTTCGTGTTTGTTGGACTATCTGTCCGGATATTCTCTTCTACATATCGCGTTGTCGACTCATTCTCTTGTCAGTTTGTGAGCATTTTTTTTTTTTCAATTTAATTTTTTTTTATTGACAGTGCAATGCAACAGGGGTTTAGTAGTGAGGTTATATAGCTTAGAAAACGATTTATGTGATTTTTACATTGTTAGGAGAAATATTATGTTAAAGTGGAATCTGTGCGCTGTACTATGATCAATGAATCACAATATTTCAATCAGGTAAATGAGTCACTAGTCCGAGATGGTGTGCGACCATATTTGTTACAGTATAGCGATTAGTCATATAAAACGTTCGTTAATAAGCACGTAATATTACGATATTAATTAATATCAATAGGAAAATTCTCTGTCGTTCTCGTTCATAAACTGTTTTATTTAATATTCAAAATAAATGGAAACGTTCAAAAATTGTACAACCCATGACATCGGCCGATATTAGTTATATCGAATACCTGTTTACATTATAAAAAGAGTGATAAATACAGTCAGTTTAACGATACATGTTTTCTGTAAAAAGATCGGCATATTTACGAAATAGTCCAAAACCCAAGTTACCTCTCGTTTCCTGTGGTACGCCAAACATTTATAAACGGTACGGTATAATTATTGAATTGTGTTATGGGTATTTCCGAATCAAATATCCTATTTATTACGTCATACTAAACTGTCACATGCTATGATTTAACAATTTGTTAATTGCTCGATAGCATGTATCGTCCTTTTTTAGGGTTCCGTAGTCAACTAGGAACACTTATAGTTTCGCCATGTCTGTCTGTCCGTCCGTCCGTCCGTCCGTCCGTCCGCGGATAATCTCAGTAACCGTTAGCACTAGAAAGATGAAATTTGGTACGAATATGTACATCAATCACGCCAACAAAGTGCAAAAATAAAAAATGGAAAAAAATGATTTATTAGGGTACCCCCCCCCCCCCTACATGTCAAGTGGGGGCTGCTATTTTTTTTAATTTCAACCCCAACTTGTGATATATTGTTGGATAAGTATTTAAAAATAAATAAGGGTTTACTAAGATCGTTTTTTGATAATATTACTATTTTCGGAAATAATCGCTCCTAAAGGAAAAAAAGTGCGTCCCCCCTCTAACTTTTGAACCAAATGTTTAAAAAATATGAAAAAAATCCCAAAAGTAGAACTAAAATAAAGACTTTTTAGGAAAATTGTTTTGAACTTGATAGGTTCAGTAGTTTTTGAGAAAAAACCGGAAACTACGGAACCCTACATTGAGCGTGGCCCGACACGCTCTTGGCCGGTTTATTTATTTATCTCATTACCAACTATGACGTAGGCTATACCTACTTACCATGGTAGTACGTACCGTAATGTGATGGTTGTGTAAGTCTCATGCTCGCCGTTACAAGCACAAGTGTATATTAAATTAGCAAATCTGTTTGCAAAATAGTTCCTAAAAGGGAGCTGTAATTTGTTCAGATAACAAGGTCCTGACTGCTTATTTGCCGTTTTCATATATGCGGACGTAGTTAGTGGTACCTAGTAGGTATACTACGCGATACGATTGAGAACGTCGCAAGTTGTCCGCGAGTCCCTAAGTGACCGACCACACCAGAGCGTCGCGTGTCTCGGGGTGCGCAACGGACGTCCGCGCCACGCCACCTGAGTGTCCGTTGCGCGCGCCCCGAGACACGCGACGGTCTGATGTGGCCGGTACAAACAAGGGCTCATGTAGCCAGATTCGGATTAAAGACATTTTATCACATATGGCAATTTCCTTTACCTAATTTAGATTACAACTTTACGTAGAATTGGGAGTTACTTGGCTTGCAATAGTTGCAATGTGCGCGAAACATGTTTGTTTTTAAGTAAAGTAACATCGACCATCAGTAGTCTACTCGCATTACTAAAACCAGAGGCACGATCACGAGTAACAAATCAATAATAGATACTGCTATTACTAACATTAAAAAAATAAAATTCGTTCGCCAGTCCGCACAAGTGATCCTCATCCTTGGACTCTACTACACATTGTACTCATAGTGCCATGTGGTATGAGGATTTTTTTTCTATGACGGTTTTATACCTTTACGGCTAAAAAACTTTATGGCATCAATAAAGTTATAATAATTTATAAAAGCAATTGCCTACTTTCTTCCTTCGTGTTAAACGGCTGATAAGGAGCAAGCGAAGTTAATGATATGGAATGATCTAATGTGGTTTAGATATTAATCCAACGGCAGTATTAGCAAGTTGCGAATGTAGGTCGGTGAGACCGCAGCGGGCCCGGAAACGTGGATATGCGTCTTGTTTGTTTTACTTACCATACTGCATTACCACGATACTCCCCTGAGGAACGTTTTATTTTGGCATAGGTACATATTCTGGCTACTCAGTTCTTTCACATTCGATAACTTGGGTAGAGATACTACAACGTACTTTCGGTTAGCAGCATAGATAACTGCAGTGCTTGCTCTACTATGTTTTCCACTATAAAAGTACATGCTGGTCTCTTCAAAAATAAAATTGTACATAATGTTGTGTCAGTCATACGTATTTTTGCAGTTTGCTTTAACCAAATAAGTGCATTGACAACCGTGTGCGTAAATTGTAGCTACAATATTTAAAATGGTAGTAACTATATGTTCAATTGTTCATTCAAGTATCTATTATATTATTGAAACTACCCCATATCATAAAGCGGTTATCATGTCAAATATGCAATTATGCATCGCTTCCAACTAGAGTTTACACCGGTAACAATTTACAAATGAAGGCGTATGAAAACTACATACCAAGTAGTTCACTACCTATTCGTTTCAAGCCCTAGAATATTGAATGTATTGTTCTGCAGGGGACTAAATAGCAAAATTGGCATTCAAGATGGTAACATTAATGATTTCGTCTATTATGGCGATCGGGAATATCGGTTAGTAAGGTAGATCGCATGTTTGCCTGCGACATCGCCTCTGCGTTAGCTCTTTAATGTTAATATTATGCAAACTGCTGCTGTATGCCTGTTCAGATAATCGCCCACCTCGTAGGGGTGCTGTAAAGAGCTACTTGAATTCCGAAATGACAGGACTAACTCAAACTTACCCCTTTATGCGGCCGAAGGCTAAATGCTGATGGTAATTCATAAGGCTTGTTAGGGCGGGGTTTCCTCGTTGGGTTTTCCAGGAAAAAGTTATACGTGTCCGACCATAATCACATAGGGCTGAACGGTTCCTTGTTTGATAATAGGGTAGGGAAATAGGTTCCTAGAATAATAACGGTATTGGGATTAAAAGGAACTTACCGCAAAGCTTCCTTAATACACGCTCGGAGATACGGAAGTCGGTCCAAGTCTTTGCTCGTTAGAACTCTGTCCGTCGGTAGATTTGTATCCAATTCGTCTTGCAGTCGTTTCTGGCTTCTGGAGTTATTCGCCAAAAGATACATGGTACTGGCAGCCGCTGCCGCCGTCGTGTCTACGCCAACCAATAACAAATCCAATGCTAAAATTGTTGCTACCTTTTCACCACATTTCGCCGCTACTTGAGCACATACGCCTTTGTCAGTCAGTCTTTTCAAGCAGAGTGACCGAAAGGCGTCCAATGCTTCAACATAAGTTTTATAAGCCGGGGTAGAGTATAATCGCCATACTGGGGCGGATAGTTCTAAGATAGGAACGCTGTGAAAGAATCCGTGTATGCATCTTATTATTTCTTTTGCTTCTTTGTCATCGTCGCTGAGACACCCTAGCCTTGTGCCTAAAGCCCAGGCTCCGACCGCTGAAAGAAATGATATTAGTTTAATTACTTTCATACACTGATAAGAAGATTTTGCTTCAGTATTTGAGCCATTTTGATTACTTACATTCAAGCGCCCATTGGTACAATTCGCTAAGGAAGTCTGTAGGTAGCTCTCTGTTTTCATCGACGAGGCATTCCATTCTAAAATAAGATAATTAATATTTATTGAGTACAGTGCATAGCACAAACATGTCATTGAAACTAAAGTAAACAAAGACAATATCTCTCACTAAATATCGTACGTAAATGTTACTCAAACGAAACGTTTCTTTTTCAATGAATGAGATTTGTTGTTAACCGCAATGAGTCATGTACAAAGTGCTCAAAACAAATGTGCAGACGCCGCCAGTCTAAAGAACGGGATGTGGTCATTAAACCGAGATTCTACTGACAGTATAGACTGCCCAGCTTAGGCTATACTCGTCTAACGACTCCTAATATTATACCTTATATCGAATGCCTCAAAAGCTATAATTAAACAAACATATACATGAGATTCCTTTGAGTAGAAGTGTGCATACCGCGAAACTATTGAACTAGTTACAGTTTTACTGAATAAATGAGGCGACTAAACGCATTACAGTACAACAAGTTTCATTAACTCGTTACTTAAGTTATGTAAGTCGATTTTTTGATGTATTTTAAACGAGTTCAACCGTTAAGAGCTCGGTTATTATGTCTATATTTTTTGTTTAAGTAGCACTTTTCAGCTACTAAGTGTCTATTTAGTATGCCGTAGCGTAACTTGATGATATAGCATCCAGTGTTACAGGGAGACTAGCTATGATGCCTGTCAAAATAATGAATAATAATTAATCTATTTCTATAAGCGGTTCTTTACACAACAGTAACTAGCTGAAACGATTGGATCTCTTATTTTATGCGATAGGAGGCAAACGAGCAAACAGGTTGCCTGATGGTAAGATCTTCGCATAAACGAGTTCCTGCTTATGAAGTAAAGAAGAAGTAGAAGAACCCAAGACCTAAGGGTCCCACCACATTGCTTCTGCTAATGGGATTATTTTTTATAATAATAAACTGAAATAAATAATACATACCTTTTGACAAAGTCGTCGGCTACGTAATCCAGAGCCGGCACCGCGGCCCGGGCGGCTTCCGGCGCCGCCAGCGCTTTCGCCACCTTCGACCGGAACCGGGACCACGGCTCTCCGTGCCTGCGGAGATAACCAACTTACTATCTGTCTTTAACGCACTACACTATCTATAATGTACGCGGCAACATCAGTAGCAGACAGTCTCTTGTAGCCAATTCAGATTCATGTTACTTACACTCCTATCAACCCGGGCTCTTCACCGAAAAAGTCCTTTCTCAGTTCATTCTTGTAATGTCTAAGACATGGCGCTACAGCTCTGTAGGGCATCGAATCTTCTCGCCTGTAAACTCTTGCAGTTTCCTCGGCACAAAACGGGAATACCAAATCTGGATGACCAAACAGCTTGGCCACTTTAGCGGCTCCTATGTCCCCAGCCAAAGATCTCAAAGTCCACAGCGTGATGTCCAGCGCTTTTGTCTGCCACGGTTTTTGCCCTAAAGCGAATCGCCAAGAATTCCCAAAGATCGGGAGGGGCTTGGGCCCCGGCATGGCCGTGTAGCACCGCGCGGCGTTCATCGCGACCAGACTATCAATGAACAGGCTGTCCAACCCTAGTACCAGCTTGAGTGGGGCGGTTACGTTTTTCAGTAATGTCGTAACCCGCGCCACCCGAGCGGCTTGACGCGGCGAGAAACGTACCGCACGATTGCGTTGACGTTGACCCTACAATTTACGCCCCTGCAATGCGGTGGTGTGGTGACATCCTTTAACGTACTCATGTTAATAATAGAGAATACTTGCAGGAAATTGCAAGTCATGGTTTGTTCATGCGTAGTATATTAATTTAATATTATTTCAGGCATCAGAATATTTTTTGTTTAAATATAATACGTGCCGGCAACAGGGGCAAGAAACTGTACCTGTGTATCATTACACACTCATTTTACAAACCTAAGTGAAAAATGTATGACGTCGCGTGAAAAAAAATTGAAACCTTTAGTCTGATCTCTCTAAAAAAGCTTGTTTTATATTAGGTAGGTATCTCAAATCTATTTTAAGCCTGGGAATAAGCCATACTTTGTAACATTTATTTGATAGAAAAAACGAATGTTAACCTTTTCTAAGTTAATGCAATAAGGCAGCAAGGGGGTTAATGTATGGTACTTTGTTTCTGAAATTTCTGGACTCTAACTTAGCCACGGACATTATGAAACGTTTTGATGGTCTTTGTTGCATATTTTACGGGATGTTAACCGCGTGCTAAACTAAAACGTTCCGCGGCTATAGCGGGGCGGCGGGGAGGTGACGCTCGGCAACTGGGACTCCCTTAATGGAGCGAGCGGAGCGCCGATTGATTCGTCCGGTCTGCCATCATTCCTGCTGGCATACCTTCCACAATCACATCGGGAATTTTATTGCTTCTATATTTACGATTGTTCGTGGTGGGTTGTACGTGTGAAAACACGCAGGGAAACACGTGGTCGAGATTGCGAACTGTTCCTCTCAACTGCTCCTTAATAAGTCCTTACCGATATAAAAACATCTAAGGCCAAGATGACAAATTGACAATCCTTTGTCTACAGAAAGGAACATTCTGTGATTCTGATTTTTTTTCAACTTTACAAATGACAATTTTATTATAAATTATCATCTTGTCTATGCATCTCCTAGTTAAGAGAAAATGTATAGGTACACATAACAAACCCTTAGATCTGAGGTCCACGCCAAGATTACAATAATTTATCTACAGAAAATGCTAATCGTCACATGCCTTTTCGTAGCATTTGTCATACTCATAGTAGTGATACTAGTGATACATTTCACTTTTGACGATGTACGATTATCCATCATCTTGGCTACTACCTAAACTGCCTTCCTATGTATGTACCTAATTATCAAGTACATTTATTTCCACTGTAAACGTTGATTACACTGGCAACAAGCGCCCGCAGTGCAGTACGCGAGGACAACGTTTTGTTTGATTTGCGGCTGCGGAACGGAAGCGCGACAAGGCGCCCGTTGTTCCCGGATCGTTTACTGCTCGGAGCATGCATGCTCGGAGTTGCATCTTAATCTCGGCTATCGCTGGTTACGACATCGACGTTGTGCCTGATTCTCTCCCTCTCCAAACTACCTACTTAAATATTTCTAACGGGAGCGAAATTCCGTTTTGAAACCCACTAGATTGGGTATGGGTAAGTAGCCACCTACTTAATACATGTAAGAGTTTAGAGAGCTCAATATCATGGTTTGTTAGCAAGTTGAATCGAACTGAAAATTAAGTTTTTAGACATGTTTTGAAGCCCACTAGGTAATAAAAGATACTGATGTTCTGTTAAGTAGCACATTCACCCCATAAACCTGAGAACTAACTAAAATAATTCCAGGGCTCTGGAACTTCCGGAAGCGAATTCCTTTCTTGACACGCTACCATAAATTATGGTATGGGTGTATTTTCACGGTTACTTGACGATGATTGTCTGTTTGTAAAAAGGATATGCAGATTTATCCTTTCGGTCCCAAGTATTTTGTTCTCATCTGCTGTGAATGGAATAGGAAAAATTGAGAATCGTAAATGAATTTTTACTGTAGTCTAGCTAGACCACACAGTTTATTTGCCGGACGCTTAAGTGGTTAAGGTATTGTCTAGCAAAAACTAATGTCCATTTATTTTCCCATGTTTCGCAAGACTAAATGACTAGGCGAAACTCATAGTTATCGTTATGTAGCAAGCAGCGCTATGCAATCTAATAGAATAATTTGCTATTTGCATCGTTCTCTACTGTCTCGTTTCTGGAGCCCTACTCAACACATGCTGAAATCTTTTGGCTATAATATTGTTCCTAATAATCTAGTTCTGCCACAATGAACATTTTGCATTAGTTTCATGACATGCTTGAGTAACAGAGACCGTGCGTAAGATGACAATTTTGCCACTCGCGACGCGAAATGACATGAGGATGGTAAAGTTATAAGTATATCTATTAACCATAAGAGATCACGTATCGAGCTTTCTAAAAATCCCAGGCCGAAGGTTAAATATGGCCGATCTCTTTCATGTGATGGCATTTTTTTCACTCGTGCTTTGTCTGAGATATACCTAGTCGTGATTGAGATATATTTTCTTCTTCGTCTAAAACCGTTATTGGCTGATAAACGTTAGGGCTTTACGAATCACTCTTGACTCCAAAACAAAAAATAACAGTGATGTCAGAATCGCAAATGTATGTCTTCGATGCACGCAGAATAGTGATTGTCCGTGCTTCCGTGCATTGCATTGCCGCTGTCCAAGCGTTCGGAAAATTACCTCAATTGTCAGACATGCTACATCTACAACTGCTGAAACGTATAATATTTTGGCAGATGTTACATACTGTTATACTACTTCAAATAGAGCTTGTTACTGCTTCAAAGCGCGCATCTATCTTCAGTTCCGTTTTAGATGTGGTTTAACGAGTTTCTGGTAGTTTTATTTTCTGCTCATCACCATATCTTTTAGAAGAGCAACACTACGTGAAGAAAATCTTGAAAGTTGTTTCACGCACATTTACTTTATCACACACAGTTCATAAATCTCTTGTGTTGCCTAGTGTAGCTATTTCTGAAACTAATTACATGTTGTGTTTGATGTCATTAGTTAAAAATACATGGCTCAGCCGATTAGGGGTGGATTTCGTTAAAGCCTCGCTTAAATGTTTTATTCATCGGACAATCACTCCGCGTCGATATTAGACCAATCAAAGAGTTCATTGTGACTTCTTCGGCAGTTACCCTTAACCTTAACGTGGCGAGGTAATAAGACAACGTAGCAGTATGCTAAATTATTCATCTGGTTTGTGAAGAGAACATGAGATACACAATAGACCCCACTTAAAGCCATGAATAAATTAAAATAGAAGTTATGTATTAATATATTCTACTATTATATTCACTTTGTATGAATATGGATTTCGAAATTAATTTGAATTTAAAATAATAACAAATCTACGATTCATATAGAAGCTAAGAAATTTGATACTGAATGAACGGATTTTCCGTATCTTCTCGTGTTTTATTCTTTTATTTTGCTTCTTTAAATAATTAAAGAACAATAGTTAGTATGATTCACAAAATAGCTCCTCGTTGAGTGAAGTAATTCGCCTCGTGTGGCGTTGCCCCTTGATGGCTGTAAGCAAGTTAATGATTGCCGACCAAGGTTTTCTATACTCCTTTTTATCGTTGCTACCTTTTTAGGGTTCCGTAGCCAAAATGGCAAAAACGGAACCCTTATAGTTTCGTCATGTCCGTCTGTCCGTCTGTCCGTCTGTCCGTCTGTCCGTCTGTCACAGCCGATTTACTCGGAAACTATAAGTACTACAGTGATGAAATTTGATGGGAATATGTGTTGTATGAACCGCTACAAAATTATGACACTAAATAGTAAAAAAAAGAATTGGGGGTGGGGCCCCCATACATGTAACTGAGGGATGAAAATTTTTTTTTCGATGTACATACCCGTGTGGGGTATCAATGGAAAGGTCTTTTAAAATGATATAAAGTTTTCTAAAAAACATTTTTCTTAAAGTGAACGGTTTTTGAGATATCAGCTCTCAAAGTCGTAAAAAGTATGTCCCCCCCCCTCTATTTTTATAACTACGGGGTATAAAATTCTAAAAAAAATAGAGGTGATGCATGCTAATTAACTCTTTCAACGATTTTTGGTTTGATCAAAGTATCTCTTATAGTTTTTGAGATAGGTTGATTTAACTGTAATTTTGGTTAAGTTATTGGTTTATTATATTTGCTGCTACGGAACCCTTTGTGCGCGAGCCCGACTCGCACTTGGCCGGTTTTGTAGGACAAATTATTCTACCCCCTTGTATTGGAAGGAGCGGTACAAGTCAGCGTTTTTTCGCTTTATCTGTATGCGATGCACGATGAATCGAATGGCGTTTGTAGTAAGGGGTTACTTCGGTTGAAGTTGCTTTAGAACATTGATTTATGTATTAGATGTGTGTATAAATAGGATTGGCACGTCAAATATTATTAATAGTCTCTTTATGGGTATGTTTAATTGAATATTTTGTACTTGTGTGCTCTTTATGCACGACTTGCACGAGCCATCTATTAATCATTTCCGCTTTTGTGGTTAGAAGTTAGAATGTTGCAAATAATCACTTGTTCGTTTCCAATAAAGTGGATCTTGTCAAGGTCACGAAAACATGGAATGAAAAAGTGCACTGTCGGCTTTATGGTGATTCCTGTTACGAAAAGTTGTAGGTACTGCGAATGTCTTATTTAGTGATTGAACTGTTAGCGATTGAACTGTTAGCGTCATTTCTAACAGTAAAGGTTAATTATTCCGAAAACGTCAAACAAATGACGCTCAATTGTTCGACCTCTAACCAGAGCTAGGATGACAAAGTTATTGTTGATGCTGAAGTTTTGTTTTAATAACAAAAAATAAAACCGCCTTCAAAAAAAAAGCGTGTTACAAAACACGGAGAAACTAAAAAGCCAAAAATAATAAACCTTCGAATTCAGATTTCTTATCGGATTGCAATAATCTAAACATCCAAATTATAAACAAATCAATTATTTTTGTAGTCGGTACCAGACCTGTTCGTCGCCTTGCTATTTCCTGTTTGCCCTACCCAACCATACGCAGGCTGGTCCCGACTCCAAAAATAATTGATTTGTTTATAATTTGGATGTTTAGATTATTGCAATCCGATAAGAAATCTGAATTCGAAGGTTTATTATTTTTGGCTTTTTAGTTTCTCCGTGTTTTGTAACACGCTTTTTTTTTGAAGGCGGTTTTATTTTTTGTTAAAAAGTTAATTTATTTGTTGATTTTTAGTGGTTCCTAGTGATATTATATGTATCAGTCCGAATATATGTACAGTAGTGAAAGAATCGTCCTTTAACTCCTAACCATTGAGGAGTTGACCTTCCATCATCAGCTCAGCCACATAAAATTATTACCATCAGGCGCAAATACTGGTGCACCTTTGAAAAATACACAAAAAACATTACATGTGCCTATAACATTTGAAGAGTTCCCTCGATTTCTCCAAGATCCCATCATCAGACCACGACTTGGTGCCAATGGGACCATCTCGGGGTTATACCCGTTCGATCAAAAAAAAAATTTTGAAAATCGGTCTACGATTCTCGGAGATATCGAGTAACATACATACAAAAAAAAAAAAAAAAAAAAAAAAAAAAAAAAACATTCAGTCGAATTGAGAACCTCCTCCTTTTTTGAAGTCGGTTAAAAATGGATTGAAGACTAGTTGTTTAATTCTCCTCGTAGCAATGAGTACAAAGCGGTTGCAGCGGCCCACGTCCTCGGGCTGGTGGGCGGCGACAGATTTATGCGGCGATCGCATGACGCCCCGCTAATTCAGGAACTGCTCCAACCCTCAACCACCCTCTATCAACTCAAAACTTACTTTATTACAAACCAAAGCTTCTTTTACGTTGACACGAACTTGAAAAATTAAACAGCCAACGCGCTTACTAACGATAAACCTTAATCTCAAAACTATAAAGCACTTTTTCAACTTCGCCGCTGCCGATATTACTTACTCCTCATATTTAACTTGTCACACCTTTATAGAAGTGTCGTGTGATTGATTATGCCACATCCCCTAGTTTCTGATTTCAGGTTAAAACTTCAAAGAACTTAGGTTTCTATTTCGACGTTGATTATACGGCTTCAAATGTCACACCATAGTCTAGAGGTATAAAATATTCATAGTTCCTCGTGTGAGCAAGTATGGGTATATATCACTGTTTGTTGTTGAAGTATAACAATTATCTTCGTTGAGACAATACGCTGTACCTACTGCCGTTTCTGTTGCGTTGTTGTGTCATGTATGCTCAGTTACAGCTAGAAGTGCTCTGCTGGTGACATTTGTGCGGGCTTAGCCATAAGTACACAGTTGTTAGATTAACTTAATTTGCCACAGTCCAAGATTATATTATACTGGAAAATAGTCATTCATTGAATTGCCTAATTACGTAATGGTGATTATACTGTTTTAACACATCTTCTACGAAACCTTTGGTTCGAATATTGTAATATATGTCAAGAAGGACCCTCTTTTTGTTCGCCTGCAATCGCGACCTGAAATAGGCTTATGAATTTAAAATACTAAGAATAAACTTAGGTAACCGTTTAACGTGACAACTGATGTCAATCCCAAAATACAAGGTAGTTAAATTAAATCCGCTTTATTTTAACTTCCTTTAAAAAGTAATAATCATTTTCACATTCCTCCCGCCCTTTCTATATGACAGCAGCCTTGGCAATATTGTTGTTGATAATCTTGTAACATATTTCCATATGGGTTCCCCCTAGGGCTAATCGTTTAAGATAGTTTATAGTTTGGTTGCAATGGGACCCTATAGCTACATATGATTCAAGGCCGGGTTTAGTTGGTACTGTTGGAAGCTATATCCGGTGGCATCTAACTTGCTCCAACCTCCCTGCTCTTATCTCCTAGAGTTCGCTGCAGTTCCACCAAGCTTTCAGCCGGCCGTCGGTGCAGCCCTGGCAATAAAAGTAAGGTCATTGTTAGTGTCAATCCCGCGACATATGGAGCCCTGGTCGGGCGTCGTCAGTGAAAGGGCTCGGGCGCGGCGCGGCGGCGCGGCGCGTATTGATCCGCGGGACCTGTTGCCGGGCGGGCGGCTCTCCCAGCGTCCGCACGCAACCAACCAACCGACCACATTATATTCCATTTTTACACTGATAAGTAAACAACTGCATACTAATTATAAAACACCCCTGATTATCTATATAGATCCTAGAACACCGACTCTAACGACAAAGTTAGCAAGTCTATTGGAATACAGATCATACTAGACTAGAGGCTTGTATCTGTCTATTGGGGAACCTATTGGGTTCCAATAATGCTAATATTGGAACCACTTCGTCAATGATAAAACAAACTGGTATAAAATTATTTTACATCTTAATAAAACTGTAAAAACTTACTTTTATTCAGCGCAATAACCCCATCAACAAATATAAATTATAGTCTATTCGGAATTATCCAATTTTGAAATGATCCTTGTCTAGTGACCCAGTTAATGTTGACAGAGCGTTGACGTCAGACCGCGCCAGCGCCCTCGACGCTTCGTTTACAGCCTTCGCGGAAATCGCGCTAACTTTTCTTGATGCCGGTATGCCAGAGTCCTACGTCCTTCAATTCCGCTATTTTCGCGCCATTATTTCGTTAGTCCACTAGTTTTCGCCTAATTAAATTAAGGTCAATACGGGTTTATAAGTGTATCAAAAGTCTGGACTCGCAAAAACACCTGTGAGATCTGTGCCTGTGAGTAACAATTTCAGACACTTATCCCCGTATTGACCTTAAGTTATTATGGTTTCTGGTCTTCTGCATCAAGTGGCAATATATTTGCCTTTGACTCAACCGAATTGGCTCTCTTAAAACCCGTCTGTATCCACAAGTTGAAATCGAAAGCGAGAGCCTGAAGTAGGCACCTCCCAATTCAATGTCACAGCGCTATTTGGACGGCTGCCAAAGCAAACTTCGAGCTGAGCCTTTGTGTCCTCGGCTAGGCTATATGGAGTGGAAAAACTGCCTACGTAACTCCTTATACGATTCTAATTTTATACGCCTCGACTCGTTTATTTGTAAGTTAGTGACGCCCGAACAAATATTGACATGACCTGATATAACTGGGGGATAATGATATTAATATTCACCTTTCTGTCCGATTTATACAGGGTGAGCTAACCTAAGGGTGCGTTGAATTGTTTCAGATTTAAGAAAATATTTGAGTCGTGTAAAATAAAGTTTAGTTCTTACTATTTACGATCAGATATTTAACCACAGCCGGGAACCAGATACCGATACGTTCTATAAAAGAATACTGCAAAAAAAAAATGCATATTCATCTGTGTTAAAGCCATTGGGATTTAGGATTAATTAAAATAACTGTTTTGGGTGCTAAACTGACTGTTTAACTGCGCAGATATTAGGATGTTATTTATAGTTTTTCAGTTCTCTTTTAAGCTGCTTTCGTGTTTTTATTTATAAGCTAATTTATTTTTTTCTTTTTACTAAAACGGGACCATGACAACAGGACTTTTCTTAAACATAGTATTCTTCTTTTCAATATTTATTCCCAAATTCGACATCATATAATCGTATCTGATTTTTCGTCACTTGTCTATATCAATTGACTAGCGACCCGCCCCGGCTTCGCACGGGTACTATACCTACATATAAACCTTCCTCTACAATCACTCTATCTATTAAAAAAAACCGCATGAAAACCCGTTGCGTAGTTTTAAAGATTTAAGCATACATAGGGACAGAGAAAGCGACTTTGTTTTATACTATGTAGTGAAGTGATATGCCTGTATACATCGCCAGTCGTTGACGATGTTTATTTTCGTGGCCATATTGGGTAAAGTCATTTTCTTTCCTCTTGGGGAAGTGGTACAGTATTTCGTATTTGACAGACGCATTTAGGAAAGAAAAACAAGTGGAGTTGCTGAGCAGCACGACTATCCCGCGCGATTTGTTTGTATAGGTGCTGTGAACTTGCTGGTTGGCGCGTGGCCAACGGTGCCAACCGCCTAGATCCATACTCCGGACTGCCCTTGACTTGCGCTTATTGACACTGAGCCACTGTCATTACAACTTCTTATACTTATCCCTCATTTGCTTTGAATCTTAATTATCTCCCGCTTCGTCCGATTACTTATTTCAGAAGTTGGATATAGTGAGCTATTTACGTCTTACGTCATATCTATCGTCATTATGGCAAATAGCCCCCTCTTCCCTAACTCTGCTTATTTAATAATCGAGCGTTTGATTAATGTCGTTCTTAAACCAAAGGGCACTTAACTTGCCGTTTAGATTCTCCAGACTTCCAAGCGCCCTTGAATCGCAACTTACTAACACCAATCACGCTACTTGCGTCGCCAATTCCTTTGACTCTCTTCTTTATGCTGCAAAGACTATTGCTTAGCGGCGCGACCATTTTATCTCGTTTGAAACTCCACTACTAATATAATAAATATTATATTGCTCCTATTTCCATGGAAAAGATGACCCTTTTCTTTCGAAACGCCTGCCTACATCCTTCTGAACAGGTCTGTCCTTGACTAGCACTGGCGCCAAGCACGCCACTTCGTCATTACGACTCCTTATAACTGCCCACTTCGTTTTTTTCTTGATAACAATAGCCATTCAATTGTGCAGACGCAGCCATCTACTTCGTAAAACTTTGACTTCGTCATTGTTGAATATTGCGTAACTTTATAGCAACTAGCAACATGCTATTAGCAAGGACTCGTACAAATATTTACGATAAATGATTATTTATTTATTTTTAGGGTTCCGTACCTCAAAAAGGAAAAACGGAACCCTTATAGGATCACTCGTGTGTCTGTCTGTCCGTCTGTCACAGCCAATTTTCTCCGAAACTACCGAACCGATTAACTTGAAATTTGGCACACATATATAAACCTGTGACCCAAAGACGGACATGTAATTTATATTTTAAATTAAGAAAATTCAATTATAGGGGCCACTTTTGGGGGGTAGAAGTGAAAATTAAAAATCAAAGTTTCTAGAACTATATTGTGTTACATATCAAATGAAAGAGCTTTTTATAAGTATTTCAAAAATATTTTTTTTAATATTTTTTAGTAAAATAATTTTCAAGTAATTTAAGAAAATAGGCAAAAAATAACGAAACTACTAAGCGTAAAATTTTCAAAAAAATACACGAGATAGTTTTCAATCTATAGATTACAGGAAAACCTATTAGAAATCTACAGTAAAGCGTAAGTCGGACTTAAAAGAAAAAAAACTCAAATTACGAATTTCACTCACTGCCGCTGCATAAGGAGTTACCAAATCTCTTGAAATTGCGTGAGCGCGTTTGAATACGAGTATTACATATAAACTCATTTCTTTTGTTCGTTTCGTTTTGTTCAAAATATCGATTATTCGCAAAAATGACTTAAGTTCTTACTAAAAAGGAGGCGCTTAAGCCCTTCTTGTAGTGTACGGAACCCTTGCAACGCTCGCACTTGGCCAGTTTTTTAAATTGTAGGATACAAATAGGCATTTATGTATAAATAAAGGTCTACAGTATTCGAGCCAAACCAATCCATCCCCGCTCCGTTTATAGACGCATGATTTAACATCACCACTGACCAACTAAAAGCATCTTAAGTATGTCTATTTCTCCGAGTTATTTCATACATTTTCTTTCAAATTTGTAATGAAAAATTCTAAACTTGACTAATGTCCCCGATTTTTAAATTCATCAGTTGATGCTGTTGTAAAGTGAGTAATAGAAAACCGATGATTAAACTTTGCCTAGTCTAAATTAACAAGAATGAGTCAGCACTTAGCAAGTTGACTGTAATTGTACACAGGTGAAGGGTCAATATTCGAGTGTTCCGAATCAGTTTCTTCACGTATTGAAGGTGTATATATATGCTTTAAATAGCTAGGTAATATTAATATTGAATAATTATTTTGTCACGCTGAATAGGTAAAACATTTGTATACATGTGGATCTGTCGTATGGTCTCAAATCATGGGATGAATTCATCTTAGAAATTGCAAAAAAAAAGAAAAAAACATTCTGTGACTTGACATCGTATTAAAAAAAATTACCAACTAGATCACACAGTGAGTGGTATTTATAATTAGAATTACGTATATCTACGTTACGGAATAAGAGATACCGGATACCAGATAATTTTATTTAAAAAAAGTATCCTGGTCAAGGCATCAAATTGTAAATACTCGTTACTTTAAATTAAGTATTATCAAATATTGTCGATGCAAACCCGCGTACATATTGAACATACAAGCTGCAACTTGTCCGCAGTAGTGGGCGGTAAATACGGAGGGTAGTTAGCAATGCGCCAATCCAACAAAAAGGTCGCGTGACGGACGCACGGTTCAATTATGCTGGGAGTTAGCGCCATTACTGTGCCATACCTGCATTTCAGTGCCCCTTCTTATGTGAGCTCAACCTTTCCCGACTCTATTTAATTAAAGTTTATAATCATTTATATTTTATTTTACTGTGTGGCCCTGCGTAATTAGTTTGCTAAAAACACATTTTGAAATACATTCACTGCGTGAATAGTAGATAATCAACTAATTATAACGGTAAAATGTACCACTCATTTCAAAAATGGACATTATTTATGGGCATTACAAGTAATTATTATGATAGCCTTTTCCCGTGTTAATTAATAAACTGCGTGCGATATAGTTATCACTTTTAGCAATTTGTCACTAACAACTGGATTGCGAAATTGAAATTATACAGAGTTTTTTGTAATAGGCTTCAGTTATATTTTTTACACGTGCTTGTAAATGATCAAATAGGGCTCTTTGTCCGAGTCCTTCGAAATTAACAATGCTCTCGGAAGCGGTTAATGAAATGAGTCAGATGATTACTTGATGCGTAACCTTGTCTCAATAATATTTCATCGTATTTCCAAAATAGTGCTAATTCCAAGCTAAATATACCTACGACAACAATCAAGCCTAATGTATGATAAAAGCCTCAATATAAAGACTCATTTGCAAATTCGTAACACATATTCATAACCTAATATAGACAACAATTAATAGTGACTGCTCTCTTTCTCGATCTCTTATTCGATATACACGCCAAGGAAATTTCAACTGTAAATGTCACAGAACAAGCTCGTTACATTCCCGCTTGTATAAAACATAGGAGCTTCGGAAAGTAACTGTTCGGTTCTGAGTTATTAAAGAATCGCGTGCTGTCCCGTCGTGAACTCGTTAATATGTATGCTGTGCCGTGCTTCGTCTGCTTGCAAGTCTTGCAACTAGTGGCTGACCGGATGTCTATACAATGGCACCTTTTGGTTAGATGTATTGTGGGGACTGGGGAACGGGCGTGCCGCGGCGCCGCGCCGCTAATCTATATTAACTATGCCGTTTTCAAATAAAGGGTACAACAATGTCGCTTTAGCATATAATTTGTATAAAGATACGAACTAATATCGTCCTTATGGTAAGCGACAGTGTGGTACCTTTTATCTAAAAAACGTCACATTACTGCTCAGGTTAATGTTGCCAATTGAGGCTATTGCCCTAGTACAGGAAAACTGTCTAATAAAATAACATGTGGATGGCGTGACATGTGACATCAAAACGGTTGCTAATTAACAAAGGCATGAAAGGTGATTGGGGCTAAAAACAATTTCTAACAATAGCATAATAAAATATTATATCCGACAAGGCATGGTTAAATTGGTTAAAGAAACTGGGACAGATATATTCTATCTTATGACACATTAACCTGTCTTGTGTTTATATACTATCTTGCGAATGATAAAGTAATGTGTGAATATACTGGCCAGGCTATGTGAAATAGGTAACAGGGTGAGGATGATTGACTCACAGTTTTGTGAGTTTGGAATCCCTGGTGTGATGCTTTAGGAATAGTGAAAATCGGCTTTATAACATTATGCATATTCATAATCGGCTTTATAACGTTACGCCTCAGTATAATAAAGAGTACTATCGTATAGTATGGCCACTCCCGCTCCCCGCTGAATGCCGCCCACCCCTTCTGGGTTACCTCACACGCCTGTCAAAAACGCGAACAGTTGACCTGTCATATTTCACTCGTACAAGCATAGTACGCCTTCACCTGCATGAGCTTAGACTGTATGCTAGGAACGCGCCTCTTTCATATATGTATTTGAACGCCAGTGTCCGAGGTGTGGTTACGCTTCAACCAGTCGTACCGACCTGTTTAACAGTCAGTTTATCTGATATATGACATTAATAACTGTCTAAAAAAACTGACATAATTCCTGTAATTTATGGCATAGATAAATCAACGTACGTTACGCGATTACTTGTCTAACCGTGTGTTCTGTTTCTTTCCAGTTTCTTGGACGACCTGGACCGGTTAGGTGCGAGAGACTACCAGCCCACCGAACAAGATATTTTAAGAACTAGAGTCAAAACTACTGGTATTGTCGAAGTGCACTTCTCCTTCAAAAACCTTAATTTCAAGTAAGTACTTTACTAAGTGTAATAGACCACAGACTGAAGAAACACACTTTAGTCACAGACGAAAGAAATGAAACCAGTGACCGAGACCGGAATCGAACCGGTGTCTGAAGCTTATGCGGCTAACGTTTTAACTTAACTACTAGATCACCCGGGCTTTTTTCTTTAGTATTTGACATCTATTCTAATTTATAAATGTAAGTAAGGTACAACGGGGCAAATCTCGACTGGGGGGCAATTGTAACTGATCCATTTTTCCATTATTACACCATGATGTTGAGTGCAACATGTATCCACTGAACACGCCTACCGTACCGTATATAACCGGTGGACACTCTATTTAATAATGCAAACATTGTAAAACATGGAAAAAATGGACCTATTCCTATTTAGAAGTTTGGCGTAGTACTTTTCCTCTGCGATTTATGCTTTTGACGTGAATAAAGTGACCTTCTATAGTAAAGCATGTTTTTACGCATATTTTTCCTTTTTTACTCATATGTAGGTATCATATTTGATTATAGTTTTAACTTGCATATTTTACCATAGTTAAAAGTACACAGGAAAGTTGTAATAAGTACAGACAGGACAAAAGGAAATATCTACATCTAAAGTGCAAACAATGTTGATTGTGTTGAATGGTTTACCCCGCTCTACCTGTATCCCAATAACGTTTTAAACAAATTATTACGTATGAATGAATCAAAAAATAAAGTAGGTAAATGCGGTAAATTGCTATGTTAATAAAAATCAAGAGAAGAACTGGGCTATACTTAACTTAGTTTTCTACATCTGGCGACCGTGACAGAACACATCATTACGGAATGACTGAAAGTACTCTTAAGGACCTTGGATTCTTACCTAGTTTTCTACGAATTTCTTACATCCTAATCGCATTGCTAAAGTTGGAGGAATAGTTTTAGATTAAATCGTTGGTTAATAGGTATTAGGCGCAAGGAAAGGGTCTTTTACCTTCGAGTAAAAACCTCTGAAGGAAAACCACAATATCTTATATTTTCTTCGAGTACAATGTGCTCATAGGGTACTTTCCCTTTCTGAGTTGATTATTATGCAGATATGTAATGAATGATGTTTGTGATTAAAACTGTTATTATGGTACAGAGCCGTATGAAGAAAGGTATAATATGAATCACTGTCGACCACGGTCCCAGCATTGTTACTCATTGTTCTATGAGAAATAATATAATGTGGTTTTTATAATTGTTATTCTTTGAGTCACATAGTTCGCACACTATGTTGATGATCATTTTATTATGTTGGAAACTAATTGCTTTATTAACATACATCAGATTCTCAAAAGTATCGAGCGAGTGTATTGAGTTACTTTTCAAAAGGACACTAGGATGATAAATTAGGCGTTACTTTAGGATTATTCGATCATAAACGATTGATTATATAAATGATTGATTGATTGATTGATTGATATACAATTGAACATGTCTCTATTGTCATTCCGATATATGAGAGCTTCTAGCACAACTTGCCTTGTCGCGCACAAGTCCGTGAGGGCAATATATGTACTTGCCATCATACTAAAAGGAAAAACGCGTCTCTGTAATAAGAATTACGGTACGAAATTTAATGTCTATTAGTAACACGTGTCTAAAGGTTAAAGGGTTAAACTTTCCTAGGATATTTGTAGGAATATAATAGTATTTTATGCAACAGGCGTTTAAAGGAGGTCAAAAAAGACGAGTGGCGTGGGTAACAATTTGAGGCGAAGCCGAAAATTGTTATTGAGACGCCACGAGTATTTTTTGACTCAGTTAAACACCGTTGCATACAATACTTTTTCTACGACCATGCACTTAGTTTTTAACAGTTTTCTTGAATAACTTTCGTGAAATTCACACTTCTTCCTGTATTTTGACGCAAAGGTTTGCACTGTCAGCTCGGCTGCCTAGCCTTTCCGCGCACTCGCGCAGTGTCGTTATAAGGCGTTGCCATGGTTACAGAGCCAAACAATGCGTTTTCAGTTTTTTCGATACTGCGCGCATGCGCGGAAAGCCGGCGGCCGCTATGTAGGGTTTTAAAGATCTATGCACGACCCTGTAAATGACGAATAACAGTTCGGGAGTAGAAAAACAATGTAAAGTATGGTCAAGAGTTCTACGGTTCAACAAAAGCCGCTCAAAAATGTAATATTATTTGTGTTAATCTTCCAGATTGTTTGACGTCGGCGGTCAGCGGTCGGAGAGAAAGAAATGGATCCACTGCTTCGAGGATGTAACCGCGATCATTTTCTGCGTCGCCATGTCCGAGTACGACCAGGTGCTTCACGAGGACGAGACAACGGTAACACACTTTATATTATACATTACATTACGTCTAGAATACTCTAGGTTATTGCGCCCGATTTCGACTCCAACCTAGGTAGTTCGGCGGCCCAAGATGGCTCGCATAGCCGATCTTCGAAGTAAACCTATAAAGGCTTACCCCCTTATTCATAAACGTATACTAAAGTTATCAAGCCGATAAAGTTCGTTTGTCCCTTTCCGACGTATTGGTGTGATAGAAAGGGACAAACGAGCTTTATCGGCTTTATTTATAACTTTAGTAAACGTTTATGAATAAGGGGGTTACAATACAATGAAGGCACGTCAGGAGACCTTCCTGAGAAGGATTTAAACCAAATCTTTCCACTGAAAGGGCTCCATGCGTAGCTGTTGAAAGAAATGGATCTATTGCTTCGAGGACGTAACATGTCCGACATGTCCGAGTAAGGTAACACACACAACACAACACACTTTTTATTATACATTAATTAGAGTATGATGATGATCCTCCCGGCCAAATTAGGCCATAGCGACTACTTCGAATCCAAAGTAGATAATACGGCGCTCGTGCGCCCGAAGATGGCTTACGAAGCCGATTTTTGAAGTAAACCTATAAAGGCACAGGAAGGAGGCGTCTGAGGAGGATGAGCTGCCAAAATTTTGCCACTGACATTTACTGGTAGCTTCCGTAAAGCCGTGGCTATGTCATTATTGTGATTAATTATCAAGCGGACTAAAGTCAAATGTGTCCTTATAGTAGAACCCAGAAATTATAAACAAATAATCATTATTGAAATATATATTCTTATTATACTTAATATTCCAGCAAATCTGTGAGGATAAGTGGTTTGTAACGTTTGTATTGTGATCAAAAGTATTGACGCTAATCAGTATCCATAAAAAAAGCTAAAGAATGTACCCACTATTCATACAGTAATCAATGCTAAAAAGTGGAATGCCAAATTTTACTATGATATAAATTTAGTTGGCGATATGAGAACGCTAGAATGGCGAGTGTCCGTAGCTGCTAGACCGGAGTGTAGCGTAACAGTTATTTTCACTTTCTGATTTATCAGTTGACATTTTCTCTATGAACTTTTACTATCGACATTAGACAGACAGAGACAGGTCATAGGAAACCTGGCGCGCTTAGTCGCTTGATAGCTGGTTAGCAGGACAAGCTTCAGTGCTGTAAAGTATACAGCGCCATCTACATTCTATTCTATCTTGGTCGTTGTACTACCTAAATTATAATTATAAATCTACGTGTGTGACCTTGAAAAGTTGATTCATCCCAATATTTTTAAAAGCTTGTATGTAATGAAATGAAAAAAGTCTATTGCAGGCGTAATCCCATAGATTTGTTAGTAATATAGAAACTATCCCTACTATATATTAGTCACAATAATTACAAAAATACTAGTACTAATAACTCTCTCGTATGGTATTTCAGAACCGCATGCAGGAGTCCCTGAAGCTGTTCGACTCGATCTGCAACAACAAGTGGTTCACGGACACCAGCATCATCCTCTTCCTCAACAAGAAGGATCTCTTCGAGGAGAAGATCCGCAAGTCGCCGCTTACAATCTGCTTCCCCGAATACACCGGTCAGTATACACATATCTACTACGTAAAAGGGCCTAACCACGAACCAACTTAGAAGTGTTGACTACCTTATTAGAATTACATATCAGGCAACAAGTTGAATGTGATTTGCAGTAGGCCCTAGGAGCGTCCACTAGCTGGCGCGGGGTAACGTGCTGATGACAAACAGTATGAGCTCCACGACACTCATTCAGCGGATTTTACCTACAACACCTCTGGTGTTTCGGGTGTCCATGGGCGGCGGTGATCGCTTACCATCAGGCGACCTGTCTGCTCGTTTGCCTCCTATCCCATAAAAAAAAATACAAGCTACCCGCTCTTTGAATCTTACCTTTAGGTACAAAAATAAGCGAATTTTAAATTGTCATGTGAGAATTTGCAAACCCTTGCTACAATAACTTTGTATTTGATTTAAGGCTTTTCCCTTTCGAGACCAGAGTTCAAATTTAAACAATCTTTCTCCGCCCTTTGCGCCTACATTTTTAAATTTAGCCACCTTGATTTACTAGTTTTACTATTTCTGTTTTCGATGTTGAAAGTTTGACTTAGCGCTGGGCACGATTCGCATTAATAATACTCAGTTTTGACGACAGCGCTAATCTTGAGAGGAATTTCAGTATTTTAAAGACATGGGCCAGTTGCATCAACCACATTTGACAGACACATCTTCGTCACGCAACAGATATCTATGGAACTTCCCGTACAATAACAATTTAACGAACGCTTTAACGATGACAGACAGTTTGATGCAAGCAGCCCGAAATCTCTAGATGTAACATTGAACTGACCGCATGTATTTATTGTCCGCAGGCGCGCAAGAGTACGGCGAGGCGGCCGCGTACATCCAGGCGCAGTTCGAGGCCAAGAACAAGTCCACCACCAAGGAGATCTACTGCCACATGACGTGCGCCACCGACACCAACAACATCCAGTTCGTGTTCGACGCCGTCACCGACGTCATCATCGCCAACAACCTGCGCGGCTGCGGGCTCTACTAGGCGCACACACACCGCCGGTCCGCTGTCACAGAGCCTAGCTAATTTTTTAACCTACCGCATAAGTTTTATCCCTCTGTAAGTTTCGGACGCTCTCGTTGCGCCGGGTACCCGGCACGCGGGTAGTCAACGAGCTACACCGGTGCGGGTACCCGGGTCGAGCGAGCTGGGCGCGGCGCCGGATCGGAGTTGTGATCGTTATTTTTCCTTGTAACATAAACCGATACCTGTTTAGTCGGACGGCCCCAGGGACGGCACGGACGGAGTCGCTAGAGATCTAGTGTTCAATTCTAAATGTTGGTGCTAGGGAGCCCCCTGGCCGGCGTCGCGGCGAGCCGGCCCGCTCGGGTCGGCTCGGGTCTGCTCCGGTCGGCTCGTGTCTGCTCGGGTCCACTCGGTTCGGGTCGGGTCGGCTCGTGTCTGCTCGGGTCCACTCGGTTCGGGTCGGGTCGGCTCGTGTCTGCTCGGGTCCACTCGGTTCGGGTCGGGTCGGCTCGTGTCTACTCGGTTCGGGTCGGGTCGGCTCGTGTCTGCTCGGGTCCACTCGGTTCGGGTCGGGTCGGCTCGTGTCTGCTCGGGTCCACTCGGTTCGGGTCGGGTCGGGTCGTGTCTGCTCGGGTCCACTCGGTTCGGGTCGGGTCGGGTCGTGTCTGCTCGGGTCCACTCGGGTCAGCTCGGCCCGCTCGGGTCGGCCCGAGGCCGCCGCGTCGATGTTTACGTTGTATTTGTGTAAGAGTATTTATAGCCGCGTGTGAACCCGCTTGGAGCTGCGAAAGCGAACGCTTATATACTCACTCTCTTACGGACCAAACGGAAAAGAACCAATATAGTAGCACTGAAACTCGGTAGTGGGGAATGGACACGTTCACAGGCCTATTTTAACTGATACAAAACGTCATTCCATTATTAACCTCTCGTATGCTTAGGAGCAGATCTGCTCCATATTGTTTCAACTTTAACATGTAGTTATTATGACTAATATATTAATGACAATTTTTTGACAGACGCATACGAAAGGTTAAGTATTATCACTCGCGATGAGAACTTATTTTTTATAAACTTTTGAATGCAAATCTGTAACCACTATCGTACTGAGAGTTATTTTACGTAGGTGAGCTCCTAATGTAAGGCTTGTACCGGCGCTCGGCGTCGTAGCGCACAAATTAGTTATTCCTACGAGAGCATTACTTGTATGCCATATTTCTATATTATTATTTTCGTTCGTATTATTTTCTATATCACATTACTGTAATCTTAAAACGTAGCCTATAAGAATAATGTCTCGTTTTCGATAAATCAATCTATTTATTTGGTAGCGTACGGTACCTAATCGTGTAAAGGTGGTAATTGTAAACTGTCACGTTTAATTTAAGTTTAAGCGGAACAACACCCGGGCGCGCTCGCGGCTCGTTAAGATATGTGAGTATATAAACTCGGTATACACTCGCGAATCGGCGTAATCAACTATACATATATATAACTATATAACATAATTTATTATTAATATTAAAATAAAAATCTTACTTTAAGCGTTAGACGGTAACTGTATCAATAAACATTAATTAATAACGCAATTAGACAGTATCCTTTACTATCGTCATAGTTAGGTGATTGATTTTTCATTTTACGTTTATGAGTATGTAAAAAGTGAATAAATGAAATCGTGACACCTACACTGTGACGCCGCGCCCTGTCGCCTCCGCCGGAACCCTCGCGCGCTCGTGGTGCCGCAGCGCGCAGGGCGCGGCGCGAGCGAGTCGCTAGGTAGGTTTTTTACTGTTATGTAAACGATATGTGTACGTAAAACTAATAAAGATAATATTAGCGCAGTTCTACATTCGACCCGAAACTAAACTTAAGTAAGCTTCACCCTTCATTAAAAGTTTTTAATGGACGAATGGTGGTGGATGAGTGTCGGGACCGCGCGGGCCGAGCTCGGGTCCCGGTGACCGCGGACTCCTCGCACGTCCCGCACAACACGCCTCCACGAGGAGACTCCCGCAGCAGGATGTCTGCACGTTGTCAGCCGCTTGACGTGAACGAGACGCGTTCAGAAACCGACACCGCGCTGTGCGCCGAGCGAGCCCGCGCCGAGTCGACTCGGGTCAGCATTTACTGGGACGCGGTCCGCCGCCGCCGAACATTACCTTGTATGCTTTAATGTTTCGAGTGAATGTGATGTAAATTTTGTACACTGCCGCATTGTTTATTCGCTCGGATCACATTTAGTTCGTAAGACGGTGACCCAGACGCACTCGCCGCGAGACCGGGCCGTGCTCCGGCCGCCGCGCCGCCGCGGCTCGTGCGAACGCTTCTTATTTGAAGACTGAAATGTTGCGCTCAAAATGTTCTCGCGCTTTATTAGATCCGTGGAAAGGTACTCGCAGTTGTTTTAGGGGACTTAAGGTTTAGTAGAACGGTCGCGATCCTCGCTGCGTCCCGCCGAGGACGGGGATTGGAGTCCGGGACTCGCACCATCCGACCGACGAAGCGTATCTAGTGCGGAGCGGCATTCGGTCGTAATTTTTAATATTAAACGCTCACGAAACACGATGTTGTCGATTTAAAACGATATCACCACGCTTCATTCATATTTGCCAAAGTTAATACTAACCTCACTATTTATACCTACTGTATGTTCTTCGATGATAAAATTGTGAAAAGCGCACCGAGCGCCGCGCACCCGCGCCGCCTCGAGCGTATATTCGTACTGATCAAAGTACAATGTTGAAAATATCTTATTTAGAATTGATGACATGTAAACATTTATTTCTAGCGCGTGCTGCGGCCCGCCCGGCTCGCCTCGGCTTGGCCTCGGCTCGGCTCGGCTCGGCTCGGCTCGGATCGGCTCGGATCGGCCTCGGCTCGGGCCGAGCGTCGTCCGAGGTTGGAGTGGGTCTCGCCGAGCTCGAGCGCTCGCGAGGAGATTAGGCCTCGGAGCGCAGATTCGGTCGAGGCCCGCTCCCGGGCGGGTCTATCTAATGAACAAACGTTTAAGAAAGTAAAATTTTTAGTCACTAGTGGGTAATTTTTGAATGTGATTCAATCTTATCTTTATTTTTCTATATCGAGTGACATCTTTTGTAACTTTAATTTCTTTATGTTTCAACTTATATTTTGTAATGCATTTACCGAAAGCGATGTATTTAACCAACGATGTAATGAAGTAATATTTTCTCTTTTTTGTATCTCGTCTGCACTGGTATTTTTTATTGAATTTACTATAAATGTACTTTAAGTGTATAATTTTAAATAAATTACTGAAAAATGATTATATTCTAATTTTTATGTTCAAATAATTATAATAGTTTTATTTACTACCCTGATCCGTTCGGACCCATCTACACGGTGCGAGAACTCGCATGAGGGTTTCATTACAATTGTATTGGTATGTGTAACCCCTAAAAGCCCGCAATGTAAATTAAAAACTCGTGCGAGTTTGCGTGCTGTGTAAATGGGCATAATCCTACTCCTACTGTTACTTTTCGGGTCAAATGTTAGTGAATAATTACCTCTGGAGTTGGTTGCAAGCGTCCGTAGGTGACAGCACAGCAGGGATCTTAACGGTATTTTTAAAAACCCCCGAAACGGACCAATATTTTGGAAAATTTATATCTTTATATATTACTGAATTATGTATTAACGTTACAATTACTTAAAAACAGAAAACGAAAAAATACTGGTATTTTAGTATGGAGTAAAAACCGGTTTCGATCCTTGGGCTAGTGTGCTTACTTGTTTACCACCTTGTGTGTGCACCTTGATTGAAACTTCATCATCATCATCATATCAGCCCTTTATCCCCACTGCTGAGCATAGGCCTCTCTTAGAAGAGTACTAGAGTACGCAACTTCAACTTGTATGTGGTCTTGTCTAGTCTAATCTTGGCGGGTGCAGTCGTGTGTTAGCACTTGACTGCCCGCAATTCAAATGCGATTATAGGCTCCCCACAGACAGTCTTAAAAATTCATAATCTTAAAAAAAAATTGTATGCAAATTGACAGTTCAACTGACACTGACAGATGTCAGTTGAACTGTCATCACAATTTTTTTTTAAGATTATGAATTTTTAAGACTGTCTGTGGGGAGCCTTAGTTACATCGCGGACTGTTGAGGTCGTTGAGGTTACATAGTAAAATTCAGCAAGTCAGACCGCATTGTACTGAAACCTGAATGCGAGGTATCGCTAGATGTAAAGGTTTGTTTGTGCCCACTGCCCACTACTCTGTGCCATACCATGACCGTGCTAGGAGCATATCAGACACGAAACGTATTGATGGCGTTCAATACCCTCTCTTGACAGCTCTCCTAATAGTATTTTATGCAACCGGCGTTTAAAGTAGGTCAAAAAAGACGAGTGGCGTGGGTATCAATTTGAGGCGAAGCCGAAAATGGTTAATAAAGACGCCACGAGTATTTTTTGACTCGGTTACACCGTTGCATACAATACTTTTTCTACGACCATGCACTTAGTTTTTAATAGTTTTCTAGAATAACTTTCGTGAAATTCACACTGTTTCCTGTATTTTACACTTCCAGCGCTCGAGCCAGCTGCCCAAAGCCATCCCCTGCCGGCTTCCGACGCATGCGCGCAGTAACGTTATGACAATGCGTTGCCATTGTTACAGAGCCAATACGTTTTCAATTTTTTCGTTACTGCGCGCATGCGCAGAAAGCCGACGGGGGCTGGCTGTGGGGAATATGTTTTTAAAGATTTATGCACGACCCTGTAAATGACGAATAAGAGTTCGGAAATAGAAAAAAGCTTAAAAGCTAAAATGATTATATGGGCAAGCAATGAATACACAACATTAAAATGAATTACATTTTTAATTCTTAAATAACATCCACATAACAAATTGTGGAAATTATCACAGCATTTATAGAGAACTTCACATCTATTCTTAAAATCTAAAAATGTACTAAATCAAATCCAAAGGCACTGGTATAAAAATCGTTTAAAAATTGGCCCTCAACATAAAACCAATTTAAGTTTTTCAGTGGTCAACATTTGTGAAATTATTAAAATATAAATAAAATATTCTAAATCCAATTCTAGTGTCCATTAACTATAGTCCCAGTTGAAGGTTGAGCTGTCTTAGTCAAAGGTTCATCAGCTGTTAGCGCTGCTTCATCTTCCAAGTGTCGTTGTAATGATCCATTCAAAGCTTTTAAGAATGCAACTAGGTTCAAAGATTCGTGGCTAGATTGAGGTGCGTGCAATGCCAGAGCAAGGAATGGCAACCTCCGCAGTGCTCGCCCTGACAGCGACGCCTGCGCTGCCGCTTGCGCCACCTCCCATAGCATGAGACTTGGCCGAGCATGTTCAGAGTCAGCCCAGCCTGAACCCTGTAAAACTCGGTGTCCAAAAAGCAAGTCACGCGGTGTAACTACTCCACGGGCCATTAGCTCCTCACAGCATCCGCGTAGAATCTCGTAAGCCGCGCGCGCCGCTGGTGGCCCGACCCGACGCTTCAGGTCCGCGCGATCAACGAAAGCCACGTCTACTGCCGTCGTCAGATTGGATGTGGCAAGAACGAGAGCGTTGGGAAGACGTCGTAATCGGTCTAACTGTGTGAGCAGAGCGTTAACGGCACGGAGAGCGTCCGAAGGCTCGAGACCGGCCATGGCTGCGCGCCGAGCGTGCGCTAGCGATTCTACTTCATCAACAAGAACTATGCACAACATGCGTGGATCAGACGCGATCTCCCGTACTCGTTCAAACAGCTTGGCCACGAGTTTTCCGCTTTCGGAGAACCACTTCGAAAAAAGTCCATGTGCGTTAATCTCTAGAAGACGCGCTCTTGAAAATCGCTCCCCAAGACGTACTGCCAGCTTTTGAGCTAATGCACGGCAAAGACTGGTCTTGCCCGTACCAGGCGGTCCGTGGAGTAACACGACCCGGCTCCAACCCACCACTAGGGGGTTAACACCGCGATCTGTTAACTCTAGCGCTGTCTTTACATAGCGCAGGGTGTCCTCTTTGAGCCGCGTGTCGTATACGAGACTTTCCCATAAACCGTGAAATTCAGCCGCGGGTAGCGGCCACACATCGGCAGCAGACACTTCTTCACCGGAGGTATCATCTGTCATAGTGTCTGTTTCCACTCCATACTGGTCGAGCATATACACATGAATTACAAGGTCAGCCTCACGCGGAGATACATCAGCTTCGTGTTCCGCGTCACAAAACGTAATGCACTGGACGTGTTCTTTCAGCTCTAGATTGTCTTCAAATACAGTACTGTTTATAGTGGCACCAGGAGTTAACATGGGTAACTTCAATAAATAATCACGTACCAAATCCTCAATATAATCCTTAGAAGCACGGCTCTGTTTCACTTGGACAACTTCTACATGTAAAGACGTACTCATGTTGAAAGCCTTAATGTTTTTAATTAATTGATACAATATAAAAGATTGGCAATAAATTTCTACAAGGTAACAGAACAATGAAAATAACTGCCGTTCCCAATTCAAATGTTTGAAGTAAAAAGTGACATTGACAATTTGACATATTCCTTCGCTTCTTTCCATAAACAAGAGACGTTTGGGAAAGTTTTAAAACTATCTAAAGCTTCTAAGAGAATCGCGCTTTTTTTTTACATTGTCTAATAGCTTGTTAGTAAATGTCTTGTCTATCTGGGTCTTGTCGATCTGACGCTAAAATCCATTGTGACCACTTTATTTCTAACCTAAGTGGACTATAACTTGAATTTATAAACGATGAAGGACGTAATTGATGTATTGGCTTTGCAAAGTTCGCGACGCGAAAGACGTTTGCCGGATTATCGTAGTGCACCAGGCCACAGTTTAGCCACGAACTTCATATTTGAAAGTGGTGTAAAACTTGGCCTGCAACCGGCAACTGTAGCTGCTGGCGCTATATTTTACCACAGATTCTTCAAAGATGCGGATAAGAACGATTACGATTGCTATGTAATATGCACAGCCTGTCTTTGTGCCGCTGGAAAGTCTCGGGATGAACCGGTTAAACTGCGGGATGCAGTGAATGTGGCGTACAACTCTATCAATCGTGGTGCTGGGCCTTTGGAGTTAGGTGAAGAATATTGGGCGTGGCGTGGCGCAGTTGCACAAGCAGAGTTGCTGGTCCTACGTGTGCTGGGCTTTAATCTAGATGCACCATCGCCTCACAGATACTTACTGCATTATTTGAGGTCTTTGCAGGAGTGGTTCCCGGCTCCGCAGTGGCGCTCTGCGCCAGTGGCCCGCACAGCTATGGCTTTTCTGCAAGACTTTCATCACTCCCCAGCAGTACTAGACTACCGAGCACCACACATTGCAGTAGCAAGCCTGACATTGGCTTTACATGTTCTCGGAGTCTCTGTACCTCTGGCATCTACTCTAGACGATGATGCAGCATGGTATTCGGTAAGTAACAGTTTAAATGCCTGTAAGTTTTTAAATTGATTTTGTTATAGGATATGAATAGTGGCAGAAGTAACCATTATGCCTTTTTCTTAAAAATTTACAATCTTGATTAAACAGTATAAGGAATACTGTTTAATCAAGATTGTACTTTAGGGTATGTTTTAATCTGTCCTGTGCTGGGCATAGGGTGCATTTAATGAATCATTTAAAATTGTTAAATTATTGTTCTTTGTTACAGGTGTTTACAAAAGACTTGCAAAAGGAAAAGAATTGGGAGATTATGGAAAAAATAATGCTGGTTTATAGCAGAGAACCTGAACCACTTTAAATGTAATAATTTAAATTTAGGCTAAAATATAATAAAGGAAAGATTGACACTTCCTGCTTGTTATTTTAACTAACCCTATAAGTATAAATCTTAGGCTAGTGACATGTCCTGCATAACCAAAGGCAGTTTATTATTTTTCAGTTCCATTACAAAGTACCTAGCTGAGATTGTGCTCACAGTTGAGAACCTGGCACTTACAATCTCTGATTAGCATTGAGGTTAACAGGTAGAGAATACTGTAATTACTGTTCAACTGTGCTCCCGGAGCACTTGAAAAATTTTAGTCTTCTTTAGTTGTTCCCTCAATGCCCTCAGCATTGTGCATCAAGACATCATGTCATTTTGTTGAAGACTAGGTCCCTCCATTCCATAGACCTCTGTTCTCGCAATGCCATCCTCGGAATGGCCATGGTGCTCACAAATATCTGAACATTCTGAAGTTTATGAACACGCCTCTACTGTCTGCCGTTTTTTAATGGCAAGATTTGGTTGCCTTTTTATAGTTATTTGATTTGTATTGCAATGTTGTTCTAACCACAAGCTAATATTGCGAAAGATTCTAATATTGAACCGCGAGCGTAGGTTAAGAATGTTCAACGTTGCGAGGCTTTCAAGGCACGTAAATTTTGCCAGGGAGTAAAATATGTCATTTTTTGACCAGAGGATCGAATTCATGAATTTATTAAACATGTTATTCAAAATCATCATTTAAACGTTAATTCTACTAGCCAGCTTTGGGCATCAAGTTAGAATTTGTATGAATCTATTTTGCACTCCTGTGGATTAATGCTACTTTTGTCATTCGTTTTAGAGGTATCGAAAGAGCCTTTGTTGGTGTGGTGAAATAGTACATTACGATACCAGTGCGTAAAAAAACGAATTTCCTTTTCGCACGTGTATCGTGCGACGTTTTTCAGTACAGATAGCAGTCCGAATTTTCGACCTGGCATATAATGAACCACTTCTCGCACTAGTGCGTAAATAAAACACCATCTTTTTTTTTTTTTTTTTATGGGATAGGAGGCAAACGAGCAGACAGGTCGCCTGATGGTAAGCGATCACCGCCGCCCATGGACACCCGAAACACCAGAGGTGTTGGAGGTGCGTTGCCGGCCTTTAAGATGGGTGTACGCTCTTTTCTTGAAGATCTGTACTGAAAAATACTAAAGACGACGGTCAAGCAAATCTTGTCAACAAAAATGGCACGAAATCCAATATTTCTATGGAATGATACACCTTTACCCCTACTTATTAAAATTTTCCAACTTTTTTTAGTGACAAGATTTGCTTCACATCTATAATATAGTATTATACCTAATCCTTTTTACAATTATTCTAAGCCGTCGGTTATCGGTTTGGTGACAGGGTGTGACATAATGTAATAGCATAGGGATCAAGGAGCTTGGGATAGACTACTGTAATTAAACAACACTTTTAGATCTACAAACAAATATAATCCAGTTTTCTAACATTTTACGATACATAATTTTTATAAATGTACAGGGTAAGCTCATGACGTGGGAAAAGCGGTACTAGTTTTCAACTGGCTACCGTATGTGGTGCAATAATATTAAACATGGGGGCGGCGAGCGCCGCGCTGATATGCTTTACTTTCATGGAACAGGTATGACAACTTACAGCTAATGTGAAGATGGAATAGGCTCCAAATTTCAACGTGCTGTCAGGTTACAAATCTACATTAGACACCAATGACTAGTAATTTATAAAAATTACGCTACGGTTAAGCGTATTTAATTCCAATTTAATATTAGAATGCCGGAGATCGGCGCCGGCTCGGAGACGCGGCCGTCTGCTGTGCGTCCCGTGGAAGACAACAGAATGAGACCTCATCCGCCAGTTATATTTGTGCAAGTATCCGTCGTACCGTACAACACTGCGAGCCCGTTACATCGGATTCACATCTCCAGGGAACCGAATATATACTCGTAGCTAATTTCGCCTCTCCTAGTACACTGATGCGATGCTAATAAGAATGCACGTTTTAGACATCAGTATAAAGAGAAAGATTTATATCTTAAGTATACTATGATTTATTAAAATCTATAAATAAATTCCACACTGACATAAAATTTAACACATGATATTGATGTAAAACGACATAGATAAATGACAGTAATTAGTTATTGCACAATACTATGAATTAACAGCTACTGGGTCTGATACACCGGGGACACACAGACACATGTCGTGACGCAACGCCCACCTGTACAGGTAACAAACACAACGTTATACACGGCCACGGTACAGTACAAGGGAATATCAAACATCATAACGCACCACAGAGGGACCTCAGTGGCGATGGCGTCACACTCACACAAGCGCACGACACGACCCACTGGACCTACTAAAGACCGAGACTTTTAATACTGCGCAACTACGTACGATCAAACTGTCATATAAAAGGTATATATGTAAGGTGGCAATACAACCATGTATAAACGTTTGTCATGTCTATCGAAGATCTCAGTATGAAACAAGGGTACAAATTTGATTATTGTACTTATTAAAAGAATTGGTCAGTAGTTATATCTGATGGCACTAAATACACATATCTCACAACACATTTCACATAGAAAAAGGCAGTTTAAGAAGTCAAAACACGAGATTAACATTTAGTTGTTAGTGAGAAAGGCTTGTTGCTTCCTGATTGAGGTTTGTATGAAAATAGGCACTTGAAGTGAGAATTTTGCCCTCTTCATTGATGAACGAATAAATTAAAATGTAACAATAAAAAATAACATATATATGCATTATATTCATACTTTGTCAAACAGCAACATGGGAATGTATTAAGCTATATCGAAACAAACTTCAAATGATGATAGACCAGTTAACGAAAGCTAAAAGCAAGGGACAGACGCAATCAGAAATCTTATTGACAAATTTCTTATAAAAGCTCTGAAAATAGCTATTAATATGATTATCTAACAATCAAAATAAAATTAGTAACATTATAATTCATTAGTAAATTCTTCAATTAAATAAAACAATATAATCAATCTTCTATGGCAGCAGAAATAAATTTGTACATTTAGCACATGGCATCAAACCGGCACATCCTCTCCCCTCAGGATTTAACGTCTATATGCTCATTCACCTAGTCTACCGATATTAATTACAATAATAAGTGACGAAACTAACAGCTACGTAAACATAGACTTAAATATTATAATTTAGTGCTACACACATGATGATCTTTACGCATTCCACTACTTTGGCTGGATTTAGAAATAAGGTTGTACAATTTTCTAATGTTAATTTATAATACTGGAAAGTTTTACCTGAGGGTACCTGTGCGGCAGCGGACAGCGCCGCACGAGCGCCGTGTTCGTGTCGGTTCGTCAATATAACACATCCTTCGGGCCACGCTGCCTCTGACGGCAACCGAGCCTCGGTCCAGTCGACATATCTCAGATCTTTCACGTAAATGTTAATGAGCAAAACAAAACAATAGGAACTCACTACTAGAAAAACCTCAACACCAAAAGTGAACACAAAAATAATTCTCTCCCTAAATAATCGTTTTATAAATAATATATGTTCATCTTTGTAAAATAAAATATAGTTCTGATATTATTACCACGATTTCCCGATCGCTGCAGGTCGAGTGACCTCCACAACATTGAATAGCCCATGATACTTGTAAATTCGCATTTCCAGTAACGATTACAATTATGTCACTACTTTAATTTGGCATTCAATATCCGAACCACGCGATATACGTTCTCGATATACATACACTACACAAAAGTAGCAGAATACATTAACAGAGATAACATAAATAAATATAGTATGTGAGTAGATTTGATCTAATCACGAGTAAAATTAAACTAGTAACTTTACCTACAGGTATACTCTATCCAGAAAAGCCCGTGTCAGTGAAAATATCTTAAATATTAATAGAAAACGGCGACAGCTGTAGAGGAAATCGCAACTTTAGTCGAGACACGACCGAGCGCCGAAAAGTATTGCATTGCCAACGTCAATCTATCCAATATACCCGATACAATATTACACTATTGCCTTGTCCCCGCCACAGTCTGACTTCTTCGCTAGTCGGCGGTCGGCCGAAACACACTGACGAAGTCTACGGTAATCTAGTTACAATTTTAATTCTAAACCAATACCAAAGGTCACATAATTTTTATGGCACGTAACGTGAGCAATGCTTGCAATAAAGTCTTAAAACGAATTTTGGTCATTATTTGTTAGATCGATGATATCGCTGACACATCAGTTCACTGGAACATTGACTAGACAGTGTCCCCCGGCAGTGTGTTTCCCGCGAACGCCCTGGTCCTGCCACTCGCGACTGTTCCTTAAATTTACATAGCTACTAAGGCAGTTCACTATCTAAAATAAGCGTATTTTTGTATCAATGCAATATCGTTGAGCGCTCGTCTGTTCGTCGTCACCCTTCCATTCAACTCGTAATCTATACCGCGATACATATCGAACGACTCGATCGACATGCCACCGAATTTTGTACAAATCAACATATATTTTGCTATCAAATTTTGTAACGTCCCATCAAACATTAGTAGCGGTTAAGCGAAAATAATCAAGCGTCAAGCGAGCTCGACGAGCACAAATCGGACTTTTCAAAAAGTATCGAGGTCGCGCTATCCTAAGAACACGGAAAAGAAAATAGGCTTACAAATATAAAACATGAAGTTGCAATGGAAGGAGCCCGCCGGGTACCGGACCAGCCTGCACGCAGGGGCGCGAGAGCGAGACAGCGCGACCTCGAGGGGGAGGGTAAGGGATGCGAGATTACGGTGCGGTCGGGTTGGAAGGGGCGGCGGGCGCGTTCATCGCACGTCGGTGAGGTTGGACTTGTCGCCGAACAGCTTGACGAGCTGCTCCTCGTAGTCGTCGATGTTGCGCTTCATGATCTCCATGCACGGGCCCAGCAGCCGCTCGAACGTCTCCACGTCCAGGACTGAAACAGACACCGATCACATTTACACTGGTCAAAAAGAGAAATAAAAAAACAAAGTGTGATGTAAAGCTGCATTTTTGGTATGTTATTTGGGGTCCTTGGGGGAATGTAGGACTATATTTTGCAAGCAAAAAAATGGTGTGCTAACTTCGTAATTTAAAAAAAAAGTAAAAAAACCAGCCTTTTTTTGTATTTTGCCGTTTTATTAAAAAACTATGCATTTTTGGTCAAAAGTTGCTGTGTAATGTTGAAAGCGCATTAAATTCCAAACAGTTTGACATCTTTTTTATCAATGTCCGTCAAATATTTTTTGAGATATGAAGCGTCAAAAAAAGAGCATTTTCCCCCTTTCTATGAAAATATTCGTTTTGCTAATATTTTGAGACAGATATCAGCAAAACGACTCAGGCTATTACATAAATTGTAAAATAAAAATGTAGAAAATTTCACTAGCTTTCATTTAAGACCAAAAGAGTGCGAGTTATTTAAAAAAATAGGATTATATCATAAGTCTAGTATAACTGGATCAGAAATAATCGGTGGATGGTAATGGCCAAATGGGATAGTTTACATATATTTACAGGAGGCGTAGCGGAGAACGAATTATTATTATTTGGGGGCTGTTCAAGTATTACTCAGACACATATTTGCGTATATCAAATCAACATTTATTTAGTAAGTTAAGTTTACGGTCAGAAAGACCTCAGGATCGCCGCTTGGCGGAAAAAAATATTTACGAGTGGCTCGCCTCTGCCTTTCTATGTCCTCCAGGTCTTTTAAACTGGAAAACAAGATGTGGCCAAGGTAGGTATTTGACTTCGTGTACTCTCCGCAATTGAACTCCATCAAGCAAAAGAGGTGGTACCTGTGTGGGCATATGTGCTGCCTCCATGAGCATAAATTCAGACTTGTCCGGATTGTATCTCATGTTATGCTGGCTGGCGTATCTCTCGCATTCTGCGAGTAACTTACGCATAGCTCCCACAAATGGTGCTAGTAGGACCATATCGTCTGCATATGCGATGTGATTTATTATTTGCCCATTGATGGAGCAGCCAACCTCGGTACTGGTCAAAGCCTGCGACAGCCCATCCATGTACACGCTGAAGAGAGCCGGAGACATACTGCCTCCTTGTCTCACGCCACAGTTTAGCCCGCTGGCTGTGGACAGAGTTGACTTCCATCTTACTACGTTCTTCTGCTGGGAATACCACTTCTCCAGTATCTTAATATTTGGCGTGGGCGCTTTCCGTTCCCGTAGTTTATTCCACAGCAATTGGTGGTCAAATACAACTCAAGTGGACTTTCTATCACTACAGGAGTTGTGCCATCAAGATGCAGAACCAGGAAAATGTAACTAATTCTGTTTTATTTTTCTAATTTACTAAACTTCAAAATTTTACTGTATTTTATTTCTTCATTAGTAATAGTCAAATCGATGCAAAGTTAGCTGAGGCAATTTTTTCAGATAAATGGATATCAAAGAAAGTAAGATCGAATAGATAGCACTTTCAACCTAAAACTTTTAGCGTAAATTATTTTACCTTAACCAATCTACCAGACTCTTGGCTTCTCTATTTATAGATTTTTTTGTTTACCAAAGTAACTATTCGTCTTACTGACCTTTATTTGCACTAAAACTAAAGCAAAATAAATTTTATATAATGTTATATTGCAATATATATCATATCCTGAATCATTTTGCAGATATTTGTCTAAAAATATTGGCAAAACGCTACATTTTATAAATGCGTCAAAAATTAACCTTTTTTGACGCTTCATATCTCGAAAACTATTTGACGAACAATGATAAAAAAGATGTCAAACTGTTTGAAATTTAATGCGCTTTCAACTCTACACAGCAACTTTTGACCAAAAACGCATAGTTTTTTAATAAAAAAATAAAAACCAAAAAAAGTCCGATTTTTTTACTTTTTTTTTTAAATTACGATGTTAGCACACTTTTTGTTTGCTTGCAAAATATAGTCTTACATTCCCCCAAGGACTCCAAATAACATACCAAAAATCTAGCTTTACATCACACTTTGTTTTTTTAGCCGATTTTCATGTAAGATTTGACCGGTGTAATTTTACATTATCCCATTTTGTTTTTCTTTAGTGAGCAATAAATGGTGGCAACTGTATTGGTTCATAAATTATGTAGGTGTTTTTTCTGGTTATAAGAAACATGTACCGTTTATGCCCAAATAAACATTAAAACCTCATTTCTTAAACTGCATTGTGTTGCAGTTTCTTAGAAATGATCAAAGTGTTGACTGCAGAGAACACGAAAATGTGTACTGCGGCGGCACTTTGAAATGACAAGTGTGTTACGGCCGTTACTACTCATGACATAACATGAAGAATATGTATTTTATCATTTATCTTTCTGTTACCGCGCGTTTGTAAGAGACTTTTAACTGTGTGTCTAATTTTGTCTAAATAATAAATGTTGTAGTTATTCCGATCGTGTCGCAAAGGCCATTCTAGCGCTGTCAAGCAGTTTCTACAAGAGTAGTGAATCAAAGATCAAACAGAATATGCGAAGACACTTTATAGCATTAAATCAAATCGTTTGGGACGGTTGGCACCAGCGCGCGGGGCGGCGCTATCGCTCGTTCCGAGCATACTTCATATTCCATTCTTAGAATAAGTACACTTAGACATATAAACCGGACTGGTATAAAAATATCTAAGATTGCGATCAATCAGTTGGTAGTCAGCAGTTAACATAACCTTTGCATTTTAGTAGCTACATGTATAAAATTGCTTTACAATGCTACCCACTCTACCCAGCTTTGTTCAAGAGATTCACTAGAACCAGATTTTAGTGGCATTACTCCTTGAAACGATGGCCGCTTGGAAAAAAAGGTTTTTAAGAGGTGGCTCGCGAACTTACAAACTCAATCAGGGAAGAAAACATCCCTAACAAGATAGATCAATAAAAGTGGCTGTGAAACGTGGCGAAGGACAACCACAATTCCACAGGTAGTTGTGGATATCGCAGATATGTATGTCAAGCAGTTGATGTATTCTACCTTATTCGGTGATAAAATATATTATTGACAGTACTTAAACAAGTCTCCATCTATTTTAGTCTCTTCACCGACAAATTTAGCTCCTCCGAGTGTAGTATAATTCGTCGTTAAACAGCGAGCAAGGTAAGCCGTATTTCATTCAGTCGTTGTACATTTGCCGGCCAATTACTCGGCCGGAGCGTCCGCCCACCGGCAATCATCTCGGACAGCGGCCAAATGACCGTAATTGACAGCTGTCAAACAGGAGTTCAACAGTCCCTTTGCGGCGGACGGGTATAATAGTTGCGTTTAGGGACAAGTGCATTGACGTCGATTAAGTTGACCTAGGCGGCCATTACACTGGATGCGGGGCACGGGTGCTGGGCATCGCTTACACGCTGCGAGTATCAAAACGACGAAACACGTTGGGGACGCATTTCCCGTTGGTGGAGTGACGGTTTTACATAAATACGGTGTTATATTTTCACGAGTAAATGTTAGACGGGTCTCCAGTTTTAATCAGTGTAACCTAATGTACATGCGATTATACTGCAAGAGAGATTTCGTAATAAGTAAAGATTTTAGGCTCAATTATCGCGGTATCAAAGTAGCGTTGTTCAAAATTTCGAATGTAGTGAAACTCGGAAATATGGCCTGCATAAAAACCTTAATAAGAAACATAACGTCCGTGTAAGCTCGATTCGACCTTATATGCGCGTAAAAATAAGCTAGTCGGATACGATAGACCTATTCTTGCTTGCAAATAAAAATCCTTGTAAAGATCTAATGATATTCCATTACTGTTCTCAGAATAGCCCCTATAGTTATTGTTGTTATGTAAAAGACGCTGAGACCAATTACTGAGAATACTGAGTACCAATAGTAGTACCATCCATTTTTAATGAAGGCAGTGATCGTCAATGACCGGTCTTACAAATCAATAAAGCTGGTTTTTATAATTAAAGATAATATCAATTAATCCTGCCGTTTGGTTAATATTAATCATCAAGTAAATCATTAGGTTGAATTGCCAAGTCCTTATATCCATACTAATATTATAAATGGAAAAGTATGTGTGTCTGTTTGTTTGTCCGTCTTTCACGGCAAAACGGAGCGACGGATTAACGTGATTTTTTAGGTGGAGATAGTTGAAGGGATGGTGAGTGACATAGGCTACTTTTTGTCTCTTTCTAACGTGAGCAAAAGCTAGTAGGTAATAATTATTCAATTACTACGTCTTAAGCTATTAACGCTATTATAAAGTATTACCAAACAGAGAGAGGCAATCGTCATGTTTTTTTATATAAATAGAAATAGATATCACGAAAGAAAAAAAAACGACAATGCCCACTGGTGGCCGAGCCGGGAATCGAACCCGGGTCTTCAGCTTACGCGACTAACGTCATTACCACTGGACCACCCGCCCGCACGTTTGTTTTTTCTTTCGTGTATGATATCTATGTCAATTTATATAATTTATATATAATAGCGTGACTACTTGAAAAAGAACAAATCAAATAATATTCAATAAAATAATTTGAATTGTTCCCTAGTTGTCATGTTTTTTGTTTACTTATTTCTCATCTCCACAAAGGAAACGTACTAAACTGATAAAAGTTAATATTGACTAGCATGAGTTGTGTTCTCAAAAGTCGCGCGCGATACAGCAAATTATTTAATTTACCGCAAGTCTGATTATTCAAGTATCCACACTATTTATATCCTTTGTGTGGGGTTCAATAAATTCATCAATCATCCAATACGTCGCCTGAAGTCACAAAACTGTTATCACCTCCGAAAGGAGTGCAAAAGATTTATTATTATTGGCTAATGGCGTAAATCGCTAATGTCGCGGATTTGCGAGGTTGAATATTTTAGTGCAGTGGTTAACAAAATGACTCTGAATTGGAGCATCATAAATATGGACACACACATGGACATTTTAAAAAGGGAGCATATACTATTATAGGGAACTTGACTATTCTCAAAATAAAATATTTTATACTTTGCACGAAATAAAGCATCAGATAATTATAAGAAAAACATGGACAGAAGTTATTTTTAAATCCAATTTCTATTTAATAAGTCAGGTAGAAATATATAAAGTAACTGAATTGACCGTGACGTCACTCAATTCGATTTCATATTAATTCCGTATTAGTCATTCAAATTCGTTTTGATAGTTCTTAAAAACAAGCTGATTTGACTAGCCTCCTAGTAGTAGCCTATTTAATTTAGATAGAGTAAAAAACTGAGCTATATTTGTTCTTTCAGTTAGTTTTATTTTAGTGTCCAGTCCACTCAATGTTCGTTCGCGACCTTATAATTCCAGTCCTTAAATATTCGAAAGTTCACGAGTAAGATCACGACGTAACAATAGGCGTAAAGCTGAAACTATACCTTTCAGCTTCACGCCTATTGTGAAGTCGTGATCTTACTCGCGAAAAAATACCTGTTCTTGTCACACATAGTCTTACCGGGATTCGGACACAGGGCTTCAGGGGACAACTAGCAGACCGGTTGTTTTTGGCGGTCAGCATAAGGGTAATACTTAATACTCACATGCAAGCTTGACAGGCCCGACGGCGTACGCAGAGGCGGCGCGCGGCTTGTGTGTCACCAGCGCCAGCTCGCCGAAGTAGCCGCCCTTGCCTGCACATGAAAAAAGATTACATAATTAAGAAGTGTGTTTACAATTTGAAAAGAAGAACAAAGTATCAAATTGTCCCGTCTACGACTCGGCTGGCTAGTATAAAAATAAAAAAATCTAAAAGCGACGCGTATAACAAAAATAAGCTAATTGAATAAGGTCAGTTATTGTAATTATCGTTGTGTAACTTGTGTATGTACGTATATTATAGTATGCAATTGAGTAGTGCAAGCCATATTGTGACCTTGCGGTCTTCATGAAGCCTGGCCTAATATGGCCTGTCTGTAAGGGAAGGCAACTGCTTTGAAGCTTTATTTTATTATTGCCTCGTGTACAAATTTTCACATCTTCCTGAAGCCAGGTTAATGGAATTTCCTGATCGCATAACTAGCGGTTACTGGTCTTTTACGACCAAGGATAAATCTCTAAAAAAGCTTTAACGGTTACTAGGTTTGGAACTTAGTGGTTGGCATGGCGACTTCAGTAGGTGACGGAATAAGTATACATGAGGCCAACGGTATTTTTAGTATGTTATTGTTGTTACTTGTCACGTTGATTTTAATGATGGAATGGAATTTTATTATGTTTTCCTGTTGATATATGCATTTTTAATGAAGGTAAGTAAATGTTTTATCGAATGACGTATAAACAAGGCCATAAAATATGTAACAAGTACGCATATAAATGCGAACCCAAAATAGACTCTAATATTTAATTTCTTGGTCTTAGGCAGCGTTCCCACTTATGCGTCGCGTGTCTCGGGGCGCGCAAAGGGCGTCCGCGCCACGCCACCTGAGTGTAATTCAAAAAGCGTCTCCTCAGTACATTTTGTATAGGAAGGACGTAAGGCGCGCCGCCAAGCGGCGCGGCGCGCGCCCCGCCGCCGCCACGCCACCTGGGGCGCGTCTTACGTCTTTCCTATACAAAATGTACTGAGGAGACGTTTTTTGAATTACACTTAAGCGGCGTGGCGCGGACGCCCCTTGCGCGCCCCGAGACACGCGACGCATAAGTGGGAACGCTGCCTTAGAGTTACTACCATGCGGATAGTCGCAGAAAATCACGTACCTAGCTGGGTGTCAAATCTAAGGTTTGGATATAATGGGGGGTAACGAAAGACTCACTAACAACAGGTTTAGTTACATTGGCCCTCCTACTCCTCTCCAAGACTTGTGAATAAGGCAAGACTTTGCTGCCCAACCTTTGTGCGCGATGCGGATGCTGACGGAGCCTGCACGAGTACAAGCCATGTGCTGTCGCCGCCAGCAGTTCATGCCTCAGTGTAGCTGTGCGAGTAACTAGCAGGGTAGTGACTGACCGAGGCGCTTGATCTCGTGCTCGTTGCCGTCGTCGCGCGCGATGCGGATGCTGACGGAGCCTGCACGAGTACAAGCCGAGTGTTGCCGCCGTCAGCAGTTCACTCCACAGTGTAGCTGTGCGAGTAATTAGAAGGGTAGTGACTGACCGAGGCGCTTGATCTCGTGCTCGTTGCCGTCGTCGCGCGCGATGCGGATGCTGACGGAGCCGTCCTCCACGAAGTACATGCCGTCGGCGGTGTCGCCCTGCCGGATGATCATCTCGCCGTCGATCAGAGTGCGCGGCAGGAGAGCGTCGGCCAGGTTGGCGCGCTCGTACGGCTGTAGAAACAAATAAACATTTTAATAATGTAACAGGTGTAAAAAAACGAGTCTTTGGGATTCCCCAAACCTATCGACGCCGAATCCGCTCTAAGCAAACAAAAATAGCTTGTATGAAGACGCTTACCCGTCGTCGTCGCTGAACGCATGTTCATACTATCTTGCGATTTTAAGTCGGCGAAAGCAGCCTATTCCGCGTCGATATGTTTGGGGAGACCTTTTCAGGCAGATATACGGTACGTGTTACCACATTTTTACAAATGAGTTTTAAATTGCAAATTGTAAAAAAACGCAATCTAGGTGACATAATGTCTAGTATTTTAATGAACATTGCTAGAAAATAATTAACGTTCATTTAAAATTTCGTATATCTTTACAGATTTCTTATTATTTCAGTCCGACTTTTGAATTGTATTTCGGATTTTTCTGTTACATTACGTGTACCTATTAGCAATATATTTAAAGGAGTGTCTGAAAGGGTTCTAATTAAATAACATCATGTTTTTTTACAACGTTTCTATTTAACGTATTACTGCTTTCACGATTCAAAAACATGGTTAGTTGATTATCCTACCATGCATAAGACGTAATTATAAACATATTAAAAGTGCGATAAATGCACATGAGTAACGCGTAACAAGTGCACTAGGTAATTACATCATTAAGCCAAACGGAACAAATCAAATGATTGTTACTAATCGATACACCTGCGAAGGTATTATATAAATAATATAGGTACTTAACCCTTGCTAAGGGAAATATATTTCCGAGAAGCACTTCAAATATTTCATCTATTTCCAATTACACGAATATCATTTTTGAATTTTTAGCTTTATAAAAGGGAAATAAAATAAATTTGTTACAAAAGCGAAGTTTTACAGCGAATGAACGAATCGTGTTGTCCCTTTCTAATACATCGCACTATCCCTTTCGGCTATTTAGGGTTGTCAACATTCAAGTACCTACTTAATTATCTTATCTGTAGTTGTGCACGCAAAGGGCATTTTGTGCAAACCCTAATAATTTGCTCGTAGCAAAGCTGAGCCGAACGGAGCGGAGTTCGCCCAATGCGAATAATTTCTCACCACTGCCAGCGTACGGATTTTAGTACATATTTACAATCAATTTTTATGAACGCTTTTATGAACTTACTAGCTTTTGCCCGCGGCTTCGCTCGCGTTACAAAGAGACAAAAAGTAGCCTATGTCACTCTCCATCCCTTCAACTATCTCCACTTATAAAATCACGTCAATTAGTCGCTCCGTTTTGCCGTGAAAGACGGACAAACAGACACACACACTTTTCCATTTATAATATTAGTATGGATAGGTAAGTACTATGTAAAACAAGGGTTCCAAATTCAAAAACAAAACTTTTTTCTGGGTTTTGAACGGCTGACCGCTGTAAGGGGCTATTGATTACCGCCTTCATAAAAGTTGAATATGTATTTTCCCTATGCCACTGCCCAGTGGTCGGTGAGGTGACCTACTTCTCTACAGCCCGCGTCTATTACGAATCAGGGTTCGATTTCGAGCAAAATGGGCATGTTGCTCATAAATATTTATCTCGTAATTTAGTCATTCAAAGGCTGGGACATGATATTATTCAAAATACGTGTTTGATATCGAAATGATAAAGATTTAAATCTAGTAAAAATGTTTAAATTTTAATGAAAATTTGTTCTGTCAAGTAAAAAACCAACATATAACGATATCGTATTCACTATACTGAAATTATTATTATTATTTTTCATTTCGAAGCACCTACTCTTTCTGATTATGTTTTTTTTATTTCCGCTACCCAAAGGTTGTCTGGTAGAGATCGCTTTTTAGCGATAAGTCCGCCTGTTGTCTGCCTCTATTTATAATCATTTGCTTTGTCTCCGCTGTATCTTTTTTCTGTATCTGCTGAGGTGTGCCAATAAAGAGTATTCTATCTATCTATCTATCTATTAGGGACCTTCTTGGTACTTCAGTAATTACATTGAACATTACATCACAGTTGAAATTTCAAAGTTGATATCTTTATCGAAGTAATTAACACTTTGTTCGCCGCACAGCGCCCATTTTAACAGTATTTGTGTCCTACAGCCAATGCAATTTGAACACGGTTCGTGACCAGCTTACAAAGTGTTAAGGCTACAGATCTATAACTTTCCCGTGTGTTGAGTCATCGTAAGCCATCTTATTACTTTGCAGTTACAATAAAATGACTCAGCGAAACGTTTTGAGCGCCCTGTAGCCCTGCGCGACAGACTACTCATCCCTGGATAGTCTGATATACTGATGTGCCGACCGAAAATTTCCAAAATTCTGAAATTTTCACATAGGAAAACATCGGTAACTTTCCATACTTCGTATGGATGGAAACTTTCCATTTCATAAATTTAAATTCCCTTTATTTTTCTCGAAAATTTCGTGAAAATTTAAGATTTTTTTGGAACGTTTCCGCAACTTGCACATCACTAGTCTGATATTTTGGGAGATACTACTTATACTGGGCCTACTTGTCGACTATTACACGACGACGAGTACCTACTACACATTCGTGAACGTAGTTTACATGTATTGGCTTGTAAATTGACAGCTGAGTGGGCACTCAGACCTCGCCGCGAGCGACTCGACTCTGTAATGTATGTTCGATTGCTTAGTTGTAAAGGTACTTTTATTAAGAGGGGGTCGTACGAAATCCTCGTAAAGTGCATTCGGCGTTTAACAAATGCTGCCCACATTTCTAAATTAAATGAAATAAAATAAATGTAGTTATTATCTTAAAGAGTGTGTCTACAACTTTTGACTATTCACAATCTCCAATTATTAACGGTGTAATAACTAAACCCACACAAAGTTGACCTAAAATGAGAAAAACGTATGTCGCCGTTTAGTAAACTTTGTTAAAAAAATTCAATACTTTAGTTATAACATTAAGTGATTCTAAAAGCCAGATAAATGGACTACAGGTTTTGAGGTTTTTTATATTTTTCCTCTCAAAGGCAACAAAGAAATTTTACCTTAAATTTAAACTATCGTAAAATTTCCATATATTCGCCATTGCTGTCAGAATTCTCCTTTCGATTAGACGCCCTGAGCGGCTCATCGGAGGCAGACGTGTCGCCGGTCGCTCCGCGTTGACGTTTAAATTTGACAAATATTTTGACAGAAAATAGTGTACGTACACGAAAAACCATACCAGTGTAAAACTGTGCTCAAAATAAATAGGGTAAATCAATAATGTCAGGTGGAGATCCAATCTCATTTAAAGTTTAAAGGTGCATGGCTTGTGCATAAAAAATAAATAAAAATATATCACATTATTAAAGAAAATAACGAACACAACCGAATGAGTATAAATGATTTCATTCTAGTTCGGTTAAATTGAAAAAAGTTTCATGTTTTCTTTTACTCATCGGAATACATTTTCATTACGCTGGTATTAACAGTACGTCATTTTAAAAATATATATGACAGCACCTACGTCAAATTTTGTCAACCAAACTTCACAGGTTGTATGTAAACAATTACAATTTAATTTATTCATACATATATTCAGATACTTATTAATTGATTCTTACTTAGAAAAGAAAAAAGGGGAATGCGAGCGGGTATAGGTTTAGTGCTTCTAGTTCAAATTTAATTGTATATATAAAAAAATGTCTCAATTTCATTAAAGATTTACTCTGTGCATACCACGAACACGTAACCGTAAGTTGAAAACAATAATAATTATAAAGTACCAGCGGACCGCAAGGCGGTATGGGAGAGCAAGCAGCTACACGGGCGGTTCTACAAGGCCCTCACGGGACCCGATGTAGACCTGCTCGCATCGGTGAACTGGTTACGATTCGGGGACCTCTTCGGAGAAACCGAGGGTTTTGCCTGTGCAATTGCCGACGAAGTTATGATGACGAACAACTACCGGAAATATATCCTGAAGGACGGTACGGTCGACATTTGTCGGGCATGCCGCCGTCCCGGAGAGTCACTCAGGCATATCATCTCCGGTTGTTCTCATCTAGCTAACGGTGAGTACTTGCACAGGCATAATCTCGTAGCCAGGATCATTCACCAGCAGCTTGCTCTTCAATACGGCCTTGTGGACCGCGAAGTACCGTACTACAAGTACATACGAGGGTGGTTTGATAAGTAACTTGGTTTGATATAATAAAAAAAGAATATAAGTGTTATATATATTTTATTTTTCTACGTAATCTCCCCGAAGTTCAACGCACTTATCCCAACGCTTCTGCAACTTCTCGATGCCTTCACAGAAATGGGTTTCTTCCAGGTCTTCAAAATATGCGTCTACTTCTAATACCACCTCGTCATTAGATTGAAACTTTTGGCCTGACAGAATTTTTTTGAGTTTTGGGAATAGATAATAGTCTGAAGGAGCTATGTTTGGCGAATAAGCAGGGTGCGGAAGCATTTCAAACCGTAATTCTGCCAATTTTTGTTCAACGAGACGACATGAGTACACCGGAGCATTGTCATGATGAAAAATGACCTTTTTTTTTGCCAACCCTGGACGTTTTTCAGCTATCGCTGCCTTTAATTGGTCCAAAAGGGACGCATAATATGCCCCTGTGATAGTTTTTCCCTTTTCAAAATAGTCTATAAAAATAATCCCTTTTGCATCCCAAAACACTGACGCCATCACTTTTCCAGCTGATGGGACGCACTTCGCCTTCTTTGGAGCCGACCCACCATGGCTAATCCATTGTCTCGGCTGTTGTTTCGTCTCTGGAATATAGTGATGAATCCAGGTTTCGTCCATGGTCACAAAACGTCAAATAAACTCCGCGGGATTTTTATTAAACACCTGCAAGTTTGCAGCAGATGTTTGCATGCGGATACGCTTTTGTTCTGGAGTGAGAAGCCGCGGCACCCACCTTGCACTAAGCTTTTTCATGTGCAATTCATTATGCAAAATAAAATGTACCCGCTCCGTCGAAATGCTTGAGACTTCAGCTAACTCACGTATTTTCAATCGTCGATCAGCTAAAACTAGATCTCAGATTTTATCGATGATTTCTGGTAAAACCGCCGTTTTCGGAGCACCTGGTCGGAGTGCATCTTCAGTGCTAGTTCTACCACGCTTGAACTCATTTACCCAAAGTCAAACTGTTTCGTACGAAGGACAAGAGTCGCCCAACGTAGGAGAAATCCTTTCATGAATTTCTTTTGCCGTTTTCCCTTCCAAAAAAAAGAATTGAATCACACCACGAACTCCAATTTTCTCCATTATACCGATTTAAGTTGATAATTTTTTTCCGACAGCTGTCAAAACTAAAATTCCCGCCGACAATTACTTTGATGCCACGGATTAAATATAGTTAGTTTTCAAACTTTATGAATAAACAGAAAGTTACCACTAACGCCATCTATTAGTACCCGAAACAAGTTACATATCAAACCGCCCTCGTACCTGCGCCAGTTCTCGATAATGGTCGTGCCACGCTCTATTGGGATCGATCTATTATCACTGACAGGACTATTGTAGCCAATAAGCCTGACATTGTCATAATAGATCGATCGCAACGCCGGGCCGTGCTCGTCGACATCACCATCCCCCATGATGAGAATCTCGTGAAAGCCGAGAAGGACAAGTCCAGTAAGTACCTAGACTTGGCTTACGAGATAACCGCCATGTGGGATGTTGATTCGACGATCATTGTCCCGATAGTCGTTTCAGCGAACGGTCTCATAGCGAAGAGTCTCGACCAACATCTAGAGAGACTCTCGCTAGGTGGTTGGATCAAGGGTCAGATGCAGAAGGCGGTGATCTTGGACACGGCGCGGATAGTCCGACGGTTCCTCTCTCTGCAGCCCTAACCACCGGCAGCTTGGGCCCTGCCCCGCTGCTGGCGGCACCCTAGGTTAGGTTTTTTATAATGTGTTTATATATTTTGTATTGTTTTGTAAGTGGTTTTGTATTTTACTTTTATAATCATATTATAAAATAGCCTAGCCTGAGATTTAAAATGAATAAAGAGAATTATAAAGTACCTAAATATATATTTAGAAAGTTAACGCTCGTTTTGAATGGCACTTCTCCACTCAACTAGACTAGACCAAATATTCATGGAACAGTCACCAGCATATATGTCTATGAACGGCCGTGCAAAAATATCTAATTTTCTATAGGGGACCATAAGTATATGACGACATATTCCCGGCGTAAATTTGTGATGCTCCGTGACCGGCAAAAACATCGTCTCTCTTTCTAGCGTCTCGCGAGTGTAGCGTCAGGCCAACTGTATGGAAAAAGACGCCGCGTAGGCGCGGCTTAGCCATACAGTTGGCCCGACGCTACGATTGCTAGACGGCAGATGTGGGGAGTGTCCTTATCCGCAGAAATATCTGATCGGGTAGCTTAAAAATATTTGATTCCTTATAAATAAAAATCTAAATTACACTCTCACTCGCATAAATATCTATCCATTGTTAAAGCAAATATATATCTTACGGGCTAGAAATCATTAATATGTAATTAAAGTGCAATAACAAACCCTACCTTAGTTGCCTTAGAGCGGTAAATTGTATGAGGTGATTTGACATCAGACTCACGAAACACGTGCAGTATTGTCAGTGCATATGTCTGTCTCATCTGTTGTTAAACTATGACAAGTAAACTTATTACAAATCTGATATCAGAAGCCTTTTTACAAGCTTTTATTCAACTTGCCTTGTTAGTATATCTTAGTTTGGGCCAAAACGTAGAAGCTAAATTTGACCCGCTTTCCGATTTGCGATTGAGCTGAAATTTTGCACACTTATGTAAATCACGTGACAATGCAATATTCTGGTATCATGGAGGTGATCTGATGATGGAGCAGAAAGGTGGTCAGAGGAACTCTGTTATGAAACGTCGTATCCCCATTGAGTAAGGGGTATTTAGAAACATCTCGGAGAGCAATAGATGATTTTTGAAAGAAAGGTACAGTCGGCTAAGGTAAAGCCTGTGCCAAAAATGATTTTTTTGCAAAAAAACTTATTATAAATTGGGAGGTGAATTTTTATATTATCTCTACATATCATTAAGAAGAAAAACCGGCCAAGAGCGCATCGGACCACGGTCAGTGTAGGGTTCCGTTCCGTAGTTTCCGACATTTTACATATTGACAATTTAATAAATACCGTAATTTGGGGTGAATAGGGTTCCCGGGGTATATAATGCTATTATATTTAAATAATATATTTTATGATTTATGTAAATAATATATTTACAGACATGAAAATGTCTGTCAAAGTAGGCATTCAAATTTATTGGATTTTTTACTCATTTTAACTTCATTTTTGTGTGAAATTTTGCTAAGAATTTGTTCATTATCCTTTTGAATGTAGTGTATACCTACACTTCTAAAGTTTATGTTTAACAGAAAATCATAAGACATATTTTCATTTTTATAATGGTTTTCATGAAGAAAGCGATGCAACTGTGTTGGGGAACTTTTACGGGATGAACAAATATCCGCGGACTGAGGGGTGAATAGGATCAATAATGGGGGAAACGGGTCGCAAAGGGGTGAATAGGTTTACGAAGGGGGTGATTAGGGTCGGAAGAGGGGTGAATTGGGATGTGTAGTCAATGGTTGTCAAATTGTATAAAAGATATATAACTTACCTAAAGTGATGTTTTTATGAATGACCTCTCTGTATATGGACGCAATTTATACGTCAATGTATTGCTTCGTAGTTAGACTAGATACAATAAATTAACATTTAGAAATGTTAATCACACTTCTGTCAACCACAAGTCAACGTTTATACTTAAGTCCACAAAAATCACCCATGGTTGCTATAATATAAACGGATTACTTTAAAATAAAAATCATAAGTATGCAACTATACATCTAGGGAAGAAATAAAATTATTTTATTGAATAATTTTTGATTTGTTATTTTCAAGTTTATATAAATAATAAATTCTCAATTCGCTCAAAGGTTGGAAGAGATCCCTTATAGGTATAAGTTCGCCTTTGTACACCATAACTACATATACTGTATTTTTATGTCCTAACTTGTCTTATGTACAATAAAGTGTTCACATACATACATACATAAATTGAAATAGATATCATACACGAAAGAAAAAACGACAAGGCCCACTGGTGGCCGAGCCGGGAATCGAACCCGGGTCTTCAGCTTACGCAGCTAACGCCATTACCACTAGGCCACCCGCCCGCCGTGTGGTACCCGACGAAATTTCTCTAGTGTATGTTATCTCTGATAGGCACATTTTGACCACCTCGTATATGAATCTTTAAGGCCCTTTTGCACCAACCACTTAACTCAGGGTTAGTGGGCTGTCAACTGTCAAATTCCATGTAAAATGGTGGGTTAACCCTCAGGTTAACCCTCCATATTCGTTGGTGCAAGTGGCACTTAGAGGATTAGGGTATAGCGAGAGAGATGGCGGGTTCGATTCCCGGCTCAGCCACCAGGAGGCCTTGTCGTTCTTACTTTCGTGCGTGATATCTATTTCAATGCATAAGTATGAAAACGGTTATGACTTTATTTTCAAGTAAGTAATTTTTGCTGATAAACTTTTTTTTCGGCATTCAATTTTGTAAGGTATGCTTCCAGCCGAAGATCAGCGCTGATGAAGAGGCACCAAAGAAAACACGTCCGTTCCATACAAGATTTATTAGCAGAGAGCGAAAATATAACCTACCCACAATCAATCGGCGCCTAATTACTAAACTACCCACATTTGTCACAAAATTATTTCAAAAATACTTAAGTCATTATCAGTTTGCCGTTAATATTTGTGGGATATTAAATTGGACCAGGAGTGATATTTAAAAAAAACTATACATTTATAACCTTTTGAATTTTGGAATTCGGTTAAAAAATCCGGCCAAATGAGAATCTATTTTCGCACAATTGTAAAACTAAATTATCTTTACTAGTTACCTCCAAAATACTAAATGAAATGACATCTATTGCGACTTAAGTAGTTTGCATAAATTAGTAACCCAATTCACCTAGAGATGGCGCTGTACTTTGGGCTACTTAGTACATCGTTTTCTGAAGATTTTGGATTCATGGGGTCGGAACGGGTATGAACTAACTTAATTTGTGGTGAATAGGGCCAAAACCGACTTTTGAACGTCGATAGCAGTTTTTTTATGTGCCATGCTAATTTTTTACACAAAAATCTTCCAGCGGTGTGAACTTCGGGTTGTCTTTGAAAATATGTCGTTTTATTTAGTAATTTTCGCTCACCCTAACGTTGGGGTGAATAGGGTCGGGAAGGGGGTGAATAGAGAAAAGTGTAGGTTGATTTTTTTGGATTACGAACAAAACCTGACCTGTCACGAGCATATTATATTTATTTTATCAAAAAATAAGGAACTAATATGTTATGAGTAGTCGGTAATGTATTAATAAAATAAATTTATCGAAATCTAGACATATGATAACCCTAAACCAACCTTTATAGTTATATGGTGCTCTGACGCAGTGAACAAGTAAGTATGGTCGTGGGCAGTGCGGATAACGTGTCAAAATATAAAGGTGGTTTTTCGAAGATGGTAATTTTTATTTTTAATCAAAGTAACCCCAAAATAGCGTTAAAGAGTTGTAATATTTGACTCTGCGAACCGTTTTTTATCTTTTCTTGAGATAAAATACTTTTGTAAGGGATTACATTCGATTACCATTAAAAAAATACATAGGGTATCAAAGTAACCCCAATGTCAGTTTAAGTTTGATAACATCGTTTTTTTTTTGCGTACATTATTTTGTTACCTTTCTAGATTTTTAGCAGGAAAAGACTAAAAAAGTTGATGGTCCCATTTTTTTCTTTCTTTGTTACGTTACATTGACCAATTATGGAATTTATACTTCTCTAACTTCTACATTTAATGGGTAAAAATACCCATTAAATGTAGAAGCTAGAGAAGTTTAAATTCCCAAATTGGTCAATGTAACCCCAGTTTACGGCAGACACCGTGAACCTTTTCTAGTAATTCTCTTTTTATTTGAAATAAAAATCGTTACGATACTAAAATATGCAATCTGAGATAAAAATGCTTTTCATATAGTTACAAACTTAGTTCAGAATTTTTTTCTGTAAAACTTTTATAAATTGTTCTACCTATCAAGTTCAAAATAATTTTCCTAGAAAGTCTTAATAAAGTTCTGCTTTTGAGATTTTTTCATATTTGAGAAAACAGCCCTTATTGCCTGAAATACGGCGACATTGATATTTGCTTTTTCGTATTTTGATGGTATTTTGACTGCACTGTTGTATTTTTTGCCATGCTAACTTGAACCTTATCTCTGAGCGATGTTTTTTAATTTTCAGTCACGTCACAGATGTTTATGACATAACATCTAGGTATTTAGCCATTTAAAAGAAACTACAAGTGGCTTTACAGACGTGGCGACTGCAACTGGTACAGGGCCTAAGCCATAATTTAAAATTATATTGTGATTTTTATATGTATTTGTGTTTTATTTAATGCTAAGTATGAGTTTCAACATTTTCAACTCAAGAAACTGAAATTAAGAGAAGAGACTAGGAAATTGGGTAAGATCAAGAGTCTGATGCAGATAGCGATGGCGGTATTGGATATGATAAGATATGCGTCGATATTCCCTGTCTTCCTTTGGGTCTCTGACTTGACTGCTGCTAGCTGTACTCTATTCATTAGGTTTTTATTTTATACACATGCTTTATTTTTGTATAAACTAAATGATAAAAAAACCTAACGACCAAAAAGAATAAAGAAAATATCTGATAGTCTTTAATACAACCCGCATATACGTAATGCACAGCTCAGCACGGGAAGCATGGTCGCGCGATAGACGATAAAATAGCAGGCCGTCCCTATCGCACTATTTGTAAGTGCGATAGGGACGGCCTGATATTTTATCGTCTATCAGGCCTCTCTGAAGACCTGCAGGGCAATCATGGTCGCGCGATAAATGATAAAACATCGGGCCGTCCCTATCGCACTTACAAATAAAGCGATAGGGCTGATGTTTTATCATTTAGCACGCGACCATAATTGTTTGCCTGGAGGTATCGGCCTTCACACACGTCTTTGAAAAATGTTTGCGGGGATAGGCGGGCTGACGATTTTTAATCTAAGTATAGAAAAGTAACGCAAAATGAAGTGCAAAGTAATTTGAAATACACCTAGGTAAACAATCAACTGAGTAAGGAACGTTATCTACATATTTAGGTAAATTAAAGTCACATGAGACATGGACAGAGAAGGAAAGCTAGATGACGCGTATTTTTTCTCTGTCTTCTTGTATGCTACCTTTTTTACAGTTTTAATTTCTCAAAGGAGGTCAGTAGTTGACTACAAACTCAAAATAACACTCTTGAAAAAAATTAAGGGTCACTGACCTTTCACAGTAAATTGAGGTAGTGTGAGTGAAGGGTGTTTGTGTGTGTAATGGGGTAATTTGACAGATTCTGAAAATTCTCCCTGCTCTACCCCCTCTTAAGTACACCGAATTATTATTGGTCTTTACTATAAGTCACAATAAAGTTAAATAGCTTATTTATCCGATTGGCGATATCGCGACGACCGGTCGGTCTGGCCTAGCGCGTAGTGACCCTGCCTGCCAAGCCCCCCCGAATCCTGGTAAGGGCATTTATTTGTGTGATGAGCATAGATATTTGTTTCCGAGTCATGGATGTTTCCTATGTATATAAGTATTTGTATATTATGTATATTGTTGTGGGTACTCACCCACAACACAAGCCTTCTTGAGCTTACCGTGGGACTCAGTCAATCTGTGCAATAATGTCCTATAATTCATTTATATCGCGGATATTCCGCTAGGCGGTTAAAAATTTTGTTATTATAACTGTAGGCTTTGAAACCTATAAAAATTGCAATTTGTGCCCACGATATATTAGTGAATGAGAATGTCTCCTTTCGATTGGATATTTTTATGGCTTTGATAACGAATCGTAAAATTTTCATTAGTCTTGACTTGAACAGATTCTTAAGATCCTACTATAATAAAAGGTTATCGATGAAAAATAGAAAAGTCTCATATCCAACATATGACAGCGTTTCATACTGCTATGTTAAGATTTTTCCTCAAGTATGCTATCGAATAATTACGTATCTGCGCAAACATACCTTTAAACCAGGTCATAAAAACGGCAAGCATAGTTAGGATACATTAAAAACTTGGTAACAGTTCTCCTTATCAATGAAAATAATCTTAGTGTAAATCAGAATCAAGTGATAACGGTGTGACGTGATAAAAATCGGTCAACCCGAAATGTCTTTTGTAATGTTATATCAATGATTAATGAATACACACTTTTATAGAGTGGCTTATGACATGTATAATCTATGCTTTCGCAATTTATTATCACATGACAGCAGTTACGGGTAACATTGCGTATGAAATCCATTTGTGACGAGAACATTAATTAATATAAGTAATACGGTAGTAACAACATACTTATTTACTTGTATTAACCGTAATATGTACTTTCTTCCCGTGGGTGTCAAGGGACAGTAAGAAAAGACTCAGGATTATATCCAAACCGATTTGCGGATTTTTTTATATTAAATAAAGGCCGAGGTGTTTACTATTATTCTGCTCAATGGAGCCGCAAAGTAGCAACATCCTTTAGCAGAGGGCCGAAAGGTGACATTATCCGGCTGCAGGACAGGAAAAGTAATAGCAACACGATTTGTTATTCTTTGAAACACATTTTGTATCGTCACACTGAATGTATAATCTTCTATTATGTTTTTGTTGATATTAAAGTATTGATATATTTAAAAGCGCAAAAACATTATCTTGTTTGTCTCCAGCGTTTTTTACAAATTTATATCATGGGCGCTGTTGTTTTTATCTATAGAACCAAACCTTACTTAGTAAAAAGTAGTAAAAACCACCGGTGAGTAAAGTCTAAACTACATGCATGCAAATTAGCTAATTGTAGATTTGGGTCAAAGTCAGTTTAAAAGATATCTCATAAACACGACGTCACGTACGACCAAACTGAAGCAAACCTTGTTACAGAGGCCCATTCCCGTTCAGTGGCAGTTTGGTAAGGCTGGTTACACACTACTTTTAATAACCCAGTACAGAACAATAAAAAACAGAAAATGAAAACAAAAGGGGAAAAAAATTGTAACAAAACGCACCTTAAATCAAATATTGCCCAGGCCTTGTACCAGTTGCAGTCGCCACGTCTATAAAGCCCCTTATAGTTTTTTTTAAATGGCTAAATACCTAGATGTTATTTCACAGATATCAGTGAAAAGAAAGAGGACTTTGCCGGCCTATTAAGCCAGCAAGAAATCGACCTCTTGTCCTAGCCGCACCTGAAACGTCATATTTCGCGGCCAATTATAAGGCACATAGATAACATCAATATTTCATACCATGTTTGACAAAAGATAATTTACAAGTATAACCAGACGTAGCGTCGAAAGTAAACCTTGTTAACGTTCATTCCCGTTCAGTGGCAGTTTGATAAGGCTACTCTCACACTACAGTACTTTTCTACCTCTTTCAAGCGAGGAACATCTATAGACGTCGCCACATAAGCGCTTCGCTTGAAAGCGCTATCCGTCTGATGAAGTAGAAATAATACAGTTCAGTTTAATTTATTTAAATACTAGCTTTTACCCGCGGCTTCGCCCGCGTAATAAAAGTATTCATTAAGATTTTCATTTGGATCCTTAGGTTTCTCTGTAGGTATATTTATCTGCGATTATTTCGATTGCACATAATACTTTTGCTTGCAATGATTGTAGAAATATTACACATCGACCACAGCGTAGGTAATTCTATATACGCTGGGGAAACCTTTATAAACATCCCACATAGCCCGTATTTCGACACTATGATCGGTGGGTAAAAAGTACTTTTTTCTATTATCCCTTAAAATTTTTTACATTTTGCTTATACTTATCGCAAATGTAATCTTCAAGCAAGCAAACAACGATCGTCTTAGAGCACATTGATTGTAAGAGACCGCCGACCGATTATCCGCATCCCTCTAACGATACCCATATTATCCGTATCGCTATCGCTATCCCTATCCCAATCCCTATCCGTTATCAAGATGTTCAATGATTTCTTATCAAGTGCTAAAATATAAAGTTTCATGGTTTTATCTTTTAAAATTAAGAAATCCCATACAAACTTTCAACCCCTTCATCCCTTTTTTTCGAAATAAAAAGTAGCCTATGTTCTGTCTCAGGGTCTAAAGATTGTCTGTTCCAAATTTCGTCAAAATCGGTTGCGTGGTTTAAGCGGGAAAGCGTAACAGACAAACAGACAGACAGACAGACAGACAGACAGAGTTACTTTCGCATTTATAATATTAGTATGGATAATCGCATGTAGCGTCTAAAGTAATCCTTGTTACCCAGCTCATGTCCGTTCAGTGGCAGTTTGGTAAGGCTGATTATAGTGAGTACACACTACTGTACCTTTATATCCGTGTGACGAAGTAGAAATAATATATTTAGGTGTGATTTAAAGACACTTTATAAATTACTAGCTTTCGCCCGCGGCTTCGCTCTCTGACGCGTGATAAAGGTAAGTAAGTTTTTAAGGTAAGTAAATTTCAATTCATCATCAATCAAATAAAATCAAATAAAGAGTAAGTAGCCCATGTCACTCTCCATCCCTTCAACTTTTGCCACATAAAAAATCACGTCAATTCGTCGCTCCGTTTTGCCGTGAAAGACGGACAAACAAACAGACACACACACTTTCCCATTTATAATATTAGTATAGATAAATATAACGTCACGTAGCGTCGAAAGTAAACCTTGTTAACGCTCATTCCCGTTCAGCGGCAGTTTGGTAAGGCTGGTTTCACACTACTACTGTTGAAGTAGATAGAGTTGAGTGTAATTTAAATATACTTTATTAATATAACCGTACCTAGCGTCTAAAGTAAACCTTGTTACGAACGCACGTCCCAGTTCAGCTTTAGATTGATAAGGCTGAATTTACATTATTGTATCAAGTTTTCCGTACGATGAAGAAGGAAAATTAAAGGTCACGTCTATACGGTCACTTTAGAAGTATGCCTACTAATAATTATAACTATTATAAGTTTTATAACCAAACAGCTTAGTAAATTAAACATTCGTTACAATGTTCTTTAAAAATATAAACCTTTTTTTGAACTGAACGGTCGTTTCGTCCGAAAACTTCGACTTCTAGGTTCCGTTTTCGATTGTTTCATAATGGCAGAAGTTTCCAATGTAACACAACGAAACAGGAAGATACATGACTGCTTTGTTCCACAAAAATAATGAGCAACCGCAGTAAGGCTTTAACAAACGGTATTGTATTTATAGAAAAAAACTTTTACATTTACTGTATATTCGATAAACTTGTTCATATTTATTTAGCTATCTTCGTCTATGAGTAAAGTACAATTTCATACTTAAACGAGGCGTGCGTTTCAGTGATATAAAACGAATCTGAAAAAATATCATTACCTACGCTAAAACAACCAAACAATAATATGTGATCTTTTTGATGTTTCTAATTTTTTTTATAAAACATATCTCAGTGTTAATTGTTGTTTAAGCTAACTACGCTAAGGTTATGCAACCGTATCGTGTATTTTGATACACGATGTATATATAACTTTTAAAATCGCGCAGTGTATACTAAGCCTAAGGTTAATAGTTGGAGTAGGGTAACCACCCCTCGGAGGAAATCTTCATACATGAATGGTTTTTTTGTAGTCCAGTCTCGCGCGAAGCTTGTGCCCTGGTTTAAACTAATCTTTACATTTACGGCTGAAGTTCGAGTAGCGGTTGAGAAATAAATAAGGCCCGTAACTTTCGTGGCCTTTTAGGTAAGTTTAATTACTAGGATTTAGATACACTGAAACCTATACGGCCGTCCGACATCTGTTAGAAGTTAGTATAAATTATTTATGTTAATAACGTAGGTAAATATAAACTAAGATACTTATTAAACGGTAGTACCTTCTTTTGATACTTTTAACGACATAAAGTAGTTACGCAACAAAACAGGCAATCGTAAGTATTGTAACCTATCGCTAACTCGATGAAGTCACGTTTTTGTTATTTATTTATTTAACCTTTATTGCACAACATAAAGTACAAATGGCGAACTTAATGCCTTAAGGCATTCTCTACCAGTCAACTATTGGACCAAACAGAAACTTACAATTGGTGCGGAAAATAAAACAGAAATTTAAATAGATATAAGTCACTATCTAAATACTATATGCATCATCAATATACATACATAAATAAGTACAATCATATACATACATAAACTAACTAAAAATATATACATACATAACATATATAGTACCCATTTAATCATTACTGTCTAACAACTGCTACTACTCATTATCATCTAGCAATAATCATTAGCAATAATTAATAGCAATAATTTGTTCTTCTGATGTTTTACTTTAACAATTTTTAACATTTCAGATAGTGCAATTTCGATAGTATAAATGTAAGGACTATCTATCACTAGAAAGCCTGCTTTGTTATGCTAAATAGATTCATCAATTTAAGAGCACAGGCACATACAGAGACAGACACAGCGGTCAAATATACGACAACCCCTATTTTTGGTGGGTACTAATATTACCTAACCAACAGAAGTCAATTTACATACAACTCTGTAAAATGACAAAACTCGTAGCCGACGTGCGTATGTCGGGTCATCGTCTTGCACATAATTAATAACCGCGGTCACAATAAAATAAAACAAATATCCTCGGCTGCATGTACGAGGGGCGAAGTGTTTGCTTACATTTGACTTATGTATTCTTTATGCGTTCGTGCCCTAATTTGTATTCGAAGTAACCAGCTGGTTGAAATCGAACGTTGTAAAACTTCATACGTATTTATAGCTAAGTTGCAGTCGATCTATATCCGCCTTTAGTTTCAACAATGCTGTCTTTATTTTTTCGTTCGTACAGCATCAATATGTATAAACATACCAAAACGAGGATGATCGTACTTTTGTACCGTTTCAAGTGTTTCAACCTCAAATGACGTTTATAAATATGTCTCAAAACGATTTCATCTTCTCTTACTAAATACTTATATCAATTCCACACCATTGCAAACACTAACTCATCTCACTTTTCAACTTAAATGTTACAAATTGTACTGTAAGCAATAATGCACAAGGTTTTAATGTTGGTTGAGTTTTGTGACTTTATACTGAAAATGAAGCCTTTATGTCTAGATACATTTTAGCTGGTTCTATTATCTTAGTCCCCTATAATAATATTTCACAATGAAGCGCTCGTAATACATGGAACACTCTCATGGCTCTACAAATGGGCAACACACGGATTGGCAATTTACTATACAAAGTATAAACTGCATATTGTCAATAACTACAATAAAGTTATGCATCCAATTGTGTGTATTATCGTAAATATCTTATCCATACTAATATTATAAATGGGAAAGTGTGTGTGTCTGTTTGTTTGTCCTTCTTTCACGGCAAAACGGAGCGACGAATTGACGTGATTTTTTGTGGGGATAGTTGAAGGGATGGAAAGTGACATAGGCTACATTTTGTCTCTTTCTAACGCGAGCGAAGCCGCGGGCAAAAGCTAGTTATATAATAATTCTATTTCAAGTTTTATTTATCCTTGCACCTTATAGCAACACCCCTGCAGCGACATACGCTTTTAACGTTCGCGATTAACTCAAAAACAATTGAACGGATTATTAAGTGGTTTGCACCTATTAATAGAATGATTTCTGCGAAAGGTTTAGGCACTAAACTTTGTAATGATGTCTAAATAGGTTGAAATATGATGATAGTTACTAAACCAGTCGGAAAAATTTGCGCTGGCTTGACGATGCCCATTCCGTTTGCGATATAACAACACCATGCATGGCGGAATTGTCTTTCTTTTATTGGCTTATAAATAATGTCAGGGACATTGAGGTATATGTACTACGTACTAGAGGCGACGTTGCCAAGCAAAAACACTGCACATGCTGACAAATGCGCGGGGTGCGGGGAGCGGTTATTTACGCGTAGAGTAGGTCTACCACCAGATGTGACACATTATTATATTCTGCCTAACGGGAATTTTACATTATAGTTAAATACGGATATTCTAGTCAAACTTATTTATTTATTTACAACTTAAACAATACAAATTAATACAAAATAAATGTGCTGTATTTATCTTCTTCTTTAAAATACACAATGAACATATATATGTGTGGTCAGTTGGTAACCAAGTTTCCTCAGCACGATTTTTTTGGACAAAGCGTATAAATTGTTCCATTTTTTCATGACCAGGCCGAAGAAAACTGCAAAAAGTGAGCGTGCTAAAAATACAATTTTACTCAAAAACTATTAACTATAAATATATATATAAAAAAAATTTTTTTTTTTTTATATTTTAGTAACATAATTAATGAAATAGTAAGTAGTTACTTATTAATTTTCCAAATAGAAATATTTATATTTCGCAACTCTATTAGAGATGAAACACATTACATATGTAGTAGGAACAGTGTAAATGGCACATCTGCGCGGTTAACTTTTTATAGTCTATGATTGCGTCACCAAAATGGCGGCAATGTCGCGCCCGCTCGCGAGTTTGTAGAATATTCAATCTTAAAATATTATAGACGAGTTTTTTGTTTAATTTACCGATGAAATGTCACACCTTGGCTTTTATTTGATTTCCTCGAGTGATTAGTACAATTTTTAAACACACAAGAAGGCATTATTCACGTGGAAAGTAAATGCATTACGGCACGTCACTGCACCGCAAGGACCCGGTAAGGACTGACAACGTTGCGGTCCAGTGGACCGCAGTGCGTTGTGTAAAAATTCTCTTAGCAACGTCGCCTCTAGTACGTAGTACATATACCTCAATGGTCAGGGATGACATCTCTATATTTTATGGATATCTTACTACACCCATTTTTGTACTTTTTCCCGTGCAAAGCTGGGGCGGGTTACTAGTACTTTCCAAATAGAATGAGAACGCGACGAGTATCATTCTTGTTCATCTTATTTCACATTTTGTTAGATTTTCGTTGGATCTAGAGGAGTGAATAAATTCAGGCATTACGCTCGCACATCTAAACTCCTAGATTTACGGCGCCATTCATAATATGACATTACATTCCTTTGAGCAGTGCAGAACATTTTCGCAGAATGTTATAAATATATATATGAGGCCTTAAACTTTGTGGAGAATAATTTTATCTTAGTCGTAAAACCTTAGTGGAATTCTAATGGTCTGGTTGCTAAGACATTTAGATTTAGTAAAATGGTCCTCTGCTACATGGGGTAGCCAATCTATTGAGATTTGGCAAACAAATTGCCTCGAGTTTTTTTAAGCCCCAGACGCAAAGGGGAGATGTTTTATTTACTAAGTATGTACACAACATACACAATTACACATGTTCTTGTGTATGTGGCATCGATTCTCCTAAATCGATTGAGTGCGGTTTATTTAATTGAAAGTCTTATCGGAACTTATGAGTTATGACAGAACATAGAAGATTATAATGGCAGTGACTTCCACAAAAGCTAGTATCCATGGTTTCATACCAATTTTTGGGATTACGTAACTTAGGTAACAGCTTTAATTTAAAAATAATACACTAAGCCCCTTATTCATAAATGGATACTAAAGTTATCAAGTCGATAAAGTTCGTTTGTCCCTTTCTATCACACCAATACGTCGGATAGGGACAAACGAACTTTATCGGCTTGATAACTTTAGTGAACATTTATTAATATAAGGGGGTAAACATAAAACTGAAAAACACCTAGATGAATAAGAAATTGACGCGTTTTTATCAGTAGTCGCATTTATCATGTCACGGCACAATCATGCGACGTCACACGCGTTCGCGATTATCCGTAGTAGATTATGTCAATGATACAAAAACAATATAATTTCCTTGGGCCTAGCGGCGCTGTTGCACTTGAATCTTATCTTTTAAAAGCGGCTTAAGTTTAATAAAAGCTTCTTTAAAAGTAAACCTTATCGATATTCAGTAAAGTTGTGTGTAGAATAGCGTCGTATAAGCAAGGAGCCGTTCTGAAGCGATTGTATGAAACACGATAGGCGCGCTGGTTCGCAACGCCGGCCGATCAATTATGCCGTTTATAGATACTAGGTAATTGTATTGATACGGCATTTTCTATATGGACGTTTATTAGTAGTTAAGTACTGCGAATTAGTTTAATGCTAGTCAATTTATTTTATTGGAAGGTTTTATTGAGTGCTCTTTTATAATGAAAGTAAATAAAAAGATGACGATGATGTGAAGTTTTCATTATCTGCACTTGAATCTTGCTAACTGGACATGAACACTGAACAGCTTTGTAAATATCGAGTTTTATTACCTTCCTTATTTATTAAATCCTATTGTTTTTCAATGTATAGGAAATAAGGCAAAAGGCTTCTAATAGTTCTAATACCTAACCGATGTTACAGTATATTTCTCAAAGAAACATCTATTTCAAGTTGAAGCTTTGTAAACTGTATCTAATCTCGACAGTCGTTGAGAATTTTCAAACAGGTGCATAAGGAATTCATGCATTTTAAGACAGTACATTACGGTAACCCAGTTACTTTCAGTTTTAAAACATTCCCAGGTGTAGCTATCAGAATCAACTTAATAAAATGTCCTTTTCGACATTAGTACGTACGAAATTTTCGTACGAGTAGGACATCTTTGTAAGGTAATCGAAAGGTAAAGTTAAACTTTGAAGAAGGATCTTTTTGTTGATTTGTGGTCTATTGGTTGATTAACCGCTTATGACTGACTACGGTAGAATTTTCTAAATATGTACAGCGTGACTGATACGCTACCCGCGGCTGAAGACGGTCGAAGAGACAACGTACCTATCAGGTTAAGATGTGAGAAGTAAAAGGCTGTTTGTCGAACAGCTGATAATTAGACTGCATTAAGCGAGAGGTCTGCCGGTTCATGGCTTATAGAGCACTGATCTACGCGGCATGTTTAACATGAGATATTTAAAGACCTGAAATGGTAACTTTTACATACCTTAAGCATGGGCACTTTGTCGAGCAGCTCCTCGTACAACTTGCGCTTTTTGAAGGCGCACTTGAGCAAAATATAAGAAAAAAAAAAAGATGCGGAGGAAAGTATGGTGGTCCAGAGCGCGCCGGGGGTTTGCACGCAGACGAACACGGTGCGATGCATGTTGTACATGAGAAAACCTGTGATTGAGACATACCTGGAGAGCTTTTAGCATGGGCACTTTGTCGAGCAGCTCCTCGTACAGCTTGCGCTTTTTGAAGGCGCTCTTGAGCAGGATGCGGTGGAAGGTGTGACGGTCCATGGCCCAGAGCGCGCCAGGGGTTTGCGCGCGCACGGACGCCGCGCGAGGCATATTGTACCTACATGAGAAGACCTGTAGTAGGGACCATACCTGGAGAGCCTTAAGCATAGGCACTTTATCCAGCAGCTCCTCATAAAGCTTGCGCTTTTTGAAGGCGCTCTTGAGCAGGATGCGGCGGAAGGTGTGACGGTCCATGGCCCAGAGCGCGCCAGGGGTTTGCGCGCGCACGGACGCCGCGCGAGGCATGTTGTACCAACATGAGAAGACCTGTAGTAGGGACCATACCTGGAGAGCCTTAAGCATAGGCACTTTATCCAGCAGCTCCTCATACAGCTTGCGCTTTTTGAAGGCGCTCTTGAGCAGGATGCGGCGGAAGGTGTGACGGTCCATGGCCCAGAGCGCGCCAGGGGTTTGCGCGCGCACGGACGCCGCGCGAGGCATGTTGTACATGAGCGCTAGTTCGCCGAACGACCCCGACCCTTCGTACGTGTGCACCACCTGCGAACATAAGGCGGTTAGTTTTCCAGTTTGATTATGTTCTATCTGTTTTAAAGTTGGATTCGGCTGGTTGGTGACGAGCTGACGTTTTAGTATAATGGAGTATAAAAACAGATGAGATCAATGAGATTTATTTAAGAAGTCATTTAAAGCATTTATAAACATTACCTAAGTTATACCTAGGTACAGCTAAGAGACACCCGAGTTTCGAGACAAATTCTTTACGAAGTTTTCTGTGTATGGTATGAGCTGTATAATCGTCCACTAAGTATCATCACAGCAAAATGATTCTCGAGCACACCATTAAACCGACTTCGAGTATACCATTGGACTAGGTAGGCCTGTGTGATTATTTATTATACATACACAAATACATATATTACAAGTTACGCTGTTACTTTTACTTGTAGCACGAATGCTATTTCCAATAGTTATACCTTATTGCAGTTATTGCGTCTCTTTGAATGAAAGTCGAAGAACAAATCTACTTTGATCAGTATTACAAAAACTGCAGAGGCTGCACGCCGCAACTATAAGTTTGCTTGACTTTTTCCAAGTTTCTACGCAAAGATATAATGACTTGTCGATAGGAACGAGATGGTATAGATAAAGTAAAAATATAAACCCACTGATAAAGAAATTTATAAAACATGCCTATGTTTTATAAATGTATTCATACTGTAGAAATAGCATAACGTATGAGAAATGAAGCAAGACATAGTTCACGCCTCGAGGACAAACTGTGGGAAATGTGATCGAACGACAATTTCTGCTTGAACGGGGCCGGAAGGTAGGGTATGGTGAGTAATAATGAAGTATATGATTCTTAAATTTTATAAAAACTGACAAAAATACTCAATTTAAAGACAGATTTCAATGCAGTAAATGTATGAAATCAAATTTCAAATGCATAATAATATGAAAAAATAAGTAGTGTATGTAAAACTGTAGGATTTATCACCAGGTTATGTTAAGATCTTGTTTGTCAATTAGTGTTGTCTCGGTAGAAAATGTGACACAAGATAGTCGTACCTAATGCACTGCTAAAATCAGAACCCTTATTTTCATATCTGCCGTAATTTGGATAAAAAACTAACTAACAGGGCTGGCGCAATGACCCAGTACAAGTGTGTTGCCTTTGAAACAATAGCGAGAGCTCTTATGTCAGAGGGCCGCCTTGGGTCGGGAGCATTACTGTTCCAATCCTATATTTAACTTATTAACCCTTTGAGTTACACAATCACTTTCAAGTCTGTAATAGCTTTGTACGGATTCATTGTTTGTGCCATATTAAGAAAAGACGAATGGTTTACAGATGGTCACGTATTATGAAACGATAAATCGTAAAAAGAAGCAGAAAATAATAGAAGTGTAAAATTCCAAAGAAGCCTTCAAATCTAGGGTGAACAGTGTGCGTAGCCGAATGCACAAACGGTCACGATAATATCTCTTTCGTAGCTATCTATCTCTATCGCTCTTGCGTATTGGCGCGACAGAGCCAGACTACATTTCTGTGGCGTTTCGCGTCGCAGAAATGCCATTCGGCTACGGGGCCAGGCATCTTCTGGGCGAGCTCACTCCATCGTAGGCCACGTCTTTGCCTAGTCTGTGGCCAAGAGTAAGCCCATTTATAATAATAAAATAAAAAACTAATTATTACTTGATAGATGAAATGACGTCATTGTCTTTCGTGGAATCTCTCCGTCTTTGATATGATTTGAAAGGATAATAATTCGTATGAATGAACAATAACGCTAAACAAAAAACACTATGATGTTTACTGTATAAGTCGGCGGCCGATCGTGAAGTTCCTGTGTATTGTTCTGAAATAAAATAATTCAAAAAGGTGATCACATTAGGGTTTGATGATTAAACTCATACCAAGTTAGGCAAAAATTCGTTAAGTTGCTTCAAATGCCTGCAGGGTGAACTGTCTAGCAATAACGGGGCTCCGTCCACCCAGCATAATAAAATAAAACCATTTGCACGTTGAACGATATGTCTAGGAATTTCACGATCTGCCAGATCATACTATAAGTAAGCATAGGTATTTAAATTGGAAGGTATTTAAATAATCAATGAAACGAAGCTTGCATATAGAATTTCTGATTAGCATAACACTGGCGGGTCAGAAATAACGAGATGGGGAGTAATTTCATACAAGAGAGCAATAAAAATAAATCGGCTGTCTACCATAAAAGAGATAACATCTTTGGCAGTCGGCTGTGACGTGACGGTGCCGGCCTATGTTACAAATACTAAAATTAGAGCACGAACATTATGAGTGCAATACTTGTAGGCAAGTCAACTTTAAAAATTAGGTACAAGTATTAAACCATCTCGGAGCAGAGTTTTTCGTACTTCCTCTTTGACACCTTTAAAGTTATCTTATTCATATTTGCCGGATAAGTATAGTTTCGGACCAAAACCATGGTGGAACATAGGACAAACATACACTTATAAAAAGAAACACAAAAACTAAACTATCTTTATCCGTAGTTGAATAAGAGAGATAGTAAAAATTTTAATTAGTATCTGTAACTTATACATTACAACAGGCCGGTGTGAAGTAATAATGATCATCCACGCAGCCAATCAATTCCACATCCTGACTAAAAAGCGTTATTTTTAACCCCCGACGCAAAAACGACGGGGTGTGATAAGTTTGACGTGTCTGTCTGTGTGTGTGTCTGTCTGTAGCATCGTAGCTCCCGAACGGATGAACCGATTTAGATTTAGCTTTTTTTGTCTGAAAGCTGAGTTAGTCGGGAGTGTTCTTAGCCATGTTTCATGAAAATCGGTCAACTATATCGCGGTCGGGGGTTTTATCAAAATTTTAATTTTGTGGTTAGGTTATAGATTGTTTCTTTGAATCTCTGTTATGTTTGTGTGTCTTGATCTCCAATATGACTGTTGCAACAAATATTAAACAGAATCGGCTAAGATAATGTAGTGATCGATTTTAACTTACATGTTAAAGTAATTTACTGTACTTCAACCTATAAACTAGTCGAGAATCCTGTGGGTAGTAAACCTTCCAAAGGGTCGCAGAGGTCAAGCAACATCTACGCGTTACAAATAGCGAAGGGTCGCTTCATGAAGGTTAAAAAACACTGAACTAAATACTCTTCGCTAAGACGTAGATCACACGAAGCGTTGCATTACGTGAGTTTTTAATGCATTTTTACATTACATACTATATCTAAGTAATTTTACTTCTCATTTGAAGCGTACTATGATTGTCTCGACCTAAATCCTGTGCCACTATTAACAACAAACCGAGTAGCCATTGACTTATTAGTTAAAAAAAACAAACGAATAAGCATGCCGCCTGTAGGTAAACATCGGTAGTAGAATTTAGAGAAAAACTCGCTCATCACTACACGTCTTATGCTGACCGTTGCTACTTGCACCTCAGAGCCGTCCCTCACCACCGTCTCTCGAGCGCAGACGTCTAGGAATCTATGGCTGCTCCACCACGCAACGTTGGCGCAACTCCGCAGCAACACTACTTTCCTTCACACTCATTTTTCTTCGCGGTGGCTCTTAGTGATAAAAAAATGTCTTGGCCAGTCTTGACTCACCTTCTCGACGCCATCCTCTCCGTTGACGAGCACATCGAACATGCCGTTCTCAATTACGTAGAAGTTGTCGCCGTCATCTCCCTGCCTGATGACGTACTCGCCCGGCTCCGACCGCTTCTCAAACATCGCGTCGAGGACCTGAACAAAACACGATCAGTCAGTCGTTGATACTGAGGAGTTTGCAATGCAGTGGTGAAATGATCCCAGTATGCCCTCACGAACTGAAACACCGGAATGGGTTTAGTGGGTAGTGGGTATTGACGTTTCCCGCTGTCGATAGGAGAGGGGAAAGAAACGGCGAGTCCCACAAAGCTTGCGCAATTTTATTCCCACTCCGTCAATAAAATAAGGCGTGTTTTCAATGCTTCAGAAGACTTGTAGATCAGGGGAAAAGAAGAGTTACAAGTATAGAACAGAGTCTACACATTATTCGCTTAGCATGTGGCTGGTTATATTACCTGTTTGCCAACGGTTGTTTACAAAATCGTATTAAAATAAGACATTTAAAGTAGGTACATAGGTACTTTCCCTTCATATCCATAGCCTTGGGACGGCCTTTGGATCCTGTCATTAGAAGTGCCTTGGTAATGCCATTAAAGGTTACATTTGACTTATTAGCGAATCATGATGAATGATATACGATTCTATAAATAGGATACCACATACGATATTTATAGGCTCTTTCCAGATTGGGTCATGGGCTACGATAATCTAATACCCTCTAATAATTTAGGTCAGAATATCAAATCCAGCAACAGCAAAACATTGAATTTTAAATGTTTCTGTTTCGCAGGTGTGTCGTTCTGAGGGCTTTCCACAAAAGCCGATTAAAGCGGCGCGGCGCTACACAAATTGTGCCGTGCTGTGTGAAGTGTCAATAAACTGCGCGGATTACCTGAAGTCCGCTTAATCCGTGCGGTTAATGCGCTGCAGCGAAAAATAGTCGACCGAGCGCGGTGTTCGTGTGATAACCGCTTTACAGTTCTTAATGTGTTGGACCAGTTAATAACTATTACAGATAATGCAAGTTACGAATGCTTTTCAAACTTTTGCAAAAAATATAGATATTTTGAGGAACATTTTAGATGTGACTACGAGAATAACGCGTGCATGCGTTTTTTTTCCGGTGGCAGTAGCTACATATGTATTTAATATTTTAAAACTTCAATTTCGGTCGTTGCCGACACTTTTGATTTTATTTTTTAGTGACTGATATTTACTTACGATTGCATATTTTAATTCCGTCTCTATAGCAAAAACAGCTGTTGTTAGAACAGTTGTCGTTTTACAAATAGCATAACTGTAGTCTCAAAAATACGTATCAACAGATAAAACATAGTTGTACTAGTGACTTACTTAAAGATTTGAGAGTGTTATGTTACATACACCGATATCAAAAGCTCTGTAACAACATTCTGTCTAGTTTTAAAAATTCTATTTCCGACTCTTGTAAAAGACAAAGTGAATAAAGAAAGGTCAAATGAAATGAAAAATGTAGTTTCCCACCCCAACGTCACAGTTTTCGTTAGGTTTAGCACAGCTATAAACCGGCATGACGTAAGCCAAGTTACGTTACACTTGTGATTACCTGCGTTACGTTAAAAGTCTATGAAAAGAACAAAGTACAATAACATCTGAGTCACCATGTAATAGAAAGGAGTTAATTTAATTAGATCAGATAAACTGGATAGCATTATCTTCAACGGTTTATGGTAGCATCAAAATCGAACGAGCAATTAATGACAACGTTGCCCACCCAATAAGATCGACAGTTTGCGATGTTGTATTTGGATAGGTTCCAAGTTGATCGAACAAAACCATGGGAATATGGTGGACGCGATAATTCTAATAGCAAGGACAGAAAGGTCATTCTCGCTTGAGTTACGCGAGTTTTCTTGGTTTTCGTTATACTCTCTGAAAGAGTAAGACATAAGTTTATATTATTGTGAGTAGGATGCGGGCTAAATTGCTAGCAATCACGACATATTGCTGGGACAGTGTTTAGAATAGTCGAGACGTCCGCTTTCGTTGGACGACTCCAATTGTGCGGAAAGGTATTCCAATTAAGTAATTAACAGTAATATAAGATTCCTGCAGCCGGGCAGGCCGGATGAGAAGCCACCGCATTCCATCCAGCGCGGTGGGATCGCGTCTTATCTATCGGATCGACTATCAATAGTATCAATACAGAGGAACCTTTATTATTTGTGTTGCAGTTTATAAAATATTCATTATTTTACTTGTAATCATTTGACTTCTATACTTGTGATTAACCAGAATGTAGAGAGAAGGGAATTTTGAAGTCAATACAACTGAACTTATCAGCCATTTAGCGAAATTTAGCACCTACCTGTTGCATAGCTCAAGTAGTCTAGTAAAATCGTGTGGGCCTAACTAAAGTGACTGTATCTCTGGACAGCTTTCAATCAGTATAAAGGACTCCCGTTAGATTTCCTTACTATACTCGTAGCACGAGTACGCAGTGGGAGCACTGGCGTAACTGTAGGCAAGACACCGCGAACATACAAAACACTAGAGATATCTTCACAGAACTATGTACCAAAATGTTATCTTACCTAGGTTGGCCCTGATCTCTAACCAGCCTCCTTGTCAAGTGTGTATAATAGAGCCGAGTGCGCTGTGAGTCCGACTTGGGGAACACGACCGGTCTCGTCCGAGTCATCTTCCTGGTCTTACGTCTCATCACTCTCGGCTAACACTTGGATCTTCTGTCTCTCTCACCTGTTGCATCTGTTGCGCGTCGAGCGAGCGGAACAGCAGGATCCCCCGCACCGCCTCGGCGAGCCGAGCTCGCTGTGCGTCCGACTTGGGGAACACGACCGGGGCGCCTTCGTCCGAGTCATCTTCCTCCGGGTCGTACGTCTCCGCGAAGACGGACTTGCGGCGGTTGTTGAAGCGCGCCGGCGGCGGCTCTGATTTACACACACATTTAAAAATAGTTTTATTAATAAACATCTTCAAAATAGTATATATATTAGTAGATAAGAAATATCTCAGATTATATTGAATCCCAAATATATTATCTGAGCTTTCTTATTTACTGGCGTGTATATTTCTGTCTGAGGGAGCCGGAAAGCGGTAACTTTAGCACCGCTAGGCGAAAGTTGACGGTGACAGAAAACGGTATTTCAAAATGTACAAACCACACGCATAGCTTACAAACTTAATTTTGTATTGTAAATCTTATCGGCTGAATATATCTACCCTATGACTAAAACTGTAGGTATTTAGTAATGAATATTTAACTGCATTTAAGTTACTGACTATATTTAGTGACAATGAAAAGTACGCCAAAGAACAACCTACGCATTTTCAGTTTTAATCACACCGTATCGTAAACCGCTTCGGCTAGGGCGGAAAGTTTATTTTAAACCGCAAATTTAGCATTCAAATGGCTGGAATTGTTAATCGTCTACGGCTAACGGCTTTGTTATTGAGGCAAGCCTCGACAATACTTGGGCAAAGGGCCAGGTGATTACGCAAGCCCATACGTGAGGACACGATTAACTTACGCCGTGTTAGGCTTTAGATTACCCTAACGTATAAACTTATAGCCTTAAATCCCGCAACTTAACTAAAGCCAGAGACGAGTTAATTATTAAAACTGCTAATGAAATTCCAAATAAGGGATATCTGAACACGCTTTTATACTCATAACGTTCAGATAGTTTTGTTTGCGTAAGTGTATAGATGTAACTGATTAACTAAACGCCAGTGTACCTAGTTTTAATAGGTACATGTATATATTCTGTCCCTTCGCAAGACACCTGACGCAACAGAGAAATCCTAGCTCATAAGTGTGCGTATCGCGTACTCGCGGCCGCAGGTCAACACAGCACATAGCGTGCAACTCTGACGTCACCAACGTCACGGCAGACGCATCTAGGTTGGACACTCGCCAGAACACGATACGTTTAACGAGTTGGTTTAGCGTTTGTGGTAAAAAGTTACGGTTTATTACCTTAATTTTGGATGTGTAAAATGATTTGCATGGTTTGGCTGACGTGGGCAGAGGTAGTTAGGTGTTGGTTAAACATTGTAATGCAGGTCAAGAAACAGGAATGTGTTTAGAACTACTCTCTAGTTCCTATTAGTATTCTTTGCTTTTTTACACATTAAACTGTAAAAAGTTAAGTTTTGAATATTAATAATGCAAAAAGTTATTATTTTATGACCAAACCTAATCTGTAACTATATTTTCTAAATATTTAAAACTATACCTACAAAAGTAGCCACTTCTCATAAAAATTCAAATATAGATTTTAAGTCAACAACAAATTTAGACTTGACATTGTGTAGAAGGCTTTGAACGATTAGACTTAATTTAGGAGGTAATCCAGTGAGACTTGCTACTTAAGTATGTTAACAACCTCATATGTAACCAACAAAGGCTATGACATCACTCATTAATCAAAGGTACATGCTACGGAATAAACATGTTGTTAAATTTTTTCAGCATTACCATTTTGTTCAAGAACATGAATATTTATTTTTAAAAAGCCATTTCTAGAATGAGTCATTACCTAGATAAATGGCATATATTCTGTTATAATGATCGAGTAATGTTCAAGTGTGACAATAGTGGAAAATGTCTCTTACGCAAATAGAAGTCAAGGCCTGGTTAGCACCTGTACTTTTCATTGTGCTCATGTTGTAACTGTCATTACATATACCTAGCTAATTCTATGTAACACACGCACATCTGGTACGGTTCTAGATGTAAAAGTCAGCCGCAAGATAAATAAGCCAATCTCATCATCACACAACTTCAAAGCTTTAAAAAACAAACACACAAATGGGAAGAGCATGTAGTAAACACTGAAAATTTATGTCTGAGTAAACATTTTCAGATGAAACTTGCTAGTATTAGTTTGTTGGGTTCCTGGAAGCATGTTAGTAGCATTCTTCAATACCAAAACTGTTACAAAGATTAGTGTTGGGGGCCACCTCTCATTCTCATGTTTATTTCATTTACTGCTTTGGAGAACTGTTCCACCTAGCTATTATATAAATTCAGGCTTAATACTCAAAATTGGGAGGCCTGATGGTGTCCATCTTCTGTACAAACTAGTTCTTGCATCTATTCCTGTTAGGCTTTTCTTTTCAATCTAGGGATCTTACCATCAATGTCAATAAGTGTAGATAGAACTGCATGTATGCACAGTAACCAAATGGTGTAGTATTCAATAATTTTCTTTACTCTTAACATGGCATAAAGTTCAAATTAAAGACTTAGATTTGTGAGCACATATACAATAGATCTACATTAAATGATTCAATTAACTGATGTTCAATTGACTGTAACTTGCTTGATCAAAGAAGATATTTCATTTCCATGAAAATGTCAAATTAATGTTCTCTGGCATTTATTTATTACTTGGCAACAGATGATCATATTTTCTAAAAATTTAGTTTCAATCGTAAATAAAGTTTTATTTTGAAACCGTAATGGCAAGCTGCCAAACACTGAATGTAATGATTACTCCTACACTTTAGATAAGATTGGCATTTGTAATTATTTTAAAATTTAAGCTTTGTTTAAAGTACTTTAAAAATACACTATGCACACTATACATGTCTACTGAAGCCTATATGAGCTATATCTACAAAATAAACCAGGCGGGCATGTGTCTATGCTAGCGTTTGATGATGTGTGTGTAAATATTGTACCAATCTGAATGAGAATAAGGGTGCCTACTAGTAAATTGGGTAAATTGACCCAGTAGGACATAAAGTCATTGACATCATTGAAATCTAGCTCACAATAAAATAAATATCATATGATATGTTAGCAGCCTGATTCCAAGAAATTGACTAGTGAACTATTTCTGTATTACAACTCTGAATAACTAGATCGTGAGCAGAGAATTCGTATTCTTACTAACTGTAGCAAGTTGTAGTAGGTAGATGGGTATAATTAGGTATTCAATTCATTCATATGGAAATGACATGATCCTAGAGCTACTTTCGCGCGGCCCTGTTCGACCTACCTTTACGTGGTTCCGAGAAAGATCTTGGATAATATCGAGTATAAGAATCAGTGAATGAGTACCTTCTTCATCCGATATTATAGATTCATCAGGCGTGCCGGCGGCGGGGGCCCGCACTATGGTCGTGGTCCTATTGTTTTGTAACCTCGTGAAGAATTCCACCGCGTAGTTGATCACGTCTCCCGGTTGCTCCAGCAGATAACTTATGGTGAACTCCAAGAGTATCTCTCTAAGGTCATCTGGGACTTGTATGCGTCCGCCTTGAGGCCTGCTCATTTCTAACGGCGTCGCTCGCTTTGTCGATATTATCCCGTGTGGAGAACGTCGAAGCGACTCGTTAGATTAACACTTCAATATCATAGCCATCGAATTAGCTAAAGCGACACACCAACGAGCAAATCTTACGATGGGGAAATAGCACTACATACAAACGTTAGTAATAAATAAAACCACACTATTATACTAAAATTCTTCCAAATAATAGTCACAGCTACTGTAAATTAAATGAAATGACACACTTTTTTCAAAATATTCTTCGTCCTCCAGCCTGACAATTAAAAATCCACAGTCCCTTCACTGAAGTAAAAATGGCGAATCCTAAGTTGCCATACTTCGCACTATTCCATTGATATTTTGTTCTTGCCATATCAAAAAATATTCAAGCATAAACTAAACAAAAGACAGTCGATCGATTTGACGAATTACTATTATAAAACCAAATTTAGCTGATGATAATATATCTTAAAATTAACTGATATTTCAGTATAAATAAATAATATAAAATATTTTTTGTCGACCCGAGCGAAGCCGTCAATGCGTCGTGTGAATACCGCTTGTTGGTAAAAATAGCATGAACAAAAAAAAAATCATGAGACGTCTCCACGACGTCTCTGTGCCTGCTTTACCTATGGAGATTAGAGGGAGGAGCGATATCTTTAACTATCAAATGTGCACATATAAAAGAGGAGATAGGTGGCGCGGCAATCGCTGGTACATAAGGATTTGACAATCTCTTAGCCTTCTCGGTAGTAACCCCGCCTACGGAGCAAGAGGTCCCGGGTTCAAATCCTGATGAGGGTTTTTTATATGTTTTTCTACAGATATTTTTTCCTTCTTTTATTATTATCCATAAATCTTGTTACAACATTAAAATTAAATTTATGCGAAAATAAAGGAAATTTCATTCGAAAGACTTACAACATTACCTAAGATGGGACAAACAATGTAAATAGACATATCATAAATAAAACAGTAACTAAACACAATTAAAATACACAAAAAGATAATTCAAATAAAATAAAAATAATAACAAAAAGACCGCTTGTCAGGATCGAACCTGGTTACATCTGCATACGAAGCAAGCGCACTACCACGGGACTACGTCTTGACATGTACAACTTGACGAAATCAGCCTACAGAAACGAACGTCTAATGTCATGTCATGTTCCTGTCCATTGAGTGACACATGCGCTCCTAGCGGGGAGAGATTTCTAACTTCAGTTTAACACTGACAGCCGGTCATTTTTGCGACTGTTCTACTTCGACAGTTAGGCTTCCTTTAAATTCTACATTCCATAGCTTTACCGACTTTGGAAAAAACCGGCCAAGAGCGTGTCGGGCCACGCTCAGTGTAGGGTTCCGTAGTTTTCCGTATTTTTCTCAAAAACCACTGAACCTATCGAGTTCAAAATAATTTTCCTAGAAAGTATTTATAAAGTTCTACTGTTGTGATTTTTTTCATATTTTTTAAACATATGGTTCAAAAGTTAGAGGGGGGGGGGGCACTTGTTTTTCCTTTAGGAGCGATTATTTCCGAAAATATTAATATTATCAAAAAACGATCTTAGCAAACCCTTATTCATTTTTTAATACCTATCCAACAATATATCACACTAATAAAACATTTTTTTTCCATTTTTTATTTTTGCACTTTGTTGGCGTGATTGATATACATATTGGTACCAAATTTCAGCTTTCTAGTGCTAACGGTTACTGAGATTATCCGCGGATGGACGGACGGACGAACGGACGGACGGACGGACGGACGGACGGACGGACAGACAGACAGACAGACAGACATGGCGAAACTATAAGGGTTCCTAGTTGACTACGGAACCCTAAAAAAGGTAGAAACATTGCAATTTGGATATAAAATTTTATTAGCACAACGTTTAGTATGTTCATTTCATTTTTAAACTATGTACAATTTTATAGCGTAGCAAGCAGACGATCGGCTAAGGGTAGGCAGTCAATGGAGTAGGAATATGGGAATGTATCAAAATGATCATAAGAAACCACTTGAGTGTCTATATATTTAAATTTAGAACTTAATAACAGTCATGAATTACTTATAGATATTTCATCTTAAATAACACTTTAAACTACCACTGGTGCCTTCACTGTCTGTCATTTTCATTTCTTTTACTTCTCTAGGTTGGTTTGATAAAAATGTTTTTCGAACAAACGCATATCTCGTCAAGGAGTCCTTCACTGGATACACATAAATATCTTCAGGCGCTTCGAACGGGTTGTAATCGGTAAATTCTGAAGGCTCGTCTTTCGTGAACAAATCAAGTTCAGGAGTCCTTAGCACTTTAAGTTCGACACATCGGCATTTTTCTAAGAATGTACAAATTTCTTGAACAGATCTGGTGGTGAGGTATTCGTAGGAACTAGATAGGAATGCTATGTTGCACGCAGGTAGTTCGAATACTTTATTAACTATGACGCCCGCCCATTTGAAGAAGACGTCGTAACGAACTTCGCCAGTCAAGGTCCGCCAAGGTGTTGGTATCACGTGGTGGTCACCTAGTTGGATCGTCCAGGTTTTGGCGAATTCTGTTAGTATTACGCGGTTCTCGTAGTATCCCACTTGCGTTATGATGTTCTTTGATTGTAGGTCTTCCAGGCGCTTGGTTAGGACAGAGCTGTCCTGTTCAACTTCAACCTGAAATTAATATGAGGGTTCGTTTTAGTAAAATTGCTACAACAACGGTTCGAAATTATATACTTTTTTTTATGTGATAGGAGGCAAACGAGCAGACAGGTCGCCTGATGGTAAGCGATCACCGCCGCCCATGGACACCCGAAACACCAGAGATGTTGTAGGTGCGTTGCCGGCCTTTAAGATGGGTGTACGCTCTTTTCTTGAAGATTTGAAGGTCGTATCGGTCCGGAAATACCGCAGGCGACAATTCATTCCACAGTTTAGCTGTGCGGGGCAGGAAATTTCTGGAGAAAAGCACAGTTGAGGACTGCCAGCCATCTAAATGATGACGATGGAATTGTTGTCGCGTAGGGCGATGGCGTAAAGAAGCGGTAGGGATTAATCCGAACAATTCCTCGGAGCACTCCCCGTTATATATGCGATAGAAAATGCAGAGCGAGGCCACATCTCTACGCAGCGCCAATGGGTCTAGCCGATCGGAGATATGCTGGCAGTTGACAATTCGAGTCGCTCGTCGTTGGATGCGGTCCAGAGGGAGAAGCTGGTACTGAGGTGCCCCTGCCCATAGATGAGAACAGTACTCCATGTGTGGGCGAACCTGCGCCTTATAGAGCTGAAGGCGGTGGGCTGGAGTGAAATACTGTCTCGATCTATTGAGCACACCCAGCTTTTTTGAGGCCAGTTAGGCCTTACCCTCTAAATGACCGCGAAACTGGACTGCACTCGAAATGTCAACGCCTAGAATTCCTATACTGGCTGTGGCAGTGAGGGGAGTGCTCTCAAAAAAGGGTGATGCGACAAACTCTAACTTTTTTGCGGTAAACGCGCAAACCTGTGTCTTGGTGGGGTTAAATCGGACTAAGTTAAGTCGACCCCATTCAGAGACTTCTTTCAAGGAGGTCTCAATTTCAGACACAAGTTTGTTCCGGCTCTCGATGACGTTTTCCCGAGAGATATTGGTGCGGCCGGTGTAAGTAGCATCAACCGTACTATCATCCGCATAACAATGAATGCCGCTGGTTTGCAGCATGTCATTGATATGCAAGAGGAATAGCGTAGGTGATAGCACACAGCCTTGGGGAACACCAGCATTCACAGGCATGGAGTCAGAGCATTTACCGTCAACTAAGACCTTTATGCTTCTGTCTGCCAGGAAGCTACCCACCCAAACACATAATCTCTCGGGAAGCCCGTAGGATGGTAACTTCGAAAGAAGTGCTTTGTGCCAAACGCGATCAAACGCTTTCGCGATGTCCAAACTAACGGCCAATGCCTCACCCTTCATCTCGATTGCCTGTGCCCAACGATGTGTCAGGTTAACTAGAAGATCACCAGCTGAGCGGCCTCTACGGAAACCATATTGTTGGTCGCTAAGCAGCTGGTGGTCTTCTAGGTACCGTAAGAGCTGGGAATTGATGATGGATTCCATTATCTTCGAGAAGAGGGAAGTTATAGCTATTGGCCTATAGTTGGACGGATTTGAGCGGTCGCCTTTTTTGGGGATCGGGTGCACCAAAGCTGACTTCCAAGAAGCCGGGACTACGCCGGAAGAGTTGGAGAGCCGAAAGAGATACTGCATTTTTGTATGAAAACCTTGCTTTAATTTAAATTAATCCAGTAGTGACAGAACCCTGTTGTTTTTACGTATTGCTACAAACTAAGAATAAATAAAAACGTACTTATAAGCAGGCGTAAAACAGTACAAACCAGTAATTCGCTTAAAACCGCGCCTTCTTCACCTTTGTTCTTCAAGTGTCTTACAATGTTATCATTTGTGTCTGCTTTCTTGTTTGTCTCCGGCAATATACCTTGCCTGAAATCGTAAAAACGAGAATGTTTTAAATTATACACAAATTAAACTGTTTTTGTTTAGCACTATTGCCTGATAGAGGATGCCTTAAGCCTTAAGGCGTGAAGTCCGCCATATTTGTACTTTTTTTGTTAATTTGTGCAATAAATCTTGAATAAAAAGATACTTATTACTTTACCTGTGCATAATATTGGGCAGCTCTTCGAAAGGCATGTCGAAGTAATCGGTGAAGCGATCGTATTTAGCAGTTTTCTTCCACCCCACAATCCCCGACTTCAATTTGAACTTCATTTCAATGTCCAACACGTTGAGCTGCTGTTCGTGTATTATGGAGCCCGACGGGCCCGTGATCACGGGCAGGGTGACCGAAGTTATCTCCAGCAACCCACAAGACTGAAACTCGCACAGCATACAGTTGATCTCAGGCGAGGCTTTTATTTGATTTTGGGGCAGGCTGGACTCCAGTACTTCAGCTAAGATATCAGAAAACTCCGTGTTCAGTCTGTTGATCCACCTTCGCTGATAGGCCGCCGATATCTTATACGACGCTTGCACAGAATTCTGGATATCCAAACGATGGAGGTGGTAGTTCAGTACTTTGTTCACGCAGGCCACCGCACCGCTTTTCCGCAATTGGTCCAAGCCAATTCTCAATGATCGCTCGGGAAATTCTTTCAGAATCGCGTAAACTATCTTGCCACTTATGCTTGAAGGGCTGGTGTTCAAATGTCCCATCAACGATAGTATAATGGTTTCTTTTACCTTGGTGAGTGCGAGATTGTCAGCGCCCGCTCTATAAATATTGCACGGATTGTTGACGGTAGTGGCCGAGATTTTGTACTTTCTATGGAAATCGTCGATGTCCATGGCGACGCATGGCACTCTTTTAAGATGATATTTATTATTCACCAGTTGGTTTAAAAGCCACACCAGTTCGAACATCGGGATCCGTGCCGCGTTAACAAACCTCGTCATATTCGTGCAATGCTTGATTCTGAGCCTCTTCAATAAACCTTCGTATTGCACCAACAGGTCACGACGTCGCCTCAATTCGTTTAACAAGCATTCCTTCTCGTGTTGAAGGGTCATGTTAGCTTCTAGAGCCATTGCCCTCCTGTGGCAAACACTGGCAATCTTTTTTGTATCAAAGATGGATAAAAGATCTTTCGCAGCCGTATTGCGCACTTTCAGGCAACCAGGCTGCGCGATAGGACTCAGGATCGTTATGGCAACTTTACACATGTTTATTATCGTATCCTCCCATGCACTCCACTTGACCACAGGGTCGGCGGGCCTCCTTTGTGGCACTTTGATTCTCGGATGCAATTGCTGATCACGAGGTTTATTCTCTCGTCTCTTCTTTCTCACTTTAACAATCTTCTTTGGTGGTTTCTTCTCAACAATTTTCTTCTTTCGAGTCGGTTTCGACTCGTATTTTTTAATCGGTTTATTTTTGATGATGCGGATGTAGAATGCTTTCCAGAAACGCGAAAGATCCATGTAGAAGCAGGAGTCGAAGCCGCAGGGGCCCGCGCCGTCGCCGAAGACCTCTCCGTTGTCATATAGCTGGACTTCGTCTACTTTCCTCACGGGTGGTTCTAATTTTTTGCGCCCCCGGTCTGCGTACTCTATGGTGGTGTGGGTGCTGATTTCGTAAACTTCATTCCAGTAATTCTTGACGTCGTCCAGCGTTTCAAAGTAAAATGTCTTTTCTAGGGCTTCCTTGTCGGCATTTAGTCTCGGCCACGTGCCCGTCGTGTCGATTACTTTGGCTGTCCTGTTGAGGTAGAAGGAGTAGGCCGACAGCGTGGGCACCACGCCGACCTCGGCGGCGTTGGAGGACGGTTGGATCACCAGCTGTATGAGGCCGAGCATCGCCAGGACCTTCAGATTGGTCCGGATGGAAGATTGTAAACTTTTGGACTGCAGCAGTACTTTGTACAACTCCGGGGGAGCGTCTCGAAGTTTTAACTTCAGATGTTCATGTTCCACCTTCAGATGAGTGATTTCTGTGATAGCGCTATTGCTAATGTTACCTATTGCGAATTCTATACTGATTTCAGGAATGACATTAACTAGAGAGGCGAATCCAGGTGGCAAGTGAAATTCAATTTTTTCATCATTGCAATAAATTAGTTCAAACAGAAACTCGTGTAAGAGTTGAATTTTCATGTATCTGGGGTATGCGTACTGAGAGATTGGTCTGTGAGTTGGCTCTATGATTTCTTTTTTAACCTTGTTATTAGTGAATGCCTTAATCTCTATCTCTTTCTGCATTTGTTTAATGATTGGATCGGTACATTTTACATGAGGAGCACAGATGAGAATGGAATGCTTACGCGGACCCGCCGGCCACTTTACTTTCATGAGTTTCAACTGACCATCAGTAACTAACTTTTGCACAAATATTTTGAGTGCTTTAGTGTCTAATGGTGGCTCTCCGGATTCTTTAGCGACGAGGCCGCTTAATGTCTGATAGCCTGACACAGCAAGCTTCTCTCTGGTAATTTTGAGTAGTCCATTAGCAAACTTCAACTGTCTAAGAGTGGGATTCTTTTTCGAGCACAACAATGACTCACTGTTGTGATTTTCCAAGCCGTCTAATACTTTGATTTCAGTGACTTCATTATCAATGTTAGTAGATGTTGAAGCTTCCTCATTAGAAGCTTCTTTGGACAGTTTAATCTTCTTAAGAGGTATCTCATCCTCATCCTGCTCGGAAACATCATTTGTGGACGTTTTTTCAAGTTTACGTTTAGTCTCTTTAACGTATTTCAAGAGTTTATTCTTTTCTTCTTCGTATTTCTGGTCCATTTCGGAAGTGGCTGCAGCAATTGCATAATACCTAGAAAATATACAAGAAGTTGATACAGTCTTTCCGAAATGGGATGATTATTTGGTGTTGGACAACATATTCTTTGGCAATATTCCATTTATAATACATTGTTGCATTATATCTATTTGCTTCGAGACCACTTAAGTAAGTTTGGGATACTTTTGTCAACTTACAGGTTAAATAGAAAGTGACATTGGTATTAGAATCATATCACATTAGACTAATTCAGTTATCATGCATTTTGCTCATACTTTTCTGTACATAATTATGATATTGGTGCAGCACGATATATCAATAACATGATTTAAATCATTTTAATGACAGTGTTACCTACACTACGGTACGTATGTTCAGAATGTTCAGATTGATCTAATGAGAAAACATTTTTATTGTTATCTATTTTTACCTAGCAGTCCTTTGTTTCCCCCGATCTTCCAGGTACTCTCTGATGATATGCCTCGCTTTAAATATCCGACATATGGACCGACTGGTGTAAAACTCCACTCCCAAGAGTTGCGACAGCTCGATCTGTGTCAACCCTTTTAGTCCTGCCTCCAACAGCCTTTCATACGCTTGACGCAGCAAGTCCACACCGACCTTGTACTGACATTCGAGTGAGTCAACATTATCTTCATCTTCAGACTGTGAGGACTCATCACTTTTTGCGATGAGGGATATAAACCGTCTCTTGACTGCAATACCAGCTTTTCCTTTTTTAGTGTTTGGGTCTGGCTGCACTAATTTCTCATCCTGTGAATGACAAAATTTTGTATCAAACTTTGGATTACAGCTGTGGAAGTGGGGAAATGCTGGTTTATAGGAGAAAAGTAAAGAGTTGTAGATTTAATGATTAGAGATATCCATTTTGAATGTTTATTTGGGATCAAAATTTTTACTTGATATGAAATGAAATATTTTGTTTTTCAAGTAAGAAAAAAAAAACGAACTGATACAAATAAAAGATAACTAAAATAACTTTAGAGTTGTAAAAGACTCTTGATGTCTCAACTAAAGATAAAAAAAAACTTAATCTACTTTTTTTTTCCTTGGAGATGTATATATGGTCTCCAAGAGTCAGAGAAAATAAACAAACAAGGACCAAACAGACTTGATATTCACAACACAATAGCAAAGCTAGGGTAGGCCATTAGGAATTACAAGAGTGACATTGAACATGGATTGGTAATGTGCTTTAGGCGCCTTCTGTGTAGAGTTTTCTGTAATAATAGGATATATTTTGAATTGAAATACTTACAAATTTAAAAACATTAATAGTCTTCTGCAATCTCCTGCTATTCTGTTGAGTTATAAATCCTTTTGATATAACCACATCTGTTTTGTCACAGAAGTCAGGCTGCTGCTTCAAATAATCTATAACTTTAAAAAGGTTACCGACTTTCGGCACAGACATTATTGTTGGCTTGTGGAATCTTTTCAATCTGAGAATTATACTTTTTATTCCTTTGTCTTGTGTTTTTATGGTCAAGGTGGTCACATTGATCAAACCGAGGCTCTGCAAGTGTTTTCTGTTGTAAAAGAGTAATTTGGATTCCTTTACAATCTTTGTTAAATTTGTTTTGCCCACTGTCATTTGTCCCTGAAACACAGTTTGGTAACACAAAGTTAGGTAATAAAGTCTTTTGATGCAACTACAAGTTTTCAGGTAAGGTACAGCGGGCAAGTCTCGACTGGGGGGCAATTGTAACTAATCCATTTTTTCCATTATTACACTATGATATTGAGTTCTACATGTATCCACTGAACACGCCTACCATATATAACCGGTGGACACTGTATTTAATAATGCCAACATTGTAAAACAGGGAAAAAATGGACCAGTTACATTTGCCACCCAGTCGAGATTTGCCCCGCTGTACCTTAACAGAAACTCTTATATTGTAGCTTAGCTAATTAACACCCTAATATTGCAGTTTTGAAGATCAAGTTGCGCAGACATCTTTTAGGAAAGTCTCATAACTAAGAGTCGTAATAATTATAAGGCAGATTATATATATTTATTTATGTATATATAATGTTATATGTATCAGAGGCGGCTCGCGGCTGTAATTTGTGGGTGTTCACCCAAATAATCATCGTAAGGCCCAAGGTCCTACATGTATGTAGCCCACAGTATAACATAATCAACACTATTAACTGTGTATTTATAATTCCTATTACAACAGCATAAAGTCTAGTGTTCCTGTTTGTACTTATTCAATGTGATTAAATTTAAATCATATTAAATTAGCTCAGAGATGCATTTTTTTTCTTTCTTTCAATTTTCCAACAAATGCCTGAACTATAAGTTTAAATTTCAGAGAAAAATATTCTTTATTTAGTTTATATAGCTGCCCAGCTTCAGGGTTAATAACAGTAAAACATAAAAATGAATAGACGAAAACTGCAGTTCATTCAGTAAATGAATGCGGGATTGTGAATGTTTTTTTTTTAATTTTCATTGAAAGATGTGATAAGTCACTGACGGTCACTATCGGTCCATGCAGACTCACCACCTCCGCCGTCCGCGCCCGCTCCAAATAAAAAACATGTAAAGCAAAACAGTTTGTCACTTTTTTGACATCCACATAACCACGGTGTTTTTTCATACTGTTCCGTTTTAAAAACACATGTAAAATTTTGGTTTTTGAAAACATATTTGCGTAAGTTTAAGGTCGGGCCGCGGTGGTCCTTTAGCTTTTAATTCTAATCGCGTTGCAAAAGTTTTTTCACACTCTTTTATAAATGTCACATTGTATCCATCCATTCTCACACACTTGCAATAAAAACAATTTAAACGGTTTCAAAATAAGGCAAAATTGTATTCCCGCGCGTGCCTTAAAATAAAACTTGTTTATCTATTGTTTACTAACAATTAACAAAATAGCGCGCGAAATACGCGGCTCGCGGATAACCGCGACGCATTTCGCGCCTGCGCGATGCAACCGAGACGGTAATCAAGGACAAACCCACAGACCTATATCGAGATAGAAGGAAAAAGCTTGGCGGTTAAGGGTCCCCCCACATCTAGCGTCTCGCGAGCGTCGCGTCGGGCCAACTGTATGGAAAAAGACGCCGCGTCGACGCGACGTCGACGCGGCGCCAGGCTCTGCCCATACATTTGGCCCGACGCGACGCTCGCGAGACGCTAGATGTGGGGGGACCCTAACAGGGAGACCGATCGTGTAACATTTCGCATTTTATTGGTGTTCTTATTATGATTGGATTATCCTAGTTAATTATTAATGTAGTTTAGAATATTTATAATATAAGTTAGTTTAAGATTTTTGCATGAATGTATTTGTAATTTAATTTGTGTTGCATACTTTTTAATCTGTTGAATAAATAGATAAATACTTGATACCACAAATGTGAATTGACTCGACAGTTTGAATTCATGGCTTATTTTTACATCGCTCGTACTCTACAAACAAATCAATTTATTTTCATTTCAATCATTACATACACATTATTCTAGCATTTATTTCATGTTTATAGGTCGTTTGTTTTGAACGCACGCCAAATCGAGCTCGTCAAATTAAAACCGCAATGGAAAACTAATTTTGACATCCAATCGTCGAGCAGACTGCCGTTCGCGGTACTAAATATCATACTTTTTCTTTCTATCTTGATATAGCTCTGTGGTCAAACGTCCCTAGGAGCGGCGCTCCAGTAGGCCTAGCACATGATGGCCGCGGGAGTATGTCGCCGCGAGATAGACTACCCGTCCTTATGTCATTAATACAGTTAGAAGAAGACATGGCATCTATCTCGCGGCGACATACTCCCGCGGCCATCATGTGCTAGGCCTACTGATTTACCTAATATTTCATACATAATCTTCTGTCTCACGCGCGGAGCTATGACTAAACTTCTCTTTCGCTCTTACTGAATTTCGTATTGGAGAATGTACTGAATATTTCTCCATAGGAGCGCAATTCAAAGCGCTCCGTTGAGCGCGGTGCGTATGAAATTGTATAGGAAGGGAATTGGCGGATTAATATAGACTGTATAATGAACTTTTAAGAAATATAAGTAATTGTTTGATTGGACTTTTTTGCGATAGTTTTTATATAGTATAATACATTAATTTGAGGTACCATAATTTATGTATTACTATAGTTTAATTGTGATTATTTTTGGGAGTGCACCGCACAAGCGCACTTTAGGGCAAGCCGCTACTGTGTATACGTATGTATATTTATGTGTATTTGTAAGTAGGTATCTATATTATTTTAAATATGTATATATTTTTTAATATATGTATATAATAGTAAGCTGAATGATATATATAATCATTTATGGTTATTTAGTAGGTATTCCATTTCTCGTCATTGCGACATTTCCTGCACCTATTAAGCTCTTATAGATCTCTGTTTGGCCCAAAGGTTAGCTGGTAGAGAATGCCTTCTGGCATTAAGTTCGCCTTTTGTACATTTTTTTACTGTGCAATAAAGTTTAAATAAATAAATAAATATGTGGCATAACACAACTCAAGTGTTTGCATAAATTTAAATTATCTGAGACACGCATTCTGAATTTTATAGTACAAATCACAACACACATTTTCATAAGGTCCACTTATTGGTGTGATAGAAAGGGACAAACAATTTTTATCAGATTGTCAACTTTAGTAATCCACCACTTTAGTACCATACTAAGGAAGGAGGATGGGAAAGTGTGTGTGTCTGTTTGTTTGTCCGTCTTTCACGGCAAAACGGAGCAACAAATTGATGTTATTTTTTAAGTGGAGATAGTTGAAGGGATGGATAGTGACATAGCCTACATTTTGTTTCTAACGCGAGCGAAGCCGCGGGCAAAAGCTAGTTATTTATAAGGGAGTCAGTAGACTTACATTGTATCTTCCTTTGCCAACTAACTCCAGAATGCAGTAATGTACTGGAGTCAACTGTGCTCGTACTGTTTCTGGCATGTGCGGTGACAACGCTTTCCATCTTTGTCCCGAACTTGCTACCATGACCATAGTGTCACCATATTCTGTCATAACTTCCTCGTAACTTAAAGCTTGTATTTTGTCTTTGCGGATCTCCTTTCTGGTATTGTAATTATGACAGGAGCCAAAATTGTTTTCTACTGGGCAGTATTCATAAGGCCCATCTAAGAAATCTTCCTGTAAATTAATAGTTATATGTACAGATGCAGTGCAATAAGGGTTTCCTTCGTATTCTTCCGGAAATGTTCATATTTGTCATGCTAGTTCAGTCAATGTCAGTAAATCTTGTACTGACACTGACTGAAATAGCATGACATGTTCGTACGTTTCCGTAACAATACGAAGGCAAATCTTTTCGCACTATATCTGTAAGCAATGTTATAACTTCTTTGTTGAGCTGATAATGTATTTTGTAAAGGATGTTTCGTTAGAAATGGAATTTTAAATAAAATCATATCGAGGAATTTCAAGGTACATTATGACAAAGGTAATACAATAAGATTTAAGAATGAACGTTGATATAAAGTACGGAGAATCAGACTTACAGGGTCTAAAAGATGTCCGGAATGTTCTTCAACTATCATGAACCTGTCCAATATATCTATGCACGGGGCAGGCTCTGGAACTTTGTAGAACGTTATACAGCTACAATTACTTATAAACTGCCAGAAGCGAGCCTTCATTTTGTCCGTAACTGGTGCAGAAATTCGATTCTCCATGTGTTTCCATAATTGTTTACAACTGGTGCCTGTGAGTCCGTCCAGGGCTATTTCCTCGATTATTATTTCTTTATAGTTAAATGCCGTACTTTGTAACAGATTAGACATTTTAAAGGTATCTTTTTTTAGAAACTAAGACAAAAATAAATAAGTAAATAACATTTCAACCCATCACAACGTGAGAATTGCCACTGACATTGACATTTACATTTACAAATTTTGTTGCCATGTAAAAAAATGTAGAAATCTCCTAGTGTTGTTCTTTGGTAGAAATCAAAAAGTGGCAACATTGTCGAATCGTCCTTTTCAAATCAATGCCTGTGAGAAAACGGGACGACACGACGATATTGCCATGTTTTAATTTCTAGTCTTTTTTAGCAGCAAGAACATAAACGGAAATTTCCGTATAAAATAAAATATTCTTAATGAGTAGCCGATATTACTTCTTGTGAATAACGTACGTGGTTTCACACTTAGTGAGCATCTTTTTCTTTTAATCCAATGAGGAGGCACACTGAAATTTTATCCCGCCAGGCGGCGCCTGTGCAAGTGTCTAGGCATGTTACTGTCTGTCATTCATATGTGTGAGAGAGAAAAAAATATCTTCCTCTCGCTCTCACGTATGAAATTGTTTATCTGTGCAATGGACTAATAAGGTGGCGCCATCTGTCATAATCGTTGAGTGTGCCTGTGCCTCCTCATTGTGTGTGTAATGAAGAGTGAAGAGGTACACCAGCACGGGAAGCATGGTCGCGCGAATCGCGCGATAGACGATAAAATATCAGGCCGTCTCTATCGCACTTACAAATAGTGCGATAGGGACGGCCTGCTATTTTATGGTGTATCGCGCGACCATGCTTCCCGTGCAGGACATTTTATCCGTTTTATCCCGCCAGGCATGCCTAGCATGTCACTGTCATTCATATGTGTGAGAGAGAGAAAAATATCATCTTTTCGCTCTCACTTATGAAATTCTTTATCTGAGCAATGGACTTACAAGGTGGCGCCATCTATCATTTGAGTGTGCCTCATTCATTGGATACAAATCTATCTCTAATTTAGTTCATTGTTATAATTTCTTTCATTCCAATCCACCATCATCCAACCATTTTAGCTTGAAACAGTCAATAGATATTTACTATTCGAATTTGTTTGTACAGAGTATTCTATGCGAACCAAACTCAAATGGAATTGGGCGGGGCATGCTACGTACCAGGCAGTGATGGCAGGTGGACCAAAATGTTGACCGAACGGTGGCCGCTATCGGATGTAAGAAGCGCCTGGCATCCGTTGGCTCGTTGGGTGGACGACATCCGAAAAACTGCGGGGACTTCTTGATGAGATTAGCCCAGGACCGGGATAAGTGGCGTACACGAAGGGAGGCCTATGCTCAGCAGTGAGCGATTGATGGCTGAAATGATGATGATGATGATACAATATGCGAGTCAGACGCGTAAAGTCTATATTTATCTTCAGAGGATTTTAATCTGTCTTTGCCTAAAGTAATAATTGTTATGTTTTTATTTTGTTACTTACTCCTCTAACATAAGTCAGGTTCAAGGGTGGTAGTAAAAAGGCACATAATCAAGTTTCAATATTTTATTTACTAAAGAAAAGGAATACATTTTATTCTTTGCTAAAATATTTAGCATATTAATAATATTTTAATGAGAAAATGATCATAACATTTGAAGTGATGCTTGTAACATGTAAAATTATTTCATGAAACTTCACAATTTTATATTTTACAAGTCATCACTTCTCAATCTATTTGTTTCTAGTTATAAAAAAATTGCACTCTATAAATACGGGCAGCGAATACGGTGTAACATTTTTTAATATCACTGCATTTGCGTTTTTGCATTATCATTATATTACAAAACTCCTACTTAAATCTATGGAGTGTCTGAAAAGCAAATCAATGCGGTTAACAATTTGAGATTTCTTATAAAAGTTGATGAGAATTTAACTTATTGAATTAGGTGGTAAGTATAATGTGTATTTCCAAACTATTTTACTATAGAAACGGAGCTATCTGTACCGGGGTTGAGTGAAACGGAACGGTCGTAATTTCGGGGAATCCCAGCACGTTTTTTTTCTGAGCGCGGATTGTCATATTGCAGTTTCCCTTAATGTAAGACCTAAATGCCTAGTTGGGAGTGCAGCGAGGCGGGACATATCATCAGATGTAATCGTATAGAAACGGCTTTAGTGCATGCTACTCAAATCACTTGTGGGCCAACGCTACGCTGCACGCTGCGCCGAAGAGTCCCTCCCACTCTCCAGCGTCCACTCAGGCCTTAAGGATACAACACATTACCGGACCGTACCAAGATCATTCAATAAGTGAGAGCGAGAAAGAGATCTTTTTCTAGCTCTCAGTTAAGGGATGACCATGGTATGACCCAGTAATGCGTTACGGCTATTAAACGCCCGTTCCAGTTTCAATCAGGTTTATTTCTAATGGCCGGTAACAAGGTAATATAGGCACGCTAAAGAAGCGTACGAGGCCGGGTTCTTGGGAGTAGGTACGCCATATAAACTACACAATACATAGTTTCTCGTGATTTAAATAGGCACTTCCCATTAACTGCTCTCCCATCAATTTGTCTCATCGTGGTCCATGATTTACGAACAAAACGAAGAGATTATGACGAAAGCTGTCTAAGTCTATCGTTTTAAAAAGTGGATATGGGTTAGAAGTATTTGAAAATCGAATGGACCGTGACATTTTTCAAGAGCTAGCGGAAATATTCAGTTATTTGTAAAATTGTTCCATGGAGGAACAACAAAAAAAAACGAAGATTAATAATGTAAGCGATTAGATAAGTTTACCACAAATATATCTACTTGTATAGCGTTGCAAGCTTTTATTGTATTTTAATAAATTATTTCAATGATAGATAAGTAGAATACATAGGCAGATCTTCAAAAATGTCATGGAGTTAAACCATAGGAACGATACAATACCGGCGTTGAAACCTCCGTGTGGATCGAACTCAACTTACCAGCATAATGTATTTTACAAACTACGCTTAGGTAGCTATGTGATGGATAGTCGAGTATTGTGATCGTGACATAACGCACTATACCTTAACATTATACTTTAATAAAAGTAGTGGATATCCTTTCAATTCAATCATCTGTAATTACAGTTAGTCCTTTATTTTAATAAAAGTCTTCAATTTCTAACACTAAGGCTTCGAGTCTCAAACAGAATTAAGCGGCCTATCATAACCTACGATATCATACGCTCTAATATAATTCTCAATATATTATAAATCAATAATTTACGCTTATTACAAAAGACTTTCTAGGCATGTTTATGATTACAATTAATGTTACGAGTATAAAAAGGTGGTTCAGTAATTTAAACGTAGAAATGGTTATTGTACATTTCATCAATATTTTTTAAGTTATACAAAAACAATTCTTAACAACTCGCCTTCAAAAAATTTCTTGCACTTAAACTCTAACGCTTACTTTATTTACTCGACAAAAACTAATTTTAAGTTACAGAACTCGCTATATACATGTACTAGCCTCGCTTACGTATGAGTTTCGAAATACGGACTGTAAAAATGATAGCCAGAGTAATAATTGCTTCGATGCCTAAATAAATGCTAAAGGAATAAGACAACTTAGCAACATATTACCATTTTATAAATCTAACCTGGCAACATTAAAGCGATTGACACTCGTAGAGCCAATGACGATACGTGATTAGACAAGTGTTGCCAAATTGAAGTTACAAAATCGTAATTTGTAGTTTATTAAATTAGGGCTCTATAGCGCTATTTTGTGAATTTTCGCTATAGGTTACCATTTCCAAAGTCCGTAAACATAATCAAACAAGAATGGCAGTGTAAAGCATCTATTCACTTAACACATGTAAAATTAACAATAATTCTAACTGTGCGTTGACTTTGGTAAACTAAACTTAAAATAATTGTATATGAATTCATAGTTGACACTAATCGGCAGTACATTTACAAAATATGTAAACGTGTCATATTCTGGGAAAAGGGACCCTCGCAAGTTGCGTTAAATTAAGGTAACGTCCTTTTCCCCAGACTATAAAAATCAACGTCATCAGTAATTGAATGTAATGTTGGTTACATTAGTATAAATAAACCACTATTCTACGTATAATACAACTCATGGCATCTTTGGTATCATAAAGAGTGTAGTCTACTTGTTTCTCGTAACGATTTCCCTATAAAATGTCTAGAGATCTCAATGAACTGTCGTTGCAAGCGCCAAGTGGAATACTCAAAACGTTTCAAATCACAGACAAGTAAATATAAAGAATGCCAATGTCAACACAAAGTTGCAGTTTCTCCGAAATAGAGAGTGACACTAGATGGCGCTACTATACGAAACCTCAGTATGTTAAACACATCGCTTGTGAATGTTAGATAAATATCATAACTAATATGGCGCGTGGCGTAATAACTGCGAAATATTTTTGGACCAACAAATAAATGGCACAAGACCTCTTTAACAGTGCACGGACGGTATCCAATCAAACAGTTTTGGAGGAATGAACTTTGTGTTCATGATAGCAGTTTTTACTATTTACTTGCCTCTGCTTCAATGTAGAAAATATCAAATAATTAAGTCCAAATGCGGATATTCATGAGTAGGTATGAACAAGGCCGTCTTGAGAATGCCTCTATAATTATTATGGCGTATAAAAATATCTACGTAACACTGCGGTCTCCACGCCTCAACCTTCTATTGTAACCGCTACTCTAATGCGTCTATCTCATTCTAACATCAGTTCAAAGGAAATCTGAGTCATGTAATATCAATTACAATCCTGCCACATACTTAGGCACTAAGTCATTACAAATAGAATTGACATTTTTTTACATACATTCAATTGTCAACAATGAGCGAAGGTGATCTGAACACTAACGCGGGATCCAAGGTACGCGATAACGTAAACTTTAAGCGTTTCAAATATCGTACCTAAGTATTCGCACAGAGGGTTAAACAGGCAGAGCGGACCTATTCATACAATCGTACTAACTCAATACTACTGAGAGATCATAGTAGGTGCCTAGGTGCCTAATGTCTACTACGCGCTCCGTACTGAGTGTACCTACAAGACAAATCGTTGACAAGTGACTTCACTGTCAGTGGTCACATCTACGGTTGTATGAAGCTGTCTCAGTTATTACTCTGTCTGTCCATCCCTTCGTGTTACGCTTTATGGTTGAATTTAGTAGCAAGAAATCGTCAAGAATGTTTAATAGTTTGGCCCACTTTTCTGGAAATTTAAATTTATACACGACCCGTAGACTACAAAGGAGAAGTCGTAACAGAATGTATGTACAGAATGATCACAGTTACAGGTTGTAACTTTACTTTGACGCACCAACAATCTAAATTGGCATGCGGCAACACTGCCCTTAACGCTATGTAGGTACCTATGTATACATCACTAAATCTATAACATTATCGAATATTTAATTATCAAAACGATCCAATAATCATCTAAATACACCCATAAGAAGCACTTTAATGAATGAATAAGTTTCAGAACTTTATATATCGTTTATACACGGTAATATAATTTATATCATATTTTGTGTTTCAACTATAGGTACGTTATAATCATCGTTTACTCTAGTAGTATCGCTAGAACTCCAGAATGAGACAACGCCCTCCCCTATACTTATCGACGTACCGCTACAAATACGTAGTTATGTAAAAAGCGACTTGCGGAATCATTGCACATTTTTTTTTAACTTTTGACACATATGTAGGTATCTGTGTGTTTTATTATAATTATTCCAAAATATTTTGGCATCGTCTCGATCGCACTGACAATATACATTATAGTAGTCGGTAGACTAGATATTTTTGCAACCAATCGGGTAAAATCTGCAATGACACTCACAATTTCACAATTAACTAGTCATCAACATTATCAACAAAAACTTATATCTTCGCCTAAATTATCAGTAAACTATTACTAGAGAATCTACAATTTGTTACATTATCTTAATTTACCAATCGATAATCCCGTATTAAAAAAAATACATTTTTGTCACACTCCCTCAAAACTTTAGAATGGGTCATCACCGGTACGTATTCCGGAAGAGTCCGTCGCCGGTCGGCGGTCACCTCGGCGATAACATAAGAGGTCTAACAATCGAGTCGGAACGTTCTCACTTCACTCGAGTGGGCGGGGCGCTCGGGCGCGGGGCGGGGTTAGCAGCGCAGGGGGCGGGGCGGCGCTAGTTGCGGTAGATGTAGGCGCACGGCTGCGGCGCGGGCGGCGGCGGCGTCGGCGGCCGCTCGCCCGACGGCGACGGCGACGACGACGGCGGCGAGGGCGACGACGACGACCCGCCGCCGCTCGCCGACCCCGACCCGGATCCGCTGCTGCGCTGCGACACTGGAAACCAAATTGACCGTTATTACTTACGATTCTTCAGTGACCACTTTTCCGAGTCCTCGTTGTGAACTAATAAGTACCCTTTTGCAGAAACCTATTTCCATGCATTCGCTCTTACAACCGTAACGTAACCTGACCATAATGTAGTGACACCTAACAATCGTCTGTGTCTTTGTTCTCTGTATACTTTCTTACAGACCCTTTTTCAAAACTACAACTTACCCAACGTGTGGTGGTGCGTACTATGCTTATGATGATGCGTAAATAGGTACATCCCGCTCGGTTCTCAAAGGTAGGTACAATTAACATCTTGACGAAACATATGATTTACAATCTTCACGGAGCGCGTGATCAGAAACCCCTTCTACCAACTTACCCAACATATTATATATATGGTCATGTCATGAGTCGCATTATGCTTGTGTTGTGATGGTGCATCTGGTCAGTCCGTTCGTTTTTCAGAGGTACATCTTCATTGAGCATGCAGTTTAAAAAAAAACATCCTCAGACTTACCCAACGTGTGGTGGTGGTGCGTATTATGCTTATGATGGTGCATGTCCCGCGCGTCCGCCCCCCTCGACTCTCAGAGGTACACCTTCTTCACGGAGCGCGTGGTCTGAAATCCCTTCTATGTCTCAGAATCTATAGAGCCTTCTCAAACTTACCCAACGTGTGGTGGTGGTGCGTATTATGCTTATGATGGTGCATGTCCCGCGCGTCCGCCCCCCTCGACCTTCAGAGGTACACCTTCTTCACGGAGCGCGTGGTCTGAAATCCCTTCTATGTCTCAGAATCTATAGAGCCCCTTTGCACACTTACCCAACACGTGGTGGTGGTGCGTATTATGTTTATGATGGTGCATGTCCCGCGCGTCCGCCCCCCTCGACTCTCGGAGGTAGGTACTCCTTTTTCACGAAGCGCGTGGTATGAAATCCCTTCTATGTCTCAGAATCTATAGAGCCCCTTTGCACACTTACCCAACGTGTGGTGGTGGTGCGTATTATGCTTATGATGGTGCATGTCCCGCGCGTCCGCCCCGCTCGACTCTCAGAGGTACACCTTCTTCACGGAGCGCGTGGTCGAGAAGCCGTTGTCGTTGCCGCGCCGGTAGCCGTCGCCCTGCGGTCACATGCCTGCGTTAACTGACGTGACGCCGTCGTGGGTTAATGAGTGGTGAAATGTTAGTGCTGTGATTGGTTGGTTTTCAAGCGTTTTTAAAACGTCAGTCCCGTGTACTTACTACCGTTCATAAAAAGAAATTACTCGCGTCACGGATCCAACAGGTCTTTATTCAACGGACACTGTAAATGTGATGCGACCAGTTGGCACAGACCGGGTTTCAGTAGCTTAAGTTCAGGCAATTAAGTTTTAATTAAAACAAACTTTGTCACGACGAAAAAGTGTTTGACACGGGAATAAATCGTTTAAAACGTTTGAAAAATAAACTAAGGTGGTATCATACGGTTCCGTCTGGCGAATGAACAATTGAAATTTTGAGACTGTGAGTTCACTTTCAAGTCACAAAGAAGTCACAAAGACAAAATATTGCAAATGCCGTCAATACCACCTTTAAATATATGTATTAAGTAAGAATAGTGGCGAATTGGATAAACCCAAGTTACTTTTACAAATCCAGGTTAATGAAAACTAAAAATTTGAATATGATTTGAAAGGATGACATTTCGATAAAAAAATGTATAATTAGGTAGGCAGATTCATAGGCATGGTCATATTACCTGAAAAAATTCGCAAATATTCTTACACAATTAAAAGGAATAAGCAATGATAATGATTAATGAATGATCATGGTTGGTTATTAACTATGAAAATAAGATATCAATAACATTTAGAGTTTGCATGCAAATTTGAAGCAAGCCTATGATTGGTGTTGGACTTTAAATGTTCAAAAAGTTAACTTGTTATTTTTGAAATAATCTTTAGCAGTTTCTTTTTCATTACAGTTCGATAATTCGTTACGTAAAAAAGTATCCATTCAAATTAGTTATACGTATACCAAGGACGATATATACCGGAACTGACATATACCAAAAAAGTGTGCCCCTGAAATGAAATGCAAGTCATGGATAAAACTGTATAGCGCTGTTTCGCAGCCTGAAAGTGGCAAAAATCATACTTCCACCAATATTTTTGCGTTTTTAATTTACTTGAAGAACAAACGACACATTTCTTTATTTTAATATCATGATATTACTTCAATACACATTTTGAAAAAAAAAAGAAAATTGTAGGCCTCATCAGTGTAGTTCTGATAGTATTGAATAGGTGGCACTAACAAATGGACGTACGATTCTTAGTATGAAGATTGTCAATCCTTTATAAATCATCCTTGGTTATACTATACAGGGTGGCCCATTCAAATCGGTCAGTATGGGAAAGTCTGAAACTGTAAGACATACGAAGATTTGTTCTTAGGAACCATGTCACCGATTTTGATAAAAAGAAAAACTGCATTCATACAATTAAAAAAAAAGTGTACCCAGCTGGGGAATCGAACCCGGTTGTTTTGAAAAAATAAACTTACACTATTTCTATTCAGATATCGTTTGTGTAGGTCTTTTTCAATACAATATTCAACACGTCTAGGTAACGATCTTACCTACTATTGCATTTTGTATCTTCATGTGGTGAATCTGCGTTAAAGTTGACTCTATGGCTACTTTTAGGTCTTCAACGGTGTTATAGCTATTTTTGTACACTGTTGTAAAGATGAAGTGAACTTGCTGAATATTGTAACGGTGGTCACTTTGAACACCTACTATGATAAATTAAAGTATGTGAAAAAAATGCATTTTATTCATTTTAGACATTATGTTTCTTAGAGATATTTACTGCTTAAGACCTACACAAACGATATCTGAATAGAAATAGTGTAAGTTTATTTTTTCAAAACAACCGGGTTCGATTCCCCAGCTGGGTACACTTTTTTTTTTAATTGTATGAATGCAGTTTTTCTTTTTATCAAAATCGGTGACATGGTTCCTAAGAACAAATCTTCGTATGTCTTACAGTTTCAGACTTTCCCATACTGACCGATTTGAATGGGCCACCCTGTATACATGCCTCGAAGATTCATAAATGGAACGTTCGAATTTTCTCGTATTCAAGCGAGGCACATTCTCTATTTGAATCAGACCAAGGTGCTATCTACAAAAAGCCATGCGATAGAGAAAGAAACACAACTGACATTGACCTGATGCGATCGCAGCGTTCCGAAGTTGTCTCGGCGGTAGGCGTCGGGCTGGAATTGGAACAGCGTCTCGTGGTGCGGGTGGTACGGCGGGTGCTTGCGGAGGGTGGCGCGGGGGGACGCGGGCTTAGGTTGTGGGGCGAGGACTGGCTCTGCGTAGGTTACTTCTTCCACTTGCTGGAGGAGCTTGGGTTCGGCTTGGATCCTGTAAAAAAATGTGGTAAGTATTCTTCTACCAAGTATCCTTTCAATGCGAGGCTTATCGTGAGCGTTACGGCATATAAATCTTGTCGGACCGTAGGAAAGGTTGCTATTGGGTTGCTACTGCGTTAGTCAGTTGTTGTCTATGGCGGTCAAAGGGTTTTAGCCACAGCGTAAGAGACAGTTAAGGGCAGATACCTGGGTATCTGACGACGCTGGCGTCGTGGCTTGATGGCTAAAAGACGTCATATCGAGGGTTTACTGGTAAAACCCGATAAATCGAGATAATTTGTCCTTGAAATAACAATATTGTGGAAATTGCACATACTTAGTTCGAAATTCAAAAACCAGTTTGCTCAACTTATCGGGTTTCACCGGTAAACCCTCGATATGTTAACCGAATGATATGAGAAGTATGAAAATTTTACTCGATACTAACTATAGGTACCTAAATCCGCAGGGATTCAAAGAAGAAGAGTTATGAAATAAAACTATGGAAACGGATTAAATCGCGTATAATGAATTTAAAATTCATCCCGATGTTTCGAACTCTACAGCGTTCGTAGCGTCAACCGTTGACCACTAACCGTTTCCATAGTTTTATTTCATGAGTAACTATCGCGGTAACCGAAGACAATATTAAGAAGAGTTATACATACAACATACAATCATACATACAATCACGCCTGTATCCCATGAAGGGGTAGGCAGAGCACATGAAGCTACTCAAGTTTCAGTGCCACTTTTGGCAAATAAGGGGTTGAAAGAAAACGAAACTGTGACATTGCAGTGACAGGTTGCCAGCCTCTCGCCTACGCCACAATTTATCCCATATCCCACAAGAAGAGTTATATTGGAATCATAAATCCAAAAAGCAGGAAGCTTTTGTCCTCATAGCGACCTGTTCTGTTTACGGTTGTGTTTATAAGACACTATATATATTTGAGTCTCTAATAAAAAAAAATTAAAGCTACAATAAATCGAAAAATTTCGATAACCTACCTATTAATATTCTGTCTCTGCTCGAAATACTCGTACTCGGTGTCCGGGTAGGGCATGTTGTCGTCCTCGTCCTTCTTGCAGCGGCGGCCGCAGATGTAGCCGGCCGCGAAGCCGGCGCCCAGCGCGGCCAGCGCGCCCGCCGCCACGGCCAGCGCCAGCGTCTCCACCGAGTAGGCGGCGGGCGGCGGGTCGGCCGCCAGCACTTCTGGCCCTGGGGACGTGGCAAATTAAAATTATAAATAAATAAATATCGGGGACACCTTACACAGATCAACTTAGCCCCGAACTAAGCAAAGCTTGTACTATGAGTGCTAAGCGACGATATACATACTTAAATAGATAAATACATACGTATATACATAGAAAACATCCATGACTCAGGAACAAATATCTGTGCTCATCACACAAATAAATGCCCTTACCGGGATTCGAACCCAGGACCGGGGCTCAGCAGGCAGGGTCACTACCGACTGAGCCAGACCGGTCGTCAATTGTGACGTCAAACTTCCTTTGACACTGCCTGCCTGCTAACGTACAAAAAAAACATTCGACCGAATAAAGAACCACCTCGTCCCCTTGAGATTTGGAAGTCAGTTATTAGCTACGTTTTTATCTCATAATCCATACGGTTGCCATAGACACGATATTCTCATCGAAAGTACAAGACACGTAGTAGATAAATTATAGTATTAATAAACATGATTGAGGCGATCTGTATCCTAGTTGCTGGTATGGTATATTAATAGGTGTCTTGGTTTTCTATCGTAATATGGGCCACAGACATAATATCTAATAGCCCGTATACAAGTGTGATGAAAAACGTTTCTCACCTTCATTATTGTTATTTCCCTTGCCCTCTTTGTCTTGTACAATGTTGATGACTTCCCCTTTGGTTTCCCCTCTAGCATCATCGTAGAGACCGGAACTTAATCCTCCTACTGCACTAGCATCTTTGCCACCTAAAAAAGAACATAGATTAAAAAATATTCTTTTAAACAATAACCCATATTTGAGGGCTAAAGCAATCGCTATAGGCGGTAGCATATATGGTGATCTCGATGGCTATGAGTCTATGACATAGATGATTTGCACTCGTGCGGGAGAGATGAGAGGAACCGTGACTAGCCGTGGGTCGAGCGACTGTTGCGAGTGTAAATAGTCACTGTTTACAAAATAATCAATGTCATCTAGACCACCATCTACGGTGGCGCCAACTGGTGAGCACAAAAACGGTAGGTAGTTCACAGATACATACTAATATTATAAACGGGAAAGTGTGTGTGTCTGTTTGTTTGTCCGTCTTTCACGGCAAAACGGAGCGAAGAATTGACGTGATTTTTTAAGTGGAGATAGTTGAAGGGATGGAGAGTGACATAGGCTACTTTTTGTCTCTTTCTAACGCGAGCGAAGCCGCGGGCAAAAGCTAGTAAGTTTATGTTTCAAGGTCCAATCCATACTTAATCCATACTAATATCATAAATGGAAAGTGTGTCTGTCCGTCTTTCACGGCAAAACGGAGTGACGAATTGACGTGATTTTTTAAGTGGAGATAGTTGAAGGGATGGAGAGTGACATAGGCACTTTTTGTCTCTTTCTAACACCCCACTTCCCTAAAATGGAGGGGTGGAAGTTTGTATGGAGAATTCCGCAATTTTCGGATTTAACGCGAGCGAGCACAGCTAGTACCATTATTATTCAGAACTTCGTAGAAGTGAATCATATACTTACTGTGTGGACAAGCGGCGTGACTGCCAGTGCTGACGCTCTGGTAGAAAGAGTTCTCGTCCAACCACCGACTGACACCGTGAGAGTTGGCTCGACACCGCCCGGCTTGCTTGTCCCAAGCGCAGTAGGGATCTTGGAGCGCCACACATTCACTAAAATAAAGAAATACACTTGGTTATCCCACAGGTTGGCAAAAGATCAATCAGAACAGTGGCAAAAATCTCCAGTTTTTAGAAACTTCAAAGAGCCGCAAAATAATTAGTGTTACTATTTTGAGTGACTTAAAGGGCCGCAACGAGAGGTGCCACGTGAAGGCCTGTAGCTCCTCGATTACTACAGGAATAGCGCGCTTGTTAGAGTCATAATCAAGAGCTGATCTTGTCACTAGATCAGCTATGGAGGCGCAAGCTGAGCACCTCCCGGTCGGACACAGCGATGAGTCTCGCGGCATCCCGGCCACCTAGTGCTATCCGTAAGTCTGTTTTAATTATCCGATCCGATATCGGATGTCGGAAGGATTTCAATGGAAAGAATCCAATATGGCGCTTCTAATTGATAATATACAAACGCACTAACGCTCGCACGAGCGAGCCGGCAGCGAAGGCCTGACAGCTCTTCGATCACGACGGGAACTGCGCGCTTGTTGTAGTCATACGATGCTGAATGCTGATAGCTTGGTGATGTATAATACTCACGAGCAAGAGCTGATCTTGTCACTAGAACACCTATGGAGCCGCAGACTGAGCACCTCCCGGTCGGACACAGCGATGAGTCTCGCGGCATCCCGACCAGCGCGTGCTACCCGTAACGCTCGCACTGGCGAGCCGGCAGCGAAGGCCTGTAGCTCTTCGATCACGACGGGGACTGCGCGCTTATTGGAGTCGTATGATGCCGCGTTGATGGCTTTGATGATCTTCCCGTTGTCTGTGCAAAATAAACATGATCAATTAGCTTACATAATTACGAGGAAATCGATGACCTTTATCATTGAATAAAAATTGCAGGTAACAACGGAACGATAAGCAGGAACTGAAAACATGGTGCGGTTATAAAAATTGTTATAGAAATCCACTTTTCGTTAGTCATCATTCGTGAATCGTGACATCGTGCACTTGATACTTTACGTTAGATGTCAATTGCGAATTTTGATTATTACCACGTAATATGTCGGTTCCTTACCTGTTCCTATAAACAGCACATCGTACGACTTTCCTCCGGGAGTTTTCACTTGTGGGTCTACAGCGATCTGCGTAAACCGATAGCTGCAAAAACAAAAGACAATCGATTATATCCATGCAATTCCAAATTTAAATACGTATTTACGACTGAAGCCATTGGTGTAGATACTTACTGAAAACTGGTCCTAATGACGATCGGCTCGCCAAAGAACGCGGGCACAGCTTCATCCATCAGCGCGTGGGTTTTGATGAACTCTAGCGTCTGATCTGGCAACTGTCGCGAGTCGTTGTGGCAGGTTCCTGGCCTTGGCTCGGGTACCTAAAAGAAAATACAGTAGTGAAATAAATTGCTAATTAATATTATAGATTCTAAATTCAAGTTAAAAGATTGGAACATACCTTTGCACCATTAACAGGCAGCCAATTGGAGTTAATAGCGCTCTGTTCTTTAAAGGTGCCCTCAAAAGTGTCAGCTATGTCTTGCATGCTGAAGGCGCATACGGCGCTTCCCGATATACTGTTAGGTGGCGTCGTGAAAGTGCCGTAGATCAGTTGGGCGCTTAAACCACCGTAAACGCCTTCTATTAACTCTGTCGTTGATTCTGTAAACAACAAATGAAAAATAGTTGGAAGCTTTGATCATATTTCAGAATAATTCGGCAACTATTTCGGGAGCTAAAGAAATCTGGAAATGCTCTAAAATGTAGGTAATCTTTTAAGTTTAAGTTAGGTATTATTTTACAGTTGACATGACATGGTCTAATTCTGTCCCAGGAAGCAAAATACCAATCTTTATGCTCAGGCACGTACGATTGCAAAAATACTTACGAATCTCATTGAAGTAGAAAGGGAAGTCTCCGGCCACGGAGCAGTTGAGCCGAGACTTGAGGAAGGACGTCCACCGTTGCTTGAAGCGGTGTGGTCCTCCGCGATCGTCGCGACACACTCGGGCCACGCGAGAAAACACCGACTGGAAAGGAGGTTGTTCCTTTAATATTTAGTACTTTTTTGTTCCTTTAGTACTTTTTCGGCAGAATCATTTATCAGTTTTTTGGACGTCAAGCCCGTCAAGGACTTCTATTATGATCAGAAAAATAGACTCAAATTATTATGCAGCATGCGTCGTCAATTTTTTTGTATTTTTAAGCAAGATTTAGAGACGCTTTGTCGTATTACATATATGTATGTAGCAATGGGCGCGTGGGTGACGTTTTTCAATAATGTTGTGGTACGATAGTTGAATAAGTAGAATAATTCCTAAGGCAAAACCAGGTGAATATTTTTATCTTCATCAGCCTTAACTAGCAGAAAAGTTGTCCAGCCATTAGCTCTACTATTAATCGATTTATAACTTTTACAAGTTTAATTCCTACCTTTCCACAGTTGATATATTCAACAGCTGTCTCTCTGAAGAAGAAATACACGAAGTTCCCATGTACTAATGAATTTACGAAGTCGGGAGCTGTAAACAAAAACAGAACGGTAATTAATTTAATCGATCGACTTGTCCCTAATTTGGTGCAAGTGATACAGTAGCAAGTAACTGGAATAGACATACGAAGGGTAGTCAGGCTAGTGTCAATAATATTGCACGGTGGAGTGAGCAGGGACGCAGTGGACTATGAAGCTTACAGACGCAGGTGGCGTTGTACGGATGCGTATACCTACGTTCCTAATCCGATTTAGTGATTGTTGACGCGGCAAATGTCAGTCGCGGACCGCCAAACGGGTTCTAAATTGTGTTAAGTTGACGGGATGTTTGAAGACATAGGAGAACAATCGAGAGTCCCGTCCTCGAACGTAAACAGATTTAGATAACAGGCGGATACGTATACGACGGGACGGTTTAGATGGATCTAGTTCAAGTCAAAAGGTGGGGATAGATGTCATAAAACTTTCATCAACATGTCAATAAAATTCATCAGTCAGTTGTTGTATTTTAACTTGATGTTATACCCACTGTATTTATAAGTAGGTACATTGACATTATGTAAATACAGCATGAACATTTCTACGAACTGCTTTGCTTATTTAATCTAATGTTAATTTTATATAGTTACTCGATACCGATTCTCGAATATCGCGCTCTTCAATTGACTCTCGACTTTCATGTTCGTGTTTATTCAAAGCGATCTAAGAGGAATCTATAAAAATAGAACCTTCATTTTACGAGTATTTTGTTGCGGTCTGTTTATGCATCTGTCGGAAAGATCTTGAATAGATAAAGAATGGAGGTCGTCGATTTTATACATGTGTCCAGCTTTGAAATAGGTCAGCTCCCTAATACGGATATATCTGCTACTCGTATCTATATGAATACCTATAGTTCGCGTTGTTTTCGTGATCGTAAGCCGTCCATGAAATAGGTTCTTTCGGATGCTAAGCGGGCAGTGTTTTATGGGTTATTTTTCGTTAGCCGTTAAAAGCGCTTCATCATTTTAAAATACTTCAGTTTTATGTTTTGAAAGTTGTTGTTCAGTGAAAATTTTGTGCACTTAGGTATTGTCAGATAGAGATTGAGACAAAAATTGAAATTGGTTTGACTCGCGATTTGATTAGACTTCGGGATGCCTATATGTTTTTTCAACATTATTAATTAAACCTAAAACATCATCGATGTAAAATCTGTAATCCGCCGTCCAGATTATCATTTAATATTGCACGGAACTAATGTCCCGTTCTGTGTTAGGCGCAGGTTGCTCCATACATATTCAACACGGGGTAATAGCATTGTCCTCTACCGCGCCGCATTACACGGAGGGCCCAAATCACTTGAGTATTTTAGGGTTGATTGTTACATGGAATCGGGCTTGGGTTATTCGCAGTCAGAATACTTGAGGCGGTCGTTATACTATAAGAATAAGTGGGTTACATTGTGTTCTGTAAGACGGTAGAAGTAGAATTTCGCAAAAGAGACAGAAAAAATACCTTACTACCGAAAAGTCAAACACGTTGGAATCTTCTTGGTACCTAAGGTACCTGTAATTACCTAATATTTATGTGCCAGGATGGTTAGGTAAAATGACAACACTCTACAAAAAAGTTCAAAAAAAGAAACGCTAAATAAGATAATATTTTATAAGAAAATTATAAGCGTTTCGTACTCTGAACGTTTGTCCCAATATTGTCTAACTTCTGTTTTCAACCACCCTCCGTTTTTTAGAATCTCATAAATACGTACATGAAAAAAAATAGTAAAAAACTTACCATTTAGAGTTAGCGAGTTATACGATTCTGTCTGTAAAGGCTCCCGATAGATGATTGGCTCCATGCCACTGAAGTCTGCCACCGTGCCAGAGTACAGCTCTCCATCTGAAATGGCCAAAAACACGTTATCAGATCATCAGAATATTTTGTGAGAACTATTGCCGATATTTCTAAATGGCAGATATGAAGATTATGAACCAGATATTATAAAACAAAAAAGTCCTCCCAGCCCATGGAATTCCTAAGACGTGAATTTCTTACAAATGTAAGTATATTAATAAGAAATAAGAATAAATATAAGTAGAAACCTGATCCCAGTTCAGTCACTGCAAGGTATGTCTACACTGTCAGATGTTTCTTTTATTCAAGGTTAACTCTGTGACCAAGGCTAAAAAAATAGTGCGTGGAGTCCCTTCGAGCGGAAGAAGTGAAGCTTCGTAACATAATTGTGATAGCTGGGGGCAACCAGAAGAAAAAATAATAAAAATACAAAAAGTTTTGCCGGGGATCGAACTATGGCTAGCGTGAGGGCAAAAATGTACCATGAATGCCACTGGACCACCGTTGACCGTGGTTTATATGAATAGGTGCAAATTCAAGTGTTATGTGCTGCCAATATTACGTTGCGCAATGTAACACTGTCTGAGTGTTACGCGCTGTCGCTGGAAGTCGCATTAGAAGTTTCACTTCAAAAAAAAAGCTGCCGCAGACTGACAATTGGACAGTACATATTTAGTTACATACATTAGTTTAAAGTGCACATTGTTTAGTACACCATTACATTCAGATTAAATCCTACCAAAGCTTCCAATGAAACTAATAATTCAATACTAGCTACCAGCAGTGCGTAATAGGTCAGATTTACGTGACTTGCTGGCGGAGTTAATTAGCCAATGACGTAATAGGACATGGCGAGTGCTACGAGGCCTACGAGTGTGAACTGTGTTGTGGTGATTTTATTGTCATTATGATAGTTAGGGTAGTTATATATAATATACAGAAAAGTACTGTAGTCAAAACAAAAATTATACACACTCACTGACACTAACCAGAGAACTGGTCTAAAATTTCAGAACACATGAAAAAAAATATAAGTGTTTTTTTATCAACGGGTTGGATGGATATTATACCGAACACGATCAAGTCCAACGTTGAATAAGTAAATTTTACTGGCAGTGTCTTATCCAACGTTGGCAGAATTGGCAGAATCATCAAGAATTTGATGGAGGCCATAACACAAAAATTGAATTGAAAGTGTTTTTTAACGTAAAATCGTAGCAAGTGGTAATTTGGGAAACGAGCGTGACTACATACATATGTATGTATTTTTTAAGGTTTACTTCATGTTCGTCTGTTAATAAGTAATACCTGAGGTACATTATTATTGTTCTCGTCTAGGAGTCGCTTTTTCAACAACTTAGAACGCGGATTATATACATAGGGGTAACAAGTGGAAATTCGTCGTCTCTGCCCACGTCTTCGGGAATGCGTGACTATATGTGTGAATCTAAGTATTCTTTTGACATTTCATTTCTTGAATGTTTTGTTTCCCGTTATTTCCTGCTAATGAATAAGTTACCTACTGTTTTCGTCTACTTACGAGTCACAATTTTTCAACAATTTTGTAAACAGATTAGATTGTTAGGTGCCTAGAACTTTTTTGTCGATCCAATTCTTCGTTCGAAAGACTACGAGACAGTTTACTAGGCCAATACTGCTACTAAGTAGGTGCTAGTTCTGTCGTAATCGTAGACTGAAAATAATCGATGGTGACAATCTCAATATTACAATAGGTACCTATAAATCTTAGTAAATAATAAACAAGACAAGTATAAACACGACGTCAATGGCTAACATAAATTAGTATAATCCTAGCCAAATAAAGGTGCATTATAGTCCCACAGATAAACGGGCAAACATGGGCATGCATTGTCAAGATCGTTTATAAACACCCACTCACGAGTATCAAGTTGTATTGTGACGGCATATCACTAAATTATATTGGCCGCATATGAGCAACAGCTCATGGTTCTAGTTCGAACGTCCCGGGGGAGTCGCTTCGCTTAATTGGACCAGATCAATAGGAGATAACTAACCGTGTCCACGTAATGGACGGCTCTAGCATGTGTGAGTGGGTGTACACTTGTGTGCAATAAAAATATACGTGTGTGCGGCACAGGGTTGGCGCAACTTTAGTGTGTAAATAATAAAGTTCTCGAGTGCGGCGACGCGAACCTTTTTTTTGTAGTGCGGTTAAAAGTTAAGCAATTTACTGAAAAGCCCAAAATGTTACTGCCGTTATGGCTCCAGGCGAACCGTTTGTTTCATTTCTACTGCGGGTGTTTTTATTAATTTCAGATACTGACTTGACGAGTTAAGAAGGAGAATTTTTCCCAACGATAACAACGTTACATAAGGTGCAGCTAGTAAGGAAAAATGAAATTAATTGGAGTAAAACAGGAAACAGAACAGAAAGCGTGGCAGACATTACACAAACGTGTTTTTCCTTAGAAAGAATGTGTACTTAAATACTTATGGTATTTTAACGACAACAATCTAATAACGAATGCGGAAATGTCTAAGTAAATACATTTTTGACAAATGAAATTAAAAGGAATTTCGTTACAGGCTGTGTGGTCGTGTAACAAAATGTTTCTTAAATTCTTTTAATCAAAAATCTTATGGCCTCTGTTAATTTTACAAGCTGTGAAGTTTAAAAAAAATGAGTCGTGTGACTCAATTGTTGCAGGTTTTCTGAGGATATCCCATACCACACCATTCCTCAATTCCCGAAACGATTTATATAGTTAAGTATACTATGTAGGTACCTAAGTATTCTGTGAAGCAAGTTTTGTACGTAATACTTGGAAATACTAATGAACACTTAAAATCTACTATTCTCTATAATCAAAACTCATAAAAAGAAATAAATTAAATTGAATTATAAATCTAAATTCATGAGTCACCCAGCTGAGTAGTTCATTCTTCGAGTCGATGTTGGGCTAGTCTTATTCATAAGTGCCTGTAATTTTACGTATGTCATCCACTAAATGAGCCAAAGTTTTCACAAAACAAATCAAATTATATTCCCACTCTCGTAAACGTCAATATTTAAAATCTAACGATCATGTCCGGGATTATATTAAGCTTTATTTATTCAATCAATGGCCGATTACTTAGTATTATTAAACTCTATACGTCTCTTCTAAACAGATTCCGTGATAAATGGGCGAATTTTACTGGGGTCGTTAATGCAAGGAAGATTGTACAAAGGAACAGATCGACGGTAATTGATGGTGCTTTCCCTGTAGAAGTATTTTGTATTGGGAAAATGTATCTAACATGTTGTATAGAATGGATAAATTGAATAGGAATGGAAAACGTTTTAACTCTATTTTATAAAATATCAGCATTTCATGAAATAGAAAAGGATAAATGTGACGTTCTAGGGTTAAAGGTACTCTCTACAATACAAAGCACCGCCTTAGTTTTTTTAGGTTCAACAAAGAACCTTTACCTGAATACATGAAACATACCTTTATAAATGAAATTCATTCATGCTGTTTACATACATATTTATGACATCCCGCGTGTTATAAATATGTAATGTAAACAGCATGAATGAATTTCATTTATAATGAGACCATTTTGCAGCTCACTAATAATAAAGATCGTCTTACACTTTTTAATAACTCGATGACAGTAAGAGACACTAGTTTCTTAGCGAAATTAATTGTGTTTGACCTAAATAACCATCTATGTAGGTATATTTATGTCACAATATATTAAACACAAAATTATTCTAGCTTTTAAAATTCCTTACAGGAAAACTCATTAATGATAAAGGTTTATTGGTGTCATGTCTCTGTCTCATGGTCTTCCCACTTTATAAACCAGCCTGCTAAGAGTTGCTGAGTCAGCGTACCCATTATACGGTTCGATCGCTTCGCAGACTCAAGCACTTGGCACGCAATACTCAACCGAATTTCAAAATGGCCGCGAAGCCCTCTGTACTACCGAATACTATGTAAGTACCTACTTCAATAAAATTAATCTTCTACTTGGCTTTTATTATTACGTACTTACAATTATATAACGTTACGTCAACAATTATACAATACAATACAATACAAATATTCTTTATTGTTCACCAATATAACAGGATTACATCACATAACTTTAATTAACTATGGTAGACAACAGGCGGTCTTATCGCTAAAGAGCGATCTCTTCCAGACAACCTTTGGGTAGTGGAGAATTATAGTTTTATTGGCAAGGAAAAGTTTCAAACAAAGAACCAATCTGCAGAAAATACGCACTACAATTTTATTGTTGCCGCAAAATGTAGCTCCGGAACATTTTAATCCTGTTCGATTTTATTTCAGACAGATTTTCCGAAACGCACAAATAACCGGTTTTTATCAAAGTTTTGGGATGTCTGTAATAAAATAGGATTCCGATGAGTGTGGTCTCGAGAATTGTATAAATCTTTCAGAATTTCATGAGGAAATCCTAGTTGGAAAATTCTCGGCTACCTCGCACATGTCCGTCAGAGCTTTATGTAAGCGAATGCAGTTTAAAGAATTCCCACTTTCTAGAAAATTCGTAGTTACACACGATGGTGTAGTCACGTTGGGATAGCGTAGGAGCATTTCAATGTCGGGTTCCTTACAATGCAACAATGAGGGCCTATTGTGTGCCAGTAGACTGTGAAAGTGGGTTCAATTGATATGAAAAAATGGCGTTATGAAAAAAGATTTTCCTTTCCTTAATTTCCTGACAATGGAATTTTATTATACGAGTATCCTAGACGAATATGTCCTTGAGGGCTCTCTGTGGCTTATTCTTAGCCAGATATTTTCTACTAAATATTGATGGTTTCGGATGAGACTCTTGAGAAAAATGTACCTCTGGCTCTATTTTGTGTAAATACAAAAATAAATGAGAGTTGTTGAATTGTCATTAAAACTTTTTCTTTCACGCAAAACTTTCTTAACGGATTTATGAGAATAGCAGAAATTATAGCTTTTAGCAAGATGCCTAAAAAAATTGATAGGAGGAAGTTTGTATTCCTATTCGAACAACACTAAAAGTTATTGTTAGGGTTCGTGGTCAATGATAATACTCGTATATATAGTAGGTCCGCTAGGTGCAAAAATATAAACAAAATGTCTATCTTAATTGAATCAAGTTACACATATGTGTCGTAATAGAACTGACGTCGCAACACAAGCACCGACACATTTCAAACCAGTTGCCTAAATTCCCCGATAGAAATTGATAACTCGCCAAGTAGGATCACCAACTAGCTAGTTCCAGTTCTATCGTGTCTATCTAAGCTTGCCATAGTAGGATTGTCGAGAACAGCCCTAATTGGTACGAGCGCTTAGCGCAACACGGACCGTCATCCCCATTAACACCGGGACGTGCGAACTATGAATGGAGATCACACACGAGATTTTCGACTAGTTTTCGGCTATCCGATAAAGTTGAAACGTTTGTGAAATGAATGGTAACACGTCAGGCAGTTTATGTTTCGTGTCAGAGTTGTATCTAAATTAAGCTTTGGAAAAATATGACGGTGCTTTTAAACGTCTCACGTTGTCATTAACCTAAGGTATTTCATAAAATATATTAAATATAAGTATCTATTACTTAAATATTTTCTTAACTTCCTAGCCAGTAGCCATGCACCATAACTTTTATCAGGTGCCGTAGCCGAATGGCATTTCTGGGACGCGAAAATAACGAAACGCTGCGAAAGGTAGAAAGTATCTACGAGCGTTTCGTTTCGTGAGCGTTTAGTGAGCTTTTGTGCCATTCGGCTACGGGGCCTGTTCTCGTCTCAGAGCTTAAGAAAGCGCCACGGAAGCTGTTGGTCTTGCAGACCAGAACCCTACCCAAGGACATCAGGATGCTGATGTTGTTCTAACAGCTCTCCTGACCTAAAGCTACGAACTCACCAGCCCACACAGCAGTGGAGTTGTGCTCCGGGTCGTACGGACAGACGGCCTGCCCGGACTTCTCTTTCTCCATGTGGTAGGAGTCTCTCTGCACGCTGTACTCGCGGCAGAAGGGCCGGAAACTGTTGGTGCCGCAGACCAGGAGCCTGCCCGTTCCCAAGGAGACGAGCACTCGGATGTAGTTCTGACAACTCTCCTGGAAACAACAATATGGGTTTTAATACGAGTTACTGATTTAGAAAACAAATACTTGTAATTATCAGGGATGAATCGGAAAAAAAAGGAAGAGGAATATACCTAGACGGATGAAATACTCCATAATAACAAGTTTGTATAATTATAAATTGAAATAGATATCATACACGAAAGAAAAAACAAGGCCCACTGGTGGCCGAGCCGGTAAGCTGAAGACCCGGGTTCGATTTCCGGCTCGGCCACCAGTGGGCCTTGTCATTTTTTCTTTCGTGTATGATATCTATTTCAATTTATAATTTATATATAGTACCTAGTGTGACTACTTGAAAAAGAACACACCAAAAACTATTCAATAAAATAATTTGATTTGTTCCCTAGTTGTAAGTTTGTATAATATTTGTACCTACACTATAAACGAAAAGAGATAAACTATGTGTACCTACACAAGAAAAATACCGCAACTTCTTAATCGCTAGGAGACAGTTCCTGCCGGGAAATCACAAGCAATAGCGATAGTCTACGTATAGTAACATGACTCAGTTACAGAAAATTATACCTATGTAGGCTATGTAAGTTAAAAAGAAAAAGAGATGAATATTATTGTTTTATAGACGTCAGTGATGATGCTGTCGCTAGCGACTGATTACGACTTTTCTTTTAAGCTGGCCCACCATCTTCATAATATGAATATATGATGAACATATTATTATGTGTCTGACGGTTATCTAAATTGACGCTATCACAAATATGTACACCCAAATTCAGTTATTAGCATGTCTCAACATCATTCAATTAACGCTAGTATTAGGCCTTTATTAGCAGGTAAATGTAAGCTGAGCCAGGTAAGGCGTGGCAGATAGGTTGCATAGATGATTTGATTGCATTTGCATTTCTACCCTTTAGATGTCTGCGTCGTAATCCTATGCGGATAACTCTCATACGTGGGGACTGACAGATTTTGGGGTTTGGTCTCTACGACGACATGACGCGGTTGAATTAACAATTAATTTAAAGATGGTTGAACTTTACTATCGATTTATTTATTTAGAGTATCCTATATTTTTGGAAAGGCGTTTGTTCCAAGCGCAATCTTACTTGTTTTCTAAATTTTAGTTGCATAATTCGAGAGATGACAAATATTTAAGTTTACCCACAACAGATCGTGTTTTTTTTATTATTATAAATGGGGTTATTCTTGGCCACAACCTAGCCAAAGGCAAAGACGTGACCTACGATGGAGTCAGCTCGCCCAGAAGATGCCTGTTCAACCTTGATTTGTATATTGAATCATGCTTACATTTTATAGGTACATTTATCATCACCAGTCACCACATACTGTCTTGATCATCGGCGTTGCTTGTCCAAAAATATTTGATAGCGTTGCAAGTCAAACTAGTCAACGCTTGTGTCTACACGTAGTGGTATATTTCTCCTCTATTGAAAATATTCTAAAAGTATTTTTATGTTAGATCCCCGCTTCATCTTATGGCGTGTTCCCCACATCGGGCGATAGGCAGAACCCACCTTGTCAGAATGTTTGACAGAGCTGCCATTCACGCTAGTTGACGTGGATTGGCGCTTTCGTGGAGTGTCTGAATAGTGTTAAGTTGCAGATTATATGTGCCTCATTAAATAAGGTTTCGAGTGATTATACCCCGCTTGTTCTCATCGTTCGTTGCTGACATTGACTCAGCTAAAAACATTTTAGCTGAGTGTTTGATAGATCTTTCGTTCACGCGCTCGTCGACACAAAAACGCGTCATCAATCAAAGTTTTCAGCATTTCGAATATAACCCAAATATCAAAACGCAACACAAATTCAATTAATACTCGAATTTGAATTCTTCTGTTTTCGTACTGCACTCGACTTGGTAAATTACTGTTTTGGTGATTGAGCTGTAGAGAATATCTCAGGGAATGAAGTCCGCCTTATGTAATTTTTTGTTTTTGTACAATAAAGTTTAAATAAATAAATATGTATGATATGATCCTACTGACTGCGCCAATGGCGTACCAAACGTTAATAATGAATATGCAACTTCTCGCACTCTCATACAAACAATGCACACGACCTCTGCAATGAATACACTATTCCTCATTGCTTCATTGAGCTACATTACCAAGCAGATTGTATTCATGTAAATTAGAGTAGTTAACCCAAATGGAACTAGATGATACCCACCAATTTAAACTAGTCCGGAAATTAGTCCGCTGAAAGACGAAGAAAATGGGAGAAGCCGCATCAAAATTAGTTTAAATACCTATTATGCTAGCGTTAGAAGTTTTAAGCGTATTCAAATTGCATTCCGTACTGACAATTTTACATACAAACTATTCTGCTAGGTAGTTTTTTGGCTTTACCATTCTGCAATTAGTAATTTTGAGCATCAGATATTTTTGGGAAGGTGTTTGTTTCAAGCACAGTCGTGTATTTTAACATTAAGGCACTTGTTTCGCTTCGCTACACCTTGTGCAGGCGATACAAGATGTCGTGAGATTATTCCGTCGAATCTGACGGCTTTGAAATCGTAATCCCTAACAATGAAGACATCCATGCTATATTAAATTGAGATAATAGAGATTATGCCGGTTGCCGTCGCCCGCTGCAAACATGTGTTTGTGAACAATAGCTATTCAGTTGGCTTATTCTAGCTAAGAAACTTATTGACTCCCCTGACTAGCTACATAATACCTCCATTGTTTTATTCACGCTTGGAGCAAATAGAATATCGCATGCGTTGAAGAATGTACTGAAAATTAACTGAAGCGAATTTAGTAAATGGTGTGCCTCAAAGCGATATTGGTTCTATTGTTTGTTCAACGAGTACAAGAACGAACAGAGTTCTATGTGAATGGAATGTTTTGCGAAATTTTGACCCTCTATAGTGTAGCAGTGAGTCTTCAAAAGCGTTAATAATGATTCAATGTTCGCATTGAACGAGCGTCAGCTGCGTCCATTACGCAAGCTATCAGCTGAACGCATCCCACAACGATTCGTTCCGTGCTTATACGTGTTGCCTATACAGCTGGAGTGTTCCGATCCTTGAAACTGTTCCCATTTCGCCGCACTATTCCACGCTTGCACCAACCACTCGGCGGACCGTGTTCCTCTGCCAGTGTGTTACAACTTTCGAATTCAGAACACTCTGTGAATGCTGAGCGCGGAATTCGAAACAAGAACCCGAACCGAACGACGATTGAATTTTAGAACGTTTGTGTTTAGAACCTAATTCGAAGTTCTCTCGAGTCGGTCAAATTGTTGAAGATTGTGTTTCACAACTCGGAAGTTCGTCTATAATCGAAGCCTTAGGACGGGTTTAAACCGGCCAAATCTGGTTAGAGATCGACGGAAGTCTTCGCACGTCTAGCGAGTGCTTAGGGCGGAGTAAACGGGCCTCTGTCGTGTGCAATTGAAGCATGAATTTCCGTTCGTCCCACGAGCGCTAAGCAATCAGCTGTGGAGCGGCGGCGCAAAGGGCGCGCGCCGGAGTTTCCATACGGGCCGGCGATCGCCTCCAGGCCTTTGTTTTTGTGAAGCTTTATACAACTAGTAAACAGTGCATTCAATATCGCAAATGAGTCAATATCGCAAGGATGTGTTACCTCAATAACTCGTCATTTGTTCACCAGTTTTACGGTTTTGTATACTTAAACTATAAGTTACGGCAAACCGTCGTAAATATAAATAATTACGCTACGGCGTCTTTATTTTCTTTCTACATGAAATATGAACTAGGAGTCGTAAAAGGAACATTAAAGCTGAATATTTACTTTGAGTAAACATTTATGACATTGTTTCACCTGAAAAACTAAGTTAATAAAAAGCTTACTACCGTACTTGGTGCCGTGAGCCAGCGACTCGTAGTAGTTTCCCGGATATGACGTTACACTATGGTGCCGAGTAGCTGAGTCGTTCTAAATTCAATTATTCAACGCAAGGTGGCGCCAGGTAACGATATTGCACTCAGGTACATTGTTTAAAACGGAAACAATTTTGCAGTGGCTGGATTTTACCGGATTAAATTGTCGGAGATCCTTTCTTTGATTAATTAAAAATATTTCTTGAAGAGTAGATATAATAACTATATTTTGAAATAATAATCTTCACCACATCTGCTCAAGTATTTCTCTTTATTATTTGATATTAGTCTTGTAAGTTTCATTAAAAGAGAAAAGTACCTAAAATCTTAAATGAATTTTCCTTTCTTTTGGTAAGCAGATATGTGCGTGTTAATTGAATGGTAAAGGCAATATTGTAATAATAGATAGTCATGTGTCTATAATTCACAAATATGGAGGCTGTGTTTCGTACCGATCAATATTTCATTATGAGAATTTCTCATTTTTTCTGAAAAAATAAATAGGGAGGTTATTATATTTTTAATAAGAGCGTACTCCTACATCCATCTTAAAGGCCGTCAACGAACCTCCAAGCATTCTAATGTGTCGGGTGTGCATGGGCGACAGTGATCGCTAACCATCAGGTGACCAGTCTGCTCGTTTACCTCCTGTCACATAAAAAAGAAATATTGGACTAACCTCATCCTTTCCCTTGACGACGCACATTTTGACGTCATTCTCCGGCGAGTACCAGACCAGCCGACGCTGTTCCGTCAGGTCTGTCAAACTGAGGTTGTACACCACATTTCTGAAACAAAGAAACAAGGCGACCATTAATAAGTAAACTAGGTAGAAACATAATATAGTTTAGGACTAGTTGTAGTTGCTATAGTATAGGGACGCTAAGTACGAAGAATTTTGTACATTGTCCCGCATCTCACAATCAGTATCTCTGTCTGTGACATACTTAATATTTAGCGTGAGATAGAGATTGAAACACACGGTCGGGATGACCGTACGACGAAAAAGTGTTTTGCGTCCTTACTTTGTATGAAATATTAGCGTTTCTGATTGACGATCATACAATATATTTTGTTTTTACTGCAGTATGTTTCTTAGATAGGAATTACTAGTAACCTACTCGCTTCTCTCGTGAGACAGGTTTTCCAAATAGTTCTTGTAACTCCAAAATTTAACAACATTAAGCCAGCCTGCTTAGCAACAGCCTAAACAATAAAATCAAGTAAAGTCGAAAAGGATTTTCTTTACTACTCCTCTCGAGTTCTAAAAAGGCTTCTTCAAACAATCGTTACGGACTTGTTACCGTGGCCACTCTCCACCTAATAGGCTCGCCGAGACCTCGGCCAGGCTATGTAGACCTTCCGTGAAACAACAGGAACACCTCGTTAACCTGGGCTTATGTTTATTTCAGGGGACGAGGTAGCTCATTTTAAGATGGAAACATGTGGCCTCAAAGTTATAAGCATAATGTTTGTTCGTGGTTTTAATCGAACAACTTGGAGTTGGAGATTTCAGGTGAAGTTTGGTGGAACGATTGTTGCCTTCAGTGGCTTTGGAAGTGCGCTATACAGCCGAGTTACATTCGTTTGTGAGCAGCCTTTGGTGAGAGTTGTGTAAGGTTTCAAATAGGTAGCTCTCATGAGAGCTGTAATTAAGAAAATTAACTAAGTAATTAGTAATCGTAGTAGTTGGTGTATACAATATCCTTGACGCTCAATGTTAATATTGTTTCTATGGAATTTTAACTTTTATGTAAACAAATAAAGAAGCATTTCTTTTGTCTGTAACATTTTTCTAACAAATAAAACTCAATGCAAGTTAAAATACAATTAGGATCAAAATTCTTTACCATGTATCTGTTTGGAACGCCCACGTTACAAGGTTTTTGTAAAGTTTTAAAATTGCAAAGATTTTACCTCGTCTATCTATATCTATGTACGTATCCTGCCTATAATTTAGAAAGTAATACTACAATTTATGAAATAAAGTATCAATGCCCCGTCTGATTTTGACTTATCAATACCTGGAATAATTCAAGAGGACTTAATTAGGTAGTCTGTAGTGTTATTTTTTACAAATGACACATCATTTTATGTTCGATTTTCGTTTCGTAGTTTCGTGCCTCCAAATTACTTCTTAAGCTTACTAGTTATTAAACTTGCTAAGGTTGAATAGCTGCAAGTAGACACGAGTACAATAGATTTGAATAGTGACTCAACTTAAAGCAATTCATAAAGTTTACCAAAGCATACCTGCGTCCTGACATAATTGCAAAACTCTTCTCACCCCTTAATTAAGATATTTGGCACGAAATTTGATAATTTAAAGAAATTATGGGGTAAACTTCCCCAATTATAAGTCTCAAAATAGCCGGTACTTTCTTATATAATGCCTTTGAGATTTAGCAGATGAATATTTAATGTAGTCTTGCAAATACTAGTCTTAACTCTTCTTTGTTTTTGATAATGAATCATTCATTTTTAAGACCGGATATATAAGTTACAGTAACATTTAAAGCTGATTAGATAATAACACAAACAGTAAGACTAGTAATATTCAAACAATTGCAAAAATCCATTAACTCGTTACTTTTTTAAACTTACCAAAATTTCGCTCAAGTAGAATTTAGTTCATCGGATTCCCATTTAGTTTTACCTCCACCATTTCCCACATAAATAGGAAAGGAAACCCTTCATAATTACAGTATATTAGTAGGATAAAGCCATGAAATGCCCATAACAAAAACTAGTTTGATTTAAGCCATTGCCTCTCTATTGTCCAGAACAAACTGGTGTCTGCGGTTTTAATCAGCGAACTTTTACCAACTTGTCCCACGCCACGGACGACCGATTATGGCGTGGAAAATTAAACAAACTGGAAATAGAGCCTAGCTACGTTATTTTACATGTACAAGTAAATATCAATATCATTTTAGAATATTATTTTTATTTACATGAATAAATTTTACGTATAGAAACTAAGATAAAGCATATTCTAACATTTTGATGAACAATGAGTAAAAAATTATACTTTAGAACGCAACAACACAAACAAGAATATCATACTTATGTTGTCTAGTGTTCTGTTTTCAGTATAATCTACAGTATCCTATCCATAAAATGTCCAAATTTATATGTCGAAGATGAAAAAGTCGAGTGTTATGACTATAATTCGTGTCCAAAGATATAAAGTGCATAACATAAAACTATCTCCCCCTAGTGATCAAAACCTTCACCATAATACCATTACGCTGCCTCTAGCACCCGATCGCGTTAGTTCGATATCTTGTGTGCGAATAATGCATTTCTTTGTCATCTAATACCAGAGGGGCTTTCGCGAAGAAACGGGAAATGTCTCTAATTTACCGACAATAACGAGTAGGCAGCCAATTTGTGGCTAGTAGGGCTCATATTTTATGCGCAAACCGTTTTTTGTTGTGCAGCGAAGTGGCATGACGCAATCAAGCCGACTGTGTATGGCACTCACGATTCGAGCCCCGACAGCTGGCTTTAACTAGGTTACTATAGGGCGCGGGCGTAATAAACAAATGGATCCAGATATACAACGCTAATGGGGGATGGACATCGTTACCTACCCTTTGTTATAACTTTATCCGATCTATAGCGGGCTATGTAGGTGACACTTAAAATTTGCCACCAGGCGAATATTTTCGGATATTCTTGCGAAATATTTTGGCATCGCGGCGGGTCAGCCGAAGGGCCAACACAAAGACACATCCTTTGTCAATTACGCGCTTCAGTGATTCCCGCCAAAAGGCGGCCATCTTGGGCGCTGTGCGACGGATCGTCAACGCCATCTATTGTTCGGACACTTTCCCATGTTTTTGTGTTCTCTTGTCCATTCCGCGTCGCCTCGCTATTTGATTGATGGTCTGAAGTTACAATTATTTTCGTGTCTGTCCTGTGACCGTATCTTTTCTTTGTCACGTGCCGAATACATATTAGATTTGTGACAGATATTTGTTATTGATAGATTATATACTCGTATATAAGCAATTAAACGTTACATTTGCGTTATAAATTAATTTAACAGTATAAAGGCGGCAGTGGTGCCAATCAGAGGTACTCATCAATAAACATGGCGGACTCACGCCCGATGATCGAAACGAAATGAAAACATCAAATATGGTGACGCTTTTAAAACGAGATTTACATAATAAATAATATTATTGCCTTAATTCGTCTGCATGTTTTTGAGGCCGCTACGGGATATGCCAATATATTACTTTTAAATCTACTATAACTGAACGAGTTTACCTATTTAGCAGATATGAAACTATAAATTACCTACTACGACCTAGATGTAGGAAGTAGGTGTTGCTCTTATTTATTGAAAAATGATGAAAACTCGAAATGGAACTCTAATTACAACTAGTCACTCTAATTTATACATATTTTAATTGGATTAAAAATACTAAATTACCTAAATATGTAAGTTGCATGAAAGACAATATTATTAGACGATCCATGTCTCTCTTTATCAACTGAAAGAAATATGGTACACGAAAGAAAAAGTGACCAAGTTCACCGGCGGGTGAGCCGGGTCGAACCCTTTTTTTTTTAATTTATTGAAAAAAAAAAACCTAAAATTTAAAGTTGCAAATTATCTTCGAGTCAAACAATTGGAACCCTAGGCCACTGTAGAACTATGTCACAGTGACGTTATAAATCTGATTGTAAGAAATCTCTTACTGCTTGTCATTTTGACATGGTTTTAGAGTGGCCTAGGGTTGCAATTGGTTGACTGTACATGTTTACACATTCTATAGGAATCCTTTAAAGAATCAAAAAATATAAAATGATTTGTGAGGGTGTTTAATAAAACGTCCCACTTTGTCGGTTACCATTAAGGCGAGATTTACTTATGACTTTATATTAATAAACTGATAAAGCGGCTTTATAGCAATCGACAAAGTGGGAAGTTTTCCCGTGCACACTCATATTTGTTCCGTAGTTGCATGTACCCTAATCTTGTAATTTACAGCAAAGTAACCGTTCCAAACCCACTGTTTTGTCGTTTGTCGTTCAACCTTCGAATCAGGATGCGAATCTAAGGCTTTGGATTACCAAGGGTCCATAAAACATCCCTTAACAAGGTGCAGTAAAACGCAAGGAAAACATAGGGGGGACAAAGAATTGTCGTCGAAAGAATATATTATTGGCGTATCTAATTTGCGACAAGAACAAACTGACTTTATCGCGTTCCCCTTCGTTCTGTAAAAAGGTTCTTTTTATTGGTGATTACATGATGTTATAGCTGATAAAAGTAATTAAATAATCATTTTGAATTTTAAAAGTCACTGGCAGTAAAAAGGGGTCGATTATTAAGCGTGATAATTCCTAAATATGTACAAGCTTTTATAAGTGTTAATTGATTCAAATGTTGCTTTTGTTTCATAGACAACGGTCAAAGTGAATTTTATAATTAAGAAAACATGATGAATTGGTGCTATTCGGTGCAGGTAGGAGTAAGTACTGTAATTGTGGATAACACGGGTGAGAGACAAATTTTACATGCTATGTCACTGCGGTAATTTACTGTTTTATCAATGTCACAAGTAACGGTTTTTTTGAATAAGTAAATAAGGCTTGAAACCATGGATTATTTATATAGGATTTACAATCATGATACTAAGAATTATACCTCAATTTTTTAGCGCCACCTATTAAATACTAACATAACTACACTGAAGATGCCTACAATTTTTTTTTCAAAATGTGTATTGACGTGATATCATGATATTAAAATAAAGAAGCCTGTCATCTGTTCTTATAAAAAATAAAACACGCAAAAATATTTGGGGAAAATATGGTTTTGGCCACTTCCAGGCTGCGAAACAGCGCCATCTAGTTTTAAGCCTATAAGGCCGATACATTTCAGGGGTACGCTATTTTGTATGGGCTTTGTCTGTCCCGTATTATATCATCCTTGTTTGAACCTAACACAACATAAAACATACTATATTGTATCTTACATGTACATAATTATTTTTGATGGAGGTAAGGTGTACCGGGGAAATTTTGATTTTGGCCAGCGATCACATAGTTATGGCAGTGAATAGTTTAAAACGTGGGCTATATTCGACCAGTCGAAATTGCCCCTGTGCACCTATAAAATATCGCGCATATCGCTACGCAAAATAATTTCACCAATGATTTTTGCCACAATACTGCCCCGTCGGCGTCGCGTGTCCAATCAAAAGTGGATTGTGTAACGTCGCAGTCGGGCCGCGACATTCATCATTCGGATTGGAACGAAAATAGTGCTTCTAATTAAATAACGCTCCGGCATGATTCATGTTATTCATGGCCTAAAACTGAATAATTAATTTTGAGAGAAATGTAGGCCGGGAATTCTGAATAAGTGTTTTACTGGATCGTTTTAGGAGTGAGGTAGCTTGTATTTTGGTAATCATTAAGTAAACAGAAAAATAATTTTGGGGGTTGAATGAGTTTTTCGGAATTTATGTGCGAAATGTCATTTGATATTTGCCAGTCGTTTTTCGGTGAAGGAAAACATCGTGAGGAAACCGGACTAATTTCAATAAGGTGTGCCTACGTCAAATCTTGTGATTCGTTGTCAAAGTGGACCCCAGGCTCCCATGAGTCGTAGCAAATGCCGAGATAACGCAAGGAGGATGTTGACCCCTATGTGCATTGGACGGCAGCGAATCTTAAGGTGTTGTTTCAATCCAAGTGCTACGTTAGCTTTGCTACGCAGCTCTGCTACGAAGTGTGAACAACTGCTACGCTTACGTCGTAGCACTCGTAGTCAACTCGTAGATTTCAGTTTTGGACAATAAATAATATGGAAAATAAAGAATAAAGTATTGGGTATAACTATAGTAGAATAATGTTTGTCAAAGTAATTAAAACCCTTCCCAATAAGTATCCTATCGCGGAAGTACGTGAGCTATATTATTTCTAACTGTAACATTTCGGTCATAGTTATCATTTTTTTTTCTTGATCGTGCAGCCTTCTTTTCTATTCTGTTTTACAGTCGAACTTTAGACACACGGGAGACACCACTTGAAACCCTTTCTCTGTGATTACAATATTGTTGTAAAATGTTTATAATTTCTACATAAGTATAGGTTTAAAGCAGTCGTCAGACGCCAACACAGCGGACGTCCGCATCCGGACTGCAGCGATGTATCCACATTGATTGATGCTCCTGCCGGCTTACGCAGTGCACATAGCTCCGAAGTATTCTCACTTTATACTATAGCCCAGTCCACACAGAGCGAGGTACGCCTCGAGGCAATATGCTCACGCGGCCAGCGTGCTATGTAGACCTGCCTCGGCGGAGGTTTTCTGGGAGAAAAAAACAACCAATTTTCATGTTCGTTCAACAAGTTTTTTGGTTAAAATAGCGCCTACGTGCTCTTTGGTTCAACCAACAAGTTAGATTTTGTTAAGTGTAACTAGTACATTCTACAAGTTTCATTTTATTTGAATCAATATTTGATTTGAATCAACAAGTCGATTTTATAAAAGCAAATATCTGGGCGACCGAGCTTCGCTCGGTTCTATTTTAATATATCACGTCTTTAGATAAAAAAAAAACTCTTATAAATACAAAAACAAAAAAAAAGACAAAAAACAAAAACTTAATTTCTGGCCGGGATTCGAAACCCTGACACCTACGATCTATCTGCGTACATTAGACCGACCTCGTGCGACTGAGCTACGCGGAATCGATGCGCGCGCGGCGAAATTAAGGACCATATTTTACGTTTACAAATGCGAAAGAAAAACTCAAGAAAACTCGAAAATTCGCGTTTTCCGGGATCTAAGGCTACGCTAGATCGATTTTTCACCCCCGAAAACCCCCACAAAACAAATTTCAGCGAAATCGTTAGAGCGGTTTCCGAGATCGTCGGTATATATAAATAAATAAATAAATAAATAAATAAATATACAAGAATTGCTCGTTTAATAGTATAAGATGACTCATATTGTTTTAATTTAAACATATGTTTGACTGATTCAATTAAATATCTTTTAACAAGTTTGACCTTGTTGTTCGAACAAATTCGACTTGTATCGTCAACATTGTGATTTATTCCGTTTACTAAAATACTTTTGTTTCAAACGAATAAACCCGCAGCAAGTCGAACTTGTTAAATTCACAACTCTCTCACAAATAAAGGTAGGTGCGTTAAGTTACTGTTTATACTAACGGTACTGTGCTTCTGTCAGAAGCGACCTGTCCAATGCTTACCATACACCGCAAGCACATATACGTATATACTTAACATCATTTACCGTTTTGGAGCGAATATTTACGATGTAGTGTTATTAAAAGTTGATTTAAGGTAAATTGAACTGACGGCGAGGCGTTAACTGGATTCTATTCTATTTGATTCCATTAGATTTACTCAATTTTCTGTTTCAATACTTACATATGCGATGATGCGATATGGAAGTATATCGGTGACATGAGATATATTATAAATATAATTAAATATTGGGCGACACCTTACACAGATCAACCTAGCCCCAAACTAAGCAAAGCTTGTACTACGGGTGCTAGGCGACGATATACTTACGTATATAGATAAATACATACTTATATACCTATATAGAAAACATCCATGACTCAGGAGCAAATATTTGTGATCATCATACAAATAAATGCCCTTACCGGGATTCGAACCCGGGACCGCGGCTTAGCAGGCAGGGTCACTACGCGCTAGGCCAGACCGGTCGTCGGTTATGGGAGCAGATGAGGTAAGTACTCAAGAATATCAGAACACTTTTTTTATACCACGTCAGTGGTAAACAGGCATACGGTCCGCCTGAAGGATAGCGGTCATCGTAACTTATGAACGCCTGCAACTTAGGGGTGTCACATGCGAATTACCGAGGGCCTCTCTTCTAGTACGCCACTTCTCCCGGTCCTGGGCTAATCTCATCCGGTTGTGACCCGCAGTTTTTCGGATATACGCTTGGTTATACGATAATATTTAATAAAGCATTTTTGTGTCCCTTCTCTTAGTAGTCGTAGGCATTATTTAGATGCAATGTTTTTATTTAAAATTCTTAAAGGCGTGATAAAGTGTCCGAACCTTTTAGACTTAATTACTTTCAGTTGTCCGCGACACCCCCTGCGTCCTAGATCTCTATTTCATATTAGTTTTGCTCGTAAAAATTACTCAAAGCACACTTTTTTCAGACGAGTCCCTAGTTATTATAATAAGTATCTGTGTGACATTGATCCTTTTAACACTTCTTTGTGTAGTTTGAAAATTTTACTCAAGCGAAAAGTGTTTTAGATTTAGACTCAACACTAGTATTACAAATAAAAAACCTAAGTGTACATTTTGTTCGGTTTAATATGAGTAACTAATATTTACCTCCTCTTATTAAATTAATTATAATTGTATCCGATCGTAGTAATGAAAATGTATTTAGTCTAATGACTGTAAAATTTCTTAAGTATTACCTACTGTTCATGATTTCTTTTGCTTACCTATTAGCTTACATACTTACCTAATTTTGTTAGTATGTTAACAATCTTTATGTAATGAACCTCCAGGTCTTTTTTTATCCAAATTACTTAGTACCTACATTGTAGTTCACCAACTCAGTTGTTTGTGACTGTTTGTGTTCTAAAAAAAAAAAAAAAAAAATATATATATATATATATATATATATATATTGTTAAAATGGTATCAACAATCACTCGTTGTAATATCGGGTAGCAGGTTTTTTCTATATTTAAAAACTTTTACTAAACACGGATAGCTGTAAAATTTATCTAAAATAGGGTATAAAAAACAAAAGCTAACATATTCCGTTTCAAATCGAGTTATTTACATATAAAAACTTTAGTTTTTGTTACGTTATATCAGGGGAAGGACGCATCTAAAAACAGGCTTTGTGGAAAAAACTTTTTTTTTTAAATACTACGTCGGTGGCTAACAAGCATACGGTCCGCCTGATTGAAAGCGGTCACCGTAACCTATGGACGCCTGCACCTCAAGGAGTGTCACTTGCTAACCCATTAGAAACTTGTACATTCCTTTTTGCTGTGTCAAGTACACAGCAAAAAGGAGTGTAGGTACAAGTTCTAAGGAGGGTTCAGGTTGCCGACGACTCAAAGGACAATAGATAGAACAAATTAGACACTGCCATGGTATATTTATAATTCTTTTTTTTACCATTCGTTTTGTAAAATATATTTTTGGGTTGGTTAATTTGGCATTTATTATGCTTAAATAATTATATTACAGTTTTAGAGTATCTATCTACTTATTCATAATAACTGTATGACTCCGACCCCCGCCTACCTAAGGGAGAATACACCTGCCGCGTGTGTGGTCGCCGGTAACGCGGAATTTTCTCTCAAATCAGGTGTGCTGCTAAAACATATAGATGGAATAGGCCTGTTAGTGCGTCTTCACATTATCCGATCCGATATCGGATGTCGGACCGATATTCCATATATTACAGGCGCCATCTTGGATTTTTCCATTGAAATCCTTCCGACATCCGATATCGGATCGGATAATGTGAAAACGCACTTAATTAGTCTAACATAGTTATTAAGTTTTAGAGCTACTAACCATATTATGGAACCTGTCTTCTGAAATAAATGATTTTTTTTTTTTTTATATGTATCGAATTTAAATAATACCCCTTACAACATTTTTCCGTGACTGCACCTCGACCCCACCAATTTCAATATCAACCCATTCAAGTATTAAGCAGCGCATATGAAGTATACTTTTGTGCTCAAAGAATTCAAATTCGCTGCCGAATTCGCCCGACAGATGCAATTTGTTTGCGTGCATTCGACACGAGGCGATATTGGAAAACTTTAAGAGCCCCGTTTAGAACAATATCAATAGGACATTGGGGCGCGTGCTTTTGACTGTACAGACACACCTGGAGAGTTGAGAGAGTTTTGATGTATTATTGACATCGATGAATAATTCTCACTTACGGGCATTTTCAGAATTTGGGACCCCCCAATTAGCGAAAGTTGTTAACAAAAATAAACACTGTCAGTTTTGTGACGATAATTAAGCATGAAATTTCAATAAAAATATTGTTTTTGTGTTAATTACATAAACTTTAAGCGATAATCTACATTTAGAATGTGAAAAAAGTAAATTTTTAGACAAATTTTATGCTTAATTGTCGTCACAGAACTGTCAGCGAGTTAATTTTTGTTAACAACTTTTGCTAATTGGGGGGGCCTAAATTCTGAAAACGCCCATTATTGACATCGATGTCTTAATTCTCATTTACAGTCAACCAATTTGCATCCTAGGCCACTGTATAACCTTTGCACAGTAAACGTTAATGTGATTTCTATGGCAAATAAAACACGGTGTCAAAAAGACAGAGTTCTATAAACGTAAACGTTTGGAAACCTTCGAAATGTGGGTATAGAAGAATCCTGAGAATATCATGGACGGATAGAGTGACCAACGAACGAGTTTTGCAGTTAGTAAATAATGAGGCCGAGATTTTAAAATCAGTTAAAAAAAGCAAATTACAGTATTTTGGTCATATCATGCGAAACGAGAAGTATGAACTCCTTCAACTCATAATCCAGGGAAAGATCCAAGGGAAACGATCATCCGGACGACGACGTAACTCCTGGCTCAAAAATCTACGAACATGGTTTAATAAAAGCACTCGCTCATTATTTCGCGCGGCTGTATCTAAAGTCCGTATAGCCCTTACGATAGCCAACCTCCGGTAGGAGATGGCACTGGAGGAAGAAGTACCTATATGCTATCCATTTCAGTTTCAGATATGATATTCGTCCCTCCACATAGCAACATTGTAATTATCGATACAGTAGATACAACATTAATTAGGTCGGCATCGACCAAGACATCAGGCTTGTTAGTTGCATCCGGTCACTCGGCCCGGTCGTTAGCAAACTTCCTATCGTACGTCGTTAACTGTAAAGTATTATGTTCGATCACTATCAACCTGATGTGGGAGAAGTTATAACTTAATTAGTTACAAGATACCTATATTAGCTGTTTGGCATTATACTGTATTATCTATAAGAATCAAGAAATTTTGCAAACTGAACGATACAAATGTATGTGTCTACCATACGTTCTTGATGCTATACCGTAGAATACACTGTTCACTTTTTACATACAACAAATATCATTTTCCAAGACTTTTACATTCTACTTATTGAGCATTCTAAAATGCTAAAAAGTCACTGCAAAGGTACATATATCACGAGTTTCTAAGCAAGAATTTGCAAATTTAAGTTTGCGGGAAGCTATCAGAACTTTTATGATCAAATAACCTGGCAAATCAAACAAAGCTATCGACCCTATACCTATCGCGCTTTGTATTTTAAAAATAGACTAAGAACTTGAATGACTCCTCAACTCGCGATAGTCTCAGGCAATAAAGTCAGGCAAGTTCCCGATGTTTGTCATCAGCATTTGACTGTCAAATGGGCACTCACGTGGATTGGTTGATATACGGGCGTCTTGGAAGCGTTTTTACATGGCGAGCGGCTGGCGTCAATATTGGAAAAGTTCCGGCGCCATCGGCCTCCGACTGAGAAATTGTGCTTCACATGCGACGAGATTTATTGCAATTGTTTCCCAACAACATTCATCGTTTATTTCATCGAATTTATGATGTTACCTTGAGACAGTGTTTGTTTATTCCGTAAGCGGTTGGATGTTTTTTGCGACGGCTTAACTCTGGGCCACCGCTGTGATTGCTTGCCGAAGTTTTTGGCGATGAAGTGCTTCTACTCTCCGTGGATACCTACCACCTATCTACTATCTTTTGACCTTTGTGAACTTTAAGGAATATAGAAATATAAATTGTTGTGATACAATGTCTGGTTTTGATTTATCTAAGTGGGGTGGAGAAACCTGAAAAAATAATTGCTACGCTCTGTTTACTCTTAAAAAAACCTTGCATGACAGACAAATTATTACAACCCAACAGCCAACATTATAGTAATACAGATAGCCAGACAACATAATTTACGTGACGAATAAACAGATGTGTTGAAAATCATATATATCTGAATAAATGGTGGCATTCATTCACACTACCATGCGTATTCACCTAACGAACCGAAATGAATAAAAACAACAATCAAAAGCTCGCCAACAACTAACTATATTACACTAGTATGTATGTAAATCACACCGTAATGTATTCATACGTAGCTGCATACTTCGGAGCCCGATCAACTTTAAAATAACATTTTCTTCGTAAAAACGTGAATTCATATGAAATTCCCTCTTTGTCACAGTCCTCCTTTCAGTATTATGACGACCAGCTTAAAAGAGCTCCGGGAACCCTTTAAATCCGCCGATTACGAGGCGAAGACAGCCGAGATGGAGAAAATGCAAGTCTCATTAAACTGGTGGGTCCGACGTTCGCATACAAAATACAAAATTCTTAACATTTTAATTAAAAGCGTTCAAAATGCCGACCGCACAAAGCCTCAGGGCCCAATTGTTGTCTCGCTCTTTCGACGGCATGATTTATGGTGTAGGAATGGGATGGTTGGCCTGTTTTTGTTGAAGTGATATGATATCAAATGAAAAGTGTCATTTTTGTGGCATGCCAGAAGTATTAATTAAAGAACGTAGGGCTTTTTTGTTAGCATTATTTTAGACGTTAATAATAATCTCTTTGAGAAAAAAATCACAGAATACATATTTCTTGAAAATCAGATATCCCATGGGAGAGCAGTTTCCAATCCTACCGACTGCGCCATGTAATATTAGGATATAAAATGCGCATAAATATAATACAATCTGGCTAGTCTTATTTGATCGAATATTTTTTTTATCTATTCAATTATATACATACATACATCAAAAATAAAAGCTAATGACAAAATATTTTTTAAACAGGCCACAATGATAATAATTAGGTAATTGTTTCTGAAAGATGATAAGTTGACGCAAATTAACAAAACTAGTAAATGTATGAAATAAAACTATGGAAACGGATTAAATCGCGTATAATGAATTTAAAATACATCCCGACGTTTCGAACTCTTTACAGCGTTCGTGGTCAACGGGTGACTGAGGAAAAATTAAAATGTGCAAAAGCTACCCACTTATAAGAAATATTAACGAACCATGACCACAAATAATATAGATTTCTAAGGCAGGTTCACACACTATTAATAAAGCTAGTTATACAATATTCAAAAAATTTTTTACCATTACTCTGTTAAAAAATAATTAACCAATTAATCTACACAAAATTGACAAAGAAACAAACTGCAAATGTCCAACACCATACAACACAAATGCCTCACAGCCTTCGTCGTGCTTGTGCCCGTTGACCACGAACGCTGTAAAGAGTTCGAAACGTCGGGATGTATTTTAAATTCATTATACGCGATTTAATCCGTTTCCATAGTTTTATTTCATGAGTAACTATCGCGGTAACCGAAGACAATATTAGTAAATGTATATTAATAGTTTGGCATAGTAAAATTCATATCTGATCGGTCAGAATAAATAAACCTATTGTTTGTACCACTCTAAGTATAGAATCATTTATCAAAATTGTGTAGTAATACAAAGTTAAAATACACTTAAAAGCTAGTAAACAACAGGCTTTAAATCCTAGACATAATGAAGCTAGATTTAAGCAGATTACTGTGACATTACGAGTACACAGCCAAAGTGCATTAATTAAGTCCAAGCCAATATACCGCTAATCCGTCCATGTTCGCCATCACGGTTCACACTTACCACCTAACTAGCAACATCTCTGCCAAATAGTGCTAGTTATGGCTTTTAGTATAGTAACCCATATGGAATGTTTTGTAACATCAGTTATGTATTTATTTATTGTACAGTCACCGGCATAAATATGTGCTGATTTCTATACCTTGTCACATTAACGTCTTGTTTGAAATGTCATGCGAAATTGTCAAACAATTAAAAGCGACAAGGTACAGAAATCATCACTTATTTATGCCGGTGACTGTACAAAAAACTAAATACTGAAAAATGATAATAAGTATGAATCTGAAAATAATATGACATTATGCAGTATTGTACTTGCAAAAATAGTCAGCAGGGATGCGGTTATGGCCGGTTATGTTGTGTCTATTTTGATTTATGAAACGATATTTTGGGGCAGCTCCACTAATAGAGAATTCGTTTTTAAAGCCCAATAACGATATATAAGAGCAGTATGTGGAGTTAGAAATAGTGTCATCATGTATATTTTATATCTCAGTATAGTTAGCAGGTATTTATTGATTATTTATGAAAACCACGCGCCAAACTTGATATTGATATGTATCTATAAGTACCACTTCATATCAAATGAAGGTCTTCTTTCAGCGATTGTCCAAAAATATATTTGTGATGTTTGCTACTCATGGCGAACTTTGTAAGCATAGTAAGTAATCTAACGCCCGAAGTAGGAAAATGAGATAAAACTCGGAAAAGTCTGGTGAATTATCTGTTTTTCCCTATTCCGATATGGTCCCCTACTTAAGCCCCAGCATGATAACGATTCCTAAATCATGACTAAGACGCAAAGATTCTATACAATCTGCTGTAGGGTGCTTTATTTTATGGGAGTTCTTTTGATGATTGCACTGTTATACTTAGTATATTTTCGTATAATTTGTTTTTTTTTTTAAAGAAATAGTCACTGTAGTAGGTATAAAATACGAGTGTTGATTCGTTTCATTATTGTTTAATTCGTTTCGCCGTTGCCGTGTTTTTTGGAAGCGATAGTTTCTTGCCTATAACACAGTATAATAAAGAGTACTATGGTACAGTATGGCCACTCCCGGTCCCCACTGAAAGTGCCGCCCACCCCCTCTCGGTTACCTCACAGTTACTTCACAGCTACCGCCTGTCAAAGACGCGAACAGTCGACCTGTCATATTTCACTTATACAGGCATGGTACGCGTTCACCTACACGAGCTTAGAATGTGTGTTAGGAACGCGCCTCTTTCATATATTTGATCGCCAGTGTCCGAGGTGTGCCTATACTATCCAAACCTGTTTTATATTTTTTATTGTCTATGTTATACATAGTTAAAAGATCTTGGAGCTATCATAATACACTGAATACCAATATAACTTCCGAATCACTGCAAATTCCTCCGCACAATTCTCAAATTATAAACGGGCAAAACAAGTATTATGAATTGAATGACCCGCGAACCCGTCTACGTAAATATAATTATCTCTATAGGCGAGAATCTATATTAGATTACGTCGTGACGACCGTCATTTGAGGCGTCGGATTTAGTAATTCGAGCAGAACGGCTCAATATTTAACGACAAACATGTCAATCAATTACTGAAACCCCCAAATATCGGAGATAAGCAGCCGGCACAGGCGGGCTTTCATTTTGTGTAAGCGAAGTGTCGGTTGTGGTACTGCGTCCTATAATTTATAGTATATAGGTTACGCGAGATGGGGTTTTAAGTAACAAAATAATTGATAAAATAAAAATTAATTGTAAATTCGTACATATCTGTTACAATTTACATACTTGTACTCAGTAGGTAGAAGCAGTTGGTTCCAATAGGTCGCAGAGTGGAGTCCTGGACAGGAGGACCGCTAGGCCAGACCGGTCGTCAATTGTCACGCTACCTTATCTAAGTACTAGGTACCATATCGATAGGTACCACAAGAACGTATAGACAGAGAAAATATTATGACAAAGTGTTAGCAAAGACATATGTAACTCCGTATAGACAGCTAAAGTCTAAGAAAAAAACGTACCTCAAAACCATACAGAAAAAGGTACGGTGACCTAGATGGCGATACACCTTTGGGGGACGCTCGGCTAGACGGCGCTAATATTAATATTTGACATTTTAATACATATCAATATCAAGCTAAGAATATGGACCAAATCGTCAAAACTGAGGTTCAAAAGTTTTAAGCCTGTGTCGAGAGATGGCAGTCTATGCACTGTGATTACACATTTTACTTTGACAATAACTCTCTATAATACTCGATTCTCTTTGGTGTTAGTAAACCGCAGTTTTGCCTTGATCTTAAGATTCGCAAGAATATTTAGACAATATATATACGAGTATATGTATAAAGGGTACCGTAGTCCACATTTAATACTCCGATGTGTTTACAAACACGTATTTAATCCGTGTGCTTTTGATCTTACACGAACAGCGAAGACTAAAGAGCTCGGGCACAAACGGCGGGCGATTCGCAACAAATCCACGGAGGTGCCGTCCTTACACACTTAACAAGTTAACTGATCTGTTTTCCCCTAAACTACTTTATTTGTTTAGGCCAAAACAAATAGGCACTACGTACAAAGTTTCACAGGGATCGGTTGAAATTGCGTCTACGAGTCGTGTATTGTTTTAGCGAAAGAACGGTGGGGTACGAACGAAATAATAATGATGTTTTACTTACATGCTACTTGGCAGAACTTTGCTGGCAGCTTTGAATAAGAATGTATTAACTTTAGGTTTCTTTTAGGTCTTGTTTGTTAGAACATGGTATTTTTAAGAATATTTCTTTTTTACTAAGTGCCCACCTCTCTATGGATGCTTTGTGTGCCCGAATACACTTTTTTTGGCCCCAAAATGGGAAACATCACGCAGTTTAGACGGCGGGCGAACTCGCATCCGACTTTAGATACATTATGGTCTATTGAAGTAACATGGAAGTCTGACAGTGACAGATCAAATGCCGCATTGTAATGAAACTTGCATGCGAGATTTCGTACTGTCAAATCAGTCCTTAAGCATTAAATGCATTCTAAAAATAATGCGTTCTTGTAGCACATATGACACATATCGTCAGATTGGTGTTATTAGAGTGACGAATGCTAATTATAGGGCCAAATCACTATAAAAGGACAGATTGTCGGACAAGGTGTTGTCTGTAACGATCAAAGAACCAGATTTAGTAACCTATAGGTACTAAAAGCATTATTGTGTGCACAGCTTGTCAGATTGGTGTTATTACACTGATGAATGCTAGTTACAGGCCCAATCTCGTTATTCTGCGTATCGGCGGGAGCTTGCATACGCCCCCGCATTTAGTTAATTCTAATTGAAGGGAGCCAGTTGCCCCTGAAGGGAACTTTAGCCCTTCGTTGTTTGCACAATATACTAAATTAGCTGTTTCCGTACCGTGTTTTAGAATTTCGATTGCTTTATTGACTTGGGCTTTGCTTGAAGGAAATCCTATTCGGGTGTATGTTGAATTAAATTTTAAATAGGCTCTCAAGTCATAATGAGTCATATTATTGTATAAATTTTGCAGGTGCGTAAGGTGCGTGATTTGTGCTATCAATAACTATACCTTACAATATGCAAGTTTGGATTTGGGTAAACTAATTTTATCTGAAACCTTAAATAATCTCTTCAACAATAATACCTTCAAAACAATCACGGGACGCATGGCAAGGAATCGAAGAAGTGGAAGCATGGGCACACGTTGGGCAGACAGAATAACATCTGTGACAAAGACCACATTGCAGGTTAGCATGCACCGGGCCCAGCAGGATCGAGGCGTGGAAACAACTGGCGAAGAGTGTCCACATTCGTCACATCCCTCAGCCATAAGGATACGACAAAGAAAAAATAATAATATATTAAATAAATAATATATAAAAATCTTAAATAATATATTTTTAATGAAATAATTAATTTCTAGTTACATTTTAAACCAGCCGTGTAAATTACGCATTTAGGTACTATAACGTACAATTTATACCTGGATCGGAAAGTATAGTAAAAACTGATTTTATACCTTACTACACTAATGATGTAAGTACCTACTTTCAACAGTGTATGGACTTAAAATCCCAACTAAAAATCAACGCCAAAGAACACGCAAACCCCAGCTTAATAAAAACAAAGGATCTTAGAGATTTCTCGCGGCAAAAAAGGAATGAAGGTAATCATCGCATCCATCACTGGTCGCGGCTACACCCAGAACTGCTCCCTGGGGAGTCCTGAGTCTGATGGAGACGCATGCGATGGCCGGCCAGTTTTGACGAGTGCTACTGGAAACTATATGTCTGGCTTGGCTCGGTTGCAGGTATTTGGATATCGTTTTGTTATAGTTAGTTTTATTTCATTGTACTTTTAAAAGAGCAATTCTTATATATATATGTATATGCATTGTTGAGTACAGTTGTCACTAATATAAATACGTTATTAGAAATGATTAATAGTAAGATGTAAAATCGGGTTCTAGAGTACTTTCCGTTACGTTTCTTTCCATTCCATTTCAAGCGCAAAAAAGGCCATTGTCAGTCAATCAGTAGGTATACCCATATGAATACACCCATAACCGATGACTACCGAAAATTGTATTCCTAGACAACACTCTCCTCTACGAGGTACAGGATACGTTAAAATAACTAAAAAAACCGGCCAAGAGCGTGTCGGACTGCGCTCAGTGTAGGCGGTGTGTTGATATATGATAAAACAATTTCATTTTCATTTAGCATGAGGCCGTTCGATTGAATCCCCATCATTTTACCCTATAATAGATTGTATAGATTAAAAAATGTACGGTTAACCCAATGGGTAAAAATCGTTTTTCGTAAATACCTATAGAACAGCAGTTTCCCAGACAATGTGATTCCGATACAAAATTAAAATTGTGCCAGCCGAAAATAATAGGCTTTCGCTTATAGACTCCAACTTTAAATACATACCGTATTTTTTGGTCGCAAAATTGATTTTGGTACCGAAATTGATTTCAAACAGAGCCTCGTGTGAACAAGATTAATCAACAACAGTTTGTTTATTCAGGTTTGTGTGGAGCTGGCTTTAGCGTTATGATCGAGGCTTTCTGTGCCGTTTAAAGGATATATACTTATTGGAGGCTAATAAAGCATTTTTTTTTAATTATCCATACTAATATTATAAATGAGAAAGTGTGTGTGTCTGTTTGTTTGTCCATCTTTCACGGCAAAACGAAGCGACGAATTGACGTGATTTTATAAATGGAGATAGTTGAAGGGATGGAGAGTGACATAGGCTACTTTTTGTCTCTTTCTAACGCGAGCGAAGCCACGGGCAAAAGCTAGTTTAATTATAAATGGGCTTACTCATGGCCAGACGCTAGCCGAGGCGAAAATGTGGTCTACGATGGAGCCAACTCGCCCGGAGACCGGTGCCAGTTTACCCTTGGTAAAGGTTGCCGAGTATGAGCTTAGAAATATAGATATTCTTATTTCTTGTAGGCTACAATATTTAGGCGAGGAAAGGTGTACGAGAGCGGAGGAGCATCTTAGGTAAGAAGTTATTAGATAAGTAAATTTAAATTTGATTGATTTAACTAAAGAATAACATGTCTATTTGATTTACACACGGGAATACGAGTATAGGGCCAAGGAAGCTACTCGTATAAGTACAATATGACAAATGTAATTGCCGCCATACATAATGTTCTAAATATACCTAGTCTAGTAATTACGTGAAACCTAAAAAATGCGTAAAACTTTGAATCAACCGATCTATTTAATAATGTTTCCCTTTTATTAACGAAACCATACAAGCGAGAACGGCATGCTATCACATACTCGCCACCAATCCAATAATGTCTGGTCCTGAGCAAGGAAACCTTGGTCTCTTCGCGGAGATCTCTAGGAAATGGTCAGCTATAACACCTCCGAGTACCTAGACAACGTCACAATCTCATACGCTTCGTAAGGATATCGTAGCTAGCTCTCCCTACCGCTCTTCTGTAGTGGCACGACAGAGCAAGACTGCGTTGTGATCGCCACGTAGCTCCAACGATTGTAACTTTGGCTAGTCCGGCCGGTCTGGTCGGGACAACGTTAATTTAGTTAAAAGGGCACAAAAGAGGCTCACACCCTCTATAGTAGAATAACATTAGGACGCAGGCGGAATAACGTTTCCGTGTAGTCGGGCCAAATTAACTGAGCCAGCTTTTATACGAAATCTAGAAATGGAACGGAGCTAGAATCATTATCAGACCCTTTAGCACAACTTGTATTGTCGCGCGCGAGTCCATACATCAAGCGCGACTTCAAGTATGAACTCGCGCGCGACAAGGCAAGTTGTGCTAGAGGGTCAGGAAAGCCTTTGTCGGTTGTTCTAGCAATAAGCATACTGATATAAGTTCATTATTTGAAATAAAACTATGGAACGGAAAAATATGGACCCTTTTAAATAATGTAGATTTTTTAAGGCAGGTTCACACAGTGTCAATAAAGTAAAATAAATAAAATATTCATTATTTGCTTTAGAAATTTTGTGTTCAGAATAATAGCGAGTAACTTTCATGTACATAGTTAAGTATATCTACACGGGCCTACAAGTATTAGTTACATAGATAGGTATTACGGAACCCCCCTGCCTGGCCCCGTAGCCGAATGGCATTTCTCCGACGCCAAACGAAAGCGATACGCCGCTGGCTCTGTCGCGCCAATACGCAAGCGCGATAGAGATAGATATCTACTAGCGCTTCGTTTCGTGAGCGTTTCGTGAGCGATTGTGCCATTCGGCTAGCCACCCTGTATTCGTTAGCACATAGACAATCAATTACCCCCTTATTCATAAACGTTCACTAAAGTTATCAAGGCGATAAAGTTTGTTTGTCCCTTTCAAAGGGACAAACGAACTTTATCGACTTGATAACTTTAGTATACGTTTATGAATAAGGGGGTTAGTGTATAAGACTAATATAAAATAATAAAGTGCCACGAAATTACCTCATTTCAGCATATTGCAAATGATTTTTCATTTCTTATGCTCTGAAAACAGGTCATCATTGGTCTATGAAGCGTGCTGATAGTGATGCGGTAAATCGAATACTCTGATTAATATTACTTACAAGTAGACATTTTTCATTCCCATTCCGTTTTTCAATTGCGCTAATGCATTTGGATGGAATTATTTCACTGGAGAACCAAAAGGAAAGTAATATCATATAGTCATTGTTAGCCTGTCATGTAAACGTCGAGTCAGCAATGGGCATCGGTTTTATTGCAACCTTTTCTTTAATAAAACCTCGAACTCCAGCAATGAGACTTCCATCGCGACGTGACCATTGTCATGTAAATCTGATTTAGGAAGAAATGCAAACTTAGCACGGACGGATGAATATTTCAAATTATGTAGGTATTTTGGTAGCACCTTAGTTTTATGGGCTTAAGGTTTAATTTGAAACAATGCGTGTAATGTAGCAATTGTTGCCAGCCGAGCCGGCTTATAGATCAAGAGCCCAGGCCCGCCAGACCTTCCTCAAATTCTCAAGGATGAAACTTTGGGACAATGTAGAGTTCACATCGGCGTTTAATGTGTGCATATTTTCTAGTTCGGCCCATCGGCCAATTTTTTGCTATCAAGTGATGAAGGTGAAAAAAAAAGTGCTTACTTTCCTTAAATTCTCAAGGCTGATTTTTATATATGTGTTAGAGCACGTTGTTAGAAATTGGTTATCATCAATGCCAGACCGTTTCCGTCGGCCATAACTTTTACCAGACGCGACAAAGTTAGCAAAAAACGACTCTAACTTACTTCATTTTCTCAAGCCTGATTTTGATATATGATACGCAGGGACCTATAACTAGACCGTTTGTAAGCAGCCAGACCAATCGGATGGACCCAACCATCCGCCAGACCGACTTAAAGTTTCGATATGAGCATTAGTAGAATTGAAACATTCCGGGTCTATAAAAGCTAAAAACTTGAATTTTCTACATTAAGCTACGTGTATATTGTATACTTGACGTAATAAGCGACTTTCAAAAATTTTACTTCTAAGGAAATAAAAAAATGAAAGTTTATATATGGTGCAAAATTAATTTTAAGCTATGAATTTTATTTACACTGCGTAAGTACATGTGTATTTTATTATAAATATAACTTTTACCAGACGCGACAAAGTTGGCAAAAAACGACTCTAACTTACCTCATTTTCTCAAGCCTGATTTTGATATATGATACGCAGGGACGTGTAACTAGACCGTTTGTAAGCAGCCAGACCAATCGGATGGACCCAACCATCCGCCAGACCGACTTAAAGTTTCGATATGAGCATTAGTAGAATTGAAATATTCCGGGTCTATAAAAGCTAAAAACTTGAATTTTCTACATTAAGCTACGTGTGTATATTGTTAACTTGACGTAATAAGCGACTTTCAAAAATTTTACTTCTAAGGAAATAAAAAAAATGAAAGTTTATATGTGGTGCAAGATTAATTTTAAGCTATGAATTTTATTTACACAGCGTAAGTACATGTGTATTTTATTATAAATATAACTTTTACCAGACGCGACAAAGTTGGCAAAAAACGACTCTAACTTACCTCATTTTCTCAAGCCTGATTTTGATATATGATACGCAGGGACCTGTAACTAGACCGTTTGTAAGCAACCAGACCAATCGGATGGACCCAACCATCCGCCAGACCGACTTAAAGTTTCGATATGAGCATTAGTAGAATTGAAATATTTCGGGTCTATAAAAGCTAAAAACTTGAATTTTCTACATTAAGCTACGTGTATATTGTATACTTGACGTAATAAGCGACTTTCAAAAATTTTACTTCCAAGGAAATAAAAAAAATGAAAGTTTATATGTGGTGCAAGATTAATTTTAAGCTATGAATTTTATTTACACTGCGTAAGTACATGTGTATTTTATTATAAATATAACTTTTACCAGACGCGACAAAGTTGGCAAAAAACGACTCTAACTTACCTCATTTTCTCAAGCCTGATTTTGATATATGATACGCAGGGACCTGTAACTAGACCGTTTGTAAGCAGCCAGACCAATCGGATGGACCCAACCATCCGCCAGACCGACTTAAAGTTTCGATATGAGCATTAGTAGAATTGAAATATTCCGGGTCTATAAAAGCTAAAAACTTGAATTTTCTACATTAAGCTACGTGTGTATATTGTTAACTTGACGTAATAAGCGACTTTCAAAAATTTTACTTCTAAGGAAATAAAAAAAATGAAAGTTTATATGTGGTGCAAGATTAATTTTAAGCTATGAATTTTATTTACACAGCGTAAGTACATGTGTATTTTATTATACATATAACTTTTACCAGACGCGACAAAGTTGGCAAAAAACGACTCTAACTTACCTCATTTTCTCAAGCCTGATTTTGATATATGATACGCAGGGACCTGTAACTAGACCGTTTGTAAGCAGCCAGACCAATCGGATGGACCCAACCATCCGCCAGACCGACTTAAAGTTTCGATATGAGCATTAGTAGAATTGAAATATTCTGGGTCTATAAAAGCTAAAAACTTGAATTTTCTACATTAAGCTACGTGTATATTGTATACTTGACGTAATAAGCGACTTTCAAAAATTTTACTTCTAAGGAAATAAAAAAATGCATGTTTATAGGTATGTGGTGCAAGATTAATTTTAAGCTATGAATTTTATTTACACAGCGTAAGTACATGTGTATTTTATTATAAATATAACTTTTACCAGACGCGACAAAGTTGGCAAAAAACGACTCTAACTTACCTCATTTTCTCAAGCCTGATTTTGATATATGATACGCAGGGACCTGTAACTAGACCGTTTGTAAGCAGCCAGACCAATCGGATGGACCCAACCATCCGCCAGACCGACTTAAAGTTTCGATATGAGCATTAGTAGAATTGAAATATTCTGGGTCTATAAAAGCTAAAAACTTGAATTTTCTACATTAAGCTACGTGTATATTGTATACTTGACGTAATAAGCGACTTTCAAAAATTTTACTTCTAAGGAAATAAAAAAATGAAAGTTTTTATGTGGTGCAAGATTAATTTTAAGCTATGAATTTTATTTACACTGCGTAAGTACATGTGTATTTTATTATAAATATAACTTTTACCAGACGCGACAAAGTTGGCAAAAAACGACTCTAACTTACCTCATTTTCTCAAGCCTGATTTTGATATATGATACGCAGGGACCTGTAACTAGACCGTTTGTAAGCAGCCAGACCAATCGGATGGACCCAACCATCCGCCAGACCGACTTAAAGTTTCGATATGAGCATTAGTAGAATTGAAATATTCTGGGTCTATAAAAGCTAAAAACTTGAATTTTCTACATTAAGCTACGTGTATATTGTATACTTGACGTAATAAGCTACTTTCAAAAATTTTACTTCTAAGGAAATAAAAAAATGAAAGTTTATATGTGGTGCAAGATTAATTTTAAGCTATGAATTTTATTTCGGTTAATTTCGAAACTTTAAGTCGGTCTGGCGGATGGTTGGGTCCATCCGATTGGTCTGGCTGCTTACAATCGGTCTAGTTACAGGTCCCTGCGTATCATATATCAAAATCAGGCTTGAGAAAATGAGGTAAGTTAGAGTCGTTTTTTGCCAACTTTGTCGCGTCTGGTAAAAGTTATGGCCGGCGGAAACGGTCTGGCATTGATGATAACCAATTTCTAACAACGTGCTCTAACACATATATAAAAATCAGCCTTGAGAATTTAAGGAAAGTAAGCACTTTTTTTTTCACCTTCATCACTTGATAGCAAAAAATTGGCCGATGGGCCGAACTAGAAAATATGCATACATTAACCGCCGATATGAACTCTACATTGTCCCAAAGTTTCATCCTTGAGAATTTGAGGAAGGTCTGGCGGGCCTGGGCTCTGGGTCTATTAGCCGAAGTGACAATCGTTGACGCTACGTGGAGATAGAAAGCAGTCTGGCTCTGTCGCGCGACGACAGAAGAGAGATAAGGAAAGCTACGATACGCTTAAGAAGTGTCAAGCAATGGTGACGTTGACTAGGTACAAACTTAATTCTGAATTGCTAGATGGCGTTGCCGACAGATGCCTTGGGCGACCTCCGCGGATTTTTCATCGCGAGGTTGACGCGAGAATCGGGTTTTATTTTTCAGGTAAACAACTTTGGTGCAGTTTCGTGCAGCGTGCAGTTTTCAAGTGCGCTGGCTGCAGCGGAAGTCGGCTATGAGATCTTTTTTGTAAAATAAAATGTAATACGACTGAAGGATAGCGGTACGGCGGCTACTTTACTTTTATTAACTATAGAAGTTTACAAGACGGTTTGGTAAATATTTAAAAAACGAATTACTATTTTTTATTGCATCTTCGGTTACGAAAACTTTATAAGAAACATTCAATTCACTCGAAATAAAACGTATTGCGAACCAGATTGTAGGTATCACAAAAATACATTAAAGTAATTATTGGAATGAAACTTGTTTTTAATCTGCATTAGATTTATTTTATTCAAAGAACTTTTTGTGTGATCACTTTCTTTCTGGAACATGTTTCTTAAATTTACCTTTCGACTTTTATTTTGAATGTGTTTGTTTTTCGAAGTCATTGGATGAATACCTACGAGGATCTGTAATAAATTAAAGTACTAATATAGGTAAATCATTCATATAAAATATACCTAAAAATAAGAGGTTAGACGAACATCGAAATTGGCGGCAATGTAAGTAAGCTGCGGTATTTTGGCTTCCATATCGTGAGGCAGATGTGTCTCTGAGTGATGTAATCAGATATATCGATAAAACATGACATGACATTTGGGACAAGAAACCACTTGTACTAGGTTAACCTATTTTAACAAACAAAACAGATAAGTGGAAAAGGGTAATTTAATTAAGTAAGTAATTATTTTTTATTGTACCATTTTAAAATTACATTATTTTATACAGAATCACATTAAAATATACAGAATGTTGAGTGAGAGTATAACTAGGTAACAACCGGCGGTCTTATCGCAATAATTAAACACGGGATTTGGTAATTTACGCTAGCTATATGAAATATATTTTGTCATATAAATATTAATGCTTCGTAAGAAGTGGGTAAAATTGTTGTAAGTTAAATTGTACAATAGAATAATAGGTATACTTACCCCTAAGGCCTATTTCGGATTGAATCTAGCTGCACAATTACGTTGTGTGCTTAGTCATAGTTTGTTTCAATTCAATGTAGAACATTTCTTTCAATGTTACTAGACAAAATTACACAATTATGAGTTCTTATTAATCTGTAACAGCAGTTATTCTCATACGAACCGACATAAGAGAACACACATTAAACAATACAATTCAAATGTTACATATTTCTTATTGCCCATTATGCACGTGTGAGGTATTATTGTATTCCTAAAAAATCTAGGTATTATAAAATCATATTTCTCACTATCGATATCTGCATCGACATCGAACCCCCACAGCCCAAAAACTGTAATAAAATGGCGACTGTAGGCCGGCGGCGGCGGCAACTCGAGGGGTGTTTTTAAGTCTCTTGCCTCCTCCAAACACAAGCCGAAATTCTTTATAAATGCAAAAGAGACGGCGTTATCCCCGCACTACGAGATAGAAAGGAACAGATGCATCCAAGTTAAAGCTGCGGTCACAGAGAGATACAGCACGTTTTTACCCTGCGGTTTAAGGGCAGACTAAATTCGCTACGAATTGGAGTGGAGCAGAAAAAGCAAATTATTTGAATGTGAACTTTATTCTTGTAGATAGACCATTTAGAAGAGGATAATGGATAATAAATTCTTCATACAAATGTAGACCTCATTCTCCTCCCTAGATATGGATATAGATAATATTTTTTTTTTAGACAAATTTATATTATAATAAGAGTACGTTTATACGAGATATACGTTTGCTTTTTTTCGAATATTCATTCCAAATAAATAATTATAACAGATCGGCCTAGCCCCAAACTAAGTATGGCTTGTACTATCGGTACTAGGCGACGAGACACATAGATAATAAATACGAGTATTACGAGAATTAGGAAGGTTTCAAAAAAATGTAGGTTTAATTCAGTTTTTCGCTAAGTACCAATAAGTGACGCTTAACTTCAAACGGGTAAATCCATTCTGCTTTAAGGTTGAATATATAAAAAACCGGCCAAGAGCGTGTCGGGCCACGCTCAGTGTAGGGTTCCGTAGTTTTCCGTATTTTTCTCAAAAACTACTGAACCTATCAAGTTCAAAACAATTTTCCTAGAAAGTTTTTATAAAGATCTACTATTGTGATTTTTTTCATATTTTTTGAACATAGGGTTCAAAAGTTAGAGGGGGGGGGACGCACTTTTTTTTCCTTTAGAAGCGATTATTTCCGAAAATATTAATATTATCAATAAACGATCTTAGTAAACCCTTCTTCATTTTTTAATACCTATCCAACAATATATCACACGTTGGGGTTGGAATGAAAAAAAATATCCGCCCCCACTTTACATGTAGGGGGGGTACCCTAATAAAACATTTTTTTCCATTTTTTATTTTTGCACTTTGTTGGCGTGATTGATATACATATTGGTACCAAATTTCAGCTTTCTAGTGCTTACGGTTACTGAGATTATCCGCGGACGGACGGACGGACGGACGGACAGACAGACATGGCGAAACTATAAGGGTTCCTAGTTGACTACGGAACCCTAAAAATGTAATATGATCTGAAAGATAATCAACCTTATAGCAGAATGGATTTACCCAAGTTTGAAGTTAAGCGACATCGACAATTTTTTCCAAAACCATAGTAGCATACAGTTATTGATAATGATTAAACCACATCAAATGCGAAAGAACATTTTACAATAATTTTAATATCTACGGAGGAAAATGGGGAGCTGTTGTATGAAAAAGCGATTCCGCACGGCACGCCCTCTTTCGTCAAAGGACAAAGGCTCCAGTTACGTAAATTATTTGAAATTTCGAGTCCGTATTTATAATTGGTCTAGATCTTAATCGGCAGTTCCCAAGTTACTTGTGAATGAACTTCCAGAACTTTCCATCGGGATTTACAAAAGGATTGACTTATAATAAATTTTCAAACAATTAATCGAGCCTGTTTACATAAAATAATAATTGAATTTGAACTACTGCCATACTTGGCCCTTCAATTCGGTTAATAATTAGTGAGAAAATTAAGTTATTTCAACGAAAATTAAGACTTCTTGTTCAAGGTTAAGAGATTTCAGAGGATAATTTTACTATTTACTTATAGTTTATTAGTGAGAGTATTTAAATTCTTAAATGGTTTATAATTTCTCTCCAATATTTTGTTACTAAATAAGTTTGAAGTAAGTTGGTGTTATAAGAAAATTATACGGCAGTTATCTACTAGTTACTTTGTAATTTAGTTTTAAGGAATACTTGCAGTTGAAGGGTTAATGCGTGTACCATGTTGTAATATCTGTTTTGTACCATATAATTATTACGCAATAAATTCGGAATTATGGGTTACTCATATATGTGCATATAATCAGGCTTGTCATCAAGAATATAAACAATTAATTGAAATACGGTTGTACTCACGTTATTATATCGCTATTGCTGCGACATGTTTCATGAAGAGGGGCCTCCGAATTGGCCCGAAACATGTCACAGCAATAGCGATATAATAACGTGAGTACAACCGTATTTCAATTAATTATTTGAATATGTCTCACGGAAGTTTAACGTGTGTAAGAATATAAACATATAGACTCTTTGAAGATATATTTTGCTTTAGATGTGACTAACTTAACCCTTGCTTTTTGAAAAGGCCATGCCAGGATAAGCTAAGTGTGGGGTGCTAGGTTGGGTAACCTCCACGAGGGTCTGGGACATTCCAATATCCGTTGATCCTCGTCGATCGACAGTTAAGGGAATGGCCTATGGCTGGTGCGCCCTGGGGGCAACGGTAAGTAATCTCCCATGCGGGTTTGCTTACCGGCGCTGCTAATAACCCGACACCCGGAGTTTATTCCGGGCGGGGAGGGAAGGTACTCCTGGCGTGTTTTTATGATCTCTTAGGCTATACCGGATAGGGCCACCCATACCGGGCAGGCGAAGAAGGAGGGACACTACCAGGAACCGGGGGGGGAACGGGTTCACTTGCTTTCGACGGAAACCGGGTGGACAGGCTACGCCCACCGTTCCCAAACTCGTTATCCCAAATCATAAGGTGTTGTTGACATGTCTAGCAGCCTTGGATTGGGACCGAGGACCTTGCCTTGGTCGGCCGGGTCAAGAGGAGTTAACCTCAATAAAAATCCACAACCCTCCGTATGGCGGTCCACCGTGCGGAGGTGCTCTTCTTTAAGAGCGGCTGGGGTGTGCATCAGTCACTAGTGTCCAAACCTGTGATACCGCCCGACCTCACAGCGTTAATAGGGCCACAGCTTTTTGGGTAAGGAGCCCCACCCCGACGGAACAGGTTATTGACGGGCAGCAAATGGACCACTAATGCCAGTACACCCGCAAAACGGCCCATGGGAGGTGTTGCAGTGCAACATCAACCACTGCGTTCCCGCCCAAGATCTGCTCATGCAGAATCTGGCGGAGTGGGGTATTGCAATAGCTGCAGTAGCGGAACCCTACGTTGTCCCTACCCGGCCCAATTGGGTGGGGTCTAGAGACGGCCGGGTGGCGTTGGTGGTTCCGGGTTCAGGACAGGTCCTCACAGAGATGGAGAGAGGGGAGGGATTCGTGGCGGCGAAATGGGGAGATGTCATAGTAATTGGGACCTACTTCTCCCCCAATCAGCCACTGGATGCCTTCCAGCGCTTTCTCGCGGAAGTAGAGGATGTGGTTAGAAGAGCCGACCGGGTGCCCATCCTAGTTTTGGGGGACTTCAACGCTAAGAGCCAAGCATGGGGCTCCCCAAACACCGAACCCAGAGGGGCGGAGGTTGAGATCTGGGCGGCAGCAGCGGGCTTGGTACTACTGAACCGCGGCAACGCACAGACGTGTGTACGCTGGAACGGGGGTTCGATAGTGGACCTATCCTTCGCAACTCCTGACCTGGCAGCGCGCATTGACGAATGGCGTGTGTTAGAGGACGAAGAGACCCTCTCGGATCACTTATATATCCGTATGAGGGTCACCCCACTTCATAGGACTGCTCCACTTACTACTAATGGCCATCGGACCGGGAGGAAAGGGTTCCCGAGGTGGTCGGTAGCCCGCCTGGACAGGGAAATGGCGGAAGAGGCTGCCATCATCGAAGCGTGGAACGCTCCCCATGTGGCTGCAAGAGGGGTCGATGAGAGGGCTATCCATCTTAGAAGGTCTCTAGTGACAGTTTGTGACGCCTCCATGCCTCGGGCCCGGCCTGTCCGGGGCAAGAAACAAGTCTACTGGTGGACTCCTAAGATCGCCGCCCTTCGCACGGTGTCCAATAACGCTCGGCGGGCCTACACAAGGTGTAGAAGGAGGAGGCACACAGCTGAAGAGGAGGAGCTCCTCCGCACCGCATTAGTGGAGAAGAAGCGAGCTCTCCAACAGGCTATCAAGAAGGCGAAAAGCGAGGGGTGGGAGCAATTCCTGGCTACCCTCAATAGGGACCCATGGGGACGCCCATACAGAATGGTGCGCAATAAATTGCAGAGATCCCCGCCCATAGATGATATGGAGCCACAACTTCTCCGGAGGGTAGTTGAGGGCCTGTTTCCGGATGCGCCAGACTTCATACCACCAGCGATGGCCCCCCCAGCAGCGGACCCGATGGAGCCGCCCTTTGTTCCCCCTATAACGGACGAGGAGATGGAATTGGCCATGGAGCGGTTGAGGATTGCGCGCAAAGCGCCGGGACCGGACGGAGTGCCAGGCAAAGTGCTCTTCCTGGCACTTAAGCACCTTGGCAATCGTCTAAGATCCCTTCTGCAGGACTGCCTTGAGGAGGGCCGCTTCCCAAGCTGCTGGAAGGAAGGTCGACTATGCCTGTTGCGTAAGGAGGGGCGTCCACCAGATTCTCCGGCCGGCTACCGACCCATCGTGCTCCTGGATGAGGTCGGGAAGCTCTTCGAACGAATTCTGGCCGCCCGAATTCAACAACATCTGGTGGGAATGGGTCCAAACCTACATGACTGCCAATTCGGATTCCGCAGGGGAAGGTCTACTATAGACGCGGTGGCAGCGCTGAGAGATTTTGTGGTGCTAGCAGCTGGGCAGGGGGAAGGAGTAGTGGCGGTATCACTGGATATCGCCAACGCTTTCGGCTCGCTGCCCTATGCGGTCATTGGGGAGGCACTTCGTTATCACGAGGTGCCTCACTATTTGAGGCGAGTAGTAGAGCACTACCTGACGGGACGGGTAGTGCTGTATGAACAGAGGGGTATCAGGAGTGCGAGGGCTATGGCGTGCGGGGTTCCGCAGGGGTCTGTCTTGGGTCCAATCCTGTGGAATCTCGGCTATGACTGGGTAATCCGGGGGGTGCAGCTTCCCCGCATGATCACCGTGTGTTACGCAGACGACACACTAGTGGCTGTGCGGGGAAGAGAGCTAGATGAGGTACTCAGGAGGGCGGCGGTGGCGACCGAGCTCACGGTGGAGCGCATAGGACTCCTGGGGCTCCGGGTTGCTTTACCAAAGACCGAGGCTATGGTCCTCGGGCGAACGAGGGGGTGGGGCCGGTTACCTTCGGGCACTGCAGTGAGGGTGGGGTGAATCTGTCCAGGTCAATCCCCACATCAAGTACTTGGGTCTTGTCCTGGACAGAAAGTGGACGTTCGAGGAGCACTTTGCGAAACTGGCTCCTCGACTCGTGGGGGCGGCCTCGGCTCTGGGCCGCCTATTACCTAATTTGGGAGGGCCGAATACCCCATGTCGGCGCCTATATGCGGGGGTCGTCAGGAGCATGGCGCTCTACGGCGCGCCCATTTGGGCTGAACGACTGACGACACGCGCAAAGGCACTGCTCCGTCGGCCACAGAGGTTAGTGGCCCAAAGAATGGTGAGGGCCTACCGCACCACCTCTCACGCAGCGGCATGCCTTCTTGCCGGCACCCCACCTTGGGAGCTGGATGCGGGGGTGCTGGCGGAGAGGTACGGGCTTAAAGTGGAAGCCAGGGAGCGAGGAGAGGTCCCGGACGCTGAGGAAGCCGAGAGAAGGGAGCGGGCTGCCGCGGAGCGCCTGAAAGAAAGATGGAGGGATGCCTTGGAGAATAGCGCCTATGGAACCCGAACCATAGGTGCTATCCTCCCAGTGATGGACGAGTGGCTCAGCCGCAGGAGGGGGGCCCTAACATACAGGATGACGCAGGTGGTGTCCGGACACGGCTGTTTCGGACATTACCTGCACAGAATACGGAGAGAGCCGGGGCCTCACTGCCACGAATGCGGCGCAGCGGACGACACGGCCCAGCACACTTTGGAAGAGTGCGGTCGCTGGGCTGCTGAAAGAGCCACCCTCAGGGCGGCGACGGGGATGGCGGACCTCTCGCTGCGCAGCGTAGTAGAAGCTATGCTGGGTAGCGAGAAAAACTGGAATGCGGTGGTTTCCTTCTGCGAAGTGATCATATCGCAGAAGGAAGAAGCAGAGAGGGAGCGAGAAGCAGCCGCAGACGCTCTTCCGCTACGACGCAGGCGGCAGGGTCGAAGGCGAAGAGCGTACGCTCGCCTCGAGCCGTAAGGGGTATTACCCCCTGATTGAATGCCAGCGAGGGGGATCAAGCGTCTCTGATCCCCCTCTTTATGCGGGTGCCTTGGCCGGGCAATGCCGGAGGGCGCCGTGGTGAATGACATGATGACAACATCGATCCCAGCGCGCCCTCACGAACGGCAAAGAGGATAGAACGCCGGAGTGGGTTTAGTGGGTAGGGCCAAGTTTCCCCCCTCTCGACAGGGGAGGGGAAAGAAACGGCGAGTCCCACACATCGTGCGTAACAGCATTCCCACTCCGTCAAAAAAAAAAAAAAAAAAAAGATAAGCTAAGTGTATCTGCCCTCAGCGAGTTTTTTAAATTACTTAACTATAAGGTTATGGGAGCTGAGGCATACTCGATACTAATAGAAAGACAAATCAATAAAAAAAAACAAGCGAAAACTCGCTGGGGGCAGATTCATTTAGCTTATCCTGGCATTTGCCGCCTGATTTTACTGACACAAATGGCTGACCAAACTATAAACGCATTATATAAAAATAAAAACTCACCTCCCACCAACGAGCAGATAGTTGCCGTCTCGTAATAATAATCTGAAGTAGTCTGTGTGTGTTTCGTTGCCCAAAAACTTGTGTGTGTCGTCCACGCCTGCAACAAAAACGCTGGTTAAAGAAAAGCTGGAACAAAGGCTGCCAACACGCAAAAAGGAACGAGAAATATAAAGCTGGCCGGCTACATTTTAGCTCGTTTCGACTGTCTTGGTAAAGCATTTTTTAGTATGTGGCGTCGAAATTAAAAACAGATTTTGAATATTTTACGAGTTTGGTGTAAATATTTTTAATAGGCTGGAGTACTTGTACTATTATACTTATATTCTGTGGCTACAAAAGTTATATTACATGCATATTAACGTGTCTAGCTTCGAAAATGCCATGCCCTTATTTACCACCCATCACCCATACACTCATCTATATCATCATCATCATCTATCATTATCTTGAGCGTACACCCATCTTAAAGGCCGGCAACGCACCTCCAACACCTCTGGTGTTTCGGGTGTCCATGGGCGGCGGTGATCGCTCACCATCAGGCGACCTGTCTGCTCGTTTGCCTCCTATCCCATAAAAAAAAACATAATTATTTTTAAGTTTACACTTAGATACTTAATAACATTGTTCACCGTAGTTTCGATCAATGAAAGTAGATTCATCATCCTCCTTGCGTTATCCCGGCATTTGCCACGGCTCATGGGAGCCTGGGGTCCGCTTTGACAACTAATCCCAAGATCAATGAAAGTAGATTATAGGTAAAATTGTTAAGTTTTCGAATTAATGTTATGTATGGTAGAACAGCGAGGACGAATAACAGCGGAGTGGCAATTGTCTAGAGAAATACCTTTTCATTTACTAACTCGCAGTAGGCCAAGATACAGGCACAGCCTAGTTTAGTCACTGATGTAAAGATCTACGTCTAACATTGTAAAAAAAATCCGTGAAATAAATCATTCTGTATTTTATGTATTTTGTGTTCCATCAATCCGGTTTTATTTTACTGAAAGGTGGAAATGGAACATAGCTTTATTTAAGTAAATAGTCTGAAGATCGAGTAGTTATGAAAATATTAAAATAAGTAATTGTCTTCACGAGCCCAATCTCAAGGCAAAAGCATTTCAAAAAGGATTACGGCGTCTTGTAAGATTTATCATAACTGTTAACTAAATAAATACACTGAAATAATAGAAAGCTTTTTGTTGGCTTCACATGTAATATTTCAACGTCAGTAAAACAAACAATGATATGCCTTAAGAAAATATAAATTCTAAATGAGGCTTAAAGCGTGTTCTAAAATTACATTACACCTTTACAATAGGTACAGACACCGGCATAAAGGAGTGATGATTTCTGTACCTTGTCGCTTTTAATCGTTTGACAATTTCGTATGACATTTCAAACAAGACGTTAATATGACAAGGTACAGAAATCATCACTTACTTATACTGGTGACTGTACACATCAATACACGGTGTAACGTGAGGAAACTGAAAGATTTTAACTACGCATTTCTGAGGGCAAATTAAAAATAAAATGTTATATATTATGACGTCAAGCAATATTAGCAAAAACATTTTTTTTGTGTATTGTATTTTAGTTGTATTGGATGTATTTTCACATAAAAAGTAAATATTATTTCTAAAACAGGCACTTTAAAGAAAAATTTACAGTTTCTAAAAAATACTTTTTTGCAATGAGTCACTAGTAACTTTTTGATATCTATCTACGAGGATAGTTAGATTATATCCGATAACACAGCATTTTGTTATGAGAAATAATAAGTAATTGTTATTTATTTAAACGCTTATACTTAACTCTGAAAGTAGGCGAAATACAGAAAAGTTTATAAGGCATTTTAGTCTTCGAATATGATGTGATTCGGATGTTACACCGTGTATATAAACTCAAGTTTCAGTGCCAAAACGAAATGCTTTATGCAATCGACATATTTTACTCATTGTTCGTTCCAATTAAGTGTTGGCGTAACAAATGAAGTATTCAGTTAGCTCAGAATTAGAATTGAATATTGTATAAGGTTCGGTCGTCAAGTCGAATTCTAGTGGAAATAATCGAGACAGGCCCGGCGCCGACGTCTGAACTTCATTTGTTCAAGGTCACACCTACAACATCAACGTTTCATAGAATTATACATATGTTACGTAACTATTCAAGCAAAAGGTTATTGTTGTCGATACTTGTACATTAAGTATACTTAGCGTTGTATGACTGTTGACGTGTAATGTATCTGTGTGTTGGATTTGTCATCATAATATTTAAAAATGTATTATTTGAAGGTACTTTTCACTCAAACATTTAAATTTAAAGCAATAATGCTAATTGACAAGAAAACCGGGTCGATCCGGCCACTTTACCTGAGTTGGTTATAAAAGGGGCTGCTCGCTGGCGAGCGGTCACTTTTAGTTCTACCAGCGCCACGAACAGAGATAAGTACCTTGATCTGATTATATAATAATAATAATTGCCTGAATTAATTTATGTAATTATTTTAAGTGCCTTAATCTGATTATTTAATAAATATAAATACCTGAACTAATTTACGAAATTATTCAATGAAAATTATCTGAATTAATTTATGAAATGGATTAATAAAAATGTATTTAAAAAGTTAATATGTTTTAGTGTTTCGTAATAACTCGACAACAACACTGTTTATGTCTGATTATTTCATAATAATTATTTGAATTTAACTATGAAATTAATCAATGAAAACTACCTGAATAAATTGATGAAATTGACTAATGAAATTGTAATTAAAAATTAGTAGATATGTTTTACTATTTCATTATACGTAACTTAATAGTAACCCTGTTTATGATTTTACTCCCTTGTCGAATATTTGATGTGTTTCCAATAAGTAAATATATTGGTGTCATTGCTTTATAACCAACGCAGTTTTATTATGTCCCATATTTGCCAATTGAATTACATATTTAAATTTATTCCAAAAAAAACAAATCAGGATTGCTTAAACAGCGAATTGCCCAAACTGTAAAACAAATATATGTTTATAATTATTTTATCATATTAGTCACTTCAGGTCATATGACATTTGAGTAAAGATAATTTGTTCTTTGGAAGTTAGTTATTTCGTCATATTAGTAGTCACTTCAGGTCATATGTCATTTGACTAAACGTAATTTGTTCCTTGGAAGTTAGTTACCTTTCTTGAATTCAAAAACCTTGATTATTATTTTGAACAAAAAAAGGCTGTTTATTATACCCCTTTAACATACTCGGTCGCATAATTAAATCTTTAATCTTTCATACAAACCTAAAAATAAAAACGTTTCATTATATATACAAAATGCTAAATTGTGCATTTACGAAATAAATGAATATGAATATGAATATGAATATGCACTACAACCATTAAATATAGCTAAGGTAAAAGTACGAGTGTTCGATAGTGTATCAATAGATAGACATACCATTTATAATCTTAAGTCATTGTCATCCATACTTACTTTATATTATGATATAAATGGGAAAGTGTGTGTGTCTGTTTGTTTATCCGTCTTTCACGGCAAAACGGAGCGACGAATTGCCGTGATTTTTTAAGTGGAGATAGTTGAAAAGATGGACAGTGACATAGGCTACTTTTTGTCTCTTTCTAACCCCGCCACTACCCTAAGATGGGAGGTGGAACTTTGTATTGCGAGCGAAGCCGCGGGTAAAAGCTAAGTTGTTAATAAATGGTGACAGAAGGGTCTATTGGTCATTCACGTGAGGAGCACCTTAGATGTAGGGAGCAATATTCCTATATTATCTAAAAAAAGCTAACGACGTATTTAATATTTCTATTGACGTAACATGTAAACAACTTGAGAAGTCAGCAAGAAATAAATTCGATAAGCAGATAAGTACTACGAGTATAGGATTTAGAAAATTCCGCGCCTGATTTTGCAAGACTAATATAATAGGTATAGAGGCGCAGGAATGAACGGACCCAGTTATGCGTAAAACAATATTCATAAAACGACCCATTGCCTATTTGTGAAGCATAAAAACTCCGCGAATACGGCGACAAGTAAAACGCTTCGGCGGCACGTGCGATAAAATCAAAGATTACTAAAAAGGCCTTTTTATGACGACAGAGTCGAGTTTATTCCTTCTTGACACATTGATAGCTCTTCGAAGGCCCGGCTCATATCTGCCTTTGATATTGGAAGGAGACAAATCTGAGGAACGTTGTTGAGGGCATGAGAAGGTAATGCGAGAAGGGTGGATTTCTCTATTTTAGGTGTGCGATGTTTAAAAACCTTTGTGTAAAATGAAATGTTAAAGCGAAATGTGTTCTTAATTTCCGGGGCTCGTAACTGAACCAAAACTGTAACAATTACATTATTTTTAAACAAGCACAAACACTTGCGAATTATGCTATTAAGCTTAGAATTTTTTTTAATGAATTTAGTATCACGTTCTTACGGTAGATGCCGCACCTTGACGCTCTTGATGTAGTCCCTTAGGATGAGGTTTTGGTAGACTCAATATATTTGAGTTCAAGTCTTACCCTATTGTAGAATGTATTCAAAGCTTATTTAACAGTTACTTACAATAAAATATTTGTTACATTTTGAAAGGCCTATAATAGAAGCAATAAGTAACGCGTTCATAATAATCGCTTTTATCAATCCATTTAGTCTGTTAAAAGCATTACGTGACGAATATTACTTACAATTCCCCGATGCTTTACTCGCCACTATTACGTAGTATTAATATTACGTAGTTTGAATGACTTTATAAAACCACAATGGCGATGTTCATATCAAATTAAAACTTGTTAATGTTTAGTGAAAGAAATTATCATAAAATTTGAAGAACATCGCACCAAGCGCCGCAGGCAAAACGTGTTGAACGATGTGTTTACACCAAAAACTAAACACTGCAAAACTCCACAACAAAATAGCATTAAATTAAATACAGAAAATTTCTCGAACATTTGGTCGTCTAATTAACATTTAGGTGGATTTATGAAATTGTAGAGTGAGTTGAGTATACAATACCACAGTATATAAGGTCCTAATTTATTAGTTGCAGATATTTTAACACATGATACTTTACATTAAAATAATTAACTTTAAATATAAATTAAGAAATCTTTTCATGTAACTTTTTTGATTTCATTTTCCTAACAAAAAAAATAATTATAATTTCGTCTAAAAAAAAATCATCATGTGCATTATCACATGTCACAATAACACTGTCTGTCATGTCAACAATTGTTTGTTGTAAATGTCGTAAAGGTTCGGCGGGAAAACTGCACATGTCATTGAAGTGGCCAGTTACAGTTAAGTGGTACGTAAAAGAGGTACTAGAATCTGTTCAATGAGTTTTCATTTAATAATCACATAAACAGGGTGTTTTTACGTAGCAAATTTGTTTTTCCGTTTTCTCCAAAAAAACATCGTAAAAGCTATAATGTTTCACGGTTTAATATACTCCAGAGACCGAGTACTATCAGCTGTAAAAATATCTGCATCTAATAAATTAGGACCTTATATAGACCATTCAGTAGTTACTCTCCGGCAGCGGTGAGGCGAAAGGTACCTACTGCGTTCGAAAGCACGTGGTTGAACCAAATTACTATAAATGTTACTCGACTTCGTCTAAAGTAAGATGTCCTTATATACCTAAGTATTAGTATAACAATAGGTACCACATCATACCGATCTCAAAACACAAAAAATATTATTATACATATTATTCTTATCCACGTTAATCCAAATCCGCTTGCATGTGTTGCGTACGTATAAGATGCGCTTGTGTGTACACCGCGCGGCGCGCGTTTGCTAGAAGAGTTATTACTGGTTTATACTATGACAATACGGTGGTGGTGCGTTGACCGAATGACTCCTGGGGGATAGAGGGCACGATGTGTGGTGTCAGGAGCGTAGCGTGATATTTTTTAGCGTCGTAGCATAATCAAATTGTGTTGATGGCTCATAAAATTAATGACACGATAGTAGTAGGTAAGCAGGTACATTGGAGGCATATTATTACGTAATGTTTTTGTGATGTGTGCGAGAATCTATACTAAAATAAATATTATCACGACAAAAACCTAAAAAGTGACTCAAAAGAAAACTTAATTATCAAGTGGAGAATGGAATGATAACGTTTACAAATAATGATCATCATAATAATGGCGATAGAAAGTTATATATGCTGTACACTACAATAGAAATAACAATGGAATTACCTCTATAGATTTTTAGTGTCCACCAAGGTGTTAATAAAAAAACATTTGTTAACTGTTGCGAATCTAAGTATATTTAGCTATCAATCTGTCTAAGGAACAAATGTTTGGTGCTTAAATTTAGAGGTTTTCAATCTGCCCCGCCTAGTTTATTATTCCAATTCACAATTTATTTGAGCACCTAATTGCCTGCACCCTCATAGAGGGCAGTGCTCATAGCTCATCTGCAATAGCACCATACATTTTAATGACATCGCCGTAATTAGTTTTTTAAACGTCCCCTCCGAGCGCGATTACGGAGAAACCACTTAACTTTAGCATTTGATATTATATTCCTTTGTTATACAACAATGCTTTTAAAATAGAATGTTCCGGAATACTCGTGTTGGAATGATGTATTTTATTCGCTTTCAGACCTTTTAAAACATAAACTGAAATAAATGTCATATACAAAGAAAAAATGACCAAGGCCTCCAAGTGTCCAAAGCTGGACTTGGAGGCCTTGGTCATTTTTTCTTTGTATATGACATTTATTTCAGTTTATAGTTAAAATAGTAGTGTGTCTACTAAAAAAATACAAATTAAATTATTTTCTATGAGGATAATTTAATTTGTTCTAAGAATTACTTTTAAAACATTGTAAAACTGGCGTATTGTTAAGTAAAGGTTTTTATTAATGAAACAAGTTTACTTTGAAATGTGTCAGTTTTTCAACAACCAATTAGTTTTTAGTCTTTACTAAATTGTTTCACAAACAATGTCTTACTTCAACGCAAAACAAAATTGTTATTGAAAAATCAAAATTAAGAATTTTGCTTTGTTTAAAATTTTGGTAGGCTATCGCTGTCTTAAAAGAGTTTCCATTTAATTTCAAGGTATTTTTTTGGTGAGACATGTCTGCAACCACACAGATATTCAGCATTTATTTATTGGTAAGAAAGTAACGAAAACCGTCCAAGTCGTGACAAATGTTATCAAGTAATCACAGGGTATGTTTTAACAGCTTTCGGCCAAGGAACGGTATAATCTGTCAGGGAGTATCTGATCAAGTCTTCGTGAAACTTGCTCACAGTTTCTGTGCCGAACGATAGCATAATCTCAGAGCTAAAGAATCTATAACTTAATTAAGCACTGAATCGAACTGTCCGAAACTTTGTCGTGTTACATTTTTAAAGAATTATATCGGTAAGAATAGAATAATTCTAATTTTGAATCAGTGTTTTTCAATTGACAACATTTCATATTTTTGAGTACTACTTTTTATTGTTTGGTTTGAAAGAACTCAATACTAAAAGATACACGTATTTTTTTTCCAAAAACTGCTATTTTAATGAGAAAATCTCTTCTTATTACTACTTCGAGCAGAAAGAGCGTAAGTTACAAACGTCAAGACACAGCTTCGTGACGTCACATGTGTTGTTTCATACACCTAAGAAAACGACAAAATCATTTCTAAAAAAATAGTTTTAACTGTCAGCTCAAACAGTCCGGTATATCTGACTGTCATGTGTCACTGTCAACCTATAGTGAATGACTACGAACCATAGACCAAGCCATGAAATTTTTAATATCTTTGCTACGAACTGTGATAAGTGTCACTGTCAAACTCAAGTGACATCCCAACTGGAAGATTTTTTTGTTATAGTGGCAGCTCTAAATCAGCTATTTGACGTCACTTACTATTTTTAAGATTTTTTATACTAAAAATACGGAAAAAAAATTAAAAAAATTATTTATGTGATCTACAAGCGTATATCTCGAAATGTTTGATTTAGGGACATTGAAAATTTTGAAACGTTGTCAATTGTGACGTATAAAAGTCTCTAAAAGTTTTTTGATGTAAATCCATTCTTTTCAAATCTCAATTTCAGCATCGATTACTTATTAAAAAATCTTTTTGTGTGCTTAGTTTTCTCTGTAGACTATAGTAAACACACTTAGGTAACCAATTAAACGAAGCCTTAAGCAAAAGTAGTGCCAAACACCTTAACTCCAAAACAAATTACCGTTCTGCCTAATTATCCCTAATTGGACGAGGTCGACTGCCATATCGTTGCCAAGAACCGATTGAGGAAACTCTATTTTTTATCAGCTGGACCTAGCCAACGTCACAATCGCTTACGTTTCGTAAGCGTATCGTAGCTACTCTCTCTATCGCTCTTCTGTAGTGGCGCGTCAGAGCCAGACTGCGTTTCGATACTTTCGATCGCCACGTCTCGTCAACTATTGTCACTTCGGCTAGGCTGAACTCCCAAGAACACGCATCAAGCCTATCGCGGCCATCTTTACAACTTATTCATACTTGCCACTTTTTATGGGTCTCGAGTAGCGACCGATGAGATTTTTTTCTCGAAACGACCAAGATAACGCGCTTTACGAGAACGACATCCGATGTTTCGCCTTTTTAGTTTGGTTCTCGGCGAAAGTGACGTGAAGCGTATTGTAAACTGTATTTTTAAACTGTATTTTGTAGGGTAGTCATAAAACTGTATTATAATTATGTATAACGTATTTATTTATATGATATAACGTCTATATTGCGGTAGTTTGTAGGTTAGGTATAGGTTTAGCTTAGGAACGTCTACCATCTCCAATTCTCCTTTAACTGCTCTAAGGTTAACTGGAAGAAATCCCTTAATGGGATAAGTTCGCCTTTGTACAAATGATGTGTGTGTTCTTTTTTTCTTTACTGTGTGTGTTCTTATCTTTGTACAATAAAGTGTACTACTACTACTACTACTACTACTAAACTGTATTTTTGCTGGCGCAAAATTTGGTGGATTGCAAGACTTTTACACGTATGTCGTGCTGGTTTTGAAAGTGTTATCTAGTCTTGATACCTATTTCCTTCTAAATGTAAGGTCAAACGAGTTAAGTAATGGAGTCTATTAAGGTATGCATAGTATGTTTAATTGGTTTTCAGTATCTATTGGCATTTATATATAAAACCAGTCCCAATGTTGTTTGCCAGCTAAAAGTATTTCTTTTCCGAAAATAAATTCCACCAAAGTAACAGATAGCAACGTGTCTAATTGCGCCGAATCCGATCCGATACCGAATACGGTTCCAATCACGAGGAATCATCATTATCCCGGCATATTGTAAACGTTCTCAATTTTCCCGAGGAAAAATCCCTTTGAAAAGCTTTTACGCAGATGGCAAAAAAAGGTAAATGTAACCTTGGGAAACCTGAAAGGTTACAATGCCTGTTTAATATGAGTCTATGATGGAAAATACCGAAAAAACGAACGCTTTTCATTTCACAATGTAGGGCAACGTTCAGAATGGAAGCTGGTAGTTATCAATTCAAGTGGTTTTTGTAGATTTGTGTCTGTAGATACCTGTAAAACTACATGAATAGCATGTTTATGCGTGAGTAATAATTTATTACTTTAGATAACTGCCGTGCCGTCTATAAAAGTCTACAATTATATTAACTCTTTAACGGATAAAACTCGTCCCGAATTCAAGCTTCATCGCCAGCATTCCTAAAAATTAACTACAGAATAAGAATAAATACAAAAAAATATGGTATTATATCTATAGGGAGGTATTTTTGAAACCGTTGCCTTATGAAGAGTTAGGTCACTATAAACTTTTTATTTTATTTATACATAAAACATACAAACACGTCTGTATCCCATAAAGGGGTAGGCAGAGCACATGAAACTACTAAAGCTTCAGTGCCACTCTTGGCAAATAAGGGGTTGAAAGAAAACGAAACTGTGACATTATTTTATTTATTTTATGCATTATTTCATGTACTAAGTTGCATTCACGGTTAGTAGCAGTTCAGTTAATGTTTCCTTACATAAGGTTAATCCCATTCGCAGCGCAATCAGCAAGCAGAAGAAATATTTCATCGTTAAAATTCTTGTTACTGCAGCGAAGGAAACAACAAAAAAGCCGCGAACGAAACAGGCGTGAATCCGTCTTCATTACGAGCAGACTCGAGTCTAGTTTCGAGTCGAGTCGCGGCCACAAGTGGAGCTGCTAACGACAAATTGAACACTGTGAGGTTAAAAAGTAAACTTCTTTCTTGAGCGAGTAATGTGTTACCAGTGGAAATGGTTTTATTGTACAAACTTCAAACCTCCATGTTGTAGTTATCATCCATTTGATTTTCTAAAAGCTGACGATAGTACTCTTTATTATACTGTGGTTAAATCTTATGTAGGTAACCTCTTTTGAACAATACTTAACTGTCATTCAGTAGTGTCGTTAGTTCAGAACTAGGTGCCTAAAATGAACGTATAATTACAGGAACGTAAAGTGACCCATAACTATCTTAAAGGTGTCCTGTAGACTATCAGTATGTCCTGTAGACCATAGTGCGATAGACCAGTGGTTAGGAAAAGCTAACTGGGCACCTAACAAAACCTGACAATTTTGGGACCTAACTCTTTATGTTGAAGGATAGTGATTCTGCGATAGAGACGTTTTGCATGTAATAAATCAAATTAAAAATATTTCAATAATTTAGTTTATTTACATTAACATATAAACTAAACTTAAAAGCTAGCTTGTATCTAAAATAAGCCCTAAGACATTGTACTAAATATTTCAGTAGGTAATACATAATGTAAAAGCGCATTTTAAGACTATCTCCACATATCCAGTAAAGCATTCAAACAACGCGAAGTAATAAGAGTAGTGGAATCAGTAACAACTGCTGGTGGCAGGGTCGCGTCAATTTCAATTTGGGAGACGTGACAACTGACATGCCGAGAGCGTTTCTTAGTTCTAAAATAATGGAACCCAGTTCTCTGTGTAGTTATTTATATAAACTATATTTTGATTCCAAATGAAAACGTATCTAATAATTCGTACATAGAAAATACCCTTACAAAAGGGTTTTTTTCCAGGAAGTTTGGCAGTTTCGAGCATGTAACTAGCAGTGGCGGCTGGTGAAAAAATCTGCTAGGCAACACTGAGTAAAAAGAAACCTACCTTAACATTAGGTACTTTAGGAATCGGCTTGTATAGACCAGCCGCTGCTGGTAACTAGTTACTTGCATTGCATTAGGTACTTTCAAAAGAAGCTTCACAAAACATGCATTAAATTTCCTCACCACCTAAGTACCTACTCCATTTAGAGTTCCTAACCGACTCGGATTAAAAAGTTCTTCGAGAATGAGAAAGTATAACGTTTGTCACGTTTTTCTTCATGCAAGAGGTATTTCAATTTACTTGGAAACTTTACAGCGTTTCTATAATGTTCACAGTTTTATTTATAACTTTGTTGTAGTTGTAATCAGGCAACTAAATATGTACTAGCGAGAAAAAAATCCTTAGCGAGGGAACGTGAAATCCATGAATAAACGAATGCATAAGATCATAACTGCCCGTATTTAAGTAGATACGTTTCCTAGAATGCATAAACGTTTAAAATAAGGAACAACAGGGACTATTCCCCTTTGTTTAAAGCTGTACGAGCAAAATTTAAAATGTACACTGTTATCTAATCCCAACAAGTAGTAATGCTTAAAAAATAAACCGTGAAAACTCGAAAGTCAGCAAAGCATAAAGGCGGACGTGTACCAACACAATATGCGATAATATGTCGGTGGGGGTATATTCAGGTACGGAGTAAGGTAAAGGTAGCCATTGTTGGCACGGCAGGACATTTTGTCCTCGTCCCGGCTCGTTAGCTTTAATGGTCGCGGCTATTCCAAACTGAACGACACTCGTACGTTATCACCTGCTTTTTTCATGCGATTTTGGAAGTTTTTTGTTATATTCGTCTGTTTACTGCGAGCTCGTGTTGCAGCGGTGCAATTTGGACGCTGAGTTGAATATGACTCTTTATGCGACGGATTTTTATATGGATAGTTTACTTTAAATGCTATTTCCGTTAACAGTACTAATAGTACTCAACAGTATTTCATCAAGTAGGTATATAAAAGCTTTGTTGTGAATGTAAGCATAATATTTCTTTGTTATTGTTCACTTTTTTATTTTTCATAAATAAATAATAATTACTGTTTTGATTGGCTATACGTCTATATAAGTTACTAGCTTTTGCCCGTGGCTTCGCTCGCGTTAGAAAGAGACAAAAAGTAGCCTATATCACTCTCCATCCCTTCAACTATCTCCACTTAAAAATCACGACAATTCGTCGCTCCGCTTTGTCGTGAAGGACGGACAAACAAACAGACACCCACACTTTCCCATTTATAATATTAGTATGGATTGTTTGTGAACTAAGACTAGTAGTATTTTACTTATTTACATACATACATACATACATACAATCACGCCTGTATCCCATAAAGGGGTAGGCAGAGCACATGAAACTACTAAAGCTTCAGTGCCACTCTTGGCAAATAAGGGGGGGGGGGGTTTACTTATTTGCTAATGAATTATGTCTATGTAGGTATAAAAACAGATTTTATTCACCTTATGAAATTGATGCACAAACAAAACTAATGTAACAATATTTCATTGGACATAAAGTTTGGCAAACTACCCCGATAAGGCCTCCATTAGCCAACTTGTAAAATACAATAAGGCAGCTAGATCCATTTGATAGGACGTTATGTGTTATATTATGTCACAATGAAAATCTTCCCTATGGGGTATCGTCAGTACATAATAGTATTTTATGATGTCGTTAGCGTCAAGTTTTTAGACGTTTTTGCCTATTTTTACTGCCGTTTATTACATTGTTAACAAAGATGATAGTCGGGACGAAGTTTCTCGAAAAATATCAGAACCAAAAATATCTTTTACAGAAATTGCGTAAACATATTGTAAGATAAACTATTCTTCTATACTCTCTGTTCGAAGTGGTGCTAAAGAGCAGAGCAGGCACACATGGTTATGACAGATGGCGCCACCCTATTAGTCCATACGTGAGAACGAGAAGATGTTTTTTCTCTCTCTCACATATGAATGACAGTGACATGCCTAGACACTTGCACAGGCGCCGCCTGGCGGGATAAAATGTCAGTGTGCCTCCTCATTGTCACAAATGACACGTCATTTTATGACCTTTAGCATGACCAACATTAATGGTAGCGGGGATCGTTGGAACTAATTTGACTACATAAGATTTGACGACCGGTTTGCCCTAGCGCGTAGTGACCCTGCCTGCTAAGCCGCGGTCCCGGGTTCGAATCCCGGTAAGGGCATTTATTTGTGTGATGAGCACAGATATTTGTTCCTGAGTCATGGATGTAATGTATGCATTTATCGATATAAGTAAGTAGGTATATCGTCGCATAGCACCCATAGTAGAAGCTTTGCTTAGTTTGGGGCTAGGTTGATAGATAGATAGATAGATAGAATACTCTTTATTGGCACACCTCAGCAAGAGATACAGAAAAAAGATACAGCGGAGACAAAACAAATGATTATAAATAGAGGCAGACAACAGGCGGTCTTATCGCTAAAGAGCGATCTCTACCAGACAACCTTTGGGTAGCGGAAATAAAAAAACATAATCAGAAAGAGTAGGTGCTTGATCTGTGTAAGGTGTCCCCCAATATTTATTTATTTACAATGTTTATAGAATAGCTTACGAAGTGAGTACCAGTCGCGCACATAGCGAATAGTAAGGTTGTCATAGTGACTTGCTCACTTCAGCAAAACAAAGCAACTCGCGATTGGAAATGCATTTAGTTCAAAACTTCCACTATATCGGGCAGGTTCATAGTTGTATCATAGTTATAGTTGGTAGCGCAGAGGAAATTCGTGATCATAGCTTTCCAGTTCCACGTCTCATACAATACAATAAACAGGTACACTTGACGAAATATTACAGAGAATACAGATACTCAAGTAAAACCAAGTACAGATGTAGAGCAAAATGTTTTTTCATCGCATTTTCACGAAATCGCACGAATATGTCATACCTACTATTTCAGCAGTCGCAGTACAAAAAGTGCTGACGTTGACTAAACTAGCATAACAAATACGACCGTTTCTGGGAAAATACGCAGGAAAACTATTATGCACTACATGTGTGTGGTTTAGACACATAGGATGAACTGTTATGGCCCAGGAAAACTAGTTGGCTCTAAAATGAAGTTAGGCCGGTAACATAATATTTATATCACCCACACATACACATAAAAAAATAAATATTATTGGACATTCTTACATTGATTGACTGAGTCCCACGGTGAGCTCAAGATGGCTTCTGTTGCAGGTACTCAGACAACGATATATATAATATACAAATACTTATATACATAGAAAACATCCATGACTCAGGAACAAATATCTGTGCTCATCACACAAATAAATGCCCTTACCGGGATTCGAACCTGGGACCGCGGCGTTGCAGGCAGGGTCACTACGCGCTAGGCCAGACCGGTCGTCACACATTCGGTCGGACATATTGAACAGGATATTCGCAATTTAAACTCAATGTATACATTCCCGCTGAAAGTTAGTCGGTCACGCCTCACAACATTTTATCACATTGTCATAGTTAGTTTGACTTTATAACAAGTGAAGTTAATAAACTTTGTAATAAAAATAAGTTTAACTACTCTTAACCGTAGAGTAAGTCCTGGTAAAACGTCTCTCAGGCGGGTGCGGGAGACACCTGGGACTCCGTTCCAATAGCCTTTAAGCAAGAACTAGTCTGTGTGTTACAAGAAACAATATAAGCGCGCTTTTTGTTTACTGTTAGTTAGTAGGAAGGAAGGGGTCACATTACGCTGGTTAAAGTAGACTCTGAGAAGACTAGAGGAACACAATGGCCTGCAGGCCCGAGTTTAGACAGTGCTTCGGTAAGCCTTCAGTTTCCATTCCGCATAATAACTTCCAAGATCTGCGCTAAGTCCGTGTTTAGAGCTCGGTAGTTTAAGGCTGGAATTAGACTTGAATACCTGCAGTTAGGTGCAATGCGTCACTAGGAACTCGGGGAAAATTGCATTTCGCACGTTTACGTTACAAATAATAGCTACATACTCGTGCATACATACACGCCTGTATTTCCAAATTGCTCAAGTTTCAGTGCTAGTCATGATAATTACTCGTAAGGGGATCAAAGAAATCAAAATTGTGATTATTGCACTGTCAGATTGCCAGCCCATCAGCCACGCGACAATAATTTGTACGACACCCACGAGAGGGAAGGGGTGGTGAAATTTTTAACCGGTCTCCACTGTATGTATGTATGTGTAAGCTTTATCCAGACTAATATTATAAATGGGAAAGTGTGTGTGTCTGTTTGTTTTTCCGTCTTTCACGGCAAAACGGAGCGAGGAATTGATGTGATTTTTTAAGTAGAGATAGTTGAAGGGATGGAGAGTGACATAGGCTACTTTTTGTCTCTTTCTAACGCGAGCGAAGCCGCGGGAAAACGCTAGTTGTACATAAAGGAAACAAAAGAGACACAGTTACAGAGTCAGTAATAGTAGTAGTAGTAGTAACTCTTTATTGTACAAAAACACATTAAAAAATAGCATACATTGAGATGTGAAGTACAAAGGCGAACTTATCCCTTTGAGGGATCTCTTCCAGTTAACCTACGCAGCAGTAATATACGCTGTATGGGGAATAATAGCTGTGTATGTAAAATAAGTCACTGTTATGTGCAACTATTTTTTTCTAGTCGTAGATATAATGCAAAGTGCTTGCCAATATGTGAATATGTAACATAACTAATTCTAGCAAACAAAAACTTCGGATATGACTATCATCTGACAAATAAAATATTCATTCGAACAAAGTCGAAACTAGGGTAAACAAGTAAACATACTCAGAATCTTTCTTCATAAATAAGCGGGAAAGGGAAGAAATATTGTTGGCAGTGAAACTATCGGGCAGATATAAGCATAATTTATACCCGATCGGCCTAGCTTAGGGCTGTCGATACTTAATGCTACTTTATGCCGCCACGGTGCCCAGCGCTGAGGAGAAAAAATAGTTTTTAATACTTTTTTGTACAGTCAGGAAAACTACTCACTTAGTGCCTTAAGACGCGACAGGAGCGAAAATGCTAAAATGGAAAGGAGCCCTTTCAATTCGGGAATTTTAGTTAAATATACTAGTGTTATTAACTAGATTTATTAATCAATCGTAACGAAATTTGAGAATCTGAATAACAATGAAATTATATGTTGCGGACCGTTTAGTTTTTTGACTAATTGTTACCAATTTTGAATAATCAATAAGGCCGTTTTTGGAGATTTTGATGGGCTCTAGCGTCTTTAAAAATAAGAATATCAAAATAATTAAACCGATCTGACACAGATAATAATAATAATTTTGTTTTGTATGTGGTTTTGTATTTTACTTTTATAATGATATTATAAAACCTAGCCTAAGAATTAAAATGAATAAAGAGGAATAATAATTTGTGTTGAAAAAAATCAGTGCTCTATCTCAAAAACCAGGGAGGAAATAGTCGAGAGCGTTTGTATGGAGAATTAACACCTCCTGTATCGTCATAAGGCGTTATATGTAGGCATTCTAGGTTAATAGTATTGTTGACTGTACATTCGGTTTAGTATCGTTTCATTCGGGACTTTTGGCCATTTCCTCTGTTTCAAGTGTTCTTCACACATTTCCCTTTTAACATACATAACTACGTATACTTACGTATTCTAGGAATATTAAAATAATATGTTTAAATTTTTTCAATGGAAAAATGTGCACATTAAGATTTTACTGTTCTGCAATGCAACAAGATCTCAGATAAAATCTAGTAAGTACTTATATCATTTTTAGTTAAATTCGCAGAAATAAAATTTTTCATCGTTTTCATACATAATAAATGAATTAATTAGTGTGAGAGACCCTTAAGAATAATATTCAAGTTAGTGTCAAGTGACTGACGGCACATGTCAAAACAAATAACATTAGGAAGTGGTAAAGGCTGTCACACACGAGTTCAGTAATTATTTTTACATACATACATACATACATACATACAATCACGCCTGTTTCCCATAAAGGGGTAGGCAGAGCACATGAAACTGCTAAAGTTACAGTGCCACTCTTGGCAAATAAGGGGTTGAAAGAAAACGAAACTGGGACATTGCAGTGACAGGTTGCCAGCCTCTCGCCTACGCCACAATTTACCCCATATCCCACAGTCGCCTTCTACGACACCCACGGGAAGAAAGGGGGTGGTGAATTTCTTAACCCGTCACCACACGGTAATTATTTTTATTTTTTTAATAACTCAATAACCGTAAGAGTTAAGATGCTAGCTTCTTAGAGAAATTAATTATATTTGATCTAAAGAACCTTCCCTTAAAGTTAACGGAATTCAATAAAAACAGGTTGTATGTATGTGTAGTAGTAGTAACCTAGTTCACTATCACTTAAAAGTCAAAACGGTTGCGCAGTTATCATAAAACGTGTCACAAAGTATTTTCCCTAAACATGTAAGCGTCATTCAAGTTATCGCTCAGGCCCTAGAAGGCTCTAAAAAGGGTATCGCACGATAAGTGTGTACAGCCGTCGTATTACCGCAGAATTAATGCTACTTTTATAAAGCTCGCCGCCGCCCCGTTTCACGTTAACCTTGTGGTCGCCAACGCTGTAAAAAGCTGCTATATACACATATACGCTTATCAATACCAAAGAGGATCGAGTATTATAGAGAGTTACTGTCAAAGTAAAATGTGTAATCACAGTGCATAGACTGCCATCTCTCGACACAAGCTTAAAACTTTTGAACCTCAGTTTTGACAATTTGGCCCATATTGTTAGCTTAATATGTGTTAAAATCCGAGGTACGGTGACGTAGATGGCGATACACCTTTTGGGACGCTCGGCTAGATGGCGCTAATATTAATATTTGACATTTTAACACATATCAAGCTAAGAATATGGGCCAAGTTGTCAAAACTGAGGTTCAAAAGTTTTAAGCCTGTGTCGAGAGATGGCAGTCTATGCACTGTGATTACACATTTTACTTTGACAGTAAATCTCTATAATTTATTAGTTGTCGCCTGCGGTATTTCCGGACCGATGCGACCTTCAAATCTTCAAGAAAAGAGCGTACACCCATCTTAAATGCCGGCAACGCACCTCCAACTCCTCTGGTGTTTCGGGTGTCCATGGGCGGCGGTGATCGCTTACCATCAGGCGACCTGTCTGCTCGTTTGCCTCCTATCCCATAATAAAAAAAAATAATAATAATAATACTCGATCCTCTTTGTCAATACTATACTTAATATTACAGTGTAACCAAAAAGAGTAGAAATTAGGTAAAAAGTCGCAACATCGTGGTGTCGTCCCGATTTCACATATTGATTTGAAGAAAGGGATGACAACTACAATGTTACCACTTTTTAATTTCTACTCTATTTGGTCAGACTGTATAAATGGGAAATTGTGTGTGTCTGTTTGTTAGTGCGTCTTTCACGGCAAAACGGAGCGAAGAATTAACGTGATTTTTCAAGTGGATATAGTCGAAGAGAGGGAGAGTGACATAGGTCACTTTTTGTCTCTTTATAACCCCACACTTTCCTAAAATGGGGGGTGGAAGTTTCTATGGAACATTCCGCAATTTCCGAATTTAACGCGACTGCGGCAAAAGCTAGTATTATATACGAGGAAACATAAACATAATGTTTTGGTATTACAGAAACAGCAGTAATGAGATTTTGATGTGACATTATAAACCGTACGATATAAAGTTATGGTTCGTAATGGCGCGGCGTTGGATTTTTGTGTTCGCGCTTTTTACGTTCATTATTTATACAGATTTCGTATATTTAATATATATCAGCTACATTGAGCAGCTCAGTATCGTAAAATAAAAATGAATCATTATGTTACGACTGTGAAAATCTCGTGGTTTAAAGAAGGCAGTTAACAATTCGATATATATTTACATAATATATTGTTTCTACATGATATTTACATTATGTTAAACATTCGGATGGTTTTTAAAGTTTAGTTTTATAGGACGTCTAGGAACTGTTTCATATCAAGTATTAAGCAGAATGTAAAATTATATCATAATAATATTTTAATAATGTTACTATACATATCGTCGGTCTGCCAATAGGTATAGTTACATCCATGTAACGATATCCATATCATAAACGTTGTTGGAATCATTGGATATTCAAATTTGTCTCAAAGTGCCCACTGCTTCTGTTACTACATAGTTAGAAAATCGAGTTTAACTAAACTATAACTACTTGAATACATGCACTATATAGGCTACTAGACTCATATCGAAATTTGCACAAGAAATAATTGTTTTCTGTAGTATTTGATAAAAGAAACCAATGTTTATAGATTTCGGGTATTAAAAGTATATGATGACTACGTATTTTAGATTTAAAATGTGTGTAAAATATTTTTTTTAACTTTGGCCACCGAAAACGCTGTCAGCCATGTAGTGACGTCATAGAACCTAACTTAACTTTATGTCGAGTCAATCACTGACATAATGAATTTTATGCGTCATACAAATGTCAGAAAATTTTGTGTTCAATTCGATTTACGTCATGCACAGACAATCAATAGATTAACATGGCTAATCTTGTTTTTGCCTAATTAAGGGAAAGTATACTTTACAAATGTTTTTTGCGGATTGCAAGTCGTATAAAATATGGTAACATTTTTTTTCGGTTAATAGGGCAGTAATTAATAATAATAATATAAGATAGATTGGGCATACATATGGACAGTGACATGTCCTGGGAGTCACATAATAAAGAAGTGTGCAAAAAAATATATCAGTTTTCTTTTGCCCTCTATAAGCTTTCAAAGATTTGTGACCGAGCTACAGTTTTGACAGCATATCACGGTTTTGTGTCCTCAACACTTAGATATGGTATTGTGTTTTGGGGAAACTCCTCGTTCAGAGAATTAGTGTTTTTAGCTCAAAAGAGATGTATCAGGGCCATTGTAGGAATATATCCCCCACAAAGCCGTCAACCACACTTCATATCACTGAAATTGCTCACTTTTCCCTGTTTGTACATATTTGAATGTTGTTTATTTGTCAAAAATAATCCTAATTTGTTTGAATTTAGAAGGGCACCGTTAAGGTTAAATTTCCGCCCGAGAAAACCTGAAATAGACATAAGTAGAAGCAACACTGCCCTAATGCAAAAGAATATTCTAGTCATGGGACCGAAATTGTTTAATAAACTTCCTGAAGCATGGCAAAGCTTACCTGCAAGTAGGTTCAAGGGTGTGCTGTACATGTTTCTTTGTAATAAATGCTACTATAACGTTAATGAATTTTTAGATGATGAATGTATAACTTTGACATAAATACCATATTTTTTTTCTGATTTTTCCCTGACATTGCATGTGTACTTTGAATATAAATTATTTAGTGTAAATATTATGTAAATGTATTTAGTATTAAGGTAATTATTTTACGATCTGCTTTGTAAATATATTGCCAAATTATATTTCGTACGCCTACACGGCTCATCATGGCTGATATAAATAATATAACATATTGTCACCTAATTGTTACCTGTGATGACGAAATAAATATATTTGATTGATTGATTGATTGATAAAGTTTAAAAAAGGATCAAGTAGCCTACTTCCATATTAAAATGTATTAAGTATATTCTTACATGCACATTTATTTAAAAGTGTTAGCATGGCAAGACCCATTTAAAAACGTGCAAGACCACCCTCCATCGAGTAGGTATAACTACCTCAGTTTACAACCGTTTTTTCCCAAGAAAACAAAGGAAGCGTTGCGGAAAATTTTCTACATAAATCTGTTTTCGTAGAAGCAGTGGGGAACAAGATTATGTAAGTTTCAAGTTAGGTGGCACCGATTTAATTTCCTGTGCACCACTGCGCTTACCCCACTTGCCTCTACAAGAATTCTTGGAAATAGGAAGGTGTGCGAGGAACCTACAATTGCAGGTAAAATTGTTTTGAATACGAAGTGGGGAAGCTGAAAATTTGAGCGATATAGTTTTATGTTTCGCGGTCTCGTGGGCATTGACGTTTTGGTTGAAATTGAGGTACAGTCAGCAGCATACAAGCGCAGTTTACAAGTTGTTTATTTAGTAATCTGTAATAATTTATGGAGTGAATATGTATAAGTAACACTAAGCAACGTTTACTATAGCCTAATCTAAAAAAAACTCATGTTTAGGCCAGATCAACTTATTATACTTGATGTTTGCGTTATCACACCTTTGCTAATAACATTGCTTCTTACCCTCTTAAAATATTACAACGCTACATCATAACCATCAGCCTGAGATTATTAGTAGAAATATCTATCGACCAATTACAGTATAACCAAACATTATTAAATTTAAGTTACCCAAAAGTTAGTACATACGACGTCGACAGTTCGCCTTGGCCACACCACATAATTTACAGGCCAAAAAAGGTTAAAAGGTACTTATATTAAATATAATATGACGAGTAAATTTGTTAAATCTTATACTGTATTTAATGGCATAAAAACACGAACGCAAACCCTGAGATTATTGGTAAAATAGTAAAAAACTATCCATCGATCAAAAGTTAAACAAGTTAAATTGTACCACAGGTCATACGCCACCGCCATAAAGTTGCATCGAAGAGTACCTCAAGAGCTTGGCACACTATACATATTTACAGGCCAGGAAAGGCAGGATGGGCGGTAGTGGACAGATATGGATGCGTTTCCGGCGCCGGCGGGCCCGCTGCTCGATTAATCTTCTACCTTTACTATCGTTTATGTGTTCTGGTTATTGTATTACAATGAATGCGTGATTCATAGCATTGTTAATGCACGCGAATGTAATCTACAAATATAATGATAATTAAATAGCGTAGATTTTGCTATTTTGCAGAGGAGGCAAGTTGACACAAGAGATGAGTTGAAACAACATCAATTTTGGGACTGTATTGAGCTATTATCAAGCTGAAAAGCCATGTGTAGCCGTGTCTCACTATTCGCTGGGTTTTCAAAACGAGTCATTGCCTTAAAACGATTTAAAATCCTACAAAATTGACGTTGTTTCAACTTACCTCTGTTTTAACTCACCTTAGTCTCCCCTGCTCAATAAGTTCAATTATAAACGGTTTTTTTTCTAGGCAAATATATTCACGATTAATGTATTAGTTGAAAAGGGTTCGATATTCAACTGAAAATAACAAAAATTGAACATATCTCACGTTACTAATCTAAATACCTCACTTATCTGAGACATTCGCAAAAGCTATAAACTCCGTCACACAGCAACTGTTCGTTGTCTATTAATGTTTTAATGAATAAGCTTTGTACAGACGTATGTGTTTGTCGTTTTAAGTTCAATCTGTCTCGCTATCTCTGTGATTTACGACCACGGTATCACGTGACAGAGATTAAGGAGCACTATCCTGGCTTTGAGGTGCAACGTACGAACATATTGAAATATGAAGGGGGAATTTTGTGAATCGCTCATGCTACTTAAGCTATATCTATCTGTCTACGTCTGCGAACTATCAGTGTTATTGACGTATCATATATTATGGTAAGCATTAGTGGAAGTAATATCACTTGAAACTAGTGTCTATTGTTATGGATCCATTATATGTATAATACTAGCTTTTGCCCGCGGCTTCGCTCGCGTTTAATTCGAAAATTGCGAAATGCTCCATACAAACTTTCACCCCCTGTTTTAAGGAAATGGGGGGTCAGAAAGAGACGAAAAGAAGCATATGTCACTCTCCATTTAAGTATCCTCTTCAAGTATTTTCACTTAAAAAATCGCTCCGTTTTGCCGTGAAAGACGGAAAAACAAACAGACACACATTTTCCCATTTATAATATTAGTATGGTTACTTCCTTGAACAAGGGCGTAGATGAAAATTTTAATGTCAGATTTGCCTTATCATAATAAGAAGTGTTTCACTTTATCAATCACAGATAAAACCTTTAACTGCTCTGTTTGCTTTCCCGACTAGAGGTTTTATTTTTGAGATACAAACAATCGTTTGCCTCGAAGTTACTGTTCTCTATATTAATACTTTAAACTTAGTTTCGATCTATTTATTATACTCACTATTGAGGACTAACTTTATTATAGCCTAATAAAAATTAATTCAACTCGCTGGATGCACTTTGGAGCCGCAAGTTTCTCTATAAAATAATTTATCAAATCGCAACGACTTTGCAGGGCAAACTTTCGAATCGGACGGATTTAAAAGTTGGGGACTTCTCGATATCTATCGAAGAGTGGCGAACAAACTTATTTTGTAAGGAAAATGCATTGTAAGAGATAGTATCGGATGGTGCAAAGTGGTTTGCGGGGCCGGAGGGTCGAGGAGAGAGGGGAGTGGTGGGGGGAGCTGTCATTTGCAGGAACTTCTGAGGCAGAGTTGTCGAGTTACACAAGTTGTCACCAGGCCTTTATCTTGTTTTAGCGATCTTCTTGCACTTCTTTTAGAGCTAAGAGTAAGCGAGCGTTTTGATTAGCGTCAGGTCAACTTGCGGAATTATACCGGCAACTCTTTTGACTCAATACGAGTTTGAAAGCATTTCGGCGTTCATTTTCAGGACAGTTTTGACCCTGCATCTGATACTGTGCCGAAATCTCGCGCTCGCTAGGCTAATGACAGCTAACTATTTAATATGTAGGTATGATTCAAATAATCGGTTTGAAAGTCAGGTACCTACACGTTCTAAATGACCTGTTTGTCTGTGTCATGTCTTCTGAATTATTTTACCATCCATTATACTAACAGCATTCCACTCACTTCTAAGTAAATATGTCCCATTAATTATGTATAACTACATATTAGTTGGCATCAAAGGTTGCGCGAACGTAGCAAGCGATGTGATTGCGTCAGATAGCTTGTCAACTGTTGATTTAGCTTGCACACTTAGCGAATTGTGCTCTTGAGATAATGCGGTACAATATGCGCCATTAATATTAAGTAGACAGTAGTGTGTGAGATATGGTATTTAACTGTAAATAAATTCCAAACTATTCTATCTATTCATAGTTTGTTCTACCCACACTGTCATCTAAACAAGAGCGTGTCGGCACGCTCAGTGTAGGGTTCCGTAGTTTTCCGTATTTTTTTCAAAAACTACTGAACCTATCAAGTCCAAAACAATTTTCCTAGAAAGCTTTTATAAAGTTTGTTTTTTTTTTTCATATTTTTTAAACGGGATACCCCCATTTTCCAGAATTTCATTTGCCATAATTTTATTTACCATCCTATTCAACAATCATAATATTGTTTCTCATAACATCTTATGCCATAATCATTGTTTACTATATTAATCTAGTGCCAGAAACTTTGTTTCCCATAAAGTCAGTTTCCATAATGTCATTTGTCAGAATCATCGAAATCCGTAACTACCACATTCCATACCATCATTTGTCATACAAATTAGCGTCCAGAAAAGTCAATTTCCATAATGTGCTTTGGCAGAATCGAAAACTACTATAATAGGTACTAGAAGGACTAGAGAATGAAACTGCTATCAGAAAGTAGGTTAGGTTAGGTTAGAACTGTGACCCCCTGGAAAATGAAACTGCTATCAGAAAGTAGGTTAGGTTAGGTTAGAACTGTGAACCTCTGGAAAAGGAAACTGCTTGAAAAGTAGGTTAGGTTAGAACTGTGACCCTCCGGAAAATGAAAATACTATCAGACAGTAGGTTAGGTTAGGTTAGAACTGTGACCCCCTGGAAAATGAAACTGCTATCAGAAAGTAGGTTAGGTTAGGTTAGAACTGTGACCCCCTGGAGAATGAAACTGCTGGAAAAGTAGGTTAGGTTAGATTAGAACTGTGACCCCTGGAAAATGAAACTGCTATCAGAAAGTAGGTTAGGTTAGGTAATAATATGGGCAACAATTAATATGGCAATAATTGCTTATGGCGTTTGAATATTCTATGAAACCATATTATTGCACTTAATAATATGGCTAACAAATAGTATGGCATTGTATGATTATGGAAGGTAATATTCGGATAAACAACGAGTATGTCATATGATTTTTATGGTAAACAAATCATTCGGGCAAATGAAATTCAGGCAAGTTAGATTCGGACAAATGAATATTATGTTAAATGACTGTCGGGCAAACAATAGACAACCTTTTTAAACATATGGTTTAAAAGTTAGAGCTGCGGGGAGGGGGCGAACTTTTTTCCTTTAGGAGCCATTATTTCCGAAAATATGAATAGTATCCAAAAACTATTTTAGTAAACTCTTAATCATTTTTAAATACTTATCCAACAATATATTACACGTTGGGGTAGGAATGACAAAAAAAATCAGTCCCCACTTTACATGTATTGGGGGTACCCTAACAAAACATTTTTTTCCACTTTTTATTTTACCACTTTGTCGGAGTGCTAACGGGCGCTGAGATTATCCACGGACGGTCGGACGGACGGACAGAACGACATGGCGAAACTATAAGGGTTCCTAGTTGACTAAGGAACCCTAAAAACCGCCTTAATAAATGCAGAGAGATTTACTACCAATACGTAAATCATTAGTTCTTCACGTTATACATTAATACTGCACTGTATTTTCCACATTTAGGCGTTTTAACATAGATGAATTGCAATAGAAGGCATTAAGAGCCGTACCTTATCTACCTAGCTTTCTAAAATGAAAAAAATATCAACCATCCTAAACCCAAGCTTCGTTCAATCACTCCCGACACTTCTCAAGAGATAATCGCACGATACCGGATCGTGACCGCCATCTTATCTCTGACCGGAACTACAAAATGGCGGCGAGTGGACATGGATGCGCTTCCGGTGCAGTGTTGTCCGCGGGGTACAATTAATCTTGTGTACGTAGGTACTTATTTTGTTCGGAGCGAAGTTCCGCCGCCTGATTACGGGCCAACTTGGACGTCGAATTACGATGGAGCGATTTGGCGCCTTGAGAGTCTGGTCTTTTGATTTTAACTACGCTGATTTGACCACAAAGTTTTCTATGTAAGATCTGAGTACCTACTTATTTAACTTTGGGAATAATGTATAGCCTAATGTAATTTTTTGCTTTCGGTACCGCATCATTAAAGATTACGGTGCTCTAAAACAAATACCCTAAATAAGTGTTACGAGTATGTTCTAAGGTCTAATTTGAGCATAATTATTAGAGGAATTTCTTTCCAATTAAAATTCATAGCAACAGCTGATAGTTCTAAGAGCCTATAGTTTATCATTTCGTCGGAAAATATCTGCCTGACAGTTACTCGGACTCGCTAAAGGTATCTGTGCCGGTATCGTCTAGAAAACTAGCAATATGTGGAAGAAATTTAAAAGGCAACGCATTCTACACAATACAATACATTTGATTCTAAAATCGGTAAACATTTGTTTCAAGTCCGCTGTTCCCGTAATAGGACGTGTTGCCCCGAGCTCCGAGCGCCGCTTTCGTTTTGTTCCATCTGATTGTTGCCGTGATTCCCTATCTCACAGAATTAAGCGGGTATTCATTGCACTCATTCAAACTTTGGTTTTTGCAGCCTGAGAAATAGGCGTGAATTAAGGATGAGTCTAGAACGGGATGAGACGATGTATCAGTTTGTATTTCTTTATAGAGTTATCATGCGAGTCCTTCTTTAGAAATTGTTACAGGAGACACATCGACCCGTCCCAGCTTACGAGCTACGTGAGTGTGTAAATTAGATACGATGCTAAATAATTTTCATTTACTTAAATGGCTATGGCTACGCAGTTACCATCTAAGACTCGACAGTCAGTCAACTCTTACGATATACTGTTAGCGGTTTTAAACCGTTTCACTAATAGGTAAGGCACAGCGGGGCAAATCTAGAGGGGGCAAATATAACTGGTCCATTTTTTCCATGTTTTACAATGTTTGCATTAAATAGAGTGTCCACCGGTTATATATGGTAGGCGTGTTCAGTGGATACATGTAGAACTCAAAATCATATTGTAATAATGGAAAAAAATTGATCAGTTACAATTGCCTCCCAGTCGAGATTTGCCCCGCTGTACCTTAATTATTTATATCATTGTGTAAAAATTCGTTTCAATTTTTTTTGGTTCATTTTGACCTGTAAAACCGAAACATCAGGCATCTCGTATAATACCTACTAAAGAATTAAAGCAGAACTCCCAACTACAATACGAAGGTAATGTACGTCGAAGCGAAAGCTTCAAATTAACATTTTAATAAACACAAAGTTCCACGTAGTTAACACAGCGTTGTTTATTTAAAACCTTTTCGTCTTCACGGCTGTATTAAGACCACAGTTGCATAATCCATGAGGTTACGTCTAGCAGCTAGATGTAGCTCATAGTATTACAGAGTGCATGAGAGTACTCAGTGTTCTTAGAACACTTGTTATGCCGGCTCAGCACTTGGGCAAATGTTTGTTGCGAGCCGAATGCGAGCGTTGCCCAAGTGTGCCAAGTGTAGCTTTTTAGCACAATAGTTGTGATTTTTTTGGTGAAGAGTACAAAAATATTTTTAGTGTATGCACAAAAACTGTGTTTGTGAGTGGGTTTTTGAAGGTAATTTTACCTAATTGTAAACTTTGGTATAAGTTAAAGATGTGACACAAAAGCTATTGCATAAAAATGTCGGCTTGAGTTAGTCTGATAATTTACAGTAAAAAGTACACACTTTATTATCAATGTTGTAATGATCATAAAACTGCAGCTTTAATGAAATAACTTATTAATGCCAGACGGCTTTCTCTCAAGCCATTAACAGCATTTTAATAGCTTAATAAAGAATCCAGAGACTGTATTCAGAAAAGATAATTCTATAGGAATACAATACCCATTATTTTTCGGCGCGTAAGACCAAGTGAATGCAATTTTAATAAGTCAAAGGGTTCGTAAAAGAAAAGGTGCACTTATACCAAGGTTAGCTACACTGACAACATTAATCGTCATTAATATTACATATACGAATGTAACTCTGTTTTCCTGTCCGTCTATGCTTAGGCCTTGGTCGTTCTTAAGCGGGTGATAGATGTACGAGTAAGTCCGCGTACTTATGGCTCGACGACCTTTTTCAATCGTGTGTCACCTTAAGTACGCGTACTATAAAACCGCCGCGCATAGTCGTCGATGATTCAACCGGTTTGAAATCTTTAAGTATGCGTACTTGCTCGTACGTCTATGACTCTCTTTACGGCAGCGGACAACATGCGACAGCCCGTCGCGTCGCCCGCGGCGTTTGTATGCTGTGTTTTAAAATGTCCGGGAATGGTCGTTCTCATCCGCGGCGCACAGCCGCACCCGCCAACGGCTGAAATCGACCACTCTCGAACATCTGCGAGCAGAACATACAGACGCCGCAAGCGACAGGCTTTCGCTCGCCGCCTGCGGCGGGTATGAATAAACAAAGTCTTACATGTTCACACTTAAACTGATTTAGATGTGATTTGGTATGAAGCTCGTTAAGCCCAAGGACATGGACAAGGTTTTTTGTATCATTATTACCCTATGTAGACGAAGTAAAGAGTAAAAGCTACTACTTAATTTTATATTTACTCAGGTGCTAGTTTTAACCGTGTATTTTACCTTTTTTTTTTTTTTAATGGGATAGAAGGCAAACGAGCAGACAGGTCGCCCATGGACACCCGAAACACCGGAGGCTGTTGCTTAAGGCCCCGAAAGCCGTAGTTCTAGCCAGCGCTTACCTCGTCATTACCGCCCTACACGAAGGGGTAAGGACGCAGTATTTATTTACGCAAATAAATCCCGTCTTCGTACCGCCTGCAACGTCAGGAAATTAAAATCAGTGGCTGGCTATAATGAGATTCTCAACCGTACCTGCAACGTTTCTTGTTAACTTACAGTTTTGAGTTTTTCGAGGGATGTAAGAAATCAAGATCAAGATATTTTTATATATTTTTGGACAGTTAAAGATACGGTGTAAAACTTGTGAGACTGAGTCGAAATATACCTTCAAGTGTTCAAATATTTCGATGTATGAGACGTGGAATTGTGTATTTGCATAAAAGCACACTGTACAACATAGGTGAGCTTTATTAAGTCTCCTAATATCTCCTCACTATACTATAAATACAGTATGCACTATAGTACGAAAAGAATGAAATGGTTTTCTGTCTGACAACGATTGTTCTACCTACATATATGTAGAATGCGGTAAAAATAGTGTTGTCTATGAAATACCAATGGCAAACGTGACTGTTGAAACATTTCATAAAAAATAATATGGCACTTTTTAAAGTAAAATGAAGGATATAATTTATTGTCTAATAAAATGTATTACTACTACTTATTGGCGCAGCGACCCAAAATGAGTCTTGGCCTCCGACACGTGTGTACGCCAATTATCTCGATCCTTAGCGACGTCCCTCCAGTTGTTTGCTTGGAGATCGTGCAGATCCGCTTCAACGGCATCGCCCCAACGATATCTGGGTCATCCACTTGGCCTCCGTCCTACTGGAAAACCCAGGTACGCCTTTTTCGCGCCGCGCGATCATCCTCCATTCTTAAAACGTGGCCGAGCCAGCGGAGACGGTGGGTTTTAGTCTTGCCGATGATTTTGGGTGCAGCCACAAGGTCTTCAATTTCGGCATTTTTGAAATGCCTATATATACGCCTATATGTTAATAAAATGTAAATGTATGTATTTAAATATATCAAACCTGATACAGGTAAAATCTACTTGTACCTTCGAATTTAATATATATTTAGTTCTGATCTGTTTACCTGTATATGACATTATGATTTATTTACGAAGTTTACGGCATCTTAGCTCAATATTAAAAATTAAAAGTTGTTTACTGCGGGTAAGTTTACTATAATACCCGATGAGAAAATACGTTTACGGCCATGTTACGGTCTGTAAAGTGGAGAATTTATAGCGACTAGGTATTAGCCGGATTACGATGTGGATGGAACGCTTTAGACTGATTTCTTTTCTAATAAAACTATATTGATTTAGTGCAACGTTAAACAGTTTTATGTTATATAAAATTTTAGGTAATTCTGTTAGTGCATTTTTACTAATAATCATTTCCTCCCGTGTGATAACGGGTTAAGAATTTCACCACCCTCTTTCCTGTTGTGAGTATCGTCGAAGTCGACTGCGGGATTGGGTTCAATTGTGGAGTCGGGGATAGGCTAGTAGGTACCTGACACTACAATATCACAATTTGAGCAGAACTTGAGCAGTTTCATGTGCGATGCTTACCCTTTTGGCATAAGTTTAGGTATATATTTAAATAAATATATAAAATAGTTATTTGTTATGAAGCAAAGTATTTTAACCGAGTGTGGAATTGCAACACGAACTAGCGAATGGATTCTAGGGTTGAACTACGAGCTAGCGAATGGATTCTATGATTGAACCACGAGTGAAAAAAATCTTACTTGTCGATGTCGGTATAAAACATCCCTTTACGTTAACAATAATAAAAGAACCAATATCTCTGATATCACTGCTCATTTATTTTATCTCCCCGAATTCTATGAACATCAATTCCTGGTTCCAGGTAACAGGAAGCATTGAGCGGAGACGGCGACATTATCGGCCCTTCGCATTTCGGAAGATATCGATCTGTCGCTCCAAAATATGAATATTTAAACGACGATTGCAAAATTAATGTGATTATGCTGTATTTTCGTAAGGTTTTGCTAAGCGAGGCCTATTCGTGATTAAACCTGATATTTGCGTTTGAAATTAGAATATTAATTTGGACTATCGACTCGACGGGAATTTGATTCCTTAATTACCGTTGGTAATGAGTGACGCGGGTCATTTTGGCATGATTAGTCAATGGGCGCGGCGTCTGCTGAATAATTATAGATACGTTCATCACTGTTGCAGTTGGCGTTAAATTTTGAAATAAACTATACTAAATATAAGTGTCAAAAATGAATGCCCAAAATTTACCAATAGCCGTATCCACCATAAAATCACCTGTGATCTTTTGAATGTCAACCCATATGAAATAACATGCGTCATTACAAAAGAATCATATCAACAGAATCGTTCACAAAACACATCAACAGAATTATCAATAATCTAAAAAAGTTCAACAACACCTAAAGAATAATTTACCACAGCTTCAAGGTCTGGTCGCCCGTATTCCTAGCGAGGGCCATTCATCTTCAAAACAACAGTTAATAATAAAAAAAATGAAATGGCCAAGCTTAAATATGTGATAATGATAAATTATTTTGAGATTCCGACCACACGCAATGTCATTTAGGTATATTTGCTATCAGAAACTCGGCGAAGTAAAACGTCGCGAGGAACATGTTCACACCTGGAAAGAAGTTGAAAAGTGAATCTGTAGTCTTTAACCGGCATTGGACCATCGCGGGCACGGCAACTGGGCACAATAGCCTAAATGAAATCTGTTGTTAGCAGTAGGATATATTTAAAATTTACACAGTAATGAAATTTATCAACTTTCGGGATTGTGACAAACGAAGCTCTAGCTAGTCAGCACTTTAACGTAATTTTCAAGCATTTCATCAATTAGGCTACAAAATTTCGTAAAGCCATCAGTAACCGAAACTATTCCATTGAAAACTTAAGATGTCGGAATATTAATTATTCTTGTTATTAAAACAAGTTTCAAAGCCGCAAAGTTCAGTCCAATATTGGCGAAAGTTCGGCAAGTGTTTTTGATTCGTGGAGAAATTGTGAAACTATTTTTAATTTCCCGGAGGGCCGGACTCATTTGTTAGTTACGGCCCGCAGCGACATCTGCGCGCGACGCCGACAGATGGCGGTGGCTGATATAAAATGGCGACAAAAAATGCAATAGCCAATCAGCTGCAAACTTTTTCCGTCAGATTTCGGAAATCGCGCTATCAGATATCGATATCCGTCATACGTCATTGTGTTACCGTGTGGGTCGTGTTCTTGATGTATTTTTTGCGAACCGAATGTTTAAGTTCAATCTAATCATTAATGCACTATTTATTATACATAAATGATAACTTAAATTATTCAACGCTGATTAAGACTCATACGATCGTGGTAGTTTGGCGGTAAACGTGTTAATTATTCAATCGATTAATATTTATTAAAACATACTGATGACTGCGAGTAAATGGCAACTTTACTTATTGAAAGTTTACAGTTATTTTCTCTCGCACTTTGTTTTTAATTAGGAAAGAAATATACTCTACTAGTATCATTAATAAAGTTAGAAAGACTCCAGAGAATTAGCGCAAATGAAATGAACTGTCTGAAGTTAGACACCGATACTTGTAATACTTCAGCCCCATATCTTAGTTCCGCTGGAAACCTAATACAACGGTTCAGACGCGTATAATGAGTTTTGTAGCCGCCAACACAATTATAAGTTTCGTAATTTATGCTTATAATGGAGCTAGACAGGTTGTGTAGGAATGTGTAATGATATTAAAAGTTTTAGTTAGTTTTGGAAACATTTAGCCTAATTTTTTTAAGTGATGTAGTTCTGTTTATGTGAGTTTTTGAAACAAATTTACTTTTTTATATTAAAGGAAAAAATGGAAAAATTTACGCTTCCGGCGGGACTTGAACCCGCATCATTTGCAATCCGTGCAAGGCTCTTAACCAATTGAGATAAGGAAAGGCATGGAAAGATTTGCGATGTCCGGCGTGGCTTCCGTAGCTCAATTGGTTAAGAGCCTTGCACGGATTGCAAATGATGCGGGTTCAAGTAATATAAAAATGTTTAGAATCGTTAGCAGACGTTTCTGCTTGTTAAAACAAATTTACTTGCCACCTGTCGGTTTTTTCAAAATTTTCAAATACAAACAGTAGGTATAGGTAACTTTATTATAAAAAGGGGTCTTTGTCTGTCTTAGGATGCCTAAATATACCCCTTTCAGACGAGCAACGTTTTTTTATCGACGTCGCCATATAAACGTTAACTACACTTTAATTGACATACCTCGCTTGAATAGATATCTCATTATGCTTTATTTCATTTGCGAGCATAAAATATTTATAAAAAACATTGTGTAAGGAAAAATTTTAAAAAAGCAAATAAACTTAAATTTATTCACGCATCCGCTTAGATTAGGCCAAAACGTTCATCAGAAGATTGGCATCACCATCCAGCGAGGAAATGTTTGACTGTTTTTTTTAGGTGAATGTTAGATATAAGACTGATTTGTGTGTTTTTGTATTGATTGTGTCTAATTTTGTTGAAATATAATAAACATTGTTTAAGCTTCTCACAAGACTAGTTTAACTTTATGGTTGATTATGAGAAATACCTGTCACGTTCTACGGCGTAGCGATACAAAGTGAACGAGTATGCACGTATGAGTTATAGAGCGTACACCCACGCATGCGGCACTCGGGCTTTGACCTGCATTTCTAGCTTTGATATTGATATGGTTTAACAGTTTGAAAAGGATCTGATTTTAATATTAATTGATATTAATTATCAAATTATTTCATTTTCATAGTACATTTTAATCATTAACTGAAGAATAGTCACTTTTATAGTTCTTAACTATTACTTGTTTGCAATTTCCAATACCATATCTAATAATAATAAAAACAACCATTAAATATAAGAAAGAAAGTTATTTTGCCCGAATTGACTTTTTCGTATAGGTACCTATTCGTTTCCAATAATGATACTGATCAGTGTCAAAAGTGATAAGTATATTTTTTCTTTCTTATTTCCGTATATTTCTTCAACAAATCAATAACAGATACAGATTTACTGACTTTTCTAATCGAATCAACGATTTTACCTAAAATATTAGCCAACTTGTTTTCAAACCATTTTCGCTTTGATTTTAATCGAGTCAAACAGACTTAAAATTCCCGACAGAAAACTTAGATTAGCCAGTTGACAGGCTATGCCAGCGTAGGTACGTAGAATACAGGATGGAGCGATGCTATCGGCCGCATTGACCCGAATGAGCGACATTTGGCAGCCGTGGGCGGCAGCAGCAGCACATTGCCAAACAACCAGCGACGATTTAAATTTCATAAACCCTTAATACCAGGAGGTTTGAACAATTTGACATCGTAACACTCTGAAAATTATACATTGCTCGTCCTTTTTCGTATTGGCTCTTATACGTATGTCAAAATGTACGTATTGCCATTGAAATGCCATGAGTATGTTTTATGTCCAATCCAATTTAACACAGTTATTAAATACTAATACAACACATTAAACATTCGTGAGACATAATGATCAATGTATAGAAATAGATAGCTGAGTAGATTTATAATCAATCATGAACACTTTAAAGTGAAACCTAAGTAGGTAATTGCTAAAGCTGAAACCCAAGCCCTGAATGCACTGGTCCCACTGCGAGCTAGTAAGCTATGAGCCATCGGCTATAAAAACGAACAAAAGATAAGCACTCTCGTGCAAATAAAAGATACACGGCGATATTAATAGTTCATCGCTGGGCGAGTAACTATAAAAATCGCCGTGTCTCTTTTATTTATCTTTTGTTCGTTTTTATAGCCGATAGCTCATAGTTTACTAGCTCGCGATGGGACCAGTGCCGAATAGTCATAGTGCCGTGGGTTAGTTAGTATGGTGACAATCGTATATACATTTCATACTATATGTTATAAACTGCGCAAATAATCACATTAGACAGTAGACAGGTCGCCTTCCAGAAAAAAAAAATCATAATTATAGGTAGGTTACTTCTTCTGCTGACGTGTTTGTTAACTGTAGTTGATGCAACTGGTCCTTCATATTGGGCGTGCACGGGGCGCGCAGGCGGGACATGCGGCGTGCATGTCAAACAATTTTTTTTTATACTACGTCGGTGGCAAACAAGCATACGGCCCGCCTGATGTAAAGCGGTCACCGTAACCTATGGACGCCTGCAAATCAAACAGTTTCACATGCGCGTTGCCACCCCATTAGAAACTTGTACATTCCCTTTTGCTGTGTTAAGTACACAGTAAAAAGGAGTGTACAAGTTCTAAGGAGGGTTCGGGTTGCCGACGACTCAAAGGAGAATAGACGGAACAAGTTAGTTCCGTAAGTCCTCCCGTCATCAGCACACCGCACCCTCACTGAGCTCTGGCAGCCTTACTCACCGACAGGAACACAACACTATGAGTAGGGTCTAGCGCTATTTGGCTGCGGTCTTCTGTTGCAGTTCATACAAGTGTCCTGAGTGGACGCTGCATAGGGTGGACATACGCTCGTCCGCCCCGCTGTACGCCCCGCTCCGCTCCACTCTGGCACTTAGGGCCAGTTGCACCAACCACATTTGACATCAGCAGACGCCTAACGGAACTTCCCATACAATAAAATTTAACGAACGCTTTAACGATGACAGATGGTTTGATGCAACCGGCCCTTACTTCGGGAACTTCCCATATAATAAAATTTAACGAATGCAAGTTCCATAGACGTCTGCTGCGTGACGATGATGTGTCTGCCAAATGTGGTTGATGCAACTGGCCCTTAGTCTTGTATACAACTTTAAACAGTAACAAATTGTTATATTGGAATCTGGTTTGGATCAATTCTACCTGAATACTTTCAGGTCGACGGTGCCGGTGGATTATCCGGGATAAAACGTTTAGTTTCACGAGTTATACGCCCAATTAAACGGGATTAGTCTATCAAGATACACTGCGAACTGTATTGGTAACAGAGCTTGTTTACCTACTTCTTAGATAAATTATTATAAAAAAATATACTTATTTTACGAATCAGAAAAAAGTAGACAACTCTATTTTTATTCTGCATTTTTATTTAGTTTGGAAAATCGGCAGAGATTGAACATTAACAAAATATTATGTCAACGAACGTCCCATCTGTTCATATGACGTCAGATATATTGCCACTTTATTGCTGTTGACACGCGGCGCTATTTCAACGTCTTCTTAATAAACAAAAAAGTCAACCTTGTGTATTTTACATTGTTATTTTTGATTCCATCCATTTAGATCGGCAAATCTTTAGAGACCGAACATTACCAACTGTTTATATGACGTCAGATACATTGACACTTATTGGCGTTGTCACGCGGCGAGGCTGTTTACTGAGCGCGTGATGGATGACGCAGCATCGGAACGGAATCAATCTTCGTCGCCAATGTTATCGGGTCGAACAAAGTTTGGCGGGACATTAAAAGTGCACCCGGGACGTGGGAATTTAGGATGCTCCAGTTTTAGGGAGTTTTTGTTTACGCTTTTGTTTTGCGATTAGGGTATGCAAATCGATTTATGCTAAGTATGTTTAAAGTATCGAAATAAAGTTGGCGCGTCAGATGAAATCAAATATTGAGCTTTAAATATCAGAAGTGAATTAGAGCTTGGTCTGGGCTTAGGTATTTTGACGCATATTCTTAATATTAAACTTGGCTCTCATTTCACATAAGTTTTGGTGAAATGTAATTTTACGAAAATGTATTTAATAATAGAATAAGTAGATAGAACATAACATACGTACATAATAAAGGTCGACCAAAAATTCTGTCACTGAATTTAGCGTTGGCTAATAAATATTTCGTATGTTAAAAGTTCACATATCTGTTTATAAATGTGCAACTTTTAACATTTCATCAATGTTTTATTTATGGTACGATAACTTAATCAAACGCACACAGACAGAACAAACAGCGATGCAAACGTAGTTATGTATGTATGGTGATATTGGGCGCAGCGCCGGAAGCCGGGGCTGCCCGGATTTATGGTGCTGCTTCCGGTTCCCGGGTACGCATCATATCGATTTGCCGCATTTTTGATAAAAAAAAAATGAATGGCTGAAAAAAGTTTACTATGAATATTGAGTTCTATACGTAAGTACATAAAAAATAAATTGTATACATAACAATAGAAATATGGAGTTTGATACAGATTTTACGAGATATTGGAATGATAACGCAGGCTGCATAAACAAAAAAACGTTAAAAATCTGCAGCGAATGCAGCGGAGAGTGAACGACCGACATCTTGTTTTGTACATGAGAAATAAAATGAAAGTCGTACACAATATGCACTAATATAGTCACCGACACGAACATCAAAACCATATAAAACGATAACTTTGTGAAATGGAAATCAACCGTGGTTTAAAATATTACCAAAAGTAAAATAAATTACTAAGGCACATCGAGGCAAATCTCGACAGGGGGGCAAATGTAACTAGTCCATTTTTTCCATTATTACAGTATGATGTTGAGTTCTACATGTATCCACTGAACACCTACTATATATAACCGGTGGACACTCTATTTAATAATGCAAACATTGTAAAACATGGAAAAAATGCAAACAAACATGCAAATGCAAATGGAAACATGGAAGAAAAGAGCGTACACCCATCTTAAAGGCCGGCAACGCACCTCCAACACCTCTGGTGTTTCGGGTGTCCATGGGCGGCGGTGATCGCTTACCATCAGGCGACCTGTCTGCTCGTTTGCCTCCTATCCCATAAAAAAAAAAAATGGACCAGTTACATTGGCCCCCCCAGTCGAGATTTGCCCCGCTGTACCTTAACCCTTTATTCCTCTTAAAATGTACGTTGTTAATGTTAATGTGGCATAAAATCTGCTATAACTTTTTAGGACTATAACTCATACGTATTTTTCATAGTTATATTATTTTTGTGCACTTTATTAGCCCAATCACCATTTTAACCTTCTACAAAAACATTCATTTATCAAGAGAATAGCATTCATTCGTACCGAGCACACAATCCTTTGCTATATTTCCATGGGAGTCGTTTAAAAGTAAATTGTAGCAATATTTTCAATGTAATGGCCACCTGAAGGTTGTAAAAACGTTTCAGATGGGCCTGCTATGTATTTGCAGTTAAAAATATAATTTGCGAATTTATGGTCTCTTGAAAAACATATTTCGACGTTCTAGTGAAGTGAGAGTGAAGGTTTTATTACTTAAATATGTTTTTACGGCGATGAAAGTATTTAATATTTATGTTTCAGTTCGCATTTAACGCATTAAAATATCTTTAATTAAGACTGTAACATATTTTTCTCCTAAATAGTCAAAAAATATTTATTTCTGGTGGCCTAGAAAAAAGCGCTGGTCGCCTAGCGGTTAAGAGCGTGCGACTTTCGAACCGGAGGTCGCGGGTTCGATCCCCGGCTCGTACCAATGAGTTTTTCGGAACTTATGTGTGAAAAGTCATTTGATATTTGCCAGTCGCTTTTCGGTGAAGGAAAACATCGTGAGGAAACCGGACTGATTCCAATAAGGCCTAGTTACCCTTCGTCGGATTGGAAGGTCAGATGGCAATTTCGTAAAACTAGTGCTTACGCCAAATCTTGGAATTAGTTGTGAAAGACCCCAGGCTCCCATGAGCCGTGGAAAATGCCGGGATAACGCAAGGAGGATTATGATGATGACATAACAAGTACACGTGGACATTGAATAAAGATCGTTTCATTCATGAAGACGCCTGCTCCGGTTCGTAATGTTAAACTATTAAAGGTAAAGTCTTCATAAAGTGACATGATTATAGGCTAAATGGTTTTTGATGTGACTTTTTGTGCGTCATCGGTATTTAGGTATGTACAGTCAACCCATTTGAACCCTAGGCCACTGTAAAACCTTTTTACAGTCAACGTCAAAAGGCACTTACCTATATGGCCAATAACGCACGGTGTCAATAAGACAGGTTCTAGAGTGACCTATGATTCAAATTGGTAACCACAGATGTCATATATACCATAGATCAAGCAAACGTATCTACTTAGCGTGTCAAATGAACTCAGTGAAATTCACTGAGTTGTCCGTCTTTACTCGCAGCTTGCAGCTTTCGGGCGTCAATTTTTGTAAGTTGAAGTCAACCAAAACATAAAAAATGCCTCGTTACGTGATATTCAATTGCAACAACACAAAAATTATGAACAATCAAGAGCCTGAGACATATTTAAAATTACAGGCAAGAATCAACTTCAGTACAAAATTTGACACGCTCGGCCCCTATACAAATATATAAATTTGTTTCTTCTATCTAAATTAAGTTCTGTGTTGGTAACGTACAAATTGGTTACATGAACGTTCTTCGACTAAACACGTGTAAACTTTTGTAAGAAACATTAAAAAGAAAATCGATAAATAATTGTGTATAATTTAATATCGTGATAGAATAAATTATATTTCGGCTGCTTATCTGAATATACATGCGTGTTATACTTTTATGACTCTGTGCAATCGTTCAACCCTATAAATATATACCGCGTGGAATCGGACGACGATCCTTTCGGGAAATGGGAGATAGTGTAGCATTAGGACAACATTTTTCCCCTAGAAACTATACAATTTACTTTAACTATTTTCAAGTTATAGCCTTTCAAACATTTTTGTAAAAATGTACTAGGTGCAAACCCTAAACAGGTGACAGGGTCAATGACCTTACTTGTAAACAATCGTTAGATGACAGAACATTTACTGGTGTTAATTTGATGCCGTACCATTTTGGATCTGTTTCTGACACCGATAACAAACGTCGCAGGATTTTCAGGGACCGTTCTCTTTGTGGATTTATCAGATGAAAGCTTAGGTTACATACATATTTTTAATAATATCAACACAAAAATTGTTCAAGTGACATTAGATATGACAACCACTGACTACTAATCATAAACATGAAGGCATAAACAATTAAGGAAGATATCGCGACCTCTTTTATCATAAAAAAAGTTATGTTTATCTTACTTAGACTGATATAATGTAATAATTGGTATAACCGCTTTTCACATCACTGTTTTTAAAGCCGGGCGTACATTTTTTCATGCATGAAAAAATGTACGCCCACATTTTTTCATGCATGACCTAGTTCTTAACTATTATTTGGTTCGCAAAATTAATAGGTTACATTTTCAACGACCAGCAAAACTCTTTACGTGGTCGAAAATTGATAAGATGTTTGACGCTTGAAATGATAGGTATTGTCATTTCATCTAATGTCATAATTATTCAACTAAAATTGCCTATGTTAAAACATCGTGATTATTGAAATTTGCTCTACGTAAAACTGCAATGGAACTGTAATGTGACTGATTATTAACAAAAGTAACAAACCAAATCCACTCTCGCATCAGGTGGGGCATAGAAAAATTTTTAGGTGCTTCTGATATAGTCACTTAGATTACAAACTTATCCCAATGTGGAGCCATCACGAAAAAGCACAAAATGACCAACGAATCAACCCGCGGGCCCTGCAGCTAGACTTGATGAAAAAATACTGCGGTATTATCGCCGGAGTCCAGGGAAACATTAATTACATACAATATTAAATATCATGTGCTACAACGTCACGGAACATCATGCATTTACCTACGAAGATGGAAGAACATTTGAACACCGTAGGATGTTAACGTGAAAATAGTGTTAAAAATGGTTAAAAGTATGTAATAAAGATTGATAATCATATTTTTGCCATTATTTCATTTAAGTATTTGACATGCGTCATTCATACATCAGTGTATTAATGTCAACGCTCGGAAAGAATGCAAACAATGTCCGAGATTTCCCGATTGCGATCCCTTAATCTAACAATATGGTATGTGCATGTAGGATTATCACCAGGGCCAAAAGTTGGCAAATTTGTTAATTTTATTTTTTGTTTAATTTATCATTCCAACCTTCACTAATCTACTCTGCTGCACTTATATAACGCTATATTCCCGAGAAGGAACATGGTGTTAAACCACCCTGTATATAAAAAGGTTGGGACAAAAACTGAAATTTCTGTAGTTTAGGTCTAATGGAAAGAACAAAAAGCTTTTCGGAGCTTGTCGAAGTCGTGCGAACGAACAGACCCCGAGCATGTGTGTCTCCGAGCCTCGTTCACACTGCGCCACTGGCACGGGAAATGGACTATCAAGTCTAATGGCCTATTGAAGGCTAGCAGCCTAAAATTCTAAACAATAGACGGTGCCAATTGCGAGTATTTACATTAAAACAGAGGACAGTAACTGTCTGTAAGAAATACATTGTGAAAATCCAATAGTATCGAAAGTTTTAGAATTTGGTTTCAATACAGATAAAAAAAAAGAATTTGGTTTTAGTTATGCAAAAATATAGGTACTTATAATTTTCTAAGTTCTTTGACTAGACTAAACTGACCGTCACCATTTTGAAAAAAAATTGTAATGTCAAAATTGAAACGCAGTAACTCTATATGCATCTAATATACCTCTACATACATAGTTACTACATCTTTTTTGTTCAAAGTTACGATATTTACACAGAGCTTTTTCATAAAAATATTCCGTCAACATCCGCTTTTGATATTTTTTTAAATTAAATGGCTGCAGTCCATTATTGGGACTATTTCGCCAGTGTCAAGGTGATATGAGCTAATATTAATTAGTGATTTTGATACGGTAAGTACGACAGTGTACGGTGAGTTAGCACTTGTAAATTGATAGCTAGATTTTACAAGAGCACATGGGTTACCGGCCGTTGACGACAAAAAAGAGGTTACTTTTCATATTTTTTTACTTCATCAGTCCTTTTATCAGATATCATAAATAAACATTGATGACATTGACGTATACATACTATCAGCCCAATTCAAACGTGTTCCGACACGAACGATATTCGAAAGATGTCATTTAGTTATCGTGCGTCTCGCCCGCGCCAATACACCTGCAGGTAAGTATGAGCAAGATGCACGATATCCAAATTACATCCTCTTTCCCATGGGACAACATACAAGCCATCCTAACTTGCATTGACATCATTAGGACATGTCCTAATGATGTCAATGCAAGTTAGGATGGCTTGTATGTTTAGCAAGTATAATGTAACTACAAAAGCGATTTGTCACAAAGGATGAACAAAACAGAATAATAAATCTGCTTTCTATTTCTAGGTTCATTTTGTCACTCGTGATCGAGTCCCAGTGATCCGTCAAATGTATTGTAACTGAATTATACGTTACGCTATCGCATTTCCATATTTGGACTGTAGCCATTTTTTCTGCGGCGACGACGAATATAGGGCTTCAATCTAGTCCAGCCATTTATAAGGTAGGCTGCTGAGGGATACTCGTAACTATATACACACACGATTGCTCTCAATAACTAGACACTGGCTAAAAGGACCAACCGAAAAAAAAACTGCAGCTAATTTTGGCTTTTATACCAATCGCTTTCGTTCGCCAACTGTATTAGTATCATTAATGTCATTACCACTTATCCATATTACAAACAATAGGCTAGTTTCCTATACTTAAAATAAAATATTTTATGCAGTGCACGAAATAAAGCACCACATAATTAGATGAAATATATGGACAGTAGTTATGTTTAAACATAATTTATATTTAATAAGTCAAAAAGAAAGACATAAAGTAAATGAATTGACCGTGACATCACTCCTCAGTATTTCATAGTAATTCCATATAAGCAAATCGTTTTGACAGTTCTTAAAAAGAAGCTGATTTGACTAGTAGGAAATTAGCCTATTTAAATTAGGTTAATGTCTGTTAACTTTTATTTTTGTACATAATAATGGCACGTATTTAACCGGGCGACTAAATAACCATAGAAATGGGTATCAAAAATAATAGTTTGGCGACTAAAATGGGGCCTCAAAATATTTTATTTATTTATTGTTCAGAACACATACAGTCATATATCAAATAACATAGGTAGCAAACATGTATAAGGGATAAAAGACCTGGAGGTTCATAAATGTTTTAAAAAGTAGGGTATACATCAAAAACATGCAAATGCGTCTTTGCGAGGAGAAAAACATATGATAAATTTACTTTAACAACAAAAGTTTAGATCTAATAAGTCCTTTTAAAGCTGGAAGTGAATGCATAAATGGATCGATGTCATAGAAATACTCATTGTAATTTTTAGATACATCAATAAAAAAATATATAAATATTTCAATATGAGGTAGCATTTTAATGTCATTACGGCTACGGTTTATTCAGACGCGAGTACCAACTATTTATTTGGCAACTGAATTATTATATTGGAAACAATTTAAGAGATACAGTTTAATAGGAAAACGGCTGTCTATTAATATAAAATATACAGTTCTTTTAAAATATTTATGTAGCAAAATAACATAAAAAGTACATTTAAAATTTATACATCGGCACTCATCACCTGAGCTGTCATTTTAATAAAAAAAGGATTGTTATAAAATATAACGGTCGACAAAATATTATACTTATGGGTAAGAAATTAGGTATTTGGGGGTGCTGGCAACTTCGTCTATACAATTAATTTAACTTTTCATGACGTTTACTCTATCGAATCTAAGGCCGGCCTTACACAGTCTTAACTTATCACTCTGAATTACTCTGAAAGATTAATTTTTTTGACAGGAAAACTTTACTCAGAATATGCTTTGACATAAATCGTTTCGCAGATTTTATAATATCGAATCTTATGCTGGCATAATGTTAATGAGCAAAATCAGGGTTCGAGGATATATATCCAATGGATATATATCCTCGAACAAGCGGGGTTCGACGATTATATATCAATGGATATAAATATCCGATATCATTTGTTTATAAATATTGCAATACAAAAATGGTTTAAAAAAATGTGACATTGTTAAAAATATAGTTTTTTTTTGTGTTTGTTACTGTTTTTCTACTAAATGTTCTGTTTTTTAGTAGAATTTTCCTTATCTGAATTTGTATTCATAAATAATGCAACAAAATACTGCTATGCCTTCCATACAAAATGGATATATATCAAAGTTGATATATATCCGATATATATCATAAATATCCGATATTTTGATATTTATTATAAATATCGGATATTTTCGAACCCTGAGCAAAATAATCTTCTAAATTAAGAGTACTTCCGTAGATGTTTGTTTGCATAATATTGTTTGCATAATATTTAGGTGGTAAAAAGTTGTCCATATTCTTCCTATTTCTGTTTTGATAGCGAGTCATGTGTGTTGGGGATGCATGCCTCTGGGACTGTATTTCATTTCCTTTTTGCTATCGTTGTTTTGTTCATACAAAGTAACTAAGAATTATGCCATACTTAGCAAATTTGGTAGGACTTATATTTTACTAAAAAAATAACCTAACCCTAACCCACTTTTTGCTAGCAGGAAATAATTCTGCTCTTGTATTATACTATACGATATGGCAATTTTTTTGAATACCACGTCGGTGGCAAACAAGCACACGATCGGCCTGATGGAAAGCGGTCACCGTAACCTATGGATGCCTGTAACTCATGGGGTATCATCATATGCGCGTTACCGACCCATTAGAAGCTTATACACTCCTTTTTGCTGTTTACTTATTATAAAATGATTTGGTACACGTTCCCTCGCTTGCAACTCGCTCGAAGATAGATGTGAGTCGAGATATTTAAATACTACCCGTCGTTTACGGGTCGCAAATACGATGTTTGAATAGAATACACATTTATTCGTGAACACAGGCAAGATAAAATACACATAATAACAACAAGACACAAAGGAATGAAGTGCCACGAAATGGCCTCACCTCAGCGTGTTGCTGGTGACTTCCAGCGCTGATCTTCCGATGAGACCATCCTTTCCATAAAGAAACGATTTTATATCTGTTTTAAAAAAACCTACTTCTCAATATTTTTTTTAGTTGCCTCTGCAATTTAAATACTACTTTAAACGATGAGCTAAGTATAATTATTTAGGTGCTAACATCTATATGACTACAAAATATTAAAAATCTTACGCTTTACAATACTAGGTGCCAATTATTATTTTAGTCGCCAAAGTATTGTTTAATGTTCCTCGGCAATATTTTTGTCGCTTGAAATTTGCTGCCGTTTTTTCAATAATAATGATGCTTAATATTTGAGGCTCATTTATTTTTTTTGTCGCCACTATATTAAAACACAGCCAAATTATATTATTGTATGCCCGACATAACTTCCCGTTTAATATTTTAGTTGCCCGGTTAATTATATGCCCATAATAATTATTAGTGTCCTTATGTTACATTCTCACAAAGTAATTAGGTACACGTGGATCCTACTGATTGTACTGTACAGTCTGTAGGTACACCCTGTGGCGCACCAAACATGTCACACATAGCTTGATATTTCATGGCACGTGTACTAAACGATATTTCAACTTTTACAGAATCAAGAGACCAATTTAACTTCACTATTTATTTGTTCACGTTTAAACCTTTTTAGAATATCTTGATGATCAGTTACAATAATTATTTGGAGCAAATTGATAGTGTATTGGGGCGTCAGTAAAATCAAGATTGCCCAAAAAAGAAGAAAAATCTAGAGAGGGAGAGAGAGAATTCCGTAACGATCGAAAATCAAACAGTTTAAAAATAGCAGCTTACAAAGAAATGAAACGTACAAAAGATTATGAAACAATAATAGAATCAAGGAAATAGAAAACTTTAATCAGGGCAAACACAATAGTGGCAAGTTCATGCCGATTACTTGTGCTCGCACTAAACCAATCACGGTTGTGAACGCTCCTCGCTCGCGGCGGTGCGTATCCGTGATTCGCATCTGGTAGCACAAAGCCTTGATTACGAGGAGCCTGGGGCGACGGTGTCTGAGTCTGTGCCGTGCGCCTTTTTTGTAGGTGCTGGGAAAAATCATGTGCAACGATATCAGAATAGGTATGATGTGATGACTGTCGTGGGTGCTGAGATCACTCAGATCAGTCCTAGTTCCATGAGTGTAATTTTAATACGCGTAATTATATTATAATTTTATCAAAGACTTACGTTATGGCCTCGGCCTAGCGGTAAATTCAACAGGCAGGCAAGCATGGTCGCGTGATAAACGATAAAACGTCAGGCCATCCTTTTCGCACAATTTGTAAGTGCGATAGGATACTACGCCCGCAGTGCTCATAAGATTGCTCTATGCAGATCGGTCAATGTAGAAAACGACATTTCTTTAACAAAAACGTCACTTTTGATACTGATAGCTCGATATCGTATAGCTGTGGGAGTCTTTTAAGTAACTAGCTTACGCCCGCGGCTTTGCTCGCGTTAAATTCGACAATTGTGGAATGCTTCACAAACTTCTACCCCCCATTTTAGGAAATGGGGAGTTAGAAAGAGACAAAAAGTAGCATATGTTACTCTTCATCCTTTCAACTATCTACACTTAAAAAATCACGTCATATCGTCGCTCTGTTTTTCCGATAAAGACGGACAAACAAACAGACATACACACTTTCCCATTTATAATATTAAATAATAAGTAACAAGTATGGATGTATTGGATGTCCTGCACTATACTGGTCTGGCTGGTCACTTGCATAACATCAAATTTTGACAACGAAAGTATAATGAATAAAATATGTATGAGTCTCACGGGAGTTTTATAAGTAAGTATTGGCCCTTGCGTAAAATAAACTTTAAATTATAATAAACAATCAACTCTCACCTCTCACGAAATGGAGCACTAATATGTGGGCTTGGCAAATTCAGTAATGAAATTTGCCAATAAAGTGATTTATTTCGGAGAGCACAATTAGTGTATGTAAGCCTGTCGATAGCGTCTAGAGGTCGTCTCTTTGACCTTAATTAACATTTTTTATCTCCTACACGAATCGAAGACTTACACCTTGTCAAAGTGGCACGTGTAAATGCGAAATTTATTCTTTTTTCCTTAAATTTTATTCTATTGGCATCGCCATTATTAAATAATGGTCCTTCAATGCCATAAATAGAGTACATAACAGCAATCCTAACTTTATTTTTATTATTGATAGCTGAGATGAAGTTTTTCTTCCGTGTCGCACTTATGAATGAATTTGTAAGTGCAATAGAGAGGTAAAACTTTGATTGTGATTCCGCTTTCTGATAAATGTTGGTTCACTTACACGTGAATTAAAGTACAGGTGTAGTGCGAAAATATTTGATTTCGCATTGTTATACGGAAAGTTACAGTCATGACTGAAATAGCATAACACGTTCTTACGTTTCGACTGCAGTCTCAGTACAAGATGAATTGACATTGACTGAGTTAGCATGCTAGTCGCATTGTTATACGGAAAGTTACAGTCATGACTGAAATAGCATAACACGTTCTTACGTTTCGACTGCAGTCTCAGTACAAGATGAATTGACATTGACTGAGTTAGCATGGTAGTTCAACAAAGTAGGACTTTATGTAACAAATACGAACGTTTCCGGAAAAATACGAAGGAAACCCTTTTTAGCACTACACCTGTACAAACCATAACAACATTATTAAGTTAGAATCAGCTTCTGTCGTCTCTCACTGGTTTCAATGGATTACAGTAAGTCGTTCACTGAACTTTATATACCTCTAAATACATAGTTTAACTTGTTAAAAAACTGGAATGCGAAAAATAAAGATACTTTAACTTTACTTTGTACTTTGGCAAGAACTGCACGCCTACATGCCAAGATGAAAACTATAAAAACTTGTGAAAGAATGTAATCTGTGATTCGGGCAACAACTTATTAGCCATTCTTTAAATTGTCTGAGTAAAGGCATGCGTTGGCAGCCGCGGGGACAACGACTGGTCTAAAGTACTTTTGACGCTATCGTTTGTAGGCACGCGCTTGTTCGATCGTGTTCACAAACATCTCCCCAAGGCAACATGTCAAAAATATTTAAACTCGTCACTAAATTACATACAAATAAAAATAACATACAAACGTGTTTAAATTACATACTTTTTTATCATTGTATGAAATACAAAATAAGTGGTTCAACATAAATGGTGGAGGGTAGAATAATTTTTCTGCCAACAAACTGCTGTGCAGTTTGGCAGATAAGTACAAAACTTGTTGTAATTTTTTTTTTTCTTTGTTTATAACGAAATAAAAAATGAATGACAGCAAGGTTTAATGTCGGTTTGTAAATATGTATATTATAAACATGACTGTTCATATTCATACTAAGTACTGGGCGCGTACACAAATTGCAATCCGTTCTCTATTGCTCTTTTGCTGCTAATTTGAGTTTCGTTCGGAGTGACTTTGGCTAGGTCGGTTGTTCGTTAACCCGCTTGCCCGCTGTTCCCCTAGCTAGCGGACGCTCTCAGGATGAATGAATGAAATTATTAGCTTGCTCAAGTCATTGTTTGGCCTACTGCCGTAGTTTGATGGATGGCTCGCGCGGTGTACGCTTACACAGCGAGTCTCATCCGGATTGATATTACTTCGTGACGCCAAATATATTGTGGTATTTATGTATGTATGTATGTGTGTGGATGATTTTTTTGTTAGTCATCATCATCTCATTTAATTATACCATTTAAGGGACAAGGGATGTGACCCTCGGTCCGGATCGTACCTGGTCCAACAGATCTCATTGGCTATTCAGCGTGGTAACGCTGCCGGTGTGATGGGGACATTTGAACCAGGTACGATTCGGGACGGTTTCATTTAGCTTAAAGTTATTATTTTATATGTGACGAAGCCTGTTGCGGATATCATCATTGGTTTGTTTGACGAAGCATGTTGTTGATTTGGATTTGTGGCCACCTGACGAAGCCTGCGTTGCGGATGAATTTTCACATGGGAGTAGTGTTAAGTACTGTTCTATTTTAAGGTTGGAAGTTTTGGTTAATAAATTATACTAAAAATGAGAGGTTATCCTATGTCACAAAAAAACCACTGGCATTTATGACGTAGGACAACCTCTCATTTGCGAGACCTTTATTGTTCATTTGAGTAGGTGAGATATTAGAAGAAGTCAAGCATTTATGTATTTCGCATATGTAGGTGAATGAGGAATGTGTATCTTATGTATCAAAACCGTGTCACAGAAATTTCAAAACTCTTTATATCAGCGAAAAGGGTATTAAAAGCGCATTTGTGTTGAAAAGTCGTCCTCTTTCAGAACTTGTGTACTACCCATTCTTTGTCTGAGCAAGGATTAATGAAAGAAATGATTAGCTTGTTCGAGTCATTGTCGTAGTTTGATGGATGGCGCGGTGTATCAATCTTCGTCGGCGCCATTGTCGCGGATAATCCATCGCTGAGCGAGTGCCGTCCGGATTGCCGCTGCTCCTCGCCGCTGAATTTATTGTGCGAATGTGCGTCTACTGATCTGTACGGGTTATACAATGAGACTGGGTGGGTTCAAGGTCGGTTAGTAGCACGTGCTACTAACCGACCTTGAACCAGAAGTGTTGGAGGTGCGTTACCGGCCGTTAAGATGGGCGTACGCTCTTTTCCTGAAGGTTTGGGTCATATCGGTCCGGAAATACCGCAGGCTCTTTTAATTTACTTTAGTCACAAAAAAACGTTTTTTTGTGACTAAAGTAAATTAAAAGAGCCTGCGGTATTTCCGGACCGATATGACCCAAACCTTCAGGAAAAGAGCGTACGCCCATCTTAACGGCCGGTAACGCACCTCCAACACTTCTGGTGTTTCGGGTGTCCATGGGCGCTTACCACCAGGCGACCTATCTGTTCGTTTGTCCCCTATTTCATAAAAAAAGAGAAAGGTATGTAGGCCGTGGATACAAACTCATTACTATTTTAATTTTCGGTACTTAAATAATATTGTGAGGTAAAATATTGGAATTTATTTAAAGTGAATATTTGTAAACAGCATGCTAAAGCGCCAATGATTTTCAATGGGAAGACTGTGTGACAACCTAAATTTCAAAAATATGTTGTGTTTTTAAGATTGAGATTTGTATTATTTATTTTAGTTAATTGAGCATCTTATTTCTTAAATGGAATGCACGTAATAAGCTAATAATATCCCAAGTTCCACCTAATTGGATTCATTCGTGGCAGGTGTAATGTCGAACACGTGAACACCTCGGAAGCCTCCATACTTTAATATGTCATTTGATTTGAATAATAATGAGCTAAGTCTGAGACAACAAACAACTTCCAAGTTTGTTCATGCATGTTTAATGTTATAATGATTTCTGGAACTTTTTGGGTACTTAATACAATTGGAGGTAAAAGTGTTTTTTTGCGAGTCGCACATCCATACTGATATTTTAAATGGGAAAGTGTGTGTGTCTGTTTGTTTGTCCGTCTTTCACGGCAAAACGGACCAACGAATTGACGTGATTTTTTAAGTGGAGATAGTTGAAGGGATGGAAAGTAACATAGCCTACATTTTGTCTCTTTCTAACGCGAGCGAAGCCGCGGGCAATAAACTAGTAATATCATAAATGGGAAAGTGTATGTGTCTGTTTCTTTGTCCGTCTTTCACGGCAAATGGGAGCGACACGTTGACGTGATTTTTAAGTGGAGATAATTAAAGGGATGGAGAGTGACATAGGCTTTTGTCTCTTTCTAAACACCCACTTCCATAAAATGGGTGGTGAAAGTTTGTATGAGGCGTTCCGTAATTTTTGAACTTAACGCGAGGGAAGCCGCGGCCAAATGCTAGTACAGAATGAGACTAAATACCTGCCATTAACGGCCCGGCCACGAAATTAGTCTAAGCGCGACAGCGGTGAGCGGCAGCCATACGTGCGGATGAAAAGTCCCATCGCTGTGTCTCGCTCCAATGTATGGCCGCCGCTCACCGCTGTCGCGCTTAGACCAATGTCGTGGCTGAGCCGTAACTTAATTCCACAGATATAGGAAGGAAGGAGATCTGTTTATCTAAATTAATTTTTATTAAGCAGAAACGTCTGCTAACGATTCTAAACATTTTTATATTAAAGGAAAAAATGGAAAAATTTACGCTTCCGGCGGGACTTGAACCCGCACCATTTTTGCAATCCGTGCAATGCTCTTACCAATTGAGCTACGGAAGCCACGCCGGACTTCGCAAATCTTTCCATGCCTTTCCTTTTGTACACACGTCTTGGGGTGACGTCTAGCGCCATCTACCGACAGACTATTACATCTTGTAACGGCACTGGAGTCTCAAGTTATATTGAGAATTCACCAGTAACAATGTGCTAACCCATACTAAATTAATTTTTATTAAGCAGAAACGTCTGCTAACGATTCTAAACATTTTTATATTAAAGGAAAAAAATGGAAAAATTTACGCTTCCGGCGGGACTTGAACCCGCACCATTTTTGCAATCCGTGCAATGCTCTTACCAATTGAGCTACGGAAGCCACGCCGGACTTCGCAAATCTTTCCATGCCTTTCCTTTTGTACACACGTCTAAAAATGCAAAAATGGTGCGGATTCAAGTCCCGCCGGAAGCGTAAATTTTTCCATTTTTAGGGTTCCGTACCTCAAAAGGAAAAAACGGAACCCTTATAGGATCACTTTGTTGTCCGTCTGTCCGTCCGTCCGTCCGTCTGTCAAGACCCTTTTTCTCAGGAATGCGTGGAGGTATGAAGCTGAAATTTATATCAATTACTCAGGTCTACTGTCCCTTGAAGCTGTGAACTTCTAAGCCAACGCAATCAAAAGATACAGCCGTTTATGCCGCAAATTTTCGACACTTGCAAGGGAATCAAAACCTACAGGGTGCTTCCCGTGAACTCAGAATCTTGAAATTTGGTACGAAGCAACGTCTTATAGCATAGATAAAGGAAAAATTACGAAAACCATAAATTTTTAGTTACATCACATAATATATTTTTTTTTAATAATTTTAACCTTACTACCCATTTCCTCATAAACGCGTAGAGGTATTAAATTGAAATTCATACGAAATTTGTACGGAACCCTCGGTGCGCGAGTCCGACTCGCACTTGGCCGGTTTTTCCTTTAATATAAAAAAATATCTGTTTATCTGTTAGAGAGAGATTTGTTTTGAATACGCTTGTCGCAAGTTCTTGAACCCACACACACACACACTGCTATTGCGCAATACCAGCGATGCAGCAAGTCGTGTCACCACACACACACACACAACGACAACTGTATGATCAATGAGATGGGAGCGACACGTCCGACGGCGGTTTGTCCGCTCTCTGGTATTACATGCTCTTCGGTTAGGTTAGGTAATTCAAACGTACACTTATATAAAAACTGATATTATAGTATAATCATGCCAAGATAAACTTTAAACGTCAAACTTGTATGAAATTATTACGTCAACATCAATAGTAGTAGCGGATGAAACACCTCACTAAAAGCATCTGACATCCAGAATAACTTTTTAAATATAGATAAATCTATAAAGTTTTTGTACCGTTCGGTATAAACAAACTCACCATTAACTCGTAGGCTCGTTCCCCGGAAATAGCCTAAAGTGTAAATAGGGTTATTTTACTGATTAGGCCGCAGTCGCACCGCGGCACCGCAACCTAATTAAAGGTTGCGGCGGCGCGGTCCAATAACCGATCACGTAGGCGCTGTACCGCTGCAGCATAGCTGTTGGTGTTACCGCTACGCCGGAGCTATCGACTTCATAATGATTTAAGACGATACAGGCACTCCTCCTCAATTCTCCATACAAACGCTCTCGACTATTTCCTCCCTGGCCCCGTAGCCGAATGGCATTTCTGCCGCTGGCTCTGTCGCGCCAATACGCAAGCGCGATAGAGATAGATATCTACTAGCGCTTCGTTTCGTGAGCGTTTCGTGAGCGATTGTGCCATTCGGCTAGACACCCTGGTTTTTGAAGATAGAGCACTGATTTTTTCAACACAGATTATTATTATTTTTATCTAAGTGAGACCGTTTTGATTTTTTTGATATTCTTATTTTTAAAGACGCCAGAGCCCATCAAAAATTTCCACAAACGGCCTTATTGATTATGGCGCAAAAAAGGTGTGATATTGAAAATTGGTAACAATTAGCCAAAAAAACTAAACGGTCCGACACAAATAATTTAATTGTTATTCAGATTCTCAAATTTCGTTACGATGGATGAAGTTTAGAAGGAAAACAGTCGAGAGCGGAACTTCGATTTTAAAGATTTTTTTCGCAATATCTTTTAACAGAGTTCTTCTGAATGGACATTTTTTTTTTCGATAAATCTAGTTAAGTAATAACACTAGTATATTTAACTAAAATTCCCAAATTGAAAGGGGGGATCCATTCCATTTTAGCATTTTCGCTAATGTAGGGTCTTAACACACAATAATAAATATCCGTAACCCGCGATAGTCGGGTTCTAAATATGTTCGTTCGCGTTATTCCCTTCATAGGAAAATACGTGCAGAAATGATCATGACATGTTATCGGTTACGCTGGGCGCGCGTAGCACGAGCTGTAGCTGAATGCGTCGATTGCGTAGGCACTACGGTGACGCACCGCTACGCCGGAGCTACGGCATCTACTATGGAGTTCATAATGATTTGAATTTACTATATACCTCTACATTCACTGCTGAGCTTTCGTCGTAGCCGATAACATGGATTTCCTTTTATGTAGCAAATATGCGTCATCGAAGAAACAACGGCAACGCGTCTCGATAAGCACTGGATCAGTTAATAGATTCAGTAAAAATAGCGACTTTTTGTACGCTACTGGAGCAGGAGATAAAATCCCATGCAGTAATAGAGCCACTCGCTACGAACTTAGCAGAGAAATTGATGATCTGTATTTAAACAATGTCTATCTGTTTTAAACCAAAAATTTATTTTTTTCCACTATCCAGAGTAATTAAGAATGAGCAATGAAAATATATAAGCACAGTTATAGTTTTTCCTTCGTAATTTTACGGAAACGTACTAACTTGTCATGCCAATTCAGTCAGTCTCAGTACTCGAAGTACTGACATTGATTGAGGTGGCATGATAAGTTCGTATGTGTCCGTAAAATACGAAAGGAAATCATTTCACACTACATCTGTAATATGCGAAGTCCTGAGTGAGAGAATAGTAGGGACAGTTGGTCCTGTCAACTTTTTTTTTACGTAGTGGGAATGCAGTTGCGTACGCTGTGTGGGACTCGCCGTTGCTTTCCCTTCTCCTAGCGAGAAGGGGAGAAACGGCCCTACCCACTAAACACACTCCGGAGTTTCACCCTCATTTCCGTTGTGAGAGCACACTGGGTTCGGAAAGTTTCACTTCACCACTGTGGTCCTGTCAACTTGCTAGTCCCCCATAAGCATTTGCACCTCAGGTATTAGACTTGCAGATAGGTACTGCAACTCCTGAAACGCGGATGGCGGAGTTTTTACCACTCTTCAGGTACTGTTACAAAATTTTGCCAGTGTGGACATAAATTCGCTTTTGCGGACGCATTCACACTATAGTTAAGTTATGTAGAAAACTGTGTGGACCAAGACTGTGCATGTGCAACAGTAAGTATATAGTAGGAACTATTTATCTAAAACTGCTATGCAGTTTGGCGAAGAGTTAGATAGGGCATTTTCAGAATTTGGTACCCCCCAATTAGCGTAAGTTGTTGACAAAAATTAGCTCACCGTCAGTTTTGTGACGATATTTAGGAATAAAATTTCAATAAAAATATTGTTTTTGTATTAGTTACATAAATTTAAGCGATAATGTACACTGAGAATGTGAAAAAAGAAATTTTTTAGACATATTTTATGCTTAATTTGTCGTCACAAAACTGACAGCGAGTTATTTTTTGTTAGCGACTTACCCTAATTGGGGGGACCCAAATTATGAAAATGCTCTAAAACATGATTTGTGTAGGTAATGTGTTTTCTGTATTAAAAAAAAGTTATCTAAATGATACTGTGTCTCTCAGTTTTAGGGCCCATTTATAAGGAAACTCGCTTGCGATTTTAGTTACATTGCGGACTATTCAGGTTACATACAGTTCACACCAATCAAAATGCTGCCATGTACTGAAAGTCGTATGCGAGTTCTCGCACCGTGTAAATGATTTTTCAGTACAGATGGTCGTTTTTCTACGCACTAGTTCGAGAAGTGGTTCATTATATGCCAGGTCGAAACTTCGGAGGCTCATCTGTACTGAAAAACGTCGTACGATACACGTGCGAAAAGGAAATTCGTAACTCGTGTCGATTTAAAACACTCCCTTCGGTCGTGTTTTAATTTATCGCCACTCGTTTCGAACTTCCTTTTTTACGCACTTGTATCGTAATGTACTATTTCAGTACAGATGTTTTTTGTTTACGCACTAATGCGAAAAATGGTTCATTATATGTCTGGTCCAAACTTTGGAGGGCCATCTATACTGAAAAACGTCGTACGATACACGTGCGAGACTCATGTCGATTTAAAACACTCCCTTCGGTCGTGTTTTAATTTATCGCCACTCGTTTCGAACTTCCTTTTTTTTGCGCACTTGTATCGTAATGTACTAATTACTATTAAACTATTTCATTTTCATTTTCATTTCATTTCATTTTCGTATGGATTGGATATGTCAGAGCCAAAAGTGACATTTTTGTTTGAGGAAACATCACTTTTGAGACATCTGATCCCTATCGTATCTAGTACCAAACCTAATATTTGACGTAAACTAAAGTTCGTATACATTATACATCGATTAATGTACATTGGACAAACAGCTAAAAGCCGAGCGGACTGCCGGAGCGCGAAATAAATTTCAAATGTACCGTGTGAACTTTTTTAATTGCCGGACGTTTGCCATCATTCATCCTAAAATCGACGAAATCGCTGCCATAAAAACATCCGCGCCATTTTGGATTCGTACGGTCTGCAAATATGTCAATATTTATACAATATTTTGACAAAATCCAGATTACAGCTCACGAATATGTTATAGTAAAATGTTCTTTTATAAGATATGTATGTTATCTACTTAAGTTGATTTATATTGCTAGTTTTAGGTTTTATTTTATGGCGTATGTTTGAAACACATTAAATTTATATATTTAATATAAAATGCGCAGAGGAAGCTTAATTTCTAAACTGCATCATATATTATACTATTGCTTGCATATATTTTGTACGCGAGATTAACTATACCTCATACTCCATTGAGATCCATAATATAATTTGTATATTTCTCACTTTATTCTTGTATAGAAAAGAGCGAGATCATTGTTAAATGTAAATAAATTTTTTAAACACCGTTTCAAACATAACCTTTTTCTAAACGATTCCTGCCATTTCTGCTATCTGTACCAAACACGCTCCCCTTCATTGATATAGATAAATCACACCGAAACAAAAGAGTAAATGAATACTTTTCCAATTAAATCACGTTTTTTTTAATCAAACGAGTGCTTAAAGCTCAGCGCGGCTCATGGGGTTCAATGGCTAGCTTTTTGCGCTTCCGGCGTGACGGTGTCCATTCCCCACTCCGTCACGTCACGATGGAATGTTTCCGGAATTATGTTTGCTTTTGTTCTTTCTTATACTAGGTTTCGCTAGATATTTGCGCTCCTAACTACATAGGACGTGAAATTTCACTAGATTTAACGAATTTCATTGTTAACTTGGTTATTAATACTGTGCTATTATTTTGCTATTAAGCAATAGAATCAATATTGGGCTTAGGTTGGGAAGAGTAGTGCTTTAATTATAAGTACTTCCATTGCAGCAATTTAACCGATTTTAGGATGAATGATGGAAAAATACTAAGGTTTTTAATGCTACAATTTGTATCATTAAAATATGTAAAAAATATTTACAATACTTCCATAGTACATTTCATCAATACTCAATGTCACATAATCGTCGTCTTGCTTTCTTTGTGTAAAATATACTACCTGTGAGTTCCTGTAATTGACTTTTTGTTTTTTATGTTTATTGTATTAAACATGGTAACCAGCTGTTGCTTCTCTTTAAATAAATAATAAATAAATAAATATCGGATACCTGCTCGCTATGGAGCCGCGCGCTCCTAATACCGATTGACATTTTACAGCGGTGTTAACGCAGAAAATATTATACGATGGAGCCGATTGTTAACGATGGAAATGTAACGGACTGAACGCGATAAATGGCAGACAATGTAATTTGTGTAGGCACAATTGTTTGTTCCAATTAATATTTGTAGTATTCTATAAGTTGTGTGGTAGAATAAGATAAATAAAATTGACGTAAAGATAAGTAATGTGTGACAAAGTAGGCATTAAACTATACGAATACTATAGTATAACTATATATATATAAAGAGACAAAAAGTAGCCTATATCGCTCTCCATGCCTTCAACTATCTCCACTTAAAAAATCACGTCATTTCGTCGCTCCGTTTTGCCGTGAAAGACGGACAAACAAACACACACTTTCCCAATTATAATATTAGTATGGATTTAAAGGCTTTCAGCTTTCAGTACTTTGATTGCCTAATCATTGATTAGCAAACGGGTTATGCTCATGGTAGTAAGTATGTAGTTGTAGAGTCGTGTTTAGATGTTTTTGCTGGCGTAAAAGTGTAGATGTAAACGAACTGTATTGTACGATGCTCATGTGATATATGTCTATAGAAAACTAAGTGCCGGACGGAACGAGGACCGTCTTTGAGTGATCTTTAAAAAAAATGAGAGAAGAGAAAAACATAAGTATGTACATAATTATAATAATTTCAAAAAGTAGGTGCCGTAATAAGATTTTACATGTTGCCTGCATAAATGCAGAATATTAAATCCGTTTATGCCTTATTTTCTAATAATTTTGAATTACATGCTTTGCCTATTATAGCGCCATTAGACAACCACGGAATACCAAATACATGGTTTTTGCATTGACGAATTGTGGTTGCGTGAATACGTAGAACAATAGTGCTTTCTGTGGTCCAACAAAAACTATTATGCCATTATTATTACTATGTTAAACAATTCCAACTGCCAATTTAGTTTCTGTGTTTTCAAATAGGATTTGGAATTTATTTTTTTACTAGCTTTTGCCCGCGGCTTCGTTCGCGTTAGAAAGAGACAAAAAGTAGCCTATGTCACTCTCCATCCATCCAACTATCACCACTTAAAAAAAACACGACAATTAATCGCTCCGTTTTGCCGTGAAAGGCGGACAAACAAACAGACACACACACTTTACCGTTTATAATATTAATAATATTAAAATAGTAATAATAGTAAATAGTATGCATTTACCCGAAATAGAAGGTTACGATTTCCGCATTATATCATGTTTGTTAGCACTATTTAAATTGGTAAAAACTTTAACATGTGTAATTGTTTAAATCTTGTAAAGTGTAATCAAATTCCGTTGACATTTTAGTTCAAGGAATTATTCGCTTTATCCTAAGCACGGAATCGTGATAAACTCATCCAGGATAGCGCAGGAACTTGCTCTGTGATTCGGCAAGGTTCGTTGCGTCTCCACCAACTTCCCCTATAGCGTAGGGTTGCCATACTATCCGGAACACTCGGACAATCCTCGTTTGAAGCTTGATGTCTCCGTGACGGGGAGAATAACCGCGATCATGTATTAGAATTTGTTAAGGATGATAAGTACAAGCAGCAGGCCGTTTCAGAGAAGGTATACAAACTACTGTTTTGTCCCGGCCGATGGATACATATGGAAACCCTAGTGCAGTGGCAAGAAATTAATCTTTAAAGCGAGACTAGATGCCAGACACGTCTCAGTATGGGGATAACTTAATTTATAGCCTTGTGCGAGAAATAAAGTTTGATCTACAGAGTGAAGACATTTTGCGGAGAATTGAAAATGTTTCAAGAGTTCAGGTATTACTAATTTTGTTAGTTTCATGTACATATTTTTAATTAATGACACCACAAATCCCCCATATTTTTTTGTCAGTTCATGTGACAAACACTCTGTATATTGTATAATGTAGTGTAATTAATTATTTTTTTACTATTTAAGTATTTGGGTATTTGTTAAATACTTACTTAACACATATATGTACAAACACACACATAAAGTTAGTTATCCACACGGGGCGTCTCGCCAACTAAACCATAAAATACTTATGTGTATGCATAACTTTATACTGCTGTACTGTGCCAGGCGACACACGACCTTCGGCCGTAAAGGTTTATGGCTATGATGTTTATTGGGCCGCCCAACTTTATTATGCGCTTGAATTAGTCTTTATGTTAACTTGCCTTTGTCTGTACCAGTTAAATCACGTTAAGTTTAAGAAACAAACCTAAAATAAAAAACTATATCTACATAGGTTTCAATTGCATGAGATTATAAAATACCTAATATGGTGGCAATCTGCCAGTAAAAATATTTTCATTTGAAGATAATTTTATTGTGTAATGAGTGTTACCTGTTAACAAAGAGGATCGAGTACTACAGAGTTACTGTCAAAATAAAATGTGTAATCACAGTGCCATCTCTCGACACAGGCTCGACTTTTGAACCTCATTTTTGACAATTTGGCTCATATTCTTAACTTGACATGTATTGTGTTAAAATGTCAAATATGAATATTAGCGTCATCTAGCCGAGAGTCCCCCAAATAGATCAAGAGCCCAGGCCCGCCAGACCTTCCTCAAATTCTCAAGGATGAAACTTTGGGACAATGTAGAGTTCACATCGGCGTTTAATGTGTGCATATTTTCTAGTTCGGCCCATCGGCCAATTTTTTGCTATCAAGTGATGAAGGTGAAAAAAAAAAGTGCTTACTTTCCTTAAATTCTCAAGGCTGATTTTTATATATGTGTTAGAGCACGTTGTTAGAAATTGGTTATCATCAATGCCAGACCGTTTCCGCCGGCCATAACTTTTACCAGACGCGACAAAGTTGGCAAAAAACGACTCTAACTTACCTCATTTTCTCAAGCCTGATTTTGATATATGATACGCAGGGACCTATAACTAGACCGTTTGTAAGCAGCCAGACCAATCGGGTGGACCCAACCATCCGCCAGACCGACTTAAAGTTTCGATATGAGCATTAGTAGAATTGAAATATTCCGGGTCTATAAAAGCTAAAAACTTGAATTTTCTACATTAAGCTACGTGTATATTGTATACTTGACGTAATAAGCGACTTTCAAAAATTTTACTTCTAAGGAAATAAAAAAATGAAAGTTTATATGTGGTGCAAGATTAATTTTAAGCTATGAATTTTATTTACACTGCGTAAGTACATGAGTATTTTATTATAAATATAACTTTTACCAGACGCGACAAAGTTGGCAAAAAACGACTCTAACTTACCTCATTTTCTCAAGCCTGATTTTGGTATATGATACGCAGGGACCTGTAACCAGACCGTTTGTAAGCAGCCAGACCAATCGGATGGACCCAACCATCCGCCAGACCGACTTAAAGTTTCGATATGAGCATTAGTAGAATTGAAATATTCCGGGTCTATAAAAGCTAAAAACTTGAATTTTCTACATTAAGCTACGTGTATATTGTATACTTGACGTAATAAGCGACTTTCAAAAACTTTACTTCTAAGGAAATAAAAAAATGAAAGTTTATATGTGGTGCAAGATTAATTTTAAGTTATGAATTTTATTTACACTGCGTAAGTACATGTTTATTATATTATAAATATAACTTTTACCAGACGCGACAAAGTTGGCAAAAAACGAGTCTAACTTACCTCATTTTCTCAAGCCTGATTTTGATATATGATACGCAGGGACCTGTAACTAGACCGTTTGTAAGCAGCCAGACCAATCGGATGGACCCAACCATCCGCCAGACCGACTTAAAGTTTCGATATGAGCATTAGTAGAATTGAAATATTCCGGGTCTATAAAAGCTAAAAACTTGAATTTTCTACATTAAGCTACGTGTATATTGTATACTTGACGTAATAAGCGACTTTCAAAAATTTTACTTCTAAGGAAATAAAAAAATGAAAGTTTATATGTGGTGCAAGATTAATTTTAAGCTATGAATTTTATTTACACTGCGTAAGTACATGAGTATCACTACATAGTATAAAACAAAGTCGCTTTCTCTGTCCCTATGTCCTTATGTCCCTATGTCCCTTTGTATGCTTAAATCTTTGAAACTACGCAAGGGATTTTGATGCGGTTTTTTTTAATAGATAGAGTGATTCAAGAGGAAGGTTTATATGTATAATAACATCCATTAAATAGTGGAGAAGTACTGTTATTTTTGAGGTTTTTAATGTGATGTCGTAAATAATTACATGCGGGTAGATTATATTTATTTGTCTACCCCGAACATTTATATAAATTAATATCGGGTAGTTTTGTGTTGTTTACATCTCCGGTGACATTTTGCTGGGACGTCAGTCTTCCGCGACCACGGCCAGTGCAACCTGGCCGAAACGTTGGGAAAAAAAGGTAAAAGTGTTGTTTACATCTCCGGTGACATTTTGCTGGGACGTCAGTCTTCCGCGACCACGGCCAGTGCAATCTGGCCGAAACGTTGGGAAAAAAGGTAAAAATAATGTTAATTAATCGCATTCGACCTGTATGTGACTTTAAATATGTGTACAAAGCGCGAGAACTTAGTGTTATCTTGATATAAGAGATAGGGATAGCGATAGGGATAGCGATAGGGATAGCGATAGGGATAGCGATAGGGATAGCGATAGGGATAGCGATAGGGATAGCGATAGGGATAGCGATAGGGATAGCGATAGGGATAGCGATAGCGATAGGGATAGAGATAGGGATAGGGATACGGATACGGATACGGATAAGGATACGGATAATATGGGTATCGTTAAGAGGGATACGAATAATCGGTCGGCGGTCTCTTACAATCAAAGTGCTCTAAGACGATCGTTGTTTGCTTGCTTGAAGATTACGTTTGCGATAAGTATAAGCAAAATGTAAAAAATTGTAAGGGATAATAGAAAAAAAGTACTTTTTACCCACCGATCATATAGTGTCGAAATACGGGCTATGTGGATGTTTATAAAGGTTTCCCCAGCGTATATAGAATTACCTACGCTGTGGTCGATGTGTAATATTTCTACAATCATTGCAAGCAAAAGTATTATGTGCAATCGAAATAATCGCAGATAAATATACCAGAGAAACCTAAGGATCCAAATGAAAATCTTAATGAATACTTTTATTACGCGGGCGAAGCCGCGGGTAAAAGCTAGTTTTATTATAAATATAACTTTTACCAGACGCGACAAAGTTGGCAAAAAACGACTCTAACTTACCTCATTTTCTCAAGCCTGATTTTGGTATATGATACGCAGGGACCTGTAACCAGACCGTTTGTAAGCAGCCAGACCAATCGGATGGACCCAACCATCCGCCAGACCGACTTAAAGTTTCGATATGAGCATTAGTAGAATTGAAATATTCTGGGTCTATAAAAGCTAAAAACTTGAATTTTCTACATTAAGCTACGTGTATATTGTATGCTTGACGTAATAAGCGACTTTCAAAAATTTTACTTCTAAGGAAATAAAAAAATGAAAGTTTATATGTGGTGCAAGATTAATTTTAAGCTATGAATTTTATTTACACTGCGTAAGTACATGTGTATTTTATTATAAATATAACTTTTACCAGACGCGACAAAGTTGGCAAAAAACGACTATAACTTACCTCATTTTCTCAAGCCTGATTTTGATCTACGTATCATATACCAAAATCAGGCTTGAGAAAATGAGGTAAGTTAGAGTCGTTTTTTGCCAACTTTGTCGCGTCTGGTAAAAGTTATATTTATAATAAAATACACATGTACTTACGCAGTGTAAATAAAATTCATAGCTTAAAATTAATCTTGCACCACATATAAACTTTCATTTTTTTATTTCCTTAGAAGTAAAACTTTTGAAAGTCGCTTATTACGTCAAGTATACAATATACACGTAGCTTAATGTAGAAAATTCAAGTTTTTAGCTTTTATAGACCCGGAATATTTCAATTCTACTAATGCTCATATCGAAACTTTAAGTCGGTCTGGCGGATGGTTGGGTCCATCCGATTGGTCTGGCTGCTTACAAACGGTCTAGTTACAGGTCCCTGCGTATCATATATCAAAATCAGGCTTGAGAAAATGAGGTAAGTTAGAGTCGTTTTTTGCCAACTTTGTCGCGTCTGGTAAAAGTTATGGCCGGCGGAAACGGTCTGGCATTGATGATAACCAATTTCTAACAACGTGCTCTAACACATATATAAAAATCAGCCTTGAGAATTTAAGGAAAGTAAGCACTTTTTTTTTCACCTTCATCACTTGATAGCAAAAAATTGGCCGATGGGCCGAACTAGAAAATATGCACACATTAACCGCCGATATGAACTCTACATTGTCCCAAAGTTTCATCCTTGAGAATTTGAGGAAGGTCTGGCGGGCCTGGGCTCTGGGTCTAAAAGGTGTAACGCCATTTAGGCCTGCGTACCTTTTTCTTTATGGTTTTGAGGTACGTTTTTTTTCCTCGAAATCGAAGCACTTTTGACTTTATCTGTCTATACGGAGTTAAATATTATATTTGCCTCTTAACCACAAACGCCGTAGAAAGTATTTATTATACGCTATAGTATCCGTATTGAGGAAACCGAAGACTTATGTCTACACTAGGAACGATCTCTCAGTGTCAATGGGGATGTCTCTAGTTAAAGAAATCAACAAAAAAAGAAGGTGACAATTCTGGCTGAAATCAGTAACCGACTCATAATAAACGACTATACACCCTGTTTTTATTGAATTCCGTTAACTTTAAGGGAAGTTTCTTCAGATCAAATACAATTGATATCTCTAAGAAACTAGCGTCTTAACTCTTACGGTTATCGAGTTATTAAAAAAAATATCATAATTATTGAACACGTGTGTGACAGCCTTTACCAATTCCTAATGTAATTTGTTTTGACATGTGCCGTCAATCACTTGACACTAAATTGAATGTTATTCTTAAGGGTCTGTCACACTAATAAATTCATTTATTATGTAAGAAAATGATGAAAACATTTTTTTTGCGAATTCAACTAAAAGTGGTATACAGGATGGTTCCTAATAATGAACCTAGCTACGTGTCGAATTTAACGGAAAACAAAAAAAAACACGGTGTAATTGAACCATTATAAAATATGATTCCAGAACAAAATTCATAGATAACGCTGACGATCGATTAAGTCCTGTAGGTATTTTGTTTATATGTACTAACAACCGATTTCTTATTTTCCATTGGTACTTTTACCTTAATCTGTAGTAAATCAAATTGTCTGTATTAATGAATATGTGTATGTATGAGTAGTTTTCCACCGAGACACGAAATGATGCATTTTCATTACCGGTTAATAAATTAGTGTGACTCCGTGCACAGACATTCGCCGGAGAAATTTAATTAAAATCCTGAATGCAGGTACAGGTGCGGCAGGACATTCTTCTCATACTATTGGACTAGTCCAGTATAAAGAAATTATAAACCCTGACTAATTAAATTGATAAAAAAAAGATGTCAGACATTTTTATTCAATAGTTCCCATCTATCTTTTGTCTTTATCATGATCAAATCCATGTCAGCATAATATTGCATTGTCATATTTTTTTACATACTCGTATTTATGCAACATTTCAGCTTAAATGGAAATCGGGAAAGTAGTCACATGTGGCTTTCAATATTTGACCACACTATCATACCTACTAACAAGACAAGTTAAACATGCTTGTAAATAAATTAGGAATTTTCTCTTTATAATAATATAAGCCAGACCTAAGTTTAAACGAGACCAAATTTTTTAGATTTCGTCATTAAATATGAAAAAGGTCAATTAAACAGCTTCATTTTCTTGTTGCACTCATCGTATTTTGCGCGCCATTTGAATGTCAGTTAAAAATAGTGAAGGCCGAATATCGAGGCTTCAAACCGGCGCCCACTCCAAATTAACGAACTCTTAAAAATGGCCCCTCAACGTTCACGTTCACGCGTCGGCAGTGCAGTGCCACGCATTAATAAATTGTTTATTCGGAACGTGCCGAGAATTTCAGCCCAAAATTAACAATCATGTGCATACTGAACATTTACAGAAACCGGACAAATTCCACATACCAAATTTTTAGAGTAACCACCCGAAAGTTATAATGAAAACTCCATTGAACTAATTTCGCCGGAACAACTAGTCTACTTTCGGTACCTCTGTAGTTTGCTTTCTGAATGGGCGTCGATTTGACGCTCGGAAGCGTGGCAAGCGCTAACCGCAACTTGTTAGTCTAACACTTGGCTTTGAAATAAAGCGCTGGAGCTGCCGAGGCGGCAGGGCGCATGCGATGTCCTTAATCGACCGCTTACTTTTTCAACATCGTATCTCAGTGAGCTGAATAGTTGTAAAAAGTGGTTTGAGCGGTGTGAAATAAAGTTCAAATTTCCAAACGGTGTAGTTTGAAATGCGAAGTTAAAAGAGTAATCAAAGTCGTAATGTCCCCTCAGCCGACGCACACTACTCGGCTGTATGTGTGCTCGCTCCGCAGTGAGCCAAAGCTTTGTCACGCGTCCGCATGAATGAGAGAGAGGCAGGATCAATATTTTGGGGTCTGCGAGCGCGGCTCATGAAATTTTTAGTAGTTTCATAATGCTTTGCTTTTGTCTTCTAATTACATTTTGTCACGGCATGCACTTTGACTTCAAACGCAGTCCACTGGGACGCAGTTTTATACGGATGGTGTATGGGAGTGGTGAAATGTAGGAGAAGTATGGCGTGTGAAGAAGATTGTAGAAATTGAAGTAACGATTGAGAGTGGTTTCAGATTGTGCGTGTAGTGCAAGCCTTTAGGGCTAAATAGTGCAGGTTAATTTGAACATAATAGATTTTAGAGAAACAGTGACATGCTAAAGGCTTGCTGTTCGTGTGTTGCCCATGGACAATAAGTACAATTACACTCATTGTATGTAATGTAATTGTTGAACACAATTGAATTCTGGAAACACATAATGATATTCATTATAATAGGTTCTACGTACCCATGTACTAATTTAATGTACACATTTATCTAATTGATTGATAGCTACATGAACACATAGATGCAAAAATCTGCATTTCACAAAAGAAAACTGCAAAATAAATGGAAACGGCAAGCAATAGCGGGGAACCACGATACCACACAGACAGACGCAGCAGACAGAGCAAAACATAGCTAACAATGAAAGTAAGAAGAGTCCAGATAGTATACAAAACATTTAAGGCGAACAAAACAGACGTAGGAAATGGTGCCGTGATTTGCATTATTCGAAATAAAAATGACCATAGCAAATAAGAGACAGAGTAAATGAAAGAAAAAATGAATTGAATTTCGATGACGGTTTCTTGAGGAATGAGCGGTGCTCATCAAATTTAGACTTAACATTTCCACGTTGCGGACTTCATTTATAGACGCGATGAATTTGAACTTTTATACTTGATGCCATCGCTCAGGGCTTTTTAGAACTCATACGTCTTAGTACCTATCTGCAACTGTGCAAATCAAAACTATTAACTATATTATGAGGCACTATTATAGGCGTCCATATGTTACGGTGACAGCTTTCCATCAGGCAGGCCGTATACCTGTTTGCCACCGACGTGGTATAAAAAAAAACTATCTTAGTATTGAGAACGAATATACACCATGTCTTTCAACTATCATGGTGGATATGGTGGTATTAAATTTTTTACTCAAGGCACAATGGTATTTATAGTTTCAACTAGACCCAAAGCTTCTAAATAGCCCTTCGCGATAGCTTATCATCGCATTGCAGAAACAAAATATCGCAGAATAAATGAAGTCCGACCATTACTTACACGCATCAGTTTTCAGCCAATTGAGAACTGAAAATAAATACGACAACAAACATTCGATAATTCTGATACTTGAGTACCTTAAGAGTCCTTCGCCAAGAGGCAAGACTCACCTGAAACTGAAGAAATTTACTAGTTTAAAACACGTTCATTCTTTATACTTATTACGAGAAGCTAACTTCATTATGTTTTATTCCGTTTTATGAAAGCAGATGCATTTTTTCTCTTAAATAAAATATTGTTATTCTCGTTTGTAAATTAAAGATACCGAGTATCGGCATTTCAAGTTAACAGAACTGTAGGTATTTTATTAATATTTATTTTCATTGCACAGGACTAATCTAACAGCCCAATTCGGATTTTTATAACAGGCTATAAAATTAAATAAAATAGTTACGTATTTAGGTATGAAAGGAAAGAAAAAGAGTAGTGTGACTACAGATAAAATAATATTTTCATTACGAGTATAAGATACAGATGTAGTGCGAAAAGGGTTTCTCTCGTATTTTTCCGGAAACGTTCGTATTTGTCATGCTAGTTCAGTAAATGTCAGTAAATCTTGTACTGAGACTGACAGAAATAGCATGACACGTTCGTACGTTTCCGTAACAATACGAAGGCATTTTGCACTACATCTGTAATTAAACTAGTGTTCTTGAAATAAATAAGGGTTAGATCTATCTAGATTCGTTAAGGATATGTTTTGTCAACGTTAAATGTGACGTTTCTTCAACCAAAAACGTCAATCTTGACACTGACAGTTCTAAATCTAATTCATAACCTATTATTAAAATAACTAACGCCTAAAACTCATTATGATATGAGCGAGTTGCACGAGCGGGTTGAGTTTGAGTATCCAAAGTATCCATGTTACATATCTATATCATAATCCATTTTTAAGTTACATCATCATTCCCTTGCCCTTTTCCCATTATTTGGGGTCGGCGCAGCAGATCATCTTCCTCCATTTCTCTCTATCAGCCGTCATTTCCATACTAATACCTTTCACTCTCATATCGTTGTTCACACATTCCATCCATCTTTTCTTAGGCCTTCCACTACCATTGTATCCATCCACTTTCATATTTACCACTCGTTTTATAACATTGCTTTCATCCCTCCGCATTACATGCCCATACCATGCTAACCTGCTTCCTCTCAATTTCTCTGTCACTGGCGCTACTTTCAGGCTTCCTCTTATATACTCATTCCGTATCCTATCCAGTCTTGTCACACCACACATCCATCGCAACATTCTCATTTCATTCACATGCAGTTTTCTCTCATCATTCGTCTTGGTGGCCCAGCACTCACTTCCATACAGGACGACAGGTCGGATAACTGATTTATAAATTTTCCCCTTCAGCCTGTTACACTTTGGTAGAAATACCTCATTCACACATCTGTGTGAACATATAAATAAAATTATTATTAAAGTACAATTCAAACAATTATACAAATGATATAAAAGTAAATCGCAATAACAAAGCCCCGGATATACCATTAAAATATGTAGTTCATAAAGTATCAGCCGGCCTAGCCGAAGTGACAATCATTGATGCTACGTGGCGATCGAAACACAGTTTGGCTCTGTCGCGTCACTAATAGCCTAAGAACGGTGCGATATTTTTGAAAATAATTCTACAACAGTAGTTTTTTTTCATATACAGCGTTTAATCGCAATTTAAAAAACCTATATTTTCGAATCCACCAATAGTTTGGAATGGAAGATATTAAAAAAAACTACGCCCAAAAAATAAGCGTTTCCTTTCAGCAAAATACCTCACAGTAATTTAATGGTGGACATATGTAAAAAAAAATCAGTTTTAAGGTTTACAACCCGAAGCCACCTAAATATATGACGGGAAATAAGACTTTTTTTAATGATATAGAATTTTTGAATTTTTTCTAACGTGCTCTAGAGCAAATATAACAACAGATATTTTTAAGCAGAAATGAATAGCACATAATATCTCAGATATTTAGCATATAAAAACCACCAATATATTTATATGGAAATAAAAAAATCTAAATATTTGACCGGGCAAATTAGGAACAGATAATAGTACGAGGTTGACTTTTACTGTCCCTATTTAACAATATTAACAGCATGATAATCCACCCAATAAGTTTGACCTTTATTTAATACTTTAATTTAACCCAACATTAAAGTTGTTGTCGTTGATTATTTTTACTTTTATAAGATAAGTGCTTGGATACCTTGGGTAGGACATACTTGCATGTTTAAATTACATACTTTTTTATCATTGTATGAAATACAAAATAAGTGGTTCAACATAAATGGTGGAGGGTAGAATAATTTTCTGCCAACAAACTGCTGTGCAGTTTGGCAGATAAGTACAAACCTTTTTTGTAATATTTCTTTGTTTATAACGAAATAAAAAAAAATAATATTTACATTTTTTGCGTGGTTTGGTTTGGACCTTAGTGTCTTACATTTAGGAATCCATATTTTATTCTGTTCTTCTATTACACATTAACGTAAATGAGGAGGCACACTGACATTTTACCCCGCCAGGCGGCGCCTATGCAAGAGTCTAGGCATGTCACTGTCATTCATATGTGAGAGAGAGAGAAAAAAACATAATTATCAGCTTCTCGCTCTCACGTCTCACGGACTAATAGGGTGGCGCCATCTGTCGTATCCTTTGAGTGTTCCTTCTCATTACATGCCTATTTCTACATAAGTAATATTTTAGGTAGATTAAAAACAGACGTTTCCCACCGATAATAAAGTCCAAAGTAATTTAAAAAAATACATATTTATTTTAGGCATGCGATTAAAATTTGACAGTCGTCGAAAAGAGTATATACTTGTCAGTACATACATCTATCTCACGTTTTTCTCTTCTACCATTTGACAGATCTCCGTCATCTTGTGAAATGTATTCTTCCATTCTTCAGAATCGTTGAAGCAACGCTTGTTACAAACACGCGAAAGCTATGCAAAGTCTAATTTCGACCCATAAGTCACGGCCAGGTATAGCCCCGGCGATTATCGTTAGACTTACAAGCCACAGGTCACGGGTTCAAATCTCAGTCGTCGCATACGTAGGTCGTAGATATTACAGCTTTTTTAATTCATTTTTTTAATGTTTTATTTATATTATAAGTTGATAAGTACAAGCTACTGCAATGACATTAAATACAAGGACGCACAATTCATAACAAAAATGTTTTAAAATTCTGGGTCTAAATTGCATTTATAACATTCTTGTTGATGCTAATAACGTTAACTTCTTTTCTGTTTAGGAAAAAAATCGTTCATGCCATAACCAACTTAGTGTATAAAGACCTAAGTATCAAAATTGCAAATGGAACTGCGACACACTAAAAACTCTTTATTAAAATACCTTTTGTCATAATATGCTCAAATGACTTAAATGTCAAAATGAATTGCGAACGAATATTGAACGAATGGAGCCGCTACCAATATATAATATGTATGTAGGTATTAGATACTTCCAATTTATTCCATAAATAGAAATACCTAAAACAGGCCGCAATTTTACTTCTTCATTACATAAACTTTAAAAATACCCTACTCTATCATCTTTATCTTGGTCACTTGTACTACGTTTATTACAATAAATGTATGTAATGTATGTATGTGTAAATTTCCTGACATGTCACATCTTGTTGTCACAAAGAAAAATTTACAGGGCTTCCAAGAATCTCGAGCTGGAAAGATACAAATTAAAATATTTTCTATGAAAATAATTAAATTCGACAGCAGACAACCCAAAGGTTAATCGGATTTATTTATTATAGGCATTTGATTTAAATTAAATACCAGTGGCTCTGATCTGATAGTGGGATATTCTTTGAAATTTATTTTCAAAAGGAGATTTAATGTTGGTAATGCCAATTGCCATTCAAATAATATTAGAAGTATCTACGCGAGTGTCCAAATTTAATTATAGGATAGCACATATTGAAAGTACTGTAATATGGGTACAGAAGCCTGCCTATTGAAATATAAAATACATAGCAAAAAGTATAGAAAGAACCTACTACTTTTCGACTTTTTATTTACACTACATACCGACCATACAGCTGACTCTAATTAATCTTGGTTTTCAAAAGTGTAAAATGTAGACCTAAGTGCGTTTTCGCATTATCCGATCCGATATCGGATGTCGGACCGATATCCCATACATTACAGGCGGAATCTTGGATTCATCTATTGATATCCTTCCGACATCCGTTATCGGATCGGATAATGTGAAAACGGTCTAATAGCGACTCAATTAGTTTTTGTTCCTTGACGGTCATTAATTTGAACTAATAAAATTATTTATTTAAATCTATATAATTACAACGAGTATTTTAATGTATTATACATTCATTTTGTAATGTTATCCAACGAAATAACTTATAGAAATATATTCTACCCTTTTTGCTTGTTTTCCGATTACTATTTAGCCAATTTTTCATTGAGTCATACCATGGACTTTCAATAGGGACTGAGCTCACACTTTTTTTGCCATAATAAATTGAACTTTATCACCGGTGCAGAAAAACGTTCTTATTAGGATAGTAAAAGTGTATCCACATGAGAGGGTCAAAGTTGAGGCTGTGGTGTCCCTCTCGCACGTGTGACCAGTGTTAAAGAGATTACTATAGTAGTAGTGTTTTTACCTGTATGATAACTAAGTTAATAAACTTCTTAAATGATTTTTGTATTATATCGAGGCAAGGATTAATACCTTGTAGCGAATTGGTAAGTCATTATTATGAAGCCATAAAACCAAAGATTTGCGCAATTAAAAAAAAACCTTTAATTCGGTATTAGTAGATTTGGTATTAACTTTGAATATTGACTGGTATCCCCAAATAATGACAGTGATGACGTCATTCAAATAATTTTGACAGTGGCAATAAGTGCGAGAGGGACACCAGCCCCAACTTTACCCTCTCATGTGGACACACTTTTTGGCCTACCAACTCAATCTAGCATAATAATATATAAATCTATGAGTCATACCGGACAACTGTCACTGTACATTTGTAATCCTTATTACAAGGGCATAACGTCTAGCGATGGTTAGCTAAGACAGAGTATTGCGGTTGCGGGAAGGAACGATGTTGAACTTTACTTCAATCAATACTAATACTGAAATACAGTTTTCGACCTTATTGCATTACATGTGTCTAATAACATTTTAAAATGGCTAGGGAATTAAATATCTTGACTGTACCTAAATTACTCACAGCGTTAAATAAAATGTTATATACAACAAAAAAAAACAATATTTTAAATAAAGGGGGTAAAAAGGCGGTAAAAGAAAAATAAAATAAAAATAAAAACCAAAAAAAGTTAATTTCGACTGCCGGGGATCGAACCCACGACATCAGGACCGTCCGTCATTTTACGTTACGCTAGTACAACCTGAGCTATTTAAGCGATAGAAGTGGCGACGAAATATATTATTATACCATGATGTAATGAAAATGCGGTTGAATACATGAGTCACTTTTGAAATAATGCAGGAAATTACATCGTCAATGGTAGAGAGTTTGTAGGTAAGAAGATTATGAAAATACTTATTTCAGTACGTACGTATGTGGTTTTAGCGCTTCTTGGCGAGCATTAAAAGGTGGATTAATTTTTATTCTTCTTTATTATGATCCTAACGAAAAGTCTGTTCCAATTTTTTTGCTTATGTAATTTTTGCCGTGAATGTTATTCCGAGCTAGTAAAATATTGAACATCCGTCTTGTTTTTGGGGTGGTTTCAGTTTTCATAGTGTTTCAACACATAATGTATATACAAAACAACCATAACTTCACTTGTCCTTTTTAGTCCTGCGGCGCTGGCTATATTTTGGGTCCTAAGTTAAAAAAATATTAAAGTTTATTTTGTTTTCGTTTATAAATACTTTGCTAACATATAAAATTTAATATTTCGTTTTGGGTCACATTCCTAGGGTGCTTTTTCAGTAATTTGGTAATTTATGGTTATAATTTTTAATTTTACCTAATGTGGTCAAAAAAATATTCGAGAGAAAAAATGTAACTGTAATGCATTTAGTATGACATTTTTAGCGTGTATACGTAGTTTGTGTTAATTTCCTCGAATGCTATATGACAATTTGTCATACCTAGCGAAACAGACGCAAAAAAATATTCATGTTAAAAAAATTAGTAAAGCCGCATTAGCTCCTTTAAATATATCAATAAACTGAAATTGTGTTTTTCTACTCCAATGCTTTATAAAATTTGCGATAATTTAGCTAAAATAGGTTCTTACCATTACAAAAAAATATTAAAGTTACTAGAGTTCACATCTTAATAACTAAAAAGACAGGGTAAATAAGATACATGAATTTGGGTCAGTTTAATAGAATGCTTCGAAAAATAATACGGTATTAATATTTGCGTTCGATCAAGTCAAGCGGGCGCGTCCGCGCGGCCGTGGCGCGGGAGCAGGGAAGGGCAATGACCTCTCTCGATATTCGACAAACCGCACGTTGCGTACAAAACGCAAATTTATTTCAACTGTGCACCCGAATCACGCTATTTAATGCTAAGCCTGAAAAGGTTGTATTTGATAAGACCACTAGAGTAGCAATTTTAATTAAATATACCTATTTTCCACATGCATCAATAAAATAATTTCATTTCTAAATAATAAATTTAGTATGCAACGTGGAATCTACTACTACTACTGTCAAATAATTAGTCGATTTATCTTCTAAGTACTTTAAAATTATACTTATATTAAGCGTGTCACTCACTATGCAGATTGAAGAGCGCTTATCTTTCAATATGAATCCACATATATTGGGTTGGCACAAAAGTAATGAGACACTTGGTTTACGTTTTATATTTTTTATTATTATTACAATACAAAAAACTTAGTCGATGATGTAATCACCATTAGCATCTATGACTTCTTGCCAACGATCCGGCAAAGTTTGGATGCCTTTCGCCCAGAACTCTGATGGCTGTGCCTCGAAAAAGTTGTTCAACTCCACCTGTACATCATGGAAATCATTGAATTGTTTACCCCGCAAATGTCGTTTCAGGGCTCTAAACAAATGAAAGTCTGATGGTGCGAGGTCTGGAGAATAAGGTGGGTGGGGTATCGTCTCCCAGCCCAAGTTCTGCAGCTGTTGGCGAACGGTAGATGCGACATGAGGTCGAGCGTTATCATGTAGTAAAATTACAGTGGCTCGTCTTCGTCGTTTTTTCTTGATAGCAGAAGATAGTTCGGTTAGCTGTGTTGAATATTTGTTAGCGTTTACAGTTTCATTGTGTAATAGTTCATGAAACAGCATGCCTTGCGAATCCCAGAAACAACAAAGCAAAACTTTTAAGCGGTTCTTTTGACTCAGCACCGGTTGAGTTGGTGGCGTTTCTTCTTGAGGCAGCCAAAAAGCACGACGTGTATCGTTCTCATAATAAATCCATAATTCATCTCCCGTAACCAGATCAGTCAAAAACTCTTTACGTCGGGGTCGCAGCAAAAGTGATTGACAGATGGCGACACGGACTGCACGACTGGCGTCGGTAAGGATGTGTGGTACCCATCGAGCCAAAACTTTTCGATACCCAAGCTCATGCAGATGGTATTCCACAGCGTGGTGACTGCAGTTAAGTGCTTCCGCTAATTCACGAGTAGTAGCATCAGGATTCGACTGTAGTTCGCGGCGTAAATCGTCATCATTGAATGCAGATGTGGTCGCCCTGAGCGTGACTGACTTTCAAGGCTCCTGTCTCCTGATTTAAAACGGTCAAACCATCTGGACACCGTGGCATGGCTTGTACTTCCAGCGCCCAATGCAGTGTTGATATTGTCAGCCGCAGCCCGCGCACTGTGGCCTAACAAGTACTCGTATAAGTAAAGTGTTTGAACTTGTCGCTCGTCCATTTTATTTCAATCTAACTAAACCAATCACGAGGGCGGCTTTATATACCCTCACATTAGAAGTACCTAGAATGTTCTACAACATACTAGAATATTATCGAAAACAATTAACTTAAGAAAGGAAATGTATAGAGTTTTGTAGAGTGTGTCATTACTTTTGTGCCAACCCAATATAAAATAATATATAATTCAATGAGCTAACACACGCACCGCCGATTATTTATATTTTATATTGAAGTACATGTGGGCATCGACGTAGGTACGTCTATGCCCACATGTACTTCAAAATATTATATCATAAAACGGTGAGGAATTTATCTGTATAAAATACAGGATTATAAAGCAAAATACAGGATGTACTTTTTATAACCGGCAATATTTAAGGAGGTGAAGTCATATCACTGTTACCGAATACAAAACACTAAGTAAAACTGCATCATAGTAAAAAAAAAAAACGCCCAATGGACTTGCCTCGCGTGACGTCACGTAGTGTTTTTAACCGTCGCCTCAAATCTTTCAAGAAGGACGGTTCTCAAGTCGTCTGTATGTTTTTTATTTTATGTTTGTTCCTCGATATCTCCGTCGTTACTGGACCGATTTTGAAAAAAATTTTTTTTTATTGAATGAATATGCATACAGATTGGTCCCACTTTTCTCAGAACCCAGTTCTGATGATGCGATCCTGGAGAAATCGAGGGAACTCCTCAAATCTGAAAGGTGTACATATGGTGATTTTTGTGTTTTTAAAGGAACAGCATGCACTTATGTACGGAACAGTGACATTTGGTGCAGTGGAACTGCTGATGATGGCCAGAACGGAACTCTTCAAATCTGAACGGTACGCTTATAGTGACTTTGGTATTTTTCTAAGAACAGCATGCACTTACATCCAGAACAGTGACATTTGGTGCAGTGGAACTGCTGATGATGGTCAGAACCGGACTCCTCAAATCTGAACGGCACGTTTATAGTGACTTTGGTATTTTTACAAGAACAGCGTGCACTTTCGTCCAGAACAGTGACATTTGGTGCAGTGGAACTGCTGATGATGGCCAGAACCAAACTCCTCAAATCTGAACGGCACGCTTATAGTGACTTTGGTATTTTTACAAGAACAGCGTGCACTTTCGTCCAGAACAGTGACATTTGGTGCAGTGGAACTGCTGATGATGGCCAGAACCAAACTCCTCAAATCTGAACGGCACGCTTATAGTGACTTTGGTATTTTTATAAGAACAGCGTGCACTCTCGTCCAGAACAGTGACATTTGGTGCAGTGGAGCTGCTGATGATGGTCAGAACCAAACTCCTCAAATCTGAACATTGAGAAATAATACATAGATTACAAAAGGACTTTTAAATAAGACAATTTTTAATCATGTATTTCTTATTTTTAAAAAAGAAACAACCCCAATGAATGATCGATTAACGTTACACCGTTACGCCACCGTTTTTGACTTTCCCAAAAAAAAATTCTCATTCCTATTTTTGGCCTCCGGTTTTACCTCGTGCCAAATTTTACCGCGCTCGGACCGAAGATAAAAAAATCAAAGTCGGCCATTTTGAAATAGTGTAGTTCAAGCTTTTTTGAACTTTTTCCAACCGTTACGGAGATATGGTTATTAAAAAAAACTTCCATACAAATTTCAATTTGCCTTCAAAGACTATCTTGAGGCGGCTGTCCACCCGTGTGCCGAATTTCAGCGCGCTCGGACCATTTTTAATTAAATATAAAAAAAAAGTCGGCTATTTTGTTTTATTTTTAAATGTCATTCGATGGATCTCAGATGACTGTACAACATTTGTTCAAGCACTTTTAACTTATTTGTATTATTATGGAACCATGGCGACTAAAAAAAAACCTCCACACAAATTTCAATTGGCCCTCAAAGGCCGCCATTTTGAATTTTTCAAAAATATTCTTTTTGAATACTAATTTTGAGGTGGCCATCCACTCGTATGCCAAATCTCAGCGCGCTAGGACCATTTTGAAATAAAAAAAAAGTATTAGTAGTATTATTATTAGTAGCCATTTTGAATTATTTTTAAGTATAACTTTTTTCTACTCCGAGACTTGTATGACATTAATTTGGTCGAGCACCCCGGCTAACTCTTACGATTTAAAAGTTGCCATATAAAACAAAAGTGGCCAGTTTTCTCACATTTGCAGCAGTTTTAGGATTCCGTAGTCAACTAGGAACCCTTATAGTTTTGCCATGTCTGTCTGTCCGTCCGTCCGTCCGCGGATAATCTCAGTAACCGTTAGCACTAGAAAGTTGAAATTTGGTACCAATATGTATATCAATCACGCCGACAAAGTGGTAAAATAAAACGTAAAGCGGGGACTGGTTTTCTTTTTATTCCAACCCCAACGTGTTATATATTGTTGGATAGGTATTTGAATAACGGTTTAATAAAATCGTTTTTTGGAAATATTAATATTTTCGGAAATAATCGATCCTAAAGGAAAAAAAAGTGTGTCCCCCCCCTCTAACTTATGAATCATAATATGTTTAAAAAATATTTAAAAAATCACAAAAGTAGAACTGTATAAAGACTTTCTATGAAAATTATTTTGAATTTGATAGGGTCAGTAGTTTTTGAGAAAAATACGGAAAACTACGGAACTCTACACTGAGCGTGGCCCGACACGCTCTTGGCCGGTTTTTCCAAAAAAAATTTATTTCATTCCAATCAAGGCTGCTTGGAGATTCTACTACCAAAATTTGAGTGCTCTACGACAAACTTGAAAAATCGTCAAAAATAGTCGGCCACTTAGAAAAAAAATGGCGGCGTCAAAAACAGCCCAAGATCCTCTATGACATTTGGTCGAACACCCCCCGGCTATCTCCCGCCGTTTGGCCAGGCCGTCCAATATTTTTTTACCCGGAATAGGTAGACCGACGTTCGGATTTCTATAGGGTCGCAGGACAAACCTCTATACGGCCACACTAAACACTGCCACCGGCGGAACCTCCTTCTGGCTATTTTTGGAAAAATGTCAGTCGTGTTGTAGCTTTATATTATAATAGCTTTTGCACGCGGCTTCGCTCGCGTTAAAAAGAGACAAAAAGTAGCCTATGTCACTCTCCATTCCTTCATCTCCACTTTAAAAAATCACGTCAATTCGTCGCTCCGTTTTGCCGTGAAAGACGGACAAACAAACAGAAATACTTTCACATTTATAATATTAGTACTTATGGATAGATAAATGTGAGTAAAAAAATTACATACCTATTTTGATTACCATTTTTTTTTAAGGTAGGGTTAAATTCTTAACCAATTGGGATAATGTCGAAAGTCTGTGAAAAGGATTCTTATGCCATATAATGAGAATAATAACAATAATGGCTACCGCAGTCTCACCACCCGTGTTTGCACACACGCGCGCGCACACAGACACACGCGACTTTTGTTTTATAAGGTGTAGAGATATATTATACCGCCGTGCGCTTCGTGTCCATTATAAATGAAAATTAAGGAAAATATGGGAAATAATATTCAAGTTACAATTTATTTTACTGTTTTTGGGTTTTGTATTTATTTGCATCCATAAATATTTACCGTCATAAAAATTACACCCTGTATTGTGTAACTAAAAACTGAAATCAATAGTTACAATAATATTAATCACGGTATATGAATAGGAGTGCCGAATCGAATTAGGCACTTCAATATCGGAACAAAGGGTTCCGGAAATTCGAGGGAAATGTAAAATAAAATAATAGTGCATTAGGGTAATTCCGAAAGTCGTCTAATTACGAAAGTCACATAAAAATCACTATTATTTCCATCATATCAAGATTCCCTTTTCGGAATTACCACAGCATTTTTGTCATTCGGTATTACCCTAATGCACCACAATAAAACTTAACTATAGTTTAGCTAGTTTAATTCGTTTATTTTAGATACTTTTACGTGTTTTCGAGATTTATAATTGGTCTGTTTTCATTACTAATGTAATACAGTTCTTAAGGTTAGTAATGTATAAGTTTTAATTGTGAAGACATGCAAAAAAAAAATCAGGAGAATCCCGCCAAAGCCCGAACTTCTGGCAGTTCTGGCAATCTTAAATTATGTATGACTGCGCACGAGAAGTAGGTACCTACGCCTCGTGTCACAGCGCGGCGTCGCACCAGCGGCATGCGCCAACCTGATTGGCTATCGGTTGCGTGCCACACAGCGCGAAAATTTAAAATACTATTGCGTTGCGTTTTATTCTGCCAAATATTGAAAACCCATGGATGAAAGTGACCCAAATTAAAAATGATGACTTGATATCATATTATAATTATGTAGACGTCAACTTTTTAACATGAAAATTTTTTTGAGGCTTTGACAGGGTTTTTATTAAAAAAATTTTTTTTTTAACCTAAGCATTGGATGAATGTGACACACTTTTAAAATATATATATATAACAATGTCCTGAATAGTATAAGACTTCACTTACCAACTCTAATATTTTATTAGGTGTTTAAGGGCCAATATTAGACATTTTTAAAATATAATTAAACCCATCTATGAAAATGACCCAAAATGCATATGTACATCGGCAACCACGTTGTTTTTACATAGATACAAATAATTTCTTCTCGAATATTTTTTTGACTGAACACTGCTTAAAAATAGAAATACCTAAATTTCGAGCTAAGCAAGTACCTAGGACGACCCAAAATATTATTTTTATATTTGATCAATAGTCTGAAAACCATATGCAAAAAGTAAGCAACATGAATATTATCGAAACCTCAAAAGTTATCGCTACCCGACTATTTATTGCTTGTGTCATAACTGATTTAATTAGTCCGCTTTTTGCTACTACGAAGTATCATTCACAAAAATAGGTGGTTTCTTAATGTGTTATAAAGGTCATAAATTAAAGTAGTCGAATTTAAAACAAAAGTCCTGATTCCATTTTCGCCTGATTTTTAGTGAATTAAAATAATATTTTTTTTATTCTATTATACGTTTTTTGTCACAAATTTTGGTGGCTTAACTAAAAAAACTATTTCAAATTACCAAACTTAATTTTTGGTGATATAAAAAGTACTGTTATAGAATTAAGTTATTTTCCCAGTAGTAGCAAGACCGGATGGTTCCTAGGCTATAAAGAAGAGCGATAGGGAGAACATGCTACGATACGCTTACGAAAATGTAAGCGACTGTGACGTTGGCTAAGTACCCTGAATGTTTGTCGCTCCGCGCCGGATTTGCGGCGATTTTTCGATTTGGTGTGGAATTTTTGATTTTATTTAATGAACGATTCAGTTATTTTGCAAGTCCGGTGGGAAGTTATTGCGTCCACGGCGGAATTATTTTATGAATGCAATGATAATTATAAATATTATTTAAGAATAATGTGTTCAATGCGAGCATTGTTTTGGTTAACGTAATAAATATATCAATATATACCTCTACATGTGTTTGTTACGTAATTCATAAGCTATAAATCTTTTTGAAATGTGAACCCAAAAAACTGTACCATTCAGTAGTTTATAGTAGTTGCACTTGGGTATATTTAATTTATTTACGTCATCCACAACAATGTAACTCAAATAATTTAATACACCGTTATCAATCTTCAGAAATTTGTCGCGTTACTGTGTATTCAAACCACTTGTAATTAGAGGCAAGCCCAGATTGTCAGTAATCAAAGCGTGCGGTTTACCTCGCCGTATTGCTGGGAGTAAAATTGAAGGATTCAAATCTACGACAGCGGAATATGGGGCAATAAGTCAGCAAATGAATCCGTTATGATACATTGCTGGCTTCCACGCCAATATCGCTCCATATGAGATTTCTTCCTCAGATTTATCACCCCCTATGCAAATAGTACTCGTGATGGATATTGCGGGGGCGACGAGTTTACTGATGTGTCAAAATTAATGTTTTTTTCGAAGTGAAGTTCTGGCAGGAAGCACGCAATATTGGTTTTGGGACGCCTGTCTGCGTCATTTATTCGGTCTTCGCAATTAATATTATAATGTATGTATATTATACCTTCTGATTGATGACTGAAGAAGTAATATTTCATTTTGATAGGTTTTTTTTAATTGAACATTTAAGATTCATCAAAAATCTTATTGTGTTTGTGAATAAATTGAATGACATATTTATTGTGCTTTATAATTTTTATAAGAGGACTAAATACTGGCAATGTCACCATACTAAACGCTACATTAATATAAATATGTAAAAGTTTGACGGATCTAGTGATATTCAACTCAACACTTCTACCATGTCAAAGTCGCAGACTCTCTTAGACAAATTTCAAACAATTAGAAAATTAAATCTGCAGTTTTCCTCCACTACAAAGCTCATTTTTCCATTGACTAGTTCTTGCAATCATCGCCCTAAACCATTTAATCCAGTTTGATTTATATCTCGACCGCCATGACGGGCTGATTACTTCCAATGCATTAACACTGATGAATGAATTTGCATTAGAAATCCGAAGCTTAACTACAGATCAGACTGAATGCTTCGAAGAGCTGTTAGGTGAATTACGATTCATACGAAGATCTGAGGGCGGAATGAAAAATAAAGCGTAAAGGGATTTTACACGAGCGTTTATTATATTTTGAATTTGAATTTAAAGCATAGAACTTTTTATTATCTGCTGAACATTTTAGACGAGCCCATCAGCGTACTTGGTGCTTATTTAACTGAAATCTAAATATTATACAGCGTTATTGTTGTGCCCCCTTCTCTAATTTGTTAAACATTTTGCTGAGGCTTTAGTTTACCGAGAATTAAGTAAAAAAGGGTCTGGTTGAAGTACCTAACTGGTGATTACAAAAAAACTGGCTGCTTCCTCGCATAATGTATCAGTATTGTGATACGATGATAAAGTGACGTAAGCATTCTTGGTGGTATACAGAACCTATTTTAGATTTAAGCTAGTTATTAATTTAGTTTAACGATTGTACATATTCATTATGATGATGATATTTACGATCAATAGTGTGGCTGTGCTATAACATGTGGCCACGAACGTAACCATAGACACGCAGCAAACAAAACGCAAGGTCATCAACGAAGCAACAATAGCGCGACAGATGGCGCAGTGATGCCAACTTAATCAATTGTTATTGGCAGTTGACACAGATGACCCAATCACTTCGAACGATTGAACGACCTACTTAATCAAAAACTGTCCGTGCTCTCACCCGATCTACTAAAAGACGATTATCGCTCGGTCGCACCGCAAATCGTAAGTAGGTTTGTAGTGGTTCGCAGTAATGAGTTTCGATTGTCCTGCGATACTCAGGTCCTTTAATTGAACGAGTCATTGTGGTTTATTGTAACTTAGTATCGGGAAATTTAATTGGTTTTCGGAGGTCTCCGTGTTACGTGTACTTATTCAAATGTAATTGAACGTTAAAGCCGCTTATGTTTTCGACGTTATATTAAATATGACTTGTTTACAGAACGTAAATTTACTTCCATTGTATATCTTAATACAAAAGCACAGTGAATTAGGTTTCCATAATGGATATATCTCTGAGTTCTACGAATGGTATATAATCAATCTGTTGAGAGCAATGAAAACCAATCGCTGGCGCTGTACATGCTTACTGATTATATAGAAAAACATCCGATTTTGTAGAACGGAGGGAAAGGGAATTATTTTTATGTAATACATATTTTTATGCAAGCCATTACTAATCAAATAAATATCTTACATTATTAAGAAAGTACCGATCAGTGGTTATAAAGCCTGACCAGAAATATTGTCTTGAGGGCGCTGTTATTCTGTTTTTTTTTTTTTTTTTTTTTTTTTAATATTATAAATGGGCTTAATCTTGGCCACAGACTAGCTGAAGGCAAAGACGTGGCCTACGATGGAGTGAGCTCGCCCAGAAGATGCCTGTTCACTCTTGATTTGAAGGTTGCCGGGTTATATGAGCTCGGAAATATAGCCGCCGGCAAGGAATTCCACTCCTTGGCAGTGCGCATAAGAAAAGAAGAAGCAAAGCGCTTCGTGCGAATTCGCGGGATATCTACCAAGTAAGGATGGAAACCGGCCGTGCGTCTAAGAGTCCGAAGGGGACGGTGGAATAAGCTCGTGTAGCTCTTGAGCACACTCCCAGAACTGTAACGTGGAAAACACCGACAGACTGGCGACTTTCCGCCGATGGGACTGTAGCTTGGCCGTTAGCTTCTTGTCGCCAATCATCCTCCTGGCTCTGCGCTCTGATGTATGGGATGAGAGTTCAGTAGTGTATGAAGAAAATAGTTCTAATGAAATTCCGCAACATGGCGCGTAGTCATATATTTCTTCTCAGGCTTTACTATTTTTCAACGTTATAGTCTATAGAAAGTACATTCTAAAAAACAATCGTCATCGCTGTCACTAACTAAGCAAATTACCAGTATCATACTGATGAACTGTATGAACATTAAGTGGTATTATTACCCAACATAAGGAAATTAGTGGAGAGACAGAGATCGGCGATGTCCAGATTAAACAGGGATTAATAAGAGCCATTAATTCAGTGCCGGTTGATTACTACACCGCCGCGTGGTCAGCGACACCGCACTACAAGCGCGTAATCACGTATATGAACCAATTTTGAAACATAGTGCTTTCCGCATCTGGAAATTTAGCTGTAGAATTTCGATAGGCCGACTAGATTTTTGTCAGTTACTTTAGGAATCAGTTAAAAGGCGTGTTACGGTAATGTCCCCTTAGTTACGGGTACTTATTGTAGTATATTTAAAAGTGCACTTACAAGAAACGTTCAGTTCGTTCATTGTTACGTCACCTAGAATCGATTTAAAAAGTGCAAATATAGCAGCGACCGTTAAGGAAGTAGGCCAGCGGAACAGGCATCTATTACGATAAGGAACATTTAAGCTCGCGGAGCCATTGTGTGGGAAATTTGAAAAGAACCTACTATTGGTTAGTGTGCCATAAATTTGGAAACAATGTAGTAGACCGGTCAGCGTCGCGCCCTATCGCGAGACCGATCTAGAACAACCCCGAAATATCATTTTCCGAAAATAATTACACTTATCTTGATCAGCGATTGCCTATTATAGTATTTTATGCAACAGGCGTTTAAAGGAGGTCAAAAAAGACGAGTGGCGTGGGTACGAGTATTTTTTGACTCAGTTAAACACCGTTGCATACAATACTTTTTCTACGACCATGCACATACTTTTGAATAGTTTTCTAGAACAACTTTCGTGAAATTCGCACTGTTTCCTACAAGTATTTTGACTTGTCCTCTGCAATGTTCCTGCCTCACCCTGTCGCTCGCACTCCCCCGCGCCGCCGCCCGCCCCCGGCCGGCGCCCCGCGGCCCGCTATATCCCTTAACGGCTACCTAACAATGCTGTAAGAGCTATATCGTATGCGTGGGTACGCGGGGCGCCGGCCGGGGGCGGGCATCTTTTATGTAGAGTTTTAACGATCTATGCACGACACGGTAAATGACGAATAACAACACGGGAGTAGAAAAAATTTATAACGGTACGAAAAAATGTTGTTCAAAACAACAAAGCCATGCTTTGGTAAAGAATTTTTATCTAAATAAGTATTGTGTATAAATAAATGTAATTTTCTGGAACGTCGGTCGTAAAATAACTGTCAAACGTAATCCTCTTCATTATAACATAAACCGCTTTCTCAATATTGAGATAAAATTCTCTAAAATATTATACATCGAATTGTTAAACAACAATATCTCGAATTCACATAATAAGCTTCCAATAAGAGAATAGAATTTAAATTTGCCTAAGCTCAATATTGGTTTCTGCGAATTCTGTGCGCCCGTGCTTCAAGAAATTCGGCCTTAATATTATGCTAGAAAGTTGAAGGAAAACTCTCAATACAAGAGGGCACCCAATTTGGCAGTGTTTCAGTACAAATAATACTGATGAATTCAGTCGAGCTCTCATGGAAAGTTGAGAACGTACTGAAATACTTTAGATCCGTAGACTTTTAAGTACAGTTGTTCCATCAAGACGCCGATTGAGAGTTCGAAGAGCGGATCCATATTGGACGCGCAATGATTTTTAACGAGTTTAGCGAATGCGACGAGCTCGAGTGCTTAACAGCTCTGGGAGTAAACATCGCCGAAACCCGGGGACCGGGGCCGGCAGACGCTGCTTGGAATCATTTCTGTGAATTATTCAACCGGCTACGACGTTAAATATTTCAACAATCAGCCGTGTCTCGTAAAGTGCGAACACTAATTTCCATCGGGCAATTAACGACATTTGCAATTCCAAATCCACCGTCGTTAGCGACGGGAAAAAATTACGAAGCGAAAAATTAAGGAGTAGAGAAAGTAAACATAAACCAACTGGCGAATAAGATAACATAAAACTCCGGCGTCGTCGTAAAAAATGAAAAATTTCGCAAAGTTTAAAAATGAATTACTCGAAACGTGACTTTAACGGGATAATTGTATTTTTTGAATATTATTAAAATAAAATGTTTATAATTTAATGTTTACATTACTGTAAGTGTTTTGTAATGTTGTTGCTGCTTCGATAATAGTAGAAAGTAACTTGGTGTATGTGGGTACCTGGAACAAAAAAAAAACATTAAGAAATCATTATCAAACATCCTTAAGTAAATACAAAAATGTAAACGTCTATCATATCTACAGCTAGTAAAACCCTTTGAAAAAACTCTCATAACGACAGAAAATTCTGCAGAAATCCGCAAACTCAACCCGGTCCGCAAAAACAACCTGCCGAGAAATCCTATCGAAGAACAAATACGGTGGAGTCGACATTTTTTGCTCTGCAAACCGATTCCACATATTTCTCATAACAGCGGCCGCCCCTGAATGAACGGAGGAAAACAAGACAGCCGAAGGACCAGATTGAGTGGGGAATGAATATTTCCCTCCGTGGAAAATTCTCGATTGCAAAAAAACCCGGCCCCTTTCTATGGCGACTTTATCAGCGAATATTTTGCAAACAATGATCTCTTCTAGTGAATGAAGTGGTCGTGTATTTTTAAAAGGCATTTCTCTCGGGACGATCTTAAGATATGCGGTTCCGTACATGACGTGGAGTATCATTGTGTTACACTTTATCGTCTCAATTTAGTCAATTTCATTTTGCCTCGACCTCTCACGTTTATTACGTCTCTTGTACGTGAGTAAACAAGTTAGGAGATCATTTAACGTATAATAACGTACGGTAAGAAATTTAGCACAAACTTTGGGATCACTTCGGAGTAGATTCTAAGGGTAATCCGTCACTGCCATTCTTTTGGATTTGAAGGATGCCCTTAATACAATTGAGGTATTTTTCCAAAGTTTGCGTATGTTTTGTTTTATTTTTGAAATATTCCAATATGTACATAAATACTTTTATATTATGTTTAGACACGTGTGGCATTAGAGGAGGCTTGTGCTCAATTGTGATAAATGGCATGACTAAATTCTCACTTCATTTACAAAATAAAGTAGAGTAAGCTTTTATTTAGCAAAGGTCATAAAATGTCAACGTAAGCGTAGATTTTTACAGGATGTAGATAAATCATAGTATAGTATGATTACATGCCGTAATGAACTGATTGATAGTTATAATTTTAGAACTAAACGGGACGAATCGCGTAAACACTTACATTTATAATTGTCCCAACGTAAAAATGTGATGGCCCGGGCCAAATATAAATGTAAGTGTTTACGCGAGTGATTAGTTCTAAAATTAGGAGTGCAAATCGTGTTAGTTTAAATCAAGAACTTAAGAAATTAAGCTTAATTAAATCATAAATTTATGATCACATCACAAAACCCCAGGCACGCGTCATCCGCTTGGCAACCATAATTTAAAAAGTCACGAGGTCAATGTAAGCTATGTATAGAAACGTTTCCGCCGAACTCGGTGGCGACAAAGAGGGACAAACAATTTGATAGGGGCTTTGCCGAAACCCTAAAAAGTCATTTAATAATATGAAGTCTTAGGTATAAATCTCCATTTAATTTGAGACTTTGGTACGTATTCGTCGAGCCCAATTTGCGAACATTATCAAATCAATTTAGGGAATAAAGTCTGAAGGGTCGGGCCGGCTTCTGATTATTTTTGGTGATACTCCACCTGAAAATGATTATATCTTTGATTTTATCTGATTTGCAATCATTTTTGCTACATTTTCGAACTTATGGGATATGTACTATATGGAATCATTATCTAAATAGGTAGGTAAATGAGCAACACTTGCATACTGCTTTTAAATTTACATCTATACGGCCGAGAATACACGTGGCAGTATGACAACGACCTTCGTGGTGGCAGGCGGTCGAGCGGTATGAAAATTTATGGCACGGTGACTGTCTAGAAACAAATTTTCACACTGCAGGGCCGCATGACATTGCGGCAGGCGGTGCCACACAATTCTGTGAGTTCTTCATCTAAAACAGTTTGCGTGTGATTGAATTTCTTCAGTTTATTCATTTTAAATTTATTTAATTATAAATACGTAGTAACTGCGCAACTACCTAGTTTCGTTCTAACAGAAACAAGTAAGCTTTTCACGGTACACGACGCAGAAAAGTTGGCAGTTTTTTACTAAAATGTTCCACTGTGGTTGCGGCACCGGCGGTTATAATTTTACCAATAACGAATATAAAACGTTTCACAAAACAACGCGAAACTTTAGCACAATAATATAACGCTGGCAGTAGTTTTTTTCGTTTTGGTTTCCATCGTAGTTTATTGAATATTTTACCTCTGCGTTTGTTTTTATAAAACTTTCACAATAAAATTCTAATATCGACGCGTAAAATTCTGACGTTTATGTGTGTACAGAGTATGTAATGCCAAGAACGATTCACAATCGTCCTTGGTAATACTATCGGTTATGTATACTCGGCTTTATCTAACAACTAGCTTTTACACGCGGCTTCGCTTGCGTTAAATTCGAAAATTGCGGAATCCTCCATACAAACTTTCACCCCCTATTTTAATAAAGCGGGGGATTAGAAAGAGACAAAAAATAGCCTATGTTCATCCCTTCAACTATCTCCATTTAAAAAAATCACGTCAATTCGTCGCTCCGTTTGGCCGTGAAAGGCGGACAAACAAACAGACACACACACTTTCCCATTTATAATATTAAAGTATGGATTAAAACTCTAAAGTTGGAAGTAACATCAAGGATGCAAAATCACATAACACATTTAAAAGATTATTAAAACAACATCTTCTAAATCGTCTATAAATGTACGATCACTAGTAATGGCATGAATAAATAAAATAAATAAAAATAAAAATAAAAACTTATACGAGTAATAGTCGAAAATAAATAACTTTAAATTATAAAAAGCAATAGAAATAAAAATAATTTTACTTTTGCATGAAATAATTAAAAAAAAAGTCAAAAAAAAAATTAAATTAAAAAATATATATATATATATATATATATATATATATATATATTATATATATATATATATACGTTGCAAACAATACCTACAATGTAAAATAATTAGATATTTTATACATAATACAACTTTAAGTGATACACGAAACAACATTAAAAACATCCCGCAACCTGAGCGTAGTTGAATGCATGTCACTTCCAACCTCATTACATCTGCGTAATACTCTTATCTACTACAGAGCGCATGTACTTACCTGCGAGCTGCGCTTGCACCGCTTGACGCTCCTAGCAACCACACTTCTATTGAACTTGTTTGCATGTGTTTTGTTCTACCTACACACCACTTTTATTATGTTATAATTATATTAAATCTTTATGTTTTTGTTATAGCAACTTACTAGCGCGGCACGAAACGATCATTAAGTTTAAAAAGTGTTTTGCTCACGAAACTATTTGTAAATATTTGTTATTTTTTTTTTCTCAAATAAGTGAATTATTGTTATTCTTTTGAGAAATAAAGATCTTTAAACCGAAAGTTGAGAAATGACATAACCAGTAAAACCCACATGATATCAGAATATCTAAACTATGTAATTTAGTTATGGTGAGTTTCGCTCGCGCTATTACATGATATGACAAGTACAAACTAATAAACACATGGTAACTAGATGAAATGAGTTAGATGTCACTCTGATACCAGTACAATAATGGGCTGAGTTTGTTCTTTGCATGATTTGTGGTATATACTTAGTACCAAGGACGATATAATACCAGGACAGACAAAGCCCATACAAAAAACTATACCCATGAAATGTATGGGCCTTTTAGGCTTAAAATTAGATGGCGCTGTTTCACAGACTGGAAGTGGCCAAAATCATATTTTCCACAAAAATTTTTGTTTGTTTTTATTTTTTAAAAGAACAAATGACTTGCTTCTTTATTTTAATATCATGATATCACGTCAGTGCATATTTTGAAAAAAATTAATTAGTAGGCATTATCAGTGTAGGTATGATAGTACTTATAGGTGGCGCTAAAAATTGAGGTACGATTTTTAGTATAAAGATTGTAATTCCTATATTCATCATCCTTGCTTGGTACACACTATTTACATCACACGTGTCTCCATTTATTCGGCTTTCCTTTTAAGTCTCTCCTTACACACGGTAACTCAAATCAGGCAAATACACGCCACACGTTAAATTTAGGACCTTTTAGCAAAGTTACTTACAGCGGGGTGTCGCCCTCTGTTGACGAAGGGCGTAACTATATGTGGTTCTCTTTAAGTTACAACTTTCTTGGCGTGGGTGTTGATACCGCGCCTTAAGTGCCTGGTAACTCTATACTTAGAATTCTTCTTTTCACTTTGGCGTTAACGCGTTAATGCATTAAAAATAAAATGCGTGATACCTTTTGTTATTTCAAATGTGATAGGATTAAAGTAGTGTTATTGAAACACTTTTATAACCTCGTGTTGTGATGAGGTAAATGTACCTATTTTAAGATAAAATAATGCAGATTCTAGTTTGGATGGGGCTCCATGTAAAACTCCTAGTACAAAAGTGTCCATCACATTTATTATCGCGTTGTATAGCATACGAAATAGTACATTACGATACAAGTGCTGAAAAGAGGAAGTGTCTACTCCCTTCGGTCGTGTTCTAATTTACGCCACTCCTTTCGAATTTCCTTTTCAGATGTCAGTACAGATGGCCATCCCAAGTTTCGACCTGACATAATATGTTATATTATAATGAACCACTTCTCGCACTAGTGAGTAAGAAAAACACCATCTGTACTGCAAAGGGCATTTTCAGAAATTATACAGCTGTTTTTAGGGTTCCGTACCAAAAAGGTACAACAGGAACCCTTATGGTGCGACTCTATCCGTCTGTCACATTACTAAATATCTCGAGAATCAACTTGAAATTTTGAATAGTTTTTTTATTATTATTTTGAGTAATATTTCAAAGTGAAACTAAAACAAACAACTGACATGTTGTGCGAGGAAGTCGCCAGTTCTTCGGCCACCAGTTACGTCAACCAGACGCTTTGCGATTTTTGTAAAAAAACTTGCGCGCACTATGGACATTGGACCTAAAGTTTCAACGCGAAATGGTACTGTCTACCGAGGCTCTAGTATTTATTAAGTACTGTTTTTTATTATCTTTCAAAACTTTACTTATTCCCAGTTAATTTCAGATTGCCAAAGAGAGTATATGTAATTAAACAAATAGAGATAGGTATAGGTACACTCTAGCGTAGTGCAATAAAATAAAGTAATGTATGCAAATAAGCCAGCTAGGGTTAGGTCGAGCTGAACGGTATTAATTGTGCTCGCGAAATGCTTTTAGTACATAATAAATATACATTAAGGGGATCGACCGGTGGGGATGATGTATTTCATACAAATGGAAATATGTTTCATGTCGTCACTTTATTATACACCGTGTTTTACTTAACACTAAAAACTTGAAAACCGTTTGTTCAGAATCGAGAGTAGAATCGATTGAGCTATATCTTGATGGGGGTAATATTTTTATTTAAATTAGTATTATTAGTTATTTTTTATGTGCCTATTCTATTGTATTCGTAATACAACATTGTGTATATCGCATTGCTAGAGGTTGTTTACCTTTTTCAGTATATGGGGGTGTTAATACTGGCTGGTTACATGGTCGATTATTTTTTCCGCTACGAGTTTGACGTTGTTTGTCAATTTCATCTTAATGTTTGTTTATCATAAGTCATAACAAATTGAACTCGTACCTAATTACAACCTTGTCATTTTGAATATTGGGTTTAAATTTGCTTACTGCGATTACCAGTCCAATTTGAAGTTTAACTGTGACAATAAAGCTTTAACACTTTCGAAACCGGGCTCTACGCGGCGCTACGACATTTTCGCTACATACGGGGAAACCCATGTAATCGGCTACGCTTCTACGAGCGGTGTGCCCGACAGTCGGGTTCTTGGTAGCGAAAGTGTAGTGTTTTTTTACAGTGACATCTTAGCTGTATATTGGTAAACCTTATGTTGTTGCAGTAACGTACACAAATAAATAGTTTAATGGTTTATGATGGTAGTTAGCAATTATTCTATTGATTGTAGAGCTAAAAGTCAAGTAGAGCTGTACAGAAAATCAAAAATTCAATTTAAAAAAAAAGTAACCATCAGATTAAAAGATGAATACTCTAGATGAGTTTAAAAAAATAAAAATCAGTTGGGGTGTCTGAGGTTTTGAGTGATACCGGAAACACGTTGTATATTAATCTTGTTTAATAAGTTTGAATTGTTTTCTGCGTGTGTTCTGCCGGTGTATTATGCTTCCAATTTTATCACTTATCCACGTGGATAAGACATCTGTCACTCTCTCACTGACATATTTACGAAAGCGTGACGGATACTTTATCCACGTATATAAGTGGTAAAATTGGAAGCATAATACGCCGGCTGGACCTGGGTACATAGCCAAATGCACAAACGCTCACGATAATATCTGTTTCCTAGCTATCTTTCTCTATCGCTCTTGCGTATTGGCGCGACAGAGTCAGACTGCATTTCTGTCGGCGTCTGGCGGCGACGATTGCCATTCGGCTACGCCGGCAGAAACTAAACCAAAAAAAAAAAGTGATACTTTTGATTCAGCATCGGACAAAAATTCTTTAACAGAGTAGGCTTCTTGCCAAAAGTTTAAAAATAATTTCTTTATCTATGTATAAGGTCAGCCGTTATGTCTGAAATAGTTAATTGATCTTATTACTATAATAATAATAAATAATTAAGGTGTTACGTGGGCGCTCATCTTGTGGAGGCGAGTCAACGTCCGCCGGATGTAAAATTGTATATCAATAGGTCCAGAATATCATTATTTCATTATAGTAAAGATATTAATATTAAATGTATATGATGCTCAATTAATTGCTGATTTCCACGCTTAATTTTTTTATACACCCTGTTTTTATTGAATTCCGTTAACTTTAAGGGAAGGTTCTTTAGATCAAATACAATTAATATCTCTAAGAGACTAGCGTCTTAACTCTTACGGTTATCGAGTTATTAAAAAAAATATCATAATTACTGAACACGTGTGTGACAGCCTTTACCAATTCCTAATGTAATTTGTTTTGACATGTGCCGTCAATCACTTGACACTAACTTGAATGTTACTCTTAAGGGTCTGTCACACTAATAAATTCATTTATTATGTACGAAAATGATGAAAACATTTTTTTTGCGAATTTAACTAAAAGTGGTATACAGGGTGGTTCCTGATAATGAATCTAGCTACGTGTCGAATTTAACGGAAAACAAAAAAACACGGTGTAGATATAAATCAAAATAATAATTTCTGTTTTTTAGAAACTATCAGGTATATTACCCCAAAGTCCAAAGTCCAAAGTGTTTTATTTGTAAGTATGTCAGTGTAAGAATGTCAAACTGATTACAGTGGTGGTAAACAATATCATATATGTAGCACTATACTCTGCCTGATGGCGTACAAAAACTTCATTATGTCCTTACATACTAACATGCGAAATTGATTTTACGTAACTATATTCAACATAAATTGGGAAATTGAGTAATAATTAGTTATAATATAAATTAATATTGAAATTCATATCAGGCCGTGGGCATTAAAAATTATGTAGCAAAAATTCAGAAATAGAATAAAAACAATTATCAATTAAAAATGTCAATAGTTTACGTTTAAATTCATTTAAGGGTAACATTCTAAAACTAACAGGGAATTTGTTATAAATCTTACTAGCTAAGCAGAATACACTTTTGCGCATTAAGGCAGTTTTTGCGAAAACAGGAAATAGATTCTGAGGGTACCTGGAATCTCTAGTAAATACCTCGGAAACCGTCCTGAATAGTGTTGGGTTTGTTTTAATAAACATCATAATTTCAAAAATGTATAGGCACGGAAAAGTCAAAATATTTAATTCTTTAAAATGTGGCACACAGCTATCTGTTAAGTGAAGCCCTCGAATTGCTTTCACACATTTCTTCTGCGCTATAAAGACGGCTTCTCTGTTGACCGAGTTACCCCAGTAAATGAGCCCATATCGTAAGGTAGAGCCAACGAAACTGTGATAAGCCATAAGCACAGCTTCCGTGCTAACTTGCTTCGAGAGTTTGTATAGAGCGAAAGCATATTTATTTAATTTTTTACAAACTGTCTCCGTATGTGCTGCCCAATTCAAGTGATTGTCAATCCGTACTCCCAAAAAATTTGTGTTGTTTACAGACTCTATAATCGTTCCTTCATAATTACAATCAAAAGGTCTTAAAACTTTTCTTTGATGAAAATGCATTATTTTTGTTTTGCTTAAATTTATCATTAAATTATTGTTCTTAAGCCATTCAATGATATTACATAAAGTGTGATTAATTTCATATTCATAGTCCTTATCCTCTTTGAGATCAATTACTACTGTGCTGTCGTCAGCGTAAAGAACCATTGGATAGTTAATGTGACGAGGAAGGTCATTAATATACAGCAAGAATAAAAGCGGACCTAATACACTTCCCTGCGGGACCCCACACACCAAATCTCGCTTGTCAGACCTGTAACAGACTTGCATTTGTGACTTGAGACAAATTTGCGACAGCTCCGTGTACTGCTCTCTACCACTTAAATACGATTTCATGAGATTCAGTACATTGCCACGAATACCATAGGCACTGAGCTTCTTGAGAAGTATTGAGTGATCAACGTAGTCAAATGCCTTTGTCATGTCCATATATATAGCACATACATGCTTGCCCTTATCCATTTTTGTCATAATGGGCTGCAATAAATGAAATATGGCCATATTAATAGTTTTTTGCTTGCGAAAGCCTTTTTGCTCTGAAGCAAATAGGTTATGTTTTTCGAGAAATCCGTATATAGCTTCGTGAATAACTTTCTCAAAGATCTTTGAGAAGACTGTGGCAAGGGCAATAGGTCTATAATTCGATAAGCTCGTCTTATCACCCTTTTTGTATAGTGGCTTTACAATTGTCATCTTAAGTGCATCAGGATAGACTCCTTGAGAAATGCTAAGATTTAGTATGTGACTTAATGGGTATGAAATAATATGTGACACATATTTAACTACTTTGGTACTAATTTCATCGTAACCTACACTATTAGTATTCTTCAATGTCGATATAATTTTCATTACACTATCAGCAGTAGTTAGTCTGACATATACGGAATGGGGACAATTAACATTTATGTTCGGATATGCTGTATTTTGGCTATTACACTGTGTTTGATCGACAAAAAAAATCATTAAATGCATTGACAATCTTTCTTGGTTCAGTAATTACCATACCGTCTTTGATGACTCTACTTATAGGCTCTTTTGGGAAATTTTGTTTCGTTTTATTAATGACTTGCCACGTTGCCTTACATTTGTTTGTAGCTTGTCCAATATAATCGTTGTTTAGAGAACGCTGTGTAAGATTTATAATTTTCCTTAATCTATAACTATATGATTTCAACGCGGCTCTATTTATCGTTGTAGGATTGCGTCTATACTCCCATAACAGCGCCCGCTTCTTTCTGCTGCAAACTTTGATGCCGCGCGTAATCCACTTAGGTTGCCGGTATACACTAATCTTAACTATTTTGTAAGGAAAACATAGTTTATACAAACATGAAAATACATGAATAAATGCGTTATAGGCTGAATTAGGGTCACTGCTGTTCATTGTTTCAGAAAAGGATAGTCTCTCGAGGCATTTACTAAAACGTATTAAATTATCTTTACTGTAGTCGCGTTGTCTTAATTTCCATTTTGTTATAGTACAGGTTTTTTTTACAGGACATTTTAGTATCTGTGCTGTGTGGTCAGATAGTCCGAGCTCTACAACTTCTCCCTTACATCTTTTAATATTATGGCCAAAGTTATCTAGACATGTTTGACTACATAATCTGGTAGGCTCTCTTATTTCTAAGTGCAGATTGTGATTTAAAAGTAAATACTCAAATTGAAATGAGTTATTATTTTGCTTTAAAATGTCGATATTAAAATCACCACACATTACAATTTTTTTGTCCTGGTTATCTGTTATTTTATGAAGTAGCATATCTATTTTGTCAAAAAAGAGATTAATATTCGAATTCGGAGTTCGGTAAACACATAATATTATAATATTGTGGTATAGTAACTCTATGGCACAGCATTCTATAGCACAATTAACACAAAAACTTTTTACAATATCTAATTCTCTGTATGTATGTTCTGACTTTACAAATATGCAGGCTCCACCTCTCCTCTTGTCTCGGGAGTAACATGCGGCAAGTTTAAAATTAGGTAGAGTCACGAGATCTTCTGTGCCGTCCAATAAGAAGTGTTCGGTGATACACAACACGTCAATAGGTCTGTTGTCTGAGGAGAGCTCTTCTAGTTGCACCGATAGTGTGTCCGCTTTGCTTAGTAATCCGGCTATGTTTTGGTGCAGGATGTTGATGTGTCTGTACGAAAAAACTCTGGCTCATGTTCTTGACTTTGCACCTCGTTGACTTCTGCATTCTGACTTCCAAATTCTCCTATTTTATGGTTTATTGTAGTAAAAAAGGAATATGTAAAGTCTTATCAAGCTTTTGCCAGGGGCGGCTTCACTCCGCGATTCTATCGCCGCGCTACAAGTACATGCTGGCGGCCGCGAGTTCGCGGCCTAATCAGGGGTGGCGCGCGTTCTCACGGAACGCACGTATGCACTTTCTATTGTTACTTTACGTTGCGAGTTTTTTTTAAGTTTTATATGCGATATCCGCGTGTGAATAGCTAATGCTTAGTTAAATAGACATCATGAATAAAATAGGAGAATCTTACACAGATCTACTATTGATTAAGTCCCACGGAAAAGTTCAATAAGGCTTGTGATGTTGGGACTTAAATAAGTATAACATTTTATCTGAGTAGGTATTAATTCGTTTTAATCCATAGGCAACCCTATCGTCCGAAGCTGCGCACGTGCGGCTCGTTTCTTTGTTAGAATTTTGTAGGCATTTAAAAGGCGGCATTTCGTGAACATCAAAGCAGTGGGCCTTCTGTACTTGTACTATTATATATTCTGTGCTTTTGCTACAAAGCAATGTATGTTTTATCACGTTTTATTCCAAACCTCAAGATTAATATGCATATGTCATGCATTTTCCGTATTGAACCATAAAGGTAAATCAAGCATTTTTAACCGTCGCCTCATATCTCTCAAGAAGGACGGTTATCAAGTCGTCTGTATGTGATTTTTTTTTTTTAATGTTTGTTCCTCGATATCTCCGTCGTTACTGGTCCGATTTAGAATTTTTTTTTTGATTGAATGTATATGCATACAGATTGGTCCCATTTTTCTCAGAACCCAGTTCTGATGATGGGATCCTGGAGAAATCGAGGGAACTCCTCGAATCTGAAAGGCATACATATGGTGATTTGTGTTTTTAAAGGAACACCATGCATTTAGGTACGGAACAGTGACATTTGGTGCAGTGGAACTGCTGATGATGGCCAGAACGGAACTCTTCAAATCTGAACGGCACGCTTATAGTGACTTTGGTATTTTTATAAGAACAGCATGCACTTTCGTCCAGAACAATGACATTTGGTGCAGTGGAATTGCTGATGATGGTCAGAACCGAACTCCTCAAATCTGAACGGCACGCTTATAGTGACTTTGGTATTTTATAAGAACAGCATGCACTTTCGTCCAGAACAGTGACATTTGGTGCAGTGGAACTGCTGATGATGGCCAGAACCAAACTCCTCAAATCTGAACGGCACGCTTATAGTGACTTTGCCATTTTTATAAGAACAGCATGCGCTTACGTCTAGAACAGTGACATTTGGTACAGTGGAACTGCTGATGATGGTCAGAACCGAACTCCTCAAATCTGAACGGCACGCTTATAGTGACTTTGGTATTTTTATAAGAACAGCATGCACTTACGTCCAGAACAGTGACATTTGGTGCATTGGAACTGCTGATGATAGTCAGAACCGAACTCCTCAAATCTGAACGGCACACTCATAGTGACTTTGGTATTTTTGTAAGAAAAGCATGCATTTAAGTTCAGAACAGTGACATTTATTTAGTTACGTTTGTTAAGCATATTGAGTTTTCAAGTCAAAGTTTCGATTTCTTATAATATAATCGGATTCATGAGCAATTGAGGAAACTCCTCAAACCTTAACGTTATACGTATATTCATTTGTGTTGCAATCTAATAATAAAAGCATTAAAAGCAGTTTTAAAAAATACTTACACATTTCTACATAATCCAACATTCGCAAGTAGCTTTCACCAGAACCCGAAAGGCGACGGTTTTTTTTTCTTAAAAATTATATTAATATTGTTCAGAACTCCGAGCAAACATATTGTTTACGCAGCTCATATAACTTCGTTATTAAAACAATAAAGCAACATACGATTTCAACATACTTGGGAAAATAATATCTACCTACCGACCGTATATATTTAAAACAGTAAGCAGACTCATACGTATGAATTTCAAATCGAGTTCACTGCAAGAAATTAGGCGTCTTTATAGATCATTTTATTTACGACAACGTACAGACTTGTCAAAATTAACGTTAAGGGGCCGTCCGTTAATCACGTCATACGTTTTTGGTCTATTTTAGACCCCTCCCCTCCCTCCCCCATGGTGATCTTTGGTGATATTTTTAGGACCCCTTGATTTGTCAAGACTCATTTTGAAAAAGTCTGTGTATGTTATGATAGTATTCAATAGACAGCGCTAATAATAACTAGGGCTTATTATAACCTAACCACAAAATTAAAATTTTGAAAAAACCCCCGACCGCGACCTAGTGGATCGATTTTCATGAAACATAGCTAAGAACACTCCCGACTAACACAGCTTTCCATTAAAAAAAACTAAATCGAAATCGGTTCGTCTGTTCGGGAGCTACGATGCCACAGACAGACACACACACAGACAGACAAACAGACAGACAGACAGACAGACAGACAGACAGACAGACAGACAGACAGACAGACAGACAGACAGACAGACAGACAGACGGACAGACAGACAGACAGACACGTCAAACTTATAACACCCCGTCGTTTTTGCGTCGGGGGTTAAAAAATGGATGTTGGTAAAAATGGACGATTCTTAGTATGAAAATTGTAAATCCTATATACATAAATAATCCTTGGTAAAAATATCTAATACGGTTCAAATTACTTTGCAAACTTAATATGGAGATTTGACTTAGTGTTCAAATAAAATGAACATTAGCAGATTAAAAACCCCTATACGGGGGGATTAATAGTCGAATGTCGTGACGTAAATAAATTAAGGGGGTGTTTTTAATTCTCACATCTGTCGCACTTGCTGGCTTTTGAATGAATGTCGGGGTTATTAACCTCTAATAAGGTCAGTGGGGATGATCGTGAACGTTCAAGCCGGACGTTTAGCTAATTTATAGGGAATAATGGTTTCGAAACGCATTCTTGATGTAAATTATGTTGCGATCGTGTAAATTGGTTAGAAAGTAAACAGTGTGGCTAATAGGCGAGGCGACTAAAAAAACTATTTAGTTCGTCACATATATTATCAAAAATTTTTGGACACATATTTTTTCTTTTTTCTCGTAAACGAAAAATGACGATGGTACAGTGCGTTGAAGTTTCGCGTGACGTCACGCCTAGGTACAATTTTTACTTAAACGTGACGTCACAAGCCCCCACTCCGGAACTTTAATGCTTTGTATCTTTGTATTTTTTCATTAATTAGATAAAGCTAAAAATATGTGTTCAATATTTTTGGACGATATAACTAACGGACTAAACAGAATGCCATTATTTTTGTGTAGTCGTCATCCCTATTGTACCGTAAGTAGTAGGACGTGGAGTGAATGTAACATTGCAGTGACTGAGGTTGCTAGCCCGTGGTTCACAAGACAATTGAATCCATATTCCATTGTTGCTTTTTACGACACCCACCGCAGGAAAACTTGTTAAAATTATGTTTATTTCAGAAACGTGTGGTGACGAATTAAGAATTTCACCAACCCCTTTCCTTCCATAGTTAGGTAGGTGTCGTCGAACTTGAACTTTGCCTACCCCTTTTGGAAATATAGGCATGATGTATTATACTTCAAAAAGCACATATCGAACCAAATCGCGCCAGACAACAAATATTATTTATTATACTATCCAAATCCGAGACAACAAATATTATTTACTATGCAGCACGGAATCGTACCGTCCAAAGTCACACATTTCAGAGATATAAAATTTAAAAAACAAGTTCTCGCCATGCATACCTACTACCTTCAACATAGCCCAGCGCCCTGCGGCGTAAACCCATCATTACATGTTTTTGTGTCGTCCGAGTCACACGTAATTTCGTCAAAATAAGTGTTCCTCTAAAAGTGTAAATGTTGTGAATTTATGAAGTTCGGTAAGTGATTTAATACCTACTTATGTACCTATAGTGCGCTAAATGGTGATTATAGAATTCAAACCATATTTGAACAACTGCCGACCGCCGTATAGTACCGGCGAGTTTAGTCTAGTTATCGGCGAGTGTATAATAGTTTTGTTTTTCATTCGATCGTAGCTACGAGCTAATGTGATTTTACACATTAACACACAATTGTACTATCATTTAAGTAGCTTGCCTCACTTGCCTATTGATAACTAGAACTAAGAAGTTAACGAAATACTAAATTTATTTGCGGTCATATTTGGTCATACGATAGGATTTTCTACGACTACCTTCTTTTTCAAACAAAAGGCTTTCGGTATGAATACTTAAGTTGCAGTAGGAAAGTAATACGATGTAGTGTTACCTTATTACTAGTATATGTGTTTAAGTAATACGTAAATCACAGATTACTTACAGTAATATGTAACTATTAAACTACCTACTGACAATCGATGTGATCTCTGACTTCAATATTTACGAATATGATTTTACTCGTATATATCGTAGGCGTATAGAACAGTATATTATACGTTAACAACATGTCTGATCTATAAACATATTTTTTCTGGTTGGTGATAAAGCGCCTTTTATAAAAAGTTTAAAAGAAAAACGCATCGTTATGTAAATTGTAACAACATTCAACAATATTTATAAGTCAAACGAGCAATAGTTGTAGCAATATTTACAAATACTGGAACCAATAATTAAACTATATTTTTTCTGTTGATTCATTCAATAATGTATTAATAAATATAATGACCGACTGCACATTGCCAGTAACTGATGCATTTAAACAGGATGCGCTTGCACGATCTTACCTAAGGCGCCTTAACTAATACCGAATCCATGGCACAAACAGCAACACCTTTAACTGACTATCGTTAGACTTTATGCCGTGGTAATAGGGATCACAAATGTGTTGACAGTGTTGCCTGTTGCTTGCTGTTGTATATAGTACGGGCCGTACTTCGATGCCGACGAAAGGATTTATGCGAACATTACGGGTTTCTAGCTCGGCATCATGGTCACATCAAAATTTTTTCTATCAGTTTTGTGTGAAGACAAGTACCCTATGTGAGCAAGTCTCTTTTTGTAAGTAATTACCTACTATTTGGATGACATGTGTCTATGTCCAGCAATTAAATCATAAAGAAATAAAAATAAAGACATTAGAACATTAGATATTGTTTGACATTGTTAAGACATTAGAGATTATAATTATAAGAGCTTATTGTAAATAAAGATTTACTTGTGTCAATAATAAATATTGTAAGCATGTCTTGAAATAGTATTCCGATAGTATAATAGCGTCAAGGATGATTGGTTGAGTATCGGGTAGAAAAGAAATAAAACCCTGATGAGTGATGAAAATTGAGATTACAATGTTGGGTACCCCAATAAAAAAAAAAAAAAAAAAAAAAAAAAAAAAAAAAAAAAAATCGAGAGAGCTCCGCTAAATGCGTTGTAACTATATGTACCAAATTTTAATAGTGGCGTGGCTATTTTTCTCCACAAATAGTGTCGCGGGCTCCGCTAAATGCGTTGTAGCCATTTGTGAATGAATTGAATGAATTACTTTATTGCGATAAACATGGTATACATTAGTTGGTACATTACTATTTTTGACTAGCAATACATGTTTAGCCAAAAATGGCATGCAAAATTATATCTGAACCTACAGTAAAATGCCCTTCTTTATTAGTAGCGTGACTATTTTTTCTCCACGAATTGTGTCGAGGGCTCCGCTAAATGCGTTGTAGCCATATGTGCCCCACTTTAATAGTGGCGTGGCTATTTTTTCTCCACAAATTGTGTCGAGTGCTCCGCTAAATGCGTTGTAGCTATATGTGCCCCACTTTAACAGTGTCGTGGCTATTTTCCTCCACAAATTGTGTCGAGGGCTCCGCTAAATGCGTTGTAGCTATATGTGCCCCACTTTAACAGTGTCGTGGCTATTTTTTTTCATGAATTGTGTCGAGGGCTCCGCTAAATGCGTTGTAGCTATATGTGCCCTACTTTAACAGTAACGTTGCTATCTTTGTTCACAAGTTGTATCGAAGGCTCCGCTTAAGGCGTAGTAGCTGTTTGTGGCACATTTTAACAGTGATAGGCTATCCATTCAACTCAATTCAAAACCTTTAATGGCATAAACAAAACATGTCAAAAATACAAAAATAATAATACAATAAATAAGGAATTAAAATAATCTTAAACAACTTAGTCAAAAAATAATGATAAATTTAAATACTAACCATAATTATATATATAAAACACAAGAAATTAAAACAAAATGTTATCATTTTAAATTAAACTTACTATGTAATTCTCCACGAATGAAGTCAAGATCTCCGCTCTCTGACTGTTGAAACTTTGTGGGCTCCACTTTATTAGGAAATAAATAAAATAAACATTAATAGTGTGATCTTTGCTTCAAAACTGTATCGATGGCTCCACTTTTATAGATACATTTTATAGAGAACATTGTATTTATAGCGTTCTAGCTATATGCACATCAAGTCAACCTTAAAATGACTATATTTTCTCCACAAATTGTCTCAGGAGCTCTTCTTTCGTTCAAACTACATTGAGAATTCCGGTCTCACAGTGCATTGTCCACTGTGTTTTTTCAATCGGTTTACGCTTCGGTGGATTCACGCTTCTGTCGCTACGTTCATCGGTCACTTCGCTCTTCGCTCGCAACTCCAACGTTCTTAGATTGCTTCTCTCCTCGCTGTATTCAATCTGTTTATTCTTCGGCCGCTCCGCTCCTTGGTCTCTCACAAATTAAAGATAGTAACATTACTCCGCTTTAAAAGTGTTAATGTTAATGAGATTTACATTATCTCGAGACTTGTTAATCAGATTTAATGTAATGTAATGTTGTTATATAACTTATGTAGGTACCTACCTACTTAACGCACATTATACAGAATGAATATAAGAACACTTTCGTCTAAGGATTGAACCAATGAACCAATGATTGAACAGTAAACAAAAATGTAAATCTTATTTTCCTTAAAATTGCTAATACTATTGCTCTGACAAGACATACAATATAATGTTGCTACACCATATGAGCATCATGCATACACTAAAATAATAAAATATACGCCGTATTAACCCTTCAGTCATAGCTCTATGACCTATACCACAGCCTATACCTACACAAATCACTTTACAATGCTTAGTACGTGTCATCATTAATTACTCGCTGTTATAATAGTTATAATAATGAAAATAAATAATCAAGGCGCAATAAATCCCTTTCAGGGTGGCTAGCCGAATGGCACAAACGCTCATGAAACGCTCACGAAACGAAGCGCTAGTAGATATCTATCTCTATCGCGCTTGCGTATTGGCGCGACAGAGCCAGCGGCGTATCGCTTTCGTTTGGCGTCGGAGAAATGCCATTCGGCTACGGGGCCAGGCGAGCAACGACTATACCTGTACGTTGCCACATACGCATTAACTACCTACATCCTACACTTTAATTAACATACCTCGATTGAAAGAGAAATCTAATACAATATTTAGAGCTCTAAACTATAGGGGAATTGTGGTACGGAAAACAGGGGCTGACTCGTGGGTGGTGCACATTATCTAGGCCTATATACCCGGGGCGTAAAATCGCCGATGGAAACTAATACACACAATATAGTTGTGCAGTTATGCAGAGTTATTGCAGCCGTGAACAGCTAGATTAATAAATCCAATTAGAAAATAAAGTTTCCAATGAAATTAATATTTAAATTTGAAATCCCTGATTGACATACAGTCTCGCTTAGTAACTAGAAAGTTTAAATAGTTATGATAGTTGATTGTATAACCCAACTACATATTTTCTTTCTTGTTAATTGTAGTTTTGTATCACAATACATAGTACAGCTTTACTGTAACGTTATTTTATTTTATTAGTATGTATGTTTGTTGTTTGTTACTCCCTCAATTAATTAATAAAGGAAACTGTGGCAAGTGTGGAATAAGCAGAACTGTCTTCTGAAGGATTACCGGACAAACACACCTTTAAAAAAGTTCTAATGCTTCAGGTTTTTGGTGTTCATGGGTGACAGCGATCTGTCTGCTCATTTGCCTTCTTTACAACTTTACAATCAGATGTTAAAATTGAATGTTGTATATTTTGTCCTCAAAACATCGGCAATAATTACATAATAATTAAACTAGTAACTAGCTAAGTTTACTTCTTCCTTTTTAAGTATAGGAGCCTTTTTTGTTGGCATCTATATAAATTAATATAATACTTACCAGGTTACTTATGTTATATGAACAAAGTGATATGACGTTTTAAAACAATATTTAGAAAGTAGTATACTAAGGCATTGTATGGACTTACTTTTTAATTGCATAGTAACTGAATTTGACTTTTAATTCACCTTAGAATATAAATAAAACATTGTAACTGCGTATGCTTATTGCTTGCATTGCCAATGCACAAAAGGGAATTTGTTGCTACGCATAATTTTACATGAGATTTCTTGTACATCAGAAAAACCTTAAATGAAAACTGATGAAACTATAATGACCTTGACTTTAAAACGTAATTAATACTAATTTAAAAACATTTCATTAAAAGCCAAAAAGCGCCGTTCTAAGACCTTAGAAGTTGCAAACTAATCAGTGTTACCATAACCAGGGAATATCAAAAACATTCATAAAGCTTAATATAATTATAACATTTTCAATAGGTTATATATAAAATAATAGGAATAACTTAACTTTAAATAATAGGAATAACTTTTAATTTGCTTAATGACGTCATCATGACGTCACATCATCAGATACTTAATACCATTAAGTAGGTACTCATACGAAACTTAACACTATATCATATTTTGATGTTCTTACTTTATTTTATTTTCGCATGCAGTATTTGTATTGACATGCAAGGCTCTGAACATCTGCATAGTAAATAATATTTGTTGTCTCGGATTTGGATAGGAAGTATAATTAATAATCAAACGAACTTACCTGTGAAGTTTGATTACAATTATACGAGTATCCAAATCCGAGACAACAAAGTCCCGCCCCCAACCCCGAAAATAACAATAAAATGGTTTCACGACACAAAAAGATCTACTCTAAAATAATGATGGGTTTACGCCGCAGGGCGCTGGGCTATGTTGAAGGTAGTAGGTATGCATGGCGAGAACTTGTTTTTTAAATTTTATATCTCTGAAATGTGTGACTTTGGACGGTACGATTCCGTGTGCTGCATAGTAAATAATATTTGTTGTCTCGGATTTGGATACTCGTATAATTGTAATCAAACTTCACAGGTAAGTTCGTTTGATTATTAAGACGATACGGTAGGGGTCAATTCTCCATATCCCTGGTTTTTGAAGATAGAGCAATGATTTTTTCAACACAGATTGTTATTATTTTTATCTGTGTCGGACCGTTTTGATTTTTTTGATATTCTGCTTTTTAAAGACTCTAGAGCCAATCAAAAAAATCTAAAAACGGCCTTTTTCATTGTGGCGCAAAAAAAGGTGTGATACTCAAGATTGGTAACAATTAACCAAAAAAGCTAAACGGTCCGACATAGATTATTTCATTGTTATTCAGATTTTCAAATTTCGTTCCGATTGATTAAGTTTTGAAGGAGGAAAGAGTCGAGAGCGGAACCTCAATTTTAAAGATTTTTTTGAAATATCTTTTGACTGAGTTGTTCTTAATGGACAATTTTTTTTCGATAAATCTAGTTCATAACACTTGTATATTTAACTAAAATTCCCAAGTTGAAAGGGGGGCTCCTTTCCATTTTAGCATTTTCGCTACCGTATCCTCTTGAGCAAAAATTAAAATTTTGAAAAAACCCCCGACTGCGACATAGTAGACCGATTTTCATGAAACATGGCTAAGAACACTCTCAACTAACTCAGCTTTCAGACAAAAAAAAACTAAATCTAAATCGGTTCATCCGTTCGGGAGCTACGATGCCACAGACAGACACACACACAGACAGACAAACAGACAGACAGACACACACACACAGACAGACAAACAAACAGACAGACAGACACGTCAAACTTATAACACCCCGTCGTTTTTGCGGCCAAGATAAAAGTCGCGCTACGACGCAAAGGCGCGTCGCGGATTAGTGTGACAGTGACAGTTCGTTACGTTCGCTTCGAATAAGCGTTTGGCATGTTGGCTACACTGCACGGCAAAAGATTTTCGTTAGTTTATCGACATGACTACATCCTTTAAATCTAAAATAACCCACTACTTTTCTACTAATAGCACGAAATATTAAGTTGATGAAACATTAAAGTTGTATAGGGTGTTACCAAATTAGTCACGGATATTTTAAGGGACGTTAATTAACATCAAAACAATTAACTTTGACTTGAAATTAAAACAAAATTTTCATATGATTTTTTTTGTTTTCATTTCCACAAAAAAATATTTTGATTAATTTTCTAAATAAAATGGTTATTTAGAAAATTAATCAAAATATTTTTTTTTGTTAATTGCCTATAATTTAATTGCCTATCAGGATGTTTAACAGTGTCTCTTATGTCACGTCAACAGTGTCTAGAGAGATCTCATTTAATCCATGGATTAAATGAGATCTCTCTAGACACTGTTAATAATATTAGTATGGATACTAATATTATTAATGGGAAAGTCTGTGTGTTGTCCGTTCTTCACGGCAAAACGGAGCGACGAATTGTCGTGATTTTTTAAGTGGAGATAGTTGAAGGGACGGAGAGTGACATAAGCTACTTTTTGTCTCTTTCGTACACGAGCGAAGCCGCGGGAAAAGCTACTTATTTTATAAACAGGATTTTTTTAACATAGCACATTTGTTTCAAAGTTTTCTCCAAAAAAAAAAAACCTATGAAGTTTCACACATAAAATATAGGTACTCTAGGAGCGGAGTACTAGCAGTCGTAAAAATATCCGTGACTAATTTGGTTACACTTTATATTTTCCAGCTCTTCAAAACACTCACATCTAATTTTTTTTAATACCACGTCGGTGGCAAACAGGTATACGTCCCAGGTAGCGGTCACCGTAACCTATGGATGCCTGCAACTCAAGGGGTGTCACATGCGCGTTGTCGACCCATTATACACTTGTACATAATATGCGCACAAACAAATAATTGTACCTCAGGTATATAAAGAGTCCTTGTAAGAGTAACATTAAATTTGTTCAATTTGTGCTCTTGATGTCTACGGTTACAGTAGCCATGTAGGTTGGAAAAACACGGAGATGCCTTTTTTCCTGATTTCATTGAATTGGTAAATAAAATAAAATAAATATTGGGGGACACCACAGAGTAGTAATAGAACAGAGGGAGTCTCACTGAAGACCGGCTGTGACCCAACAATGGCGGACGTTTTTTTTTTTAATTTTATTTTATGGCTGGGTGGCGACTTTTCAAGCCAGCAATGGCAGACGGTTTGCGATGTGCAAACACGATTTAAAATCAAAATAATTATAATTCAGGTCAAAAGAAAATCAATTCTTCACTTAATTTATCAAAATTTAATTATTTTAATGGAAACTTACAAATATCTTGTTTTTAACAAATAATAATGACCCAGTGCGCCGTGTGCAAACACTATTTAAAAAAAATACTGGTCACACTCTTGTTTTGCAGTTTGTTGGTTTACGATTATGAACATTAATTAATATTGTGATTATACGCATAATAACGCGATAAAGTATTAATTTATGCATGAAAAGTTGCTCCGTATTATTTTTTCTTTCGATTATTGTCATTTTTACACAATTTGACAACGCATGTAGGCATATTTTCTTATTTTTCTGGAGATGTTTTCGCCACGGGCGCCTCGATCCGACTAACGGGAGATTAGTGGATGAGGTCATAGACAAAGCTATCAATGTGGATGATGGAATCACAGGTTTTTCTTCGGAGTTATCCGTCCATAGAATTATAGGTTCATGGGGGACACCTTACACAGATCAACCTTGCCCCAAACTAAGCAAAGCTTGTACTATGGTGGTGCTAGCAGACGATATACTTACTTATATAGATAAATACTGTAAGGACATCACTAGTCGCTGGTCCCCATCCCTAGGCATCGCTGTCAACTGGGCGTCAGACGGACTCAGAGCGTCACTTGAAGATAGCTTGTCATTGAACTTGTATTTTGAGATTCCGTTTAATAAACTGTATAATTAATAGTGGTATCCTGGTGTTTTTACTCTAACAGTTTCAGAAGCGCGATATTAAGTTACCCATATACGCCCGTACTATGTAATTTGTCCGAAATTGACAATGTCATCATTCTCGCGCCGCGCTCATAACCTTTTATTGTTGTGCAACAGTATTTAATTAACACCAGTCGATCTGATTCGACGAGTAAAGACACTAGCACCATATACTACAGTTAAAAGTATCCATTGCAGTTTACGAGATATTCACACTTTGGAGTAATATTTGATCATAATGAGTGTGAAATCGGAAGTAAAAGTGATCCAAACACAGTGCTCTGGGGCTGAAATTATCAACATCCACTATAGTAGCCTGTGTTGTGTTTCTTTCTTTCAGATCAACTTAATTATGTACATGTTGAAGATACTAATACTTTTATATACTCAAAAAATGTATCACAATAAGTACCACAGTAAGTCATGGACGGTGAGATGCTAACCACATCCAAGTTGTCATTCACAATTGCTCCGGGCAAAGAGTATTACCAGTATATATAGAGGGGCTGCAGTAGTGAATAATCATTAGCTCACTTGTGTGTTGTGTTTTTGTGCTTCCAGATATGTTTCAGAATACTTAATACATATTGAACCTACTTGTGATATATTGACAATTGTCACGGTGTCACAGTGAAACAGAATATAAGATAAGTTTCAATCTAAATGGCACCTAAATGATTCCTTATAACATGTGACTTTATGGGTTTTATGATCTACAAAGAGAGATGATCATTATTTTGCCCTATTTGTCATATTAAAAATAAGTTTGTCCGGAATGACATGGAATAAGGTATTTATCCTACTCAATAATATTGTGCCATTGCATCTGGCTTATGTAAGTATGCTGACAGTAAATACATTTTAAATTCACTACAGGTTAGTATAATGGATGAGTAAATAAGCATAAGAAAACTTTGACAACTCTTTTGTTACTATAAGTTTTGTCACTTTACCGGGGACTGTATTTTGAAATCTGTCTTAGTGACATTCTTATGCATATAAACTCTGTATGATCTTGCATTTTTCTAAATGAGGAAACATGTTGCTATATTACATGGCACAAATTCATCAAAAATGTTGATAAAATAATAATAATATTAACATAATAATATTTTGATGAGGTTAATTATGCATCTTTGTAAAACCATAATGTGTGTTAAAATTAAGGGCATAGCACTGAAGTATAGTGTATTGTTGATGCTGTTTTGTTTATAATAATGCTGGTTTAGCATTGCAAACATTTTTGACAAGAAATGTAATCAATGTAATCATGTTCTAAATTGAACCAAAGACAAATATATTACCTAGACAGACACTTGGAACATTTATTATCATGACATAGTCCAGTGTCCATTTAATGCATTGACAGTGATATAATTTGTTCTTTAAATTACATTCCTTTCCAGATTAATTTATTGATTACAGTAGTTGCCTGCCGGTAATCCGGAGACTATTGACCATAAGTTGAAAATACTTGCATTGATAAGGCATGATTCCAGAAGTTCCTGAGGTTAAATCTTGCTAAAAGCTGGAAACACCAAACTGGATATCTATTGAACTATTTATGACACTGGTAAAATTTGTCATAGCTAATGGTAAGAGATTTTGATATTTATAGATCCGATGGACTTTAACGGTCTACATGCTATACTTGTCTCTTACAACAAATCAGTTTGATTTGGAATTGGGCTTGAAACATGCCAATCAGTTAAGTTTTTAAAAGATGTGCAATAATCTGAGGTAAATAACTTAATTGGAGCTTCTAATAATTTTAACCACTTTACTGCGAAGGAATGTTTCCGAACCGAAGCATGACAAACAGGTTACCGTTTGAAGTTGACAAGTATTGTCTACTTTTAATATGTTCTGTTCCTTGAAATATAAAAATAACTGTACACTTCTATTGCTTCTTGATTTCACAAGAATATATATATTTTACATGTTTTGTGACTTTTGCAAGAATCAAAAATAATGATATTTTGTTATAAAAACTCAATCACCTGTACTAAGTATTCTTGCATATGCATAGTATTAACACAACTAACAAAATTATGTAGTTGTGCAGGTGGCAGCTATATGGATAATGTTGTGCTTTAAATTGCACATATACCTACAGCTGGAGCACCTCTCTAGTGTGTCTGGCAAGCTTGATGGTTTAATTATTAAGCTTATGCACCATGCCTGATGATGATATATAAATACCTTTGTCAAGAACCATTTGGTAAGTGAACAATGATAGATAAAATATTACATTATTTGAATGTAGTGAAACCTCGATAAGCCAAGCCAAGTGCCATATGATTATTCTTGCTTGACTGGAATGTGTTTCAATAATGGTATATATAGTAAGCGTGTTACCTTAGGGGCACGGGAAAAATAAGACAAGTTGCACGCCGGATTGAGAACCGAGTTGTGTTTTGTCTTATTAGTCTCAGATTAAGAACTGAGTTGTCATTACATATATGCACGCCGGATTGAGAACCGAGTTGTGTTTTGTCTTATTAGTCTCAGATTAAGAACTGAGTTGTCATTACATATATGCACGCCGGATTAAGAACCGAGTTGTGTTTTGTCTTATTGGTCTCAGATTAAGAACTGAGTTGTCATTACATATATGCACGCCGGATTGAGAACCGAGTTGTGTTTTGTCTTATTAGTCTCAGATTAAGAACTGAGTTGTCATTACATATATGCACGCCGGATTGAGAACCGAGTTGTATTTTGTCTTATTAGTCTCAGATTAAGAACTGAGTTGTCATTACATATATGCACGCCGGATTAAGAACCGAGTTGTGTTTTGTCTTATTGGTCTCAGATTAAGAACTGAGTTGTCATTACATATATGCACACCGGATTGAGAACCGAGTTGTGTTTTGTCTTATTAGTCTCAGATTAAGAACTGAGTTGTCATTACATATATGCACGCCGGATTGAGAACCGAGTTGTGTTTTGTCTTATTAGTCTCAGATTAAGAACTGAGTTGTCATTACATATATGCACGCCGGATTAAGAACCGAGTTGTGTTTTGTCTTATTAGTCTCAGATTAAGAACCGAGTTGTGCTTGTCTTATTACTTTCAGATTAAGAACTGAGTTTCCATTGCATATATACACGCCGGATTAAGAACCGAGTTGTGTTGCCTTTACATGATGTTAATAATATATTCTGTTCACAGGGTTTCCTGATAAGCACATTGTACCTGAATCTTGTGGTATCCATGGTAGTGTAACTAATGTGATATCCACAAGTAAAAATGAAGTGATTTCCGTCACTTAAAGTGTGAATCATAATTATAATGATTACTTTAATGTCTGCTATACATTTATCACTTTGATTATTGTTTCTTAAGTAGTTCTGTTTATGCAATGCAGGCCTTAGGAGGCGGACCATGTGCATAAGACCTATTATTGTGATGCAGGTCTTTGGAGACGGACCATCATGTGTTATATAGACTATCCTTGCGAGGTTAGTTCTGTTCTGGTATTTGTGGTGCAGGTCTTTGGAGACGGGCCATCATGTGTTATATAGACTATCCTTGCGAGGTTAGTTCTGTTTCTGGTATTTATGATGCAGGTCTTTGGAGACGGACCATCATGTGTTCTGTAGACTATCCTTGTGAGGTTAGTTCTATTTCTGGTATTTGTGATGCAGGTCTTTGGAGACGGACCATCATGTGTTCTGTAGACTATCCTTAATAGGCTAGTTCTGTTTCTGGTATTTGTGATGCAGGTCTTTGGAGACGGACCATCATGTGTTCTGTAGACTATCCGTGTGAGGTTAGTTCTATTTCTGGTATTTGTGATGCAGGTCTTTGGAGACGGGCCATCATGTGTTATATAGACTATCCTTGCGAGGTTAGTTCTGTTCTGGTATTTGTGATGCAGGTCTTTGGAGACGGACCATCATGTGTTCTGTAGACTATCCTTAATAGGCTAGTTCTGTTTCTGGTATTTGTGATGCAGGTCTTTGGAGACGGACCATCATGTGTTCTGTAGACTATCCGTGTGAGGTTAGTTCTATTTCTGGTATTTGTGATGCAGGTCTTTGGAGACGGGCCATCATGTGTTATATAGACTATCCTTGCGAGGTTAGTTCTGTTCTGGTATTTGTGGTGCAGGTCTTTGGAGACGGGCCATCATGTGTTATATAGACTATCCTTAAGAGGATTGGTCTGTTTTTGTTATTTGTGATGTAGGTCTTTACAGACGCCATCATGTGTTATATAGACTATCCTTAAGAGGATTAGTCTGTTTCTGTTATTTGTGATGTAGGTCTTCATAGACGCCATCATGTGTTACATAGACTTTCCTTAAGAGGATTGTTCTGTTTCTGTTATTTGTGATGTAGGTCTTCATAGACGCCATCATGTGTTACATAGACTTTCCTTAAGAGGATTGTTCTGTTTCTGTTATTGTGATGTAGGTCTTCACAGACGCCATCATATGTTATATAGACTACCCTTACGAGGCTAGTTCTGTTCTGTTATCTGTGATGTAGGTCTTACAGACGCCATCATGTGTTATATAGACTATCCTTAAGAGGATTGGTCTGCTTCTGTTATTTGTGATGTAGGTCTTACAGACGCTATCATGTGCTATATAGTCTATCCTTAAGAGGATTGGTCTGCTTCTGTTATTTGTGATGTAGGTCTTACAGACGCTATCATGTGCTATATAGTCTATCCTTAAGAGGATTGTTCTGCTTCTGTTATTTGTGATGAAGGTCTTCAGAGATGCCATCATGTGTTATATAGTCCTTAAGAGGTATATCCTTAAGAGGTTAGCTTGAGACCTTGTTTGTCAAAAGCATGTTTTATTACCTTAAAGAGTAATGATCTCAAGGTTACCTTGAAAGGGTCACTTACATGCATACTTTCCAGAGGTCGCTGGTGAAATTACGGTTTCCAATAGAGCGGAGAAAGCAACTGTTCGGAATGCCTAGCTGAACGAATGCATGCTACAGGCTGCGCGACAACCTTGTCATGAAGGGCCAACTTCTGCGGTCGTTGCGCTGACAGCCACGAAAGAAGCCGTATCACCGTGGCTTGCGTATGAAGATTTGATATGGTAATGTGTGTTGTCTTATAGCAAAATTGGTGGCTAGTACACATTGATTATTACCATTTATTAATTTTATCATGTTGATAGAAAAAAATAATCAGCGGTTGTTAAAGGTCCTGCCAAGGAACAGCCATGTATTCTGCTTAATATATATTCATGAAAAAAAAAAAAAAAATTACATGACAATATTTTGTAATATCTTGATTGTCATTGTTTATTACTAAATTATTTAACGGCTATGTAAGCCGGATCTGTAATTGAGAGCACCTACTATGCCAATTGTAAATTAATTTCTCGTAACCTTATCATGTTACTTGAACGACAGTTGTGTTGTACTGATTCTATCACCTACTGGCTTAGTTCCAAGGAAAAATTATCACGTTCTCGTTACATTAAGGAACTTAGTATTTCCCATGTATGTTACAGAGCTTCTTAACAAGAGCTTGTGCTGTGTTGGAAGGTGGCTATGATCACGCATAGGGTGTGTCATGTTAACCTCTCACGAGTTGTACGCCTTCTTGCGCATGTGGGGAGCTTCACAGCCTACAGTGACGAAGCCAACTGTGAGTTTGTTCCATGTATTTGCTATTTAAACGACGCCAATCATCATTATTATATTGAGCGGTTGGTTAGTTTGGAATGCACCGCTCACGTAAGTCTTAACTTAAGGCATAAATGGCATAATACTTGCCTGAAAATAAATGAAATGTATTGATGGGTGAAGTTATTTACAAGCAAATATTAGATGGTGTTTTGTACACCAGTAATTACCTGCCCGCCGCTAGATGTCATCTATTTTACATAATTAATTTGACTAATATATAGTATCGATCATGGCGGTAAAACATGTACTTTTCGTACCATCGCACCTTAATAGTTTTAAAGCCTTACTGGCTGTGGATTTGTTAAATAATGACCTGACTTACTTGTACTAGGCTAGTCTGGTCATGCAATCTTGAGTTTAGTTATGTCATTACTATGATTCGACTATAAAATGAGGCCAATTGTACATATCTTGGTGTAAGTTAGTCTTAAACTACACCGGCCGTTTCCAACGGTACTCGAGTTAATCACTCCAAAGGACCAGGGCCTGGGTGTATAGCTGGAGTATACAAAGTTCTTGTTCACTCCGCAGAAAAGAACAAATGAACAGATGAAGTCTACCGCCACCAGTTGGAGGCGCGGCCTGCTTCGGCTGCGTTGACTGCGGCAGTCATCAGTAGCAGCATGGATAGCAGAGACCTTCGGGACGAAAGGTCAAGGTCAGAATGGGCGAATGTAAGGACATCACTAGTCGCTGGTCCCCATCCCTAGGCATCGCTGTCAACTGGGCGTCAGACGGACTCAGAGCGTCACTTGAAGATAGCTTGTCATTGAACTTGTATTTTGAGATTCCGTTTAATAAACTGTATAATTAATAGTGGTATCCTGGTGTTTTTACTCTAACAATACATAATTATATACATAGAAAACATCCATCCTCATCACACGAATAAATGCCCTTACAGAGATTCGAAAACGAAACCGCGGCTTAGCAGGCCGCGATATTACGTCAGATGCTTTATCTTTCCTTTCTTCTTCTTCCGTATTATTTATTTAAATACAAGTCTAAAACATATTTAAAAGTACGAAATATTTACCTATTACGACCTACGTTAATATGTTTGAAAGATTACTAAAAACCAAATACCTCTCCAAATTGTATTACTTTCAACTGAATTCTAAATTTACTATTGAATGAAATGTAAACAATTTAATTAAACAATCAAGGCTTAATTTACACTGCTACGAGTTTCTTACCTAAAAATAGATTGGATAAACTCTATGAATAAAATTCAGTCAACGACATCGATGTGCAATGTTTGATTAAAATATGTAATAGCTAGGTAGGTACGTTCTAATTCAAGCGAGTAGGTATACAAAGCCAGCTCAGGTATAATAGACCTGAGATGTACAGTGAACCTATTTGATTCCTACTCCTAGTTCACTATAGAACCTTTGCACAGTAAGCGTCTATGTGACTTGTATGGCAAATAGAACACGGTGTATACAAGACAGGATTCTAAGAGTGGCCTAGGATTCAAATTGGTTGACCGTACAACTATATAGTCATCATAATCATCACAGGCCTTTGCGTCCATTGCAGACGATTTACGCATTGCTGTTTCGGCAACGGCTTTGGTGACTGTGTAGTAGGCTTGTGCCGTTTCGTTCGTTGATCGGAGCGCTCCGATCTCGTTCAATCGCTCCCACGAACTAGTTCGCTCTTTTAGGTCTTTTGCTCATTTAGTTCAGCCAGACCAGCGACCACTGCGGTCGGAAAGATCAGAACGAATGGGACCGAATAGTGTCAAAATGACACGAATAGTCCACAGATAGTAACATTCCGAGTCGAAAGGTTGCCGAAGTTTAATATGAAAACTTGACGTTTTTTTGTAGCTCTGCTAAGTAGCTCTCACACGCTCACATGCTCGTTCTCGATCCAAACCGCTCGCGCTCGCCGATCCTATACTGAACTAAATGAGCAAAGACCGATTCTAAGAGCACGGAAAGATTCAGTTCATTTCGGTCATTGATGGGATTTTATTCCTAACAGTTCATAGTTCGTGAACGACACAAGCCTACTGTGTAGGTTGATTCGCGAGCGGCACGACCTGCCACATTTTTGGCAGAGGAAACTCATATCACCTGAGCACACATCGGACACTGGCGATCAAATATATGAAAGAGGCGCGTTTCTAGCACACAGTCTAAGCTCGTTTGGGTCAACGCGTACTATGCTTGTATGAGTGAAATATGACAGGTCGACTGTTCACGTTTTTGACAGGCGGTAACTGTAAGGTAACCGAGAGGGGGTGGGCGGCACTTTCAGCGGGGAGCGGGAGTGGCCATACTGTACGATCTTAGTACTCTTTATTATACTGTGACCTGAAGTAATATAATAATAGCAAGTAGGTGACTTACCTATGACTTTCTATACAGTCAGATAAAGGGATAAAACTACAGTCAAATGCACTTCTAATATACACTATTTTCATTTGCACAAGCACAAAGCGTTCTCCCTTCCATTCCTCCCTCCGCTGCAAAAGTCTGCAATGCGCAGACTGGAGTGGTTAATTCAATAATCCACCGCATGGCCTGGCTCGCTAAAAACACTGTTTTCAGTATTTTCATCATTTTTAGACATAACGCAATTAACTGATGATACTCCGCCTTTTATGTTTGGACGTATGATTAGCTCTTTCTATTGAATTCAGTTTTTCTAAAGCATGCAAAACTTTACTATGATAGCAGACTTTTTATTCTTCATATAAAAGGGGAACTAGTATATAAATAATTGTCAAAGTAAAATGCGTAGTCACAGTGCATGAATTGCTATCTCTCGAAACAGTATTAAACCTTTTGAACCGCAGTTTTGAAAATTTGGCCCATATTCTTAACACGATATTTATGTGTCCAAATTGCGAAATATATATTTTTGCGCTATCTAGACGACGGAACATTTTTCTCGATACGCTTTTTCTTAGATTTTATTTGTCTATACGGAGTTATATATCGTCACTACTTTTAAAAAAACTTGTATCTTCGTCTGTCAATGAAAATAAAATTGTAGTAAGTATGTATGGAATGCATATAGACTTACTGCGTTTTAACTTTGAGGAACAGCGTGAGATACGAGATTTTTTAAAAGTAGTGACGATATGTAGAAATATTATTAGTCCAGGATATTGCAATTATTGGAAAGTGCATTTCTACACAATCCGCACGGCATGTTTGTTAAAAATACTAGAAAAACCTATATTCATAGATTTTTTTGTCATTTTCAGACAGACTAACGTATTTTGCGTTATATTTGGAGGTGTGTTCCATAGAATTCATATTTCCTAAACACGAGTGTTAGGAATTGATAATTTCATATGCGGATGCGAACAAGGTGAAATATTTTTCTAAGAAAACATATCTATAATATCTGTGTAATAGAGTTTACCAGGAATATCATATTGTTTTTATTATTTTAGCTTCTTTTACTCTTTATTCTTCATTAAATCACTTCCAGGAAAGGATTAAATAGCTTTCAGTATATTATCAGTTAATTTGAAATTTATATTGTATATTTCTGTATTAAAGTCTCTAGCAACGAAAGTTATTTTCAGATATATAAGTTATTTGAAAATTCATGTCAAATGTAAGCGTAAAGTAAGGTACAGCGGGACAATCTCAACTGGAGGACAAATGCAACTGATCCATTTTTTCCATGTTTTAAAATGTTTGCATTATTATAAATAGAGTGTCCACCGGTTAAATATGGTAGGTGTGTTCGTGGATACATGTGAAACTCAATAGTGTAATAATGGAAAAAAACATTAGTTAGTTTGCCCCCCAGTCAGGATTTGCCCCGCTGTATGTTTTTTTTAAATAAAAGTGTAACTTCTTGGCGAACATCAATGTACGAGTCACTTAAAATGTATTTTGGCAAAAATGTCATTTATTGCAGAGCTCCCGATATTTCGACGCAGTCACACGCATCATGGTCACGGTCAACTGAAAATGGTGGTAGGATGTCAAACAGATGACAGACGAAAAAAAGGTTATCACGGTGTATATCCCGGTCAATGTAACCGGTCCCGGTCTAACTTTAGACTTTAGAGAAAGTAACATTTCGAATCACGGCGAACGTCGAGTAGGTAATTTTGGCATTGTCGAGTTGGCTAGGTTGTTTGGCTCCGACATGAAGCCTCCAGTGGATAAATGGGGCAAATGGACTAATATTATTGTATTAGGAGCGAGCATTAACGCAAATTGGCAGGCGTCTTGTGGCTCTGTCTACAAACAGCTATAGCGCTTAATGGAAACAGAGGGGCAACTAGAAACAGAATAATTTGTGATAAGAAGAACTTAGATGGTATGGTAACCCCTTTTTAGGGTTTTCCGAGTTTATTTAAGATCTTAAGCATCGCACTTAGTCAACTTTTAAGAAACTTTTTTGCAAAATACCTAAATATAACAGAGACCTAGAGAGATTTTACTAATTGAGAGTTGACAAAATCGTAATTAGAATTTTGTTTCGATAAGAATTTGACTGGACAACTCATTTATCGACCGTCTTGTCGACCGTCATTTGTCTTCGTGATTAAAAATACAAAGACAAGATAAGATGGTCGACCTCATAACTCTCATAAGTAAATGAAAACGTAGAAGCAAAACATTTAAGGCCAGTCAACATTTCTGAGAAAGCCATATTTCGTGTGTCTATGATTAAAAATAAGTAGGAAGGTACCGGAAAAGTGACTAAGCCCATATGTAGACTCATACATCCCACGTCACTTCTGTTTTGCACGATGCATTGTTCACTGTAACTTGGCATCCCTTGCGGATACCGTTATCCTTACGAATACACAAAGTTTCAGTAGGTATTCAAATGCCAGAGATTTTTTATTATACGTCTGTTTGCCAGAAGAAGCATTTGAACTGAAAATAGTAAAAATAGCAAAAACACGTTATCTTATGTAATGTCTTTTTTTAATAATAAATGCATGGGCAACAGACTAGCCAAAGGCAAAGTCGTGGCCTATGATGGAGTGAGCTCGCCCAGAACATGCCTGTTCACTCTTGATAAATGTCACTGTCAAACATTAATGATCGTGGCAGCCGTTGGCACTAATTTGACTCTATAAGATTTAACATAGAATTATGCACCAGTCGTGCACCTAGCTAATAACGTTTATCTAACGTGGTAGTATGAGCAGTGTGACGGTATTAATGAATTACTCAAGGCGGCGTGGGCCTAATGGGGCATAACTAGGCATTACAAGGTCTGGCTCCGTGCCAGCCAACGGCTGCGTATTTCCGGTATAGTAGCCTAAATGCACAAAATAGTCATTTATATACATAACAATAAGATAACAGTAGCAGATAGTTATACATATAACTAATCAAAATTTTGCTAATATTTACGAGTAAGAAGCCTGTGTCTTGAAGTGTAGGTAATGTTTTACTTAGTGCATTTTAACGATTGGTAGTTTTTTTTAAGAGCGTTATAACATTTCGGCGTCGGGCGAAATTAGGTATTTTACCCGCCGCGCGAGCCCAATATGCCGACCCTTTCTAGCACGTCTTATCACTCGCTCGCACTACAATAATGGACAAAACAATCTTGATCCTTTCTATGGAATTTTGATAACAACCACAATCTACTATCTCGATATAAACTTTTGGTTTCTTATAAACATTATTTTGTACGAAAATACGAGAATATAGCGCGAAATAATATCAATTATGTTAAAATTTATTTAAAAAATTAAAGTAATAATTGGATGATGATAAGCAATAATGTGTCAACCCACAAAAACTAAAAAAATGAGATTTTAATGCCATGTTATAGCTGGATTTTTAAACTTCTATTTGCAAAAATGACCTTTTCATTTTGAAAATTTTTACTATCCCAAAAGTAAAAAAATAGGTTAACACAAATCCTATATCGTGTGTTGCCTGTTTTGCATTAATGTGTCAAGAACCTTAACTTATTATAGTAATTGGCAGAAGACATATTTAAATTACAATAATGTGTTATGAGGGTTGACTCAACGATTTTTTTACACTTGACTCATTCTTGCAAAACGCAAAAAATGACATAGTTACCCACTATGAGACTTGAATGATTATTGCAAAATGATATTTTATTCGTTGTTTTATGCTACGACCCGTGTTATAAAACATAAGTCATTATTGTTAAATTATATTCGGGTCATAAATTGTTCGTTTTTGGTGTAAGTACCATGACACTATATTGTAAAATATAACTGTTCATATTAATTTATGTTTGAATAAGTTATGACTTAATCCATTAGTATATTTTTGCACATGAATGGTAAATTCAGTACGAAATTGAACATTTTAAGTCATGAATACATATTCGTTATTATAATTTGCAAACATTTTTTACAAGTACGTGTTTATATAAAAATCTAATATAAGCTACTATTTTTTTATAATTACTAATTACATTAAGACGTGTTAATGTATGCATTAAAATATTGTTTGATTTTTGAATACTTACTGAATGGTAGTTTATTATTTTGTTAAAGATATTTTATGTTTTGTTCTTGTACAAGTCATGAGTTATTCATAATTTAAATGACTTAGTCTATTTCTTAGCGTAAAAAAATATTTTGTTGTATATTTTAGATAAGTAGTTTGTTTTTTTTAAAGATGATTATTTGGTTTTTGTAACGATTTTTTGTTGAAAAAGCACAGATAATTTAAATATGTGTCTAGAAATGATCATTACTCTAATGGTTAATTTATAGTATTTGATTCAACAGGCGTTTAAAGGAGGTCAAGAAATATGAGTGGCGTACTTTCCACGAGTATTTTGGAGTCAGTTAAACACCATTGCATACAATACTTTTACAACGACCATGCACTTAGTTTTTAATAGTTTTTTTAAATAATTCTCGCGAAATTCACACTGTTTCCTGTATTGCAAAGGTTTGCACTGTCAGCTCAGCTGCCCAAAGCCTTCCCGCGCACGCACGCAGTATCGTTAATGCAATGCGTTGCCATGATTACAGAACCAAACAATGCGTTTTCAGTTTTTTCGATACGCACAATCCTGTAAATGACGAATAACAGTTCGGGAGTAGAAAAATCATTAAAAGGTTTGATTAATAAATAATGTATTGATTCCTACATGACGACCGGTCTGGCGCAGTCGGTAGTGACCCTGCCTGCTACGCCGCGGTCCCGGGTTCGAATCCCGGTAAGGGCATTTATTTGTGTGATGAGCACAGATATTTGTTCCTGAGTCATGTATGTTTTCTATGTATATAAGTATTTATATATTATATATATCGTTGCCTAAGTACCCACAACACAAGCCTTCTTGAGCTTACCGTGGGTCTCAGTCAATCTGTGTAAGAATGTCCTATAATATTTATTATTATTTTATTATTTATACCTAATAACATAAGTGACCATGACTGATATGTTACTTAACACTTATAAAGTTAAAAATATGCATAGGTAGAGTATTTTACAATAACAATTTATGTGCTTTAACATGTTTATTTAAGACTCATAGATATTTTTAAACAATTAGCAAAAGTGGGTTAAGTATCATAACACAGTCTTGAAAAAGTTTGACGTCGTCGAACAATTCGCAATAAAAGAAAAGGGCATTATTTCGTCAAATTGAAGTTTGTTTTGAAATTAAGCTACAATAATCACTACTACTGAACGTATTATAGCTGAAAAACACAACAATCTATATAAAAAACAATTTTTTTTAAGAGAAACACAAAAAAATGAGAAAAAATCTTTAGACGCCATTTTCTCAAAATGGTTGGCGTGTGGGTTGACACATTATTGCTTATCACCATCCAATTATAAAAGTAGATCCCATCCCAAATATTTGCTTTTGTTATATGATAAGTATTAGAGTAAAGTATATATTAATATGATGATAAAATAAGACAAATACAATTCTAATTACTTCAAGGTGGTGCTCAGGGTCTGATGATGGAGCCAGATGGTGGTCACCAATACCAATGAACAATATGACTATACAACTTCGTGGTTTACATGTCATTCTAGCATTTTCACTTTCACATTTCAAGTGCATATACCACGAGTATAGGTTTTCGGGTGTGCTGATTTAAAAATTAATGACCGATTTGGAATCTGACATTGCTGACTGTCACTTTGACACAAAAGTCATCATGGGTGTCGTAAAATAGGTTTTAGGGGGTGCTGATTCCAAAATTAATGACCAATGTGGAATCTGACATTGCTGACTGTCACTTTGACACAAAAGTCGTCATGGGTGTCGTCAAATAGGTTTGCGGGGGTGCTGATTCCAAAATTAATGAACAATGTGGAATCTGACATTGCTGACTGACACTTTGACACAAAAGTCGTCATGGGTGTCGTAAAATTGGTTTTAGGGGGTGCTGATTCCAAAATTAATGACCAATGTGGAATCTGACATTGCTGACTGTCACTTTAACACAAAAGTCGTCATGGGTGTCGTCAAATAGGTTTGCGGGGGTGCTGATTCCAAAATTAATGAACAATGTGGAATCTGACATTGCTGACTGTCACTTTGACACAAAAGTCGTCATGGGTGTCGTAAAATAGGTTTTAGGGGGTGCTGATTCCAAAATTAATGAACAATGTGGAATCTGACATTGCTGACTGTCACTTTGACACAAAAGTCGTCATGGGTGTCGTAAAATTGGTTTTAGGGGGTGCTGATTCCAAAATTAATGACCAATGTGGAATCTGACATTGCTGACTGTCACTTTGACACAAAAGTCGTCATGGGTGTCGTCAAATAGGTTTGCGGGGGTGCTGATTCCAAAATTAATGACCAATGTGGAATCTGACATTGCTGACTGTCACTTTAACACAAAAGTCGTCATGGGTGTCGTCAAATAGGTTTGCGGGGGTGCTGATTCCAAAATTAATGAACAATGTGGAATCTGACATTGCTGACTGTCACTTTGACACAAAAGTCGTCATGGGTGTCGTAAAATAGGTTTTAGGGGTGCTGATTCCAAAATTAATGAACAATGTGGAATCTGACATTGCTGACTGTCACTTTGACACAAAAGTCGTCATGGGTGTCGTAAAATTGGTTTTAGGGGTGCTGATTCCAAAATTAATGACCAATGTGGAATCTGACATTGCTGACTGTCACTTTGACACAAAAGTCGTCATGGGTGTCGTCAAATAGGTTTGCGGGGGTGCTGATTCCAAAATTAATGAACAATGTGGAATCTGACATTGCTGACTGTCACTTTGACACAAAAGTCGTCATGGGTGTCGTAAAATAGGTTTTAGGAGGTGCTGATTCCAAAATTAATGACCAATGTTCAATCTGACATTGCTGACTGTCACTCTGACACAAAAGTTATCATGGGTGTCGTAAAATAGGTTTTAGGGGGTGCTGATTCCAAAAATAATGACTAATGTGGAATCTAACATTGCTGACTGTCACTTTGACACAAAAGTCATCATGGGTGTCGTCAAATAGGTTTCCGGAGGTGCTGATTTGAAAATTAATGACCGATTTGGAATCTTGACATTGCTGACTGTCACTTTGACACAAAAGTCGTCATGGGTGTCGTCAAAAAGGTTTCCGGGGGTGCTGATTCCAAAATTAACGACTATTTTGGAATCTCACAGTGCTAATTGCCATTTTGACACAAAAGGAATCATGGGTGTAGTCAAATAGTTTTTAGGGGGTACTGATTCCAAAATTAATGAAATGATTTAAAAAGTTATGACCGATTTGGAACCTGACATTGCACAGTACCCCTGGAAACCTATTTGACGACACCCATAACGACTTTTATGTCAAAGTGACAGTCAGCAATGTCAGATTCCAAATTAATCATTAATATTGAGATCAGTACCCATGAAAACCTATTTGAAGACACCCATGATCACTTTTGTGTCAAAGTGACAGTCAACAGTGTCAGATTCCAAATTGGTCATTAGTTTTCAAACACCTCCGGATACCTATTTGACGACACCCATGACGACTTTTGTGTCAAAGTGACAGTCAGCAATGTCAGATTCCAAATTGGTCACTAATTTTGGAATAAAACCTATTTTACGACACCCATGACGACTTTTGTGTCAGAGTGACAGTCAGAAATGTCAGATTGAACATTGGTCATTAATTTTGGAATCAGCACCCCCTAAAACCTATTTTACGACACCCATGACGACTTTTGTGTCAGAGTGACAGTCAGCAATGTCAGATTGAACATTGGTCATTAATTTTGGAATCAGCACCCCCTAAAACCTATTTTACGACACCCATGACGACTTTTGTGTCAAAGTGACAGTCAGAAATGTCAGATTGAACATTGGCCATTAATTTTGGAATCAGCACCCCCTAAAACCTATTTTACGACACCCATGACAACTTTTGTGTCAGAGTGACAGTCAGCAATGTCAGATTGAACATTGGTCATTAATTTTGGAATCAGCACCCCCTAAAACCTATTTTACGACACCCATGACGACTTTTGTGTCAAAGTGACAGTCAGCAATGTCAGATTCCACATTGGTCATTAATTTTGGAATCAGCACCCCTAAAACCTATTTTACGACACCCATGACGACTTTTGTGTCAAAGTGACAGTCAGCAATGTCAGATTCCAAATTGGTCATTAATTTTGGAATCAGCACCCCTAAAACCTATTTTACGACACCCATGACGACTTTTGTGTCAGAGTGACAGTCAGCAATGTCAGATTGAACATTGGTCATTAATTTTGGAATCAGCACCTCCTAAAACCTATTTTACGACACCCATGACGACTTTTGTGTCAAAGTGACAGTCAGCAATGTCAGATTCCACATTGGTCATTAATTTTGGAATCAGCACCCCCTAAAACCTATTTTACGACACCCATGACGACTTTTGTGTCAAAGTGACAGTCAGCACTGTCAGATTCCAAATTGGTCATTCATTTTGTAATCAGCACCCCTAAAACCTATTTTACGACACCCATGACGACTTTTGTGTCAGAGTGACAGTCAGCAATGTCAGATTGAACATTGGTCATTAATTTTGGAATCAGCACCCCCTAAAACCTATTTTACGACACCCATGACGACTTTTGTGTCAAAGTGACAGTCAGCAATGTCAGATTCCACATTGGTCATTAATTTTGGAATCAGCACCCCTAAAACCTATTTTACGACACCCATGATGACTTTTGTGTCAAAGTGACAGTCGGCAATCTGAGGTACTACATATTCGTAATCTGAAAGTAATCAAGTCAATAATTTCAGTTATTTTGAATCGACTATGATTCCGAGTTATTGGTAATAGTAATGATTGTATAGATGATTAGTGATTCCTTTACATGTAATGGTAATTTACCGTTTCACTTGATTACATTACAAGTAATCTGACACCCAGTAGTGTCAGATTACAAAGTAAAATCAAGTAATCGTGTAATCCGGAATCGATTACGATTTCCCCATCTCTGGGTTTAGTTATATGGTTCATTGGTACTGGTGACCACCATCTGGCTCCATCATCAGACCCTGAGTACCACCTCTTGTCAAAGGTCTTGTTGAGACGAACCCAACGAGCCTAAACACGAAGTCGTTTACTTACATGGTTCACTGGTACTGGTGACCACCTTCTGGCTCCATCATCAGATCCCGAGTACCATCTTGATGTGTCTTATCATCTTGACCGTATTGTAATTTTCACATTTTTATCATCACAACGTTGTAATACTTTAACATTCAAACATAACAAAGTATTACAAAAGCAAATATTTACGGATCTAGGATCAAATTCGTTGGTCGCTGTTTACACACACACAATGCGAGGATAGCCCGTGTAGAAACAAGGCGTCCGACCCACACAACAATAAATATTCTCGACGTTTGCGATGAAAACTCGGAGACCAAAGCGACATACGTCTTACCTGCTCGAGCTCCGGCGCGGCACTGAAATCGCAGGCGTCCGTCGCCGGTAAAATAGCGACAGGAAGGCTAGTTTTCAAAAAATTGGCAAAAAATCATGATAAAATATTATAACGACAAATGGATAACAGCAGTTTAAGCACATTGTGCAGATTATTTATATACTAAAATAACTTCGATAACATGTAGATTTTCGGAGAAATGATCACTTGTTTCGATGTATTTTCAAGACAAGATTGAGTTCGTTTTACTTTCAATTTCTCAATTTCAAAGGATTAAATGATAAATATTGTTTATTGGGCCTTAAGTACAAGATATTTGGAACTTAAATTTACCTCATTTATGAGAGTGATCTTATCAAATTGTACATAATAAGAGCTCCGAATTCTGTGCTTCACGCGGTTTTTCCTAAACGAGCATCAGAAAAACAATCATTACTAATTGAAAAAGCTTTTTTTTTTTCATATGTTTTTTATTTAACCGACAGTTAATAAGATGTTCTAACTGAAACAAGTACTTTCACTGTCTTTTAGTATGAGTAAAGTGTACAATTTTGTCGATAAATATTATGCATTTTACAATATATCGCCTTTTTTTGTCATAGCGCTCTTAAATTTGTATGGACCGGTGGAGTATATTTTCACCATTGTAAAATCAAGCATATTTAATTTGAAAGTAGCCCTTTTGTTCTTAATTCCGAAAGTTTACATTTAGAGTTATTTTCCATTGTCCAAAGAATTCTGCCTTGACAAGTTGATATTGCTTCGTGAGCCCACAACAGCTCACACTACAGGCTGAGGCACGCAGTATAACGATTCATCTACACTGCTAGAAACAGTAGTTTTAGTAACAGGTACCTACCAATTTTTGAATTTTACCTGCATACTTATGTAGCGTATAGGAAATCTGTTATTATAGTTGGGCGTATAGAGTGGAGGCAGATTTCCATTAACTCGGCGTCGGCGAGGGCTAGTGTGATGTGCTGGACTGTGTAAAGTGGCGTGCTCTTGTGTTGGATCCCAAGACTCATTTTGGGTCATCGCAACAAAGTAAGTGAGTATTTAACAGTAGGGAAACAGACAAACGCAGGAAGTTGAAAAGTAACTAGAACCACAGTCGATAAGTTCTAGGTCATTCTTTGTTTCCCAGAATTCAGTCTCATTGAAACCTAACCATCATTATAGGCGCAGATAATGCCAATGTCAACCAAGTAAAGTCATCTTAGTTCCTGGATATTGCCCAGATTTACAGCACCATACAATCACCATTCCTCGCACACATATTCCTCATTCCTTTTTTCCAGCCTACTGTTAAGTATTTTTACACATTAGGCGCGTATCCCGAAAGCAAGGGCCATAAAATAGCTTCCATGTCACTGTCACCCCGCCGGCTGCAGCGTGCACAACCCCCAACTGCGCACGGTCGTTAATCTTAATGCAAATTCGTGCCAAGCGACTCTAATGGCCCCTATTTACTATTTGCACGTCTTATTCTTCAGGAATAGTACGAGTTGTCGTGCGATATGTAAGTTTGGAATTGTAATGAGGACTATTGCTTTGTCTACTGTTCATGTACTGTTCATTAATTAGTATTTATCGAATGGATTTATGATAAGTAGGTACCCAGCAGCAATTCGATAAGAAATTGAAACGTGTATTTTAAAATTCTGCCCGATAATAAAATTAAGGTACGAATAAAGGAGACTTTTAACCCAGATAAAAATCTTACCCCCGGAGTAGAACTAGAAAAGAAGAACTAGAAAAATCCAAAAAACAGAATCGGTATTATAACACCTGGTAGGGTTAAGTGGGTTAAGGAGTTACATGTCACAACATTGACCACCGAACTACGAAACCATGATTTATGTTTACAAATAAAAATAAACAAATGAAAGAGCCTCCCACTCGCGTCAGTTGTTTGTGTTATTATCTTTACTACCGTGTTTTGTTTATTTTTCCTGCTACGATAAGACAGAGCAGCATCGTGGACAATATCGCAACATTTAATTTCTCCTCACTAGTTGGACGCCATCTTTGCCCCAGTTCCGTGGCAATCTGCACCATCTGTTACTCATTCTGTATCAAGTTGAGAAACTGAGCCAAACTATGTTTTAAGTTCTGCTAAAACTGTCCATGGCTTGTCAGTGTTTCTGTAATGTTTCAAAGCATCGGCATTTGCCAGTTTTTTACATTTTACATTAGCGAAAATGCTCCCTTTATTCACACAGAAGCTTTAGCTTCACCCATTCTGTGGGGCAACTCTCTGCTAAATACGAAACAAAGTGATGGCATAAGTGAAAAGAAAAAGCGTTACATATATCGCAGTGATAAAAATATTAGTAGCTTTTTAGATCCGATGTATTATGATAACCATTGTAGTAAAACCGATGTTTAAAACGACGATAAAAAATATTTGAAGTTGCAATATGACGTTTTGGAATGCTCATGTAATCACTATTCCGATACTTAGTGTACTGACAAGTATCGTGCAATGATCAAGTGTCAAACCATTGCGTTAGATGGATTCATTATAATCATCAATGAGGACGCACACTCAAAGATTATGACAGATGGCGCCACTTTGTTAGTCCATTGCACAGATAAAGAATTTCGTACGTGAGAGCGAGAAGAAGATATTTATTTCTCTCTCTCACATATGAATGACAGTGACATGCCTAGACACTTGCACAGGCGCCGCCTGGCTGAATAAAATGTCAGTGTGCCTCCTCATTAAATGGCAAGGTAGTATAAGCTTTTCTTAAAAGCGATTAAATGCAAAATCTGAAGCGGTATTTTTCTCACCCGCAAAGCAGATTAAAAGTCACTATCGAAATAAGATTGAATATTTTCAGTTTAATTTTCCGGAAATTAATACTGTGCTTTTAATTCCTTTATTTGGTACAAGCCTTTCAACTTTGCATACGAGATGAAAAATTATACATGTATAAATTACACTATTGAGCTCGCTCATATTTTGGCCCAATCGTCATACATGATATATGCTTATACATGATATACCGCGAGCGCGCTCTCAGACGCATACGATGATGTGTAATTTTTCACGCTGGCAATCAGTGGTTTTTCCTTTTTCCTTGTCAAGCCTACGAAAAAGTCGTAGATGATTTTGTCGGGCGCGTTTTTGCTTTTATTTGGGTGGGAATCGCAATAAGTACAAGGAGATTAATGTCTTTCAGAGAGCCACTTTTATTGCATGTACTCGTACATTTTTTCATTGTGATTTTTTTTTGATGTTTTTTCTATGGCATGTTTTGGGCGAGATTGGTTTGTAATCAATACTTTTATGTTACAGAACAGCAGAAGGTGAAGGTATAAATGTTAATTTGAAGATGGGTTGTTTATTAAAACCAGATAAGTATGATTGGGATCATTTGAAAACATTGATTGCCATAATATGTGAGTCGAGTTCATAAATATGTGTACATTTTTTCATCTTATTGCAAGGAGTTAAGGTGAAGAAATGTACACATATTTATGAACTTGACTGTACAATTTAGTTTTTTTTCGACTTTAGCGAATAAAAATAGAAACCGACTTTCGGTCCCGGTAGTGGTGAAGAGGTAGTTTGGCGAAAAAGAAGAAGTATGCATACATTTAATATTTTTTCAACCGTTCTGTATGTATGAACATTAGAAGAAATAGAAAATACCCGGACGCTGTCCAATACAATAACCAATTGTACCTATTCCGGTTAAAATAAACACTTCTGCATGCCTAGCGAACTTCACAATCACTTATGACTCGTATGCTAGCGAAGGAAACGCAACTGTCACTGTCAATGTCGAGCTAATATGTAATATGTACATATTATTGATAGAGAGACACAAAGCGTTTCGTTTTCTAAGCGCAAGGTGACAAGGTCCCTTTATCAAAGCACGCTGGCGTTTTAAAATACTACTACTTAAAGACTGGACTTTATCATAATCGCCTTTACCATTCCACTATAATCCGGTTATCTGCACTACAGCCAGCGCGCGGCTCCGCCCGCTTTTTGACGAGCCGTTAAGGGAATCTGTCGAATTATTCTCATGAATATGGATCCGTCCGTCTGTCGCCTCGGGGTGTCGTTTAATGACGGCACAATGGCTTCTGCACTCGGTACCGTTGGCAAAAAAGTTAGTTCAATATGCTTGGAATGAACATATAATCTATAGCTTTAAAGAGGTCAAAAATTAGGATAGTCCTTAAAATGAGCAATAAAAAGTTTCGTGTAGTTTGTATCCAGGGTAAAAACTGTGTTCTTGTTTAGATACTTGGGTAGCGCGATGACCCAAAATAAGTCTTGGCCTCCTACGAACAGGCCACTCGGTACAGCGGGACATCACGCCAGCTTTCGCCTGTTTTTACCTCACATTAATGTTTAATCAAGTATAGGTACTTAAGTGGGTAGCTTTTGCACATTTTAATTTTTTCCTCAGTCACCCGTTGACCACGAACGCTGTAAAGAGTTCGAAACGTCGGGATGTATTTTAAATTCATTATACGCGATTTAATCCGTTTCCATAGTTTTATTTCATGAGTAACTATCGCGGTAACCGAAGACAATATAGGTACTTAAGGTATAATAATAAAATTATTATACCTTAAGTATACTTATTTTAACACATTTTTTAATAACAAGCATTTACACTGATATAAACTATAAAATATAAATTTACAGCTTATGCCTGGCCATTTCATTATATTGGCAGATTTCATTATATTTTAAAGCAAATAGTGTATCTAAATATGATTAAAATATTTAACAATAAAACGTTCTCAGTTCCTCATTAAACTTTGTGTATATTGCGCATAATTTAGATTCAAAATTAATAGCACACGAAAATTAAAACTTATTAGTTAACATCGCGAAAATATTAACACCAGCATCGTTATATTGTATCAAACAATTTCATAAAGCAATTATATACTGTTAAAATACTTCAGCTCATTATTATAATCAGTAAATCAACAAATTTCATGCTATTACATGTGTTAAAATTACGTTGTATTTTGCTTAATGTTTTGTTACCTAAATGAGTTTTTTAATATATATAAAGCACCAACCCAAGTAATCGTCACAAGTAAAAACAGCTTCAAACGTTAATGAAACAGGCCCCGTAGCCGAATGGCATTTCTCCGACGCCAAACGAAAGCGATACGCCGCTGGCTCGGTCGCGCCAATACGCAAGCGCTATAGAGATAGATATCTACTAGCGCTTCGTTTCGTGAGCGTTTCGTGAGCGATTGTGCCATTCGGCTAGCCACCCAGTTCTCAATAATTGATCATTTGTCATTCTAAATCGAAAATTGATAATAAAAATCATTTACTTAAAATCTTGCACAAATTAGCAGTTGAAGGACCAAACACGTTTAAGCAGCGTATATATTTTACATACCTACAGTATTTTAACTAGATCTGTGCACCGTACGTGCATTAGGCTGGCAGTAAGATCGGATCTCAAAACCGATACGTCGGGCGATCCTGCCGATTGCGCCTCCCTCCGAGCGGGATCACGGTACCAACCCTACATTCCCGTCGCCTATGCAGGTAAAATCTTTAAAATAACCAGCTTAGCGAGACCTCCAGGCATACCACTACACGTAGGTAAGCTAGCATTTATTTATATGGTCTTGGTAGAAACTTCGACACTGTGCGATTGGAATGACGCCCTAGATCCCGACATACCGGGCCGGTACCTATCGATACTCGATAGCAACTGGCACCGCTGATCGCTAAAATCGCTAAGCGCATCAGGGCTTACCCGCTACTGATTGAGCCACTGTTGCCTTTGAATTAAGATGCGCCGCGTGAATGCGGAATTTGATACGGTGCTTTGTGTCAGTATAGAGGTAGTTGGTAGGAATGTTCAGCGGATATCTTGTTTTTTTGAATTTTGATGTTAATATTGTTAATTGTTTGTAGTTTTCGTAAACTTGAACATGATGAAGTATTCGATGAGAGCAATCAAAATAGAAAATAAAGTAAGTACCTACTAGATTTAGTTAAGTACTGTGTTCACTTAAAGGAAAATAAAATAATAATTAGTCAAAATAAAGTATGAGATAAAGGAATTTCATTCATGATATTTAATCTAATCATGGACCTTTGTGAAGCTAACAAAGAGCTAGATTTCCTAGCTATTTATATCTATTCTCTTCTTGCGAAATCGGCTAGACATGAAGCATTTCTCTTTGAAAAGTACACAGCACAGTACGTTTCGCAAAGAGCTGTCATAATGTTCGACCTAGTTAATTAGAGGATAAACCAGCAGCGAGTTGCTTATACAATATCGCTAGGAACAGGATCAGCCCGCCCACTTACGGGAGAGCTCTCATATCTCCGTTTCACCTGCTTTGTAACGTCAGCGAAGTGGCTCATGTTACAGTAGCTATCGCCTATCATTGAGGGGAGCTTCGGAACGTCGTTTGAGATAACCTAACAATGCAGCGTTCGCTTCTGAGCCATTTATTCGATAGTGTTTCATCGATACACGCGGATCTTCTCAGTTTACACCTAGCGGTGCGACGGGGAAGGCACTTTGACGGAGTTCGCTTCGGGATGACGTAATCAGCGGAGATATGGAGATTACACTGCCGGGTTGGTGTAGTCTACTCTAGGTCTAGGAATATTTGATTGCGGGATTACGAAGATAGAAGGTTTGAATGTCAAAAGTATGTATGGTAAAAGGGAACTCCCCGTGGTACATATTAAGTTTGGAAAATAACTGAATGATGATAGTTAGGTACGAAAGTCTATAGTCTGTGTCTGATAGTTGTGTACGAATTTCTGTACCTTGTCGCTTTTAATCGTTTGACAATTTCCTATGACATTTCAAATAAGACGTTAATATAACAAGGTAGATATCATCACTTATTTATGCCGGTGACTGTACAAGACACTAACTTATAGATCAAGGTCAGATAAACTCATAAGGTATTGGCTTTAACGATTTATAGAATTCTTATTAAATAAGGAAAACAAAATCGTTATATTATATACACGGTATTGTTAAAATATTCGAATTGTTTTCTAGTCACAGCTAGACTGACAGATCGGAGTGTAGCCTAGAACTATACAGTTTAAAAATAGGTTTTAAGCTAGCTACTGAAGAAACTGGAATCAACTTAGTGCCAAGCCGGATATTGCTGAGGAAATGCTTGGAAAGGGTCTTCTTTCGCTGAGTGACCTAAGTTTAATTAACAGAGATCTAATCATGTTCCCTAATTGAACAAGGCTACGGATTAGTTTAAACCAGATTTTATGTCTTTATAAGTGGAAATAACTAAGAAGTTTAAATATCAATGAAAAATCAACGCAAAAGTGAGTTTTAGCAAATGAACTCACCATTAATCACTTTTAAACCTGAGCGTGCTGCTTTCGATCCGGAGGTCGCGGGTTCGAACCCCGGCTCGTACCAATGAGTTTTTCGGAACTTATGTGCGAAATGTCATTTGATATTTGCCAGTCGCTTTTCGGTGAAGGAAAACATCGTGAGGAACCGGACTAATTCCAATAAGGCCTAGTTACCCTTCGGGTTGGAAGGTCAGATGGCAGTCGCTTTCGTAAAACTAGTGCCTACGCCAAATCTTGGAATTAGTTGTCAGAGCGGACCCCAGGCTCCCATGAGCCGTGGCAAATGCCGGGATAACGCAAGGAGGATGATGATGCTTTATTTTTTCCCCACCCGAAAAGTTTTTTTTGTAATAGGTAATCGTGTTGATTAAGGTACGTATGCTTTTGACATCCGTAGGCAGTGTAAACGAAAACCAAATGTGTTTCATCGCAGCGAAATGGTAATCAGGTAATCAGTTGTGTAATTGGATCTCGGTAAATGCACGCCAAAAAGAGAAAACAAATAATTAATGAATTAACCGAGTAAATTCACATACCTATCTGAAAAATATATAAGATTATGAGAAAAGAGTGGAAGGTTCGGTTAGACGTGGAAGACCTAGGCGAACTTGTCTCGACCAAATCGGGGAAGTATTTCAAAAAGGCCAGACGCCGCAGAAAGGTAGTCTAGCTCTGTCGCGCCAATACGCCAATACGCAAGAGATGGATAGCTACGAAAGAGATATTATCGTGAGCGTTTGTGCATTCGGCTACGCACACAGGTCAGAAGTACTCAAAATCGAGAAGAATGTATGAGGAACGTTATGAAAGTGCGTGAAGCGAAAGTGGTTTGTTAGGATCGTAGCAAATGGAAATCCATGATCTGTGCCTACCCCTCTGGTAAACAGGCGTGATTGTACATACATTTGTATGTTTATATGTATACACATACACAGGACTCAGGTGGACATAACAACAAAGTGGCTGGGTCCTACTCGAAAGAGGAAACCAGGAGGACAAAAGAAAAGATGGGTCGATGATATTATTAAGACAGGGGAAAAACCTGGATGAGTACTGCCAAAGGCAAAATTGGAATAGGATGGAGGAGGCTTACCCTACAGGGGCCATGCAGCAACCAACAACTTATAAATTAACAAAAGCTATAATATATATAGTATAATATATACAAATATCTGCAAGATAATGTCTGGTAAACAAATTAAACATGAAACACTTAAATTTCGTACCCAACCGCTCAGCCATCAGTTTAGCGAATAGTTTCGCTTTATAATATTTCTCGCGTCCATCGCTGCCCCGGAGGATGGCCTTAATTTATTAATAGATTGTTTATGGCCTCACAAGGGGCCCTTTCGCGGCCTAATAAATAGATCACCCTTAAAATAATAATGCGTTTTCATCGTGCCAAGCGGGCCCGTAAATTTGATGAGATTAGAAAGGGTGACGCGTGCCGCGTTACGATACGATGGGCCCCTATTTTTATGCGCGTATATCTGTAACATTTTTGGTTAATCGCCATGTTAAGTGATGCGTTCATTGTCTATAAAAAAGTGGGTTAATGTTACAAATGACATTATGAAGTAAATGACAGCTTCACAGTAAGATACTCGCTGATTTATTTATGGTTATTTATTTAATCTTTATTGAACAAAGAAACACAATGTACAATAGGCGAACTTAATGCCATAAGGCATTCTCTACCAGTCAACCTTTAGGCAAAGCAGAGAAGTTGTAGGCGGTGCAAAATTATAAACACAAAAGAACTATAATTAGGTACCTACTTTTAAGGACACAATACATGCAACAAAAATAATACAGAGGAATAAACATACACATATACGTGATATTAATACTAATACATAAAATTACATACATATAAGTATATATATAATACATACAATCCGACTACTTTGGTACTTTGGTAATCCGGTTACTTTGGTAGATAGCAAATAATATTTAAGTTTATAAATAGGTAAACAAACAGAAAATACTCATGAGTAACTTTACACAGAAAAATATATCAGGAAAGGATAATTAAGGATAATTACAATAAACAATCTTTTCTGATGGAATTTGAAGGCAGGACCATCGCCAAAACTAGACACAATGCTATATTGTTCATGAATAAAGTTGAATGTTCAAACATTCCTCCTAAGCGTAAGTACAGCACCATAGTATAGTTCGCTTACTGTGGCATTACTCTTAGTGAGAGCTTGACTAAGTCCAATAATTGTCTTGAGTGCTCCTTTATTACCTGCAAGTAAAGCAAGGAAAGTATTAAGTCGGATTCTGTTGATTTAAGTAGATAACTATTTTATTCCTTCATCATCATTGCAATAAGTGAATTATGCAGAGTCTAGTGTGTGGAAAAGGAGTAATGGAGTCTTAGAATGTATGGGTTTCCTTAAAATCCACGACTTTGCACAGACTAATGTCAAATTTATCATTATCGCCAACTTCTATTTTTATACTAAGTATGACACGTATTATTACCCTAAAACTCAATTATAAGTTTTATTGTAAGTTAATGTAAGTGTTTACTGTATTATTATTTTGTATGTTGTTTATAAACAGAAAGTTAATAATAAAAAAATATATTACTTATTAATATGCACATATGAATAATTATTACTTCGCTTCGCAGGTTTAATTACAACTATGTTATAATACTTGTACCTATATTATTAAAATTCTTATCATCCTTTTTATATTATTACCTATCCAGTATAAATAAACTTCACATTTCTCGCTCCAAAATCGCGCCAGAAAATCTATTGTCGGGCAAGACGCCCTTTTCACACTTTTCCATTTGTTGCTGGTCTAGAAATGTATCTAGGTCGCCGACGTCTCTCGGGGCCTTTAGCCAACAGTACAATCGTCGCTTCGTAGCACATAATCGTAATATTCTTCTATCGATTTTTGAGCTTTTACAAGGTGAGGTGAGAGAAACGGCACGCGAGTTTCAAGAAATTGCAGTATTTGATTGGTGTGCGTAACTTGACTAGTAGTCAATGACTACCATTAAAATTAGGGCCATTTCTCAAAATTTTGGCACCGACAGGTGAAAGATTTGCTTTTTTTTTAAATGTCGCATTTAAAAAAAAAAAATTGTAGGGATCGTTTGAATGCGTCTCAAACATTTCAAAAATGTCAAAGGCACCGATATCAATTAATTATTTTAGAAGTTATAATCGATTAAAATTCAGGTGAACGACATCATGATCAGGTGAAGGATAAATATACACAGGTTATCGACAACAGCAGCAGGTTAACGACAAATTAATACAAATTTGTATGACACATTCGACAAGTTAACGACAAACGTCGCGAACCTGCGTCCGTAGTCGATCACCTGTAGTTTGGTGGTCATTCACCTGATATGGACGTCATTCACCTGCCCATCAGCATTATAATAGTTTTTAACCGCCGCCCAAATCTCAAGGAAGGGGGTCATTAATATTTTATACCCGACCTTTAAATAAAATTATAATATAATAGCTACTCTGAAATATAATGAAGTGACTTCACTTCAAGCAATCACTTGCTTACTTACACGGTATTTAGACTATAATTAATATTTCATTTTTTAAAGGGGGCAAAAAACAAATAAAAAATTAAAATATGTAAATAAATCACAGAAGAGTTACTTTTAATTATAAAAATATAAGGATACTCATTATTATTATTATCATAATACTCATATTCTAGATTATATTTTAATACTCATTATCATTACTTATTGATCCGATTGATCGCCCCTCGTAATGGCACAGAATATATAATAGTACAAGTACAGAAGGCCCACTGCTTTGATGTTCACGAAATGCCGCCTTTTTAAATGCCTACAAAATTTAAACAAAGAAACCAGCCGCACGTGCGCAGCGTCGGACTATAGGGTTGCCTATAGATTAAAACGAATTAATACTCAGATAAAATGTTATACAATTATATTCAAGTCTTGGCTACTTTCAAGGTATAATACAGTATTTATATAATATTTTTGTTTAAGTCCCAACACACAAGCCTTATTGAACTTTTCTGTGGGGCTTAATCAATAGTAGATCTCTGTACTCGTAAGATTGTGCTATTTTATTCATAATGTATATTTAACTAATCATTATTAGCCATTCCACACGCGGACATCGCATTACAAGCCTTAAAAAAAACTCGCGACGTAAAGTAACAATCGAAAGTGGGTTCTGTGAGCACGCGCGTCACCCCTGATTAGGCCGCGAACTCGCGGCCGCCAGCATGTACTTGTAGCGCGGCGATAGAATCGCTGAGTGAGCCGCCCCTGGTAATGGTTCATCTGGCTTATGACAAGTGATCGACGTGTCGGTTTCCTGTCACTGAGTCGTTCACCTGGCTTTATCGCACAGGTGAAGGACACACACCACAAAAAAGCAACAATCCTTTGAGAAATGCACCCTAAACCGATATAACAGTAATACTTTTCTCATTTAACGCACAAAACAAATATTGAAGGTGTAAAAAAGTATTATTACGATTGTTAAATTTATCATTATTGTCATCACCCTGTCCCAAAATGTCGTTCACTTGCCTATTTTAGCCAGGTGAACGATGCACAGGTGACCGACAAAATGCCAGTTATTTCGCCAAAACTCAAAAAGTATTTGCCAAACGAACTAAATATTTAGGCGCCTAAAAATAAGCAACAAAATACGAAACATATGTTACAGTTAATGCATTATCTCAAACAATAACCAGTTTATGATTGACAGAATAACGACTACTTACCCGTTACAAACTCCCGTTCGAGGTAATTAAAAATTTCTATTTTCTAATCAAGGCGTAGTGAGCACGTGCCGTTGCTTACAGGTGATGGCCGATCTTATCTTATCTTATCTTAAATCTGCGGGGGCCCTTACGGATACACTTCGACCCATCGGGATCTTTTGTGCAATTACCCCCTACGATCCTAAGATCCTTCAGCTATTCAGGAGCTTCTCGACCATCTCCACGTATCGGATGATGAGGCTCATGGGTAGCTCTCTGAAGTCCTTCGGTGCCAGGTAGCCTGCTCCAAAGTTCTTCATTCTTTGTCTGGCGAGGGCGTGACATTCACACATTAAATGTCTGACGGTCTCTTCCTCTTCGCCACACATGCGACAATCAGTGTTGTCGGCGTGTCCCATCTTGGCCAAAATTCCTTTGACCCCGTAATGGCCTGTGAACACCCCCGTTATAATTTGGAGTTGTCTTTTGCCTAGCTTCCCTAGCTTTTTGCTCCATCCAGAGTCTACCCTCTGCATAAAGAGCTTTGAATGCTTCAGACCAACCAGGGCATCCCACTCTTTTTGGTGACTAGCCTTTGTTTGGTCTTTCATAGCCATTCTGATGGTTCCTTGTGAAAGGCCCACATAAGGTTCCGGACCTATGAAGTTGTCTTCAGATCCGGCCTTGGCAAGTTCATCAGCGTTTTCATTGCCAATGAAGCCTTCGTGCCCCGGTATCCATACCAGTTGCACCTTGTTTTGCCTTCCAAGCTTGTTAAGAGCTTGGATGCCGTTTAATACCAGTCTAGAGGTAACTCTGGGCGATGTGAAGGCTTTGAGTGCCGCTTGACTGTCGCTGAGTATATAGATAGTCTTACCTTGGATTTGTCTAACTATATTCTCATGTACACAGGCAATTATTGCATATGTCTCGGCTTGGAAGACCGTGGCATAATTGCCCATGCTGATACTACCACTGTAGTCATTTGCATAAATGCCTGCGCCCGTACCAGATGCCATCTTGGACCCGTCTGTATACCAGATGATGGTGTTGTCATCAGGGGTGGGTGTCTCCAGACCCTCCTTCCATTCGGCTCTAGTATGGACTTTGGTTTTGAAGTTTTTGTGGAAGATGAATTTCGGTTGCATTTTGTCGCAGCCCATACTCATCAGCCTTCCCATAGAATTGTTGTATTCCATGCTTGTGTGTTTAGTCTTCGGCATGCTATCGCTCCAGAGGCCTGTTAAAGCCAGCCGGTGTAGCGATTTCAGTGCCTCAGACTGTATCACTAGATGTAGCGGCGGGAGATCCAATAGTACCTCCAATGCTGCTGTTGGCGTCGTTCTGAACGCACCCGTTATAGCCATGCATGCTGTCCTTTGTACCTTCATGAGGACATCCTTGCATGTGCTCAGTAATGTCCTTGGCCACCAGGCCAGGCTTCCGTACAGGATTATAGGTCTCACCATCATGGTGTAGATCCACCTTAGTACCTTTGGGTTTAAACCCCATGTTTTGCCGTAAGCTGACCTACACATTCCAAACACTCTAAGTGCCTTGGCTGTGGTCAGTTCGACGTGTCTTTTCCAGTTCAGTTCTTTGTCTAGTGTTACCCCTAGATATTTCACTTCATTGGAAAGTTCAAGTACCCTTCCATAGAGCCTTAGTTGCTCCATGCCAGTAAGGGCCCTTTTCCTGGTAAACGGTACTACCACTGTTTTGCCTGGATTGATGGAGAGTTGTTGGTGGTTACACCACCTCTCCACTTGCCTCAGTGCTGTATTCATGATTTCTGACACCGTTCCCGGGAATTTCCCGTTTATGAGTATCACTAAATCATCTGCATAACCCACTGTATATACTGGGCCCTTATTTAGTTCTTCCAAAAGTGAGTTCACTACCAGGCTCCATAGAGTCGGAGAGAGAACCCCACCTTGTGGACAACCTTTTGTTGCTGTGGCTAGTAATTCTTCCCCCATGAGGGAGGACTTAATTAGCCGGCTGTTCAACATATTACCTATCCAGCGGCAGATGGTAGGTTCTATGCCATGTTTGAGTGCAGCATTATTGATTGCACCATATGTGGTGCGATCAAAGGCACCTTCGACATCCAGAAATGCAGCAAGACATAGTTCTTTGTTTTCTATGGCCTGCTCCGCTCTAGTTGTCACCAGGTGTAGTGCTGTCTCCGTGGACTTGCCCGGCTGGTATGCACATTGCAAGCGGTGTAGTGGATGTCTCTTGAGCGGACCATCCCTGATGTGTCTGTCCACCAGTTTCTCCAAAGTTTTAAGGAGAAATGATGATAGACTTATGGGCCTATATGATTTGGCTTCTGTGTAATCCTCTTTGCCTGGTTTGGGCAAGTATGTTACCTTTACTAACCTCCATGCACGTGGTACATGTCCGAAGGCAATACACGCTTTGTACAGTCTACTCAAGTGGGGTATAAGTACGTTAGCGCCTTCTCGTAGTAGTATGGGGTAGATTCCATCTGGCCCCGGGGCTTTATATGGCTGAAATGTCGATAATGCCCATTGTATTTTGTTGTGGTCTACTACCTTTTTCGACGTGTCCCAATTATGCCTGGTCGTGCGAGTGCACTGTTCCGTAACACTAATTGGTTCATCGTCTGGTACACTCTGATTTATTATCGAGCCTGGAAAATGTGTGGCACACATCACCTTGAGGGTCTCTAGCCCTGTTTCAGTCATTCCACCATCACTCCTTCTAATAGAGGTGAGTGGGACTGACTTCGTTGTGGCTAGTGCCTTCGTGAGTCTCATGCCTTCCGGAATGGAACCGATTTGATCGCAGTGGTTTTTCCACGCTTTCCTTTTCGCTTTCCTCACTGCCTTGCTATATTCTGTGAGTTTTCGCGCGTAGAGCTCAAAATCATTACTTCTTTTGGCATCGTTGAAGACAGCCCTAGTTTCTTTCCTGAGTTTTGCTATCTCCGGATTCCACCAGGGTACCTTCTTCGCCAGGATTTTCTTTTCCGGGCAGTTATTTGTCCAAGCCGTATGGACGGCTTGCCCTATTTTGTCAGCTTCAAATCAGGTGATGGCCGATACTGGCGGCTTCGATTCATGTGGGGTGGGGCGGCAGAGGTGGAGTAGGGATCGCACAGTGCTTGCGAGTTTGTCTCGACAGGTCAACGACAAAAACGGCCGTGGACAAACTTTAAAGCCAAATAACTTGGAGCATAAGTGTAATATTACTATCAGATACTCTAGTTTTAAAAGTTAAGGATATATGCAAATAAAATACAGCAATAAAGGTAAGTAAAGTTAATAATTTGTGTACTTTTAACAACTCGAAACATGAGTACTCCGCGTTGGGACACGGAAGGTGAACGACAAAACTTAGTTACAATTATTATTTATTTCATTAATATAAAATAAATCGATTTCAAAGCATCAGGCCTCTATGTAAAAACTGTCTTTTAATATGTATTGATAATTTATTTATGAAGATATTGTATACTAAAAAAAAGTTCTAACATAAACGTACTGACAGGTGGGGGTGGCAAAATTTTGAGAAATGACCTTAGCTCCTTTTTTCGAACTAGCAGAACTGAATTCGAACTAGCACATTTATAACTATGAAATTTTATGCAACGTCACGGAAATGAAAATCGACTTACTTACTCTTTATCAATTCAAATGGCTTCTCACCCACGCTTTTTATGACATGAATGAATTTTACATTATTTAAATTACCAAATTGACATTCAGAAACATTGTATTTATTTCATTTTAATATTATATAATGGTCAAAATGCCTTGATTTGATTTTATAATGTATTGATAAATTTAACTATAATTACTAATATATAAATTTTAATACACCACATACTAATGTAAATAATTTGTGACGTGTAATATGTAACAATATTATAAATAAATGAGTATGAGTATTAGTATAGTTCTTTAAGATTTATAAAATAGAAATGATATCTAAAGTCCTACATTTCCGTTTTTATTTACTTCCTTTATTTTTCTTTCTGTTTTTGGTACGAAATACTTTTTAAATGCAGCCAAATGTCCCATTGTAAGTACCTAACCTCAACAATCCGCAATGTAACTAAAATGTGGGTTCGCATGCCACTAAAAGCCTTTACATATTGGTGCGACAGAGTCAGTTGTGTGTCGTTCGCAGAGCGTCAATGATTGTACTTTTGGCTAGAGGCCCAGGTGTGTCATCGCTTCCTTCAATATGACGGAATGTAAAGTGCGCCATTTCCGATATTTAATTGAGACGGATTTAGAATATGTGTCTTTCCTGTTTTGTACACAAATAACAGATTGTCATCGCTATGTTTGACGCTTGTTTTTAATAATATCCGAAGTCGACTCAGTTTACCCAGCTCAGCAGGCCTATGATGCTTACAATTTTATCACTAATCTAAGTGGATAAAATATACGTCACGCTCTGGCAAATAGGTCAGTGTGAGAGTGACAGGTGTCTTATCCACGTTGATAAGTGATAAAAATGCAAGCATCATAGCCCTGCAGGTCACCTGGGTGAATAGGAAAACTATAAATACACTTACATCACCTTATTCATTAGGCTACCATATTTTTGAGGATGAATAGGCTATTAACGAAAACGGTATGACTGGATAGATCGGATATGTGGAAATTTGTGGTCTCTGGTTATACTTCCGAGAAAAAGTCAGCCTTTTTAAATGTACATTACATACTATTACATACTAATATTATAAATTGGAAAGTGTGTGTGTCTGTTTGCTTGTCCGTCTTTCACGGCAAAACGGAGCGACGAATTGACGCGATTTTTTAAGTGAAGATATTTGAAGGGATAAAGAGTGACATAGGCTACTTGTTGTCTCTTTCTAACCCTCCACTTCCCTAAAATGGGGAGTAGAAGTTTGTATGGAAAATTCCTCAATTTTCGAATTTAACGCGAGCGAAGCCGCGGGCAAAAGCTAGTTTACCATAAAGGTCACGTCAGGCTCATAGAAAGTGGAAACCCGTGGTCTCTTCCTACCTTTCCGAGAAACCAGCGTGACTAAGTATATGAGTAGGCTATTTTAGTCCTAACAAATCCTCCAAAGATAATGATCCACCGACATTACGTATTCATACTTTATACAGCCTCTCTCATCCATTGTTAATTCAATGGTCCAATCTGCCTGTTGTTATCATTCGCAAAGAGGATCGAGTATTATAGAGAGTTACTGTCAAAGTAAAATGTGTAATCACAGTGCATAGACTGCCATCTCTCGACACAAGGTTAAAACTTTTGAACCTCAGTTTTGACAATTTGGCCCATATTCTTAGTTTGATATGTGTTAAAATGTCAAATATTAATATTAGCGCCATCTAGCCGAGCGTCCCCCAAAGGTGTATCGGCATCGAGGTCACCGTGCCCTTTTCTGTATGGTTTTGAGGTAGGTACGTTTTTTTTAGGCTTTATCTGTCTATACGGAGTTATATTTATGTCTTTGTCATTACTAGCGGATCTCAGGTAGCGATTTTTAATATGGATATGACTAGTGAATTTTTTTAAATACATGTCATGTGATTTATTACAATAAGGTCTTACAATCTATTATTATTATACAGCGCACACCGCAAACTTCGCTTAATAATTAGGTTAAATTAATGTTATTTTTGCAACAAACTAAAAAAAATATATTTTTCTCCACACCAACTGGTAAAGGCTTTCTTTGCTATTCGAAAACAGATAGCAAAATAGCATTTTATCCACAAGGGGGCAAAGTAATTTCATACAAATTTTAACTCGATGTCTTAATCTGGCTGTTAGATTTTACCTATGAATTATGATTTTGAATCATAAATATTAAATAAATTGATGGATTTGATTTATTTTGATGTTTTATAGTCAGTATTTTGTTCGTGTTGGTGTGTTGAAAAATTTTGTATTTCACTCGATGGCAAAGTTTGTTTAACCTTCGTGTCTTGATACCCTCGCAACGCTCAAGATTCCACTTTTTGAACCACTCGCTAACGCTCGCGGTTCAATATTGGAATATTTCGCTTGCTAAGGTATCAATATTGGCATGTGCGTTTAAACAACTACTTTGCCCCTTGTAAAACAAATAACTATTATTCTAAATGAAGGTGTTTGTGTACAGGAAGCGAATTACTTTCATTTTTCTATTCTTGAAGTCGTAATAGAAGTGTGCAATGCGCAGACGAAATATTAAAGAAGAGGAACTTAAATAAATAAAGTATTTAAAAAAAGAACAAATTGAAAGAAGAAATTGTAAGTTTCTGTTTGGTCCAATGGTTGACTGGTAGAGAATGCCTTAAGGCATTAAGTTCACCATTTGTACTTTATGTTGTGCAATAAAGGTTAAATAAATAAATAAATAAATAAACAAATATTTATCATCATAATCTTTGCCCAATATTCACAAAAGCATCAAAAAGAGTTTTATTTTTATGTTCCGATACATTTTCTTTGTGTGTAGAAAAAAGGCTTGTGTAGTACATGTACTAATAGTACAAAAGACACGATTCCCTGCACTGACAAATTATTCTGCTCTCTAGGACATTTAGTACACTCACACACGCGCAACATTATGGGAGCGAAAGGAGCGAAGAGCCGAGAAGTGACAATGACAGCAAAGCGATCCGTGTGATCCGACCGCAACCGAATTAGAACCGACTGACTCGGACCGAGAGCGCGCGGAAACGGCCGATCAGCTCTCGGCTACTACCAGCGAGCGTTACTGTACGCCATATAGTCGGGTAGCGATAACTTTTGAGGTTTCGATAATATTCATGTTGCTTACTTTTTGCATATGGTTTTCAGACTATTGATCAAATATAAAAATAATATTTTGGGTCGTCCTAGGTACTTGCTTAGCTCGAAATTTAGGTATTTCTATTTTTAAGCAGTGTTCAGTCAAAAAAATATTCGAGAAGAAATTATTTGTATCTATGTAAAAACAACGTGGTTGCCGATGTACATATGCATTTTGGGTCATTTTCATAGATGGGTTTAATTATATTTTAAAAATGTCTAATATTGGCCCTTAAACACCTAATAAAATATTAGAGTTGGTAAGTGAAGTCTTATACTATTCAGGACATTGTTATATATATATATTTTAAAAGTGTGTCACATTCATCCAATGCTTAGGTTAAAAAAAAAATTTTTTTAATAAAAACCCTGTCAAAGCCTCAAAAAAATTTTCATGTTAAAAAGTTGACGTCTACATAATTATAATATGATATCAAGTCATCATTTTTAATTTGGGTCACTTTCATCCATGGGTTTTCAATATTTGGCAGAATAAAACGCAACGCAATAGTATTTTAAATTTTCGCGCTGTGTGGCACGCAACCGATAGCCAATCAGGTTGGCGCATGCCGCTGGTGCGACGCCGCGCTGTGACACGAGGCGTAGGTACCTACTTCTCGTGCGCAGTCATACATAATTTAAGATTGCCAGAACTGCCAGAAGTTCGGGCTTTGGCGGGATTCTCCTGATTTTTTTTTTGCATGTCTTCACAATTAAAACTTATACATTACTAACCTTAAGAACTGTATTACATTAGTAATGAAAACAGACCAATTATAAATCTCGAAAACACGTAAAAGTATCTAAAATAAACGAATTAAACTAGCTAAACTATAGTTAAGTTTTATTGTGGTGCATTAGGGTAATACCGAATGACAAAAATGCTGTGGTAATTCCGAAAAGGGAATCTTGATATGATGGAAATAATAGTGATTTTTATGTGACTTTCGTAATTAGACGACTTTCGGAATTACCCTAATGCACTATTATTTTATTTTACATTTCCCTCGAATTTCCGGAACCCTTTGTTCCGATATTGAAGTGCCTAATTCGATTCGGCACTCCTATTCATATACCGTGATTAATATTATTGTAACTATTGATTTCAGTTTTTAGTTACACAATACAGGGTGTAATTTTTATGACGGTAAATATTTATGGATGCAAATAAATACAAAACCCAAAAACAGTAAAATAAATTGTAACTTGAATATTATTTCCCATATTTTCCTTAATTTTCATTTATAATGGACACGAAGCGCACGGCGGTATAATATATCTCTACACCTTATAAAACAAAAGTCGCGTGTGTCTGTGTGCGCGCGCGTGTGTGCAAACACGGGTGGTGAGACTGCGGTAGCCATTATTGTTATTATTCTCATTATATGGCATAAGAATCCTTTTCACAGACTTTCGACATTATCCCAATTGGTTAAGAATTTAACCCTACCTTAAAAAAAAATGGTAATCAAAATAGGTATGTAATTTTTTTACTCACATTTATCTATCCATAAGTACTAATATTATAAATGTGAAAGTATTTCTGTTTGTTTGTCCGTCTTTCACGGCAAAACGGAGCGACGAATTGACGTGATTTTTTAAAGTGGAGATGAAGGAATGGAGAGTGACATAGGCTACTTTTTGTCTCTTTTTAACGCGAGCGAAGCCGCGTGCAAAAGCTATTATAATATAAAGCTACAACACGACTGACATTTTTCCAAAAATAGCCAGAAGGAGGTTCCGCCGGTGGCAGTGTTTAGTGTGGCCGTATAGAGGTTTGTCCTGCGACCCTATAGAAATCCGAACGTCGGTCTACCTATTCCGGGTAAAAAAATATTGGACGGCCTGGCCAAACGGCGGGAGATAGCCGGGGGGTGTTCGACCAAATGTCATAGAGGATCTTGGGCTGTTTTTGACGCCGCCATTTTTTTTCTAAGTGGCCGACTATTTTTGACGATTTTTCAAGTTTGTCGTAGAGCACTCAAATTTTGGTAGTAGAATCTCCAAGCAGCCTTGATTGGAATGAAATAAATTTTTTTTGGAAAAACCGGCCAAGAGCGTGTCGGGCCACGCTCAGTGTAGAGTTCCGTAGTTTTCCGTATTTTTCTCAAAAACTACTGACCCTATCAAATTCAAAATAATTTTCATAGAAAGTCTTTATACAGTTCTACTTTTGTGATTTTTTAAATATTTTTTAAACATATTATGATTCATAAGTTAGAGGGGGGGGACACACTTTTTTTCCTTTAGGATCGATTATTTCCGAAAATATTAATATTTCCAAAAAACGATTTTATTAAACCGTTATTCAAATACCTATCCAACAATATATAACACGTTGGGGTTGGAATAAAAAAAAACCAGTCCCCGCTTTACGTTTTATTTTACCACTTTGTCGGCGTGATTGATATACATATTGGTACCAAATTTCAACTTTCTAGTGCTAACGGTTACTGAGATTATCCGCGGACGGACGGACGGACAGACAGACATGGCAAAACTATAAGGGTTCCTAGTTGACTACGGAATCCTAAAACTGCTGCAAATGTGAGAAAACTGGCCACTTTTGTTTTATATGGCAACTTTTAAATCGTAAGAGTTAGCCGGGGGTGCTCGACCAAATTAATGTCATACAAGTCTCGGAGTAGAAAAAAGTTATACTTAAAAATAATTCAAAATGGCTACTAATAATAATACTACTAATACTTTTTTTTTATTTCAAAATGGTCCTAGCGCGCTGAGATTTGGCATACGAGTGGATGGCCACCTCAAAATTAGTATTCAAAAAGAATATTTTTGAAAAATTCAAAATGGCGGCCTTTGAGGGCCAATTGAAATTTGTGTGGAGGTTTTTTTTTAGTCGCCATGGTTCCATAATAATACAAATAAGTTAAAAGTGCTTGAACAAATGTTGTACAGTCATCTGAGATCCATCGAATGACATTTAAAAATAAAACAAAATAGCCGACTTTTTTTTTATATTTAATTAAAAATGGTCCGAGCGCGCTGAAATTCGGCACACGGGTGGACAGCCGCCTCAAGATAGTCTTTGAAGGCAAATTGAAATTTGTATGGAAGTTTTTTTTAATAACCATATCTCCGTAACGGTTGGAAAAAGTTCAAAAAAGCTTGAACTACACTATTTCAAAATGGCCGACTTTGATTTTTTTTATCTTCGGTCCGAGCGCGGTAAAATTTGGCACGAGGTAAAACCGGAGGCCAAAAATAGGAATGAGAATTTTTTTTTGGGAAAGTCAAAAACGGTGGCGTAACGGTGTAACGTTAATCGATCATTCATTGGGGTTGTTTCTTTTTTAAAAATAAGAAATACATGATTAAAAATTGTCTTATTTAAAAGTCCTTTTGTAATCTATGTATTATTTCTCAATGTTCAGATTTGAGGAGTTTGGTTCTGACCATCATCAGCAGCTCCACTGCACCAAATGTCACTGTTCTGGACGAGAGTGCACGCTGTTCTTATAAAAATACCAAAGTCACTATAAGCGTGCCGTTCAGATTTGAGGAGTTTGGTTCTGGCCATCATCAGCAGTTCCACTGCACCAAATGTCACTGTTCTGGACGAAAGTGCACGCTGTTCTTGTAAAAATACCAAAGTCACTATAAGCGTGCCGTTCAGATTTGAGGAGTTTGGTTCTGGCCATCATCAGCAGTTCCACTGCACCAAATGTCACTGTTCTGGACGAAAGTGCACGCTGTTCTTGTAAAAATACCAAAGTCACTATAAACGTGCCGTTCAGATTTGAGGAGTCCGGTTCTGACCATCATCAGCAGTTCCACTGCACCAAATGTCACTGTTCTGGATGTAAGTGCATGCTGTTCTTAGAAAAATACCAAAGTCACTATAAGCGTACCGTTCAGATTTGAAGAGTTCCGTTCTGGCCATCATCAGCAGTTCCACTGCACCAAATGTCACTGTTCCGTACATAAGTGCATGCTGTTCCTTTAAAAACACAAAAATCACCATATGTACACCTTTCAGATTTGAGGAGTTCCCTCGATTTCTCCAGGATCGCATCATCAGAACTGGGTTCTGAGAAAAGTGGGACCAATCTGTATGCATATTCATTCAATAAAAAAAATTTTTTTCAAAATCGGTCCAGTAACGACGGAGATATCGAGGAACAAACATAAAATAAAAAACATACAGACGACTTGAGAACCGTCCTTCTTGAAAGATTTGAGGCGACGGTTAAAAACACTACGTGACGTCACGCGAGGCAAGTCCATTGGGCGTTTTTTTTTTTACTATGATGCAGTTTTACTTAGTGTTTTGTATTCGGTAACAGTGATATGACTTCACCTCCTTAAATATTGCCGGTTATAAAAAGTACATCCTGTATTTTGCTTTATAATCCTGTATTTTATACAGATAAATTCCTCACCGTTTTATGATATAATATTTTGAAGTACATGTGGGCATAGACGTACCTACGTCGATGCCCACATGTACTTCAATATAAAATATAAATAATCGGCGGTGCGTGTGTTAGCTCATTGAATTATATATTATTTTATATTGGGTTGGCACAAAAGTAATGACACACTCTACAAAACTCTATACATTTCCTTTCTTAAGTTAATTGTTTTCGATAATATTCTAGTATGTTGTAGAACATTCTAGGTACTTCTAATGTGAGGGTATATAAAGCCGCCCTCGTGATTGGTTTAGTTAGATTGAAATAAAATGGACGAGCGACAAGTTCAAACACTTTACTTATACGAGTACTTGTTAGGCCACAGTGCGCGGGCTGCGGCTGACAATATCAACACTGCATTGGGCGCTGGAAGTACAAGCCATGCCACGGTGTCCAGATGGTTTGACCGTTTTAAATCAGGAGACAGGAGCCTTGAAAGTCAGTCACGCTCAGGGCGACCACATCTGCATTCAATGATGACGATTTACGCCGCGAACTACAGTCGAATCCTGATGCTACTACTCGTGAATTAGCGGAAGCACTTAACTGCAGTCACCACGCTGTGGAATACCATCTGCATGAGCTTGGGTATCGAAAAGTTTTGGCTCGATGGGTACCACACATCCTTACCGACGCCAGTCGTGCAGTCCGTGTCGCCATCTGTCAATCACTTTTGCTGCGACCCCGACGTAAAGAGTTTTTGACTGATCTGGTTACGGGAGATGAATTATGGATTTATTATGAGAACGATACACGTCGTGCTTTTTGGCTGCCTCAAGAAGAAACGCCACCAACTCAACCGGTGCTGAGTCAAAAGAACCGCTTAAAAGTTTTGCTTTGTTGTTTCTGGGATTCGCAAGGCATGCTGTTTCATGAACTATTACACAATGAAACTGTAAACGCTAACAAATATTCAACACAGCTAACCGAACTATCTTCTGCTATCAAGAAAAAACGACGAAGACGAGCCACTGTAATTTTACTACATGATAACGCTCGACCTCATGTCGCATCTACCGTTCGCCAACAGCTGCAGAACTTGGGCTGGGAGACGATACCCCACCCACCTTATTCTCCAGACCTCGCACCATCAGACTTTCATTTGTTTAGAGCCCTGAAACGACATTTGCGGGGTAAACAATTCAATGATTTCCATGATGTACAGGTGGAGTTGAACAACTTTTTCGAGGCACAGCCATCAGAGTTCTGGGCGAAAGGCATCCAAACTTTGCCGGATCGTTGGCAAGAAGTCATAGATGCTAATGGTGATTACATCATCGACTAAGTTTTTTGTATTGTAATAATAATAAAAAATATAAAACGTAAACCAAGTGTCTCATTACTTTTGTGCCAACCCAATATATGTGGATTCATATTGAAAGATAAGCGCTCTTCAATCTGCATAGTGAGTGACACGCTTAATATAAGTATAATTTTAAAGTACTTAGAAGATAAATCGACTAATTATTTGACAGTAGTAGTAGTAGATTCCACGTTGCATACTAAATTTATTATTTAGAAATGAAATTATTTTATTGATGCATGTGGAAAATAGGTATATTTAATTAAAATTGCTACTCTAGTGGTCTTATCAAATACAACCTTTTCAGGCTTAGCATTAAATAGCGTGATTCGGGTGCACAGTTGAAATAAATTTGCGTTTTGTACGCAACGTGCGGTTTGTCGAATATCGAGAGAGGTCATTGCCCTTCCCTGCTCCCGCGCCACGGCCGCGCGGACGCGCCCGCTTGACTTGATCGAACGCAAATATTAATACCGTATTATTTTTCGAAGCATTCTATTAAACTGACCCAAATTCATGTATCTTATTTACCCTGTCTTTTTAGTTATTAAGATGTGAACTCTAGTAACTTTAATATTTTTTTGTAATGGTAAGAACCTATTTTAGCTAAATTATCGCAAATTTTATAAAGCATTGGAGTAGAAAAACACAATTTCAGTTTATTGATATATTTAAAGGAGCTAATGCGGCTTTACTAATTTTTTTTAACATGAATATTTTTTTGCGTCTGTTTCGCTAGGTATGACAAATTGTCATATAGCATTCGAGGAAATTAACACAAACTACGTATACACGCTAAAAATGTCATACTAAATGCATTACAGTTACATTTTTTCTCTCGAATATTTTTTTGACCACATTAGGTAAAATTAAAAATTATAACCATAAATTACCAAATTACTGAAAAAGCACCCTAGGAATGTGACCCAAAACGAAATATTAAATTTTATATGTTAGCAAAGTATTTATAAACGAAAACAAAATAAACTTTAATATTTTTTTAACTTAGGACCCAAAATATAGCCAGCGCCGCAGGACTAATATGCACAATTTGTCTCTCGCTCTCTCGATGTACTACTGTACTAAATGTCCTAAAAGAACAAACTAGTACACTTCGGAGATCGTACTAGTTAGGAGCGATCTTTTCAGTGAACGAGCAGGCACAACTCTAGTAGAAAAAATAATAAATTATGTGAGTCATATCCATATTAATATTTAAATCGCTACCTGAAATTCGCTCTCTAGTCATTACCTACGTTTTCCAAAAAAAAATTAACATCTTGAGCATCTCCTTTCTCCTTACGTTGCCTTTCGAGAGTTAAAAACTTGTCAAGCTTTATATAAAGCCCTATTTACATGATGCGAGAAATCGCATGCCAGTTTCATTAAAATTCAGTCACAAAAAGATTTTCAAACCTCAATCGGTATTAGATTGGCTTTCTTGAATCGTACGTAACCTCGACACTCTCAACAGTCCGCAATGTAACTAAAATCGCACGCGAGTTCGCGCGCCGTCTTAATGAATCTTTATGTTAGTTTGGTCATTCATTTTTTTTACCCAAAGTGAGGTTTGAAACTCTTTTTCCTTTCTAGTAGGTAGTGGCGCGTAGAAACATACATGAATAAGGACAACTAGTTGGCAGATATACCAATCTTGTTAATAATTCTGCACTTCTAGTAGTTATAAACCGTTTCCAAAGCTGTAACATTGGCGCCCACCCTCGAACGTTCGGCAACTCGTCACAAAGTACCTAATACGTTCGAACTTTCCCACTTGCGAGCACGCAGTGGCCGCCCGTGGAACTCTGTGGTGCCACGGTTTATTAGTTTGAAGCTCTTTGACCGCTGCGGCTGTATAAATACAGTGAATTGAAAGGGTAACAGTGGCGTTGCGAATTGTGCATACGATGTATGCTCATTACTGGATAGGTTTATCCATTGTGTAAGAAATATTATGCTAAGAGATTGAAGGCCTATCACCCGTAGCTGTCTCGCGGAGTGATCGCCAGTGGGCCCCGTTAGATTGTCATTTTTAAGGGGACTGCTGACTATCCATTGATCGGATTATAACGGCTTGGCAGTTTTGCAGTGCTGTCACTGTAGCACAACTGCACAACTTGCCGTGTCGCGCGCGAGTCCATACTTGAAGTCGCGCTTGATGTATGGACTCGCGCGCGACAAGGCAAGTTGTGCTAAAGGGCCAGTAGACGTCTTTCTGAGTTGATTGTGAATGAGGTATTATAAGTACGAGTATGTTAATTTAATATTACCCACTGTGTTTATTTATGTATACATGTGTATCTTTGCAGCGCAGTAACTACGAATACTACCTATAGTAGGTACCTACTCGTAATATGCTGTAACAACCGGAAAGCAACATTTTAAACATATTACCGATTAAAAGTTAAAATATGAATATGAGACCGAAGCGAGCGTACCTAATTAAGCAGGATTATTCTCTGACATGTCTCATTAGACCCTTATTCGGATTAGATATATTTCACGATCGTGTGTGGCCGGCCTTTTCAGTCTATGTGAACAAACCAGAGATTTATGTTTGTCAACATTCTTCTTCACAAGTTTTTGAATTTCCTATTAAAAACTGGTATATTATATCAACTGTAGGTATACGATTAAGATGAACAATAACTGTTCACACAACAAGCAGAGGATAATGCTACCTATCTATAGTACATAGCTAGACTCTCTTAGGCACCAAACCAGCATAATCGGAGTGAGTAAATATTCGCAATTCCACGTAACTTCAATGTAAGTGACCACTGACCACTTCATTGAATAATGATGCAAATAAATGTTTCAATTTGTCTCTAGATAAGTTTTAAATCCTTAGACATATTGGTACTTTAGTTAGCAATATATCCAACGAAACGCAAATATCTAATTGGTATCTTATATTACTCTGAATACTCTGTTACATATAGTTATCCACATTTACTATTCGTCAGGGAATTCCTATACCATGGTATAGTTAAGTAATTCTACGATAATATAAAACGATAATATCTGCTAATAAAAAAAAAAAACTAGCTTTACTGTGTACTATTAGACTGAACTATTTAAACTAAAATAGCTCCAAGCATCATCCGTCCAATATTATGTAAAGAAAGGGCTTAGCGGCTGCATGCTAGTGATAACTGATTTAAAAGCTAAGCTTTAATAATTGCCCAACGTTAGAAAACCCAAGGGAATGTACGAATATGGATGTAAATTAAGAAAAGTCATTCTTTTAGGGGAAGTTTTTACTTGAAATTATACAAAATATGACGATCATCATGCGTATTTTGTAGTCGTTGTTATTACCTGCTGTACTCTAGTACTTATGTATACTAATTTTGCATGTATAATATTTGAAATATTGTACCTAGATGTCTGTTCTAATGAGTTCCAGTAAAGGTACCTTAGGATCGTCTGACAATAGTGTTTGTATAATAGGTCAGTTAAATACTATTTTTAAACTGCTTCCGACTATAATTCTGCCTAGAGCCTGTGTGGAAGAAAAGATCTTAGAATATACAGAGTCTACCTTTCTTTTGTTTTCTGGTTAACAACCCCAAAACAGCAATTCCCGTCAACTTTGTACAAAAATTAAGGGAAAAGTTAAATTTGTTTTTATTAATTCCTATTTTGTTACCAAGATTTTGTTGATTAATTGAGATTTTATTAAGTTTTATTTCGTCATTAAGGTTCTCTAGTATCTATATTTTCTTAATTATAACAATTATCCTGTATATATCTTACGAAAGTCGAATTATATTACTAAATGTTGGTAACAAAATAGGATCAATTAAAATTTGCTGACGTGGCATTGTACAAAGTTGACGGGAATTGCTGAAAAACGTTTATCCAGACGGAATCATAACCAAGTCAGGGGTTAACGTGACAGAAAATTTTGGAAACAAGCCTCTCGATGAGGGTCCGACGGATGCGCAATTAAAACGCGAAATGTAAGCCCAGGATTTACTGTCCCGAAATAATGAGGCGATTTACCGAATTATAAGGAAAGATGTAGATATTTTAATGCCATAATAAAATCTTTTAGACGATTTAAAAACCTTTGATACGACCAGATAAAGTCCGCTTTTGGATGTCTGAGACAGACGATTATTGAGGATAATGACCTGATTTGACAGGAATATATTTTGAGATATTTTCCGGGATACGTTATTCAAGCAAACGGTGAAAATAATTGATAGCAGATGTTGTTACATGCCCACTGATATTATTGATACTTCAGTAATATCATGTAATAGCTAATAAATAAAACACAAGTAGAACTTCTTACTTTTTAGTTGTAATAAACATAATTATGTTAATACTTTAGTTATTCTAGCTATTAATATTAATAGTTACTCTCCTGAGGTTCAGGTTCCCACGATACAGGCTGTGCCTAGTGTGGGGGCCATCGAATATGTTTCTTCTTGATTTGTATTTCTTTAAATAAATATATTGTTATTGTTATTGTTATTGTTATTGTTACCTACCTATGTACTTTACCATACTTAATCCTTATCAATTCTTATTATCTGTATACTAATAACCGAACTCTTGCTGATCAGAATCTAAATAGTTACTTAAGTAAATTTTATGTCAAACTTCTTGAATCAGAGCGATACTGCCAACACCAATCTTCAATCCAATCCATGCCCTAGTTACTTTTTAACAACGTCACTAACGAGCACCTAAACAAAAAAGGACAGAACTTGTAAGTGTCACTCGTTCTGACCTCAAGCGGGGAAGTTTCTGCAATAAGAGAACCACAGATAGAGTAACAAGTCGGAAAATTTCCTCCTTTTGCCCGACGCCGGGAACCGGGTCGGAAATATCGACTTGAAAATTTCTAGTTTGTTACTCCGCGCTAGATGACACCGCGCCCCGAGATTGGATTATTTTTAGTTGCAACCTTGCGATTCGTCGATTTCTGCCCCATAGTGCTGGCTCTGGCTCCCATTACCGGGTTGCTCGCCGATTTAAATTACGCTTTAAGAAAAGAAATCGATAGGTGTCGTTTAAGGCGAAGAGATTTCTCTAAGCTTAAATGTTTTGACCGATATTTCATATAATTTAGCTCAGTAACGTAAAAAGTAAGATATAAATAAGTTGTTTTTTGCAAAAAAAAAATTTTGGAACAAGCTTTTATCGCCGACTGTACCTTTCTTTCTAAGTCATCTACTGCTCTCCGAGACGATTCTAAAAACCCCTACTCTATGGGGATACGACGTTTCATAACAGAGTTCCTATGACCACTTTCTGCTCCATCATCAGATCAGCTCCATTATACCATAATATTGCATTGTCACGTGATTTACATGTGTGCAAAATTTCAGCTCAATTGGAAACCGGGAAGTGGGTCAAAATTTGCTTCTACGTTTTGACCCAAACTAACATACAAAAAAAAAGCTTGTAATAAATACATGGTCAACTTGGGTAAGTCAGTCACTTGGTCTAATCGCATCTTTTGAAGATATCTTTAAAACGACTATAGCCGTCCAATAAAAGTTTATTTATTTATTAAGGAGATAACACAGAAGACATACATGGCATGAACATAAAGACTTAAAATAACAACAAATATCCTTAGATACAGATGCTTCCATATACGTATCTCACGAAGAACCTATGAAAAAATAACACTTAACAGTTTGAAGATAATACTTTGAACATTGTGGGTTGCTACTTCTGAAATAAGCCGTTTAGAAGATATATATCTCAGTGACACATAGTATAACTCTGTTAACCTTAACTTACTATCTGTCAGAATTATGGTAGTCGGCAAATTAGCATACTCTTCTTCTTCTTCCTTCCCTTATCCCACGTTATGTGGGGTCAGTACAACATGTCTTCCTCTTCCATTCTCCCCTATCTTTCCTCATCTCAACACTCACATCTTTTTTTCTCACATCCTCTTTCACACAATCCATCCATCGTTGTTTGGGTTTACCCCTCCCTCTCCATCCATCAACATTCATCTCCAACATTATTTTGCCTATATGACACATGAGCATACACTTTCAATAAAAAATATTTCCATATCTGTATCTTGTATAAATCCACGTTCTCTAAAAACCTAGCCGGCTAGATACAGCGCATGGCATACATATTTATCGGTCGCAGGTGTCGCCCCGTTATTGAGTTTGCTAAATTAGTCTCATACGATATTATGCAAATCGGACACAGACGGTTTGCACATTTTGGAAATTCATTATGACTGGACCTTTGTTGAATAATGCATGACTGTGCAATGTGTACGGGGTTGAAATACACCTAATAGGAATAATGACATAACTGGGCGGTTTGTTTTAGTTTGTCCATTTTAGTTAGGAATTCTGATGTGTAGATTTTTACTGAAAAATTTTGTACCTTCAATTGTGTTATATTTAGATACATATAATAGAAATAAGTGAACAGATATTACTTTATAATAGTTCATATTAAATTTCAGGAGTCATGCACATTTTATAGTATGGTTAACTCGTTCACTTTTTAAGCTATTTTTGCGCTATAGGCGAAGTACATTCTTTAAATATCAATGTAAACAATATGCAGGTACCAGAGTTTTTTTTTTAATTTATTTCTCAAATAAGTATACTATACATGATTTAAACATTGATGTTCCTCGCCAAACTGTAGTTGAAGTTTGTAGTCGTAAATGTTTTGTGATACTGTCTTCAGTATTAACAACACCTTAGGCACAAAATAAGTTTCACCCCCAAAGGGTCGGTACAGACGGATTGCACAACTGCAACATCGGTGAACAGTTCCCATACAAGTTGGGTCCGTCTATAGCAGCCCTAAGCTCCAGGCAATGCAATCACAAAACGCTCTCCCAAAGATCGCTCTCGTGCCTATGTATAATGAAAGTAAGGGATAATCCTCAAATCGATCCACCTTCCGCAAATAAAGTGGCAACACCCTATTTATCAATATCATACATTTGCTCCGTGGAGAAATTAGCCAATTTCGATGCTAAAAGCTGCGGCCACTTCCCAGAACGCTTCGCCCGATATTCAATGCCATCGACTTACCCAACACAAAGTATTTATAATACAGTACGTTTATTTGATATTGCTTCTAGTATTTCAGTTGGATTTATGATTGGACACTGGAAATATTATGCTTAAATGTATTTTTCACATTATTAGAATTTATTGACTATGAGAATTGATACCTTGTACGTTTTGTTGTTTTCCAGCGTTAATGATTAAATTTTAATAAAAATATTCATGTTTTAAATTTTTTTGCTAGACCAAAGCCAGTTTGTTGGCGGATGCGCCCTTTTAGTATGATACCTACCACACGGCTGTAGGGCCATATCTTTATTTATTAAGATTCAGCCTCCATCTCCAAAAATCATAAATTACAAAGACTGTTCGCAGTAAGTATATATGTATTTAAATATTAAGTTTTATATGTACAAAATAAACTGCATACTTATAGTTACAATGCAAGTGAATTTTAGCTTAGGGTACCTACTGTGGTGACGACAACTTCAAGTGCCGATCTAACTGCCAAGGAAGTCAAGTTACTGCTAATACTGCTGTATTCGCGTCCCGATCCTACATTATTGATATTTGACAAATAAAGTAATATATCGAACCACATTAGGGGAGCGTATAGACATAATCTTGACCGATAAGACTCGATGTCATTACGTTTATTGCCAGAGCTGCAGGGGTGTGCTAAGTGACAACTGTTAAGGTTGCTGCTTGCTGAGTTTATTGCTGTTTTAGAACTGTAATTGTGTAGTATTGTGCTAAGACATATTCATTTCGCTTTTAATGAAGAGCGGGTAAGCATATTATTTCCGTTGACTGGAAGAATTGACTTTTAAATCATCATCATATCAGCCCTTTATCGCCCATTGCTCTTAAGCATAGGCCTCTCTTCTAGTACGCCACTTTTCCCGGTCCTGGGATTTCCTGGACTTTTAAATGATAGGCATCATCAAGCAACTTAAGTATATTATTAAATAACTGTGATTTTCTTTCAAATGATTCGAAGTTTTTTGCTGGCCCTGTTTGGTACTTACATCAAATAGGACATACTCCTAGATATCCGTAGATGTGTTGAATGTTTTGTTAGTATTTACCTGTAACAAAAATGAAACAATTAATAATAGATACCTTATTTTATCAAAACGTAAATAGCACGAAATAATAGGACGCTCAACTGTGCATGTTCACAGGTTACGTATGTTTGTCTCCCTTGTCACTCATATATGACTATAAGTAGAAATACTTGTCGTAAGCAGTAAAAGGACAATGAATAAATAAGATAAATCAACAGAGAACAAAGAACATACATTGCAAAGTGGAATCACAATAGCAGATGCCATCGCATTGTGAATTTGATACAAAAACATTCCTGCGGCCGTATTCTGGCGGTGGTGGGACTTAGAAGCGATATAATTACAATATATTATGTTTAAATCAGTGGTGGGCAATGAATTGTATCCGGCCCGCCACCGGTTCCTTAAAAATAGTGCATATAAATGCATTTTAGGTGTAAATCTGGCCCACCTTTAATTTTTTTTCATAGTTTGAAAAAAGTTTGCCCACTATTGGTTTATAGTGACAGCTATCTTGACTAATGGCCTGGGGTCGGCAATTTTTTTAAAATTAAGTGTAGACATCACCATCATCTTTTCATTAATGTCGCCAGTGTCTTTAATACCATAAGGTTGATTTGATGGAAAGTCTCATCAACATCAACCACAGTCAACAGACACATCAACGTCACGCAGCAAAGTTTAAGGAAATTCCCATACAAAAAATTCAGCGAACACTAAATTCGGTAACAGTCGATTTGGTTTAACCGACCCTTAGTGTTTAAGTGTCTTGAAGAGACGGGTTGACACTGCTTGACTAGCACGTTATCTATTCACGGATTAGCAAAGTAATCTTGTAGATTTAGATTATCTTAAATATCCGCAAAACAAGTCCAGATTCCATCGATTATTATGAAATAAATAAATCTGTAAAACACAATAATCTGTATAACTGTAAGTATTGATCATATTTATAAAACCAGACTTGCAAACGAACATTTATATTGCGGAAAAACCTTATAGGTATTAATGACGGGTAAAATGTCAAATGTCTGACGAGAAACATCAAACACGAATTTCGCTTAAATCGAATATGTCTGTCTTTCCATTTCCGGAATAGGGCTGAAATTGTGAGAGCCGTTCCGCCCCCGTTCTCGTAAATCAAAAATTAATTTATATAATACATCCTGATCTCATGATTTTCTTCATACTTGTTATCTAATGCTGAGTGGATTTTTTTTTTTTTTTTTTTTTAGTATAGATAGGTAGACGTTTGACCACGATCACACCTGATGGTAAGTGATGATGCGGTCTACGGTGGAGCACGCTTACCTATGAGATACCTATTTACTCTTGCTTTAAAGAGACCTGGATTGTACTCGTGCGGAAACACAGACTTAGGCAGGGCATTCCACTCCTTGGCGGTTCGCAAAAGAAATGTTGAAGCGAAACGCTTAGTGCGTATTTTTGGAATACTGACCATGAAGCGATGCCGCATTGCCGATTGTCTAGTGGTCCTATGGTGAAATGGGGACGGAGGAACAAGGTTATACAGTTCCTCAGCGCACTCTCCGAAATGTATCCTGTAAAATACCGATAAACTGGCAACCTTCCGACGATGCTCCAGGCTTTGTAGTCGAGAATTGGTCAGCTCGTCGTCATTGATGATCTTCTTGGCCCTCCTCTCGACTGACTCGAGCGCCGCAAGCTGGTATTTCGCTGAACCATCCCACAGGTGAGAACAATATTCTACACACGACCGGACTTGTGCTTGGTACAGGTCGAGCAGCTGCCTAGGTGTAAAATAATGCCTCACCTTGTTGAGGATGCCCAGCTTTTTGCAGCTAACTGAGCTTTCGACTCAATGTGCGGGCCGAAGTTAAGTTTCGAAGTCAGTGAGATTCCGAGAAGCTCAAGATGGTCGGTAATCGGAAGGGATACATTTCGGAACGTAGGAGTAAGGTGGAATGGGCTCCTTTTAGCAGAAATAAGACACGCCTGAGTCTTACTAGCATTGAACGCAACCAAATTGGCTTCACCCCAATCGGAGACTGCCTTCAGTGATTCGTTCATGCGTTCGACCATTGCCTCCCTGAGTGACTGTATCTGGACTCCACTAGCTCGTGAGTCGGGTATGTAGCTTTCTACAACCGTCGTGTCATCTGCATAACCGAACGTACCTGGTTTCAGTAGGTCGTTTATATGGAGCAGGAAGAGGGTCGCTGAAAGCACAGATCCCTGAGGAACTCCGGCGTTTATTGCCAATTGATCGGACGAGCAGCCATTAATGACAACCCGAATCGATCTATCCCTCAGGAAGTCAGATACCCAGTTACAGAGACTAGTGGGAAGACCGAAGGACGGTAGCTTGCTAATAAGACCCTCGTGCCAGACCCGGTCGAAAGCCTTCGATATATCAAGAGAGACAGCCAAGGCCTCTCCTTTCTTCTCGATGGCCTCACTCCAGATGTGTGTGGCATACGCTAACAGATCTCCAGTGGACCGGCCACGGCGGAAGCCGTACTGTCGGTCACTGAGGAGGTCGTTCGCTTCGAGGTATGCCAGGAGTCGGTTATTCAGTACACGTTCCATACTCTTACAGAGTATGGAAGTGACCGAAATCGGTCTGTAGTTGGCCGGGTCTGCTCGGCTACCTTTTTTCGGCACTGGTTGCACATTAGCAAGCTTCCAAGATTTCGGAACCTGACCGGTAGTCATAGAGAGGCGGAAGAGGCGCGTTAAGATGGGACATAGCTCAGGTGCACAGGTTTTAAGAACTATGGCTGAAATACCGTCAGGGCCACTTGCTTTGTTCACGTCCAGATTTTGCAACACTTTGCGAACCTCCGTCTGACGAATGCGTATGTCCAACATTGAAGTCTCGCAAACTAGTGGACTAGGAGGTTTTGCGCCACATACATCTAGACGCGAAGATTCTGCGAAGATAGATGCAAATAAATTCGCTTTCTCTTCGGCAGTGTGGGCAAGTGACCCATCTGGTTTCAGCAGTGGGGGTAGTGAGGGACGGCAGAAGTTCGACTCGACTGATTTCGCTAGGGTCCAAAACGCTTTACTACCAGTCGGGTGAGCAGCTAGTTTGTTCCCGGTCCGGCGTATATGGTCGAATCGAGCCTTCTGTAGAGCCTTCTTACTGAACTTGGTTGCCCTATTATAGGCTCTCTTCTTATCCGGCATGTCGCTAGCTTTGCGGTTTCGAGCATCAGCCCAGGCAAGGAAAGCCTCGTGTTGCCGTGCTTCAGCACGTCGACACTCGGCCCCAAACCAGGGTTGTGCTTTGCTAGATGTGCTTACATCGGAAAAGGGAATAAAATATTCCATCCCTTGGCGCAGCACATCTGTTATAGCATCCGCACACGCTGAGGGATCACCTGTAGAGAAGCACAAGGGCCGCCAAGGATAGGATGCAAAAAACGACCGCATCCCATCCCAGTCTGCTGATTTGTATCGCCACAACCGCCTAGTGCCTGTTGGGCTAAGGTCGGGTGGGGAATATACCGACACAGATTTCACTAGACAGTGGTCAGAGTTACCTAAAGGTGAAGACACTGACACTGCGTAGTGATCCGGGTCGGTAGTCAGCAGAAGGTCCAGGCAGTTGGCTGTATGGCCGTCAACATCTGGAACCCTCGTCGCCCCTTGGACCAGCTGGGTGAGGTTCAGAGCTAGAGCGAGTTTCCGCATCTCTCTCCCGGCATGGTCAGTGTGCTGGTATGGGAATAGCCACTCTTGGTGGTGGGCATTAAAATCCCCCAGCATCACTAGTTGGGCAGTCGGGTATTTATGTTGAGCGGCTTCCGCCGCATCACTTAGGTACTGCGTGAGCCTGGTCGTCTCTTGATCTCCGCTGTGCGACCGGTAAACACAGGCATAGAGAATCTTTTCCATGCCTGTGTCCACCAGTACCCATAAGGTGGAAAAGTTGCGGTCTTCAAAGCATCGGAGACGCCGACAGCAGATGTCATCGCGGGCGTACACGCACACGCCGGCACGGGGTTTAAAATTGTGCTCCAGAGAGTACCCCGGGTAGCAAAGGTACGCTACGTCGGCCGGACACCCTATCTGCGTCTCCGAGAGAAATAAGAGGGCGGATTTATATTTTCTGCGTTACTCTTTGAGATAAGGTACTGCGGGGCAAATGTAACTGGTCCATTTTTACATGTTTTACAATGTTTGCATTATTAAATAGAGTGTCCACCGGTAGTATATTATGGTAGCCGTGTTCAGTGGATACATGTAGAACTCAAAATCATAGTGTAATAATGGAAAAAATGGATCAGTTAGAATTGCCCCCAGTCGAGATTTAGCCCGCTGTACCTTACGTAGATTTTTATTAGCACGGGTCACGGGCCTCTATTGTATAAAATGTACAATTTTACATATCACTGTATAAGTAAAGAATGATATTTATATTTTTGTTTGGCAAGCGTTGCCGAAGTTCTCAGTATGGGCACAGTTTTTACTTGTAACATTTGTAAGTGTAGGTAGGTACCTACTCTGTTGACGAACGAAACGAATACAAGTAGGAATTTATAATATTTTAACCTTATCAATATTATGGCGATTTTAAGGATACAGTTCATAGAGCCACTATACTATGTTTTACGATATAACACAACTTTTTTTATGGATATATTATTTTATAACCTAAAATGCACATTTATTTAAATCAACTAATACTTATTTAAGAGTTCAGTCAAATAACCTAACGTATTAAATCCTGGCCCTTTCTGAGCGAAATCTTTATAATCATAAATACCACCTACCAAACTCCAGACTGCAACTTTTCTGACATGGTTAAGGAAAAACGCAAGTCACGTCAAACACCGCAGTTTGGGTCCTTCCATAAGAATCTTTCCACTCATTACTTTCCACATCATCTCTAATGCACAAGTTTGTTGGAGTTCCGAATACATCATAGTTTTCTTACCTCGTATCTAGTTGGATATGATCATAGGGAAAACGAACCTTAGGATTATTAGTATCAAAGTCATAATGCAAAGGAATTCATTTTACAAATATGTGGTTCAGAAACGGGGTGGGGCGGGGGATGATGTGACGTGTGCAGTGAGCGTGGTATGGCAAGTTATTCGTTCGGGTAGGACGGCCGAATTGATTGTAACTGATTGTTTTTGCTACTCCGCTGTTCGAGAACAATTTCCTGTCAATTTTATATATGTATGGTGATAAATTGTACATATGTGACATATACATAGTTGGATGTGGAGCAAAACCATTACAATAAAATGATACACTTGGCTAAAAATAATAACAAACACAAAAAATACACTTGGAGTAATAATACAAATTAATGTAGCCTATGAGGCCTATAAAAGAAAATAAAACGAGATATAACTGATGAAAAACAACAAAAACCGATCTAACAAATAATTTTACAAATACGGCGAAGGCAATATAAAACCGCAAAAGAAATTACATTACCTCTAAAGCTACTCTCAATTAGATGTAATGACATTTAAGGGTCTAGGTCTCTATTTAGGAGGGACAAACACACCTGTGGGATTTAATAAGCTGCTATTTGGTATCATAAGTATACTCTAGCACAAAAGGTATTAAGCGAGTAGAATTTACCACAAAAATATGGCGTTTCGTCTAAACCACGCAGTATAAACACAGCTGGTACTTCTTACGTAAAATGTAACGAGAGCGAACGAAAATGAACCCTGACCTCTAGAAATACGTCTATCTTCGCATTATAAAGTGATTGGGCGGGTACAAGTTTGTATGGAATTGCTTAAAATATTGTTTCTATGGGAATAAGTGTCTCGGAAATTAAGGGTTATTTTATTCGTGATTTAATTAATTGGCTGTAGGGGATTTGTGTACAGGTCTTTCAATTGTATTTTTTCAAACGCCTTATAATATTTACGTAATTAATAGGATTAAAAAACACTAATTGACTTAAGACACTGTTTTGATGAAAAAAATGTGTGTCGGATTTTATATAGGCCTGAAAAGTAAATTAAAGGTTCTATTTAACGAGATACGTGGGTGTGTTACACGTGTTTTAACCCGCTAGTCCATTGCATTAATGTAGGTACTTGCCCTTGCCATTATTGAAGAGTTAAATATGCAATTCTTTACAGTACCGTGATTTGAAATTGATATCTGAAGGCCAATGGCGGTTTACCTATGTAAATTGATTGTAATTTCGACATACGTAATTCGCTGGAAACTTGGTTACATATTGATGTTCAAACGTCTCCTATTATTGTCACGTTACAATATTTCAGTTATTGTATGTAATACAATACCGCAAAGTCAAATAATGCGTGTAAAGACGACACGAACTCATTATGAGATTTAATTCTTATGTGCTATGGCCGGTTGATTATATTATTTATTTATTTTTTATCATGCAGTAACGTCTGCGAGCGATATTACTTATTTTTAAATCAAAGGAAAAATGGAAAAATTCACACCTCCTGCAGGACTCGAACCTGCGACCTTTGGCCTTGCCGGGGCCATCTCGTTTCCAACTGCGCCACGGAGGCCTGCTGGATGTGTGCGAATTTATCCATGCCTTTCCTCAGTTCTCAACCGCCTTAGAATTTTTGGTGTGAATTTTTCCATTTTTCCTTTAATTTAAAAATATATAGTATTTATTCTATTTGTGTTATCTTATAGAATCTATAGATCGTAATCCATCCATATGAACATTCATAAGGTCTTTTCCAACGTACAACTTTACCAAAAACCATAATATATTTGGCTTTAAGTACCTACATAACTCTGATTTAGGGACACAAGTACTTTAGTCGGATCGAAATCCGGACACGTTAAGCATGTCAAGCCTGAGGCACAAAATAAAAGATTAAGCTCCCCTCTTCCATTTTTTTAGAGACCCTATTGGCTTAGTAGGAAGTTTTCGGTAGCTTGAGATAGTTAAGATTAGGTAAATATGCTTTCAGTTTTGGGAAAAATGGAGTCAGATAATCTTTACCTATGATAATAATGTGTAGGCGTTCGCTTTACTCGTGAATCAGATTATTTTCATAAAATAAAGGTTTACTTTTACATAAAAGTATATTTTTAAAAGATTATTTTACGTGAGAGCCAAACTGTTACTTAGAAGTTGACATTTAAGAAATATCTCAGCATAGCTTAGTAGAAAACTAAATATTTGACTCGTTATATCTGACACGATACAACAAGGGAAAACGGCGTAAACAAATATAATAAAATCCTTCCTTTTGAACCTTCAAACGGAACCTGCAATATTCATGAAATTTGACCCGGATTTGACCTCACCAAATTCAAATAAAAACCAGATTAATCTCAACTTAGCGAGCGATACCCAGACCGCAAAGTCAAACATTGAACCCATCGATCTTTCACCGCCTAAAGCCCGACACACACTCACGACACGACATCGTACCATAATACAATGCGACGTCGTAGACGCGACGTGTAGTAAAAATCTACGAAGTTGTATAATAGGCGTTATACGACGTTGGTATGGCACATGCGTCATCGTGTCGTCGATACTTACGACGTAAACAGTAGGAATTAATTCCTGTGTTTCATTATCCGACTTCTAGTCCTGCGGCGCTGGCTATATTTTGGGTCCTAAGTTAAAAAAATATTAAAGTTTATTTTGTTTTCGTTTATAAATACTTTGCTAACATATAAAATTTAATATTTCGTTTTGGGTCACATTCCTAGGGTGCTTTTTCAGTAATTTGGTAATTTATGGTTATAATTTTTAATTTTACCTAATGTGGTCAAAAAAATATTCGAGAGAAAAAATGTAACTGTAATGCATTTAGTATGACATTTTTAGCGTGTATACGTAGTTTGTGTTAATTTCCTCGAATGCTATATGACAATTTGTCATACCTAGCGAAACAGACGCAAAAAAATATTCATGTTAAAAAAAATTAGTAAAGCCGCATTAGCTCCTTTAAATATATCAATAAACTGAAATTGTGTTTTTCTACTCCAATGCTTTATAAAATTTGCGATAATTTAGCTAAAATAGGTTCTTACCATTACAAAAAAATATTAAAGTTACTAGAGTTCACATCTTAATAACTAAAAAGACAGGGTAAATAAGATACATGAATTTGGGTCAGTTTAATAGAATGCTTCGAAAAATAATACGGTATTAATATTTGCGTTCGATCAAGTCAAGCGGGCGCGTCCGCGCGGCCGTGGCGCGGGAGCAGGGAAGGGCAATGACCTCTCTCGATATTCGACAAACCGCACGTTGCGTACAAAACGCAAATTTATTTCAACTGTGCACCCGAATCACGCTATTTAATGCTAAGCCTGAAAAGGTTGTATTTGATAAGACCACTAGAGTAGCAATTTTAATTAAATATACCTATTTTCCACATGCATCAATAAAATAATTTCATTTCTAAATAATAAATTTAGTATGCAACGTGGAATCTACTACTACTACTGTCAAATAATTAGTCGATTTATCTTCTAAGTACTTTAAAATTATACTTATATTAAGCGTGTCACTCACTATGCAGATTGAAGAGCGCTTATCTTTCAATATGAATCCACATATATTGGGTTGGCACAAAAGTAATGAGACACTTGGTTTACGTTTTATATTTTTTATTATTATTACAATACAAAAAACTTAGTCGATGATGTAATCACCATTAGCATCTATGACTTCTTGCCAACGATCCGGCAAAGTTTGGATGCCTTTCGCCCAGAACTCTGATGGCTGTGCCTCGAAAAAGTTGTTCAACTCCACCTGTACATCATGGAAATCATTGAATTGTTTACCCCGCAAATGTCGTTTCAGGGCTCTAAACAAATGAAAGTCTGATGGTGCGAGGTCTGGAGAATAAGGTGGGTGGGGTATCGTCTCCCAGCCCAAGTTCTGCAGCTGTTGGCGAACGGTAGATGCGACATGAGGTCGAGCGTTATCATGTAGTAAAATTACAGTGGCTCGTCTTCGTCGTTTTTTCTTGATAGCAGAAGATAGTTCGGTTAGCTGTGTTGAATATTTGTTAGCGTTTACAGTTTCATTGTGTAATAGTTCATGAAACAGCATGCCTTGCGAATCCCAGAAACAACAAAGCAAAACTTTTAAGCGGTTCTTTTGACTCAGCACCGGTTGAGTTGGTGGCGTTTCTTCTTGAGGCAGCCAAAAAGCACGACGTGTATCGTTCTCATAATAAATCCATAATTCATCTCCCGTAACCAGATCAGTCAAAAACTCTTTACGTCGGGGTCGCAGCAAAAGTGATTGACAGATGGCGACACGGACTGCACGACTGGCGTCGGTAAGGATGTGTGGTACCCATCGAGCCAAAACTTTTCGATACCCAAGCTCATGCAGATGGTATTCCACAGCGTGGTGACTGCAGTTAAGTGCTTCCGCTAATTCACGAGTAGTAGCATCAGGATTCGACTGTAGTTCGCGGCGTAAATCGTCATCATTGAATGCAGATGTGGTCGCCCTGAGCGTGACTGACTTTCAAGGCTCCTGTCTCCTGATTTAAAACGGTCAAACCATCTGGACACCGTGGCATGGCTTGTACTTCCAGCGCCCAATGCAGTGTTGATATTGTCAGCCGCAGCCCGCGCACTGTGGCCTAACAAGTACTCGTATAAGTAAAGTGTTTGAACTTGTCGCTCGTCCATTTTATTTCAATCTAACTAAACCAATCACGAGGGCGGCTTTATATACCCTCACATTAGAAGTACCTAGAATGTTCTACAACATACTAGAATATTATCGAAAACAATTAACTTAAGAAAGGAAATGTATAGAGTTTTGTAGAGTGTGTCATTACTTTTGTGCCAACCCAATATAAAATAATATATAATTCAATGAGCTAACACACGCACCGCCGATTATTTATATTTTATATTGAAGTACATGTGGGCATCGACGTAGGTACGTCTATGCCCACATGTACTTCAAAATATTATATCATAAAACGGTGAGGAATTTATCTGTATAAAATACAGGATTATAAAGCAAAATACAGGATGTACTTTTTATAACCGGCAATATTTAAGGAGGTGAAGTCATATCACTGTTACCGAATACAAAACACTAAGTAAAACTGCATCATAGTAAAAAAAAAAACGCCCAATGGACTTGCCTCGCGTGACGTCACGTAGTGTTTTTAACCGTCGCCTCAAATCTTTCAAGAAGGACGGTTCTCAAGTCGTCTGTATGTTTTTTATTTTATGTTTGTTCCTCGATATCTCCGTCGTTACTGGACCGATTTTGAAAAAAATTTTTTTTTATTGAATGAATATGCATACAGATTGGTCCCACTTTTCTCAGAACCCAGTTCTGATGATGCGATCCTGGAGAAATCGAGGGAACTCCTCAAATCTGAAAGGTGTACATATGGTGATTTTTGTGTTTTTAAAGGAACAGCATGCACTTATGTACGGAACAGTGACATTTGGTGCAGTGGAACTGCTGATGATGGCCAGAACGGAACTCTTCAAATCTGAACGGTACGCTTATAGTGACTTTGGTATTTTTCTAAGAACAGCATGCACTTACATCCAGAACAGTGACATTTGGTGCAGTGGAACTGCTGATGATGGTCAGAACCGGACTCCTCAAATCTGAACGGCACGTTTATAGTGACTTTGGTATTTTTACAAGAACAGCGTGCACTTTCGTCCAGAACAGTGACATTTGGTGCAGTGGAACTGCTGATGATGGCCAGAACCAAACTCCTCAAATCTGAACGGCACGCTTATAGTGACTTTGGTATTTTTACAAGAACAGCGTGCACTTTCGTCCAGAACAGTGACATTTGGTGCAGTGGAACTGCTGATGATGGCCAGAACCAAACTCCTCAAATCTGAACGGCACGCTTATAGTGACTTTGGTATTTTTATAAGAACAGCGTGCACTCTCGTCCAGAACAGTGACATTTGGTGCAGTGGAGCTGCTGATGATGGTCAGAACCAAACTCCTCAAATCTGAACATTGAGAAATAATACATAGATTACAAAAGGACTTTTAAATAAGACAATTTTTAATCATGTATTTCTTATTTTTAAAAAAGAAACAACCCCAATGAATGATCGATTAACGTTACACCGTTACGCCACCGTTTTTGACTTTCCCAAAAAAAATTCTCATTCCTATTTTTGGCCTCCGGTTTTACCTCGTGCCAAATTTTACCGCGCTCGGACCGAAGATAAATAAATCAAAGTCGGCCATTTTGAAATAGTGTAGTTCAAGCTTTTTTGAACTTTTTCCAACCGTTACGGAGATATGGTTATTAAAAAAAACTTCCATACAAATTTCAATTTGCCTTCAAAGACTATCTTGAGGCGGCTGTCCACCCGTGTGCCGAATTTCAGCGCGCTCGGACCATTTTTAATTAAATATAAAAAAAAAGTCGGCTATTTTGTTTTATTTTTAAATGTCATTCGATGGATCTCAGATGACTGTACAACATTTGTTCAAGCACTTTTAACTTATTTGTATTATTATGGAACCATGGCGACTAAAAAAAAACCTCCACACAAATTTCAATTGGCCCTCAAAGGCCGCCATTTTGAATTTTTCAAAAATATTCTTTTTGAATACTAATTTTGAGGTGGCCATCCACTCGTATGCCAAATCTCAGCGCGCTAGGACCATTTTGAAATAAAAAAAAAGTATTAGTAGTATTATTATTAGTAGCCATTTTGAATTATTTTTAAGTATAACTTTTTTCTACTCCGAGACTTGTATGACATTAATTTGGTCGAGCACCCCCGGCTAACTCTTACGATTTAAAAGTTGCCATATAAAACAAAAGTGGCCAGTTTTCTCACATTTGCAGCAGTTTTAGGATTCCGTAGTCAACTAGGAACCCTTATAGTTTTGCCATGTCTGTCTGTCCGTCCGTCCGTCCGCGGATAATCTCAGTAACCGTTAGCACTAGAAAGTTGAAATTTGGTACCAATATGTATATCAATCACGCCGACAAAGTGGTAAAATAAAACGTAAAGCGGGGACTGGTTTTCTTTTTATTCCAACCCCAACGTGTTATATATTGTTGGATAGGTATTTGAATAACGGTTTAATAAAATCGTTTTTTGGAAATATTAATATTTTCGGAAATAATCGATCCTAAAGGAAAAAAAAGTGTGTCCCCCCCCCTCTAACTTATGAATCATAATATGTTTAAAAAATATTTAAAAAATCACAAAAGTAGAACTGTATAAAGACTTTCTATGAAAATTATTTTGAATTTGATAGGGTCAGTAGTTTTTGAGAAAAATACGGAAAACTACGGAACTCTACACTGAGCGTGGCCCGACACGCTCTTGGCCGGTTTTTCCAAAAAAAATTTATTTCATTCCAATCAAGGCTGCTTGGAGATTCTACTACCAAAATTTGAGTGCTCTACGACAAACTTGAAAAATCGTCAAAAATAGTCGGCCACTTAGAAAAAAAATGGCGGCGTCAAAAACAGCCCAAGATCCTCTATGACATTTGGTCGAACACCCCCCGGCTATCTCCCGCCGTTTGGCCAGGCCGTCCAATATTTTTTTACCCGGAATAGGTAGACCGACGTTCGGATTTCTATAGGGTCGCAGGACAAACCTCTATACGGCCACACTAAACACTGCCACCGGCGGAACCTCCTTCTGGCTATTTTTGGAAAAATGTCAGTCGTGTTGTAGCTTTATATTATAATAGCTTTTGCACGCGGCTTCGCTCGCGTTAAAAAGAGACAAAAAGTAGCCTATGTCACTCTCCATTCCTTCATCTCCACTTTAAAAAATCACGTCAATTCGTCGCTCCGTTTTGCCGTGAAAGACGGACAAACAAACAGAAATACTTTCACATTTATAATATTAGTACTTATGGATAGATAAATGTGAGTAAAAAAATTACATACCTATTTTGATTACCATTTTTTTTTAAGGTAGGGTTAAATTCTTAACCAATTGGGATAATGTCGAAAGTCTGTGAAAAGGATTCTTATGCCATATAATGAGAATAATAACAATAATGGCTACCGCAGTCTCACCACCCGTGTTTGCACACACGCGCGCGCACACAGACACACGCGACTTTTGTTTTATAAGGTGTAGAGATATATTATACCGCCGTGCGCTTCGTGTCCATTATAAATGAAAATTAAGGAAAATATGGGAAATAATATTCAAGTTACAATTTATTTTACTGTTTTTGGGTTTTGTATTTATTTGCATCCATAAATATTTACCGTCATAAAAATTACACCCTGTATTGTGTAACTAAAAACTGAAATCAATAGTTACAATAATATTAATCACGGTATATGAATAGGAGTGCCGAATCGAATTAGGCACTTCAATATCGGAACAAAGGGTTCCGGAAATTCGAGGAAATGTAAAATAAAATAATAGTGCATTAGGGTAATTCCGAAAGTCGTCTAATTACGAAAGTCACATAAAAATCACTATTATTTCCATCATATCAAGATTCCCTTTTCGGAATTACCACAGCATTTTTGTCATTCGGTATTACCCTAATGCACCACAATAAAACTTAACTATAGTTTAGCTAGTTTAATTCGTTTATTTTAGATACTTTTACGTGTTTTCGAGATTTATAATTGGTCTGTTTTCATTACTAATGTAATACAGTTCTTAAGGTTAGTAATGTATAAGTTTTAATTGTGAAGACATGCAAAAAAAAAAATCAGGAGAATCCCGCCAAAGCCCGAACTTCTGGCAGTTCTGGCAATCTTAAATTATGTATGACTGCGCACGAGAAGTAGGTACCTACGCCTCGTGTCACAGCGCGGCGTCGCACCAGCGGCATGCGCCAACCTGATTGGCTATCGGTTGCGTGCCACACAGCGCGAAAATTTAAAATACTATTGCGTTGCGTTTTATTCTGCCAAATATTGAAAACCCATGGATGAAAGTGACCCAAATTAAAAATGATGACTTGATATCATATTATAATTATGTAGACGTCAACTTTTTAACATGAAAATTTTTTGAGGCTTTGACAGGGTTTTTATTAAAAAAATTTTTTTAACCTAAGCATTGGATGAATGTGACACACTTTTAAAATATATATATATAACAATGTCCTGAATAGTATAAGACTTCACTTACCAACTCTAATATTTTATTAGGTGTTTAAGGGCCAATATTAGACATTTTTAAAATATAATTAAACCCATCTATGAAAATGACCCAAAATGCATATGTACATCGGCAACCACGTTGTTTTTACATAGATACAAATAATTTCTTCTCGAATATTTTTTTGACTGAACACTGCTTAAAAATAGAAATACCTAAATTTCGAGCTAAGCAAGTACCTAGGACGACCCAAAATATTATTTTTATATTTGATCAATAGTCTGAAAACCATATGCAAAAAGTAAGCAACATGAATATTATCGAAACCTCAAAAGTTATCGCTACCCGACTATTCTTCCAGATAATAGCAGCAAAACAAGAACACATCTATTGCGATCAGTATCTCTTTAATTCAATTCGATAGTTTTTTTACATTGTAGCATCATGGTAATAGCGTGCCATAAATTGTATTCACGATGCTAAATCTTGCAGGCAAGCATATCTTAGAAATGTACGACGTCGTCCGGCACGTTGCGAGGTGGTGTCGTGCGTTATATCGTGTGCACTAGATGACGACGTGTCGTAAATGGCTCCGATCCGTCGTCGTATCGTCAGTATGTGTGTTGGCTCCAATGCCTCAGCCTATGCGTCATGCTACAAGCGTGCCTTTCGCGGTCCGCTTAATAAACGCGATTGAGGACTGTTTCGGCAGTGTTCACGCTCCATTGGTAGCGGAAATTACGTTGCGTTGTGGCCTAGGCTTTTGTTCGCGACTGGGATACGGTAGAGAGGGGTATTGCGTGGATAGTGTGTAAGTTAAAGATTGACGCAGAACCCTCAAAACTAAACTCAACTTACTTGAATTTAGACACGTAGATAAAAAACTTAGAAATATAATCACGTGACACAATTGCTATTATTAAGATTTGCCACTCAAAAGCAATATTCGAGAGAAGATTTGGTTACTGTATCATCTGGTTTAAATTTTAAAATGGTAATACAGCCGACTACAATGATATACCGCGACATACGGTCAGCAAAATTGTAGTATCTGTTCAGATGTTTGACATTTGTGTCAGCAATGAAGTCGGCATAAATTTAGCGCTGCAATACTGAGCAGTAATGCTGGTACGGTATATACTTATTTGAACGATGCCTTAAGAACTTTGCTGTTAAACATTAATCGAAACAAAATTTAACCCTCTTGCCGATGTTTAACTAAACAAAAACAATCTGCATCTCCCCTCCAAATCTATCACGTCGATAAAGTCTCTCCGCAGTTTTAAGCCAAAAACAGACGAGCGAATTTGCGTCGTTTAAACTGGGGTTCAAGACGGCGAGGTAGGAAATGCATTTGCAAATTAGATTCTGTGCCCCCGGCCTTATCGTGTCTCGCTTCGACCCACTTGCCTTTTAACCTCGGTCACATGCTAAGGTTTTTAGAAACCTCCCTATGTTATTCAGGCTTTTGATTTTTTTTAATTCTATGTAAAAACGCTTTTTGCTGGCCAGTTCAGGTCCGATAATTGGATGGATCGAGATTGGAAATGTATTCAAAAAGTGAATGAAAGGCGACACGGTCTATTGCCTCTGTATGGGAATCCGCGTCCAGTCTACGTAAACCCGAAAAAAGCTTCCCAAAAATTAATACACTCCGTTCCAAAACCAATTATTTAGTACGTAATTTTATTTGAATGTGGGTGTGTCTGAAAAAAATCAGGAGAGCAAATAAGATCAAAGATGAATGCGCGCAAAACATTCAGCCCGTCAGGCAGGGATATTTGAAAAAAGACCACGGGATGTGTATTAGATCGTGTCTATGCTTTCAATCCCACAATCGTCGTGTCGTTCTAACCTCTAGCCATAAACAACTAGTCTGTATTAGAAAACAGCGGCGGTTTAAAAATGGCGGGCGCACGTTCACACTCGATTGGGCAAGGAAATTGCTGCTCGCACCGGATTGGTTTTTACATGCCGGCAGAAGAATCTCGTTATATTCAAACAATAGTGAACGATTTTGTTTTATCTCGGACTCACTCCAAGCGAACACTGATTTTATCAGCACGAAAAGGTTGGAAATGAATAATCTTTGAACAGAAATAATGTTGAAAACGGATGGGTAAACGGTGGGTATAAGTATAATGTACATATCATGTTTGATGGAACTAAGAAGTATTTTCTTTTCACTTAATATTTTTGAAATGTTTACATACTTAAATAGGGATGTTAGTAGTCATACTGTTACAAAAAGCTACACTCATCAACCTCCTCTTGGAAAAATGAGTTAACACAGGTATAGTCTATACTATAAACAACCTCAACGTGCGTATATGTATAGAAGCACGTAAATAAAACCTTGCGTATTTTCCTACACTTACAAATTAAATGTTGCGTTTGAACTACTTAGGTTCTAACGTAAACTAACCAAAAGCATATTATCGCCCCAGCTATTAAAACGAGCCCAAATCTAAGCGTAATACGCGTGAAATGGCAGTTGTAATTTCGTTATTTCGGCGTGCGTAAAGTGGCCAAAATTGGCCAATTACTCGGAGAAAAATTATATACAAGTGTAACAGGGTAAGTGGCAGCGCGAGGTCGACACTGATTTCAGACAGCTAAAAAGTAGGTTAGGTTTTATTAATCAAATTCTGGAACGAATTCATTATTCAAGTGGAGTTATTTATCAAGTCTTAGTATTTCATTGGTCTAGTATTTCATACTGTTTTTTTGGGAATGTGTAAAATTTAATATCGTATGGAACGAAGACGCCATAACCCGCCACGGCCACGGCGTATTAGGAGCCATCCAATATTTTTTGTTTAGGAAATAATTATGATTTGAGTCTGAAAACGGATTGCATTGACCGGTGACTCTGCCTTCGAATCCGATGTTCCTGGCTTCGATCTGAGTAAGGGCACTTATTTGTGTGGTTATACCTATTTGTTTTTGAGTTATAAACGTTTTCTACATGAAAGTACAGGTATGTAGTACACGTTTTTTTGAGCTTACCACGTGACTTTCATGAGTCAGGTTGTGTAAGAATTCCTATGTACCTAATGTAAATTATTGCAAATCGCAAATTTGCAGTTGTGTTAACACGTATCATAAACATGCAATCACTCTCACACAGTACACATTGTATTGCTAATTTGAATAATGACATCTGAAAGATATGTTACAGTTGTCCACTAATCACGCTGTGCACGTGTTTACAATTATTATAAATCACGGCGTGATTGTCGTGTCAAGTCATTAGGCGGCGGGTAATGAGCCTCATTTTCATAGGCAAACAAACAGTGCAGCGAGATACGGTGCAGGTCAGTAACCGCCACTGAGGTTGTATGATGTAAATTTGGTTGTGCATATGTGCAACACAATTTACAATATACTTATTAACATGACGCATTTCGATTGGTTTATAGTAGAAAAGAAAATAGTGCGTGGAGTACGTCCCTCAGCGCGGAAGAAGTGAAACTTCGTAACATATCCTTAAAAACATTCTGTCAAGTGACTGTCGCGTTTTGCGTTAATTTACTTCCATCTTTTTGAACTGAAACTTCTAAGCGACTTCCAACTGACAGTGTTAAACGCTTAACGCTCAGTGTTGGCAACTCGTAATCGCAAAAAAATACATTGCCAATTTGCTCAAATTATTGAAAAAACGAACATAAACTCATGAACTAAGGATAAGCTCAAGAATTTCACTTCACATATTTTTGGCATATGCACATCGATTTCCAATGTTATTAACGTAATAGGTAACTAAGATTTACCACTATGTAGGGGCCTCCACTCATGTGTGAGTTAAAGTAAAGTACGATACAAATTTCAATATTTTTATATGCCATGATATAGTTTTACAAGTCCGAAACAACAGTTATTGATGATATGGCATAATTTGATGAGATTAAATATATTTCATAGTTTTAGTCAACAGGAGCAAATAAAATGATTTCTCTAAGAAAGAAAAATTACCGTTCAGATAAATTCAACAAATAAGTATACTGTCTACGTCTGATACTGACGACGGTAGTTTCCTGCAACACAATACACAGTTTCCTTTCACTCCAAGAGAAATTATGTCATACCAAAACTATATAGAGCAGCACCGAGGGACAAGACAGGGGATGGCTCTTACACTACATGACAATATGTCCCTGCAAGGTTCAATGACCCAACTACCCGGTAAATCCAAACAAATGAAGCGGTCGTGTTAACGAGGCAAGTAGGGGGTCTAAGGGGGAGGGGAAGGCCGAGATTGGAGGAGCGAATCGGCAATAAGTGCAGGGGTAACTGCAGGCAATCTGCCGGAATGGACCGCTATCCCTGAGTTATGGGCTCGGCCGAAACGCTGGATGTGACAAACAGTGGACTTTTAGGATGCATGCAAAAGGGGGTTTTTGGCGCGCATGTGGATGTGGAAATTGGGAAGCTTTTATTTATGTAGGAGAAAAGTTTAAAACTTTCTACGCCACTGTATAAGACTTTCTATGCCGTCGTCAAATAACGAATGAAGACCAATAAGATGAAAGCTCATGTCTAAAAACTGGATCACAATAGGTCAAGTATATGTATTTCAAATATACTTGACCTATTGTGATCTGACATATCCATTTCTACATAGAAAGTACCTGAGAGTTGTTGTAAATCTTTCTTAATCCCAAATACATTATGTTTATAGCGAGCCCTCTCCAGTAGCTTTATATCAGCTGAAGATATTCCGTAGTCCTTGGAACGCTAGGTAGGCAATATTCCAGCTACTGCTGCATTCGGACATATAAGCCACTAAAGGGGCCGACCATCCTACAGACGGTATTGATCAAAGTACCTCTACAAATCATCCGCCAAAAGACTTATTGCCTACACTTTAAAACTCGACCCACGGAATTAATCAGGCCGTTAATTATCCAGCTAATGATCAATAAATAAAACATATTAAAGTTTCACAATTACCGGGAAACGTAATTTATTCACGGCCGTAAATAGCGTCGTAAATACGTGTTGTCATATCGGACAGAGCTTCAATATCGCGGTTATAATAATGAAATATCGATGGGCGTCCAGCGCCATCCGACAAAAACAATTTGTTGGACCTCGTCGCAGGAATGTCGATAATTAAACGAACCTGCAGCTAGCTATTTCAGCGGCTCGCTCGCTCGACAGACCCATATATTTTGCTTTCATTTTCCTTTTAATCTGACCGGCTATGAATCTATTCCTTTCCCGAATAAATTGCAGACAACGGCCCGATCGGTGATGAGAATCGGAATACGAAGCCGTCCACAGATTATAAAAATAATGCGAACAAGAGAACAAGCGCCCCTCAGCGGTATCGATAAAATATAAATGGAACACCCAACAGTCGACGTGATATGTTGGGATTAAGAAGCGAACATCGATAAGGAGCTTTTAAAATTCCGTGCACACCGGTACATGAGAGGAACGGAAAAAAATTGAAAGGAGACTCAAATATGTCGTCTGAATATTAAAAAGCAAAATACTGAATAATGCATCGGGTGGCTCGTGAATGATATAAGAGTGTAAGACGATTGGTGGAGCTATTTGCAAGCCATTAGTGCTGATAGAGCGTAACGGAATTTTTCCTGACTCCCAACTTTTTACAAGGAAATTGTCGATTTTTCATCGCCCCGCGGTCGTTGTACTTTTGGTGTCACTCATGTGCCGCGTTCCCTCGCACTCTTTATCATCATTCGCTGTGAATGAAATTAATTTTCTTTTTCTTCTTTTATACTATTTCTTCCGTAAAAGCTAACAAATGAAGTCTTTTCGTGTATTTAAGCGTTCGGGTGAGACTTTTTTTCTTGAAATAATAATGATGATTCAGCAGAAGCCGCGAAGACACACGAAGTATTGCGTAATCAGACTCAGCGTCGGAATATTTGGATAAATTTTGTTAATCCTCACCCGCATCCCGGCGCCATTTCTGTGCGAATGCACGGTTAAAAGATTCGTTAAAGTAAGTAAAATACACGAGCCGGTCATTACTGAGGATAATCCGGGATAAGTGCGAATAAAACCGAGGGATGTCTTTAGGGAATCTGATAGCTAAAATATGTAGGTACGACTAGTAGGCATCATTCATTCGTTTCTTCGATTCAATTCAAACAATGCCTCTAAAGTTTCACAGTGGTAACAAAAGTAACTTTTTTTTATTATAAATGGGCTTACTCTTAGCCACAGACTAGCCAAAGGCACAGATATGGTATGCGATGGAGTGAGCTGGCCCAGAAGATGCCTCTTCACTCTTGATTTGAAGGTTGCCGGATTATATGAGCTCGGAAATATAGCCGTCGGCAAGGAATTCCATTTCTTGACATTTTTGATTGTAGAAATGCCACTGGCATATCGATCGATCACATACCGTTTTGATATGTAAGAAGTATTGTTCGAATGAGGAGGCACACTGACATTTTATCTCGCCAGGCGGCGCCTGTGCAAGTGTCTAGGTATGTCACTGTCATTCCTAAATATGTGAGAGAGAGAAAAAACATGTCATCTTCTCGCTCTCACGTATGGACTAATAGGGTGGCGCCATTTGTCATAACCTTTGAGTGTGCCTCCTCATTGTACCAACCGGTTGTGATAAAATAAAAAGGATGTTTCCACACGACTGCGTCTATACAAACGTGAGATAGAATAAGCTGACGTCGTTAGTTGCTATAGTTTGTGTATCTCGTACTTAACGCGAGGGTGGAAAGGGAGAGTAAAGAGGTTGGTAAGCTTTTCCTGTATCCACCCAGATATTTTCCTTTGGCTCCATACATATGGGTTTCAGTGGGATTTACGTAAGACACGGATGTAACTCCATACTTACTAATATTATAAATGGGAAAGTGTGTGTGTCTGTTTGTTTGTCCGACTTTTACGGAAAAACGGAGCGAAGAATTGACGTGATTTTTTAAGTGGAGATAGTTGCCTCTTTGTCTCCTTCCAACCCCCACTTCTCTAAAATGGGGGGTGGAAGTTTGTATGGATCATTCCGCAATTTTCGAGTTTAACGCGAGCGAAGCCGCGGGGCAAAGGCTAGTATTAAATAAATGACATTTATACATTGTACGCCCTTGTTATGTTTCTCTTAGTGACATAGTTTCTTACAAATTGTTGAAATGTAGGTAACGAAAGTAAAATGTATCTTAGGTCACAAAGCTTCAAGCTCACCCGCTTGAAAAATAAGACATTTTTATTTCGAGTCGTGTAATCCCGCAACTTTTCTGGAAATTTAGGTAAACGTCACTTTTTAAAGAGCAAAAATACTAGTAAAACAAACAGAGGTCAGGGGCCCGTTTCTCGAAAGGTACAAGCCTTGTATTACAAGTGTGTTTCCATGACAACCCATACGATTTGACAGTTCGCGCACTTGTAATACAAGGCTTGTACCTTTCGAGAAACGAGGCCCTGGTATGTTAAAAAAGAGTATGGTGAATGACTTTAGCAAATAAATAATAAAATAAATAAATAAATATTGGGGACACCTTACACAGATCAACTTAGCCATAAACTAAGCAAAGCTTGTACTATGGGCTAAGCGACGATATATATACTTAAATAGATAAATATGTACATACTTATAAAAAAAAAAAATAAAAAAAAAATCGTTTATTTCAGACCAAATGATCCATAATTTTGTTAGTAAAATATAGTGACTTACGGACTATGTTACTTTTATACATAGACAACATCCATGACTCGGGAACAAAATATCTGTGCTCATCACACAAATAAATGCCCTTACCGGGATTCGAACCCAGGACCGCGGCTTAGCAGGTAGGGTCACTACCGACTGAGCCAGACCGGTCGTCATGTGTAATAATCGTGAAAATTTAAATCAACGATTCTCTTTATTTTTAAACCTAACTCACAAAGTCAAAGAATAGCGATCATAATATTCACTTACTTTAAAACAAATGCATTAAATTGAGCTATTTCATTGTCGCTGAAACAAAGCCAGCAGGAACTTTCAATAAACCTTAAGTGTGAATATAAAAGTCGTATAATAGCTCCTGCTGAGGGCGTTTACTGCCTCCACTTACTACCTCTAATGGATCATGTGCACTTTATTGTCTAAAATTGCATTTGCCGGATGAAATTCCTGGCACTTTATTTTATAGTGGGATACCAAGGCCCAAGGCTGATGTTCATTGGCGTTCAGATGATTCTGTGTTTTGATGTGTTTATTTATTTAACGAAACAAAATGAAATATAAAAACAAAAAACAAATTGAAATATATACACTAAAGAAAATACATTAACTAAACTAAACTATGTACAAACTTAAAATTAACTTATAAATAAAAAATGCTCCCCAAGTCGTCGTGTGTTTTTGTTTTTATTTTGATTAAAAGAGGTACGAATATTATAAAAAAACATGGATATTCAGTACATTTTCAGTAACATACTAGGCGTGTAAAATTTATGCCTAGGTAACCAAATCATACTTAATATATGTAGCAACTTCTATTCATAGATATTAAATTAGAACTAAGTAGTGGCATTCATTTCGATCGTCACTTTTCTCCTACACTGCGTGTTTTATTAAGGGCAATAAGGGCCATACTAGCATCTTATAAGCGTTAACTAGAGACTCACTCAAGTCTCTATAGAAAAAGTACGACTTTGTTTAGACGCCGGCGCTCGGTAGATGTTAGTGTGGGATTGCTGTAACCTATTTTCCCCCCTAGATCTATGCCGTAATGGCAAAAAAATGAGCGAGTTTCCTCGCAAAGTATGTCGAAGCCCTAAATACCCGACCCAGCGAACCATGTAACACCTATAGGTAGGTCAGTAAAGACGGTTGCACATCGCCATAATCCTGCGCATAATGTTTAGTGCTCAAGTACGGGCGACAAGGGTTACTCAGGCGGAAGACCTTCGCGCTGGATGCACAGTGCACACCCTTCAGTGTCGCGGCATTCACTTGGTAGGGTGCAAGGAGAGTATAATAGTCATACAAGTTTTAAACGCTATTCCGAACGTATGCTGGCGGTAATAAATATGGGCAACACATTATTATTTATTAGGCCCACTTGCACCAAAAACTTAACTCAGGGTTAGTGATCTGTCATCTGTCAAATTCCATATAAAATGGTGGGTTAACCCTCGGGTTCACCCTCCATTTCCGTTGGTGCAAGTGGCCTTTAGTGAAATAAGTAACACAAAATTACAGTAAGAACCAAGGCAATAAAAGTTTAAACAAAAAAGAGAACAATCTTAAAATGACCCAATTGATTTGGGCTGATTTGGGCGATAACGTAACAGCGTAGCTCCGTTATACATATGCCCGAATAAAAGAGGAATTACCTAATATACCTATGTGTATGTAACTTTGAATTGCCTTATCGACTCGCCAGCTAAATTCAAATAAACTTGGTTATCTGAATTTGGTGCGGAAATAAACTCTAATGTATGATTTTCACCGACCGGCTGGAGTCCGACCGCACCGGAGCGCATTTTCAATCCTAGGCGAATGATGTGCTTATGGCAGTGTGATGGAGTACGTCCAGAGCCGTCTGTGTCTGGGAGAAGCCAACCGGCTGGTGGCCATAATCGGCACATTTGAAATGCGCTCAGACTCCGCCTGGTCAGTGGGAATCGAGGGTTCTTAACTTCCAAAAATATACCACGTTGGTGGCAAACGCCTGATGGAAAGCGGTCACCGTGACCTCGAACGGACCAGCCTGCAACTCAAGGGATGTCACAAGGGAAATTCCTCCGAAACTGCACGGTTCGTGACCATTTAGGCTGCAAGGTGTTTGGATGAGCGCCCATATACCTCTAATATTCGTTAGCAACCTGTTTTAAAAGTAGCCTTTTGAGGCTTTTGTGCTTAAGATTGCCGCTGTTTATATACCTACCCCAATTATTTAGCAAACCTCCTAATCAATCCAAACGTACCCTAGCGGAACTAACCTCTGACTAAGCTGGGCTCCACCAAAATTTGTCCTACATAATTTCACAGCTTACCCCTCGCTCGAACCATTAAATTCACTTACAATTAGACAGGGATATCCGAGGGATCTTCACATATCATTAACTTTTTACACTGAGACGCGTCGCTGACAAATTCCTTTTAGGACTGGCATCGGGCCAGTGCATAGGGTTAGATGGGCATATTTGGAGAAAGTTTTTAGATATAGGTATAATTATCTTAATTGTGTTAGATTCAGAGGTACTGATACTGCTTATAATTCTGTCCGGGGGTTGCAGAAATATTTACACTCTGAACTAACATTGCAAGAAATTGTACAACTAATTGTAGCCGCAAATTTGTTAAAACTACACTCGCGGACAGTAAATACGGGTCACTTTGTATGAAAAAATCGATGGAAAGTATCCCGTTTTCACTGTCCGTGATTGTTTGTCTCACTTGGTGTCCATGTAGAATGTCTAGCGCTAAACTTTTACAAACGTATGACATTTAATTATTGTACAAACAAGTACAACTACACCAGTTGATATTTATCCATGTAATAAACTTAACTCTATACATAGGTGTATTGCCCAGATTAGGGCAATTCACGAGAGCTGGAACGTTGTTCCGTTTTTCCACGAAAAATGACCCGAGTTACTAAAATTAAATACGAAAACATCAGAACAAGCCCAGTTATTACATGACAAGGGAAAGAAAAAGCTTCCCAGTATCCTATTTTTATTATTGGCACGGAGCAGGAACTCGGGAAATCTTGGCAGGATTTCTTGGCAGAATCTTGTTATGTGTAGAATTTTTAATACGTAAGACCAATTTATTTGTGCGCCTTGGATAACTCGAAACAGAAATAATGCTTGGCAAGAAAGGCTTTTTCACTTCTCGCTCGTAATTCCGTGCCGTACTTATCGTAAAAATTATATTCAGTTCAGTTAAAATTTATCTTCTTAAACATTTATTTTCCGGAACCTTTTTCCCCTTTTTCATTATTTTATAGATCTTCATTTTCATTCGTAATTCAATAGGTATTTTTTGTGAGCAGCCGTGGGAAGACTAAATATTATGTTGGCAAAAAATACATTTCAAACAATCTTGGATCTTGTCATTAATGACTTTCATGAGTAGTCAATATGCAATGTACCTACCCTTTTTATTAAATGTTGCTTTCATTTTACTGATTCTAGAAAAATACGATTATTCAAAGAGAAAAAGTTTGTCATTTTTGCAGAGGTCTATAATAAATATTATGTTATACAAATTATAAACGCAGCACATTCAAAACGTAGACCTAATTTGATTGATACGACATGTTTGTGTACACACGTGTATCGTGTACATGTAGGCATTTGTACCTGGTATTTGTCTCAATATCGCATCATAGCGGTATTTTTCCGCAGTAATCCCCGCTTATTGCAATTTATTAGACGTCGACAGGGACAAACAGTGTCCTAATCGACATTTCAGATTTACGAGTTTCGACAGGCACGTCGGATTAAAAGGACGACAAGAGCGAAATATATGTCTTCATTCCGATGCGCCGGGGCTTGGCCGATGTCCTTCCCGTTGGTTATGCGTTAGTGCAGTCAACCAGTGTAATGTGGCCTTAAGGCGCCATGATGATAGCCTTGCGAAGGATTAGAGGTAAGACCCGATACATTGAGATTATTTTTCATTGAAATAAGAATGTTGTGGAAATTGCACATAGAATTTTCGTCATCGAATTTAAAAGAACAAGTTTCCTCAATATTTCGGGTTTGACCACTAACCCCTCGAATGATTTGTAGTAGTATAGTAATAAAACACTTTATTGTACCAGAAAATAATACAAAACACAAGAAAAAGAGCTTATCATTAAGGGATCTCTTCCAGTTAACCTTTGAGGAGAATAATTGAATTGAAGGAGAATAATTATTAAAATATTTCTTGATTTGTGTATGAGGTTGTCATTAGTCTATCTTAGTGCTCAGTGCCTTAGCCGCGTAAGCTCAAGACGCGGATTCTATTCCTTCATCGGCCACCGATGGACCCGGTCGTTTTTTCTTTAGTGTATGATAAATATTTAAGTGTAAAAGAATAGGTTTCTCTTTAAAGCAATTTCACTTGATATGTAGGCGTTTAAAAGCTAACGGACAGCTTCATCGATAATATGTTTGTGACAACTGCCGTAATAGAATTTAACTTCGTCGATATCAAGCTAGGCATTTGATAGGCATTGTGAATTACACCTCTGAATGTGGAGCGAAAAATGAACTGAAATCCGAGGCTTATAATAGCCATTCACCCGCCTCGACTTGGCAATATGTCTGTCCTTATCTCGCGGAATGCATTTGACAGAGAAAACGTATTCGAGGAAGCGGAATTTTCTACCGGTCGGAGTTCGAAGCCTACTAGAATATATTATATGTTTTGTTTTGTTGTTCAACGTATTTTAATTTCGTTAAATACACAAATACTTATATAAAATAGTGTAATTAATTTGATTTTACAAACTATTCATAATCCCCTACGTATACATATACAACTTAAATCTCAATAATAAGTATGATGTTAAAGTTTTACCCCCTTATTCATAAACATTCTCTAAAATTATCACGCCGATAAAGTTCGTTTGTCCCTTTCTATCACACCAATACATCGGAAAGAGACAAACGAACTTTATTGGCTTGGTAACTTTAGAGAACGTTTATGAATAAGGAGGTAAGGCTTTTTGAAGTAAATATTTGAATTTTTCTAAATGATTATAAGTCTGAATACGTATTTAAGTACTTATAATATTTTCTTGAAAATCCGTAAACGTCAATCTAAGTAAATTAATTTAAAATCGAGTGAAAGTCTCATATTGAATACCGTTCATGCGTATGCGATTTGGTTTCCGCCCTAACTCACCCACTAAAAATATACTGCAAGAAAACTGCAAGTCAAAAAAGTAATGTATGAATCTATGTATATATGTAATTCTTGTAAAACAGATAATAAATGTGCCAACGATTGCATCGCCATTGTTGTCACAATTACGTCGTTATCTTTACAAAACACTGGACCTGTTCCAAAGATTTATTAGTGAACTATAGCTATACTTTCAGCTCCCAGGCTAAGGACCGGCCGTTTAATTATCCGCATTCCGGCCGGACAAATTGTTCGGCGAGCGACGATATTAATTTCGATACATTGTCTCTGGCCGGCTGACGACGATTATTTCTAGCTGCAATATCATGGCGTCCGCGTTACCATAGAAATAAGATTCTTGCACACTCCTGTGAAGAAAAATGATGATAAAGTTTCAGATATTAAAAGGTGCATTCAAAGCAACTAAGGTAATAATAAAAATGCGTGAATTTTCATCTGCCGTTGTATAAAAAATACAGTTTGGTTTGAGTCTTTCTTCCGAGGTTTCGACACTATCATTGATTGGTAACAGAGAAATCATATAAATGTGTAATGTATCAAATAAAATTAAACGTATAAGTCGCTCAGACATTATTATTATAGCAATATTAATGAGCTCCTAGAACTTGCACATTTGCTTCCCGGTATCTTCACTATTATTATTTTATTAAATATTAAGCGTTACGTATTACGTAGGAGCTGTTGCGAGAATGTGCCCTTTGATTCTACCTATAGAATAGAATAGAAGAATAGAAAGCCTCTTTATTTTCCTTAACAACTACGTACATAGTATATATGTTACACTTTCTTTTTTTTTTTTACATTATTTTTTTTTTTTAAACTATTTATTCGTTTTGACATAAATTTGATTTAGCTATTGTTAGTTTTAGACTTAATCTTATTGTTAGTATCTTATTTTGTATATATATATTTTTTCTTAGTTGTTAGGAACCCCATTTTATTGGGTAAAGGCCTCCTCCAATTTGTTCCATTCGTCCCTGTCTTTTGCCTTATTCATCCATGTTGGGCCGGCGGTAGCTGCAATGTCGTCACTCCATCGTTTTCGTGGTCGTCCTGACTTTCTTTTTACGTCAGGGCCTTTCCATAGAGTCACTTCCTTCGTCCATCTTTTATCAGTGTATCTCGCTACGTGATTCTACCTATAGATAAAGAATATTTATACCTACACATCTTCATCACAACTTTCGCTCAGAAAAAACGTTTTGATGTGTTTTATGCAGAACGAATTAAAGCTTGCGATTCATGGCCCGCGCGGAGATATGTTAGATAAAGATTATTTATACAGTGTCTTATTTTACAAATCCAATTTCCGCGTGAATACACGGGCCGGTTGTAAATAACGCAGACAAAGCTCGCCGAGTCGTTCGATACATTATGCAGACCACGCTTCGCTGCGCCGCGCAATGAGCTTTGTAAATATACCAAGCACAAGTCTAGCCAAAGTGACAAGCGTGGCGGTCGAAACGCAGTCTGCCTCTGTCGTGCCACTACAGAAGAGCGAAGAGATAGCCACGAGAGCGGAAGCGATTGTGAAGTTGGCTATATCTACCCTGAAACGCCGCTTTCTGTTTTTTCAGCGAATCGACTACAGTTTTCAGACTTTCAGATACGTTTCAAAAGTCGCCGTCATAAAATCATTTACTTTGAAGCTGGAAGGTTTCGTTCCATAAAAATGCCTACGCAAATTAATTTGCTTCTCCGCTTTACTGGTGTTAATGTACTGTACCTACCAACAATAGAGTACAACATCGTTTTTCCATAAAAAATACAGTTTCTGATTTCTGACATCATTCTTCAGATTCTTTGACGTATTTGATTCTCTTTACCGGAAAAGCGGCTTGTGAAAACAATATATCTTATTGTTCTTCCGACAGCCGTTGGTGTTATCGCTATACGTTTTCTATACCATTAATCCCAAAAAATTGCAATGATATCTTAACAACGGGGGAATTCCCCTAAGTTGCAAAAAACATTCGAGAAAATCTTATCTCGAGCGAGGTAGCTAATGTTGATGTGTAGGAGCGTCGATGATACTCAAAATGCTAGCGAAGTGCGGGCGACTTGATTGCTTGATCGAACTGCTCTTCCATTGATCATGGTTGTTATAGAACTTATAGGTCACTTTACAATGGTCCAAGCGAGAATCCGTCTCATTCAACTGTGCACCATAAGAATACAAAGTCTGATGGGTGCGACGAGGTAAGTAGGCGCCAAGGCACGTATGTCTCGCTTCACATGCACTCCTTATCGCCACGGACAAAGGATCTTTTTCATCTATCCTTTGTCCCGAGGTTTTGCCGACGCGTCTCTAAGGGCGCCCGCATAGTGGAAAAGTCACGTGATTTAGAGACGACAAAAATGTTATTTTGCCAGCCGCGTGTGAGCGTTACTTGTGGGTTTGCGTGACATATTTTCCTAGTGTCGAGGATGACAAATGGGATGATAAATCACAGCGAAACGAGCTTTTCTTTTAAAAGTTTTTTTTTTATATTTCTACGTATACTCGTACGTTGGGAAGTTTTTGTGTTTTCCGACTTTCTCATTTGTTACGAAGTGCTCTACAAGGTACGGTTAATATCCATGGAATGGCTATATATTGCTAATATTGCATCGCGGGTGAACACATTGATTAAGTACAACAGTGTTTATTTGAAACTTTTACTGTACACATAAATATTGCAAAATGGAAGAGCAAGAATTCTTAAAGAAACTTATAAGAGATTTCACCCTAATACCCACATACTATAAATAGAAAAGTCAGTAGAATAAGTGAACACAAAAGATGGGGGTAGAAAAATACTAATTTCCGCCGGCGACGGATTTAAGTAGTCCGGCGCCGAACCCAACTCCCCGTGACTGTACAGTGTACACTGTACATAGCACAATGCCCACGTACGAGACTTAGTCAAATCCAATAATTTCTACTCCGACAATCATTTCCTTTTTCGTAAATTTTCTAAAAAGTTTAGCTGACATTCAGATCAGTCCAACATGGGGTAGCTAAACTTTAGGTCGATAAATGGACTCTACGGACACGATTGACTAAAAATATGAGTGACGTAAAATTAACTTAATGTTTATTTAATGTTGTTAAAACCCTACGACAATTTTAGATTATGATAAGTTGATAATTTCAAACTTCCCATATGAAATTACGCGACAACGAGCATTAGACGGTCTTGCCTTACTCAGCGCGGGGGGTCATATCATATAAGTTACTTTAATTCACCAATGTATAAACAGCTTTGTAAAATATAATATTTTTTAGGACCATGAGGATTACTCCAGACTACTTTAATTGCCTAGTTTTATCCACTCAAACTTTATTTCAAATAAAGTATGCCGGTCTTGCCCGCACTGACCATATTCTTGATAGATTCATAGCCTTTTTTGTCGCAGAACAGAGTTGACAAATATAGTTTTAAAAAGGTGACAGGCAGAAAGACATTTAAGCAAAAGGTAAATAATTCATATTAAATATTGGAAATATTTATTGAAGAGGGCTAATATAAAGAACGTTGAAACCGTAAGTGTGTTTCAACTAGATCTAGAATGTTCCGGACGGCGTACCAACGCGGATTCTTAACCGTGTTCTTTAGCTGCGGCTCTAAACCTTTAGAGTTATGGGACGTCCACATGGAGAACGGTCATGTACAAAGGCTGCTAGACCCAGACCTGAAGTCCATGGTGCTAGATATAAGAGGAAATAATGTAAGTACAGCGTATATAACATGTCCACCAAATAACAAAATTCTTGGAATCACTATGCCGTTTATGATTATGGTGGTAAAGAATTTGAAGAAATATTTCACGTTTGAGGTGACTATTATGGACGACACTGGGACAAGGAGAAGATTCCGGGTAGCTAACTTTCAGAGTACTACACAGATCTTGCCTATGGCTACCGCTATGCCAATCGGACTCGCTGACGGTTGGAACCAGATCCAGTTCAACCTATCTGAATTCACTCGTCGTGCATATAACAAGGCGTTTGTTGAAGTACAAAAGATTAAAGTGAACGCTAATATTCGTCTCAGGCGAATTTACTTTGCAGAAAAGTTGACTCCTGAAGAAGATTTGCCTGCCGAATACCGAATTTTCCTTCCTCTACCTAGTAAAGTAGGTAAAGGCAAAAAGGGTGACGAAGGAAGTAAAACTACCGTAATTAAGCCGCCGTCTAAACAGCTGCTAGAGACATCTCAAACGAAACTGAAAACAACATCTCAGGCCAGCATTGTGCAGCTGCCTCCGGCGGGCCCTCCTGAAACAGGTCCCGTGGAAGGTGGTGCGCCGCCAGCGACGGCTAAGGAGGAAGAACCTCCTGCCGCACAAGAGCCTGCCGCTGCTGAGGCCGAAGCTCCAGCTCCGGAGGGTGAAGCTGCTCCGGAAGCAGCAGAAGCGCCTGCAGAGGAACCAGCGCCAGCTGAAGGCGAAGCGGCCGCAGAGGGTCAACCAGAAGCAGCCGCAGGGGCGCCTGAAGCGGCTACAGAGGCGCCTGAAGCAGCCGCAGAGGCACAGCCAGAGGCAGCTCCGGCCGCAGAACCGGCAGGAGAGGCAGCAGCCGAGGCAGCTTCTGCTCCAGCTGAATGAGAGTAATTTACGATAGGCAAAGTGGCTAAATATACCGGCAGATAATGTGGTTCTTTCTACAGTAGAATTTACAAATTATGTTACTATTTATTTGACGCTGTGTTCACATAGATTAATATAATACATTATTATAAATGTTTTTGACTATAGATAATATGGATATTTTACGTTGTAACTATTACTAGCTTTTGTATATAATTAAATGTACTCTACTATTAATTATTTCCTTTACATCTTAATGTATTGTTTATAGTTTTTGTACTCTCGAAATAAAATAAATAAAAATAATGATTGAATATTATTTTTACAATGTCACGACCTCTTTACGGTATCAGTTGTACAAACAAAAATGGCTGGCAAGCGTCAAGTTTGTCAATCAAGTGTCACAAGATACATGTACTGTCAATATTTTTGACGATTCAGTTGATATTATTTTTGTTTATAATGTTTAAAAATACGTATCAGAGCGGATTGTTATCAATATTTTATAGTTGTGGATCTAATCCTCTAGCGATATGGGACAGCGAAGTCCAGAACGGCCACATCAAGCGGCTCACCGACAACGAAGTAAATTCCATTGTGCTCGAAATCGTAAGCACCAACGTTGCGACTACTTACATCACTTGCCCCAGAAATAACCAAGTTTTGGGTATAAAATTACCTTTTCTCGTCATAATAGTGAAAAATCTAAAACGGTATTTCTCTTTCGAAATAACTGTTCTCGATGACAGCAATATGCGGCGAAGGTTCAGAATATCAAATTTTCAATCGACTACAAAAATCAAACCGTTTTGCACGAGCATGCCTATCGGACTTTCAGGGGGATGGAACCAGATACAGTTTAATTTGGCAGACTTTACGAAGAGAGCGTATGGCACGCAGTTCATTGAAACGCTCCGTGTTCAAGTGCATGCCAATGCTCGATTGCGCAGGATTTATTTCAGCGACCGTTTGTACACAGAAGAAGAGTTGCCTCAGGATTACAAACTCTATTTGCCGCTCGAGAGGAAACAGAAGAAGGATAAAAAGGAAGCGAAGGAAGCTGAGGCAAAGGCTCCTGCGGCGGCGCCTGCTCCTGCCGCTGCTCCAGCCGAAGTTGCGCCAGTCGTCCAAGCGCCTCCACCACCAGAACCTGAACCTGCTAAATCGGAAGCTCCTCCTACACCGGCCGAAACAGAGCCTGAAGCTGCATCAGAGCCACCGCCTGAGGCGCCGGCTGCGGAGTCAGAAGCTGGTGAGCAACCTGCCGAGGAGCCAGCAGAGATCGCAGGGGAGAGCGCGGTGGAGTCCACTGCGGGCACGCCTTCGGAGCCCGCTTCAGAGCCTGCAGAGGTGACGGAAGGCGAGGAATCTGCTGCTGAGACCCCTGCGCCAGAGGATTAAAAGCTTCACATTGTTTTCTTATCCGTTTAAAAGTTCATAAAAATCTAAAGAAATGATACATGTTACTTTATTTAGTATACTTACTTACTTACTTGGCTGGCGCGATAACCCAAAATGAGTTTTGGCCTCCAACACAAGAGCACGCCACTTTGCTCGGTCTTGAGCGGTATCGCGCCAGCTTTCGCCGACGCCGAGCTCACAGAGGTCAACCTCCACTCTATTAGTATAATAGTATCTTATCTTTTCGGTTCTCTAAGATCAACTACGTCGTAGCGTAGCACGTCTTAGTATAGTAGGGCGTTTTCGCGAAAAAAGATTCTAAACTTTTTTTTCCAAAATAGGTAAATTTAATGTTTTTCCTACTCAGAATCACGAGCCCTTTCGATCCTACTAGGCGGAAAAGCGTCCCTAATTTAATTTTTCCACTTTCTTACTATTTTTCAAACACTTTGTACAGCGGTTACAAAGTGGAAAGTATGCAAAATAATAGAAAATTTTGGGACCATTTTTTTGTCTCTCGTTTTTTATCCTAGATCGAAAGGGCTCGTGATTCTGAGTAAGAAAAAATTGACCTACCTTAAAAAAATTTTTTGATGATTCTTCTCGCGATAATGCCCAGTAAACGGATTTCGAACATCTTAAAAAACGGAAAAGCTATAAGTTATGTTTATGTAACTAGTACACTCGGCTACCACAAATGTGTCAAATTCTTGCCTACCCTTATCAAAACAAACAATGCATTTAGCATGATCTTATTCGTACTATCAAAGATCAGCATTCTCACCAAGTAAACATTATTTTGGGCACGAATGCAATAATTTGTTAATCTCCAATAAAAAACCCGGCTATTTTCCAGCGCGAGTGGCGTCCCATTCAATATGCAAAAGCGGGTCATAAAATTGCACCATCGTCGGTTGTAGCCGTCTCTTTAATAGTTTATGCCCTGGTCTATGGCGCAAAATTCCGCCCATTATTTAGGGTTGTGCCCGTCAAACGGACTGTACGAACGTCGAAAGATTTATCGTCGGTGGCTTGCTAGTGCACTGCCGTTCACTGTTCCACTCAATTATTTAATTTAATTTTCCAGCTTTATTATTTTTACTTTTACGGCGTACGTGATTTGGTTATTTCTACAGTAAGCAGCACAGTTTAACTGTCAATTTCATAAAGTACTAGCCGAGATTTGGAAGGGGCGAAGTCGGGTTCATTTCGGCATCTTTCATCCATAATGTCCCGTTCGCATCAATACTATTGTCATTAAGGTAGTCGTAGTATCAAAATAACATCATTTTTATGTGTAAATGTAAATTTAAACCTGCCTCCAGGATATTTTACTTCATTGTTGCGTTGCTTTTTAGTAGGGCACTCACGTACGCCTGCTAATAGATAGATATTGATTTTATGAAAATTTACAGTATGCAACAGACGTAGTTGAGCAACAGTAGGGACTTTAATAGACAATTCAATCTGAATTTCATTTGAATCAGAATTGATTATACTATAATTGATTTGATTGTATATCAATGGCAGTAGTGCATAAGTATAGCCAAGTGTAAAATAGTTATTTGTTTTTCAAGGGGGGCAAAGTGGAATCTTGAGCGTTGCGAGGGTTTCAAGGCACGATGGTTAAACAAACTTTGCCACAGAGTGAAACACAAAATTGACTATAAAACATCAAACTAAATGAAATCCATCAATTTATCCAATATTTATGATTCAAAATCATCATTTATAGGTAAATTCTACCAATCAGCTTAAGGCATCAAGTTAAAATTTGTATGAAATTACTTTGCACTCTTTTAGATAAAATGCAATTTTGTTATCTGTTTTCGCATAGCAAAGTAAGCCTTTAACAGTTGGTGTGGTGAAAATATAATTAATTCGCCGATATGCTATTGGACATATTTTTGAGCAACTTTTCTACACCCATATATTTTGATGTGACTGTACAGTATACGTATACACTTAAGAGGCCAACGTCCAGTAGCGACCTCTTTGTTTGAAAAATACAAACATACGTCGGATTTTAATCAATGAGGAGGCACACTCAAGGCGCCATCTGTCATAACCTACAGATGGCGCCACCTTATTAGTCCATAGCATAGATAAAGAATTTCATACGTGAGAGCGAGAAGATGATATGTTTTTCTCTCTCTGACATATGAATGCCTCATATCGACATCATATGCCTAGACACTTGCACAGGCGCCGCCTGGTGGGATAAAATGTCAGTGCATGTGCCTCCTCATTCAGCACTTTTCGTTATACCAAAGACATATGTAACTCCGTATAAACGGATAAAGTGTAAGAAAAAAACGTACCGCAGAGCCTTAGAGAAAAAGGTACGGTGGCCTAGATGGCATTACACCTTTGGGGAACGCTCGGCTAGATGGCGCTAATATTAATATTTGACATTTTAACACATCAAGCTAACAATATGGGCCAAATTGCCGTCGAGAGATGGCAGTCTATTCACAGTGATAACACATTTTACTTTGACAGTAACTCTCTATAATACTCGATCCACAAGCAATACAGTCCACAGAGAAATCATTTTCATACTGTTTAAACTAGGCTGTCATAAATTTAGGCTTTATGTAAATGAAACTCAGTTTAAATTAAACTAATTTAGTCGAATTGAAGAGAGCACATTGCCCTTCGAGCTTAGGGGCAGATGTCTTTACTGTATAAATTAATTCTGAAGATATCGACTCTGTTTACAACCTCATACCTTAAGCCTTTCAATGTGCTTTGAATCTCAATTCTATTTTCTATCGCATAAGTTTGAAGTTGTAAATACAAAGTAAAGTAAGATACGAGGTTCATGAAATCGATATTTAGATGAATCCTGTAGCCTTACCATGACTTTTTTGAGTTAAAAAATACGTTACGTTTTCAGTGAGAGTTACGGAAAATGTATGGAAAAACTGAACAGCGCTCCAAGCGGAAACGCTCACGTACTAAAATTTTCATCGGTACCATAAGTTATCAACGTGTTTACTCCGAGTTTTCAATACGTTCCTAACTTTACAGCTAAGGCGCTCTCTTTCTGATTGTATGAAGTCAATAGAACCAGAACTATTTGACAGTCTCTAGTGAAAACTCAATACTTTACGTGAGTAATCATTGACAGTCACTAGCGTAAAAGTAAACCACCAATTCACTGTGATGTGTCATTATTACTGTCAAATTATATAACAATCCCACAACATTTTCTCGTTTATATTTGCAATTTTTAATACAATTATGACTAATATGTATTAATTTATAATATTACGTGAAATTCAAGAACAGCTTACATGTACCAGTTAGTCAGTAGTTCGATAAAAAGATAAACCAGTGATGAAACCAGTGTTTGATACTTTTACAAAGGTAATGAGTTATTAAATATAACTCATTACCTTTGAAAAATATCTTCTTCATCATTTTGTACTGTTTAGCTACAGTTGAGAGGATTATATTGGTTGCTTTCAGAAAAAGAAGATATTATTGAAAACAATATTTCCATGCCAGCCGTATGGTATTCAGCAAACCCAACGTAGAAGATTGTTCAAATTGATAATGATTGAGGCAGTTAAGAATCAACTGATTACCTACAGCAGCAGGCAGTACCAATTCATGGGCATGTTAGTTCCTCAATGCACAATACTTGTACCTGTAGTCACCATAACACCATATCTCGTGGGTATATATTAGAAGTGAACCAAAGGAAAAAACTTCAAAAAAATTATCCTATTACTGAAATAAAGTATCTCATTCTGTGACTTTGTTTAATTTGTAATATTCTTGAGTAACAGGCTAAGTATTTAATAAATTGATGTGAAACGAAAACTAAAAACCTAAAATTCAGCGTTTTCGTACATATCAAACATCAATTACAACGATATCGACATAGGTAACGACAGTCTAAGGTAAGGTATAGAACTTTTGAAGGCGATAAGCCATTATGGGGTGTATATGAAGATTATAATTTGATACAAAAGTGAGTAGAAAAAGCATTTTGAAACAAGTAAAAATTGTATCTAATTTTTTGGCAGGGCACGTAGCCAAATGCACAAACGATTATGATTAACATCGTTATCGTAGCTTAGCTATCTCTATCACTTTTCCGTATTGACATGACAGAGCTAGACTGAATTTCGATCGGCGTTTAGCGCATAGATTTAAAGTCCATGGTTCAGCGTCAACGATTGACATTTCAGCTAAGTCCTAGTGTCAAAGTTGACAAAGCAATTTTTTTTTAATTTATTGGGAGCATTGGCAACTTGGCAATCAGCACAGACATACAATATTTAATACAACATACAGCAGAAGAAAAAATTACAGGAATAACAATTACTTTGTTAATCATAAAAGTAATATTGCACATATTGAAATGCTAAACTTATGACTATTTAGTAACTACACAATACAATGTTTTATGAATGAAAAGAAGTATTTTTGAACAATTACAAATTATTTACAAAGCGCCAATAGTGTGCAATTCATAAATTATAGGGTTTATGCCTACAGCCTTCAAGTTCATTTCCCGGTTCTTTGCTTGGCGGAAATCCCAACAAACCCTAATAGGGATAGGGGTAAGGTTAGGGATAGGGATAGGGGTAATCGGTCGGCAATCGGTAATTGTAAGCGATAATGCGAGAAAGTACTTTTTACCCACCGACAATAGTGCCCAGATACGGAGCTATGTGAGTTCTGTTGTACAATATGTAATTTCCTCAGTGTATATAGAATACATACCTACTCGTACCTACTACCTACGCTGTGGTTGCTGTATAACATTTGTACAACCACTGCAAGCATTTCTTTTTTAAAAACAATAGTAATATGAGTAATTGAAAAAAACGCAGACAAACGTCTGCAAGAAACCTACGGATCCAAATGAAAATTTTATTATTTGTATATGTTTGAATAAGAATTCTTTTAGTACGCGAGCGAAACCGCGGGCAAAAGCTAATTCTATATAAGATGCTATGAACCCTTTTTCTGTAAAAAATATTTCTATTTCTTTACTACTCAAGAACATCACAAATAAACAAAGTCAATTAATGAAATACTTTATTTTAGTAACAAAATTATTTTTTGGAGTTGAGGTTTTTTCCTTTATTGGAGCACTTCTATACATATTACCTGTGATGATCATGGCCAATAATACCATTAAGTGTATCGCGGAACAAAAACACCTATAAATTGGTACTGCTCCCCTCTGCTGCCCTAAGGTTTTGAGTAGCGTAACTGCCAGAGTGCCACAGTATTAATATCAATTGAACCATCTTCCACGTTGACTGAATACCATACGGGTTTGTTCGGAAATATTGATTTCAATCATAGCTTCCGTCATCTTTCTGAAACCAAAAACTGCTTTGAGCATTATAATAATATCTCAATTGTAAATAGTACAATATGATGGCCAAAAATAACTCATTACCTTATTTGATTTGTTTACTGGTTTATCTTTTTATTCAATTTTAGCTAATCTTGAATTTCACGTAATGTTATAAATTAATGCAATATGTTAGTCATAATTTTATTTAAAACTGCAAATATAATTGTGAAAATTCCGTGTGATTTTTGTATAACTTGACAGAAATGTCATGTCAGAATGATGTGGCCTATGGTTTGAGGCCTACTACCGAATACCGAAGTTATCGAAATGTGGACATGCGTCTCTTTTACTCTTATCAGTATAAAGTGAAAGAGGAAGAATCCCTCAGTGCGTATGTTTCGAAATTTGCAGTAGACCCTATATTGACAGATTTCGATAGGTAAATTACATTTACTTATGATTTTAGTTCCATCGCGTAAACACCAGAGGCGTAGCATTCGCCTATAGTTCTTTCTCCGTTTATTGATAAACTTAGAAAGGGATAGAAGCAGCTTCTTTGGCGTGAAGTTAGGCACAATATATTGTAAACAAACGTAAACTCACTTACTTTCTGAGTAAAGTAATACGGCTCTCACTTGGGCAGCCCATGGTAACGGTACTGTAAGTACGAGTGTTTGTCTTGTATTTTAGTTGACATCAATGAAATATTCACAACTACCTTTAGCAGTAAAATATGAAGTAGAATTTGCTTTCGATAACATAAATATTTACTCGTAGTACCTACGAATAATAATAAAGGTACCGTAATAATAGTATTTTATGCAACAGGCGTTTAAAGGAGGTCAAAAAAGACGAGTGGCGTGGATAACAATTTGAGGCGAAGCCGAAAATTGTTATTAAGACGCCACGAGTATTTTTTGACTCAGTTAAACACCGTTGCATACAATACTTTTTCTACGACCATGCACTTACTTTTGAATAGTTTTCTAGAATAACTTTCGTGAAATTCGCACTGTTTCCTATAAGTATTTTGACTTTTCCTCTGCAATGTTTCTGCACTCACCCTGTCGCTCGCACTCCCCCGCGCCGCCGCCCGACTCCGGCCGGCGCCCCGCGGCCCGCTATATCCCTTAAAGGCTACCTCACTATGCTGTAAGAGCTATATCGTATGCGTGGGTGCGCGGGGCGCCGGCCGGGGGCGGGCATCTTTTATGTAGGGTTTTAACGATCTATGCACGACACGGTAAATGACGAATAACAACACGGAAGTAGAAAAAATTGTTTCGTAGATGCTGTTTATTTACAATTTTTAGATTTAGGCTTTATAATAATTTACTTAATTTTGTTTACTATTTTTCTCGAAAGTTGGATCGGCACATTATGGTTCTGAAGGAATTGATGGATTTCAAAATTTATTCTTGAATGCAGCGTCGAGTCTTGCAATTTCATTGAAGAAATTACCTGAAACAAAGAAAAGCAAAAATTAATAATACGGTAATAGGAAGTAGTATTAAAGCGTTGGTAGCCTAGCGGTGAGTACTTCCGACTTTCGTTCCGGAGGTCGCGAGTTCAAACCCCGGCTCGCACCAATGAGTTTTTCGGAATTTATGTGTGAAATGTCATTTGATATTTGCCAGCCACTTTTCGGTGAAGGAAAACATCGTGAGGAAACCGGAATAATTCCAATAAGGTCTAGTTTACCTTTCGGGTTGGAAGGTCAGATGGCAGTCGCTTTCGTAAAAACTAGTGCCTACGCCAAATCTTGGGATTAGTTGTCAAAGCGGACCCCAGGCTCCCATAAGCTGTGGCAAATGCCGGGATAACGCAAGGAGGATGATGATGATGAAGAAGTAGTATTAATGGCTAAAATAAATTAATTAAAATGTACCTCTACACACACGCATGATGGAAAGAAGGAGTAATGGATACGATACAACTAGACTGCGTACAAGACGCACGCGGCGACACAAACCGCCTACTCTGTCGTCCGAAACAGATTCAATAAAGTCATACATTTGGATAGTTCTGCTCGGACCCGTGCGGTGCGTTGCGAGACACGATCACAATGTATAGAACTGGATGTACTCGTGTTGGACGACAGTGGCGATCGCTTGCCATACCGCCCGTCGCCCTGGGTACGTAGCCGAATGGCACAAACGCTCACGAAGCGCTCACGAAACGAAACGCTCGTAGATATCTTTCTCTATCGCTCGTGCGTATTGGCGCAACAGAGCCAGACTACCTTTCGCGGCGTTTCGTTTTCGTTTCGCGTCGCAGAAATGCCATTCGGCTACGGCACCATCGCCGCGTGCGTTCAGATATTAGCCCGCGGTAGAGGGTTTTACTACCAAAACAACAAAAAGGCTAATTTTACGTTACTTGTTAGTGCACAGGCTGAAGTAAATATTCCTAATAAGCAAATATAATATTTCATAGTCCCAAAACAACTCTTGTTTCAGTAAACAACAACAAACTAGATTGAATAATCCTATTGAAATGTCCACCAAGAGGCTCGAGAAATCTCGGCGACTTCCTTTTTATTACACTGAATAAGAGAACGAATAACATCATAAATATCTAAGCATAATACTTAATGCCGACCCTTGCCCACAAATATGAAAGAGAATAAGAAATGTACTAAAAGCAAAACGCGGATCAGTAGACTTTACATAGTTGCAATAAAGTATAAGATAGAATAATTAAGATACAATGATACTTTGTATAGTATACAAAGGCTAAAAAGGGGAAATGTTAATATACAATACACGTGTATTTTATAACACGTGTAAACTTTTTGGTTTCCCTTTTCCTTCAGAGAAACCAGCTTATTACAATAAACTCAGTTGTTTTCATATCCTGCTGACATTGAAATGGTAGAAAAAGAATTAAAAGTCAAAGTCTTTGAAGTACTCAAGATACTCATTTAAAACTTACGTAGGAAGAAAGAAAATTACGTTACAAACAGGGATATTTCATCATTTTAGAGATGGCATTGTAAAGGTAATAACTGTGTCTATATATTTCCAACCCTGTAGCGAGTATTATATTCTTATAATAAATTGGGAAGCGTGATGTTGCTTATATTCATGGACTGCTGTCTATATGACTACTTCCCATCAGGCGGCTCGTCTGTAGGCTTGTGTCGTTCACGATCTATGAACTGTTAGGAATAAAATCCCATCAATGACCGAAATGAACTGAATCTTTCCGTGGTCTGAGAATCGGTCTTTGCTCATTTAGTTCAGTATAGGATCGGCGAGCGCGAGACGTTTGGATCGAGAACGAATGTGTGACTGCGCCGACCGAGAGCGAGAGCTATTTAGCAGAGCAACAAAAAAAGTCAAGTTTTCATATTAAACTTCGGTTACTTACAACCTTTCGGCCCGGAATGTTACTATCTGTGGACTATTCGTATCATTTTGACACTATTCGGTCCCATTCGTTCTGATCTTTCCGACCGCAGTGGTCGCTGGTCTGGCTGAACTAAATGAGCAAAATACCTAAAAGAGCGAACTAGTTCGTGGGAGCGATTGAACGAGATCGGAGCGCTCCGATCAACGAACGAAGCGGCACAAGCCTACTCGTCTGCTAGTTTGCTGCCGTGGTGGCCAAAATCATATTTTTCCCAAATATTTTTGAGTAGTTTTATTTTTTATAAGAACAAATGACATGGTTCTTTATTTTAATATCATGATATCACGTCAATACACATTTTGAAAAAAAAATGTAGGCATCATCAGTGTAGTTATTATAGTTATATGATAGGTGGCGCTAAAAAATGGAGGTACGATTCTTAGTATGAAGATTGTAAATCCTATACAAATAATCCTATATTAACGGCATGGCATCTAGTCAGGAACAGTCATTACATCCTTGAATATCATCAAAACAATACTGAATAAGGGATTTACGTTAACTAGGTTAACCAGGTCAGAGTGTCTAATCCAAATGGTGTGATTTATATTCTGGTCGCTAGGTATATCGTAATATTCAAAACACATGATCTCGCCATATTCGTTCAACATAAGCGCGGTAATAAGTTAGCGGCGTGGCGAGTGATAAATCACGAACCATAGTGACGTCTGGTCGGTGGTGCAAGTAGTAAGCGGTATGTTTTGAACGCACGACGCAGAAACGACGGGGTGTTATAAGTTTGACGTGTCTGTCTGTGGCAACGTAGCTCCCGAACGAATGAATCGATTTGGATTTAGTTTTTTAGTCATCAAACACGGAGTGTTTAGCCATGTTTGATGGCCGATTTCCACATCCACTTTTTTTTAATCTATTTTTCCATCTCCACTATATTAGGATTTTTTTTAAATTTAAATTTTGTGATTAGGTTATTAAAAAGTAACAGCGATTTTCGGATGCTGATTACAACAACGTCACTGCTGCAGGGTTTAGGGCCAACTGCATGCCGACGCAGACATTTCAGTCACCAGATAAGTTGCAGTAGGTCACAGTCCATCTTTGAAAAGCTATGACGTTCGTGTGCTGCCGTTATTATTCAATACGTCACTTGTCACAAGTCTAGATCGGTTATCTATTGTTTGCCCGACAGTCATTTAACATAATATTCATTTGCCCGAATCTAACCTGCCTGAATTTCATTTGCCCGAATGATTTGTTTACCATAAAAATCATATGACATACTCGTTGTTTATCCGAATATTACCTTCCATAATCATACAATGCCATACTATTTGTTAGCCATATTATTAAGTGCAATAATATGGTTTCATAGAATATTCAAACGCCATAAGCAATTATTGCCATATTAATTGTTGCCCATATTATTACCTAACCTAACCTACTTTCTGATAGCAGTTTCATTTTCCAGGGGTCACAGTTCTAACCTAACCTAACCTACTTTTCCAGCAGTTTCATTCTCCAGGGGTCACAGTTCTAACCTAACCTAACCTACTTTCTGATAGCAGTTTCATTTTCCAGGGGTCGCAGTTCTAACCTAACCTAACCTACTGTCTGATAGTATTTTCATTTTCCGGGGGGTCACAGTTCTAACCTAACCTAACCTACTTTTCAAGCAGTTTCCTTTTCCAGAGGTTCACAGTTCTAACCTAACCTACTTTCTGATAGCAGTTTCATTTTCCAGGGGGTCACAGTTCTAACCTAACCTAACCTACTTTCTGATAGCAGTTTCATTCTCTAGTCCTTCTAGTACCTATTATAGTAGTTTTCGATTCTGCCAAAGCACATTATGGAAATGCACTTTTCTGGACGCTAATTTGTATGACAAATGATGGTATGGAATGTGGTAATTACGGATTTCGATGATTCTGCCAAATGACATTATGAAAACTGACTTTATGGGAAACAAAGTTTCTGGCACTAGATTAATATAGTAAACAATGATTATGGCATAAGATGTTATGAGAAACAATATTATGATTGTTGAATAGGATGGCAAATAAAATTATGGGAAATGAAATTCTGGCAAATGGGGGTATCCCGTCTAGATCACTACATCCATACTAATATTATGAATAGGAAAGTGTGTGTGCCTGTTTGTTTGTCCGTCTTTCACGGCAAAACGGAGCGACGAATTGACGTGATTTTTTAAGTGGAGATAGTTGAAGGGATGGAGAGTGACAAAGGCTACTTTTTTCTCTTTCTAACGCGAGCGAAGCCGCGGGCAAAAGCTAGTAGGAAATATATCGTCACTACTTTTAAAAAAACTTGTATCTTCGTCTGTCAATGAAAAGAAAATTGTAGTAAGTATGTATGGAATGCATATAGACTTACTGCGTTTTAACTTTGAGGAGCAGAGTGAGATACGAGATTTCTTCAAAGTAGTGACGATATGTCATAACAAAGTCTTTGGTGGCTCCCGATAGACCAAAAAAGCGATGTAGAAAAGAAAGGAAGGAAAAGAATTAGATAAACTACCTATTACTATGGCAAAGACCGGGATAATATGCAAAATAAAAGAAGAATAACCAGGTTACCAAGGGATCGAAGAGTAATACTGTAAATGTGAGTAAAATTGTTGTAATATTCAGTGCTAAACTAGTTAATACATTCATAATAAAAGGATTTCTTCACAATTTCCTGTGTAGCCTAGATGGAAAAACGGATTACCGGATATTATGATTCATAAAATCATAACTTGGGCCAGCCCCTTAAGGCTACGCGAACAGTCCGCTGCGTCGGCTTTTCATAATATAACTTTAATTTACTGCTGCATTTTAAGTTATGGCCAAAATTAGTTGAAATATAAAAGAGCGTGTTTCGCAATAAGCTTTGAGGTGGATATAATATTTAAAAGGACGGTTTTGTGTTCATTAAATGTGTTTTAGCAGGAAAATCGTTGTTATAACATAACATGTATTGTTCGTTGTGTTGTTACGAGTATATTAGCTATTTCTCCATGTAATATGGATTTCAATTTGTAAGAAGTTAAGGGCTATAGTAGAAGTACTTAAAATTACATTTTATTAATCTGGTTAAGTACGTAACTGATGGTACGTAGGTACATAACATAATGATACTCGTAACTGATAATGCTGTTTGCTATAAATCAATCAAACATCCGATAAAGCTCTCATAGTTATATTTAGTTTTCATTGTAACAAATTACATATGTATACGGTAAACACTTCCAAGATTTGGCCGTTCCATATGCGTCTAAAAGAGTGCCAGAATCGTTCGAATTCGATTTTCAAATCGACCAATGAGACTGCCCAAGATGATCACAGACCAGTGAAAACAATGTCAAATTTATCTGCGTCTGCGTTCAAAAAGGTGCCAAGATGTCCGAATTCGATTTTGAAATTGACCAATGACAGCCCAGGATGACCACAGATCTGTTAAAACAATTTGCCGAGGTACGAGGTACGCTCACGGCGCCTAATTTTTGAAGTCGTAAAATTTACGACAAAGGCAGTAGGTATCCTGCCGTCGCATATCTGCCACGGTGTTTTCAGTCAAAGGAAATAGTAAATCCGATGTACTTAGGATGTTTAGGAAACTTAACGATACAGGGCGTGAAAAACAATTGTATGCCGTAGTGCAAGTTGTTCGCTAGATGTCACTGTTACCCCCGCAAACTTGGTAATGACGTGTTGTAAAATGTATAAGTATTTTTTGTTGTCCAAATTTTTCGTTAGCAAACTAGCGAACGGCATTCTATGGTTAATGAATTGGTCGATGAATGACCTATTTAGAAATCCCGCTATAAATATGTGGCGTTCCATGTCTAAGGGTCCACATGCTTTATGTTCTGTAAGGAGCCTTTAGGCATGGAAAGTCACATGAAAAGTTGTCGTAACTTAATAATAGATGGCGCTGCATTCGAAAATCTTGACTGATAACTCTATACCATACAGTTCAATATAAGTATACTCTATGATATCTGCTTCCAAAAAAGTGCCAAGATGATTCGAATTCGATTTTCAAATCGACCAATGACAGCCCAGGATGACCACAGATCCGTTAAAACAATTTGCCGAGGTACGTGTCCGCGGAGCCAGTCCGCTCACGGCGCCTAATTTTTGAAGTCGTAAAATTTACGACAAAGGGAGTATAATCCATCCGAAGTACGGTCTAGGACGGACGTGCCGGGCCTCCCGAATAATCGTACGGTCAGCAAAAACAGGGTGCAGTGAGCGATTCTGCTTTTATTGGAGGGAATACTAGGTTTCTTGAAAGAATATGTGTGTCTGTATCAGTGGCGACACTGGCGACGCGTGAATTATTTTGTTGGCAAAGCCGGAAAGGTTTTTGGGATCTGTTTTGTATGGACTTCTACATATACTGCTGAATTTTAGGGAACCCGTTGGGAATCGAGTTGTATCGACACTACGCCACTGGTCTGTATGTACCTAGTTAAACATTGGAAGCTTTTATGTTTTCTATGTATATAACACATACATACATACATACATATAATCCAGCCTGTATCCCATAAAGGGGTAGGCAGAGCACATGAATACTTAGTTTCAGTGTCACTCTTGGGAAAAAGGGGTTGAATGAAATCCAAATTGTGACATCGCAGTGATAAGTATATTTGCAGTGGCTATGTATATAAGTCCTCCTCCAGCTCGGCTGGGCGGAGCTGGAGGAGGCCGCGCTGGACCGCGAACAATGGAAATCCCTTCTGAGATCCCTATGTCCCTGATGAGGGATAACAGGATATCATCATCATCATCATCATCATGTATATAAGTATTTGTATATTATGTATATTGTTGTTTGAGTACCCGCAACACAAATCTTCTGAAGCTTACCGTGGGACTCAGTCATTTATTTATAATTTAACATATTTTGGGCATTGGCATCTCTCTTGTATACCACATGTCTCATCTCATCCAGAAGAGACCCACAATCCACAATCTTCCGAATATCGTCCACCCACCGAGCCAACGGACTGAAGTGCACTAGCGAACTAAAAAGTACAACATCGTTTGTAAACGCGAATCAATAGGGAACTTGACTGTAGTTAAAATAAAATATTTTATACCATGCACGAAATAAAGCATGCGATGATGATAAGAAAAACATGGACAGAAGTTATTTTTAAATACAATTTCTATTTAATAAGTCAGGTAGAAATATATAAAGTAACTGAGTTGACCGTGACGTCACTCAATTCGATTTCATATAAATTCCATATTAGCAAGTCGTTCAAATTCGTTTTGACAGTTCTTAAAAAGAAGCTGATTTGACTAGGAGGCAAGTAGCCTATTGTCCTAAACCTCTAAAATACTCAAATAGAAACGCCACAAACCTACTGCATTAAAGGAGAGTAATGATTTCGGCTTACTTGGGCTCCAGCTTAGCCAAGCTCTGTACTCCATCTTTCAGACGTTTTTGCCGACCCTACCGCAACACTTACACAAATTAAAGCAGCCGAGCCGTAGTTACTTGCGAATGCAGATTCAATTACTGCAATTCGGAACGGAATGCCGCATGAAAATATCGTGGATTATGAAATGAAAAAAAAAATGTTTTAACAGTCCTATTGCTACTGCATACATATATTTCTGAAACATATGAACTGACGTAATAGTCAACGACAAACCTAAAATAATCGGATATTTATAGATAACATGTTAGTTTATTATTTTTATAAACTCCATATACGTGTAAGTTGTAACCATCTAAGGAACATGTTACAAACTAAGTATCAAACCTCTTAGACTACCGAAACAGCTTCTTTCCGACTACTTACGCTATAAAATGTACACTCCATGAATAAAATGTACCAGAATCTTAAATTACTATTCTCAACCTTATTCTTTCGAGATACGATCTCCCAATAATGCTGTTTCTTATTTTCCGTGGTATCTAGCCAACATCACAATGGATTACGCTTCGTAAACGTACTTAGCTAGCTCTTCCTAACGCTATTCTGTAGGGCTAGCTATTGTCGCGAGAGTATGTCGCCGCGAGACAGACTACCCGTCCTTATGTCATTAATACAATTGACAAATGTGTCATCTATCTCGCGGTGACATACTCTCGCGACAATCGTGTGCTGTGACTGTAGTGGCGCGATAGAGCCAGACTGCGTTCTGATCTCCACATAGCGTCAACGTCACTTCGGGAAAGCTGACTGGCATTAAAGCTAAGCAAGCGCAGCTCATCCTTTAAATTCATCCATAAATAGTTCGTCGACGATCCAGCTCTTCATTTGCTTTTTTTCGTCCATTACTCATCGTAACTCGCAAGTTAAAAATGTTTACGGCCGTATCTCTCCAGTACATGAGCAGAGATGTATTCATCGCGTATGAGCTATAAGCGAGCAATGGCTTCGTAAGTTTATTCTCCGACATGGCAATTTTGGCATGGACTCTGAATCGAAGAAAGTATTTAAGAAAGAAAGTAGAAACTGGTTGTAAGAAGTGATTTGAAATTATATTTGACATCAAAATCATATATCAGTTATATAATTTTGTTCTTAGCCCGTGAGTCTCACTTGTGCGAATACACATATGTATAAAATACGAGTGAAATGCATACGCAAATGGTAAGCAAATGTATAATTTCGATGTCAAAGCGTATGTATTGAATATTTTATGATACCAAAAGTTAGACTTATATTGACCGGGATATAGACCGTGATTACCTTTTTGATTTTTGTCGAGCTCCCGATATTTCGACGCAGTTGCATGCATCATGATCACGGAAAACTGACGAAGGCTGATATGTCTAATGAAAATAACCGTGAATCGTTCAAAACTCTTATTGATACCAAAAGTTCCTCGTAGCAATAAATAAACAGTATACTCAATGTGGTGGGGGGAGGGAGGGGGAGTACCTACCTATAGATTATGGAAACTGAACACTTTCTGTACTTGTAGGACTTGTAGGTACTCTTAAACTTAGTGGGAACTACCATTTTTAATTCAGCAGCAAATCAAATACGTACCGTGGTAATAAAATGATGTTCATTTTCGTTTAGATGAGTACTATATGTATATTGGTTTCCCGAGTCAAAAACTCGCCAGTTTTCCAGAATACAGGAGACAGGTCACAACGACCCGTGGGGCCATATTTTAAACCGCCTGAGCGTCCGTTCCTGCGCCTCTGCGATAGCGTATCGGTTATTTACTGACCACGCCACTTGTAACTCTTATGGCTCAGTTTTTTGCACGGTGTATGCCTATAGCTGCTGTATATGTTTTAGTTATTTTTATAAATTTTCTAAGGGTTACGGGCAGGATATACGTATGTACGTGGAACCCGTGTAGACAGAATTATATGGGACGTATTTTTTATTATAAAACTTGACAATATCACGGCATTAAAAACCCTATAAAATAATGATCCCCCTTGAAGTCTAGCTCCTAAACTACCAAATCCTTAATGGAACTTAAAAATGATATATAGTATCAGAATCACTAAGCATTCGTTCCACTGTCCCGCTCGGCTCATGACAGACATTACGAGTATATTTACTTAGTTGAGGTAAGGACTATGGAATGATTGTATTCGTCCTTTGTTTGTGTTTTGTAATTTATCCATGGCTAAAAAATATACACCCTGTTTTATTGAATTCCGTTAATTTTAAGGGAAGGTTCTTTGGGTCAAATACAATTAATTTCTCTAAGAAACTAGCGTCCTAACTCTTACTGTTATCGAATTATTAAAAAAAAATACTGAACACGTGTGTGACATCCCTTACCACTTCCTTATGTTATTTGTTTTGACATTTGCCGTCAGACACTTGACACTAACTTTAATGTTATGATTAAGGTCCTCTCACACTAATTAATTCATTTATTATGTTTGGAAAGGAAAAAACTAGCATTTAAAATACGAACGTTTCCGGAAAAATACGTGGGAAACCCTTTGTACTACTGCTGTACTTGACATACTCTTAAAGAAACTAGTCCCTTAATATCATTCGAGTAAAAATAACGATCTCCACTGGGCACTAGTAGTAATAATAATGCTATTTCGTTTGTTTTACAAAAACCAGACGAAGACAGATGCAGTTAGTCATCTCGGACAAATGCCGCTGTTAATAAAATGAATGGCCACTCTTAGGAGCAGCACTGCGCGAGAGAAATAAACTACAAAATATTAATGAAACATTTAATACAAATAAAGTGAGACGATGGAAACATCGGTTTAGTGTTCGTTTTATTATATAGTGTATTTACCTTATTAAACTGTAAAAAAAACAATCGTTATGCTCAAAACATTACTAAATTACACTTATTCAGTTTCAAATTCGCCTAGTCACGTATCATGGATGCTGTAAAGGGTCGAAAATAATATAAATAATCAGTTTAAATAAGTATAGAAGATAAAGTTATAAGGGTTACATTTTTTTTTATTAGCCTATATGGTGTCCCACTGCTGGGCAAAGGCCTCCCCTTCCTTTCTCCAGTCCTCACGGTTTGATGCCCGCTCTTGCCAGTCGCTGCAAAATACGTCGAGGTCGTCCCGCCATCTCTTTTTTGGTCGTCCTCTGCCCCGGCTAATTTGGTTACATATTTTTTTATACTACGTCGGTGGCAAACAAGCATACGGCCCGCCTGATGTAAAGCGGTCACCGTAACCTATGGACGCATGCAACTCAAACAGTGTCACATGCGCGTTGCCACCCCATTAGAAACTTGATTTATAAATAAATAAATAAAATAAATAAATATTATAGGACATTCTTACACAGATTGACTGACTGAGCCACACGGTAAGCTCAAGAAGGCTTGTATTATTGTGGGTACTCAGACAACGATATACATAATATACAAATACTTATATACATAGAAAACGTCCATGACGTATCTGTGATCATCACACAAATAAATGCCCTTACCGGGATTCGACCCAAGGACCGAGGCTCAGCAGGCAGGGTCACTACCGACTGAGCCAAACCGGCCGTCAAAACACAACAGCAACATATTTCTTAGCAAACCGAAATAATAATAGACCCTCCTGATGCTAAGCAGTAACCGTTGCTTAATAAATATCCAGTCCCGACATAGGTCTTACATTACACATTCTTTAAATTAATGAAGAATAATGAATACCAACTACCAAATACCAACATCGTGAGGAAACCGGACTAATTCCAATAAGGTCTAGTTACCCTTCGGGTTGGAAGGTCAGATGGCAGTCGCTTTCGTAAAACTAGTGCCTACGCCAAGTCTTGGGATTAGTTGTCAAAGCGGACCCCAGGCTCCCATGAGCCGTGGCAAATGCCGGGATAACGCAAGGAGGATGAGGATGAATGAATACCAACTTCTGTCAATTGTTCCCTATCAAATAAAATACTCTTCTTCTTCTCGACGACCCTTCTAGACGACCGGTCTGGCGCAGTTGGTAGTGAGCCAACAAGGATTTTTTTTTGTGCGCCATCTATGTGTGGTGTAGTGTATGCGCGTTCTTAGGCGGTCGCATTTTAATGTATGGGATTGTATGATCTTCTTATATTTAATCTATGGTAACAATGTACTATCAGCTGCAAAAGTGCGTGGCGAATTTATCAATGAATTCATTCATAATTTCTCCATGCACTTTAGCAGCTGATAGTACTTGTATCGTATCTACTAACAATTCGTAGGAACAACGCTTTTATGTACAATACATAAATAGGTACATATGAGTCTGCTAGAGTTGTATGTGTAACTTTCACCCCCACAATATACCAACAGCAAAAAGCCAAATTATAAAAACTGTACACAGGGCTGCAGGGTGGCGCATGAATATTCATGGCGGGCGGAGATAGTATCGCTTAATAAACACCCTGTACTCTGCCGCTCACGTGCCCCTAATGTCACGGCCATTATTACACCCAAATTACGAATATATGACACTGGTTTAATAATAAGGAATAATATTGTACAGTCAGAGTCAATATGCAATAGTAGCGGATGTAACAAAAACAACACACCAAAAGTATCTTACATCCGAAATAACATTTCTATTTTTTTTGTGCGATAGGAGGCAAACGAGCAGACAGGTCGCCTGATGGTTAGCGATCACTGTCGCCTATGGACACCCGAAACAGAAGAGTTGGAGTTGGCCTTTATGATGGGTGTACGCTATTTTCTTGAAGGTCGTATAAGTCCGGAAATACCGTAGGCGACAGTTCATTCATTCCACAGTTTATACGCACAGTTGAGAACTGTCAGTCATCTAAATGATCATCGAAATGACGAAAACGGCAGGGATTAATATGAACAATTCCAATATTTAAACTAGTGACGTGCAAGTTGCGGAAATTTTCCAAAAAAAATCTTAAATTTCATGAAAAATTCACGAATTTTCACGAAAAATAAAGGGAAACTTTCCATCCATACAAAGTATGGAAAGTTTCTGAAATTTTCCTATGTGAAAATTTCACAATATTGGAAACTTTCCGTCAGCACATCAGTAATTTAAATACATTTGTGCAGTTCGTAGACAAAAAATACTATGTTTAATTATTTGTTCTACGTACATACAACTCTTTTTATTTAGCGGTCACTGAATGGTAGTTACTTCTGAAGCGTTATTTGATTCGCTACTTTTGAATCTTTTGATGCTGGCTGTACTAGCTACGTACCATACTTGTACTTGACATACTTTCCGAATATGAACGAGTACGAATGCAAGCGAGTGGAGGTATATTGCCTGACTCGACTATTCAGACGCGATATGGATGTTATATGTCAGAGTGAAAAGTGACGTTTCTACGTACATTACGTACTAAAACGTTATTTTTGACAGAGCCATATCATATCAGTTATCACCTATTGTCCCAAATTTGTAAGAACCTCTTCTTGACACATGACAGTGTCCACAATACGTAAACTCGCGCAACCTAATGAAATTTTAAATAAAATCCTGTAATAATATTTAAAAAAATTAAGTACTTAAAAACAATATTTCGCTTACTTTAAACATAATCTAGCACATGTTACAGTTTTGCGGATCTTCGTTAGTGAGTATTTTACGATATTAATTTATCACGCAGGATTTACTTATTATGTCATTTATCATTCATTTTTATTTTTAAACTAGCGCTGTGGCAGTCTGTCATTTCGATTGAAATGACATTTCAGTAAGTTGATAGAAATCGTATATTTGTACCAATTCGAAATTAATCGTTAGATTTGGCAAACGATACGTCTTAGCCACATCGCAACATACTTCAAAACAAATGTGTCATAAATGTGAACTTACAAATCCGGGACAATAATATTTACTTTGAATCAGACCGTTGCCGTTGTGAGGGTACTAATGTAACTGTTTACACTTTCGCTACCAAGAACCCGACTGTCGGGTACACCGCTCGTAGAAGCGTAGCCGATTACATGGGTTTCCCCGTATGTAGCGAAAATGTCGTAGCGCCGCGTAGAGCCCGGTTTCGAAAGTGTTAATAACAAACCTCTACGGTTTCGTGTAGCATACTCGTGCAAAAGAGTGTAGCACTGCTGCTACACGGCGTGCTACGAACTGCTACGAGGCCTACGAAAGTAATTATCAGCCCCCGTAGCCGAATGGCATTTCTGCGACTCGAAACGAAATCGAAACGCCGCAAAGGTCTGTCGCGCCAATACACAATAACGATAGAGATAGATTGCTACGAAAGAGATACTATCGTGAGCGTTTCGTGAGCGTTTGTGCATTCGGCTACGCACACTGATCACTTAAACGTCTACGGATCCTGCGTATCTCTAGTTCACTAAACATGTTATTATATTAATTATAGGGTTTATGATTAATACCTGTGCAAACAAGTATTTTTGACCTTACCGTAACGTGATTTATGTATGTCTTATTATACATATTTATTTGTTCTTTTGTTCACAGCACACGAGACCATTTTACGTAGTTTATCTTTGATGACTAGCTTATTTTATTGTCAGTACAGCCAGTGTATAAGACCCGTAGTAACTCTTCTAACAACGTGTATTAGGAGAGCTATTATTGGTCTTGTACTGAATATAAACTTTTGAAACTGCTAACAATCGTAAAACGATTTAGTAACAATACGAGAATGTTCTTGCCCTATTACTCACAGTCAAGCGAAGTTAATCCTAAAATTCACAAACTCAACCCATGTGTTTCGATCCACAAAATTTAAAATAACATATGCTCCGCGTCCGCATTGAGCGCGGTGACAATTTTGCATCGTTACATTGCAATTGCGAAATTGCCCCCATTTTGCAACGACTGCGAAACTGGGCCGCGCTGCCGAGTCTTGTCGGGTCGCGACAATGTGGGAGCCGGCGGGAAGTTACAGGTTCTGTTTTAAAATGCCTGCCTTATGATGATAGAGACCGAGGCCACAGATTATTAATAAGTTACTAACTCTTAAAACTAGTTAAAACTCAAGGCAACTGCTAGCGGGTAGGTAATTTAACGCGCGACCGCGAGCAAGTGACGTAGGCCTGCCGAGGCTATTGTAACAAAAACTGTGGTATTTCCATGAGTACCATGACATATGCTTAATGACAAAGTTTGGCGCACTTCATGAAAGATTTTTCAAATCTTCTATTCAATGTTTGACAGCTGCCATTTATTTTGATACTTTAATCAAGCCCCCCTAATAAAAATTCGTGTAAAATGCATATACTCATCCTTGACTTCCTTATGACTTAGATAATGTATTGAAAAAGGATGGATATATGCTAGTTATTTCTCTTTTTGGTAGGTGGTCCCTGGTTTTGTGTTAGCTAGGGATGTTACTTTGTCGATTCAATTATCGATAAAATATGCACTTACTTACGTTCTCACCTTAAAAATAATATAAACGTTATATATATAAAAGTAACGAAAACATACAATATTGATATAAACATTTCATTTGGATTATTATGTGGCTTTTTGGCTATGAAAGTCATATATTCATACATTCTTGCCTTCTTAGCTAACCGTACCTATTGATTGCAAATAAATGGTTTGTTTATGTACTTACCTACATAAACGGTCACTTCGCTTCTCTTACCAAGTCCTAATATTACATTATCATACCTATATCTCTGATCATAGGTCTGTATGCCTCCCTTTTTCTGTAACGTGAATAAAAAGGACGGCATGTTGTCTATGACTATATTTCTATGATAGTGTAATATCGGCCTAAATAGTTTGTAAAAAATAGAAGATGGGAGATACGAGTATAAAACAAATAAATACATTCTTCTCTTCTCCTTACGCAAAGACCTAAGTAATTTAATTCGTGTAGCATCCCTCTATTAATTTCTAGTCCACCACTCAAGAATCTACTTATACTTACCTCAATAATATTTTCTCTATCAAATACAAAATAAAACAAAACGGCAGTGTAGGTACCAAAATTTATTATTTCAATAGTTTCACCTATTTTTAGTTTCTTTTTAATAATGTTTGAGAATTTCTGGAAAACTAAAAAATACTATAAGTTTAATTCACTAGAAATGTTACATTACCATTTACCCAGTCTGTGATACCTGATCATCATTAATCATTTTTATGTCCTTTTCAATGCAAGAATGTCAATAGAGTTAATGTCGGGACGTCGATAAAAATGACACATCACTAGTACAAAAACATAACCTAAAAACAGTTTGGAGAAACTTCAGAACAGAATTTAACATGGTAGTAGTTATTATATAAACTATGAAAAGATCATATTTTATGCTTTGTTTAGATCCTACAAATAATAGTATCAATAACTGACCGAAATTCACTAATGAAACACAGCAGGTTCTTGGGAGTTTTCTTTTCTCCATATACGTGAATTACAGTCCTTAATCACACAAGCCATAATCACACAAGGAACTTGAACACATCACAAATAAGAATTTAGCAGGATCATCAACTATCTATCAGGAATAAACACAATTAAATTAAAAATCGGCCAGACGACCGCCGAGATATTTGATCTAATATAATATGATTATGTACAATTGTCAAAGGTAGACACCTGGGGAGACATCTGGGGGCCTGCTCCATTTCAGCTTCTTGGCCTTCTTTTTGGTGGAGTCTTGGGAGTAAAGGAACCGCGAGCATCGCACCTTGAACTTCGTGTTTCCGGTCTTCTTCTTCGGAAATCTAAGAAATATATAAAGTTGAATTTGTAAAATAGCTAAATAACAACAGAATCATAACAAAGAACAATAATCATTGATGGCGTTTTTAAGGTATGAATATTGATAGGTTATTATTGCAAGGTCGATAAAACACATCACATCACTATGCTAAAAAACATAACCTTTCCGAGTTTGAGAAAACTTCCAAAAAATATGCAAAAATCTATACAGAATTGAATAAGATTTGAATGGTATAAACTACTAATATGTACATTTATATTTCTGCCAGGTCGTATCAATAAATATTATCAAAAACTCAAGAAACTTACCGATGAAATGATATAACCTCTTGCGTGTTTTCTTTTCTTCCTGAATGTGATTTGCAACACTTGATCACACAAGCCATAGTCAGAAATGAAACTTGGAACTATCACAAATATACACTGAGCTATTTTTTCCACGATCTATCAGAAATCCTCACAAAATAAATAAATATCGTCAAGACGACCATTGAAGTCGCGCTAAAAACTCGAACCAATATAATACGACTATGTACAGTTGTCAAAGATGGAGACCGAGTGTGAAATGACAAACGTATATTTAATTTTGCCGTATAATAAATGGACCCCAGGTCCGTTTTGACATCAGCATTTAGGAACAACCTTCGAGAAAACGAAAGAAGTTGTGGAATATTGTCTCATTCGCTCATATAAAAAAGGTAATAGTGTGGTGTGAGTAAGATACATGTCACCGAGCTCTTATTTTAGCATGGCTTCCATGCTTTAGTTATACTTTCGTGACTTTAATTGCAAAGCATGTCAAACTGGAAAGTTTCACACGAGTCAAAATGACAATATGTACTACGCATGATAGTGTTTTTTGTATTGTTATCATTTCCGATCTATGTATTGTTCCGGTTAAAATTTACATTCATGATATTCGCTCTGATTGAGTAGAAGATAATCATAACTGTCCTTATTTTAAACTTAATACCCACACAAAATTGAGTATAGTTTTCCTAGTCTTCCACTCTTGTGTGAATCCACACCAAATTTTTTTCGATATCTGTATCGCAAAGCTGGACAAACTAGAGATTAAATTTCACACGAAGCAGAGTTTTTGCCGACGGGACGGAGCAGGGTAATGTTTTAGGTTTTTACGCTACCGTGTTTTTGCGCGCTGTTTGCTCTTGTCGTCTCGCGGCGATTTTTCTTACTTCCACTGTCCAGGCCCCGTAACCGAATGGCATTTCTGCGACGCGAAACGCCACCGAAACGCCGCAAGAGCGATAGAGATAGATAGCTACGAAAGAGATAATATCGTGAGCGTTTGTGCATTCGGCTACACTGTTCGGATACGGAATGCGAATTTTTAGAGGGTTCTTTACTTTACACATGTGTTTAATTAAAATTTGTGTACGGGAATTTACAGTATTAACATTGTTTATTACAGCATTTGTTTTAAAATTAAAACGTAAGTACCTAACGAGTAGGTACTATCCATTAGGTAGGTGCCATATTGTTATCTGGCAAAACATACATGCTTCTACGGAAATTCTTCAACCTACATAAGTAATGAGCGCCAGGATTTGTGGCGATTTTGATTAATGTGACAGTAAAATAGTTTAACCACTGAAAAAAGTAGAATTTATAACGAAATCGCTCGTCAGTCTCATTTAGTTAAAATGAATAGATCGAAGTTTCTACGAACTAGAATAGTTATTTTGGCTTCGGAATAGTCAGAACTCTAAATATTCTATAAGTATTTTAGTCTCAGAATTCTCGTTCTTTACCTCAAAGCTCTAAAAATAGTCTAATGCATGTAAAACGGGGAATATTTACATTTTCAATAATTGTTAGTAAGAAATAGCTTTTCCTATATTTAAACACAAACGCTTCTTTTACGCCCCTGAGTTTCGGTATTTCGGTTATAATTGAAGTTATTATGGTGTTGCGTGGACGATAGCATTATACGTGGTTCGTAAAAGCGTAAATCAGGGAGCCGGGTGCCCCTGACTAATTAATGTTTAAGACGCTTCAGAAGGGGTCAATTTTCCATACAATCGCTCTCGACTATTTTCTCCTTGGTCTTTGAAGCTAGAACAATAATTTTTTCAACACAGATTTTTTTTTTTCTGTGTTGGACTGTTTTGATTTTTTTGATATTTAGATTTTTAAAGACGCTTTTTAGAGCCCATGAAAAAATTCCAAAAACGGCCTTTTTCATTGTGGCGCACAAAATGTGTGATATGCAAAATTGGTAACAATTAGCCAAAAAAACTAGACGGTCCGACACAGATTATTTTGATGTTATTCAAATTCTCAAATTTCGTTCCAATTGATTAAGTTTTGGAGGAGGCACCTCGATTTTAAAGATTTTTTCGCAATATCTTGTAATTGAGTTGTTCTTAACGTACAATTTTTTTCCGATAAATCTAGTTAATTACACGAGTATATTTAACTAAAATTCCCAAATTAAAATGGGGGCTCCTCTCCATTTTAGTATTTTCGCTCCTGTAGCGTGTTAATTCAGTACAGAGAAGTAAAGGGAAAAGTTCTTTCATATATTTGCAACATGTGGCTTTGTGGTGGTCACAGTAGGAACCGTTTGAGCAACGAGTTAGCAATTAGGTTTGCTAAATAGGTCGAAATGAGGTCTATTTGATTTGACACTTAACTGTTATTATATTCAATTAAGCGTGATTGTGAGATTATTATGGGTAATGTTGCGGTCATATTACTATAATCAGTACCATTACCGCGAACTCTGCAGTCATTGACATTGATATATTGGATACGCGTGTACCTAAGTACTAAACCTAGTACCTACATAACTTTATTTATATGCATATCGCTCCTACTGGCATATTAGTGCGAGCTAGATGTATTGAAAGTAAGTAACACAAAAGAGTAATTATGTCAAACGTAAGTTGCTAATAAGATAGTATTAAAATAGTAACTTTATTTATAAACTCTTCAAACTTCAAAAATAGGCCTGTCTCTATTTGACCCCGTCATCATTTTTATTAAATTGAAAACAGTGAAAAAGATTTATTGAAATGTTAAATTTGATCCTTAAGTAAATCCGTCAGTCACGGTCACAATAGGAAAGTTCACTGACGATAATTGAAAAAGTTAAGACTTTATGCCTACCTACATCGCGATCGAAAACGCGAATTATTAAACCAATTAAAAGTTGGCAACATTAACTGAATCAACGCACAACAAATTTGTTCGAGCTGCCGCCCTCCGCAGATTTCATTTCAAGCCGAGCCCTTCCCACCACATGCTGCCTGTAATACCCGGCCTCGCTTCCGACGTAAACTCATGACGAAATGTGGTCATAAACCGGCCCATTTAAGCACTGTTCTTGCTCAAGACACACTAGAATTTTCTCCACGAACTCCCTAAAACATAATATAGGTATCGGTACCTCTTTATAAGTTTATAAAAAAATCCTTCTGTGAATAGACAGATCGAGTCGCGGATTCGGCTTAGATTACACGTATTATTGCAGCTAGTATAGGCACAAACTGTATAAAAAATTCATTACGAGCCCTCAGGGCGGCGTTACAACGTGGAACTTATTACTTGAGCCGGAAAGTGGCAAATCGCTTAATAGTAACATCCAACTCATTTTCCGCTGGCATTGAATATTCTGCCATGTTTGAAGGAAAAACAAAGTGTTAAATTGCGTGGGGAGTCGCCTTTGAGTTAGTTGATAGGGCATGGGAGTTTGATCTTTGAGTCGGGGTGTGAGGGTGTGTTACGTGCTGTGTTTGCGGGCGAGGAGGGGGAGAGGTGGGAGGGGGGTTAGCAACCGCTTCCTGTTACAGGAGACACGTATAGAGGATGTGGGTCAAGTGGTAGGCGACAAAAGTGTGAGTGTTGGCGCTCGGGGCCCTAGACGCCGCATGGTACAGGCTGTGAGCGCATTTTGTTTGGATTGAACTCGCCTAGGTTTTGCATTCGTGATTTTCAATAACAGTTCAGCGCGGCTCTGTCTTTACCTGCGGTTTGATTCCGTTCAGCGGAACAACACTTCGTTTGTGGAGTTGATTTTTACTCACATGTTTTCAATCGACTTGTTGAAACGAGTTGATGGAGGTTTGAGAATACATTGTTCTACTGACAGCATAAACTTTTATATTCGCTAAGTGCAATATTCTTGCCTAACGATTAGTAAAATATATCTTAAAAAACTTGTAGGTACAAAAAAAATTGAAAATATTACTTACTCTCTGTCTCAAACAGAGACATATCGTTTTATATTATATTACATCATATTATTAAAAAAATATGCTCATAGTTTTAATAGGGAGAAGATTAACCAATGTCTGTGTCTATTTATTTACTTAAAATAATAAACAGAAAATCCTCGCGTATAAATAAAGCAAGTAAAGACGAAAGAACTATCTAATCTAAAGAAAACATACGTTCTACTTACGATATGCTAAGATAGTAGCTAACGTTGCCACGTTTTCTGCTTAGAGCTAAAATAAAAGGTAAGTTCTAAAGTAGGACAATAAGGGATTATGCAGTAATACGCATGGGAGCCGTAGATAGCTGCAGCGAACTGCGAGGCTCATGTGTTTCAGTTTTACTCCAGTCAGTACGAGTATATGTTGGCGTAAAATATCTTGAATAACGTGTGTATTGACAATAAATTTTAGCTTTGCTTTGATTTAAACAAACATGTTTGTTATTTTATGAATCAATATTTTTCCAACGTCTCAACGTACTCTTTCAACAAATGTGTCACTTTTCACAGTGTCATATGCGATCCATATCATATTCAGCACCGATAGCATATAATTATGGTCGCGCGATAAACGATAAAACATCAGGTCGTCCCTATCGCACTTACAAACAGTGCGTAAGAGACGGCCTGATGTTATATCATTTATCGCGCGACCATGATTGCCTGCCAGAACTAATATTTTGAGCTAACTTAACATTCTTTTTAAAAAGTTTGAATTGCACTGTAGAACGTATTTTAACGAATCAAGAGCAAGTGAGGAAAGTGCGGAAATCTCCAAGAGCTAACTTTAAAAAGATGATCTAAAATTAACTGCAAAAAAGCTGCTTATCTCGTTAAAAATATGAATTTTGCACATAACTTTTGAAGGGTTAAAAGGCCATAAATAAGAGCCTATCTCGCGATCTCTCCATAATCACGCCGTTTATCTTAGAACGGTACATTAACTACGAAAGCTCTAACATCTTGAAATATTCCCGCAGATATTAAGATTCATTAAACATGCGCTTAACTTGAGGTTTTTAGGGTTCCGCGCTTTAGGGGGGGACAATACAGTGAACAATCAGTTAGAAGATAGTTCAATGATATCAACTTATCAAATCATTCATTTGTAATTTTTGAAACACACATTGAGTGCACTCTGTTCGTAGTGGCTTGCATAACGCTACGCGTTGCTACGCGTTGGCAAATAAATGCGTACATTTGCTTCAACGTAAATGAATTTAAAATAAAATCCGGCAAACTATCTAACTAGGTATAAACCAACTGGCTCCCGACTTATCAATTTAACAAGATGTGAACAATGTATTGAACGTATGATTTCCATATTATTTAATACTTAATGTTCTTACCTAAAGCACTTTTTTCATTACCTTCTTTAAGTACATACATAATAAGTTGAGTAAGTAAGAATGTCTGATGGCACTTGATTGTTTTTTTACCTTTTAGCAGCACTCCCCAGCGAGTTGTCTTTAACTAGTACTATCATTACAAACTTTTTAATGTGACTGAATTAGATATAAACTTATAAATGGGAACATTATTCTTGAACACAGCAAGATACGATGAGTCTATTTTTTGCTCTTCTTTTGGTCAAAGTTACGTATAACTTTTATTATAGACTTTGGTAACATTATTTACTTTGCCTACTCGAATTTCTTCGGAATCGGGAACTTTTGTTTAAGACAAAGTTTAATCCTACTAACTTTTGTGGTCGAATCTTTATCCATATATTATGAAAATTAATCCAAGACATATTTTAGACATAAAATATTTTTATACAGATGATATACATAAGTAGTACCTATATAATAGCATAGTTGTTCGTAGTTAAATGATGCGGCACATTTTTAATGCGTCTCTATAGGTATTTTTATGAGAATATATATAATCCATACTAATATTATAAATGGGAAAGAGTGTGTGTCTGTTTGTTTGTCCGTCTTTCACGGCAAAACGGAGCGATGAATTGACGTCATTTTTTTAGGGGAGACAGTTGAAGGGCTGGAGAGTGACATAGGCTACTTTTTATTTATTTCCTAAAATGGGGGGTTCGTATGGAGCGTTCCGAAAATTTCGAACTTAACGCGAGCGAAACCGCGGGCAAAAGCTATTGTATATATATTTACACACATAACTTGTAATCCTGTTTTTTTTTATTGAGGGAATATAAAAGAAGAATGTAGAAATATAACATAGGCAAAAAATGCAAATAGGTACTCTGCTCTGCATTTCTTATACCTTTGTAGAGAAATTTTGCGAAGATGTGAAGGTTTCTTCATTAAATTAAACTCAATCGCGCAGATTTCATATTCAATTTCGAGTTCACAAGATCCTCCATTATTTTTTTATGAGGGCATAAAGCGTGTCCTGATCCCTTTTTTCGCCCCCATATGGTTGCGAGGTTAGGGCCAAGGGAATCAAACGCAAATTTATACCTTTCGAAGGTAAAACGGCAACTGATTATTTTTTCATGGGCCCGAAATTTGGTGAAAAATTCACGGGTTGCGTGGGGTGCAAGTTGCAAGTCACAAGATAGGGGATATTTTGAAAGCAATATTTGATGGTAGCTTTGTTGTTATTTGGGTATTGAATAGACTCCGTAAAAAGGTGTCTTAAGGGGCCACTGACTGACTGACTGTCAGTTCGCTGGACGAAAGCTGGCTTTCAACACACAGTATATATAATCTTCACTCTGTAATCGTGTGTGTTAATTCTATAATCGTGGCACTTCATTCCTTTCTGTATTGTTGTTATTATGTGTATTTTGTCTTGCCTGTGTTCACGAATAAATGTTTATTCTATTCTATAATAACACAAGTGCTTTCAGTTAGAAGTATAACAGACAGACAGACAGACGGACAGGCTCGCACCATAAGGGTTCCTTTTGTACCTTTTTGGTACGGAACCCTAAAAAGTACAGCACCGAATAACTGGCAGGTAGTTGTTGTCCGGCGAATTGATCAATAGTGGATCTCTTAAACAAAAGTACCTACATTGAACTATTTTCAAATGCTTGCTTCATGTGTGGTATAAAATGCTTCCCAACAAACTTCATGTTCACACGTACAGTCAGCATCAATTAGTAGAGGATGAAACAACGCACCAAAAGTATCTGACACCCTGAATAATTAGTCAGCATGTGAGTAGAGGATGAAACAACGCACCAAAAGTATCTGACACCCTGAATAATTCTAGATAAATCTGTACAGTTTGCGACAGGAAATGGCAAGATGTAATTGTTTTTTCTATTGTATCTTTTGTTTAGCGGTTTTAGAATGATTCATAGTTACTTCTGTTGCGTTATTTGAACCGCTACTTTTGACGCTGATTAGCCGCCTTTACACGGTCGCTCTATCGCGCTTTCCCGGAGCGTACAGGATAGCGCGCGATTGCGTGATGTTAGTTTTTAAGGTTCACGTTCTTTCGCGCGGGATTGCGCGTCGTAGTTTTTGAGAACGGAAAGAGCGTGCGTGTAAAGCCTAATCGTGCGCGATAGACCGCGTTATTATTGTTATTAATAGTATCGATTTATAAAGAACAAGTAATTCAACCACTAATTATTTAGTCAAGGAGCGTATGTCCGCCATTTTGCGCGCGCGAATGAACGTACGTGTAAAGACTGGCAGACGCAATCGCGCGTTCTTTCCCTTCCCCTCCCGCCAGCTTTACACGCGCATTCTTTCACACGCGATTGCTGTACCACGCGCGATACGAGTAGAGCGTCTGTGTAAAGGCGGCTATTGTACTAATCAAGAATTGTAAACCAATAAAACAGTTTACTTCGCGCAATTTCGGCTAAACGTCACGAACAATTATACAGCCTCCGTTTAATTTTACAGATACAGAACACGACCTCATTAGTCGGAAGTCTTCGATGGCGCAATTATCTCACATTTGTATTCGTCTTTGCGCACGTTTTGCTAAATTAACACGCGTTAAGTGGGAGCGAATTCATTATACCTCATTCTTGACAGAAAATTGTCATTTTAGACTCGACTTATTATAAAGTAATGTCCAATTTTGCGTGTAATTAACGATGTTTTCCTCTAACTTTTCAAATATTACTTGTCACGGGATTTTAGACATCATGTCTTCCTAATATGACGACCGGTCTGGCTCAGTAGGTAGTGACCCTGCCTGCTGAGCCGCGGTCCCAGGTTCGAATCCCGGTAAGGGCATTTATTTGTGTGATGAGCACAGATATTTGTTCCTGAGTCATGGATGTTTTCTATGTTTGTATGTATTTATCTATTTAAGTATGTATATCGTCGCTTAGCACCCATAGTACAAGCTTTGCTTAGTTTGGGGCTAAGTTGATCTGTGTAAGGTGTCCCCCAATATAACAATATATAAAAAAAAATAAAGGTTCGTTAGGATGTTGTGTTCGCGTAATAAACGGCAAATTAAGTACAATTACGAGTGATCCTTATGTTGTGGGGGTAGGAGTCAATGTATTACGGCACGTGTGTAATTGTGATACAATGTTACTTGATATCTGATACGGAACATGTGGCTACATGACGCTTAGTGTTAATTGTTAATTGGCGTCCTCATAAGTCGGCAGTTGTGAGAATGTAATTGAGTCGGCTCTAGGGTTGTTTAAAATTAAGTTTTGTAATCCATATCCATACTAATACTATAAATGGGAAAGTGTGTGTGTCTGTTTGTTTGTCCGTCTTTCACGGCAAAACGGAGCGACGAACTGACGACATTTTTTAGTGCAGATACATAGTTGTATGGATGGAGAGTGACATAGGCTACATTTTGTCTCTTTGTAACCCCCAACTTCCTTAAAAGGGGGGATTGCAGTTTGTACCGAGCATTCCGCAATTTTCGGGCAAAAAAGCTAGTTAAGTAAATAAACATTTGATAATACTTATTAGGGTAAAATTTTCACTTAATTAGTTTTCTATAAACGAACAAATTATTATTTAAATGACACAAAAATAAAGTTGGTTGGTAGAAATAAAACAGTTAAAAAGTTTTGATTTGGAAGAAAGTTTCCAGATTGTACAGATTATTAAAGACTCGACTAGTTGAGTTCATCAGTTACAGGGACTGCTTACCATAATGCAGTATAATAGTCAACCAGTTGGAACCCTAGGCCACTCTACAACCAATACAACCATGTCAAAATGACAATCAGTAAGATATTTCTTACAATCTGATTTATAACGTCACTATGACATAGTTCTACAGTAGAGTTCCAATTGCTTGACTGTACAGACTTGTTTGCTATTACAGCCACGAGTTACAAATAGTAACTTGTGTAAGTAAAAATGAACGTAAGGCACTGTTCGCAGAAAAAGGTCGAAACCAAACCAAGCGTGCCATTATTCCGAACGTAAAACCCAACTACTCAACGTATTTACTTAAACTGAAGGGTGGAAATATGAAAGAAAAACAGAACAATACGTAATTCGACCCCATTCCGAGCGGAACAGCGGGCCCTCATTATCGTTTTCCGCACCGCGCGTCTCAAGTGTTGCGAAACAAAGCCATCCGAAATGAATAAATCATACTTTTTTTTTTTAATTTTATGAGCTTTTAATGTTTATACATACATACAATCACGCCTGTTTCCCAGAGGCAGAGATCACGGATTTCCATTTGCTACGATCCTGACAAACCACTTTCGCTTCACACACTTTTATAAACGTTTCTCATACATGTTCGTTGGTTTCAAGTACTTCTTTGTGCAAATTTCCCCAATTTGGTCGAGAAAAGTTAATTCCACTCTAGTTAATAATTTTAATTAATAAATTAATAATTTATTTTTTTATAAGAAGAACATACCTACATACAAACAGCGATATAAGAAGAAATTACCAATGTTTGACAATGTACCAGTAGATGCCACTTTCAATCTTAAGTCATTGTCAATAAATGTGACGAAAGCATTAACGTGTCGAACACTGGTACAAGGAATAATGAAAATATTATTTTATAATTTAATGTTATTTCTATCTCTTCTGTTGAAGAACGTGGATGGAACCCTCTTACTTAACCTTTACGTCCCACACAAAAACTGAAGGTCAAATAATATTTAATGAGCTTAATTTTGCGTATAAAATAATGAATAAAACAAATGTTGTTTATACAACGGAGCAAAGAGTTGAAAAGAGAAAAAGTGTACCAATGATTGAAAAACAAACAAATATTTGAAACTATATTTTACGCCTCTTTTATCTTGGCTAAAATGTATTGAAATGTAAGTGGATAAGTTTCTAATATTGAGATATTGGTTTTCAAACAATTTATATTTTTAAAAGTTCCAAATGTTAAAGGCACTTAAGCTTCAGGTACAAAAGTAAAAAGCCAAAATAAGACTATCATGACATTCTTAACCTTTGCCTTCACTTTATCAGACAAAGGACTATCTTGGATCGATAAAGACTTTTGGACAATTTAATGTGACACCGTTCACAAATAGACTTGCATATTACCTAACAACTCGTTTTTACCACAAATGAAAGGTTATTTATTTAGGTACTTCTGCAATATCCTAAGTTTTTCTCCCGTCAATAATTCGTGTAAAAAACAGAACCTTTTTCTGCAAATCTATAAGTACATGTTAGTAATCAATGAGGGGGCGAGCCCGTCCGGAAGTGGAAGTGAGGGACGAACTCCGTGTTTAATTGCGCGCGAAGCAAAGCCCTTCATTTCGAATATCGAACGTTTCGCGTGCGTTAAGATTATGGCGTGTGTATGAAGGGTCTGGCATGGTCTACCAATATATAGTTACCAGAAAGTGTACATAAACAGGAGCATATTGTACCTATTTCTACTCTTCTTCTTCGTCACCTCATGACATACAGGCTCTTCTTCGATGGCCCTCCACTGGTCCCTTTATCCTTATTGTTTTTCCTTTCTGTATTAGTACGACAGAGTTTCATTCGCTGTTCGGAGCGATGACGATTATCACTTTGGCTATACCGACAGTACAGATAAAGAGTTTATATTATGTAGATAACGCGTCACAGACATCCACAAGTGTCTTAAATTAGAATAAGATTACTTCGCGCTCTTAAAAGCACAGAGTGCCAACAAACAATTTAAATTGAATCTCAATATTTAAGAAGCTTTAACTAAGATGAAGTCACATTAATCAACTTTTAACCGCATTTTATATACATATAAGGAATCGCTTGTTAGTATGAAGACTTGTACCTACGCTTTTTTTCAGGTTTCCGATGCGTACGCAATTTCAACCCGGCCGGCAGGTATTGCTGTGGAGACCAAGACGAGGTGACGGGAAACCACGAGCCAGATGGTCGGACGATATCAAAAAGACGGCAGGGCGACCTGGCACAGAACCGCCGCTTACAGAACAGAATGGAAATCCATGAAAGAGGCATATGTTCAGCAGTGGACGCAAATATGCTGAGAAGAAGAAGAAGAAGACGCAATTTCAGAATAAAGAACGGCTACGGTTCGAAATTGTGAATCTGCCCTTAGCGAGCAAGTCCTTTTTCTTACCAATTGGTTGCTTTTCTTATGGACTAAGAGCCTAGAGCCGCCAGACCTTCCTCGTTTTCTCAAGGATGAAACTTTGGGATAATAGGGAGAATTTAAGGCAAGTTAGTGTTTTTTTAAAAAAACCTTATAGCACAAAAATGGCCGACGGGCTAAACTAGGTAATATGCAGGGATTCAACGTCGATACGAACTCTACATTATCCCAAAATTTCATTCTTGAGAAAATGCGGAAAGTCTGGTGACTCTGGGCTCTTAGTCTATTATAGCATTTAAGCTTTTAAAGACCATTTTTCGTAGCGGCATGTACCTACTAAATAAAGATTTCAATTACTAAATCAAATATGTAGTTATGTTTAAATGTCTATTATGAATTATTATAATAAACAAGATTGCCAAGTCACAGCGCTAGACACACCATCAATAGCATTCGTACACCGTGGCCAGATAGCCAGTTGATCATCCGTAAGCAAACATTTGCACCGCTAACACAGAAACAGGTAAACACATAATGTTAATTGAACAGAAACTGAAATTAACTGCACTGCAGGCCACAAGGTAATTAGTGAAGAATAATGCGGTATCGAGCAGTGGCGAGGGATGAGCGGGCAGCGGCTAAGTCGCTGTTTATACTAGAAACAACCGTTAAATTTCAAAAATGTTGCCAATACGTTTGCATTAATAGTATTTTATGCAACTGGCGTTTAAGTGAGGTCAAAAAAGACGAGTGGCGTGAGTGATACAGGGAACAGTGCGAATTTCACGAAAGTTATTCTAGAAAACTATTAAAAAGTAAGTGCATGGTCGTAGAAAAAGTATTGTATGCAACGGTGTTTAATTGAGTCAAAAAAGACGAGTGGCGTGGGTAACAATTTGAGGCGAAGCCGAAAGTTGTTATTAAGACGCCACTCGTCTTTTTTGACCTCCTTTATACGCCTGTTGCATAAAATACTATTTTGAAGTGAAACTTCTAATGCGGCTTCCAACTGACAGCGTTAAACGTTTAACGCTCAGTGTTGCCAACTCGAATTTTGAAAAACAACACATTACGATAAAATATCACACAGTTTTTCTCTGCTCGCTTGTCACTTGTTTCTATAACGGGCATCGAGTCGGCGCAGGGTAGTCGGTGTTTACCTTTAATTATCATATTTGCCGGTGGCTTACACTAGCGTTGTTCGAAAGTAATAATTACTAGAGTTGTACCTGCTCGTTCACTAAAAAGATCGCTCCTAACTAGTACGATGCCCGAGGTGTACTAGTTCGTTCTTTTAGCACAGTAGTGTAGTACACCGAGAGAGCGAGAGACAAACTAAGCATATGGCGTACAGTAACGCTCGCTTGTACTAGCCGAGAGCTAATCGGCCGTTTTCGCGCGCTCTCGGTCCGAGTCAGTCGGTTCTAGTTCGGTTGACGTCGGATCACGCGGATCGGTTTGCTGTCATTCTCACTTCGGCTCTTCTCTCCCATTCTGTTGCGCGTGTGTGAGTGTACTAAATGTATTCAAGAGGAGAATCATTTGGGAATAGTTCGGTCTAGTGCAGTTGAGGGAATCGTGTCTTTTGTACTATTAGGTACATGTACTATGCAAGCCTAATAATTATATTGTGTACATCTTTCACCGAAATGCCAGGGATTTTGTTAATTAGACTCGACGCGTTCGTAACGAAATGGCTTTGTGCTTTAGCATAAATTAGGATGTTACAAATGTTTGTAGTTCTGGTATTGACGTCTAGTTTCATATGAAAATATGACCTATATTTTCATAAGATTAATTCTACGTATCTAAAATGGATATCTACTGATGTAAATCAGCACGTTTTTCGAACTGGAAAGGTAAGGTACCTATCCCTATTCCTGATCTAGTAATAATATCGGCCTAGATAGTAAGTAAATCGACAATATTCCTGATAATAATTTAACATTAACGCTTCAATTAATTATACCGGCTGATTCTAGTAACAGGAACAATGAATTAAACTGTAACTACGTTTTCACATTATCCGATCCGATATCGGATGTATGACCGATATCAAATATATTAAAGACGACATCTTTGATTTTCGTCTTTGACATCCTACATCGGATATCGTATCGGATAATGTGAAAACGCTCTAAGGCTGTGCTTCCCATCAACTACCAACGCTCATTCTCAACTGCTTCTAAAATATCTTCTTCTTCTTCTTCACGTGCCATCTCCTTCCAGGAGGTCGGCGACCATATATTATGTCCATATGTCTCTCTATTCTCAGTCATGCGAATTAGTTTGTCTATGCCTTCACTCAAAATGTCTTCACTCACTCAAAATATCTTACCTTTTGATTTTTACTTTAAAGCTTATTTTAAGTTGCAATGTGTTGCGATTTTTACTTGACAAGCCACGTCAGACACACCGTAACACATTGAAAATAATTTAAAACGTGTATTAAAAGAGAAAATATAAGGATTTCGTATTTTTTTAACCTATGGTTAAAAGGCAGGTCAGAGAATACTACTGATAAATAGATAGATAGATGATTTATTTCACGAAAAAAATTACAATATAAGTTTGCGTTTCTGTACAAAAATATAAGAATTCCCATCATGATCGTCATAAAATTAAAAACTTAGGGATAACAGGAATAATATTAATAAATCATCATATCGTGTCCCCAAATAAGGATCGTCATTTTCCAAAATTTAACAATAAAAACAAATTAATAATAATACAAATTCAAATTCAAACTATAACCTCATTCAGTCGTTGCCTTAATTTGGAATCGTAATAGAATAATTATAACAATCACATATATTTTTAATACCACATCGGTGGCAAACAAGCATGTTGATAGTAAGCAAGTCATGTACGCCTGCAATTCCAAAGTTGCTACAATGACCATCAGTGTTATGTGTACACTCACATTTTTGGAAATCCTTATACTTTAAGCAATATAAGTTTATATACTTTGTGTAAATGATGGACGGTGCTGGTTTTATTAGTCGTTCATCGGAAATCAGAACAAGAATAATGATACTAAATGTCAAAAGTAAAAAAGAACATAGATATAAAAAAAACCAATAAAATTCAATTATATTAAAATATAAAAGAGTAAATGCTTCTAAAAAGGTGCGTCGTCGACACTTTGCACGTGTTACAAGAAACATACTGTATAGACCATTAATTAATCATTGAACGACACAAGATTGACACTTCAGCACGTCACACTCGTTAATTAAGCAACAATTAAGCCCGAGTCTTCGCGGAGACTTCAATATTTAACGACTCGCTAATGAGATCCATTTTTGATAACCCGCTGTTGCCTTCGTTGAAATTTTATTGTTGATAAATGCTGTTGAAATTGGTAACATTATGTGTTTTTTTGATAATATTTAATTTGTGACATTCGGTGCGATTCCAAGTTTACAACTTAACGTAAGTTTTTTTATAGCCTGGTAGAAGTGTCCCACTGCTGGGCAAAGGCCTCCTTGTTCCACTCAAACCTGTCACGTGTAATCCTGCCAGCGTGGATAGCATGTGTCTGCCTGAACCCCGGCCTGCACCCTCTACGGTGTTCCGTGAGTCCCACTCGGTGATCATTTTGACCTACTTTTTACTTAAGTTTTTTTTTTACAATGGTGAGCCCACATTGTTTATTACAAAGTCTCCTAATTAGAACATTATATGTCAGCAGAACTCGATTATGTTTCACAACTTTCGGGAGCCAACGTGCGGCCAGAAAAAAGACCTTTAAAACTCAGTCATCGGTTCTTCTAGGATCGCGTTACTTACACTACGACCATCTATAGCGCTGGAACTTGAGCAAATGCCATTACTTGTGAGTTTTTTTCTTGGCGGAGGAAATCGTTTAAGTTAACTCGTTTACTTGTGAAACTTGCCTTGCGGCGGGACTACAGAGATAAAACTTAGTTGGACTCCCGTACTAATATTGCGATTTTTATAGAGGTTTTCATTTGCAAGCCTGAAGTTGGACAATTCTCTCTTAGTTTTAAAGTGTAAGAAAAATAGCTGGTAACATAGAGAGGTTATTCCTGAGTTTTCATTATCTTGGAATCTACAGGGTGTAAACCTAATACGGGCGAACCTCTTAACGGTGGTGAGTATAGGACGTATAAAATGTAATTAGATAACTTTTACTTAATATTGAAATATTTTTTTTATCCATACAAATTAATTCGGCCCGCAACGTAATGCAAACACACTCCCGTTAAACGCTCGTTGACAGTTGTCATTGATTGTCATCGCAACCACGTTTACAGTACATTGCTGCTGAGATTTTTTTCAAAAATTCATTATGGGGTGAAAATTAAGAGTAAATCAAAAACACCTCTTAATGAATGATAACAATATTGAATTATACGCCTGGTTTCATTTATCGCCCTTATTACGTTTACGCACTGTATATTCCAAAGAATCCGTTTCATTAGGTTTTTTTATGAGGCCAATGTAATTATGTTACTGAGTCGCGCGTATCAGTGATTTTTCCGAGTAGGCGTATCGGTTCTTGATTAAATATTGTACAGTCAACCAATTGGAACCCTAGGCCACTGTAGAACTATGTCATAGTGACGTTATAAATCAGATTGTAAGAAATCTCTTACTGCTTGTCATTTTGACATGGTTGTAGAGTGGCCTAGGGTTCCAATTGGTTGACTGTACAATTGTTTCAATATAATCACCCTAACATCGATTTTTCTTTGGAGTGTACATTTGACTCTAAGTGGCATGTAATTTTATTCCATATTTAATAATATCTAGATTTGAATGGGCGTATAAATGATAGTTCCTTTCGTCGTCGTAGTCACGTAGCATGATCTTGCAGGCGTAGACATTTCGTAGCTCGTAGCAGAAAATGCGTAGCACTAGTAGCACTAGTTTACCTGAAACAATACAAGTTACATTAAAAATCAGGTTAAAATATGGCATTACGATTTTGGGATGGTTCTACTGATTATACCTGAATTGTAACGAATTCAAATCTCCAGTAGTTTCTATATGCTGTTGTAGTTGTACGAGTATATGAAACTAAGTACTCGTTACACAACACCAAACCAATGAGATGCTAATAAAGTGGAATCTGCTGTCAATTTTCTAATAGCTACAAGGATGGCATCTTTGAGGAATAACCCACGAAAAAGTAAGAGAAAAATGCACTACAACTAAGCATTCAATAAGTTCTGGAGTTCTAATTGCCCTAAATGTTAAAGGGCATTTTCAGAATTTGGGTTCCCCCAATTAGCGTAAGTTGATAACAAAAATTAACTCGCTGTCAGTCTTATGACAGCAAAGAAGCGTAAAATCTGTCTAAAAATTTACTTTTTTCACATTCTCGCTTCGTTTTACATTATCGCTTAAAGTTTATGTAATTAACACAAAAACAATATTTTTTATTGAAATTTCGTGCTTGATTATCGTCACAAAACTGAGTGAGTTAAGTTTAGTTAACAACTTACGCTAACTGGGGGGTTCCAAATTCTGAAAATGCCCTAAATAGGGTTATAGAGGGCCATAACCCTATTTAGGTCACTTTTAGAATTAAGGGTAATAGGTATGAGTGTCAATGCTAGCAGAGAAACAAGTTAACACCTGTTATTCAGACAAACTGACTTAAATAAAGGTCTACATTAATATTTATTAACCTAAATCGTGGCCTCCTTCCACAGCTTCCTTTGTAATGTAGATATGTGGTGGAGTTATTTTCGTTATCTCGCACGGTAAGGGTTGACATGTTTTATTAGTTGAGTACAAATTGTACACCTGCGCGAGGTGTTGGATAAGAGAAGGTTCTTGATTTGTGCTTGATATTACCTAAATAAAATGTGTGTTCTTACACATTAGTGACTAGTAGTGACTAGTAAGTTCCTCGGTAAGCTCAAGAAGGCTTATGTTATATCAGGGGCGGTTCACTCCGCGATTCTATCGCCGCGCTACAAGTACATGTCGGTGGCCGCGAGTTCGCGGCCCATGCAGTGGTGACGACCTTCGCGCGACGCAATAATTTCAATATCGGCTGCTCGCGTGCGGTCCGTTTGTTAATGTAGGTAAGAAATTAGAATGGCGGCATTTTGTGAACATCAAAGGAGTGAGCCTTCTGTACTTGTACTATTATATATTCTGTGGTTATATATACATTATACATACCACCCAGACAATGATGTACAAATTATAAAAATATAGAAAAAACATCCATGGCCCAGGAATTCATCGAGGAATTTATGTGTTTAATAAAGAAATAAAATGTATGCCCTACCGGAATTCGAACCCAAGTCCATAGGCTTCACAGACAGTGTCACTACTCAGTATACCTGATTATCTCGTCACCTCCCATTCAGGTCAAATCATTTATTTAAAGCAAAAGACTTATAGCAATAAATATTTACAATACTAAGTATCGGACCAAGTAGACAAAATACATATGCATGTTTTATTATAGAAAAATTAGTGATCAAAGTGTCCCAAGTCCCAACCCATATCTCTGTCGAAGGAAATGGTGTTATCTGATTATAGGTACCTAATAAAGTGTCAAACAATCACGAACGATGGTATCAAAGTTTGCGATTGTATATTCCGTTAAAATTTCATAGTATTCGAAGTTTGACAGGTCTCTATTAGACAGTAGGTACCTATAGTGTAATGTTGAGCATAAATTGTATTTAGGTAGCAGTGGCGGCTGGTGAACATTTCTGCTAGGCAACACTGAGCAAAAATAAACCTACCTTAACATTAGGTAATTTACTAATAATCAATTTTAGGCAAGCCGGTGGGAATCGGCTTGTATGGACCAGCCGCTGCTGTTAGGTAGTCTGTGAAAATGACGCAGAGTTAAAGCATATATTAGAGCAAAGAGGATCGAGTATTATAGAGAGTTACTGTCGAAGTAAAATGTGTAATCACAGTGCATAGACTGCCATCTCTTGACACAGGCTTGAAACTTTTCAACCTCAGTTTTGACAATATGGCCCATATTCTTAGCTTGATAGGTTTTAAAATGTCAAATATGAATATTAGCGCCATCTAGCTGAGTGTACCCCGAAGGTGTAATGCCATCTAGGCCACCGTACTTTTTTCTGTATGGTACTGAGGTACCATACCATTTCTAAGACTTTATCTGTCTATACGGAGTTATATACCTCTATGTCTTTGATTAGAGCAAGCCTGAACAGAAATATATGACTACGCGCCATCTTGCGGAATTTCATTAGAACTATTTTCTTCATACTAAACTGAACTGTCACTGCATACATCAGAATAACAGCGCCCTCCCAAAAATATCGTGATAATGCTGTGACAGGTTTCACAGCTTGCTAGCCTATCGCCCACGCCGCAATATTGACAATAAAATTGACCTCATATCTCACAATACATTTCTAAATAATACACCCATGACAGCAAAAATGGTGATGAAATTCTTAAGCCGTCACACAGGGCCTGAAATTTATCTGCACCGTGTTTTTATTGTCTTCCGTTAAATTCGACACGTAGCTAGGTTCATTATCAGGAACCACTCTGTATATCACTTTTAGTTAAATTCGCAAAAAAAAATCATTTTCCTACATAATAAATGAATTTATTAGTATGAGAGACCCTTAAGAGTAACATTCAAGTTAGTGTCAAGTGATTGACGGCACATGCCAAAACAAATAACATTAGGAATTGGTAAAGGCTGTCACACACGTGTTAAGTAATTATCTTTGTTTTTTTAATAACTAGATAACAGTAAGAGTTAAGATGCTAGTTTTTTAGAGAAATTACTTGTATTTGATCTAAAGAGCCTTCTATTAAAGATAATGGAATTCAATAAAGACAGGGTGTATAATAATTCGTGATTTAGGTACCAAACTTCAGATTTATCACAGTGGTCTGCAAGCCACATCCTCCCACTTTACATGCAAGGCAGTGTACGCAAACATGTTTGTCCCCCGAAACAGTCCATAGATATAATCTTAATGCTACCTGTTACCACATAAACTTGCCAGACAGTTTACCGAAACTTTCGGTAACTTTAATTCTGTGTTAGTTAACACTTTCGAAACCGGGCTCTACGCGGCGCTACGACATTTTCGCTACATACGGGGAAACCCATGTAATCGGCTACGCTTCTACGAGCGGTGTGCCCGACAGTCGGGTTCTTGGTAGCGAAAGTGTTAACAAATGCTTTAGTTGGCTGGTTTTCCGAGTTGTACAGACAGTAATAGTAATAGCGGATGATACAATGCACAAATAGTATCGCATCGAGAATAACTTTTCTAAATATAGATTAATCTGTAGTCTGTACTGTTCGCGATCAGATATATTATCAATGTTCAATTATTCTTTCTGTGTATGGACACACATCTCTTTTTAGATACTTCTGGCCCCGTAGCCGAATAGCAGTTCTGCGACGCCACACGCCGCAGAAATGTAGTCTGCCTCTGTCGCGCCAATAGAGGGATAGATAGTTATATAGATTGCATTTCCGCGGCGTTGGCGTCGCAGAAATGCCATTTGGCTACGGGGCCTGAAGCGTTGTTCGATCCGCTACTGTTGGTGCTGACTGTACCCACAGAAGTTGCGATATAGTGCTTAATTGTGCGAGTTAGGGTAAATGTACGGGTAACATTTAATTGGGGATATTCATTTACAATTTACAACTTATATATAATTCAACTATGTTAGATATCATTAGTTTGAAAGATGCTTCTTCTTGTTTTTATTCTACTTATTATCTTTTACAATTTATATGAATGTTAGTTACATTTATATTGACTCTCAAGAATTGAAAATAATTATAAAGTTGCAAAGTTTGACAGCAACTTTGCAAAGTTTTCTTTTCTTATCCCCATTCTCTCTCGATATTTCTGAGCAGGGATCAAGTTTCATCTTGTGTTGAACAAACGTAACATCACAGTTTTGAATAAAATGTTTTATAAAAGAATCGCTAGATATTTTTTAATTATTCTGCCAAAATTAGCTGAATTTACTTTACAATTCCGCCCCACCAATTAAATGTCAATGCATAGCCAAGACGCACCATAATTCCTTGTAAACGGCTACCTGGTATTCAGTTACGTCTCACCCCAAAGGGGCGCCTGACAAATGGTCTTTGCACTTTGAATTACAACCGATAAATAACCGCTTTCGGACCTATATCCTCCTCAGTACGAAAACGACTTAAGTCACTATATTCCTTAAGTAAGACATGACGTTTTAGTTGCAAAGTGTGTCCTGTTAGCTCAAGCTAAGGCTGGGGCAGGCCATCTTTGGTGGTCATTAAGTATTCTAAGGATATAGTGCAAGACGCCCACGTCGGTACCCAAATCTCGTTAAATTAATTATAATAGAAAGATAATCACGCACACCACGATATCCTTAATCAAAAAGGATTGAGTATATAGAAAATTACTGTCAAAGTAAAATGTGTAGTCACAGAACATTGGCCGCCAATTATTTAAAACTTTTGAACCTCAGTTTTGACAATGGCCCATATTTTTAACTTGCTATGTGTTAAACTTGTCATATATTTCTTTTGATGGTTGGTTACAACTTACGAGTTAGGTTTTTTTTCTTAGAGTTTTTCTGCCTATACGGAGTTATAGTACAATATTATGTCTTCGTCCTTAATAAATAATATGGATCATCCAAGTAACTATACTGCTATAATACCTTATATGGTTCCGTAGGAGATTCGGATGCTCTTCCTAGCACAGCCTCTTGGGAGAATCTACATGTAGACAGGACCAATATGTCTGTGCAAGTGTGCAGTCTATTGGGAGTCCATATGTCGATATTATTTTAGGGTTGTCTCCGGATATATACCTACTTGTGACAGACATATGGTAACAAATGATAGACAATACTCTATCTTAGCCCTGCTGGGGTCCGCTTTGACATTTTTTTTAATACCATCGTGTGGTCAAATTACGATTTCTAATAATGTAACAAGGAAGCTTAAAATAGAAACAAACCTAGCAGGTACCTAATAGTAATGTGTAATAACGATCCTTCTACAACAATCGAATCCTGACTAAGTAATTACCCTTTATTGATACCTTAGAATTCCTATTCGTATTCAACACACGTTTTTTGTGCTCCCTTAAATATGGATCGTATTCCCTGAGTGCGAAAACCCACCCTTGCGGTACACCTAATGTGACAGGCAATTAACACCCGTAGCCCGTTAGCAATAAAGTGTTTATTGCTTTGTGATTGGCCGTTAAGCCACGCGTGGCCAGTAAACGCATATTTCACTCGTCCCTACTGTTTCTAATTTCCAACTAAACAATAGGCTGGATAATAATTACTCCATACCACAGACCACCTCAAACAAGACGGTGCATTCAAGCCAACTCAATGTCACCATATGTTATTTCGTAGTAATTTGGTATGGGAACACAACCGCTTGATCCAGTTGTGTCAATATTTACAACCAGCACTCGTGTAATTTTGAATTATTTATAAAAAAAATGGGGTTTAGGGTTGAACGTGGGCTGTTAAGGTACAGGCGCCAAAATTGACCCGATTCTTAAGCTTTCCCACTTTCAAAATATCATACTTAATATGTGTCCATGTTTATTTAGTACCATAAACATAACTAAAAGTTTATACTAAAAGTGAGAAAAAAATCATACTAATAACGATAGGCCATGTAAGAGTCTGGTATTTTATTAAATTTTACACATGTGTGGTGACCACAGGCTTTTTGTCAACGCTCCACAATGCGGTATCTAAGTATGTGTTCCATACAGATATGAAATGGGGTCCGAAGGAAAATGGCGAAGACGTTGTGAATAACTTGTTTAGTAATTGGATTATATTGGGAGGGTAGGGGCAGTAAATTTGGTAAATTTATATGAGATTGGAAAGTGATATGGGAGGTAATATAAACAGTGCAGGAACATATTGCACGTTGTTACCCTGGGGTATACTGTTAATAGGTTTTCTTGTGGCTACCTCCTTAATGGCAGGTAATCCCATATTATTTATCGACGAAGATTTTTTGAATAAACTACGAGTTGATCTTTTCCAACGTTTTCTCAGTTCTTGGAAGAATCGTAGTCAGACAAACTAGCCTAACTAAGCTGGGTGACTGGCCATAAGACTCTGACTACAGACAGATGCTGTCAGAACACTCTGATCCGTTGATCGAGCTTGATTGACAGTTCGTTGCTTTTTACAAGAATTTCTGGTAACTAAACAAGTGAGGCAAAGAGTAAATTAAAAATGAGTGGCGATGAAAAACACGACCGAAGAGAGTATTTAAAATCGACACGGTTTACAAAATGCCTGTTTACACGTGTATCGTACGAAGTTTTACAGTACAATGTCGCGTATGGCCCTATGAAGTTTCGACATGACAAGTAATAACACTACTTTGCGAGAACTAATGCGAAAAAAGAAACCATATAATATTATATACGGTAAAATATATTCCATAGTCCACAATCACGCCTTCCGAGAAAATATCATGTAGGTATAACTCGACATTTATTATATTGTACCTAACAAGATTCTCCGAGAACAACATTGTCCATCGCATTCCATTCGGAACAACGGTCGAGTTAGCGAGAACAAATACAGTATTCTAAAAGTGTACGCGTTTGTTTTCGGATCACGTCCACCAGGGGTGGGGGGTAAACAGGGGGAGGGGATAACGGCCGAAAAATTGCGTATCCCGAATTAGTATACCGCTGTAAATGAGAGAGAGAGGTCGTTTGCGCTCTCCGCAGAGATTCTCGTCCCGTGTGAATTTCTTCGGGATGATAATGGTAATAGCTGAGCTACACTTACTGGTTTCTAATGGGATTGAGGCTACAAACAATGCTTGCTTCTGTATTATTTGTTATTGTAGCACGATAAGATTATGGTTGTAATGAAGGGAGAGCCACCTTTGCTTCAGATAGTTAATTTAGGCCTAGCACATGCTGATTACCGCGAGAGTATGTCGCCGCGAGATAGATGACGTCTCTCGTTATCTCGCGGTGACACACTCTCGCGGCAATCATGTGCTAGCCCTACAGCTGAAGTGGAGCACATGAAGTAGGGAAACAGGCCAAGTATGGATATCGGTCCATCAGACCATTTAATACGAGTAGGAGCATAGGATGTAAAAGCTCTAATTTCGGTATGATCAATATTGGATCATTGCACCTGCGCAGTTATGCAACTAAAACAGGATGAAGTCATGCGCTTAGCGAAGAATAGAAGCCTATGTAGGATTTTGGTTTTCAAGAGAAGTACATAAATGATGCCTCGATAGATAAACTCAAAGCCTAAGTTGGCGACCACTTGTCAAATTATCACTATTATCAGAAAAGATCTGCTGTTTGTACTGAATATACTCATAAAGCGATTAGAACTACAATGGTGAAACTTTTGGTCATTCACTGAATACGTATCCTTGGATTAGGTATCTAGCCTATTAATCCTCTTATTCGTTTGGTTACGACTGTTATGTAAAGAAACTTCAAGACTCCTCAGGATAATTATTATATTTGATCAACACTATTAATTGTTAACCTAGTTTACAAAACTGGGGACTCAATAGCACAGTTTTCGATAACTACTGGGCACTAGCACGAGTAACAAAGAACTGCCGCCAACGGTCGGCGCCCCGTCAACGGAACTTCCCCGCCATCAATCCCTTTTTTTAACTACCCTCTTTGTTTCTTTTAATAAAGTTATGATGGCGGCCAAGTACCGAATACTATTAAAATTTAATATATCTTATATTAACTACCCACAAACATCTAATTACAATTTTGGATGGCAAAAATCACAACACTCGGTCATCCGACTGCGTGCTATCTCCGGAGCACGCGAAATCACAACACTCTAGGTAAGAGTATCTATATTATCTATTATCTATATTATCTATTAATCTATATTATCTATTAATCTATATTATCTATTATCTATATTATCTATTAATCTATATTATCTATTATCTATATTATCTATTAATCTATATTATCTATTATCTATAGTATCTATATTATCTCTTGACTCTAGTATAATTATTAATACAGGATGCGGGGACACAAAAATACAATTAATCTCTAAACAAGATATAGATTTCAACATATATGGCTACTGAATACATCATTTATTAATATAATTATACAGTAGTAGGTATTTATAATCTAATTGTGATTATGACATAACATAGGTTTGGGACATAGTATAGGTTTCTAATCTGAGTTAGACTCGTCCGAGTCCGGTGACTCAGAACCAGATGACTCGTTTATTTGCAGCGCCTGAACACTGATCCAAGGACGCATTCTATCAGCAGCTACAACGCTGTCATATTTTTTAGCATCAAACCCAGGAACGTTGGTGATTCTGTAACGATCGTTACCTAGGCAACATGTAACTTTATATGGGCCAATAAACTTGGGCAAAAGTTTTTTACTTTTCCCATTGTTATAAAAACTGGTCTTCGTAATTTTTACTAAGTCACCGACAGAATACGTAACCGCTGGTGCTTTCTTTAAGTCATACAACTCTTTTTGTTTTTGTTGACTATGTCGAATATTCAGAGAAGCCCTTTCTCTGATTTCATCCATCCTCCCATCAGTCTCTGTTGATGGGGGGCCAGACTCGTCTATATTATCAGAAACACTAACACGAGGAGGCGCACTGATTCCCTGACTCTCATTCAAGACTTCATTTCTTAAAGGGGAGCGAAAGGAAGGTGCCTCATCGTTGCCAGTATCTCCGTCAGTTACAGTCGACGTCATGCCGTCAGGACTCGCTACCACGTCATTGTCCGTTGATAACTTGTTATCAATAGGGCAGTTCGATTTAACCCCGAAGAGTAATTCCGATGCACTCCTTTTTGTCGTAGCATTAATGGTATTATTAATACCCCACTGTACTTGACCCAGTTGCTTGTCCCAATCACGTTCATTATTTTCGAAGTTCTGTGTCGCCAGGGCCGTAATAATAGTTTGGTTGTACCTCTCGGCCTGCCCATTTGCCCTAGGACAAGCAACTGCGTTAAGTACATGTTTGATACCTTTGTTAACACAGAAGTCTTTGAATTGGCCCGAAGTAAACGCGGTCCCACGATCCGATATAATTCTTCTCGGAATCATAAAATCGTTAAACAGACTATCTAGTACTTTGATTACGTTTTTTGTTTTCGTGTCTTTGACTGGTCTGGCAAAGACATATTTTGTAAAACCGTCTACTATCGTTAGAATGTAGCTGTTGCCTGCTTTGCTCTTAACAAATGGTCCCAAATGGTCCAGATGCAAGGTGTGAAATGGTTGTGCTACTTTTTCTATCGGGTGCAAATAACCAGTACTAGTACGAGCTGCGTTATCTTTATTGTACGCACAGTCGATACAAGCCGCTACATATTTTTTGACAAAGCGTCTTAGTTTAGGGAACCAGTAGTGGCTCTGTACGCGTTCCAACGTTTTAGCATAACCGAAGTGACCTACATCATCGTGGTTTGCCCTACAGATCTGCCACCTAGCGTCTTTCGGGACTACTAATCTCAAGCCATCTTCAGTTTTCCTATGCAACGCGTGGTTCTTAACAACGAAGTGGTTTTTAACGTCAGAGACCTCCCTATCTAAGCCCGGTTTTAAAATCTTAAAAATCCTCTCTAACTTAGTGTCGGCCATTTGTAGTGTCAAAATCCAATTGTCAGTATTTATATGTAAGACATTCATAGCTGGCATTGGACCACAATCCTTCGGAGGATTGCGGCTCAGTGCGTCTACATGAGCCATCCGACATCCCGGTCGGTATTCAATATTAAAATTATATTCACTTATAGTCAACCACCAGCGTGCAATCCTCGGAATTAAGTCACGCTTTGTGAGGGTGGTCCGGAGTGCATTACAGTCCGTGTATACAGTGAAGTTAAGCCCCAGAAGATACGGTCGAAACTTTTTCAACGTACAGACCACAGCCAAAGTCTCCAACTCATAAGAGTGAAAATGACGTTCCTCTGGCGTGGTCTGTCGGCTGAAGTACGCGACAGGCTTCAACACTCTGGGACTCAACTGCCATTGCATTAGTATGCCGCCTAATCCTAGTGAGCTAGCATCAGTGTGTACCTCAGTGTCCAGTTCCGGATTATACAGTGCCAGCAGGGGACGTTTAACCAAGCACTCCTTTAACGTCTCAAATGACTTAACTTCATCGCCACCCCACTGCCACTGTATATCCTTTTTAAGCAGTATGGTCAGAGGCCTAGCAATTTCACCGAACCCTTTCACAAAGCGGCGAAAATAGCTCGCTAAGCCTAGGAATTGCCGGACCTCATGAACATTACGAGGTACCGGAAAATTCTGCACCGCCATAATCTTCCTTTCACTTGGTCTTATACCCTCGGCAGAGATTTCGTATCCTAAATATTCTATGCTCGTATCAAAAAAACTGCATTTTGACAGTTTGAGGGTTAGACCAGCATCCCTTATCAATTTTAGTACTTCCTCCAATCTTTCAAATCCTTCATCAATTGATGACGAAGGAATGAGAAGGTCATCCATATATGCCAGGGCACTTTTAAATCTACGCGCACCTAACAATCCGTTCATCATTTTTTGAAATACAGCAGGCGCGTTTGCCAATCCGAAGGGCATCCTTTTAAATTCATAATGCCCGTCCGGGGTGACAAACGCTGTCAAATGCCGGCTTTCTTCTCCTACTGGGATTTGGTAGTAGCCGGATGCTAGATCCAGCGTGATAAAATATTTGTTCCCACTTAAATTTGACAGCTGGTCGTCAATTAGAGGTAAGGGATATTTGTCTTTGATGGTTTTATTGTTAAGGGCTCTGTAATCAACACAGAGCCGAGACTCCCCGTTCTTTTTCTGAACCAACAATATAGGACTCGCGTAATTAGAGTTGGATTCCTGTGCTATATCATTTGTCACCAATTCATCGACAATATCCCTCACCTTTTTACGTTCAACATGCGACAGTCGGTAAGGTCTATACACCACAGGCGTCTTATCATGTAACTCTATGTTCATAACAGCGTCCTTAGTACACCCTAATTCGTTAAGGTTTTTAGCAAAACAACTTCTGTATTTTTGGAGAAGCTGATGCAATCTATCGCGGGTTTCCTCATCGATCCTTTCGCCTATTTTAATTTCGGACCTGTCTATCGGGTTATCCTCTCTTTCGTATTGTTCGGCTTGTACGGCCAGAGTCTTGACTTCTGCTATTGGATTGACTCTCGCTATTAACGTCCCTGCCTTGAAGCTAAGCGGGGCCTTCGTTAATGAAGTTATAAACACTACCGCCCCACCCTCATTGACCTCGTAACAACCCTGATGTAGATGATATTCTTGATTAGGGCATAACCTGGTGCCTCCGTTCGAGTAAACATTGCCAGTATAAGTTTCCTTCGTATATACCTCCACTAAACCTCCTTTCACTACTGTAACATCTTTAGAGACGTACAGGCTAATGGTCTCATTTGTTTGCACGGAAATGTCGGTGGGAGTATGATAAAGGAACAACTGTTCACCTCTCTTCAGTGCCGTTACAAATGGTTTCTCCGTAAAATTCCGTCCTATCATAAGAGGGCTATCTAAATACGTGTCATCAACAACCAAAACATCCAGCTCTGTTTCAACCTCATCGATTCGGACATTTATGGTAGCATTGTATTTCGGGAAGACTGCACCATGACCGAAACCTCTCAAAGTCAGCAATGGCGTACTATTATTGCTAGTCAATCCCAGAGTAGTCGCATCTGTACTCCGAATTAGACTACGCGCGCACCCGAAGTCAATATACGCGTCTATCATTTGACCATTAACGCAAATATTTTTGAAATACTTTTCATTTACAGAATCATCATAATCTATAATATCGCAAAGAGGACTTGTTTGGTCTGTATGATCTAAAGGCGTTTTCATTTCGTAATTCGGTCTTGTTTCAATCCCTTCCAATAGAGAATTGTCTACATCTACAACTACCTTTAGCACCTTTTTCTCAGTAGGCTGGTTGTTTGGGTTGTTGACTTCGCGCATTTGGGTTTGTAGTGGTCTTTTGGTGCAATTGTCACTATTATTCCCTACCCTATAGCATTTGCTACACTTAACAATCATGGGCTTCGTACAATTTTGGTAGATATGACCGCGTTCGTTGCAATTAAAGCAAGTAGAGTCTACTCCCCTACTGAATGTAGTGCTCTTACCAGAAAGGTTACTACGAAAGTCACGTCTCTTTAGTGAATTTGATGCTAATGGACCTCGTGATGCGTCTCTGGACTGTGAAGGCTGTTGTGACGCTAAATAATTTAAGAGATCCTCTGGTTCCTCACATTTGAGAGCTTTGGCTCCGTTCCTAACTGAGCTATCCGTAATCCCATAAATTATACAATCAACTGCCTTTCGACCGACAATCTCGCACCGACTCAGTAATGCCAATTTCTCATAAAAATAGTCTCTTAGAGTTTCATCTGTGCGAGATTTTCGGTTTAACATTTCATCTAATAGTTTACCATAATTCACGTCATTCGGGAAAGCTTTAATTAATTTACTTTGCCAGATATCCCACGAGTAATTGAGCGATGGCAAAGATTCATACCAACTTTTGGCTAACCCACGTAACTTTTGCAGCGCGTAGTGAATTTTTTGCTTCTCATCCCATGAATAAATTTCGGCGCACTCGTTCACCTTCTTTAGCCATCGTTCAACATCTTGAGCTTTGTTGTTAGGGTCGAACTCCGGGACAACGTTATTATTAGAAGCGTTCTTACTTGGCAGACCTTGAAGCGTAGATACTATCTTCAACAACTCATCTGCAGTTAATCCCTTTCGGCTCCTCTTCTTGGAAGTCACATTAGCGTCCTCTGATGACGAGGACCTATTTCTTCTCCTTCGCTTCTTCCTTGGCCGCTTCGGCGTGTAACTTTTCTCATCATCTGAAAAATTTCAAGCGCATTTTATGTTCTTATCTCAAACCATGCCTCCCACCAATGGGACGTTTTACGCCTTAATTCATATTTCTGACCTTAAAACTTGCCTTTTCTCTTTTTTATAAACTTCGACAGACTTTAGCGTAATTTTGAACTGACTTGACAGGATTGCGCAATCCTTAACTTTTCTCTGACTTGTCTTGGGTAATTTAGCAGACTTTGACAAGCTTTGATATTACCTTGATAAGATCTGACACTACTTTGGTGAACTTTGTCATCACTTTATAAAGTTTAAATTAATTTGACATATGTTTGTCAAAGTCTGGCTTCATTTCATGGTGTTTGACATTCGTTTGATTGCATTTGACATGGTATGACGTAAGTTTGACACTGTTTGCCATTAGTTTGGCAGTACTTGACATAGATTGACAGTGTTTGACTATGTTTGACATGAGTTTAACAATATTTAACATCCGTTTGACAATGTCTGACTATGTTTGACAGTGTTTAATTACATTTGACATTGTTTGACGTAAGTTTGACAATGTTTGACATTGTTTAACATCAGTTGGACTCTATCTGACAATGTTTGACAGTGTTTGACTACGTTTGACATTGTTTGACGTAAGTTTGACAATGTTTGACATTATTTAAAAATATTTTAAGCGGGTTACTCACGTATTACATTGTTCAACATCAGTTTGACACTATTAGACATTAGTTTGACAGTGTTTGACTATGTTTGACGTTGTTTGACGTAAGTTTGACAATGTTTGACACTGTTCAACATCAATTTGACACTATTTGACGTTAGTTTTACAGTGTTTGACTATGTTTGACGTAAGTTTGATAATGTTTGACATTGTTTTACATCAGTTTGACTCTATTTGACAATGCCTGACAGTGTTTGACTACGTTTGACATTGTTTGACGTAAGTTTGACAATGTTTGACATTGTTCAACATCAGTTTGACACCATTTGACATTAGTTTGACAGTGTTTGACTATGTTTGACGTAAGTTTGACAATTTTTTACATTGATCAACATCGGTTTGACACAATTTGACGTTAGTTGTACAGTGTTTGACTATGTTTGACTATGTTTGACTATGTTTGACTATGTTTGACGTAAGTTTGACAATGTTTGACATTGTTTTACATCAGTTTGACTCTATTTGACAATGTTTGACAGTATTTGACTACGTTTGACATAACTTTGACAACTCTATCTACTTGGCGTCAAACTAAACAGCACATCTACATGGCGGTTAAGTTATATGTAGCACTTACATAATCAGTCAAAATAAACAGCGCACCTACAAGGCTGTTATGTGCAAGCACACCTACATGGCCGCAGTCATACTAAACAGCGCACCTACATGGCTGTTAGGTTATATGCAGCACACCTACATGGCCGCTACCTAACTAAACAGCACACCTACATGTCTGTCAGGTTATATGCAGCACACCTACATGGCCGCAGTCATATTATACAGCGCACCTACATGGCTGTTACATAATAATGCAGCACACCTACATGGCCGCTATCAAACTAAACAGCACACCTACATGGCTGTTACGTAATATGCAGCACACCTACATGGCCGCTATCAAACTAAACAGCACACCTACATGGCTGTCAGGTTATATTATGTAGCACACCTACATGGCCACAATCAAACTAAACAGCACACCTACATGGCTGTCAGGTTATATGCAGCACACCTACATGGCCACATTCAAACTAAACAGCACACCTACATGGCTGTCAGGTTATATGCAGCACACCTACATGGCCACAATCAAACTAAACAGCGCACCTACATGGCTGTTAGCTCATTCAACACACTACAATTTATCGCATGTAGGTATAAGCACACTTCTACGAGGATTCTATGAACTTTACTGCCTCAACAAACAATTGCTTCAACCGAATGTAACTCAAATCCAACCTCGTGCGTATACCTACCCTTGCGATTAATTGTTTAGTCGTCATATTGCTTTAAAATAAGATAAGATCCTGAATTACTTACTGTTTTTGTCAGCCATGGCTCGCAGCGCAGGCTCACGCTCACTTCTGATATGTAAAGAAACTTCAAGACTCCTCAGGATAATTATTATATTTGATCAACACTATTAATTGTTAACCTAGTTTACAAAACTGGGGACTCAATAGCACAGTTTTCGATAACTACCTTACACTAGCACGAGTAACAAAGAACTGCCGCCAACGGTCGGCGCCCCGTCAACGGAACTTCCCCGCCATCAATCCCTTTTTTTAACTACCCTCTTTGTTTCTTTTAATAAAGTTATGATGGCGGCCAAGTACCGAATACTATTAAAATTTAATATATCTTATATTAACTACCCACAAACATCTAATTACAATTTTGGATGGCAAAAATCACAACAGTTATGAGCAACTTATTTACGACTTTCTCTTTTCTAACTGGAGAAAAACCTTTTGTATCTTCAATAAACTAGTATTTAACCACCATAATAGTAATATTTTAAGCAGGACTAGATGGTACCGACTCTCCTCGATGGCGGGCTGGTGCTGGAGACGTCACGGTGAGGGCCTTGATCACCTCAATCGACAATTTTAGCGAGTTTTTGATTTTCGCGACGAACGAGCTTGCGCACAGGGCAATGAGCAGCCATCAAATCGATCTACCTTCAACTGGCTTTTATAAATGTCAAATTAATTCGAAGAAACTACCCTACGTACTGTCGCTAATGGATTTGCGTTCCATTTTACGATATACGAGAAAGGACATAAATTTGAAAATACCTAAATATATACCTAAACTAAAGTGAGTATGGTGTCGATCGATCACTAACTATGTAAAATATCTAAATGATCAGCAATCGTATCATAGTAACTAAGTTGTGCTCAACTTGATCTAAATCTTTTACTTGCTGATTCACTTTTATTACAGAAATGTTGCAGAAGTGGGCAAATACAGAGTTACTTACGTCTGAGTAAAATGTCAATCATCATATTACGTATGCGGGTAGGTATTCCGTACAGTGAGAACTCAGTGTTAGATCTGACTACAAGTCACTGTTACTGCTAGTTTTCCGAATAAAGCTTCCCCCGGCCCATTGTGCCTCTTTGTTCGCTAGAATCAAACATGGCGGCATTGTTAGCGTCCCCTAACGGTTCTTAAGGAGAAACTTTATCATTTCGGCTATGTTAGTCTTTGTGTTTTTCTTGCTCTCTGTGCGCGCATAAAATTATTCAGTAATTAAGACGGTGCATTCTTGGAGAGTTAAAAGTTCCCGAATACCGTTCAGCTTGTGAAGTTGTCGGTTGTAACTAGCCGGAAAGTTTTGTATTGCCGTACGGGTGTTTTTGTTTTGCGGGACGCAATGGTTGTGTTCGGTTGGTTTGGGGAAACAAAGGGGATGAATTTTGGCCAGTTTCCTGGAAATTGGCGTGTTTGGTTCTCATTTCTATCAAATCGATGTTTCGCTTGGTTAGATCAACTGACTGGGTACGCTGTTATTCATTTTGCATTTGAAGTATCTATCTCTATATGATTAGATGTGATATTTTTAAGCAACTAATCATTTTAATAATATGTAAATGAAGATAATACTGCATTTGATTGCCAGCTTCAAGCGAAAAATTATAGCAATTACCTAATATCAGTCAAATTTAATCATTACGAACCCTTTCCGGAAAGGGTGTTGCTGTTGTCTTATTATTTAAATACCTGAAGGTCATGGTGAAGTTTGTCACTTTAGTCGTTCCTTGGTTTGCTTGACGTTTTAAATATATACCATAATGTCCATAATAAACATGTCTTTCAAATACCTTAATAAATAGGTATATCATAAGCTAACTAATTTATAACAATATAACCTACCCATTGAAACGCAGAGAACACTCTATATTAATGACGCTATTATTCTCATTAATCTCACCATCAAATATGAAAAAAATCCCGACCCTTATTATACAGGGGCCGAAATATTTAATAGCCCGCTTTGGTTACACGAGTTGCCAGGTCAAACATAATTATTTAGAAAATAACACATTCCACCGCACATTTTAGGCAATCAACGGTTTAATACAATTTATTACAAATTGTGCCAATATTGACGTGGTTAAAATTGATTGCGGGGTAAAATTAATATTTGGAACGTTCTAGAATGTGGAATGTTAGGTTAGTCTTTTCAGACCAGGCTAACTCGATTGTGAGGCTTGATTACTCGTACCCATTTGCAAATATTTATACAGCTTGCCACTAAGTTTGTTTTGGGTTGGTAATATTGTTTCTAGATTCAATAATATGTAATAAATTTCGTGTGTAAATTACCTTTGCACATATTAATACATCGTTGCTTTCGCTTAGGTATCCATTACCTTTTTTACAAAGCATACCAATTAAGGCGTTGTCTCTTTTATCATTTTTTTACTTGTATCAAAAAAATTAAATCGCTTTTACGCATTACGAGGATACACCCTATTAAAACGTTGTAATCCGCAACACATATAACAGATATCATTAAGCCTGATAGCAATTTGAAGCCCAGAACTTGAGATTCATCGGGCCAGAGAATTTAATCCTCAGGCGGTCGTACCAGGACTATGTAATTGTATTCATGGCTCCGATCGTGTGCGCCGACCCTTAGCCGGGCCGGCTTTAATGACCGGCCTCTTTGCGCTCGATCTAACTGAAATGACGGCCTGAAGGGATTCCGTCACGGTTATAGGAAAATTTTGAGTTATTTCAAGTAATAAAGTGCGGGTTAATCCTGATGTTCACGCTGGTTGAGGCACGAATGGCGTGACCTTGTATTCAGCTACTGTATATGGTCTGGATACTCTGATACAGAAAAAAATAGTAAAAGTGATTAAGACGTAAGTTGAAAACTGTGAAAGTGTGTTATAAGTCTGCACAACTATTTCTAAACATGAAATTCGATATAGCAAAACACAGAATAGAATAAAAATAAGTAGCTTGTTTTTGTCACGTTTGCAAAAATATAATATATTTAAGGTATGATGTGAAGTTATACTTCCTGTAGTCTTTTTATACTATGGCCATATCACAAATTTTAATGATTTCATGAAATGCTATATTTTACTCATAGATTTAGTGTTCCTTGAAATAGTTAGATGAAATTTGGCTTTTGCATGGACATGATTTCAATTACATACCTATTTTATGGAATGATATCCAATTTATAACATCTCGTAACGACTTAAGATACGGACGGAGAACACGTCATCGTGGTAACAATCGTCTTTCCTTGTAAACCTTTTTTACCAAGACTGTATCATTAAACTTTGCTACCACTTTTGTGTCAACCCTAACATTTCACCATGCAGTAGCATGTCTCCGCCTCGTTATCTCCAGAAAACCTTACACGTACACCAGGGCTGTCGCTAGCTGGCACGGCGACATGGTTACACCGAAATTATTCATAGCGTCCTTGTACAGAATCGGTACATGTACCCCGTCGTGCTAGATACGGGCGAAATGGTTTAAGTTGCACATTTCAATTAGAATGCTTTATAGCAATTCTAAATTCTATGCATATGTTTCAATCAAGAAAGCTGTGGTAGATGAAAACAACTTTCGAGTTATGCTGGCCATGTTACTGTTTAGTTTTGAAAGAAATCTACTTCTTTTTGATACAAAAAAGCAGTTCAAACATTAGTTGTCTAGGCAGGGACACAATCTTGTATTTGTATCTAAGGTGCAACCAGGTACCTACTTCTCATTCCAGTAGAATTTTTAAAACGCTATTATTAACTTACATTTTGTAATTCTAAAATCAAAGTTCAAAACAAAACATTTCATGTACCCTAGTTCCCTAAGATCCTTACCGGTAGCGAGGAAAACCTTTATGGAACCTCAGGCTAGTAACTATTACGGTAAGAGGACTAGATACTATTTAATACCTAGAATATTTAATGTTATTCCATGTCATGACGATTGTAATAGCCTAGTGTCCTTCAAAAATAAGATAAAAAAGTTTTTATTAGATAATTATCAGAAAACGGGTTAGCGTAAATGTATCAATTAGACATTAGAATTAGTACCTAAGTAATGTAGTTTAATTAGATTAAGTATGAATCAGCATCAAAATTGTGCAATGGTTTCACAGTTCTCCGACCGCCTTCAAAACTTGTTTTTGTAGTTAGATAATGGCCACCAGCTGGTCGGACAAGTGTGTTGCTGTTGCTACCTACCTTACACAGTAGACGATAAGGAAATAAGAGTGAGTGCTTGCATTCGCCAACAAACTGTCATACAGTTTGGCGAAAATACTATAATTAGAATAATACTGCGTAACCTTTTTTGAAAAAAAAAAAAAAATAATTTATTTATTGGCCTTAATTTCGTACGTAGACTACATAGTTTACATTTCCTAAGCTTGTTCTATAAACAATTATTTTACGAAATATTTACATAGCAACTCCGTTCTTCTCCCTACAGCTACAGAATACAAAATGGTACGACCGCTTGTAAAGACAAGATTGTACCGTGACCCTATAAGTTACCACATCGGTCGACCCCCGTAAATCGTGAAGGACGAAACAACATATTCGAGGCCAAAGCGAAATATTTAGTCCCATTTTCGAAAAGTTTAATAGCTTTGATAAATTATGTAAACTTATTTACACGTGTCTAAATGAAGCGCATAAACTTATTACCACGTGCTACTAATAAATATTTACAGTGTATATTTAGTCTTTTATAAATAAATAAAGAAATGTCACAATATTTCTGGATGTAAATAAATATAGTCTGTCTCGTTCGGCGTGGCTGGCTGGTGCAGGTCAACTATCTACTTTTAAAATAGATCAGATAATATCAGATTCAATGTAAAGATTTGATAGGAAAGAGACCCGCAAAGTTTATTTATTTACTCTTTATTGCACAAAGAAAATACAATTGTACACAAGACACAAGGCGGACTTAATGATATAAGGCATTCTCTACCAGACAAGTTTCCTGACGGTATGATGTCTTTTGTAAATCCTGCAGTTGAATTCCTGACAATAATTTGTGGCTACAATTTGAATTTGATCAGCTGGTGTATTGCTTCCAATTTTATCACTATTCCAATTTTATTACTATGTGGATAAAGTATCCGTCACTCTTTGATAAGTATGTCAGTGTGACAGTGACAGATGGTTTATCCACGTAGATAAGTGATGAAATTGGAAGCATAATACGCCGGCAGCTTAATTAATTATTACTTAAGGTCTATACTATACACTACGTATAACACGTCGTGGACTTGTAAAGCTAATCATTGGTAAGGACCTAGTTGACTTAGTTAGGAATTAGGTATAAATCTATCTATCTATACCAACATTCCACAGCAAGAGGGTAAAATAACAACAAGAATTATCATTTTCGTATGAATACAAACCGAATGTTATCAAGGGACAAGACAATACAGCCATATATATCATTGTACACAGAATTAAAGTAAACAAATAACAATACCTGTGCGACATCTTATTCTTCGCTGCACGGCGGTAATGGAGACCATTTGTCAAGATAAGCGAGAACAGTAGAACATCCTGATAGCGGCCGATATGCACACACCGCTTCGTTCCAGTTATAACCGGATTTACTACCTGGATACCAATCCGTGTACATATGACGTTTATTGTGCATGCTTTGTACTTACCAATTTTTTTCACTAAAAAGTCATCTGTGAAGTTTTTATTGGCTAAGATGAAAATCAAAAAATACCTATAGTAAAAATAAAAACAAACCGAAACCAGTACAATGGCTTACACTGATATCGTTCTCTCTCTGTATCGCTCTACCCTTTGACCCGGAGCCCGTGGACAAATGGTCAATTGAATATTTGATTAATTGATTACTAAACTTATATATTTTATTATAAACTTTGTTGTATGATTTGCAGTTAAGTCGCTCACGGTACAATTAAATCGTTATAGATAATTATGTTATGTCTCTTTATCGCTCCATTCGATTTTCAATAAGCCTTTATAGCAATTTGTAAAAGTATTAATTTCTTAAACTATTTCATACAATGATATAAAATATTCCCCATCAAAACTTTGCCTACATTCCTAAGGTCCCGCAATCTTCACATATCGCATCACTACGTTAGGGTATTACTTATATTTTTTTCGGAGAAAATAGCTTTTATTTATCAATCACTAAACTTTCCGAGCAAAAGTAAACAAGTTCGGCAAAATATTTTCGGCAACACTATCCTCCCCCGGTTTATCCTGACAAATGGGGGGTGCATTATTGTGGCATGCCCCGGAACCGAACGTAAGACCGGGCGTAATGTATTTTCGGGTTGGTTTCCTTTTGTTGAACACTCAAGGAGATGGCCAGGAAGTTTTTCCTGTTCTGTATCGCTTGCGCTTTGAGATATGTGTAAGTAAAGGGGACCAGTGACTATTACTTCGCCGATGGCCTGTCAGTTATCTTGCGCTGTGACTTTTTGGCTCTAAGTGTCAAGTCGATATCGTTTGGTCCTTTTATTTTTCTTTCTTTTATTATTGGTGCGATTGAAATAAATACGTGTGTCAATTATGTATGTCAAGAATAATTTCAGTTCAAAGAAATTCAATACGTTTATAGAATTTTTCACGTCATACCACTCGCGTCCTACAGGGCTAGCACATGATGTCATTCATACAATTAGAAAAATACGTGTGATATGCATATTTCGCGGTGACATACTCTCGTGCTAATCATGTGCTAGCCATGCTGGATGTATTTACCATAGTGAAATTACCGGGAAATCCAATTTCATTCGAATTTTTCGTTGTAAACCGGTTAATGTATTCATGCTCGTATCCCACACGTTATGGCTGGCACGAATTTTCGAGGGCAGCCAATTTGCCACGACGTGATGAGAATAACGCGGAATTACCCCGCTAATATAGATTGTTGCGTGCTAGGGCTTCTATCATTTTTGATATTATATCGATTTATGATTACACATGTCGTCTTTCCTCAGTTTAGGCAAATTTTACACGGCATATATTTAAGTTGAACATTTTTTTTACTACTGAACCCCGGTTCAGTAGTAAAAGTTGTTTGTCTAAACCTTGTCTAGGTCTCAACCCCGAAATCTCAAAAAAGAATTAAGTTTTTGATAAATTTCGGTTATAAAAATATAGTTGATTGATCAACTATATTTTCAATGAGACAGTTTTTTTTTCGCAACTTACTCGGCGAAGGTAATATTATCGATAACCCTGTACAACAGTGTCACGAGAGGAAAGGGGGTGGGTAAATTATTAACCTATCACCACACAGGTGTAAAAAATAACAAGCTTAATTCATGAATACTACGCTTAATTTTTTGTATGAATAGGTACATTTGACCACGATCACACTTGATTCACTCAACAATTTCTAAAGTATGAATGCATTAATAAACGGCATGTAGTCACATAATAGCCTCCTTTATTAGGTTGGTTTGCAACAAACTTAATCAGTTACTTAATCTTTTTCTATTCCTCTAAGCCTTAAGATCTATTAGATTCCCTTCAAATTATTCTTAATTTTCTTCACTTCCAATTAATTGGTTTCTCAAGGCAGAGACCCTTAATTTATTTGAAGGCTAAATGTCTCTCTGTTATGATTCGTTGATTAGGTGCTTTATTTAATAGCCATTTATTTTGGCTAATATACTTGCTTAAGAAAATGAGAATTTAGTTAATGCTATTATATAAGTTGATGTATGATGTTTTAAAGTACTGTTTATAATATAAAGCTTTAAAGCAGATAATATTACTATTAAAAATACAACTCGGGGTGTATAAAAACTGTAATGTAGATAACATGGCCTTGGGTTAGGTTTTGCGATAGGTACAAAATAAAATGTATTTTTATATTAATAACTGAAATCTAGTTTCTATTAATTTAACATCCATGTTTAGGCCAATAAATTTTAAGGTTGAATAACGTCATACTTTTCTAAATATTATCATCTTCATCATCCGTACGTTATCCTGGCTGTATTCTACGGCTCATAAGAGCCTGACAAAACATTTTCTGAACTAGTTTTGACAAGTAGTAGGTAAGTAATACCTACTAATACTAACTTCCACGGGCTAGTCTACATTCTAACATTCGCACTCAATACAAACACAAACAAAAGCGCACTGAATTTAATTAAAAAAATACGCGCCGCAGAATGCCCCGCGCGAGCCTACAAGATTAGCCTACTTTTTTCTTAGAGTATTAGTAAGGCCTTGCCACACGCGTTCATCCTGACAAATGTGCCGTATTATTCCAGCCTTATATTTGTTAGGTAATTTATTGCTGCTTTATTTGCTTTTGTCCGCGGAATGTGATGAACCCACAATGTTTTTTCTCTACTGATTTCTAGATTGTTTATTTTCCTTATTAATTATAGTATGCGCGAGTAATCACATATTGGTGTGCTTCGGATTTGGTGTTACTATGCCGTCTTGGATAATCTTCTTATATTTTAGTAAAAGGTTATCCATGTTATATTGTAATTATTTACGTATTATTAATAAATATTCACTCAAACGGAATATTAAGAAACAAATAAATGTATATTAATTATCAATTTATATGTTTATATAGATTCATATTTTAGCAAAAGATTACGTAAAGAATGCTTAGAGAATACTAAATTATTAACACCAGTACGAAAGGTATTTCTGTTACCCACTCAAAGTGTAAAGAAGTCGAACTTCGAGCAATATATTTCCTAAAACTAAATCCATACCTAATACCTCTTAGGTAAGCCTTGAACTCGAACTGGAAAGTTTCAAGGACACGTTGGAAAGCGGTTCCTTTCAGCGCACTTATATATTATGATTAATGGCAAAAGCTCTGCTATATTATGGATATCGCCTGGTGACACGCTGCCAGATAAGTAGGTACCTATTCAGGGTGTTTATTTGTCACCGGCAATCATTTACGCGTAAATGATATATATAAATGATTGCCGCGGGGTGAAATTACAGGTTATACTGAGAAACTCTAAATATGAGGCTATCCCCGAAATCCAGAAATAAGCTGGTATATTTTTCGCTGCTTGACGATTTTTGGGGGTTATTATCATAGAATAAGTGGTTCTGCCTGGTTCAGTATAAATAAATAAATAAATATTATAGGACATGTCTTACACGGGATACCCCCATTTGCCAGAATTTCATTTGCCATAATTTTATTTGCCATCCTATTCAACAATCATAATATTGTTTCTCATAACATCTTATGCCATAATCATTGTTTACTATATTAATCTAGTGCCAGAAACTTTGTTTCCCATAAAGTCAGTTTCCATAATGTCATTTGTCAGAATCATCGAAATCCGTAATTACCACATTCCATACCATCATTTGTCATACAAATTAGCGTCCAGAAAAGTCAATTTCCATAATGTGCTTTGGCAGAATCTAAAACTATTATAATAGGTACTAGAAGGACTAGAGAATGAAACTGCTATCAGAAAGTAGGTTAGGTTAGGTTAGAACTGTGATCCCCTGGAAAATGAAACTGCTTGAAAAGTAGGTTAGGTTAGGTTAGAACTGTGACCCCCCGGAAAATGAAAATACTATCAGACAGTAGGTTAGGTTAGGTTAGAACTGCGACCCCCTGGAAAATGAAACTGCTATCAGTCAGAAAGTAGGTTAGGTTAGGTTAGAACTGTGACCCCCTGGAGAATGAAACTGCTGGAAAAGTAGGTTAGGTTAGGTTAGAACTGTGACCCCTGGAAAATGAAACTACTATCAGAAAGTAGGTTAGGTTAGGTAATGATATGGGCAACAATTAATATGGCAATAATTGCTTATGGCGTTTGAATATTCTATGAAACCATATTATTGCACTTAATAATATGGCTAACAAATAGTATGGCATTGTATGATTATGGAAGGTAATATTCGGATAAACAACGAGTATGTCATATGATTTTTATGGTAAACAAATCATTCGGGCAAATGAAATTCAGGCAAGTTAGATTCGGGCAAATGAATATTATGTTAAATGACTGTCGGGCAAACAATAGACAACCGTCTTACACAGATTGACAGGCCCACGGTAAGCTCAAGAAGGCTTCTGTTGTGGGTACTCAGACAACGATATATAAATACTTATATACATAGAAAACATCCATGACTCAGGAACAAATATCTGTGCTCATCACACAAATAAAATGCCCTTACCGGGATTCGAACCCAGGACCGCGGCGCAGCAGGCAGGGTCACTACCGACTGCGCCAGACCGGTCGTCGAAGTACGGTTCATATCATACCTATGCTTGTAAGCAGGCCGTTTCTTCTGCTCGATATTTTGTCTAACTCAATGATTCGTTCCCTCTTACACGCGCCGAAACAAACATAAAATAACCGAATTACACCGCTAGTGCAACCTACCTGTGACATTGAATTTTTCCTCCCACTCGCACGGTTTGTTGTTTAACTAAATTTAGTTAAATTACAGGAGTGTTATTTAGATGAAGGCGCGATAATTCAGTTTGCCCGTGGCTCGAGACGAGCATTATTTATTCAAATCGAGTTAGAGGAACGTGAGTCTGTGGCCCGAAAACGACACTGGTGAAGGAGATTTTAATTTTACACGAACATATTAATTTCGCTAACTGCGTTTGCGTGCGTGCGATAGCGTGGGGGTGTCGTGTTTTAATTTGTACGGAGATATTGCGTAGCTTTATGAATGTTTTTGTATTTTAAAGTGAAAGCAATTTGTAAAAGGGATGTTATATCTGCCATAACAGTGTACACAATAAAGGATCACATGACAACAAAGAGATAGTTTGAGTCACGGAGACATGTTTTTATTGTGTCAGGAGTTATCTCCAAAGAGGGTTAATGGGGGATGGATTTGAGAAAGTTAATGAATGTAAGCATACACTTAAATTAAATTTTCTCTGATAGATTTTATCCAGGCGCTGTAGAGTTATTCTAACTGCCGGTTCACGCAGGCGACGTCGCGATCAACGATTGTGTTTGACTGTTTACCTATGCATGCCTGATGCTCTGCTATATGTCAAATCAAAATCAAATGTTAAAATTTCACAGTCAAGGTCCCACTAAGCCCCACTCCACTTCCGATTAAAACGTATCATTGACAGCCTCGTAGGCTTCTTACCTATTGATCAAACGCCAATCCCAAACGGCGGCGGCAGTGTAATCCTTTACCGACGTCAAAGAATAAATTAACACAAAGGCGTCCGCCCGGTCAAATGAATATAACTGCCAAAGGACACGGCGGGCCAGATTAAATGAAACGGAAAAGTGAATAAAACGGTAAAAAGGAGACAAAAGGTGCACCTGACCCATCGACCCCAAAGGGGAATTGTTAAGTTATTTTTCTTTAATTACTGACCCCTTTCAGTGTCGTATTGAATATCGGTAATTACTAAGAGCCTTTAATCAATTCCAGTATTTTCATTAGCGTTCCGTTTCAAATGAAAGTTAATTATTGTGTATTCAGGTCATTTGATGAGGTATGAATGATTTTAATGAAGTCGGAGAGCGAATAATTTTGAATTTACACGTAATATTTCGGTTCAAGATTTTGCAAAGTCTATTTTATTGCTTAGGCCTTGCGCGTTCTCGACTTCTATGCATAATTAATTAATTATGTTGTCCTTGAAATTTTATCAAAAATACCACATGTACCCCTCGAGAAGACCATCCTTATGCAGAAGATAACCATCAATTGTTTAAGCGTTAAATCTCCACTGCAAACCTGACACCTTTTGTTTATTTCCCAGGATTTTAGGACTGAAGCACCCGAGTGTACTCCAAGTGCTTGAAACTTGCACCGTACTATGCTAAATCTTATACATTAAGCTGATCCAAAGTTTATTCTCGCCTTAACACCTTTCTACGGTCGCAAAGGAATGAAACTTAGCATAATAAAGTGCATTTAAGATAAATTTTACGTGAGATGGAAGCTTTGTATCGCCTTCAGCGCTTAGCACCCATCAAGGAAATTTATTTGAGGATATAAACTGAGTTAGGGCTTTTTTAAGCTAAGAATGGTCTAGAGAAGCTGTTTAAATTGTGCATTTTCGACTAGTTTTCTTTTGCAGTAGATATAAATATACCTACATACCGTGCCTAGATAAAGAAATAAGTCACAAGATGACAAACGAATTGGAAACCCTTTAGGTTCCGCTTCAGTGGTCTAAAAGGACTGTGACTAACTTAGAACTGAAGCTATGAAGTAGTGTGACTTTCAAACAGAGAAGCTTCCTTGTCCAATAGTAATGTGGTAAATAGGATAAATGAGGCAATTTCAACTAATTTGATTCTTAGGTTTTTTATGATATAGGCAGCAGCAGACGAGCCGCCTGATGGGAAAAAGTCATTGCCGTCCATGGACATAAGCTAATTCAGGGGAGCCACTTACGCGTTGCCGACCTTGGAGAACCATAAATACATGCCAACCCCATGCCATAGCGCAAGGGAAATACCTCAGAAAGGTCACTAAAGATCCATTCACTTTATCTACACTATTTACACGACATAGATAACTTGGACGTACGCATACAAAATGGATAAATCGGTCGACTATGCCCCTTTTTAACCCCCGACGCAAAAACGACGGGGTGTTATAAGTTTGACATGTCTGTCTGTGTGTGTGTCTGTATGTCTGTCTGTCTGTCTGTTTGTCTGTCTGTGTGTGTGTATGTCTGTGGCATCGTAGCTCCCGAACGGATGAACCGATTTGGATTTAGTTTTTTTGTCTGAAAGCTGAGTAAGTCGGGAGTGTTCTTAGCCATGTTTCATGAAAATCGGTCTACTATGCCGCGGTAGAGGTTTTTTCAAAATTTTAATTTTGTGGTTAGGTTATTATAGCTATCCTCAATAAAAAACCGTTGACATACGACATCAACAAACAAATTAAGCATCCACATACAAGCAATTGCCTTATTGATTGAGTTTGCGACCGATACCGCAGGAAACCGCTGGACCTAAACGGATTACGGACCGCTCTCATTCCTATGGCAGAGTAGCAGAGATACTTTAAAAAAAAAAATATTTTTACATACAGCTACCAGAAACCCGTAGTCCAGAAGTCGTGAGTTTAAGTCTCACACCAGACAGTAATTTTCCAGTTTTAAATTTATTCTAAGCCTGGTTATATAACACTTTAGGTTCTCGCGTTTTGTACACATGTTTTAAATACACACACGGGTCGAACGCGATAAAATAACATTATTACCTTTTCTCCAGCGTTTCGGCCAGTTTGCACTAGCCGTGGTCGCGGAAGACTGACGTCCCAGCAAAATGTCACTGGAGATGTAAGCCTGGTTAATTACCAGAACCAAAAATTACATACATTTCCTAGTCTATTCATCTACTTATACTATGTCGCGTACCACGTAACATGTGCTGACAGTGTGTTTAAACAAAGTCATAGAACTAATCGTATTACATTTTAAGCAGCTCATGTCAGTAGTTGTACATAAACCGATTAAAAGTCCGTGTCACTGATTATATAATATATGTACAATTTTTTACACAGGAAGTACATGTACATCGTCCTTGGATTGTCAGATAATGCATAAAAAACCGCAAACATTAATTATATTTTTTGTTCTGTTTTCATATTTTACATTAGGTAGCTACTTGGTCCAGTTATTTGATAATTAATTTAAAAATTTCTTCCTAATATATCCATTTTTATCCGTAGTCAACTAGGAACCCTTATAGTTTCGCCATGTCTGTCTGTCCGTCCGTCCGTCCGTCCGTCCGTCCGTCCGTCCGTCCGTCCGTCCGTCCGTCCGTCCGTCCGTCCGTCCGTCCGTCCGTCCGTCCGTCCGTCCGCGGATAATCTCCGCAACCGTTAGCACTAGAAAGCTGAAATTTGGTACCAATATGTATATCAATTACGCCGACAAAGTGCAAAAATAAAAAATGGAAAAAAATGTTTTATTAAGGTACCCCCCCTACATGTAAAGTGGGGGCTGATATTTTTTTTCATTCCAACCCCTACGTGTGATATATTGTTGGATAGGTATTTAAAAATGAATAAGGGTTTACTAAGATCGTTTTTTGATAATATTAATATTTTCGGAAATAATCGCTCCTAAAGGAAAAAAAAGTGCGTCCCCCCCTCTAACTTTTGAACCATATGTTTAAAAAATATGAAAAAAATCACAAAAGTAGAACTTTATAAAGACTTTCTAGGAAAATTGTTTTGAACTTGATAGGTTCAGTAGTTTTTGAGAAAAATACGGAAAACTACGGAACCCTACACTGAGCGTGGCTCGACACGCTCTTGGCCGGTTTTTTATATACATTTTTTTGTCATCTTTCTCCGTTTCTTGTAAAACTGGAATCCACCAGCTATAAACTATTTGCATGCAGGTTTTAAACAAACCACGCTGCACCAATCGTCAATGCCGCATTGATTTGATTTGCAGCCGATGCCGCTACAAGCAACACTAACCGAGTTAGCTGCCACTTTGGAGGTCAATCTAAAGCAATAATTTGTCTTTTCGGTATACGAATCCATTAGTGAGTTACAAATAGTTGTAACTAACATCACAAATACTTGTCTACTGTAGACAAGACTAACAATAATGGACTGTAATTGTCAGAAAATATACACTTTATTCTTGTACTTTTTTATATTTTTAAAAGTATTTTTCTTTCTTTACTTTCATTAGCTGTCTAATTTTTGGTAAGTAATATCTTCCTCACATTTAATGAATTTGTTTATCGGGAAGTAGAGACAGATCCACCAGCTATCAACACAATGCCGCATTGTTTGCAGCCGTTGCCGCTAGAAGCAACACTAACCGGATTAGCAGCTGCCACTCTAGGGGTCAATCTCGAGATATAACTTGACGTATAGGCATTACGTAGGTTATTGTATTGTTAACTGACAGGTAAAGACTGTATCGTTAAATATGGAGACAACTTTGAGTAGCCGTATTTATTTGCTATTATATTTTTTTCTTATAACAAGATATGGGCTTAATAAGGCACATAATAAGGTACGCATTTTGTCCTAGAAACTCGACGTAAAGCATGTGGTTTAGACAGCATTGACTTAATCCTCCCGAGTACCAATTACGATTTCGGACAAATGCTACTAGAAAATTCACAAAGTGCGTACAAGACGACACAATTGCGAAAAAAAATTGTACAGTGCGAACCTCAACGACACATGATCCACAAAGCAGAATATCTAGACATAGTCTAGCCACTGTTATTTAAAAAAAATAAAGTTCACGATCTGTGTATGGCGGCCATTTAGAGAATGTGGCATGGCGCTTACGCTAACTCCGACTTTGATGTCGAATTTAATTATCATACACTGTTTATATCGATCTGGTTCAGGCACTGTTCAAACACCATGAATGTCTATTAGACATTGGCCTATGCCTAATTTTTTTTATCTATTTCTCTCATCCTGCTTGTATCAAAAATTTACGGCAATCCGGAACGTTGCTCAAAAATGCGTTTTTTTTAATTATATAAATTCACCGCATTTATTCTGCAAGTACCCAATTGAACAACCATGAAGAGGACTCTTAAAAAATATATTTTGGCAGCATATTAACCTTTGTTTGTCGAAATCGTACAAAAAGTCTTTGAGATATTCTCAAATTAAGCCAGATTAGGGGTTGTCCGAAATAAGGTGGCTCGCTTTCCATACAAAAAACATCTACCATTTATTTAGTCACCGCACACTACAACTAAATAAAAATATGCGCACACATCTACTATACATTAGCCATCGTCGCAGTATTGAACGAAATACATTGTTTCATACAGAAATCATGGACAAATCCATGTGAATTTTTTATTAATTTTACGAAAATGTGCGTGCCAAATTTTGTGTACAGACACAGAGCCGTCATATTTCGCGCATTTTTAGTTGACATTGTCATCAGTGACACTTGGCACTTGACAAGTAATTATTTAAAAATATTGGTTTACTTAACTCAAGCAGACTCAGAAATAATGACGCATTTTGCCAATAAAGATACATATCGTGTATTTCGACACTGCTAGTGTAAATCGAAATGGCGTCTCGGTCAAACGTATTGACTATGAAGCACGAGATCTCGAGTTCCATTCCGGAGTCTTTTTTAATCATTTGAACTTTTTTTGGATTTATTGTTTTTTTTATATTTTTTAATAGAATGAATATTCTATTAAAAAAGACTCTTACTATATTTCTTTCCTATTTTTTATTTTCATACAAAAATACAATACAATCTTTATTATGCCTTTGTTGATAAAATAAAATATTACACGTCAGGTCAGGTACATAGGTCATAGTGTGGGCATAGTATTAGTAATGTGCTGACTTCCTTACATTTACTGAGCTAGTTGACCTATATTATTGTTGTGTGAATGTTTTTCTTCAACAACTAAATAGTTATATACATATATGAATATGTATGTAGGTATGTGGGTAGCTTTTGCACATTGTAATTTTTCCGTTGAGCTCAGAGACCACGAACGCTGTAGTGTTCGAAACGTCGGGATGAATTGTAAATTCATTATACACGATTTAATCCATTTTCATAGTTTTTATTTCATGAGTAACTATCGCGGTAACTGAAGACAATATTAACTAAATGGTTACAAATAATAATTATCATCAATATAATCTGGTCCAGGCAGGCAATTATGGTCGCGCGATAAATGATAAAACATCTGGCCGTCCCTATAATCGCACTTACTAATAGTGCGACAGGGACGGCCTGATATTTTATCGTCTATCGCGCGACCATGCTACCCGTGCTGTACTACCTTTTGCCCGCGGCTTCGCTTGCGTTAGAAGAGACAAAAGTAGCATATGTCACTCTCCATCCCTTCAACTATCTCCACTTAAAAAACATGTCAATCCGTCGCTCCGTTTGGCCGTGAAATACGGACAAACAAACAAACAAACACACATTATCTTTGGTGAAACAACGAATTCTTCCACTTCAGATTATAGAGTAACCAGCTTTTCCCATTTATAATAAACTAGGTTTTGACCGCGGCTTCGCTCGCGTAAGAAAGAGACGAAAGGTAGCCTATGTCACTCTCCATCCCTTCAACTAAATCCCCTTAAATAATCACGTCAATTCGTCGCTCCGGTTTTGCTGTGAAAAACGGACAAACAAACAGACACAGACCCTTTCTTATTTGTAATTTTAGTATGGATTTGACATTATTATTTATATTTAAATAATTATTATATACGTATACTAGCCTAATTTCGTCGGTAACAGCGTGTTATGTAATGGCGTCGTTGGTAAACAGTCGCCTGTCACGCCGTGAAACTGCGTTCGAATCCCGGGATTCTATAAACTTTTTGTATTTTTTTTGGATATATATTTCGTATTTTTTATTGACCGAGCAAGAATGGAGAGCCGAAGGTATCAATTTTATCTTAGAGAACATATTGATTTTTTTATTGTCATTTTGATTTTCTATTTATTAAGTTGAGATATAAAACACAACTTTTAATACCCTCGCTAAATATAATATATTCTCGAAATTACCTACTCCTTAGATAAAAAAAGTCCACTTGAGTTTTTAAAGCACTACGATACTCAGTTAACTATTGCATTTACATTTACTAATTTAAGATTTCAAAAGCGATTTGAATACCCTTGCTCCATCGAAAAAAAACAATTAGAAAAAAAACCATTCGAATTGTAGTTCGACGAACCCAAAAATTATTACCATGTAAGAGAATAGGTTTTTAATCTTTTTTGTGGAAAACGCTCAGTAACTACTGTACGAGTACATATACATTTATGTATAATAATAAAACAAAAAATAGTGTCTCATAGTGTTGTGTTCCTGCCGGTGAGTAAGGCTGCCAGAGCTCAACGAGGGTGCGGGGTGCTGACGACGGGAGGACTTACGGAACTAATTTGTTCCGTCTATTGTCCTTTGAGTCGTCGGCAACCCAAACCCTCCTTTGAACTTGTACACTCCTTTTTGCTGTGCACACACAGCAAAGGGGAGTGTACAAGTTTCTAATGGGGCGGCAACGCGCATGCGACACTCTTTGAGTTGCAGGCGTCCATAGGTTACGGTGACCGCTTTCCATCAGGCAGACCGTATGCTTGTTTGCCACCGACGTAGTATTAAAAAAAAAAAGAGAAAAAGTCCTGGATTCGAACCCAGTACTTCCATGCAAATCATGCGATAACACGGTATTTACCGCAAGGCTATTTAAACAAGCTGTCGCCGCGTGAAATTATCGACTAGAAGGAATACAAAAACACTGTTTGTATGTGTGAGTGGTACTTAAAAATAGTGTAAGATAGTAAATTTATCTACATTAAGGGGATTAACGTTACAATGAGAAGTTGAATGTATGTTGTAATACGTCTATTTTAATATTAAATGTTCGCGAAGCATAATTGAAAGTATATAAATGCCTGTACGACTCCACAAAAAAAATAAGACCGGTAATTTGCAGATTAACGCCATCTAACGCAGCCTGAGCTTCGGGTAACCTAGGCGAGCCACCTTAGGGTCCCCCCACATCTAGCGTCTCGCGAACGTCGTCGCCTCTCCAACGCCGGCGCGGCGACGACGCCGCGCTCCCGCAGCGCCGACGCGACGTTGCGGCGCCTCTCGAACGTCGACGTCACAGTGGCGTCCGCGCGGCGTCGACGCCGCGCCAACGCCGCGCCGCCGCGATGCCAGCGGCTACCAATACCGGGATCCCAGTATCTCGGGATTTTTGGGGTAGATTTCAAAACCGATATTTAATTTTGTAATCGGAATCCCGGTATTTTTAGTAACTAACAAATTATGGCAAATAAACGTAAACTACTAATCAAAAACCTTAAATTTCTGCATCATGACGGTCGCTAGACGCGTAAATATTGCTTATGGCTCTCGTTTCTTCGACACATTCTCTGTTTAGTGTTTTTACAATATTTCTATGAAATGACAGTTTTTCCGATGAAGAGGAAGCAATACGTCAAACGTAGTTGATACAACACAGGCCACAGACCCTCTGTAAACAAGTTGATGCACCTACATTATAGAAATAACTTTTCAAAAAATTGGTTAAGGCATACGAACTAACGTATAAGCTGCTTTTGATTTACTGCCACTGACGTCGAGGAGGCGCGGCGCTAACGCGGCGTCGACGCCGCGCGGACGTCACTGCGACGTCGACGTTCGAGAGGCGCCGCAACGTCGCGTCGGCGCTGCGGAAGCGCGGCGTCGACGCCGCGCGGGCGTTGGAGAGGCGACGACGTTCGCGAGACGCTAGATGTGGGGGGACCCTTAATGAAAGTACTATAAAGTCCCTAAAATAAAAAAAATATCAGACCTTCTTATATCAAACAGTACTTACCAATACCTTCAGATCATACTCTCGGACCACAATAATACAAAATTATGCACATGTCAACATTTAGACGAGGTTTGTTTTGTCCCTATAATTAACGATACAGTCTAAACAAAGAGATGGGAGAATAAAATTGGAATTATTTTGCTAAGCGATGGTTATTTGTTATTTAGGTATTTTTTTATAAGTACTAACGTCGTTGGCAAACAAGCATACGGTCCGTCTGATGGAAAGCGGTCACCGTAACCTATGGACGCCTGCAACTCAAGGAGTGTCTTAATTTAGTATAAACTATACAGAAAGTTAATAGGTACGGTCAGCCAAGAAAGTGCTTAACCATTTTTCGACTCTATTTCAAACACATAAGGTCGAAAAGTGGTAAACCACTAAAATAAATGTTTCTATAATTATTTTTTTACAACTTACACTCAATTTAGTACGTTGACCATCAGACTCCTATTTTACTTTGTTCATAATTTCCTGTTCAGTCAACAACATTATTCACTCAGTTCTATCGCAGAAAAGTAGAAAAGAAGTGTAAGGACTGTATCGTTAAGTATAAGGACAAAACAAACTTCGTCTAAATGTTGACATGTGCATAATTTTGTATTATTATGTTCCGAGAGTATGATCTTAAGGTATTGGTAAGTACTATTTGATATAAGAAGGTCTGATTTTTTTTTTTATTTTAGGGACTTTATGGTACTTTCATTAAGGTCTAGCAAATAAATTTCGGACAACCCCTATCTGGCTTAATTTGAGAATATTTCAATGACTCTTTGTACGATTTCAACAAACAAAGGTTAATATGCTGCCAAAATATATTCTTTAAGAGTCCTCTTCATGATTTTTCCAATTGGGTACTTGTAGAATAAATGCGACGAATTTATATAATTTAAAAAACGCGCAATTTTGAGCAACGTTCCGGATTGCCGTAAATTTTTGATGCTAGCAGGATGAGAGAAACAGATAAAAAAAATTAGCCATAGGCCAAAGCCTAATTGACATTCATGGTGTTTGAACAGTGCTTAAACCAGATCGATATAAACAATGTATGATAGTCAAATTCGACATCAAAGTCGGAGTTAGAGTAAGCACCATGCCACATTCTCTAAATGGCCGCCATACACAGATCCTGAACTATATTTTTTAAATAACAGTGGCTAGACTATGTCCAGATATTCTGCTTTGTGGATCATGTGTCGTTGAGGTTCGCACCATACAATTTTTTTTCGCAATCGTATCGTCTTTTACGCACTTTGTGAATTTTCTAGTAGCATTTGTCCGGAATCGTAATTGGTACTCGGGAGGATTAAGTCAATACTGTCTAAACCATATGCTTTACGTCGAGTTTCTAGGACAAAATGTGTACCTTATTATGTGCCTTATTAAGCCCATGGCTTGTTATAAGAAAAAAATATAATGGCAAATAAATACGGCTACTCAAAGTTGTCTTCATACTTAACGATACAGTCTTTATGTAATTTTTGGCTCAAGTAACCGTTTGCGGACGTTGTTCACTTCCCTGGAAATGAACATGAATGTAATTTTCCATGACGTTGTGCTAGTGCTAGCGAGTAATTTACTTGACTCTAAATTTATCGAACCCGCGAACACACCTGGAGGCGGAGCGTTGAGAACAAGCTGAGGGAATATGGACTGAGCGAGGCCAAGGCGGTGGCTCATGATAGAAAGGCGTGGAAGGATCTTGTGGAGGCCCTATTTCAATAGTACATTACATCAGAGGCCGGGAAAATGAGGATTGCCGGCCAAGTGGGTATATACGGCCGAGCGAGCGTGCGAGCGAGGCCGGATAGGGATACGAGGCATGTATAGTGCTTTTCTCAAACATACAATGAAATAAAAAATGTTGTCGAAATTAAAAAAAAAAGTTACTTTGCAGGCCTAGGCCTAAAAAATAATATGAAATCCCTTTACAGTCCTCTCGAGTTGTTGCGCCCAAAAAGCGATACTTCCCAGCCCATTTTAAGGAACGTAAAGATAATATTTCATTGCATGTTTGAGAAAAAATACATTACAGCTGTAATGTATTTTTGAAAATTGACTTCTGTGTACTTCTGCTTTTGACTGTACATTAATTGACGCGTATGAAAACATTTTGTTGTAAACAAGGCACGTAAAGTTTTGATTGAATTTGAATTTGGTAAACAAATTGACTGACGGGCGATTTTTGTTTGTGGCCAGTCCGGTTTGTTTTGGAATAAATGAAAATATTTTTAATGGAGGGTTTTCAATGACCCTTAACACTTCAAACTTGGGTAAATTCATTCCCTTATAAGGTCGATTATCTTTCAGATCATATAATATTTTTTTTATATAATCTTTAAAAAAAAAAACTTTAGAGCAGAATGGATTTACCCTTTGAAATTAAGTTACACCTTTGTAGATACAATAAGTACGATATAAGTAAGCTATTCGTGGACGCTACGCCAAAACTAGTTACAGAAAGGCGACTAATAATGTTCTTTTCACAAAATTAGTCAGAATTCCTTTATCTTATTTATAAGCTCCATTTACATTGGTCTCACGTGCCCCTAATAACGCAGTGGTAAGGTTAATTTCATAAACGAAGTCGCCCACAAATTGCACCTCACTGATCGACGTGCGTTCCATTATTAACCATTAAGAGGAAAGGGGACGCTCGTTCTCCATACAAACGTAGTTCCTCATTTTCCTCTCTGGATATACATATAAATCAGCTCTGTTGCCTTGAATCGGATCTGTTGAGTTTGGAGCGTATAAAAAATCAGAATAACTTTTTATCTCGTTTTTTCATACTACGTCGGTGGCAAACAAGCATACGGTCCGGTACGGAAAGCGGTCATCGTAACCTCTATGGATGCCTTCAACTCAAGGTGTGTCACATGCGCATTGCCAACCAATTAGAAACATGTACACTCCCTTCTGCTCTGCTAAGTATGTAACAGACCGACATCTACAGTCAATTATTTAACGTTTTAATTCAGTTAGATAATTTAACTTTTCAATATTGAATTTCGCGCGTTATCTTGGGATTGTAGACGTGACGCTCAATTGAACGCCATCTATGAATGGTGTAGGGAACTATTAGGTCGATTCGTTTTGATTCATTGATTGCTACCCTGCGGATTTAACGTAAACATTTAAAATAAATTATTTAATCTAATCTTTGTTCAACAAAATAATTAATGATCTTCTATTTTACTGACTTTCTTATTAAAGTAATGCCGGGAGATCGATTCAATTGCGCGGGAATCTATAACCACCAATCTTATGTTAACATTGAAGATATTGACCAATCAGGACACGGTATTTTGATAAGTCCGATGAGGGATTGGTGAAAACAAGAGGGGGAAGCGGATGTAAGACCGAGTGAGGGACCGTTAAGAGAGAAGGCATAAAACAAAGGGAAAGGAGATTTTAGGGGCTTTTTCCGTCGGCAGAGCGTCGAGACAGTAGGGAATTCTGTGAGTGTTAGTTTGTAAGGAAAACGTGTAATAAGCTTGTTCACAGATACGAGGTCTAGCATCCGCCATCAGAAGATTCAAAGGATGAAGAAAACCAACGGCTGTGACGGGCGAGACATTGCATGCGGCATGTCGTGGCAAACTGAGCGTTGGCGCGAAAGACAGCATCATGCCGCCATGAGGTTTCAAAAGAGCTACGTTTCACTGGTTCCGGGGTTACTGTGAGTGTTCAGGTTCCTTATCTATTTCCTTTACAGCACACCATCTGTAAGATCTGGGTCACTGTTGAATAGTCTGCAGCCATGTCGGTTGAAATGTAAGTTACATAGTTAACTATGGGCGTAAATATCTACGTGCTACCTATTATCTTCGTGAGGAATTCCAAAGACAGCGTGGCTATCGAGGCAGCTTCCACAACGACTACTTATCATTAGCGTCATGATTACTGTGAGTATTCAGTATTCTTAAACCTGAAGGCATGCTGACCGAGACACGTCATATAGTCCTAACATGGGCGTGAGTATCTAATTGCTATCGCCTTGTGAGGGAGACTAGGACAGAGCTTGTGTCAAAGATGGACGGCACATGGTTGGGGCTTCTACATTCACGTGGGCGAGTGGAGCCACGTAAGTCTACCTATCACGAGGTGGGCGTGATATTGGATAACACTGGCATGGTACGTTAATTTAAATATTTAGTCGTTGGTTGTTATTCAACTGTGTGCACACCCATAGGTTATAGTGACCGCGTAGGTACTTATTAGTAAGATCGTATATCGTTCGTATGGTTTCATAGAATTCGTAGTAGCATAAACAAAACATAATGGGCGTAGTATAAACGGAACGTAATATTGGTCTTGGATGAATGGCGGGTAGTTCCATAGGTCACGTTAGCTTATACCTTGCATTTTGCAATAAATTAAATCTTGTTGATTGTTTTAGTTTGCCAGCTATGCTATAACGTTCGAAGTGAATATTTTCAGTTTAGTTTGATTTTTATTACCAGTGTAACGGATACTTGTTTGTGTTTTGACGATTTATAAATAACATACGGGGGTCGGAGTTCGGGAACGATTACGAAGAGTGAAAACGGATTATTGGGTTAGTGCGTACAATCGGAGTCGGAAGTAAGTTTCAACGTCATCATTATCCTCCTTGCGTTATCTCGGCATTTGTCACGGCTCATGGGAGCTTGGGGTCCGCTTTGACAATTAATCCCAAGATTTGGCGTAGGCACTAGTTTCACGGAAGTAAGTTTCAACGTCATCATTATCCTCTTTGCGTTATCTCTGCATTTGCCACGGCTCATGGGAGCTTGGGGTCCGCTTTGACAACTAATCCCAAGATTTGGCGTAGGCACTAGTTTCACGGAAGTAAGTCTCAAAGTATGTATGTTTATAGTAGTCTGTCCCTTATACGCGTAGAAGCTGTAGGGGAATAGTACTATCATAAAAACCGGTCATGTATTTGCAACCTTTTTAGTATTACTAGCGATATGATTACCCGCGTGATTTTGTAATATTTACCAGGGTTTGTAGAAGTAAATTGCAATCATGTGTGTGTTATATTTGGTAATAATTATGTTGTAGAGTAGGTGTCTATATAGTAACGTGTACAGATACGGTAGAAGTAGATAGTCTATAAATAGCGGCAGTATGCTTGCAGCCTTCTGGTGCTACTAGTGATTTGTTTATCTGCGTGATTTTTATAATGGTTACGACATAATTATTACATTCAATTTGATTATAGAACTGAGTAGTGGATGTATGGTTTTCGGTGGATCACTTAAATTGTAGATGTGTCCGATAAAGTTTTAGGTAGCGTTAAGTTGTTTCATTCAAACGTCCATAAATTTATCAAGTAGTTACTTTAATCGTAATATCACCTAATATAAATAAACGTAAATAAATAGTACCTATATTAGGATTTGAAATAAACGGACGTTGTAGGTAATTGCAATCCTTTATTTACTATATTATTTAAATTGTTTATTTCTCAAATTCTCGGTCCATGGGCGAGGAGAATCGACGAGCAGCTCTGTCAGTGGATTACAAGTTCTCCATTCTACCAGTTTATCGTCGAGGCCTTGAGGACCCTTCTACATGGACATGCGAGGATGTTCCTGGGCGCTCCAGCCTGCGTCACGTCATCGTCCTCTTGGCCCGCCCACAAAATACATCAGGCCAAGGTTCTCCCCGTCGGCATCTACCCAAGGCGCCGTGACTAGGACGTGCAAATGCAAAATGGAGTATTACCGAAGACAATACAAACGGTGCGTTGGTTCTGAATTGATATTTATCTTAATCATGATTGATTTGATTTCATATTTTGTGTAAAAATTGACATACTCCCCTAGGTCGTCATACTGAGCATAATCTAAGCCTGGATCGTGCTGTAAACGGTAATTTATTATTTCATTAATTAAGAGAAGTAATTTAATATTGAGGTCCCTTTTAAGGTATGATTATAATTTTAATTAAATATCGAAATGGTGATCACTCTAGGGTGTAAAGGCAATTTCCGTATTCTTAACAATCTTGAGTTTATTACATTGTGCAGTATTTATAGGATTTTCCTTTGATTTTAATCGGCACTATCAAACTATTAAACCAATAAAATAAAACAAACAAATAAATATTATGGTACACGTTTACAGGTTGACTAGTCCCAGTAAGCTGAAGGATTGCCTTGGGGGTACTCAAGACAATAATATATAATAATATATATATAAATACTTACATACATAGAAAATATCCCTGACTCAAGAACAAATATTTAGATATGTTATAAACATAATTATATTTCTATTTCCGGTTCACGAGCGGTTGCGGGTGCGAGCCTGATGCCATCGGCGACATGCAGAGTTTACTACGGCGCTACAACGGGCCTCCTCTGCCACGAGCCACGACGGGCGTCAGACGTAGGCTCCTTTACGACGAGCTATGTGCGAGTCACTCCGTCTCCATCGTCATGAGCCGTGAGATCTTCGGGCAGCCGTCAACCCGACGCTATAAGTCCATACGGTGACTTAGATGATTTGCTTACTTGCGTAATAATTATATTGCGTGTTCCGAGATTTTAGGCGTGGTAGTTTTGATGTTAGGTACGTTTTATTTACTTAAAATTATTAAATTGATTGCGGCATATTTGTTTAAGATTAAGACACGTGTTAATCATATTTGTATATTTCCATTATTGCGGTTCAGCCACACACGTATTTATTAATGATAATTATTGATTTACATGTCTAGTCATTGACTGTGAAAGTAGACGTTTCTCATGACAAATGAAGTTATTCCTGACTCTATTTTTGATATTACGAGACCTTTTGATTATCTGGTAAAGCCATCTGTTTGATAATTAATAATATTTGACACCTACTTAATGATCATGATAACGTATTCATTTTAGATGTAAGATGTTAGGTACCATATAGTTATGTAGGCGTTTATCCAAATATATTTCGCATCCAAGTTCTAATATAACAACTCGCATTTATTTCACTATAAGAACAATATTCAAATACACACGAGTACATACATAGCTTCAAGCTATTCATATATCTATATTTCGCACACGTTAATTCAGCTTTGGCTGGTTGCGAATCATGAATCATTTGCAGTGCATTACAATGACATTGCTAAGGTGTAATGTTATATTTATTATTAACGCATCATTCATTAAACAGATTGGCATAGATATTTATGGTCTTACGTAAAATTCAATTTCGAGTCAGCATGATTCGCAAACAGCTATTATGCTATGAAATTCAGGAGTCATGAAATGCTATTGTGGGTGTGATATTCGATCATTCGAATTTTATACGTACCCAATTCACGTGTCATATTGAATCGTCATTTGACTGAGACTATGTTTGATACATATTTGATATAATTTTAGTACGCCCGATACGTACATTCGAAAAGTATATTATATTTATTTACTAACTAATTTGTAGTTGTTGAAACCGGTCACAGTGGCTTTATTATACAATATACACGTGGCTGTTTTAACAATGAGGTATTTTAGTCGTTATTGGAATTGTCCTTGAGTTGATTTATTCCAGCAATGACAAGGTTTTGAGATTACCCATATTTAATTATTTTAATGTTGCTAAGCAACGGTTTTCATCCACGTTGATGGAATACGTCATGTGTTTTATTATAGGGCCCGTCCTAGATGTCTAATAAATGGTCAAACCTTTGGTCTGTCCTCACAGGTATATCCTGTGCATGTGTGTGTTATTAGGGGTGTCAAGTATATTGTTTGTGTAAATTTAATATTCATACAAAACGTATACATGGCTCTCCCCTCTAGGGACTTGCTCTCGCTGAGGGACATGCTACGAGTGTCAGTATTGCTGCTCATCGGGATCTGGCGAGATCCGTATTAATGACGGCTATGTCTTTCTAGATCCTTCTGAGACGTTTATTGTCCTCACAGGACGAGAAGTTTGGGTATTTCATTTGCTGGTATAAGCTAGCTTGTATTGGAGTCAATGTAATACTCAAATGATTGGTGGTCTGTTTATCTTAAATTTTATTAGACAACTAAACGACATTGAGGATTGCTTCGGTATGACTCGGTGTTGGGGACAACCAACCGTGTTTTATTTAGTATGATTCAATCTGGACTTAAACCGTATTTTACATGCTTAGCCTTTCGTATTTTATTGGGTAAAGGTAATAAATCCCTATTCAACTGGCTCGTAGCTATTTAGTGTATCTAAATGATTTGCAAATTCGTATTTAAGTGTTAAGAAATAAAGGAATCGTTGGTTTCAGGATGTTATAAGTCAGTCTTCTATTATTGTTGTGTTTATGGTCTCTCTTGGGCACTATTTGTCTATTAAAAATTACTTACTGGTTTGACTTATACGTGAGATGCTTCACCACGCAATTAAAGGTTTGGGTTTTGGTGTGGTTTTGGTTATTTACCGAAAACTATTGTAGCCAAGTACACGCCTAAAAATATTCGCACCGTCGAGTAAATGGCGAACTCATTATGGTTGCATGATCGATATTATCACCCAAGGGTTTGCAAAATTGCAAGTTACTATGTAACACACCCGGGTTAGGTAGGGCCCATGATGATTGTATTTGTATATAATATCTTTCTGGTAGCGTGTGGAGTGATTCACGTAGGACTTTGCTTGACATAGTTGTCTATAGAGATGACGTAGTCATAGTAATTTTATAAGAATCACAACCTGGCTTTATGGTAGAATGCAATCAACCATTCTTTTGTACATAATATAATTATACAAAGATTGAATTACGGTCAGTCCCCTTCCCAATCATCCATATATTTATATACACATTTTCATGATATTAATCATATGACCAATGTAAACATGTTATTGATGTTGATATTAACATTTAGATTCGATAACAATTTAGTTGGTTGAATTTCTATGGTTTTATTTAATTTATGGTTAAATCACATCTAAATTTCCTACAATAGCATTTTATAAGTAGGAATAATGGTTTATAATATTATTTTGTCCTCGAATTTCATGAAATATTATGAAATTCCGTATTAACGTCTTATTCAACTGGCTTAATTTAATAAACAATTGTATTTTACTTTTGCGCGGTGTTACAGGTGCATAATGAAATGGCTGATCTCATGATATCAAGGGCAACGCTTATATCATTGTCTTGTTTATGATCGTTTATGGGTGCTCATGTCACATACTTACTTATTTATTTGGTCCCAGTTTCAGTACTCGATAGTCTGAACCTTGCGTGAAGTATTCCATGTAGACGACGGGTCTACGGTATTGCAGACGGTGCGGGTCCAAGTGACTATAATACCATACGTATGGATACGTTCACGTAGGGACTTGCGGCTCCGACATATTAACAGCACCCATAGTAACGATATATGCAAGATAATTTTATGAGATCTCAAGGTTTGCTTAAAGTTGACTGCAACCAGCTTTTTTATATAACGATATAAGTTTATTTTAATATAGTCGTGATAAGCCAGATTTATCCATCAATTTTATGGATTTTATGACATATTTGTGTTATTGATACTTCAATCAAAATAAACACTAATCTATTTTATATATTATCTGAAGAATGTTTCAGTGCAATATATTTTAGTAGTATATAAATCTGAGTCCATCTGGTTTTAATTAAGTTATACTTTCATTCGCGTAATGTCTCAATGATACCATAATGAAATGGCTGATCTCATGATATCAAGGGTAACGCTTATATCATTGTCTTGTTTATGAACGTTCATGGGCACTCATGTCATATATCACACTTTTATGTCCCGGTTTCAGTACTCGATAGTCTGAACCTTGCGTGAAGTATTCCATGTAGGCGACGGGTCTACGGTATTGCAGACGGTGCGAGTCCGAGTGACTATAATACCATGCGTATGGATACGTTCACGCTAGGGACTTGCGGCTAGACATATTCGTAATGCCCATGAACGACTTATGCATGATAATTTTATGAGATTCCAAAGCTTGCCTTAACGTTGACTGCAACCAGCTATTTTATTTTAAGATATAAATATTCGTTGGCCTAATCGTGATGAGCCAGATTTATTCGTCGATCGTATCGACATTATAACATACTTATATGTTATTCAACTTCAAACTCAACAATGCTAACATATTTTATGTATTATCTGCATAATTTTACCTAATTTAATTGAATTATTTCCCAGTTGGTCTTCCCAGGTTAATCATTTAATATCTTCATGGTTTTCTTATCATAATATCTCCCACAATAGCATTTTATAAGATTTTAGTTTCGTTGATTATGCCATATAGTTAGGAGTATAGAATTATACATTTGTCTGTAATTAATAATTAATTAAGTCACCTCTAGGATACGTATAATGCTTGTTAGAACATATCACTGTTTATATCGCTAGCATGTCTCACACCTCAGGAGCTTTGGTTACTAGTTGCCATAACGTAGTCCATATTACCCTAGATGATTTTGCCATATATTGTTTGTGTATTTTAATATGCTTTACTTCTTTATCCGTAACATATTTTATTATGCTTGTGTACAGGTTAAACTTGGGCAGTCAGGTTTTTGTTTCCGTCTACTTTTCCTGACGTAGGGACTTGGCCCTAGTAATGAAGGCGGTGTATTCAAATAGGTCCTAATCAGACTAAATTGAATACAGAGTTATAGTAATTATTTTCTGACAAAAATATAAATGATTATAGATACAATAAATCGAAATGTTTTAGTATCCAATCTTTTGTTTATTTTATACTCCATCCTCGTAGCTTTCACCCTCGTAGCTTATATACCTAATTAATATAATTTTAACTTTGAATTAATGGTAAGTATTAAAGGTTGAGTAGAGTCAATAATTTTATTGAAGTAGCTTTCTATTAGTTCTTTGAGCTTACCCTGGGTAAGACGTTACAATTACAATATTATGTACACAGCAAAAAGGAGTGTATGTACAAGTTCTAAGGACGGTTTGGGTTACCGACGACTCAAAGGTAAAAAAAAAACTTTATGGTCACAGCTGTTACCTACTAAAATATATCAAATTTTGTAAAAATATTGGCAATAATCAGTTAGGAAAATGAGGACGTTTGAAGGCGGTATCAAGGCGGTCTTCCCCTTTTGTAGTACTAGTAAGTGCCCACGACACGGTATGGAGTCAAGCACGTATTCCAATCGCTTACGCGGACGAGACAAATTCTAGAACCATCTAGTCTATTGACACCTCAAAAAGTTTAGGATCGTTGCGTAATGAGGGATCAGCTTAAATGGTTCCTTTGTAGTGTGGAGTCATCTTTGCTCGGTACGCGAATATCTGTACCACAATCAGCCCCTCGGCATTTCTACCATTAACTCCACAGACCTCGTATCTTCACAACCATAAAACTCTAATTTACACTCTATTTTCTGCAAAACAAGCGTGTTTTCCCCTCGCCTCATTAAACACGACACGATAATATAAAGTTGCAGTAATAATGCACCCCAGAAGGGTGCGTTACGTGCCATGCATTTTAATTCACGAAACATGCACACAAAATTTAATTTCCGCCCCGTATTTTATTATGATGCATTGTTGGGTGCGACGGATTCATTTTAATAATGACCCAATAAAATCATGTAATTTGCAATTATGTACTGTAACAGCACAGCACCAAATACTACACCAACCAACGCCGAGCGGCGACACCGGTTTAGTTACCAAAAAACCCGCTAGATGTCGATGTCAAGGTCCCATAGTATTTGTAGATCGCGGTGTTAAGATTTTTTACGATTTGGTTAGGCTCCCCGCTTAAAACTTGCTATGTATCGAATCTTAGGGATACAAATTCCGATGTAATAGCCCCTTGCTTCCCTCTGGGAACTACGCGCTATTATCAAGGACTATCCTCAACGTGCTTTCGCTCCAGTTCTCTCTCTAACTGGCTGGGGAACACGACTTCGTTCTGAATCTTACACTTGTACTGTACGTGTTATTGCACATAATACTCACCTCTCACGTCATTTCGGCTTTCCCTTCTCTCTCCGCGCACCCCCGCTACAGTACCTATTTATAAGGTGAAAGCATGTAGGTTAAATATTAGCAATGGAAATGATGAATCAATTTTAATTAAGTTTTTTGATACACTGTAATTTTGTAACTAATCCATTATTACACTATGATGTTGAGTTCTACATGTATCCACTGAACACGCCTACCATATATAACCGGGGGACACTCTATTTCATAATGCAAACATTGTAAAACATGGAAAAAATGGACCAGTTATATTTGACCTCCAGTCGAGATTTATTTTGTCCCGCTGTACCTTATGTCACGTAGCGACACCTAGTGAGTATCTGTGTTACTAACGTGGTATGTATTTTTACTTTTATGATTTTATTTTTTCTTATAAATAAATAATATGTTCTAGTTAAATTAATAAAATTACATCCCTATACTTTAAGTCCATTTTATAGTTTCAGCATAAAGGTTTTGTTCATCTAGTTTATTCAGGACTTTTTGGCTAGTTACCTCTATGGTGGGGAATTTGAATTTGGATAGAGAAAGAACAAATGAATTGGAGATGGAAAATTCTGGACGTGAAGAAAAGGCGTTTTCTGATTAAATATGTACAAAAATTAATTTTATAAGATAATAATAATGTTTATTGGCATGGAAAGCACATGCATCACGAGGAAGTTTATAGATGCATAATAAGGAAAAGTTTTAATTTGGTGTTTTGGAAATGCATGGTTCCGTCATCGAGGACAGGAGCAATAGGTCCTCAGACTACGCACTGCAGCTATTGCTGATATGCGTTGGCGTTTCGGTGGTTGTGCTGAGACCTAATAATTTTAATGCTTGTCTGCTGAAGTATTTTTCGGGGAGGAGAATGTTCATACTTCACTAATGAATCCGGAGCCGGGCACGGAGTGTTTCCTCGGGGACTTCAGAGATAGCAGGTACCTATTGTGTTGGTTTATTGGTTTCTTGGTTTATTGGTTTTTTTGGTTTATTTGGTTTTACCTTTTGGTTTGTTTCTTTTTACAGTTAAAATCTTAATTTAAAACCTTTTTATTCAAAAGTTAATAACCATAAAATGAATATTTGAAAGCCTATCTCATGATTGCAACATTTGCCAGATCCAGATCCAGTTTTAGTTTCAGTTCTAGTTATAGCATTTAGAGTCACACATTTACTGAGAAATAATTTTTGTTTACAACAATTTGTTTGGTGGTGGTTTAATCTATATATTAGGTTTTTCTTAAAATAAGTTTGATCTATGGATGGTGTTACACATAGAATGTGTTTTTCCTAGGTTTTATGATCGAACTGAACTTGATGTAAATAACAGTTTAACGAACCAATTCTTGCTCTACCAAGTTACTGAGTTAGGTTTTATTTAGGGTATACATAATAAAGAATTTTGTATAAAATACTGGTGTTTCTTTATACTTTCCCAAACCCTAGGTATTATGTCAACAGCCGGGCATATCTTTTAGATAGGTCGGTGACACTTATTGACATTTTTTATTATAAACCTTCAACTGTACTATATGTTTACACTGTGTAGAGATAAAAGATGAAATAATATTAATGACTTAGGTCCATAAACTCAAAACCTCGAATTTAACCATATTGGGTTCGTTATCAAAGCTTAGCAGCAAACATGTCTCAGACTTCAAAAGGTTCATCGCCCTAACCCTTGCCCGCAAACCACATAGGGCTGATTATGAAATACACTATAATTAAATATCTTAGGTCTAGAATTTGTTGAAGCCAGTAAACGAATCTAAATTCCAGCACCTAAGTGGTAATAAAATCATTAAATTAGTTGAGGTTTTGTTCATAAACTTTGCGTCCATCAATGTATATCAAAATGTTTTCAGTCAATTCCGATTCCAATTTAAGCTATGAGCATGCCGAGCTGCCGAAGGTGGCCAGACAATTTTATTATTACTGCTTTCAATTCTGAATAGATAAAACGATGTGGCCTTCTAGCCTGAGTAGAACTGTTGGCCGCCAGCCAACTATCCACAGCAGGATGTACAGCCAGCTCACAAATCGACGTCCGACCCTTCTACCAAACACCCCTAAGTGTAGAAACTCCAATGAAATACAAACCTAAAACTTTACTCCATAAAGCACACAGACCCGGCGGTTGCAACAGAAAACATTCTGAATTCAAATGTGCTGCTGACGCCATTGTGTTTCCAATATTCTATATCAATAAAGTTGAATGCCACGGAATAAGCCCGCAAGTCCCGTTTTTGGTGAATATCTTCATATGATGAGTATGCAGGTGCGCCTTAAACAGATTTGAATGCTGAGATACGATATATTTTGTTATTGCTGGGCACCATGTGCCTTGATTTGGGGTTACACTTTTTATGGAGAGAGTAAACCAAGACAATAACCCTGGAGGTTTTATTTAAATTGCTTCATATGCACTATCTTCTTATAAATGTTCAATTATTTATTATAATCATAGTATTATACACGTTAAACTTCCGTGAGACATATTCAAATAATTAATTGAAATACGGTTGTACTCACGTTATTATATCGCTATTGCTGCGACATGTTTCGGGCCAATTCGGAGGCCCCTCTTCAGGCGTATAGGAGTTCACACGACGGCTAGACTCCGCAAAACTCCGCAAGACTCCGTTTGCGGAGTCTAGCCGTCGCGTGAACTCCTATACGCCTGAAGAGGGGCCTCCGAATTGGCCCGAAACATGTCGCAGCAATAGCGATATAATAACGTGAGTACAACCGTATTTCAATTAATTATTTAATCATTGATAGCTAGCGGGGTTGTGGACTGTTATTATTGACGTGAAATGATGAAAACATGTAATAAATGCACTAATTTTAATTATTGGTAAACAAACACAAGCTTAGTTTCGTGACAGAAGGCAGACTGAACACTGATTGATTATATTTCATAACATGAGGACAGTTTTTGAAAGTGACATAATTTTAAACTATGAAGGAGGTCGCGCACCAGCCAGTCGCCAACAATCATAGTATTAATTAATTTAAATAAATATTTTTTATAACGTGTATTATAGTTTGAATCAGACTCTTAGTCCATGTTTAAAGTTAATTTTCCGTAGCGAGTAGACAAAATGAACTTTCGTAGCAGTCGTAGTCAAAGTCACATAAAGTGAAGGAAAATCGCCGTCGTGGCGCTTAGGTACATCGGGGCATCGGGGCATTCTAACATTATTTGATCTCACTTTCAAATCAATTCGAACAGGTACACTCTCATCAGAATATTAAAATTATGTTAGTTAGTTACCTACATATATTTCGCAGTATTCTCTCTCATAGTGGGGCAGTCAATTGAGTTTCGTTCGCAACGCATAAACTATTGTCACGTTGACAAAAGTAATCGTAGCAAGTCGATTTTTTATCGTAGAAAAAGTAATCGATAGGTAATAATAAATTTAGATATTATCAAAATGATATAATTTAGTTATTAGTACGTTCACGTAAATGAAAGCACGTACCTAATAAAATAAAAGTTAATAAAGCACTTTTGATTAAAACTTAAATCTATTCTTGTTCATTTATAACATTTTTTGAAACTCAATTAACCTAAATTTAAAAGTATACCGTGATGTTATTACAGACGAAAGAAACAATGTAAATAAAACCTCCGTCCTGAATTCAGATCAGGCAGACGGACTAAACAAACAACATTCGAGAAAAAATATTTCCCCCGACATAACATTCCTTTGAGTATTCAGTCATGGCAACAATCGCGGAACAATTTATGCAAACAATGCGGGCGACATCTTTCGGCGCAAAAAGAATAGTCTTCGTTAACAGGGCGTTGAACAAAAGGATGACCGCGGGCGAGTCTTGTTCATATGTTGCCCGTTGCGTTCAGTTTTCTCCATCAGGCGCAACAATGTGTTGTCAATACAATACCTTGTAAGTACCTAGTGACATACCCACTCCTAAGTGAAGTAGGTAAGGAATGCAACAGGTGGTCCAAGATTTTCTTTTGAGTATAAACTGAGCGAGATATGTTTGAGGGAGTTGGGAAGCGGCAACTTCATACAGCACAAAGGCCGAACGTTGACGCTTCCCGGACGAAGAACAGAAACTACAATTTCACTAACGTGAATGTTTCCTTTCTCTAGCATTGTTTCCCCTGTTCACGTCTACAGATATTAGCTAAATTACTTCACAATGGGTAAACAAAATGTGCGTAAGTTATCCTTTGTGTACTGTGAATAAAGGCGATATCTATTAATCATACTATGCTCACTAGATTTAAACCGGTCAAGCAATTCCGTTAGCTGAAAACTGTGCACACGAACAGTATTTTAGTACATTTGTAGCAATTTGTACTGTCCAATTTTCGCCACGGATTCCTAAAATCGTCCATTCGGAGTCCGAACCCCGAGTGTCCGATTGCAAAGAAAAATTTTCTACCGCGTAGTGGCGACTTCCGTGGCTCTAATTACAGTGCCGTGCCACAAAGAGTTAACCTTTCAAAAGAGTCTCTGGTTTCGTTGGTCGCGCGAAATTACGACTAAGGAAGCCACTCATCGGCTAAGGCTGCCGTTTAAGACGCTTTCATGTTCGTTTTTTGTTTAATATCCAGGAAATTCCTGAATTTCAAGTTTTTAGGGGTATATTGGAAAGTGAAAAAATATTTTACTGATTTAGTATGCCTCTATAGCTGTAGGAATAAATTGAGAATCCAATTACCTACCAGTTATGAATGCTATCCACAGGCCACAGCTAGGCAAAGGCCTCTGTTAAATTCTTCCACGTATTCCTTTCCCCTGAATTGTTCGTTACAGTCCCTGTCAAAGTCGTCCAGCTCGTTCCGCCATCTCTGACAATAACAATTCATGGACGTTTGGACGTACTGATCACTTTTCTGCTAGGAAGTATCCATTTGGCAGAAACATTTGAAAGCGCGGATGAAAGTATTATTGCTATTAAAGTCCATACAACAAACGCACCGCAGCACTTTCAATATTAGAAATTCCAAAACTTTTCGGCGGTATCAAAGAAAAATCACAGAGTAGTGCAACATCCCTGTTTGCAGATCCAGATGTGTCGATAAATGCTACCCTTACCCACATCACAAAGGCTTAACGACCGAGGCTTAGCCATTCGAAGATAAACCGTGGGCTAGTGGGTGAAGGTATTTATTCAATTGGCTTCTGAAGGTAGTTAGGGGGATAAAGCGAAGGGAGGCGTCACCGTCACCCTTGGCATTATGCCAAGGTACTTATAGCGAGACGGACGTGTCTGCCTCAGCCGTTTCGCGTTACAGCTTTTAAGTAAATTATGTACCTACTGTCTAGGGCTAAATTAGGAAATACTTGTCATGGTACAGTCAACCAATTGGAACCCTAGGCCGCTCTACAACCATGTAAAAATAACGAGCAGTAAGAGATTACTTACAATCTCATTTATAACGTCACTATGACATAGTTGCCTAGGGTTCAATTGGTTGACTGTACCTGTGTTAATTTATAATATGGCAATTAGCAAGTAGTGAAGGTGCATGCTGAGGTTTATTGACGGTTGACCAATAACATTCGTTGTTAGTGAACAAAAACAGAATATTTATAACTATACGCAAACTAATAAAAGCAGAGATTTTGTGATCTAGTTTGCGATAAAATCAAAGATAAAAGACATTTTAAAGGAATAACAAAAAGAAACAAACTAGATTTGAATTTCTAAGTAATAGTAAAAAATAAATTAATAAGATCGTAGTCCATTTTAATTAACAAATAACAGCTACTTAAATCCACCTAAATGCGAGTTTCGTGATAAGTAAATTACTTCTTTTGATGTTTAAACGAGCAAAACAAAAACAACGATGACTGTGAACTTGTTTGCAACAAAGTTGTACGTTTTACGTAGGTAAGTACCAATATAGAAATATGCATGAATAAACGCGCTGACTGCAACTGAGGTAAAAACATTGAAATATACTTCGTAAGGACGTGACATACGGGCACAAAAATGGTGCTGGTACAGTGGTGTCACTGACGCCATTGTGCACGAATGCGAGCCAAGCGTGCTATTTATGTGACCAATCGCGCGACGCGTTTTCATCGACCAATCGCATTGTAGCATCAACAAGACGCATCAAATGAGAATGTTAAGAGAAAGCCCTGATTGCACGCTCATATTCGTCATGATCGTGTGTCGAGGCGGAGCGTGCGGTGTGCAATTGTGCATGTCAACAATTGAAGCTCACACAAGTGTCCTGAGTCGACGCTGCATAGGTGGACGCACGCTCGCCCGCCCCTCTGTACGACTATCAGTGGCCGTATCATGGTCGTATTTTTGTCACATATCATATCATGCATCACTTTCGCACTTACATGCTTGTTAGAACGTAACAGACATGCTGACTAATGAAAGACAGCAGTACATCCTAGTCCTGCAGATCTTACAGTTGCCTTAACCTTTGAAATCTTTGGTTTAAAAAGATGAAGTTTCATTTCACTAACATTACATGTAAGTTTTATTCCAGTTGACGCGGTTCTTCGCCGGGTCGGTGTGTTGTTTCAGCAAACACGGGCGTGCTATTGCTTCAGATAGTTTTCAGACGAAAAATAACAGACTTAACTTTTGGAGGTTTTATTTTTATGTGAAACGTGTATGTGGTTTTTAAGGGAATAATATCACCGACGAACATTAACATAGTAAAATTGGTATAGAGTATGCATTAACCTATATCTATTTAACATAAGTATCAAGATTAAAATTGTTTTAAGGACAATATACTTAAAGCCTGGCCAGAAATATATAACTACCTACGCGCCCTGTTTCAGAATTTCATTAGAACTATTTTCTTCATACTAGCTTCAGGGGAGCCACTTATGCGTTGCCGGCCTTGGAGAACCATAAAGGGAAATACCTCAGAAAGATCACTAAAGATCCATTCACTTTACCTACTCTATTTACACGACATACATAACTTGGACGCACGCATACAAAAATGGATAAATCGGTCGACTATGCCCCTTTTTATAGCTATCCTCAATAAAAAGCCGTTGACATACGACGACATCAACAAACAAATTAAGCATCCACATACAAGCAATTGTCTTATTGATTGAGTTTGCGACCGATACCGCAGGAAACCGCTGGACCTAAACGGATTACGGACCGCTCTCATTCCTATGGCAGAGTAGCAGAGATACGAGTATAAGACAAGTTTAGTAAGCCACTACTACAAATATTTCACGTTTTTGGACGCGTTACTAAACTTGATGGCGGAAAAGTATATTTACCTATTGTAACCTATAGATGAAGTGCGCCACAATCCACTAAGTACAGCTACCAGAAACCCGTAGTCCAGAAGTCGTGAGTTTAAGTCTCACACCAGACAGTAATTTTCCAGTTTTAAATTTATTATAAGCCTGGTTATAACACTTTAGGTTCTCGCGTTTTGTACACATGTTTTAAATACACACACGGGTCGAACGCGATAAAATAACATTATTACCTTTTCTCCAGCGTTTCGGCCAGTTTGCACTAGCCGTGGTCGCGGAAGACTGACGTCCCAGCAAAATGTCACTGGAGATGTAAGCCTGGTTAATTACCAGAACCAAAAATTACATACATTTCCTAGTCTATTCATCTACTTATACTATGTCGCGTACCACGTAACATGTGCTGACAGTGTGTTTAAACAAAGTCATAGAACTAATCGTATTACATTTTAAGCAGCTCATGTCAGTAGTTGTACATAAACCGATTAAAAGTCCGTGTCACTGATTATATAATATATGTACAATTTTTTACACAGGAAGTACATGTACATCGTCCTTGGATTGTCAGATAATGCATAAAAAACCGCACACATTAATTATATTTTTTGTTCTGTTTTCATATTTTTCATTAGGTAGCTACTTGGTCCAGTTATTTGATAATTAATTTAAAAATTTCTTCCTAATATATCCATTTTTATATACATTTTTTTGTCATCTTTCTCCGTTTCTTGTAAAACTGGAATCCACCAGCTATAAACTATTTGCATACAGGTTTTAAACACACCACGCTGCACCAATCGTCAATGCCGCATTGATTTGATTTGCAGCCGATGCCGCTACAAGCAACACTAACCGAGTTAGCTGCCACTTTGGAGGTCAATCTAAAGCAATAATTTGTCTTTTCGGTATACAAATCCATTAGTGAGTTACAAATAGTTGTAACTAACATCACAAATACTTGTCTACTGTAGACAAGACTAACAACAATGGACTGTAATTGTCAGAAAATATACATAATTTTAGAACAAAACGGGACTTAATCGCGTAAACACTTACATTTATATTTGGCCCGACGTTTCGAACATCACATTATGTTCGTGGTCACGGGTAGTGTCTATCTATGTATGTGTCTAATGTGATGTTCGAAACGTCGGGCCAAATATAAATGTAAGTGTTTACGCGATTAAGTCCCGTTTTGTTCTAAAATTATGAGTGCAAATCGTGTTAGTCTAAATCAATAGAAAATATACACTTTATTCTTGTACTTTTTTATATTTTTAAAAGTATTTTTCTTACATTACTTTCATTAGCTGTCTAATTTTTGGTAAGTAATATCTTCCTCACATTTAATGAATTTGTTTATCGGGAAGTAGAGACAGATCCACCAGCTATCAACACAATGCCACATTGTTTGCAGCCGTTGCCGCTAGAAGCAACACTAACCGGATTAGCAGCTGCCACTCTAGGGGTCAATCTCGAGATATAACTTGACGTATAGGCATTACGTAGGTTATTGTATTGTTAACTGACAGGTACTTAAACAAAGAGATGGGAGAATAAAATTGGAATTATTTTGCTAAGCGATGGTTATTTGTTATTTAGGTATTTTTTTATAAGTACTAACGTCGTTGGCAAACAAGCATACGGTCCGTCTGGTGGAAAGCGGTCACCGTAACCTATGGACGCCTGCAACTCAAGGAGTGTCTTAATTTAGTATAAACTATACAGAAAGTTAATAGGTACGGTCAGCCAAGAAAGTGCTTAACCATTTTTCGACTCTATTTCAAACACATAAGGTCGAAAAGTGGTAAACCACTAAAATAAATGTTTCTATAATTATTTTTTTACAACTTACACTCAATTTAGTACTGACGAACTACGTTGACCATCAGACTCCTATTTTACTTTGTTCATAATTTCCTGTTCAGTCAACAACATTATTCACTCAGTTCTATCGCAGAAAAGTAGAAAAGAAGTGTATGTAATTTTTGGCTCAAGTAACCGTTTGCGGACGTTGTTCACTTCCCTGGAAATGAACATGAATGTAATTTTCCATGACGTTGTGCTAGTGCTAGCGAGTAATTTACTTGACTCTACTTCTGTGTACTTCTGCTTTTGACTGTACATTAATTGACGCGTATGAAAACATTTTGTTGTAAACAAGGCACGTAAAGTTTTGATTGAATTTGAATTTGGTAAACAAATTGAGTGACGGGCGATTTTTGTTTGTGGCCAGTCCGGTTTGTTTTGGAATAAATGAAAATATTTTTTAATGGAGGGTTTCCAATGACCCTTAACACTTCAAACTTGGGTAAGTAAATTCATTCCCTTATAAGGTCGATTATCTTTCAGATCATATAATATTTTTTTATATAATCTTTAAAAAAAAAACTTTAGAGCAGAATGGATTTACCCTTTGAAATTGAGTTACACCTTTGTAGATACAATAAGTACGATATAAGTAAGCTATTCGTGGAAGCTACGCCAAAACTAGTTATAGAAAGGCGACTAATAATGTTCTTTTCACAAAATTAGTCAGAATTCCTTTATCTTATTTATAAGCTCCATTTACATTGGTCTCACGTGCCCCTAATAACGCAGTGGTAAGGTTAATTTCATAAACGAAGTCGCCCACAAATTGCACCTCACTGATCGACGTGCGTTCCATTATTAACCATTAAGAGGAAAGGGGACGCTCGTTCTCCATAGAAACGTAGTTCCTCATTTTCCTCTCTGGATATACATATAAATCAGCTCTGTTGCCTTGAATCAGCTCTGTTGAGTTTGGAGCGTATAAAAATCAGAATCACTTTTTATCTCGTTTTTTCATACTACGTCGGTGGCAAACAAGCATACGGTCCGGTACGGAAAGCGGTCACCGTAACCTCTATGGATGCCTTCAACTCAAGGTGTGTCACATGCGCATTGCCAACCAATTAGAAACATGTACACTCCCTTCTGCTCTGCTAAGTACAATATTATGTACACAGCAAAAAGGAGTGTATGTACAAGTTCTAAGGACGGTTTGGGTTACCGACGACTCAAAGGTAAAAAAAACTTTATGGTCACAGCTGTTACCTACTAAAATACATCAAATTTTGTAAAAATATTGTCAATAATCAGTTAGGAAAATGAGGACGTTTGAAGGCGGTATCAAGGCGGTCTTCCCCTTTTGTCTTAACTAGTAAGTGCCCACGACACGGTATGGAGTCAAGCACGTATTCCAATCGCTTACGCGGACGAGACAAATTCTAGAACCATCTAGTCTATTGACACCTCAAAAAGTTTAGGAACGTTGCGTAATGAGGGATCAGCTTAAATGGTTCCTTTGTAGTGTGGAGTCATCTTTGCTCGGTACGCGAATATCTGTACCACAATCAGCCCCTCGGCATTTCTACCATTAACTTCACAGACCTCGTATCTTCACAACCATAAAACTCTAATTTACACTCTATTTTCTGCAAAACAAGCGTGTTTTCCCCTCGCCTCATTAAACACGACACGATAATATAAAGTTGCAGTAATAATGCACCCCAGAAGGGTGCGTTACGTGCCATGCATTTTAATTCACGAAACATGCACACAAAATTTAATTTCCGCCCCGTATTTTATTATGATGCATTGTTGGGTGCGACGGATTCATTTTAATAATGACCCAATAAAATCATGTAATTTGCAATTATGTACTGTAACAGCACAGCACCAAATACTACACCAACCAACGCCGAGCGGCGACACCGGTTTAGTTACCAAAAAACCCGCTAGATGTCGATGTCAAGGTCCCATAGTATTTGTAGATCGCGGTGTTAAGATTTTTTACGATTTGGTTAGGCTCCCCGCTTAAAACTTGCTATGTATCGAATCTTAGGGATACAAATTCCGATGTAATAGCCCCTTGCTTCCCTCTGGGAACTACGCGCTATTATCAAGGACTATCCTCAACGTGCTTTCGCTCCAGTTCTCTCTCTCTCTAACTGGCTGGGGAACACGACTTCGTTCTGAATCTTACACTTGTACTGTACGTGTTATTGCACATAATACTCTCCTCTCACGTCATTTCGGCTTTGCCTTCTCTCTCCGCGCACCCCCGCTACAGTACCTATTTATAAGGTGAAAGCATGTAGGTTAAATATTAGCAATGGAAATGATGAATCAATTTTAATTAAGTTTTTTAATACACTGTAATTTTGTAACTAATCCATTATTACACTATGATGTTGAGTTCTACATGTATCCACTGAACACGCCTACCATATATAACCGGGGGACACTCTATTTCATAATGCAAACATTGTAAAACATGGAAAAAATGGACCAGTTATATTTGACCTCCAGTCGAGATTTATTTTGTCCCGCTGTACCTTATGTCACGTAGCGACACCTAGTGAGTATCTGTGTTACTAACGTGGTATGTATTTTTACTTTTATGATTTTATTTTTTCTTATAAATAAATAATATGTTCTAGTTAAATTAATAAAATTACATCCCTATACTTTCAGTCCATTTTATAGTTTCAGCATAAAGGTTTTGTTCATCTAGTTTATTCAGGACTTTTTGGCTAGTTACCTCTATGGTGGGGAATTTGAATTTGGATAGAGAAAGAACAAATGAATTGGAGATGGAAAATTCTGGACGTGAAGAAAATGCGTTTTCTGATTAAATATGTACAGAAATTAATTTTATAAGATAATAATGATGTTTATTGGCATGGAAAGCACATGCATCACGAGGAAGTTTATAGGTGCATAATAAGGAAAAGTTTTAATTTGGTGTTTTGGAAATGCATGGTTCCATCATCGAGGACAGGAGCAATAGGTCCTCAGACTACGCACTGCAGCTATTGCTGATATGCGTTGGCGTTTCGGTGGTTGTGCTGAGACCTAATAATTTTAATGCTTGTCTGCTGAAGTATTTTACGGGGAGGAGAATGTTCATACTTCACTAATGAATCCGGAGCCGGGCACGGAGTGTTTCTTCGGGGACTTCAGAGATAGCAGGTACCTATTGTGTTGGTTTATTGGTTTCTTGGTTTGTTGGTTTATTGGTTTTTTTGGTTTATTTGGTTTTACCTTTTGGTTTGTTTCTTTTTACAGTTAAAATCTTAATTTAAAACCTTTCTATTCAAAAGTTAATAACCATAAAATGAATATTTGAAAGCCTATCTCATGATTGCAACATTTGCCAGATCCAGATCCAGTTTTAGTTTCAGTTCTAGTTATAGCATTTAGAGTCACACATTTACTGAGAAATAATTTTTGTTTACAACAATTTGTTTGGTGGTGGTTTAATCTATATATTAGGTTTTTCTTAAAATAAGTTTGATCTATGGATGGTGTTACACATAGAATGTGTTTTTCCTAGGTTTTATGATCGAACTGAACTTGATGTAAATAACAGTTTAACGAACCAATTCTTGCTCTACCAAGTTACTGAGTTAGGTTTTATTTAGGGTGTTATGTACACATAAAGAATTTTGTATAAAATACTGGTGTTTCTTTATACTTTCCCAAACCCTAGGTATTATGTCAACAGCCGGGCATATCTTTTAGATAGGTCGGTGACACTTATTGACATTTTTTATTATAAACCTTCAACTGTACTATATGTTTACACTGTGTAGAGATAAAAGATGAAATAATATTAATGACTTAGGTCCATAAACTCAAAACCTCGAATTTAACCATATTGGGTTCGTTATCAAAGCTTAGCAGCAAACATGTCTCAGACTTCAAAAGGTTCATCGCCCTAACCCTTGCCCGCAAACCACATAGGGCTGATTATGAAATACACTATAATTAAATATCTTAGGTCTAGAATTTGTTGAAGCCAGTAAACGAATCTAAATTCCAGCACCTAAGTGGTAATAAAATCATTAAATTAGTTGAGGTTTTGTTCATAAACTTTGCGTCCATCAATGTATATCAAAATGTTTTCAGTCAATTCCGATTCCAATTTAAGCTATGAGCATGCCGAGCTGCCGAAGGTGGCCAGACAATTTTATTATTACTGCTTTCAATTCTGAATAGATAAAACGATGTGGCCTTCTAGCCTGAGTAGAACTGTTGGCCGCCAGCCAACTATCCACAGCAGGATGTACAGCCAGCTCACAAATCGACGTCCGACCCTTCTACCAAACACCCCTAAGTGTAGAAACTCCAATGAAATACAAACCTAAAACTTTACTCCATAAAGCACACAGACCCGGCGGTTGCAACAGAAAACATTCTGAATTCAAATGTGCTGCTGACGCCATTGTGTTTCCAATATTCTATATCAATAAAGTTGAATGCCACGGAATAAGCCCGCAAGTCCCGTTTTTGGTGAATATCTTCATATGATGAGTATGCAGGTGCGCCTTAAACAGATTTGAATGCTGAGATACGATATATTTTGTTATTGCTGGGCACCATGTGCCTTGATTTGGGGTTACACTTTTTATGGAGAGAGTAAACCAAGACAATAACCCTGGAGGTTTTATTTAAATTGCTTCATATGCACTATCTTCTTAAATGTTCATATTATTTATAATCATAGTATTAATTAATTTAAATAAATATTTTTTATAACGTGTATTATAGTTTGAATCAGACTCTTAGTCCATGTTTAAAGTTAATTTTCCGTAGCGAGTAGACAAAATGAACTTTCGTAGCAGTCGTAGTCAAAGTCACATAAAGTGAAGGAAAATCGCCGTCGTGGCGCTTAGGTACATCGGGGCATCGGGGCATTCTAACATTATTTGATCTCACTTTCAAATCAATTCGAACAGGTACACTCTCATCAGAATATTAAAATTATGTTAGTTAGTTACCTACATATATTTCGCAGTATTCTCTCTCATAGTGGGGCAGTCAATTGAGTTTCGTTCGCAACGCATAAACTATTGTCACGTTGACAAAAGTAATCGTAGCAAGTCGATTTTTTATCGTAGAAAAAGTAATCGATAGGTAATAATAAATTTAGATATTATCAAAATGATATAATTTAGTTATTAGTACGTTCACGTAAATGAAAGCACGTACCTAATAAAATAAAAGTTAATAAAGCACTTTTGATTAAAACTTAAATCTATTCTTGTTCATTTATAACATTTTTTGAAACTCAATTAACCTAAATTTAAAAGTATACCGTGATGTTATTACAGACGAAAGAAACAATGTAAATAAAACCTCCGTCCTGAATTCAGATCAGGCAGACGGACTAAACAAACAACATTCGAGAAAAAATATTTCCCCCGACATAACATTCCTTTGAGTATTCAGTCATGGCAACAATCGCGGAACAATTTATGCAAACAATGCGGGCGACATCTTTCGGCGCAAAAAGAATAGTCTTCGTTAACAGGGCGTTGAACAAAAGGATGACCGCGGGCGAGTCTTGCTCATATGTTGCCGGTTGCGTTCAGTTTTCTCCATCAGGCGCAACACTGTGTTGTCAATATAATACCTAGAAAGTACCTAGTGACATTACCCACTCCTAAGTGAAGTAAGAAATGCAACATGTGGTCCAAGATTTTCTTTCGAGTATAAACTGAGCGAGATATGTTTGAGGGAGTTGGGAAGCGGCAACTTCATATAGCACAAAGGCCGAAAGTTGACGCTTCCCGGACGAAGAACAGAAACTACAATTTCACCAACGTGAATGTTTCCTTTCTCTAGCATTGTTTCCCCTGTTCACGTCTACAGATATTAGCTAAATTACTTCACAATGGATAGACAAAATGTGTGTTAGTTATCCTTTGTTTACTATGAATAAAGGCGATATCTATTAATCATACTATGCTCACTAGATTTAAACCGGTCAAGCAATTCCGTTAGCTGAAAACTGTGCACACGAACAGTATTTTAGTACATTTGTAGCAATTTGTACTGTCCAATTTTCGCCACGGATTCCTAAAATCGTCCATTCGGAGTCCGAACCCCGAGTGTCCGATTGCAAAGAAAAATTTTCTACCGCGTAGTGGCGACTTCCGTGGCTCTAATTACAGTGCCGTGCCACAAAGAGTTAACCTTTCAAAAGAGTCTCTGGTTTCGTTGGTCGCGCGAAATTACGACTAAGGAAGCCACTCATCGGCTAAGGCTGCCGTTTAAGACGCTTTCATGTTCGTTTTTTGTTTAATATCCAGGAAATTCCTGAATTTCAAGTTTTTAGGGGTATATTGGAAAGTGAAAAAATATTTTACTGATTTAGTATGCCTCTATAGCTGTAGGAATAAATTGAGAATCCAATTACCTACCAGTTATGAATGCTATCCACAGGCCACAGCTAGGCAAAGGCCTCTGTTAAATTCTTCCACGTATTCCTTTCCCCTGAATTGTTCGTTACAGTCCCTGTCAAAGTCGTCCAGCTCGTTCCGCCATCTCTGACAATAACAATTCATGGACGTTTGGACGTACTGATCACTTTTCTGCTAGGAAGTATCCATTTGGCAGAAACATTTGAAAGCGCGGATGAAAGTATTATTGCTATTAAAGTCCATACAACAAACGCACCGCAGCACTTTCAATATTAGAAATTCCAAAACTTTTCGGCGGTATCAAAGAAAAATCACAGAGTAGTGCAACATCCCTGTTTGCAGATCCAGATGTGTCGATAAATGCTACCCTTACCCACATCACAAAGGCTTAACGACCGAGGCTTAGCCATTCGAAGATAAACCGTGGGCTAGTGGGTGAAGGTATTTATTCAATTGGCTTCTGAAGGTAGTTAGGGGGATAAAGCGAAGGGAGGCGTCACCGTCACCCTTGGCATTATGCCAAGGTACTTATAGCGAGACGGACGTGTCTGCCTCAGCCGTTTCGCGTTACAGCTTTTAAGTAAATTATGTACCTACTGTCTAGGGCTAAATTAGGAAATACTTGTCATGGTACAGTCAACCAATTGGAACCCTAGGCCGCTCTACAACCATGTAAAAATAACGAGCAGTAAGAGATTACTTACAATCTCATTTATAACGTCACTATGACATAGTTGCCTAGGGTTCAATTGGTTGACTGTACCTGTGTTAATTTATAATATGGCAATTAGCAAGTAGTGAAGGTGCATGCTGAGGTTTATTGACGGTTGACCAATAACATTCGTTGTTAGTGAACAAAAACAGAATATTTATAACTATACGCAAACTAATAAAAGCAGAGATTTTGTGATCTAGTTTGCGATAAAATCAAAGATAAAAGACATTTTAAAGGAATAACAAAAAGAAACAAACTAGATTTGAATTTCTAAGTAATAGTAAAAAATAAATTAATAAGATCGTAGTCCATTTTAATTAACAAATAACAGCTACTTAAATCCACCTAAATGCGAGTTTCGTGATAAGTAAATTACTTCTTTTGATGTTTAAACGAGCAAAACAAAAACAACGATGACTGTGAACTTGTTTGCAACAAAGTTGTACGTTTTACGTAGGTAAGTACCAATATAGAAATATGCATGAATAAACGCGCTGACTGCAACTGAGGTAAAAACATTGAAATATACTTCGTAAGAACGTGACATACGGGCACAAAAATGGTGCTGGTACAGTGGTGTCACTGACGCCATTGTGCACGAATGCGAGCCAAGCGTGCTATTTATGTGACCAATCGCGCGACGCGTTTTCATCGACCAATCGCATTGTAGCATCAACAAGACGCATCAAATGAGAATGTTAAGAGAAAGGCCTGATTGCACGCTCATATTCGTCATGATCGTGTGTCGAGGCGGAGCGTGCGGTGTGCAATTGTGCATGTCAACAATTGAAGCTCACACAAGTGTCCTGAGTCGACGCTGCATAGGTGGACGCACGCTCACCCACCCCTCTGTACGACTATCAGTGGCCGTATCATGGTCATATTTTTGTCACATATCATATCATGCATCACTTTCGCACTTACATGCTTGTTAGAACGTAACAGACATGCTGACTAATGAAAGACAGCAGTACATCCTAGTCCTGCAGATCTTACAGTTGCCTTAACCTTTGAAATCTTTGGTTTAAAAAGATGAAGTTTCATTTCACTAACATTACATGTAAGTTTTATTCCAGTTGACGCGGTTCTTCGCCGGGTCGGTGTGTTGTTTCAGCAAACACGGGCGTGCTATTGCTTCAGATAGTTTTCAGACGAAAAATAACAGACCTAACTTTTGGAGGTTTTATTTTTATGTGAAACGTGTATGTGGTTTTTAAGGGAATAATATCACCGACGAATATTAACATAGTAAGATTGTATAGAGTATACATTAACCTATATCTATTTAACATAAGTATCAAGATTAAAATTGTTTTCAGGACAATATACTTAAAGCCTGGCCAGAGATATATAACTACCTACGCGCCCTGTTTCAGAATTTCATTAGAACTATTTTCTTCATACTATACTGAACTGTGACCACATTAGAATAACAGCACCATCTTGACAATGGTCATATATTTTTGGTCAGGCTTTACTTAACTGTGGATACATTTTATGTAAATGAACTTTTTAATAGCCTACTAGAAAAGCTAGAACAAATTGTCGCTTTAAGTCATAAAACGGACGAAGAATAGAATTAATCCTCAATTAGGCCAAGTCCATTCATTTCTCATTAATTTATTTAATTACAGGGCTGAAGTGATTACCGGAACATGATGAAAAGCAATAAAATTAATGGAAAAACTAAGATCGTATTCGTCTCTCAATGGCTCCATAAAACTCGAATGGCCTGAGCACTTAATATTTTGCGACGTGCTCTAATTAAGAGAAAAAAACTGACGCCCCCTACAATTGCCCAAACACTGAAATACGCCTTTCATTGTAGAGAGGAACAATAGGGGCTGAATTGGTTACGGAACAATGTGGCTGCCCTATTATTTGAACGAAAGAAAATAAGGTATTTTCCTTAATGAAGTTAAAGTTTAATTGCGTTCTGCAAAATGATCTTTCCGAGGACGCGGTCAGAAGAGGGTCGGCAAAACAGGATTAACAATGTCTGGGAACTCGTTATAACCTGAGATGAATTAATAGGTCAGAAGTTGAAAACACAAATGGCAAAGTTTTGTGGGTTAACCGAGCCTGATGAGTGTGGGCCTGTGCGGCGCGCGGGCTGCGAAAATGTGCCAATGAAATCGGACACATTTGGCGTGGAATTAGGAGACATGTTTATTTTAGTGATATAAATTATATCTACCGTGACACGGTGTCATATGTACGATTAGCGCCACGTTGACATGTCGCACATTATGAAAGTATTCTAAAAAACTAGCAATATTTTTGAGTAAATTACCATGATCATTTCAATGACCTAACTTTAGCCTTGTATTCACAAAGTAACAGTTGGTGCAAATTAAATATATGAAACAGAATATGTTTTATTCGTAGAATGACATAATATTGCGTAGTCCCGTTAAATAAATATGTGTAATTCTATAGGTGCCACAAAACATTGAAGTTCTATATAAGGACAGCCATCGACGCTGTCTTAATCGTCTGTTAAGAATTAAATATACAGTCTGACCAAAAAGAGTAGAAATTAAAAAGTGGCAACAATGTAGTGTCATCCCTTTCAAATCAATATGTGTGAGAAAAAAGGACGATACTATGATGTTGTCACTTTTTAAGTTCTACGCTTTTTGGTCAGACTGTAAGGCCTCTCATTGACCGTATATATGACAGAAGTAATAAAACTCCCTAATACATGTATTTTTTTATTATCTGTTATCGTAACGAAATATCCCTTAATTTTATTATGGGAAAAGTTGTATCTTTGTGAACACTTAAAGTTTCTAAACTAGTGACGGCACTCTTTGAAATGAAAGTAATAAAAAGATTTCATGTTTTTGTTCTTACTTAAGACTACGTCAAAACATAAAAGTTTGGCTCGTAAAAACACTTGATGAACTTGCGAGGAACGAAATAAAAATTTCGAGATTACTGACATTTCTAAATTCAATGCCAATCATTTTATAATGAACGTAATATTTCCAAAAGTAGGTACTCGCTGTTTGATAAATTCGATTAATGATAATAATATACGGTGCCATTACCCTCAGATGCCCCACTCCAAAATGAATGCAAACGACAGGCAAAAAGGAATAAATTCCTTTTTTTGCCATTGAATTATGATATACTCTTGAAAGAAAATTGCTTTGTGAAAATGCGGAGCCCTTGAATTGCGTAATAATGAGAAGTGATATTGATCACGTGTCGTTTTTCAAATACGATTTTGTAAGCCGGGGATAATATAAATATTTTTTAATTAAAATTAACACGGAGACAATAAGATGATGAAATGCAGCATTTAGGAGCAAGCAAAAAAATTCTTCGTATCGGATAATACAGGAGCACAAACAAATGAAACAAAATCCTTGCCTCTATTTAAGATTCTATCAACTCTAAACGTACCTACGAGTGACTAGATAAAACATGGCAGTCGTTTACGAGTTTGCATAATAAAATACAGTTGGTAGTAGTAGTTGTATAGCGTTGCTATTCGATTGGTATTCAATATACGTTGACTGTATCAGCAATCCGACCCCACACGCACTCAATTCCTAAAGTGGTCAATAAGCACTACACTTACAAGTAACCTATCCTCCCCCCACAATACAAATGACTCCATTTAAGAGAAACGTTCACGATCCCTCAAAAACGAACCAATATTTACAAATTCAACACTCAAATGGCACTCCAAACAGCAGTGACGTCACTCCCTTTTGCACTATTCGTCTATTTGCCCCTCCCTTCTGGGATCCAAAGCGATAATAGCGGGTGTTTTCGGCCAGGAATCTTAAAAAAGGCATCTGTATTCAAGTCGCCGATTGCGGGTTGGCTTTTTGATTCGTTTGTCCGATGAGAGCAGAAGAAGATTGATGTCAGTTCAGTTTTTGTTTGGTCACATATTGTATTGTTTTATGGGTCACGGCGAACCATCCATTATTATAGAGATCACAGGTAGGTAGTTATTTGTTAGTAATACTTACTCTCTCTGTTATTCATTACTGTCGAGTTCTTGACGTTTCATTATTCGCATGTATATACTTAGTTATTACCTATGGGCCTGCATAGTACGCTAGTCTGCTACAATCTAGACGTGTTAAGGTTATATCACGCAACCATGCTGGTACCACATGATTAATCGTATAGCAAAACCGATAAAAATAGTTGCCGAAATGCCGAGTCCACTTTGCATCGTGCTGTTAAAATAACCGGGGAGCTTAAACTGCAAACTACGCTTAAAGCAGCTAAACATCTTTCAAATAGGCCCCGCAACTTTTTAATCAGTGAAGTACGAGAATTTCCCAATAGCTAGAAAAAAGTTGAACTGAAGTTCCTTCAGCATGCCGCAGTTACGGTTCTAACTCCAAACACTTAGGACATCTGCTTTGGCCCGATCCAATTAGTAAGGTCGCAAAGCTGTTTTTTAGTTGCACCTTTAAGTGCAGTTCGTTTTTAAGTTTTAATTAGTTTGTTCGATTCGATCGAAAACCTTCGGAGAATCGGATTAGAAAGTGTCCCGGACAAAAGTGAAATGCCGTTTAAACAAACTTTAAGGTCAATATAGATTTTTGTTACATACAAAAATATCGTAATTTGGTCCACGATAGATACTCGTTCTTGCCACTTGTTAATTCAATACAACCTGTTTTTATTGAATTCCGTTAACTTTAAGGGAAGGTTCTTTAGATCAAATACAATTAATTTCTCTAAGAAACAGGCGTCTTAACTTTTACTGTTATCGAGTTATTAGAAAAATTAAGATAATTACTGAACACGTGTGTGACAGCCTTTACCAATTCCTAATGGTATTTGTTTTGACATGTGCCGTCAACCACTTGACACTAACTAAAATGGAATTCTTAAGGGTCTCTCACACTAATAAATGCATTTATTATGTATGAAAACGATGAAATTTTTTTTTTGCGAATTTAACTAAAAGTGATATACAGAATGGTTCCTGATAATGAACATAACGACGTGTCGAATTTAACGGAAAACAAAAAAGACACGGTGTATATTCAATATATATATTCTAGATATAAATATTGTACTTAGCTCTTTAGTAAAATTTTAACTACTTATTACTTATTAGGTAAAGATAAAGAAGGATAGGAAGGCCTGGCGCGAGCTCGTGAAGGCCCTTTGCACCTCTGGGGTGCATTAGGACAAGAACAACAACAAAATTACTAGGTAAACTCTAGCTATCTTTAAAAATATCTTAAGTGCAAAAAGTCTTCTTCTTCTTCTTCTCAGCATATTTGCGTCCACTGCTGAACATATGCCTCTTTCATGGATTTCCATTCTGCTCTATAAGCGGCGGTTCTGTGCCAGGTCGGCCCTGCCGTCTTTCTGATGTCGTCCGACCATCTGGCTCGTGGTTTCCCTTCACCTCGGCTTCCCAGTCTAGGTCTCCACAGCAATACTATCCGGCCCCATCGGTCGTCAACTCTTCGACAAATATGACCGGCCCATTCCCACTTTAGTTGCGCAATCCTCTTCGCGATGTCGGTAACTTTCGTGCGTTGGCGAATCTCCTCATTTCGGATTCTGTCTCGCAATGAAATCCCGAGCATCGCGCGCTCCATAGCTCTTTGGGCCACTCTTAATTGGCGAATTCGTCCAGCGGTTAGCGTCCATGTCTCGCACGCATAGGTCATTACTGGGAGGACACATTGGTTGTAGACTCTGGTTTTCAGTGACTGTGGAATTTTATTATTATTATTATTCAATTATAGGCGAGCAGCTATTCAGCTGATGAGCCTATGTCACACAGTGTCTCATGATTTATAGTTAGCAAAGTCATGTCACTATCTTATTATTTAAAAGCCACTTGTCTAGTAGTAGTTTTGGACTTGAAAACATCACCCAGCTTGCCAAATGCGCCCCATCCCAATTGAATGGTTGTCTATTGTTTGCCCGACAGTCATTTAACATAATATTCATTTGCCCGAATCTAACTTGCCTGAATTTCATTCGCCCGAATGATTTGTTTACCATAAAAAATCATATGACATACTCGTTGTTTATCCGAATATTACCTTCCATAATCATACAATGCCATACTATTTGTTAGCCATATTATTAAGTGCAATAATATGGTTTTATAGAATATTCAAACGCCATAAGCAATTATTGCCATATTAATTGTTGCCCATATTATTACCTAACCTAACCTACTTTCTGATAGCAGTTTCATTTTCCAGGGGTCACAGTTCTAACCTAACCTAACCTACTTTTCCAGCAGTTTCATTCTCCAGGGGGTCACAGTTCTAACCTAACCTAACCTACTTTCTGATAGCAGTTTCATTTTCCAGGGGGTCGCAGTTCTAACCTAACCTAACCTACTTTTCAAGCAGTTTCCTTTTCCAGAGGTTCACAGTTCTAACCTAACCTAACCTACTTTCTGATAGTATTTTCATTTTCCGGGGGGTCACAGTTCTAACCTAACCTAACCTACTTTTCAAGCAGTTTCCTTTTCCAGAGGTTCACAGTTCTAACCTAACCTAACCTACTTTCTGATAGCAGTTTCATTTTCCAGGGGGTCACAGTTCTAACCTAACCTAACCTACTTTCTGATAGCAGTTTCATTCTCTAGTCCTTCTAGTACCTATTATAGTAGTTTTCGATTCTGCCAAAGCACATTATGGAAATTGACTTTTCTGAACGCTAATTTGTATGACAAATGATGGTATGGAATGTGGTAATTACGGATTTCGATGATTCTGACAAATGACATTATGGAAACTGACTTTATGGGAAACAAAGTTTCTGGCACTAGATTAATATAGTAAACAATGATTATGGCATAAGATGTTATGAGAAACAATATTATGATTGTTGAATAGGATGGCAAATAAAATTATGGCAAATGAAATTCTGGCAAATGGGGGTATCCCCAATTGAATGCGCCTACTAATTTCAGCATCCAGGGGGTCACCTTCAAGCGTTATTTTTTGGCCCAAATATATGTACTCGCTTACTCTCTCCATCGTTTTGCCTTCTAATGTTATGGTTGCGTTTTTAGCAGTGCTCATCCACTTCGTTTTCTCCATATTCAGTGCAAAAAGTGTCTTCACTTAACCCTATTTTGGGTAATAGATTGGCTCCATACTCGCAAATATCGTTTCGCATAGAAATCTGTGTCTATTTGCACATCCAATATAGATAAAATGTGACAAAAATATACCTACAACAGCGACCGTCTCCCCATTCCTTCATCTCGTATTCTCCGGGCGAGCAAAAAACCATTCTCAATTTGAAGCAACGGTTTCGTTCTAAGAAAATGGTCGGAAAGTTATCACAAAGAGCTATGGATTATGATTATCCTGATACAACGGCACTTGGAAGGAATATACACTAGGTAACCAAGTACATTTTATATTAACATCGTGATCCAGCACACCTACCTGTTTTAGTATAGTTTTGATTTATGTTTGTATCTCCTCTGTTACACAGCAGTGTAGCAGTGTGTGTGTGTGTGTGGGTAACTACATACCTATAACAAAAGACAGAGAATTAGTCAAACATTGAGGTCAACTCAACCTTAAAATATAGTCGCCTTATGACATGATTCATACCTACTACAAAAGACTTTCAGTACAGATGATCGTTTTTTTACGCACTAGTTCGAGAAGTGGTTCATCATAATCCAGGTCGAAACTTCGGAGGCTCATCTGTACTGAAAAACGTCGTACGATACACGTGCGAAAGGGAAATTCGCAACTCGTGTCGATTTAAAACACTCCCTTCGGTCGTGTTTTAATTTATCGCCACTCGTTTCGAGCTTCCTTTTTTACGCACTTGTATCGTAATGTACTATTTTAAAACCGACATTTTTATTTTGATCGTGCTTCTACATATTTAAATATTCAACCACTTAGGGATTTGCCTACTAAGAGATGTTAAAGAGTAGGGTAAACATCAGTTTAATCTTTACATCCGTGCAACGCAAAGAAGGTTTTTTTGAGCTTGGCAAGTCGTTTAGTGAACATATCAAGTACCGTACCTTACTTTATCGTCCTGGCAAATAAAATAAAACTTTTTAAGAATCCTAAAGGATTACACGCATTATTTAAAATGTTCTTTTGCATTCATAATGTAACGGTAGTCATAATATGTATTACAATACATAGCCAAGCGATTTTATGTTAATAAATGAAAATATGAGTTCAAAAAGAAAGGGTCAAAATCGAGAACCGAACCATTAAATTAAAGTATTACAACAACACCTTCTAAACCTTCTTTCAACTAATTCTCATGTGCGCAGTAACTCGTGCTTTTATCCTTCTTAAACTTTATGGCCACGGTTTACTAGGTGTATTTATGCATGGATTATAAGGGTTTTGGACACTTGGAGCAATATTAAAAAGTAAGTAGCCTCATAAATAGGCCAAGGAACATCTCGTAAAGGTTTGATGGGCTTTAATTCCTAAAAATGTAAGCGATGAATATTGAGTGGGTTGTAAAAATGATATGGCTGCTCCATAGACTGATTTTATGTTTTATGTTTCTGACCTGGTTTCTGGATCGGGTATTTTTTCGGTTAAATACTAGTGAGAGAAATGACTTCGCCTATAGTAGCTATATAAGTAGGTATTTACATACTTACTATAGGCAAAGTCATGATTAGAAACATTATTCAGGCATTTGAGCCCCACAACACCTAATGTTATATTAGTTTAATATTATAGTTTCACCGCCATTTTTTGAAATCTTACATATTTACCTGCAATAATTCTACCAGTAGTCAACATCATAAGCAGCCTACTTATATTCTCGATCGAATTTACACTACAGCTGACAATGAAATATCATCCAATGAAGGAAGGATTCTATTCATTATCATTATGTTAGTGTACCTTCAAAACGATTTTTACCAGCCTTGGTAGGTAAAACGAACTTAAAAAATACTTCTCTTTAATGTTTTCCAGGCCACGAATAAATAAATAATATAGTAATACAAATATAAAATCCATTCACATCCATCAAGCAAGCTTTCAAACTTTAAGCTCCAAATCACACACCCTTTGAATATAGAACCGCAAATCGGCCAAATAAATTAATTGAATAGACACTTAATTCCTGCACTAGTCACGTCTCATATCGCAATTCATAATCCTGTGATTAAAACGGGAAAGAGCATCCCTCCAAATCGGGGGAATCAATAGTCGTGGCCACGGTGCGGAAAATCAAAGAGACAGTGTTGCGCCTTGCGGGGGAATTTGTTGTTTTTTTATGTAGGTATACAAGTTTTTGTAGAGTAGCGACTGTAGCGAGATTGTGGCCGGTGTGTTATCGTTTGTCGTTGAGACGTGTCAATTTCATGATTACATTATTTCAGAAAATCAACATCAAATTACTAAGTAGGTAACAAAAAATCCGGTTCCATGTCTCTGTACATAAAGTAAAGAAATAAACATTTACACGAGTAGGTCATCCATGGATTCACCAAATAAAATCTCAGTAAGGCAGGCCAAAATAAACATAACATAACCGGAAATTGAAATCCGCAATAAAATCACAGTCATGAGCGATTTTCGGTTTTCCGATAAATAGCAAAGATCTCCATCGTAGCACTAGTAATGAAATAAAATCCCCATAAACGAGCTTAGCTAAACCTCGGCGGACACTAAATGAAAAGAGGAAATTCATTATGGCCGCGATACAACGGGGCCCGAGTATCGCGAGCCGTTAGCGAGGTAACTGCTGTCGTTAACGGTTACTGTTGGTATCGGAAATCGTTAGCCCGTCTCGCTATGATTGGTGGTTCACCAGCATTACTGCCGGAGATAAAACTCAAGAATATTGTGCTACAGTTTCACGGCTGGGAAACAAAGTTATGGCCTCTTGAAGTTACAAGTTTGCGAGACATTTTTTCGTCGGGAATTTTCTTGGCGTCCTCCGGCTATATTGAATTGGACCAGTTTTCTCCTTTTACTTACCACTCTGGAGTGTTTAAGAAAACAGGTTTTATTTTTAGCAATTAACGCGAGTTATTTATTTCATATTTTCAGAGCAAAAGTCAACAACATCATTAAACGATGCAAATACTGCACAACTTTTTTTTAAGATGAAATCTTTGGATATGTTTTTCATTAATTATGTCATTATTGTAGTGGCTTCCGTTGTGACCAAACATAGACTGACACTTGAATTTGAATTCAACTTAACGATAATTCGATAAATCAGACCAATTCACGACAGACAGCGGAGCAGACAGGACGCTGACTGTTCAATTATCGTATCATAATATCAAATTGAATTTACAAGATGATCACAATGACTAGTCATACATGGCACGATCAATGTGCCCAAGTCATTTCTTTTTGTAATAATTGGTTAAATTTTAATGTGGATTTATCATAGAATATATATTTATCATGATCTGTCAGTGTTAAAAGTTATATTTGTTTAGAAACTTCGCGGTTACGTACAAACAAATCGAAGTAAATATGCTTATGAGATGACGCGGCGATATGATTCACATCTATCGGTGTCAAAGGTTGAGTTGTCAAGGGTTTTTAACCTTTAAATGCAAGACCTTGACAGAGATTTAATCAAATTTGAATTTTGACATGTTGTCAATAGAGTCAAAAATATATGATGTATTTAAGGGTTAATAGATCTAATAACGATATGTCCATAAGTCAACACCTGTCGCAATAATAAGTTAATAACCCATTCCATTTATCCATCCAACATAATGTAGGTATATGTACGCCCGCACGGTATGTATGTTGTATGCAAATGTCCAGCAAACAAATATTTGACCGAAACCGTGTTAAACGAGTTTTTTATCATTACCAACCGAACGTTATACGGGTGTGCATTATTTGCGGACGTCACCCAGATCCTGGCGCCGACCGGATGTTGTTAATGGCCGAAAATGCGGAAAATTGGGCAATTCATTTCCCGACCTCGACCGCAGCGGAATCGAGCACTATAACCCGCTAGGTATACGTTGGCCCTATTTATTTATGAGCCGTCTGAAAGTTGATGAATAATAATGTGAAGGCTTGAATTTCATTGGCGTTGCGTGCGACGTATGCATAAATATAATTCTTAAGGGAAAACTACCTACGTACTTTTAATAAGTATCCGGTATCTTCGTTTGACACCCAGAAGATATTTGGAAACTTTACAAACAATAGGTACCTACAAACAAAGATTTCGTCTCAATATCAATTAAGTTTGGCTCTTATACGAAGTTACTTCGCGACGATAGAAATTTTGGTTTACAAGTGAGTGTACATGCACTTACCGTTACTTGGAAACAATAAAGGTCAACATATTCGAGCACAATGTTAAAAGTGTTAATATGACATACAAAGTGACTATGTAATATGCAGGCCACAATGCTTTTTGCCTAAATGGAACTTGAAACGAAATGGAAAATGAACGTAGGCTCCGATCCGGCAGTCCGCATAAAACTGCATTGGCAAAGCGCCAAACTTAATCAATCATCCAAATATTGGGTGCATGCTTTTAACGAATTCAATTCGCAACGTGTCAGATTTTTCATCGACTTCGCCATCTTTGGCGTCAGTCGTTTTGACTCCATCTTTTTTCATAAATTTTAAATTGGCTGTGAAATCGTAGCGAGCAATGAATCTACGCCGTTTTCTTCCATCATGTTGCATATTATCTACATGTGCTCTAAAATGACACCTCGTTTGCACTTTCTGTCAAACGAATTTTAACAAATTGATACCCTTGTCTTTTTAATGATATAGGAGGAAAACAATCAGATGAATCGCCTGGGGTAAGCTACTCGTATTATTGTCAACCATGGATAACGCAACGCAGAGGCCATAGAAGTATAATAATGGCCAGAAAGGTGAGATCCTTTCTTCTTCTATTGTGAAGTTCTATAGGACATAACGAAGAGAAACGGCGGTATACAAATATACCGCCGTTTCTCTTCTTTAGTTCTCTTTTTTTCTTTTAAAGGGTTATTATCAGCGCTGTCGCTTTAACTTTCAACTGACTGGCATCCGACAAACTGATAGCCAATTGGCCTTAACCGCTCCAAGCAAACCTGTCCGATATACACATATAGTATGTAACATGGCAACGCATAATATTTCTGTTTTACAGCATTTCATTCAACATTTACGGCGTTCTCGATTCGGCGATGGTTTACGACTTACGACGCAGCTGTGATTTCTTCGCGACCCCTTGCTTACATAACTTTCTCCGCGTTATACTTTACTAACACAAATCTATAAAACTATTGGATCGGAACAGAAAAGATAAAAACGTTATCGTAAAATATGTGTATATGTAAAACCAAGTCTTTTGCCTGGATGTATCCATTCGAGCGCCGTACGTGGGGCATGAGTTTGGTGTTTATAAACATACCTCCCTGATATTCAAAAATATTGTTTCGGTAATATGTATATTTGAACTACTTAGTGACATCCCATCTATTCAGCTACATTTGTCGTCGGCGACGGCGATGAGTCGGCAAGTAGTTGGGAAAAAAGGCTGATTATTCTACCTATTATTAGCCACATAATAACAAGTTTTTCGCTAGGTGGCGCTGTAAGCGATCAGTACGAATATAACGGTGTCTTATCGAAATAATACAATTTATTATTAAATAGCTGCTAAACTACGTATTTAGTCATAATATACGAAGTAGTTGACGTGATAATTAATTAGTGAAGTTATCTTTACGGAAACAGTGCAAACAGTGTTGATACGAACCAACCGTCCAGAAACATAACCTCAAACAATGGAATGCGCGAAGTGCATCTTAATTATAAAAACAGAGGAGCTTTTAAAATGCTCTTCATGCCTATGCCATTTCCATTACAACTGCGCAGGCTTGTCCGACACAGACTTCAAAAAGATGCTACCTATGAATAAACCTAAATGGAAGTGCAGCTCTTGTAAACAACCGGCAAAGAAACCAGCCAGCCCTATAGTTATAAACAACACTCGGGTGGAACCAAACCCCGAAATAGACCTGCCGTCTACATCTATAATCAATATAGAAACGAACGCGCTCATGAAATACTTCGACGGTAAGTTTGCCACCCTAAACGCTAACCTGACTGCATTACGGGCCGATGTTGACAGCAAGTTCGCGGAACTTACCGTTACCGTCAACTCGTGGGATGGCCGTATCAAGACGCTGGAGGCCAAGGTTGACTCCTTCTCCAATGAAATGCAGGCACTGCATACTACAAACGAACAACTCCACAGTGAGATATCCACACTACAAAAACACTGTGACGATGCCGAGCAAAAATCAAGGCTATGCAATATTGAATTGCAAAACGTTCCGGAGAGAAAAAGTGAAAACTTAATACACATCGCCGTAGCCTTAGGTAGGGTTCTGGGCACAACACTATCACATGACCACATCAGGGATGTCCATCGCGTTCCTCACAATAAAGAAATGGACCGGCCCAAAAATATTATTATTCAATTAACCACACGCCGACTGCGAGATGACCTTGTGGCCGCTGCAAGGGCACGCCGCGGACTGACGGCCGGCCAGCTGTTCGAGGCCGCCGGCTGCAGCACTAATGCTTCGTCAGCAGCTGATACGGTGGCGGCCGGGTCTCCGATTTACGTTAACGAACATTTAACTTTAAAAAACAAAATTTTATATGCTAAGGCTCGTGAAATAAGGAAGAACAAGAATTACAGGTGGATTTGGGTAAAAAATGCAACAATACTAATGCGTAAGACCGATGACTCCCGTATCCTTGCAATTAAAAGCGAGTCTGACCTTGATCGTCTGTGACATGCCTACTCACATCCGCCTGTGTTTATTGTTTTGTCCAAAACCCGCCTGATAATTGTCAGTAATAATAGTATATTTTGCAAAATAAATAATAACACACTGGCCATCGATAAATACTTGAATTATTCACGTTGCATACTTAAAATATTACCTGCGTTACTATTATTGAATAAACTAACTGATAATATGACTTATTACTATTTAAACATGTGTATTAATACTTGTCGTGTCTACGCACAAACAATGTATAACTATCGTACCTTATCGATGTTATATAGAAACTATACACACTTTGCTTTAGCCGTAATGTTAATGGCCAGTGTAGACAGGTATAGTTCCTTGCCTCGTCTTATAACTGCAAGTATTAACTCAATTTTTTACTATGCTCGTATTAACACTGTATCTTTGAGTAACATTAAGTATCATATTGTTAGTGTATCTTAGTTTAGTGCCTATTAAGATCTATCATTGTATACCATTGCCCTATGACAATGCCACTCAGATACTATTGGCTATAAATCTTAGTGGGAATTGTCTCAGGATGTAGGTTGTACCTATTATTGTGTATTTCAATATCTTCTAATCTGTATGACCTTCCTATGTCTGTTTTTTTCCCCAATAAAGAAAATAAAAAATAAAATAAAATAAAGTTATAAACAAAATAAACGGCCAATACTTATCAACAATCTTGAGTAATCATGAACTTAAACTCGATTTCAGTTAATGTATTGAAGTAGCAACAAAAATTCCAAGTAAGCCTCGCCTTAAAGGACCTCAAAAGATAAATCCAGTAAATAAGTACAGAACTTTATGGCATGCTGAACATTTATGAAAACAACGGCAAAACCGTCAAACATACGAGCTCAGGTTTATGTTTCATCTCTTCTCCGATATATATGTGTGCCATTAATCTTAGTAATAAATACTGCGCGCCCTCTTGTCTCCACGGGAGACTCTTACGTTCCCTCCGGATGTATGAATACTGGAGGCACTTAATAAAAATGCCTTTTTACAATTATGCTTACCGTTGTGTTGTTTTATGCGACATCAGTCGGAACAGGCAAACACTTGAAGCCAGTAGTAAAGTTCAAGTACTCTGTCATATTTTAATGCGCAGGCAAAGAAGTCATCGCATGTTGATATTATTTTGTCGAAAATAGAATGATTATACATCTTTCTATCACTGACTTTTCTTTTTGACAAAGCACTAAAAGGTACCTAATACTCATAAGAGTCATGTCTATACTTAGTTTTACCACAGGCAGACCACTTATAATTAGTTATTCGTATTATATGTATGTAAAATTACAATATCAATAGAAAGTATTTTCCTATTAGCTAGCACCTATATTTTGATCTAAAATCATATTAGGTATGAAAACAGCCCATTAAAAAATGCGAAGGACACGAAAAAGTTAGAGTATTATTGATAAAACACACCGATGACTGTTAGTAATATGTTTCAAATTATTCTAAATCAAGTTAAAAAGCAAAATTTTATACATTAGTTTAATATAATTTCAGATGAACGTTTGCATGATTATGATTAGAAACACCGACTCGTACTTATGCATTTATAACAAGCTCCTCTACAACTATTTTAATCTCATATAACAACATGCTTTAGAAGCTAGATCTCACAGTCTGCATATTATGAAAGAAAAATAGCTCAAGTTTCGAGATGTCAACGTCTTCGGTCTCACAGGAATATAGTCTAGAACTTTCCACATTCGCGTCTCATAACTTATATAATTCTTACTAAAACCATATTTCAGAAATCATATTTTAGTTTCGTATATTCGTGTATACACGAGTATCACTTTCATATTTTCATTGATCAGGGTAACGACAGTTTAGTCGCATGATTAGTTTTATTCTCATTTTCATGTTATGATTTAAGTTTTTTGTAAGTAGGTAGTAGTCATTTTAGTTAAACTATTTATTAATATTTTATTACAGGAAAAAATACAATTACTATTAAAAACTAGGTATCTTAAAATAAACTAACAAATTAAACTAAATAAGTAAATCTAAATGTATCAAAATTTAAATAAACAGTATAATAACAAATTTGAGAAAAATAATTTTAGTTTGTAGGTTCCTGTGCCGTATTCATTGTTAAACTGAAGTTTATTGGAATATTTCCTTGATTACATTTATTGAGAATCTATTAATAACTCATGGAATTTAACGGATTATATCGAGTATATTGAATTTGAAACTCATCCCATCCTCTCCTTAATCTCCCCACACTCATTTAACACGATACTGATAACAAAATAGCACTCAAACGCCAAATACGACAAAAAGAATGCTCATTTCATAATTTTCGACATTGTATCGCACCACCCTTTTACATTGCCATACATCTTCATTCATCCGAAGCTATCGTTCGATAGACGCGAAAGAAAAGTTAGCGCGAAAGGAACGTCTACCAATAAATAATACCGGGGTGTCGGCTGCAATACATAAATTGGAAGGACTTTTGACAGCAGATCGGATAAGGCGGGGGTGTCTGGGGGGTTCTATCACGCGTTTTTACCGCGATTATAATCGGCTTGGGCTTGGACAAGGGGAAGTGTCCGGGAGTAACACTGTCTCGTGGTCGCAACCAATTATATCATTGCTTTTGTTTTTTGCAGAGTTCTTTTACAATATGGAATATCACTTATAGTGAGTCTGTTCGCTAAGATGCTCGACTGGAGCTTCCCTTTCCCTACTTTTGTGTCATTGTCTAAATGTCTATGTTTAATCTTAAGGTGTCAAATTAGTTTGACATGCCTACAAAATTCCGTGTATTTGTGACAACCAGTGTCACTCCTTTACGCACGTTGCTAATATGGAATATTCTAACAAAACATCACCTACGTGCACATTTAGGCGAAGTCTTTGTCACGCTGTTATTATAACCTTAATCATGCAGGGTATATTTACAAAAAGTGACACGTTAAATCACAAGGTTTTTCCTTAATATTAATATAGCCCCCTAAGACGCTGGGCCGTTGTGTTTCGCATGACAAAGGGCCTGTCACTCAGGCTATTGTCGGCGATATTTGCCGAACGCGAGATTCCCGCGGCCTTGCTCGTGTTTAGGGTTAAGCTGAACATGATCCAAAAATGTACAGCGTCATTGCTTTCAACGGATATTTAAGTGATATAGCTATAGCTTTTACAACGTTTAAGTAATAAATTAAACTAAGTGTCTAAGTAATGTTTGACATGAAAACAAAGGCTAGAAAATTACGTTGATTTTAGTTTAACACAGCAAGTTTTCACAATGTTGTAGAATAATTTCGAGTAATTCTTTAAGACAGTACAAATTAACAATCCTACAATATTAAAGATATTACAGGATCGCTTTCATGATTTATTGGAGAACTTAACTACACATGTGCACACTTTGTATAAAACAGTAGTGTAACTGCCAAAAGTGGATAAGCTGTCAAATCAATCAAAATTATATAAGATAATATTATCAGCAGTTTTCACATTTTTCATTAAATGTACAAGTTCACGTTTAATGTAAGTACAGCGACATAGGTAATTAATAGAGATGCACCGAATATTCGGTTACTATTCGGTATCCGGCCTATTCGGCCCTTATTTTAATATTCGGCCGGATACCGGATAGTGACGTACTATCCGGCCGGATACCGGATGTGCTATTTTTGATGGAATGATTTTGGGGTAAACAAATTTTAAATGTAAAAAAAAACATTTACAAAACTTTATTATTAAAAACATAAACATTTAAACAAAAACGGACTCCTCGCGAAGTTAACTACGAAACAAGTCAAAATCTGCACGACGCGCCCGCTCCCGGCTTAAATTATAGGTATTATAGGTAAAATTCTGCTGTCCGAATATTCGGCGGCCGGATACCGAATATTCGGCCGATGGTTGGGCTGAATATTCGGTATCCGGTATCCGGCCAAACAACTATTCGTTGCATCTCTAGTAATTAAGTTAAATAAACCAACAGTTAGGCATATACAACTGCTAGGTACCCACGCCACATGCCACATTTAAAAGCTATGAATACAGTAAAGCACAATTAAATTCTCTTTTACTACCCTTCAGACCTTCGGGTAACTTAACAAATTTAACTAGCCAGACTCCACAAGCTTTGAAAATGTCGCAACATTACATTCAAGCTTGTCAGTTGCGACGTTGCACGTCTAGGGAAAAACGTATCGCATAACCGTTAGTTTGAGGCTTTCACGGTTTAAGTCGCCTGTTAAAGTTTTATGTAAACGTAAAGAGGCGAATGATGTAACCTAAGTAAAGCGTCGTTTAACGATCGGCCGTACGAAGGGTAGTGAGTTTTGCATAAAGTGTGCGCGATCCTTATCTTGTAAACTAGGTGCCTGTGGTTTGGACACTGGAGAAGGGCGATTAAGTGTCAGCAAAATAATAAAATTACGCCACAGGACGATAAACTCTACATCAGTTTTTGAAATTTCATCCTGTTACTCGATAGAGTAGACGGCACAGAAAATAACAGTCATTTCATGGAGAAAGTTACCTTCCGCGAAGTTACCCTATAGAGTAACGAATTCTAAAACGTCAATGCGACATATGAAGTAGCATTATTAATACCAAGGATGATTTATATAGGATTTGCAACCTTCATAAGAATCGTATCTCAATTTTTAGCGCCACTTATTAAATACTATCATAACTATACACTGATGATGCTTACAAATGTGTATTGACGTGATATCATGATATTAAAATAAAGAAGAAGAAGCATGTCATTTGTTGTTATAAAATCCGCCATCTAATTTTAAGCCTAAAAGGCCCGTACACATCAGGGGTACGCTTTTCTGTACTTATGGGCTTTGCCTGTCCCGGTATTACATCGTCCTTGTTAATAGTAATAAATATGTCAGGTTGAAAATTTCAAATTGAAATCGTGCACAGTTCTATGCATATTTTTTCAACGGACTTCTACACAAATTTAATTTATAACCTAATAATGACAAAGATATAAACAGAAATAATCTCCTTTGACGCCAAATCTCATTGATATTCAGTCCTAACTAGATCTCGGGAAAGAATCGTATTAAAAATGTAATGCCCCTGATCGTGTTTTGGCGAAGTTGATTGAGCTACACATTAAACGACTCGCACTAAAAGCGTACCCGTGTTCCGTAAACTGAATCAATTTGGAAATAATCCGCGTTATCGTCACGATGTACGCACAATGGCGGCAGTAGGCTTTATACAGACATTGGCGGTAGAGGAGAAAATAAAGCTGTTATAGGACTCATCATTCCCTTGCCCTTTTCCCATTATTTTAGGCCGGCGCAGCAGATCATCTTCCTCCATTCCTCTATATCAGCTGCCATTTCCATACTAATACCTTTCACTCTCATATCATTGTTCACACATTCCATCCATCTTTTCTTAGCTGTTATATGCAATTTACGGGGTAATTGTAAAGATTGGATTGTAAATTGTTATGGCCTATGATTTAAGAAGTGCCGTAGATTTCATAAGTATTCTATTGGCATCTTCACATTGTCTTATCCACTTCAATTGCACTGAATTTCTGAAGCTGTGAAACGAGACGTAAAAATGTGACGGAGGGACTATTCCCATACCTTATTAACTTAACAAATTTCATCCTTTATACTGAAATAAATGTAATAAAACTACCATGAGACACTGACATATTAAACATGTAAAATCAGGTAACTCACGTAATATTGTCGAAGGTCGCTCGACATGTTTCGCTCCGTAACGAGGAGCATTTTACATGTTTAATATGAAATAAATGTAATATAGAAACTCAGAAACAGCGATCAAAGTCTCCAGTTGGTCAAAGCTGGAATCAAACCAGCGTTCTCTGCCATTGCACATGGGTCACGGCAGCATAGGTCCACCTAAGGCGGAGTCCGCATTCGCTGGTGGTATTAAACAGTAGTAGTTCTACTTTAGTTAGCCTGTTATCGCCTCTGATTTCCCAGACCGGGTGGCGTGCGTAAACGTATTTCTCCAACATTAAAAATGGTTCAGTGTTTCGTCATAAATATTAACATTGCATTGCCTACTGTACCCATCTCACTGTGGCTATACTATACTATGCGCGTATGCCGCGTTCCGTCTGCCGGAATATCGTACGTCACTCAGTAATTGATGCGTGAGTCGGGGCGTTAGAGAGCGTTTTCTTACTTTGTTATCTTATACGTATAGTTCGAGCTTGTTTGTATAGCCTTCTAGAACATTAACGTTGACTTTGAGACTTATTCAGATGGAAAATACGTTTATACTATAGAACAATATGCGCACCTGAAAATACACTTTATACGTAGTTTTCTAATACAGAAAATCTAGTTTTAATTTCGTAATGATATCTCTCAAGAGCGGAAACATGCCACTCTTGGTTGTATTTACATACTATTTATAGAAAATATTAGATATCTAACTGTCGCCTATAGTGTCAAACAGAAACAAATCATAAAGCGGAATCTGTGAAATACTACAGTAAGAATTTTCTGATGATTTTTTCGCTTTCGGTCCTAATTTTTTAAACAAAGGGTATTATTTATTTTGTGCAGTAAGCACTCTAAATCGCCTGTATAACTAGTAATTAAATTAAAATAAACTTATGAATGTATTTTGCATAACTTTGCAATATGAAACAAGAACACTAACAGGTGACCCTCGCGCCGGCAGCTTTCTCGCGCAAAGAATTGCTATTGCAATTCAGCGCGGGAATGCTGCCTGCGTGATGGGCACCTTGCCGAGAAGCCAGGGCCTTAGACTTTTAGGAATTTTAGGTATTTTTGTTATTAGATAAATTTAGTTTTAGTTTTCCAAGTCTGGCATACTTTTAATACTTAGCGTATTTTGCATGTATTTCTTTCTAATAATAAAGACTCTAATAACAACCTGCCACTGCAATGTCACAATTTGGATTTCTTTCAACCCCTTTTTACCAAGAGTGGCACTGAAACTTAGTAGTTCGTGTGCTCTGCCTTCCCCTTTATGGGATACAGGCGTGATTATATGTATGTATAAAAAAGAAATATTGTTAACCCCTCGCGCCAAAGGATCCCCATATTGTTAACCTCTCGAATAGACTTAGTTCTGCAGCTTTTGCAGTGAGCAAGATCCGTCAGTTAACAGACGTGAAAACAGCTCGATTAGTTTATTTTAGTTACTTTCACAGCATTATGTCATATGGTATTTTACTTTGGGGCAGTGCTTCAGAGATAAATACCATATTTATTCTGCAGAAGAGGGCTATTCGAGCAATATATAAAATGAACCATAGAGACTCACTTAGAGATAAATTTAAGGACATTAATATAATGACAGTGCATTGTCAATATATTTATGAGAATATTATGTATGTACATAAAAACATTTGTAATTTTAAGAAAAACTGTGATGTACATAATATAAATACTAGAAATAAACATAAACTCGCGGTGCCCTTCACACGGCTCTGTAAAATTAAAAAATCATTCATGGGTAATTGTGTTCGATTTTATAATAAACTTCCGAATCATATTACTGACTTGTCAATTAATAAATTTAAGAATCATGTAAAGCGTGTACTCATTTCCAAAGCTTATTATACAACACAAGACTACATGAATGATAAAACAACGTGGGATTAATTGTTATTCGAAATGGTTTCTTATTTTTACGTTTATTATTATTATTATTGTTGATGAAATTAATATTGTATTTTTTTGGACATTGGATTTTTCCTAGAAATATTCTAGACATGTATTTTTATATATACATATACCTAATTATATATTTTTTGTTTAACGATTATTTTTATATGAAATTGTATATTATAGACTCAATATTATTATGAACAATAATTTACAACAATAAATTGCTCTGATAATTAGGTTAGATTAAGATCATAATATATATGTAATGAACTATTCATAAGAGCTTGTAACTAGGCCTACATGAATAAAGATATTTTGAATTGAAATTGAATTGAAAGCTATGCATAAACTAAAAAAGCACTAACTAATTCAAGCCTATTTAAACTAACACTATCACCTTTCTAAAACCTCGTGTAATAGCGCCACCAGAGACAAAACATTCTGTGAACGGCTCACAAAGTTGTTCTAAATTACGCACGCAAAGTTCATGTTTGTTTGTTTGCGCCAGTTGGCCAACTTAGGGATATCGCAAACTATAGAGCCGACATGTAGCCTGCGAACTTTCTCGATTGATCTAACAATATTACTGCAATTATCCCTCTAGGGATTGTGTCCGAGATTTGTTTAGGAAGGACGGATTTTTAATTGGATAACCGCAAGGATGTTTGGTTTAAATGCTACATGTTTCATAGGATTAATAATATAAGGTTGACTTTCTTAGGGTTTCCTCAAACCTGTCGACGCAGAATCGACTCTATATTTATTATTATTATTTATTAGGAGCCTGCTGTGTCCCACTGGTGGGCAAAGGCCTCTCCCCTCTTTTTCCATTCGTCTCTGTTAACACTTTCGAAACCGGGCTCTACGCGGCGCTACGACATTTTCGCTACATACGGGGAAACCCATGTAATCGGCTACGCTTCTACGAGCGGTGTACCCGACAGTCGGGTTCTTGGTAGCGAAAGTGTTAAGTGCTACGTCTGGCCAACCACAAAAATGAGTCGAGGTTATCGCCGATGTGGTGTGCCGGTTCCCCGGTTTGACTCGTGGGGCTCCCACTTCGTTGTTATCTTAGCCCACGTGTCGTCCGGCATTCGACAGACATGACCAGCCCAGTCCCATTTCAACTTAGCAGCTTTCCGAGCTACGTCCATTATTTGAGTCTTAGAGCGCAGCGTTTATGTTCCGGATCAAATCCCTTTTCCGGATCAAATTTTACACCACACACAAACCCCGAGTTTGGACTTCTGAGGTTTTGTCAAAGACCAGGTCTGAGCACCGTAGGTGAGAACTGGAAGTACGCACATGTCTATGAGCCTACGTTTGAGTGACATAGGTAGGTCTCCCTTCATAAGGTGTGTGATTGACCAATAGCTCTTCGATCAGGCGATTTCGACTCTAGCCGACCAAAAATCGCTCATAAGTATGAAGACGCTTATGCGTCGTCGTCGCTGTACGCATGCTCATACTCGAGCGATTTTAGGACGGTGAAAGCGATTCCGAGTCGATAGGTTTCTTGTGAATAAGTAGTATATTATTAGATTAGACGAGCCTAATAAACACAGCATCTAGAATTATACGAGGAATATTTCTATATACGCTTACCAAGTGAGTTTTATTAGAATACAGGAAGAAAAAAAAAGGAAAGTACGTCTTGCAAGTCGCATTTATAGCCGTACATTTTAGAATCAGACAAAGAAATTTGCTATTATTGCTCCTAATGAAGCTAACACTTAATATAAACACCCTGCAAATTACTAAGACATATTTGTCCTATATTTCAACTCATATTTGAAATGTGAAAGTGTCTCTGTTTGTCTATTAAGGTGCCTTTTCACAGTAAAACCGCTGAACAGAACCGCTTACCTAGTATAATTTTGGCACAAAGGTCCCGGCGGAGGACATAGGATAATTTTTTCATCTCGTAAACAATATTTAAAGCAGGTAAAGATGATCTTACTCTCACCAATTCCTTCTCTAAAGCAAAACAATTGAGACACTGAAAACCATTTTTTATGAGGCGCTATCCTTATTATCTAATTCCTTCCAGACGAAGTCGAAAACAAAAACTAGTATCAAATAAAGGGATGCACAACACAATGCACAGGTAATAGTCAAATGAGTGCAGTCTCAAACAACTGAAAACAAACTGCTCGTCGCCGCACCGTAATTTGCTTACAATCGCCGGTCACTTGCACCCCACTTTATGTCTCTTTTGACTAGCCATGTGCCGTTCTCGAAATTTTCGCGAGAATAACCGAGAAACCTTCTCGGATTTTCAAAAGCGCAATCATTTATGGCGCAACTACCTCAAAAACAAATCATGAAAGCTTGAAAAAGCAAATACTCTGCAATTGTCATGGCAATAAAAACAAGCAACAAGTATTAATGCAAGAGCTGTCATCGTAAAGTTAAATAAAATACTAAGTAATTCCATAAAATTAAAATATCACCATATCAGCCCCTTTATCGCCCACTGCTGAGAATAAAAAATCTCTCTTCCAGCACTCCATGCACTTGTCCACATTGCTAATATAATACAGAACGTTCTCGAAAACTTCTTAACTTTTCCGCGAAATCTCCAAAACGAGAACGTTCTCACCGGCACATCACTTTTGACTGATTGGATCTACTGGACTCCGTACAGTGCGAGCGCCACGTTTCGTTACCCTGATTTTTTAGATAAACTGCCCGGGTTTTTAAAATTGTTATAGGCTTTCCGCGGTACTGCTTTTTGTGTTGCTTTTTTATTCCTAACAGAAATGTTTTCGGCGTTTCTATGAAACTGTGCAGTTTTGTGGATTTAATAAAGTAATTAATACGGAGAATCTAACAATTGATGGACGCTGTGAAGTTTTTCCGAGAAAGGAAAAATGAGTGCTACCATTCAGTGAAGCTTGACTTTTCTTTTCTGTTATCGAGACAATATTTATTTCCGTTCTATTTCTTGCGATACAATGTAATTTATTTACTTTTTTTGAATTAAGATTATTACTAGACTATTTTCAAATTAACTACAGTTAGCCTCCAAACTTAGGGGATGAAACAACGTTTCAAAAGTATCTATCAATGAGTAAGGAAAATACCAATGAGTAATAGATAAACAGAAAAAGGGATGGCAACGGTCGCCGCTGCTCACTATAAACGTCCATATTTTTCACATTATAAATGGTAAAAATAAATTTTAGATGCTAATAGGGATGACGAGACGACACCATAAAAATAATGGCATTCTGTTTAGTCCGCCAGTTAGATCGTTTATCAAATTAATGAAAATATTAAAAGATAAAGAGCATCAAAGTTCTGGAGTGGGGGCTTGTGACGTCACTTTTAAGTAAAAATTGTACCTAGGCTGGACGTCACGCGAAACTTTAACGCACTGTACCGTCGTCATTTTACGTTTACGAGAAAAAAGAAAAAATATGTGTCCAACATTTTCTGATAATCTAACTGACAAACCCAATTATTTTTTTTAGTTGTCTCGCCTATTGTTTCTATTTACATACGCATAACTTGCAAAATGGAGCTCAACCCTTTTGAATTAACATTATATTACGTTCACAGCCAATCAGTGCCCACATGATAAAATAATTCCGATAAAATCTCGACTGTAAATGCTAATGTCCATATTTAACACGTGTAAACTATACCCGCATGTCCATGTTTTCACGCCTGAACAAAACTCCTGAAATCGCCCGCCACCGGCGCCGACCGGTCGCAACCGGTGGGCTACCATGAATATTAGTACGTTACTCGATTGCGTACACTTCGGGAAATGTATGGAGAAAGTAAACAGCTCACCCAAATCATTACTTACTATAATAAAAAAAATGCATGAAGTAAAAGTACCAGCAGGGCTTTAATCTAAGGCGCGAGATTATGTCGCCGCTACATAGACTACCCGTCCTTAATACAGTTAGAAAAAGACAACTGATCTATGTATATCACGGCGACATTTTGTCACGCCAATCGTGTGCTAGTCCCGCAGTTCTCGACACGCTAATACCCGACTCTCTTCTGTCACATTTATTGACAAGATTGAAAGTGGTATCTACTGGTACACTGTTGAGCACTGATACTTTTTGACGGGTTAAGAATTTCATCACGCTTCCTCCCGTGGGTTTCGTAGGAATTGACTATAGGTTCTGGGTGCAATTCTGATGAAGACGATGGACTAGCTGTCATTGCGATATCACAATTTCGATATCTTTCAACGCGTTAATCTAAGAGTGGCACTGACACTTGAGCAGTTATGTGCTTTGGCTACGAGTATCCCTTTTAGGAATAAAGACGTGAATTTATGTATGTACCTATCATCATCAATCATTTAAGAGTTGGACTCTTGTCGGTGGAGCAACTTCCATGAGTGTCGGTCTTCTGCCTTCCTTTTGACTTCCTGATACGACACGACGTTTATTTTTTCCTTTATTTGGGTCATCTACGCTCTCCTATACACGACGGTTGACGTATGCACCTATACGTGACGTTGAAATGTCATCGAGTAACATATTTTAACTCAAAAATCTCATAGTAGAGGCTTCGGTTTGAACCGCTCTCATAAAGGGCAGCCGTTGGCCAATTGAATAAACACAAGTTTGTAACGTTAACTCAGTACACAGCTGATTGATGTGGGGGGAAATTGAAAAATTTAATTGTAAACGTACGTTTGTACAGCCTCAGGCTAGTTGGTAGCTGGAAAACGTTCTCTGTAATTGTATTAACGATTCTCAAAAAGAGGCACATAGTGAACTCGCGTTTATCTTTTATTTCACCGAACAGAACAAATCAATGATTTTGCAATATGTTTATTTATTAACCTATAATAATTATATTTAATTAATATGATACTTTTCTATAATATGGGTCATGCATGGCAACTTTAAAAATTAATTATTCTCCCAGAGAAAATGTCAATAGGTTATCCCATGGCAAAATTTGGTCCATATTTCGCTTTAGTTTATATTATTTATCCTCAGAAATGCATATTATTTTTCTTCACGTCTTCATTTACCATTAATCTTACTTTATTTACCCTAACAATATTGACATTAATATTTCAATCCATTTATGCAATCCCTTCGCCCAACATCAAGAAGACGATTAATAATTGCACCACAAACACTTCAAAGGACCCAAACAGCATAGTATCAGCTAAATGTTTGTCATCATTACCAACATCACAAGTACTACCTTCGATACGATCCCAAAAACGCCAGTGAAGTTTACTTACACAAGTATTATGCCAACTCGAACGATTCAATTAGAAAATGCATCGAAATAAACTGCCTACTGCTTTCCGAAGGTCCGAGGGGGACCCACCCTAAAGAAAAGGTCATTGACCCTTCACCCGACTCTCATGTTACGTTCATTAGAAATTCCTCTACATGTCTCTTTCACCCCCGCTTAGATAAGGAATAGCTGTTTCGCTCGCGTCGAATAAATACTGCCGAAAATTCGTGCGTATGTAGTCTTTTGTAAAGTGATACAACATTGTTGTATGGATAATTGCATGAGACGTTGTTATTACAGCAATATTATTTAATAACAATAAGTAATATTTACCATTTCGACATCAAATGTTATGAAAAGTGATAGGAGTGAAAGATTATTAGGTAGATACCATATTTCCATAAAAAAAACTGGGATTTGTAGAAAAGTATTTTTATGGTCGGCATGTAACTTTTCTAACAAGGTTTGCTATTAGGAGTGCATGCAGGCTATGTATTTAGGTAGGTATATGAAAAAAAATTGCATTTAATTTACACACTCTCTTTTTTGGGATAGGAGGCAAACGAGCAGACAGGTCATCTGATGGTAAGCGATCACTGCTGCCCATGGACACCCGAAACACCAGAAGTGTTGGAGGTGCGTTACCGGTATTTAAGATGGGTGTACGCTCTTTTCTTGAAGGTTTGAAGGTCGTATCGGTCAGGAAATACCGCTGGCGACAATTCATTCCACAGTAGCTGTGCGAGGCAGGAATTATCTCAGTATTTTTGGCAAAAAATAAAAAATTGAGCTTTATACGTTCGAATGCTGGACACAAGCCTTTTCTAACGCATAGAAGGGCTCGGGCTATAGTCTCCGGCTAGCCCGATGCGGATTGGGGACGTAACGTACACCTTTCAGTTCATTAATATTTATTTTATGTGGGTGCTTTTACACATTGTAATTTTTCCTCAGTCACCCGTTGACCACGAACGCTGTAAAGTGTTCGAAACGTCGCGATGAATTGTAAATTCAATACGTGATATAAGCCGTTTCCATAGTTTTATTTCATGAGTAACTATCGCGGTAACCGTAGACAATATTACCTTTCAGTTTCTTCTCAGATGTGTGCAGGTTTCTATAAGAAATAAAACAAAAGATTTTATTAAAACAAACCAAACCGCTAATTTCCTCCTTTTACAAAGGTCAAATAAAACAAAGTTTCGTAACACGTCATGAATATGTCAAAGGAAGAAAAGGTTAAGGGAAACTTATTAGCAATTCTTACATCCTCACAGTAACGCGCATGTCACTCCTTTGGTATTTGATAGGCATTTCCTTATCTTTTCAAATGCCAACGCCCACTAGATGCCACTTTACACATTCAGTACCAGGCATAAAATGTCGCACTACGTTATCTATAACCACTCGCTTGTATGGCAAAAACCCGCCCAGCGGGTAGTCCAGCATCTGAACAAAGTTCACAAGCCTACCAGGCAGGCTCTTGGTTGCGAAAGTGGTAAGTCATTGTAAATAAATATGATAGAAGGGTGTTATTTATTGGACATTGGTGTATCGAGCACTGGTACGTTTACCTTGGTATGTAGTCAAAGGCATAAATCTTACTATAAAAATAAAATAAAAAATTGGGGATACCTTACACAGATCAACTTAGCCCCAAACTAAGCAAAGCTTGTACTATGGGTGCTAAGCGACGATATGCATACTTAAATAGATAAATACATACTTATATACATAGAAAACATCCATGACTGAGGAACAAATATCTGTGCTCATCACACAAATAAATGCCCTTACCGGGATTCGAACCCAGGACCGCCAGGACTATGGTACCGTTATCGTAGGTAACTCTCTCTATCGCTTTTCCGTATTAGCGCGACTTCGTTTCAATCGGAGTCAACCATTGTCATTTCGACTAGGCCCGCCGGTATATTAAAAGGAACATATTGTGGAGTCGTACCATGCTAATTTGGCAGCGAAATCGACAGCTTCACCGCTGCAAATATTTTTAACGTCAAACTCCGAAATTATGACGTTAACTTATCCCTTACACGGGCGGGGCTATCAGAAATAACAGAATTGTTGCCAACTTTGCCCAACTCGAGGTACGTTGAGGATGATGAAAACAGCACGTTTATATCATGATGAAGTATTTATAGATGGACGAGGAAAATAAAACAACCCACCTACCCGGAAACTTGAACAATAGGCATTCAAATATACAATAATAAAATTAACGGGAAAAATTAATCCCACGTGCGGAAAATTCTTTTTCGACTCAAAAATTTATATGTAGGTCCATTTAAACCAACTTTTCGCAGAGTTACATAGAAACAAAGCGAAAGAGTAGAACTTCTATAATTTTCTATAGACCATATTATTTGTTTATCTACAACTATTATGAGTTAGTTCTCTATTAATATAAGCAAATGGCCTATATTAGGACATCTGTATCTGCTGTGTGCATCGTAATTTTTACTGATATTATATTAATATTTAGAAAATACTGTAACAAAGAAAATATGCGATGATGGCATTTGAACAGTCATTTATTTCATTTCAGTATCAAACTTTTTGGTTAAATGGTTATGACACTTGTAAGTATAGTTATTACAAACTCCCAATAGCATGCATGTCCTAAAGTCGCATCGGGCAAGAATGTACTTTATGCAATAACAGGATTCTAGACAGCGGGCTGACGTTGCGAGCTAGTCAGTGGTCACGGGAGTGGAAAATTAAACCCAGTCGACTACTGACCCGCATGCGTTCTTGCATTGTAATGGAATTCTACCCCGACGCAGTCAATCTAAAGCCAGTAACTTAAGTCAAAAGAAAAATGCAAGTTTAAGCTTACCGAATACCTACAAGAGTTACGGAGCTACGTGTAATTCCATGAATAACTGTCGCGCTAACCTAAGACAATAAATATTTCGAAGTTATTTTACTATAATCTTGGACTTAATCCAAGCAATATCTTTAAAGAATCCATTTTCAGTTGTTCTAATTTCAACTGTATGATTAGGTACGTGTAGGTTTCCTCGTATGTACGCCATATACTTATCTATATTTATATAAAAATATAACTGGGCAGTTTTAGAACTGTAAAAGTACAGATCCAAATTCAGGCAACAGGGATACTTTTACACGTCAACATGGTATTTGATAATATTTTACTAAAGAATAAAGCTATTTATAATTGTATGTGTATATTCTCGTCTGATTTTCGACTAAATTACATTCAAAAAGGATTTTTACCTACCTATCTATTGATCTCAGAAACGTGCCTCTAGATTACGTGCCTACATTATTAGGCACAATAAAACAGTCAAAGTGTGAGTGAAAAATGCGCGGATAAGCTGAGAGATAAGCCCGCACGTCAACGAACAACCATCTCACATCTTTCCAAACCTCTTATCCCACTCATATTCCTGCTTGGTAAAGAAACTTTACTACCCTATATAAAGAGTTTAGATTTCCTAACACCGGCGAAGGAAGGTGCGACATTGAGGAATAATATTAACGGATAAAACGCTACGTGGGTGTAAAACAAATTGGGTTTCTCGTGTTTCGATACAAGTGTAGATGTGGCCTAATAATATGTACTACATATTTATTGGTTAGGTTGTTTTTTTTATTTTATAACATAAACATTAATATCGTACCTCATTATATTCTAAGAATGTCACAGTATACATATTCGTTTTCCACGACATTATGTAAACGTTTATTTAAAATTTGAAATAACTATTTCAAATCAGGATTATATACTCGTACGTTAGTAACACTTATAAATTGAGTTTAATTTATGAGCTGATTTGTGTTCCACTTAGCAGACCTTTTTTAGGGTTCCGTAGTCAACTAGGAACCCTTATAGTTTCGCCATATCTGTCCGTCCGCGGATAATCTCAGTGACCGTTAGCAATAGAAAGCTGAAATTGGTACAAATATGCATATCAATCACGCCGACGAAGTGGTAAAATACAAAGTGGAAAAAAAATGCAACCCCCCCTCCCCCTCCTACAGCGGGGACTGATTTTTTGTTTCATTCCAACCCCAACGTGTGATATATTGTGGGATAGTGACTTGTGGGAATTGAAAAACGAGTAAGTGAAAGGATAGAATCCTTTCACTTGCACCACTTAGTTGAACTACGAGCGAAGCGAGTGGTTTGAGAATAGAATCCTGAACTGATGGTAAATCATCTTGTTCACTATATTCACCCACTTTTATCAATTTTAAAGCAGAAAATTTTACGATATTCAAGGTCAAATCACTTTATCCACTACTGAATAAAATGCGTATTTACCCGCTGGCATTTAAAACAGGTGTTTCCGAACTAGTGGGGAGAAACATATTTTAATATACTTAATATTGGTTAACTTGATCACGTTCTACGCTATATCTTTTCATTATTATGTCGCGACTACGAAATTTCGTAGCAAGCAGTGCTACGAATAGTAATACTATCCACATGTGCTACGCGTACAAAACAAGCTACGCGGTAAATCATGACGTATATTCTAACATTTCCAACCAACCAAAAACATCTTGCTTCGAAAATATGCGCGTATCTGCACCATAAATAAACCGTAGAGGGTTCTACGCATTTTTTCCAACACATTACTATACACGGGAGGCGTTGTGACACCAACGACCTTCGAATTTACTGGCGGTACCCTAAAACTATCTCTAGCCCTCCCTTGCAGAACTAGTATGTTGTTTTATTTATGGCTTTTACAATACTGAAGCTTGTTTGTCGAGGTCATGTCAAGAGAAACAGACTTCTAATCCAGTTATAGAATATATATATTGTAGGTACCTAGCTAACGTCACAATACGAGAGCTAATAGCTACGATAAAGAAATTAGCGCAAACGATTGTGACGTTGGCTAATTACATTCTCAAGAAAAGTCACCACGTTGTCGCTTAAGGATAACGCTTTAAAAGGTAATTCCAATAAATGAGCAATGTCCTCCTTATGGTTTCGTCGACGATATCACGCATTTGAATTAACTATAAAACACAAATCAAACACTGTTTCTGTGTGTGTGTTTCTGTTGACAGCATTCTGTCGACCAAAATAATCTGAACTACAACGTTTAAGACTATATGGATAACGTTTATCAAATACCGGTGGATTACTACGTGTTTGCTTTCCATGTAAAATATAGGAAAATGCAATCTCGTACATTCGCTGGGGTCGCTTACTACATGTTTTCAAACTGTGAAAATTTTTCGAAACGTAGTAACTCACAAAAGTGCCAATAGTAATAACTTTAGGTAAGATTTAATAAGTACAGATTGAACGCTGAAAAAATAACAAAGTTGTGTAATAATTTCAGTGATCTATGATAATAAATTATTATTGTCAAGTTGAGGCAGCGCGCGCTCAAAGATAATATTTTATCTGGTTTACGAAGATCGCGCGGTGTCAATACGGCTGACATAGGCTTTAATGGAGAATCGCAGAAGATCTTCGTTCACGATCATTTGACTCCTGCCAATAAGAAATTATTTAAAGACTGTAAAGACCTCTGTTTTTCTAAGGGTTATAAATACGTCTGGGTAAAAAATTGTAATATATACGTACGGAAGGCTGACCAGGCTCCATTTTTTCACATCCGCTCAGCCACGGATTTGCGCAAAATTGTTTAGCTTACCTATTGTTAACGACGCTTGTTAATTTTTTACTCTCACTTCTGAAATTAACCTGGCTTTTTTCAAGTAATAGTTGCGGCTTATCTGAGGCAACGGCAAACATAACACTCACACTACTACACACGTATATTACACACTTCTACATAATTTTGTATACTACATATACATATGTCAATGTGCAGTCGCATTTTTATAACGTCACGAGAGCACTCCTCTTCACTTTATCACTAATATCGCTATTTAGCAAAAAAATTAAATATAAATCGTACACGTTTTATCGGTATTTGCCATGCATGCCGAGACGTCGTCGTCACCTCTAAATAACTTAAAAGTATTCTATCAGAATACACGTGGGCTACGTACCAAAACGCTTCAATTCCACCGAAATGTGTTATCTCATAATTACGATATTATTATTATTACCGAGAGTTGGTTGAGTGACGGTGTTTTGGACGCGGAACTATGTGACCAGCGCTATGATGTTTTTAGATTGGACAGGGACAGAGTGTTGAGCGGTAAAGCCGATGGTGGAGGGGTTATGATCTTGGTGCTTCGATCTTTGGGTGCTCGCGCTCGCCCCGAGTGGTTGCGCGCTGGCATGGAATGTTTATGGGTCACTATTCCAGCTAATTCGTTGCGATCGCATACTAACGACTCCACTTTGCATTCTTGCCGCGATCTTCACCTGTGTTCAACTTACGCGCCTCCGGGCCATTCACTGGCAAGCAATATTACTAACTTAAACGATTTGTATGAAAAGGTTATCTCTGAATCCCCCAACGCGTATCTACTTGTAGTAGGTGACTTTAACTTGCCACACATTAAATGGAGTAGCGATGCGCTGCCAGTATTTGAAAGACGAGGAGCTGTAGAAGTTCAAAATGCGGCGTCCTTATTGATCGAGAGCCTTCTGTTTGCAAACTTAGAACAACAAAATTTCACACAAAACTGTAGTAGTAATACTTTAGATTTAGTTTTCGCTAATTTCTCGGCTGAAGTTTTAATTTCCGATCGTCCTTTAGTTACTGCTGATAAATACCATCCCCCTCTTGAAATAACTATAAGTGACATTTTTTGCGGCTCTTTGAAAGATACTCCTGTACCAAAATTTAAATTTCGTAAGGGTAATTACACACTTATTAATAACAGCCTCAATAACATTGATTGGCACTCGTATCTTTCCTCGGTTTCAGTGGAGCAAGGACTGACGAAGTTTTATAATGTGCTTAATGAGATAATTGCTAAGTATATTCCATTAGATACCCGCTTTAATAAACGTAAGTATCCTATTTGGTACAGCACTTGCCTAATTAAGGTTATTAAGGAAAAGAATAACATGCATTTGAAATGGAAAAAATATAACAATCCTTCGGATTACGATATTTTTTCACTATTACGTAAACGGCAAAAACGGCTACAAGAATTGTGTTGGAAACACTATCTGCACACAGTCCAAGAAGGGATAAAAAGCAATCCGAAGCAGCTCTGGTCTTTTGTAAAAGCTCGCCGAGGCGGTTCTGCATACCCTAAATCCTTTGAATACCAAGGCCAGACTTTAAGTGATAATACTCAGATTTGTGATGGCTTTAATAATTTCTTTTACTCCGTTTTTAGCTTGCCTCTTTCAGTTTACCCTGAAACGCATTTTGCGCCACCTTTTTGTAATAGTCATCAGACTGTCTCGACTATAAATATTTCACCTGTACAAATAGAAAATTTATTATCTAAATTAAATCCTAACGGTGGAGCTGGAAGCGATGGGATCCCCCGTTCTTTATAAAACAGTGTGCATCAAGCCTTAGTTATCCTTTAACTATTTTATTTAAAAAGTCTTTGTCAGAGGGTTTATTTCCTGAAAAATGGAAAGAGGCTTTAATTGTCCCTATTCACAAAAAAGGACCTAAATCCAAAATAACAAATTATCGCCCTATATCTATTTTAAACCAGTTCGCTAAATCTTTCGAGAAAATAATATTAAATAATGTTTACGATGTAATTAACAAAGGTATTCCTCCACAGCAACATGGGTTCCTCAAAAATCGGTCAACAATATCTAATTTGGTAGATTTTACAAATTTCGTAGTAAAAAACATGGACAAGAGAAAGCAGGTTGACGTGATCTATACAGATTTTGAAAAAGCTTTTGATAGAGTGGATCACGTCATCCTGCTACGCAAGCTCCACTGGCTGGGTCTCCGCGGTGATGTCTTTAGATGGGTCACGTCATACGTTTCGAACAGGAGGCAAGCGGTTGTCCTCGGTGGATGCCGGTCAAACTTTGTGAATGTCCCCTCTGGTGTTCCTCAGGGTTCGCATCTCGGTCCTTTGCTCTACAACGCTTATCTATTTGATATTTACTCAGTATTTCAATCATCGGGGTTCCTAATGTATGCTGATGACAAAAAAATTTTTACTGAAGTTAGCAGTTTAAGCCATTGTCAACAGCTACAGAGGGATCTGGACCGTTTATTTCTGTATTACAACAACAACCGAATAACTGTTAACATATCAAAATGTGTCCAGATCTCCTTTACTCGCAGCCCTAGTCCAATCAAATATCAATATAGTATTGGAGGTGAAGCTATAGAACGAGTATGCTCGGTAAAGGACCTTGGTGTGACCCTTGATTCAAAACTAACGTATGTTCAACATATAGACGATATTGTGAACCGCGCTTATAAGAATTTGGGTTTTGTATTTCGTGTTTGTGGTGAATTTGAAGATGTTGGCAGCATCAAAGTTGTATACTATGCATATGTTCGAAGCGTCCTTGAATATGCTAGTAGCGTTTGGTCTCCCCAATACGTAATACACAGAGATAAAATAGAGAAAATTCAACGCTCCTTTTTGCGATACCTGGGCTTTCGTACCAAACAATGGGATACCGATTATGAGTCTAGGTGTATTCGTCACCGCTTATTGAGCCTACAGAATAGAAGAATCTTATTAGACATCTCTTTACTGTATGACATAATCTCAGGGCGCATTGACAGTTCCCATTTGCTCTCGGAGATCAAGTTTTCAGTGCCGTCAATTAGAACTCGTAATTCTGTGCGTTCCCTGTTTAGTCTACCCAGAGTTCACACCAACTACGCTCAAAATTCTCCCATAAATCGTATTTTAAAACTTTATAATAAACAGTTTAATAGTATAGACCTGTTTGACTGCACTAAATCAACCTTAAAAACACGTATTCGGTCATTTTTACTGAATGCTAAAAACTGCGACAATTGACAAATAAAACACACATATGAACATAACAGATAGACACAACCGCACATGCACATACACTACATACACTTTACACAAGCACACGCACACGCACACACACTCACACACATTACATTATGCAAGCCATACCTACATTAATGTACTTTAGTATTGCCTAAGTGCCTACTTCGTAAGCAGCACCGCTTTTTGTTTTTGTTTTTTTTTGTCTTCATTCCTTATACCTACTAAATTTGTATTTTTCTTTTGTTACCACTTAGCTTTTGCATGTTTTTTGTATAGTACTTGTGGACATCTGTTATTGGCTATGTTAATGGTTCCTTGTGTCTTAAATTTATCTTTTGTATTGCTGTTGATGACCCAAATAAATAAAATATAAATATAAAAATATAAATAAGAATGTTATGATTTTTTTTTCTAAAGTCCGACAGTTTTTCGGCTTTGGTGAAAAATTTGGTTTTTGTGGGTTACTACGTGTTTGCTTTCCAGCGTTGATATGCTCATTTTTATTGAGAACGTTACATATAAATACTCGTATATACTTCGCATATAGTGTTACCAGAATTTTTATACACCGTGTTTTTTTTGTTTTCCGTTAAATTCGACAAGTCGTTACGTTCATTATCAGGAACCATTCTGTATATAAGTTTTAGTTAAATTCGCAAAAAAAAAAAACATCGTTTTCATACATAATAAATGAATTTATTAGTGTGAGAGACCCTTAAGAATTTAATTCAAGTTAGTGTCAAGTGATTGACGGCACATGTCAAAACAAATAACACTAGGAATTGGTAAAGGCTGTCACACACATGTTCAGTAATTATCTTAATTTTTTAATAACTCGATAACCGTAAAAGTTAAGACATAAAGTTTCTTAGAGAAATGAATTGTATTTGATCTAAAGAACCTTCCCTTAAAGTTAACGGAATTCAATAAAAACAGGGTGTATATTTACTGTCACGATTGTAGGAAGTAAACGAGCGTGACTGTATGTTACATACGTATACCGTTACCGGAAAAATCGGCCCTGCAACCTGTGTAATTACTTTCTGTTATGTAAACTGCGGACCATATTAAATTGTGTATGTACCTGTAATAAAATAAATAACAATTATTAGCGATGTTAAATTAAATAAACAAGCTTGGCTTTAATCTAAACGTTGTTTGAACTTTACAATTTAGTATGTGTGTATCGTAATAAAATTAAACTTGATATATATTATGTAACCTTGGTCATTGACGGAAGCCCAAAAGTCCCGACTCAAGATTTGCCAGCGAGCAATGGAGCGCAGCATACTCGGAGTCCGCAGAACCGATCGGGTTAGGAACACCGAACTGCGCTCCAAAACTGGTATTGTAGATGTGGGTGTTAAGTCTGCAAGGCTCAAGTGGGATTGGGCAGGACATGTCTGCCGAATGCATCCAGATCGGTGGGCCAAATTGGCTACCGACTGGACACCACAGATTAGCCGGGGCAGAGGTAGGCCAAAGAAAAGATGGCGGGATGACCTTGACGCATTTTGCGGCGACTGGCCGGAGCAGGCGGCAAATCGGGATGAGTGGCGGAAGAAAGGGGAGGCCTTTGCCCAGCAGTGGGACACAATTATAGGCTAGGAAAAAAAAAAATTATGTAACCTAGCCGTGAAGCTCACATGCCAATCGAAGGGACGAAACATTTCGACACTGCTAATTTATGCAATAGAGCAATAAAAGTAAGGGTTTCATTATCGTAGCGCAAGCGACCGTTATCTTGACCAGACCGGTTGGCTTCGCATTCTTTTCATACCGGCCATACATTATTTTATTAACCAAAACTATCCCTCACCCAAAGTATATTTCCGACTAGGTAATAACTCAAAACATCATTGATCATTTGATCAAAGAACAAACCGACGTATTTCTTACAAAACCCCAAGCCGCAGTAGTTTCTGTTGATCCTAAAAACCAATAATCTCGGGTTTACATCGCCGTAAGCCGTGGGCCTACCTGGCCGCGTAACCGAATGGCATATCTGCGATGCGAAACGCCTCAGAGATGCAATCTCTCTATCGCTCTTGTGTATTGGCGCGACAGAGCCAGACTGTATGTCTGCGGCGTTTGGCGTCGCCAGTAACGTATGCGCCGTCGAGACTCAACGATATATTATGCTCTATTGAACTGATACAAAGGTCGACGGATTACACCTCTCGACTGTTTGGACTGCTGCAAATGTAACAACCAACTATATATTTATTTGCAAATATTTGTACAATGACATGAAATAAATACAAGTTGTTTATGTGAAAATAAATACTCTATTATTCATAAGACGTGAACTCTTGATACATCATTATTGACAGTCTTTATACTTTATACGTATACCTCTATATCTTTATACAGTGAGTGGTTGAAAATGGAGATCTCGGCTCTCCAAAGCATTTTGGGTGAGCTACGGTACTCCGCTTACCAAAGATAATATTATTGATAGTCGAATCGTATCTAAGTAAGTATAGAAAAATCATATCTGTAGTCAATTATAGGTACTCACTTATACTGTTTAGTAATTCAACATGGCAAACTAGTACCTAAGACTTGCGAGCCCCGCCTGGTTACAAACAAATCACTTATTTATTGAGGTAGGAAGTTTCACATGGTTACTCCCGCCAGCATGTTACGTGAACCAATTGAGCGGCCGCGGAAGCAATTTATCCCCGCATTACTCCAACAACAAGATCAAGCACCGGGGAACTTTATCAAAGATCTTTCTAAAGATTTCGCCCTTAGCATTAAGTAGGACACCATAGCCTTCCTCAAACAGAAATAATGGGAAGAGATAACGACAGAGCTGGGCCATTACCCAATTGGGTAAACGCGGATTCCTTTCTTTTGTCCGAGTTTATCTCGCTCGTTGAAATATGATCTGCGGACTGTGATTGTCGCGGGCCTATTCAATTTCGGCAGAATTCGCCCTTCATTAAATAAAGGATATCGATATACTGAACCCATACGTTCATTCCAACTAGGGAACAAATCAAATGATTTTTAACTCCCGACGCAAAAACGACGAAGTATTTTTTCGTTTCGTTCACTTCGGAACATAAACTAAGCAGACGATTGACACATAACGCGGACAGGTTACCTTATTAAGCATTTTAATTTCGTACTTAAAGAATAAACGTACTACCAGCTGCAAAAGTGCATGGCGAATTTATCAATGAATTCATTCATAATATCGTCACTACTTTGAAAAAATCTCGTATCCGTCTCGTTTGCTACTGCAAAGTTGAAACGCAATACATCTATACCTACATAATTACTACACGTGTCTTTTCACTGACAGAAAAAGACACGAGTTTTTTTTTCACACGCCAAAACTTGGGATTAGTTGTCAAAGCGGATCCCAGGCTCCCATGAGCCGTGGCAAGGAGGATGATGATGATTTTTGTAAAATTAATAATTCACCTTTCTTAGTCAGCTGCACCAAAGCAGAACAGAGAACAAAAGTAGGTAAAAATGAAGTGCGCTCAAAGTTGCTCCAGTTTCTTACGCTCCGCCAGGTGGCACGGAACGGCCTCCTTTGCAATTGACGAAAGCCACATTACTTTTTAATTTGAAACGTTGTTGGGCTCCAGACTTTATTACACTCCGAGGAGCGGCTTTTGACCCGTACGCCCTTTGTGAGCTTATTTTTTATTCATTCCCACGATTCATACGGGAGTTAGCGCTCGCTTTTAGATACCCCGTTTCAGTTCGTTTTCACAAAAATGGGTTCCGTCATTATCTTTTGTTTTGTTAGTCGTATTGACGTTGGGGTTTAAACTTCATTTTAGTTTTTTTTTGATATGCTTGCTTCTATTAAGTATGATGTAAGAATATCTTGCATCAAGTTCTGTGAAGAGTAGGTATATTATAAGAATCATAACACCTTCTTTCACCACCATCTTCTGATTTATATGTATATACGTATAAACTCATTAGGTAAGTACAAAGAGGATCGAGTATTATAGAGAGTTACTGTTAAAATCTGTAATCACAGTGCATAGACTGCCAATACTGCCATCTCTCGACACAAGCTTAAAACTTTTGAACCTCAGTTTTGACAATTTGGCCCATATTGTTAGCTTGATATGTGTTAAAATGTCAAATATTAATATTAGCGCCATCTAGCCGAGCGTTCCCCAAAGGTGTAACGCCATCTAGGCCACCGTACCTTTTTCTCTATGGATTTGAGGTACGTTTTTTTCTTAGACTTTATCCAACTATACGGAATTACATATGTCTTTGGGTAAGTATCACTACATAGTATAAAACAAAGTCGCTTTCTCTGTCCCTATGTATGCTTTAATCTTTAAAACTACGCAACGGATTTTGGTGCATTTTTTTAAATAGATAGTGATTCTAGAGGAAGGTTTACATGTAGGTATAGTACCCGTGCGAATCCGGGGCGGGTCGCTAGTAATGTATAAAAGTCATACATCCATTGCCCGTAGATTTTTGTAGAGCACTCGACTATCGGAACTGCGAAAATATTCGTCATAAAGTTATTGGACTAACGTCGTTTATTGTTACACAAGTTTTACATACGCGGCCGTGGGACATGGGGCGAACAAGATACGAACTTTATTATTAAAATTTATGAGTTCTTCTATCAGACGTCCAAACTTTTTTGAGCCTCCACTTTATTATGTATGTATTATGTATAGCCTTTTTTTCTTAACTTGTCTGTGTGTTATGTTTATTTCTAATTTTATGGATAATATGAGTTCAGTACCAGCCAAGAAAGTGGTTTACCACTTTTCGATTATTTCAAACACATACCTAAGGTCAAAACGTGGTAAACCACTTTTTGTCTGACTGTACCATACGGTAAGAAGACAATCTCGACTGGCTAATAATATCAACTAATCGAAATATTTTCCTTGTTTTACAGTATAACAAACATTATAACATTAACATTAATTAATAATGTAAAACAGAAATAAAACCTTTTCCGCCAGTCTAAATTGTCCACACTGTAGCTAATCTATTATTTAAACGAAAAATATACATTATATCGAACAAATAACCTTGCTTTTATGTAACAATTGCTCTATAGTGTTTTTAGATATTTAGATACAATGATATTGATATTATATTTAGGTGGTGTAGCGGGTAAAATAACAAAGCTTTATAAACTCTTCTAAAATGTAGGTATGTAACATGATACTGAAAAATGATATATATGCGTACCAGGTTTTCTAAATATTGTTTTGTGAATTTTTGAACTATATTATTTCCATTGTTAATAAAATAAAGAAATTCAATTATTTATTTATGCAATATATAAGTACTATAGGTGAGTATGCCTTCATTATATACTTATTGCATAATTTTTTGTACACTTTATTAAGAATGCAAATAATATAGTCCAAATCGTATCGATAGCAAAAACGCCGGAATCCATTATTACATAACAAAAAATGCCAAAATTATATTAGTCCAAGTAACAGACATCCGAAAAATCCCTACCCAGCCGACACACCTCAGTAATTTCATAACACCTGACCAATATAAATTCCTACACCATAACAGGACACAAAATGGCCACGGGATGAAAGTGGGACGTTCTTGCCGGCGAAGACAGAGCGTAATGAATGAAATTCCAGGCAAACTATGCGTAGATTGAGGCCTAAATTGCAATTCCTATTGATGGCGCAGAACCCTATTGCAGCTCTTGTGTGATTGGTTCGATATTACCAAAGACGTGTACAACTTTGTATAGACAGATAAAGTCTAAGGCTTTAAGAGTTTTAAATGATTCACGGTTAGTTTCATTAGACTTATATTGACGGGTTTGACGTCCACATCTTCAGTTTCCCGTGATCATGATGCATGCAACTGCGTAGAAATATCAGGAGCTCGATAGAAACCAAAAAGGTAATCACGGTCTGTATCCCGGTCAATATAAGTCTAAGGTTTTAGTTCACGCGGACCGACCGCGCGGAGCTATCGGCACCGTACTAAGAGAGTAGAGTAGTTTTAGAGTAAAGCGGGTGGATCTTAGCCGTGCGGATCGCTCCGCGTGGTTGGTTCGCGACACTCAAATCAGCCTAAGAAAAAAACGTACCACTGAACCATCCAGAGAAACGGTCGCCTAGATGCCGTGACACATTTGGTTGACTCTCGGCTAGATGGCGCTACACATTTGGTTGACTCTCGGCTAGATGGCGCTAATATTAAAATTTGACAATTTTAAAACATATCAAGTTACGAATATGGGCTAAATTGTCAAAACTGAGATTCAAAAGTTTCAAGCCTGTCTCGAGTGATGGCAATTTATGCTCTGTGATGAAGCATTTTACTTTGACAGTAGCTTTCTAGGTATATACTCGATCCTCTTTGATACTACTTAGACTAAAACGAAGCTGGAACTAAATCATTGTACAGCTCGTGAGATTTCAATGGGGCCTTCGGTTTTCGGGTGGAGTCGGACGTTATTGTAAAATTTATACTGTCTTATTCCCGTACAAAACCGATTTAAAAGCTCTCACACTGTATGCAATGCACCTATCTATGTAAATATACAAGTGCTATTCTATATCCCCCTTAAGTCATGGATTAATATAGGCTTGGAGTGCGCGCTTGATATAACCTGGATAAAAACTTATTTGTAAAATAGTAGGTAGGAGTAAAAAGAAAATCGGCGCCATCTCGCATGTCACATGTCACATCTTCCAAAATAGAAATGCTTGTGGCTTATCTGTTACTTACTATAACGATTTCAAAATGCATATTACGTAGGTATCCTGTTCCGTCTCAATTATTTCCTTCTTGAAATAACTAAAATTTAAAGATTTACGACATTATCACTTCCTAACAAACCGAGATAATATAGAACATTTATCACCAACGATCGCAAAATTATCGTCAAATAATTTCACCCTATCTCCATTGTAATAACATAGATTCTGGTTGTCTTGTGTTACGACCGAGTTAATAGTTAGGCAAAATGGGCCCCTTCGGCTATTGTTGCTACATTATTATTCATCTTAACCGTCTTTGCCTGTATTAATCGCTCGGATGCCGGATGTGCGGAAAATTATAACGCTCACCTTCCGGTCGGTTATGGCCGCCGTGCGCTTCGGGTTTTTGATGTGTGGGAGTTGCCTAAAGGTCCGGGACCCGAGGGTGACTGGCGAGAAATATCGATGTGAAAATTAGTTTCACGTGTAGGTAGTCATTAAGGAATAATATTTTTCCACTCAGTACTTGTCAGTATTCAGTTTTGGCCTATAGTGTGCAAATGCTTGTTTATTTGAATAAATAAACATTTATTTATTTATTAGTAAAACACGTTTAAACATGACGTTACAGTATAACTAATGCGTCACGAAACTAAGATAACAAAAAAGCGAACAATAAAAATAAAATTAAACAATTAATTAGGGCGATGACGTCACATCGTCACATTCGCATCACATTGTTCTGGTCTCTGCCTTTTTTCCTTCCTCATTCCTCACCTCATTTTTCTGCAAGGCTGGAACCCTCACAGCCGTTTTTAATTTAGTATCTTAAATATATCTCACATCTATAAAAATCCCCAACAAATAAGTGTTAACACGCCGATATTATTTATCATTTAAGACGATTTACTAATAATAACTTCATTTCCCGTTATTTTTAGTATCGGTATTTACACGTGACCCAAAAATGGTAATTCCCCGTATAATCAGCCGATTGGACAGCCCGAATCAATGATGGATACGGCAAATTAAAGGAAATTGTACATCCAGACATCGCGTGCTCGTCTAATGAAAACAGTTCAGCGAATCCACAGAAACATAATACAACAGTATCCTATGGATCTATTCATTCACGGAGACGATGGTTACGTCATATAATTATTTTCTTCTGGTTTTGACAAATCTGAGCGACATTGTAAATCTAATGATCAGGGGGGTTACCATGACGTACTAAAGACGTTCAGTTTAGGTTGAGAGAAAGGGACACAGCTATAGCAGTTACATAGCTCCGTCCCTCTCTCTCAACCTAAACTGAACGGCTTTAGCACGTCATGGTAACCCCCCAGATCACATCTTTGGGTAATGCTGTTAGAATCCAGATTATGGTAGCCTAAAATGTAAACCATTATACAAGGAAGTGTCCAAAATTATCTTGTGCTAGTGCCAACGCCAAAGAAAGTCTATAATTCAATACAAGACGTAAAATTCAATTAATTATGTCTACGCGAGATAGTATCGACATTTCAGCTAGCACGTGATTGGCGCGAGATTATATCGCCGCGACATAGACTACCCATACCCATCCTTATGTCATTAATACAATTAGACAAAAACGTGTTATCTATCTTGGAGTCGCGGAGGCCAGATACTATCGCGCCTATCATGTGCTAGCTCTGCAGATAAATGTTGAAGTTTGCAAAGCCATTTCATTGAACTAAGCTTACTTCTATTCAGCTACTTTCCTTTTCGTTTTCAGATGAACGAGCAACAGGATAAGGATAAAAAAGATATAAGCCAGCAGCTGACCGGGTCAGCACGCCTTCTAAGAAAGGCGAATCACGGGCTGTTTTTAAGGAAAAGTCCTCCCACACCAATGTAGATACGGAGGGATTCACATTGGTGGAAAGGAGAAGCAAGGCGCGTAGGGCGCCTCGTAAGACTGTGAGTGGCACTGCGGATCCGGTTAATTCTGGTCTTCGGGTCGCCACACCAAGTAAGCCGCTCTACGTGTCTCGCCTGCATTACTCCGCCGTGGCCGACGAAGTGGTGGAGTACGTTCGCCAGGAGACTGGCTTCACGCTGAGGGTGCAACAGTCGCGTCACTATGTGCACTTCAGCTCGTTTGTTGTGCGCGTGCCGCGGCCGCTGCAGGACACCATCGCGAGTGCAGACTTCTGGCCGAAGGGTGTAGTCTTTCGACGGTTCCGGGGCAACCTGCCGAATTCTACGCCCGGACAGACGACGCAACGAAGCCTCGACGTTACGTTGTCACCTAAATCTAGATAATTTGTGATGTTTTGATTTTTTCTCACTTTGATGTGTTTATTTGTTATGCTTTTATGTATTTTAGTTACTCAGTGCTTTGGTTTTTACTATCATACTGTGTAACGTATTTGAAATAAAAATAAAATAATAAATAAATAATAACTCTCGGTGGAAAATAATACTGTTCTAGTTATTTCTACTGCGGCCGAGGCACCGTTCCTTTCGTGCCCGCCTAATGGGGAGACCGATTTAATGAAAAGCTAAGCTTAATACTTGATTAACAGAGTTCCATTGAAACGGAACGTAGGAAGGAAATTTTCAGAATTAAAAGTTCGTTCTCAAAACGTGCATCGGTGTTGGTTATGCCCGTCTAATTACTTGTACAAACAGGTTTATTGGTTTAAGGTTGCATGCCAAAAACCGACTCTTTATCGAAGATTCGGTTTGCACCGCACCTTGCCGTAATTTTCAGACGATGGGTGAAATGTTTATATTACGTAGTAGTTTCTGAATCAATCATAGATTTTGTAGATTTCTATCGGCTATGATAGCAGCTAGCGTACCGTTTTTGATGTCTTATGTCCAACTTCCATTTAGGTATTGTTTATTTTAGCAACATAAGTACAACTTTATTCAGCTGCGCTCCTGTTCCGAATAGATTCTAAATATTAAACAAGTACCCAAATCATAGATATTTCCAGTAATCACAATATTTATGGGCTACAAATTCACTGGCAAAGCTGATAGGTACCTCCTTCCTGGAAACCTCATAATTATATTATTAAGCAATAAGTTACTGTGCATTCCGGCTCCGAGCTGAATAATTAAGGGCGCCAGTCGTGGGCCAGCAAACAGAATCAAAAATTAAATCTAATTCGCCTTCGAGACTCGTTAGGCATGCAGACGCCGCACAAAGGGCTGCAAACTATACGTTCATTGTTTCTTACACGTTTCAGCCATTGGGTTTGGATAGAGAAACTATTGGTACAGTACAACCTAGTTCTAAACTAACTAAACTAGCAACCACGGGAAACAGTCAAACAGGGTATGAGGAAAATATTTTGCAGGTTAGAACATCTGAAGTTAGTAGCTCAACGAGCTAGGACCCCAAGAATTACTACACACTTGAAAAAAGACACGTGTGTGTGTGTGTGTGTGTGTGTATTGTGAAACTAAAGTCATTGTGTCTTTTAAATCGATTCCAGGTGCACACAATATAAGTTTTCGGTACATGACGGCAATATTAAAACGGGTTACCATTTTCGATTAGTATGTCTGAAGTGGGTGCCTATATCTTAGTCTTTGGGGTGAGGGAGTTTGTATTTCGGGCTGTAACAGCGTGACAAAATGTAGGTACCTACCTATAGGCCTTCAGTGATTGATTTCTCTCACTTTGTATCTTTATTTTGTTAACGAAAATATAGGGTCAAGTAAACTTTTGCGGAGAGCCAACGTCAGCAGAAAGTAGCTGTTATTTTCTTACTGTGGTTTTATTAATTTAAATAGGTACCGACACTTGATTTTGAGAACTAAAAGTAAACAATTATTACAATTATTATAGGAGTAGGGTGAAAGTCTTTACATTACACAGCGATATTTGATTGGTGTGCTGAATCCATACTAATATTTTAAATGGGAAAGTGTGTGTGTCTGTTTGTTTGTCCGTCTTTCACAGCAAAACGGAGCGACGAATTGACGTGATTTTTTAAGTGGAGATAGTTGAAGGGATGAAGAGTGACATAGGCTACATTTTGTCTCTTTCTAACGCGAGCGAAGCCGCGAAAAAAAGCTAGTTTTATAATCTCAACAGTCCGCAATGTAACTAAAATCGCATGCGAGTTCGCGCGCCGTGTAAATAGGTTCTTAGAAACGCATGTGGCTCTCAAGCATCGATTTTCCGACTCCCTATCTACAATTTGAGGGGCATACGGAATACAAGATCATTAGAAGTATAAACTCAACCGCGCCTTATTAAATTATGAGCACAGCGGCTAATTACTCATATTTGAAGATGCACGGCTGATTCTGCGTCTTATTTATACGAACAAGTTCAGTTTGCAAACGTCTCACAAGCATATTCATTCAGGTACTAAAATATCATATTATTATCAACGTCATGCAAATTGTATGTACCTATCATCTGCTGCTACTCAGTCACTTAAGGTTACACACTTTACACAGGTCTTTCTGGACCTCATCGATCCATCAGTACCTGGGCCTTCCGACCGGCCTTCAAGTGACTGAGTGGCATCAGATCGCACAGGATATTAGGAGCGAATGGCGGAATATAGTGTCGGAGGCCAAGATCCACTTCGGGTCGCTGAGCCATCGCAGTAAGTAATCATCTTCTAATTTTATTTTTTTGTTTGATGTTTATTAAAAAGAACTAATATGCCAATAATAATAATAACCGCCATGTGGGATGTTGAATCAACGATCATTGTTCCGATAGTCGTTTCAGCGAACGGTCTCACAGCGAAGAGTCTCGACCAACATCTTAAGAGACTCTCGCTAGGTGGCTGGATCAAGGGCCAGATGCAGAAGGCGGTGATCTTGGACACAGCGCGGATAGTCCGACGGTTCCTCTCTCTGCAGCCCTAACCACCGGCAGCTTGGGCCCTGCCCCGCTGCTGGCGGCACCCTAGGTTAGGTTTTTTATAATATGTTTATATGTTTTTATATTGTTAGGTAAATGTTTTTATATTTTATTTTTATATACATATCGTAAAATACCTAGCCTAAGAAAGAAAATAAATACTGAGAATAATGAATTTCTTGAATATGTCTATTTATCCCAAAATCCTTAAATATTGAATATCTAAATTTGTTTTTTTGTATGACTTGGGAATTTTCATCATAACGTTGTAAGGCACTGTGACAACAAAAAATATATCCAAATGGTATCTTATTTTATAATCTAAATACGTCCTCGGTGGGCGTAAGCAAGCGTAAAATTTTCCTAAGTGGTTACAGCCGTGAGCTTCTACGTAGTAATGTACTGTGAATTAAAAAAGTAGGTTATGTTATGTTGAGCTTAATTTTAGTTTATTTTGTTGTAGAACTTAAGGAGAAAACTTTTTAGTTGGAACTAACAGTTCCTACGAAGAAAATAGTTTGCTCTTGTCTCCTTTATATTTTTTTGAGATTGTTTTGTCTAATAGGAGCAACTTTTACTTTCCTGCAAACCTGTCAGATAAAATGGTAATTAAATATTTGCAGGTCATGCAAAATTAAATAAGTAAATATACATTATTGCACCATTATACATATATTTTTTTTCATAATGAGGGAAAGTGTTACACTTAGGTAACAACAGGCGGTCTTATAGTTAAAAAGCGATCTCTTCCAGAAAACCTTTGGGTAGCAGGGAAAACTAAACAGAAACAAAAGCTAACAGCAGTGCAAGAACAAAAATCTTCTGATCGTTGCACTACTATGTTAACAAATAGTTATGTAACATTCAAAAGCAACTGATAGTGTGCTTAAACAGCTCTAAGGCATGTTTTAACGACCCCAGAACTAGTAAAACGACCTATAAATTAGCCCAAATTATACTCGAATCGCCGAAATTACTTGACCGAGTGAAACCCTTAAATCGCCAGTAATATGACCTTAAAATTCAGCTTTGGGGCTAATTACACTATTTCGCGGGATCGCAGTGAAACATTGGCTAGAAATGTCGCAAGTTTGTGATATATGACCGAGGTACTTGGATTACCGCCATTTTGAATTTCACCCCGCGGACGAATCGCGTTAGGCCTCCGTCCGTTTGGTGAAAGCAAACTAAGGGTTTAATGGAAATTAACTGCGTGTGTCAATTCTGGGATTTACGATTATGAAGTGGAGAATAGTAATTCAGAAACCTTCAGAAAAAGAAAGCAGTCATATAATATCACATAGCATTAGATATCAAATTGACATCAGTGATACATTTTTTTAACCCTCGACGCAAAAACAACGGGGTGTTATAAATTTGACGTATCTGTCTGTCTGTCTTTTTGTGTTAGTGTCTGTATGTGTCATCGTAGCTCCCGAACGGATGAACCGATTTAGATTTAGTTTTTTGTTTGAAGCTGAATTAGACGGACTTGTTCTTATTCTTAGCCATGTTTCATGAAAATCGCTCCACTATATCGGGGGTTATTTTCACAATTTTAATTTTGTGGTTAGGTTATTACTAGGTAAGTTGTTTTGTTATCATACGTGTGGTCTTTTAGGCACAAACAAAAAAACACAATATCTTAATAACCCCAGTCAATGTTATCAGATTTTTTTTATGATATCATTGTACTTTCGAATTGACAAGTTAGTAACGTAACCATTTTAAATGACTGAAATATTGATAAGTTTCAACCACAATTAAACACAATAAAATAAATTTTAAGTGATTTATTATACAGTTTTACCTTGACAGCGTGGTACAGATTTCCCAACGGCATCGGCATCAAATAGATTTATGTATTAAATTATGCGAAACACATCAAGTTTAATTTTTAATTAGCGATGCCAATACAACACTAAATAAACACAGTTCGATTAACATTTATTTTTCCTCTCGTGAGTATAGTACAAGTCGAACTTGTCACTGCAATAACACAATTTCTTTCAGGAAACTTCGAGCAACTTCATGTGCTCTGCCTACATCTTTTGAGAATACAGCATTAAGAGTAAGTTTATGTATGATATGTATATAATATGTTGATTAACAACCAACATTGTTATTGTTACTTCACCTTGTTTTACCTAAAATAAATAAATGATAATATTTCCTTTTGCGGCGTTTCGTTTTCGTTTCACGTCGCAGAAATGCCATTCGGCTACGGCAGGGGCCGATTTTTGAGTCTCACTGTCACTAAAATACCGGTTGAAAACGGTGACTTGCCTATTTTTTTCAGTGACAATTTTCTGAATTCGAACGCGTGAGACTCAAAAATCGGCCCGCAGTTCCACTTCTGGGCACACGCTAGAGTGGGTTTAAGATAACATCTAGTAATGCACATTTTTTTTGTAATGTCTACCAAAAATTTTATATTTTAATGATTTGTTATTCTAAGCGACAAGACAGTAAATTATCTAAATTATACTTTTCAATTTGAAAAATATCTTTTCATCAGACGTACGACGGAGAATCAGGACTGTAACAGATGGCTCTCGACGTTAATATAAAATTAATTGCGTCAACGAAGCAGAATTACCGGCTTGGAGAGACGAGCCTCTGCTTTATACCGCTTAAGAGAATATTTTAAAATAATAACTGGTGGTGACACCACAAACATTTTTTAAGATTGGTTAGCTCGTGCAGTTCTATACGAGAATGTTTAGGCCTTTTCAATGACGCCTACCTATTTCATCATTAAATGTAAGATTTTTAAGAAAACATACGTAGTCTATACTTGTATTTGTCAAGTTCTAGGTCTGATGATAAATAAAAAGATGATTCTCATCAAAATTTAAAAAATATATATGCGCCCTCCAGCTCCACACTCGCGCGCGTATCGCGGCGCGATGTCGTTCCCCGCTTTTTGTCGGTGTTTCGGCCCGCGTCAAAGGAGACGCGAAGCGCGAACTTGCAAGGCAGCTAAATTCAGTATGATGCCATAGATCATTTTGCAATTTAACTCGATCACCTGATACTATTCCGCCATTTTGGCGAGAATCGAAAAGCGAAATCGCCGTGAAGTTGCGCGAGTCTGGAGCCATAAGTCGGCGTCGCGCCGTGAAAGTTCACGCCGCGAAATCGCGGCGTGATTCGCGCGCAGTCTGGAGCGGGCTATAGAATACCGGCGAATACTTAACACTTAAGACGATACGGTAGGGGTCAATTTTCCATACAAACGCTCTCGACTATTTCCTCCCTGGTTTTTGAAGATAGAGCAATGATTTTTTCAACACAGATTGTTATTATTTTTATCTGTGTCGGACCGTTTTGATTTTTTGATATTCTGCTTTTTAAAGATTCTAGAGCCAATCAAAAAATTCCAAAATCGGCCTTTTTCATTGTGGCGCAAAAAAAGGTATGATACTCAACATTGGTAACAATTAACCAAAAAAGCTAAACGGTCCGACATAGATTATTTCATTGTTATTTAGATTCTCAAATTTCGTTCCGATTGATTAAGTTTTGAAGGAGGAAAGAGTCGAGAGCGGAACCTCGACTTTAAAGATTTTTTTGAAATATCTTTGGACTGAGTTGACATAGACATAGACATTTTATTAATAATATTATAAATATTACACGTTCATCAATAAAATTATTTAACAGCAATTAAATTAAGATTATTACAATTTCAGTCTAGTTATAAATTATTAATTATTAATATAGTTATTAATTGTTCTTAATGGACAATTTTTTTTCGATAAATCTAGTTAATAACACTTGTATATTTAACTAAAATTCCCAAGTTGAAAGGGGGGCTCCTTTCCATTTTAGCATTTTCGCTACCGTATCCTCTTAATATACAACCTTTTTTTGAACAGAGTGAGGTCAAGACCGAATAAGGTAAATTATTGATGCTTTCAAGGATTGACTTGACTCTTACTCCAAAAACATAAATTAAATAAAAAGACTTGAATTGAAATAAAAAATCGACATTTATATTTACCATAAATAGGTACCTATATAGCAACCGAAATTCGGAAACCAATAATGGCGAATAAACAAAACGTCATAAAAAAATTTCCTATTATTATTAACTTTATTTCCGTAACAAAGTTACAATATTTGTTTTCTAAACTCATGTAGGTATTGTTGGCCCTGTTGGAATTCCACCCACGCAGGCGACGACATTTGGTAAACTTTTTTTTAACTGTAGAAGGAAAATTCGCACCCAAGCCTCCTACCCGCGGAGAATCTCAATGACATGGCATTAAGTTTTGGATATAATAGAAAACTATTGAATATTTTGAATGCCTTAGGTTTAAAGTATACTGAATTTCAAGCGACGATATAGAAACAAATCAAAATTCATGACGAATAACGGCAACATTTTTTTAAAGCTTTTGAGTTGTATTTCCATCTGCATGCTTTAACTCGACTTATGTGTATAAATAGAAACACTAATTATACTTATGCATTTTTACATTCTCGTTTAGCTGCAATAAATCTAGTTTAAAAACAAGAACCTTTTGCCCTAAATAAGTGCTTATAAATACTAAATAGCGTATCTTACTCAAATTTAAAACATGTACAAGGTGAAATAAAAAGGACCGTTAAAATTTTACACAGTGACTTTTGAGGTACTGATGTGCCGACGGAAAGTTTCTAAAATAAAGAAATTTTAACATAGGAAAACTTCGGAAAGTTTGTATGGACAATTGTATGGATGGAAACTTTCCATTTCATAAATTTAAATTCCCTTTATTTTTCGTGAAAGTTTCGTGAATGTTTTAAGAAATTTAAGATATTTTTGGAAAGTTTCCGCAACTTGCACATCACTATTTTGAGGTCATAATGAACTACTTTTACTATGGGGAAAAAATTGGCAGTTTCATAGAAATTAGCCAATTTTTTTGCGATTTCAGCTTTGGTCGCATAGTAAAATTATTCATTATGACGTCTAAAATCACTATGCAAAGTTTGAACGATCCTTTTTCTTTCACCGTGATTATTCATAGCTACTTATTTCCTCTGGCTTTCCTGTGTTCAGAACACTCGAGTAGCGGCCAAGAGTCTTGAAACGGATTTGAGAGATTAGACGTCAAATGCATCTGTACCAGGGCTTACTTCGTCCCTCAAGAGCATGTCGGCGTCCCGACGTAGGAAAAAGTATAAGTGTAAGTACTTACTGAAGCTCATGAATACGTACTTACTGAAGCTCGTGAAGTAAATTGAAGGTCATAGTCGAAATATTTCTTTAAAATATTGCATTTTATCAAGCAGACTCATTTTTAAATTAAAGACAATCTTTTGGAACTCCGGTTCCACCGCTATGACCAACTGAGCCACGGCCACCAGGCCTACGCTCAGATACGTCGCTGAGTAGGTCGGATTGCACTGGTGTGCCAAAAGGGCAACTTTTTAACCTTGGAGTTCTAAAGGTTGGAGTTCCGCCGGTGTTAATTTTTCCACTTTTCCTTCAATTAAAAACAAACCTGGCCTACTGTGTTTGATAAAACAAGTATTTTTGTCGTTGCGATCAGCAAACGCAGACAAATAAAAGTAATTATGCAAATCAAAATGCACTAAACGCGTAGTGAAAACATTATTCATCGCCGCAAATATGAAGCAGGACAGTTAAAATTCAAAGTCAAAACGCCACGAACAATGCCGCCGAAAGCGTAAAACCAATCCCGACTTTTGAAAGGAGCCAGCGAACCATGCGAATTTACGAGAAACTCCCGACATAACCGACTATGTCCTGGAGAGACAAATTCCCGCTTACACGCCGAATAATAACTGCCGACTATTCCTGAAATTGCAGCAAATTTTATCCCAATTGTAAATGCCAAAGAATTTTGATGTCCCATTATGTTTTTCTTAGTAATATCTCTCGGATCCTTTCAGCTCTTTTGGTATTCGAGGGTTGCGAGAAGTAACCATGTATACAAGCATGTTTAGCAATCGATTAACCTAACACACGTATAATGGCTTCAGAACATCAAAAACGTGGGCCGTGAACAAACACTGTGTAAGCGAGTTCTAATCTGCGGCAGGCAGGCTCTGTTTTGTTAGGCGGCGTCATAGTGGCCGGACCCGCATTAAAATTAAATTTTGTGCAGGCAAGTTAGATCAGCCAACTCGTTCGTTATTTAAGAGAAAACGAAAGGCAGCCGCCCCTTCCCACAGAGACTAGCTTTTTAGTTTACATATTACTTGTTTAATTAGATTGTACTCCCATGTCGATGAGTGACATTAAACTGAGTCGTATTTTACCGTACTGTTAACTTAACTATAAAATAAACTTGATTGGCGCTTGCTGTAAGCCCATTCCGAGAAAATGAAGTAAAATTTTTAACCAGCCACTTGAGACAAGTTCGCAAACAAAGGATTAAACTGTCGGTTACGTATACGAGGCAGCCCGTGCCAGCGAGCGTTCTGCGCCAGGATACCTAGGCTTACTCTCATCGTTTTTAATTTGAAATGATGCCAGAAAAATAAGAAGGTCCTGTAACGCGACTGCAGCGAGGCGACGCCGACGATTATTTAACTTTAGCACTGCGGAGCGAATTACAGGAAACGCGGTATAAGTAAGCAAATTGTGAGAGCGAAACGCCTCAAAATTGCAAATTCAACCGGCTCTGCGTTTTGTTCAGCCCTGGGCCTGCAATTCGCGCACCTCCGCTTTCTTACATTATTTAAAGAAGCTGCCCGTCGTAAGATTTTTCAGTCCGAGTATTTTGAAAGACTCGAGGAAATTCATTTGTAATTCATACGGAATTTCTTTGCACTTCTTACCTTCGTCGGGTTCACCTTTTTGCTACGTTTTATTGCTCATACCAATATCTTCAAATCGTGCTCGGGGAGTATACGGTTTTATTTATGCTGATGAACGACATGAGCCTAAATGAAAAGGGTATTTTTGATGAAACGAGTGCGTCCGCGCTATAATTAACAGCGTAGCCCAACCATTTATTTGGTACATCACAAAATAGGCCGCCAATTTTGGGGCAAAATCTCAACCAAAAAAGATTGCACAAGCAAATGTACAAATTAGACACAAACGAGGCGCCATTTGCCCTGTAATTCGTCGGCTCGGTAAGAGCACCCGTCGCCGCCCACTCCGATATTCGCACTTGCGGAATAAATGCTTGCCTATAATTTTAACAAATTCCCTTCTCGATGCGGCAATACATTTTGCGACTAGCAATCTGACTCGCGATTACCGACCGAAAAAACGCTAAGAGCCCCTCCGCCACGTTACTTCTTAATGTAGCCAAGTCTCCATAATGGCAAGATATTTAGACCACGAGTGCTCTTGACTGCTATACATCAAACGAAGACATTACCACAAAACGCCTGTTAGATACCGACGAGCATAAAATATTCGGAACGTTTTGATATATTTGAGGGATATGGTAATCGCTGGTGGCACAGTCGGAATATGTATGTGGGGCTTGTTTATGGCTACTACTATTATATATAAATATCACAGTCAGACTAGTTTTACTCGTATATTACTTTTGGAAATAATATAACAATCTATTTCGTGGTTATTAGTCCAATTTTCATCTGATTTTATTTTCAGCTTTTTCCCGCGGCCTCGGTCGCGTTAGAAGGAGACAAAAAGTAGCCTATGTCACTCTCCAACCCTTCAACTATCTCCACTAATAAAATCACGTCAATTCGTCGCTCCGTTTTGCCGTAAAGGCGGTCAAACAGACAGACACACACACTTTCCCATTTATAATATTAGTATGGATTTACCTACATATATACCAATGTTGCTTTACTTTTTAAACAATACCTAAGTATGAATATGAACTGAGATGTAAGATAAAACAATATAAAGAATATACCATTATATTTTCCAGCAACCAACTTGGAAAATTTTCGTGTTTATTTTTCATCAAAAAATATTAACCCACAATAAATAAAACAATCCTTTTACAAACAGTAATAGCTTCGGAAATCTGGTAGCAAATATGATACGGATACAAAATAGGTCAATGTTGACCGGTAGTACGTATTCACATATTCAGACTCAGACATAACCAGTGATATCAATATGATACACCTCTTCATACTATAGTGACAGACTGACGCTCTGCGAGCATTAAATAATGTTGGTATCACAAATTGACGATCCATAGGTAAGAATCCTTACGTCGGTAGGCGCTTACACTATTATAACACTTGCATACTAATTCAGTTCAAAGCGACGTAATAAGGTGTAAGGTATCTTTTTCCATTTTTCTTTCCTTTAGTACACATTTTTCAATATGAATAGGTCGGCCAGCTTATAAAGGGATGCTTGTAAATGACCTGATCAAGCTGCACATAACAGTGGCTGAGAGCCTCTCGTTTTTGCTGACGTGTGACGGCGAGTTTTTTCGACGGACGTCATATGTACATTAATCAAGAGGAATCGGGTGTGAAAATATTTAAAAGGTCAAAAACGAGATAAATGACGTATAAACCGTACGATGATTCTGGCTGTATCGGTAATTAAGTATCAGATGCGTTCCACAGACGTTATTGAGCATAGTTCTCACTGAACCATCCAGGCATCCACCATGCACATCTACAACGTGACTTACGTGACGCCTTAACAGATTATTCGTATACAGAAGACTAGACTACTTAGCATTCGACACAATCATGATTTAATGTACATTTACCGAGTTAAAGGGCATTTTCAGACTTTGGGACCCCCCAATTAGCGAAAGTTGTTAACAGAAATTAACTCACTGTCAGTGTTGTGACGATAATTAAGCACGAAATTTCAATAAAAATATTGTTTTTGTGTGAATTACATAAACTTTAAGCGATAATCTACATTCAGAATGTAAAATAATTTTTAAGAAAAAAAAAACCGTCGCCTTTCGGGTTCTGGTGAAAGCTACTTGCGAATGTTGGATTATGTAGAAATGTGTAAGTATTTTTTAAAACTGCTTTTAATGCTTTAATTATTAGATGGAAACACAAATGAATATACGTATAACGTTAAGGTTTGAGGAGTTTCCTCAATTCCTCATGAATCCGATTATATTATAAGAAATCGAAGCTTGACAAACTTTGACTTCAAAACATATGCTTAACAAACATAACTAAATAAATGTCACTGTTCTGAACTTAAATGCATGCTTTTCTTACAAAAATACCAAAGTCACTATGAGTGTGCCGTTCAGGTTTGAGGAGTTTGGTTCTGGCCATCATCAGCAGTTCCACTGCACCAAATGTCACTGTTCTGGACGAAAGTGCATGCTGTTCTTATAAAAATACCAAAGTCACTATAAGTATGCCGTTCAGATTTGAGGAGTTCGGTTCTGACCATCATCAGAAATTCCACTGCACCAAATGTCACTGTTCTGGATGAAAGTGCATGCTGTTCTTATAAAAATGGCAAAGTCACTATAAGCGTGCCGTTCAGATTTGAGGAGTTTGGTTCTGGCCATCATCAGCAGTTCCACTGCACCAAATGTCACTGTTCTGAACGAAAGTGCATGATGTTCTTATAAAAATACCAAAGTCACTATAAGCGTGCCGTTCAGATTTGAGGAGTTCGGTTCTGACCATCATCAGAAATTCCACTGCACCAAATGTCACTGTTCTGGACGAAAGTGCATGCTGTTCTTATAAAAATGGCAAAGTCACTATAAGCGTGCCGTTCAGATTTGAGGAGTTTGGTTCTGGCCATCATCAGCAGTTCCACTGCACCAAATGTCACTGTTCTGGACGAAAGTGCATGCTGTTCTTATAAAAATACCAAAGTCACTATAAGCGTGCCGTTCAGATTTGAGGAGTTCGGTTCTGACCATCATCAGAAATTCCACTGCACTAAATGTCACTGTTCTGTACGAAAGTGCATGCTGTTCGTATAAAAATACCCAAGTCACTATAAGCGTGCCGTTCAGATTTGAAGAGTTCCGTTCTGGCCATCATCAGCAGTTCCACTGCACCAAATGTCACTGTTCCGTACCTAAATGCATGCTGTTCCTTTATTAACACAAAAATCACCATATGTATGCCTTTCAGATTTGAGGAGTTCCCTCGATTTCTCCAGGATCCCATCATCAGAACTGGGTTCTGAGAAAAATGGGACCAATCTGTATGTATATACATTCAATCAAAAAAAAATTTTTCAAAATCGGTCCAGGAACGACGGAGATATCGAGGAACAAACATAAGAAATAAAAAAAAAAAACATACAGACGACTTGATAACCGTCCTTCTTGAGATATGAGGCGACGGTTAAAAAGTAAATTTTTAGACAGATTTTATGCTTAATTGTCGTCACAAAACTGACAGTGAGTTAAGTTTTGTTAACAACTTTTTCTACTCCAGCACTTAAATCTGTCAATTAGATTATTGTCAGCGGTATCCAAATTAAGTTCATTTGAGTAACGATAGAAAAGTCTATTTGTCTATAGGTTCATATGATAACTGCTGAGCAGTATTCATATGAATATAGGAGTTCTGTAAGTTTATTTTTAAAAGTACAACTTCCATTTATCAGGTATGTTTTCATTTGCAATGATAAATAACTCTTAATAAGTAATATAATATTTAGGTTCATAATTTAAATCAAGATGAAAAAATAAACTGAAATGCGTTTTACATATTAGATATTGCAAAACAAAGGTAAAAATCATAAGTTTATCAAATAATTTTACATTTGACATTTAAATATTCTTGAACGCAACCACATTTTTCGTAATTGAAAACCGGCTTATTTTCTATTTCTCTTGTCTATGGCATGAAGAGTTCGGTTAATGTACGACCCAGAAATGTACAGCCCAAAATCGGCGTCCACTTTTTGGACGCGAATTACGGGGTCGTACAATACTGCCGCCCTGTAAAAAAAGTGGCTTCGAATTATCGCCCGGACCAAACGTGTACAGCCCGAGAATGCCCAACCCATCAATTCACGGCCCAAGAACTCTCGTACATCATGGACGCCAATTCCTGGGTCGTAAATTTTTGGGTTGAGCATTCTCTGGCTGTGCATTATTGGTTCCCGCATTTGTAAACTTTTTAAAAAATTATTTGAACTATTTTAGTGTTTTATACTTTATTTTAAGTCGACGTTGTGCAAAAACTTAAGTAATTATGAGTGATTCTGGTGAACAATATACTCCCCAAGAAATCAAGGCTATGGCGCTCAAAGTGACTGACAATTTGTTACCTGAAAAGTCGGATACAGCGTAGCAAAAATGTTATGATTGTTTTATGACATGGAAATTGCAAAAAAATGTTTCAACTTTCTCTGAAATCGCATTGTTGGCATATTTTGAAGAATTGTGCAACAATATCTCACCATCAACATTTTGTGGACAGAATACTCGATGCTACGACGATCCACACAAATATTCCCATTCGTTATATGAAGTAAGTAACTAACCCATTTTATTATTCTTGAATAGGTATTTATGTGGCTGTCGTAGAAAAAGTATAGTATACAATCGTAACATTATGAAGGCTATAAAAGTCTCGTACCTTACTTAGGCCACTCGGCAAGCCTTCGTGGCCTAACCGCGGTACTCAACTTTTATAGCCTTCATAACGTTACCGTTATATAATATACTATTTGCTAATTGGGGGGACCCAAATTCAGAAAATGCCCTAATTCACTAATAATACTAGTTAATTGTAGACACAGCAGATAGGTAATAACCGTCCAGCATGGCTCATAAGCAAAACATACTATTCAACGCTAACGATATTTGGGACAACATTCCGAAATGAACATTCGTAGATTGCTATCCAACATTTGACTTTCCCCTCAACAGAGCGAGGGCGTGTCAGCGCCACTCCTCCGTGAGTTACTGCGTCCCGAGGCCCCTTTGAGGGCCTTCCGAGGCCCTTCGAGGCCCTCGGAGCCCTAATGAAGGGTCCGAGCCGTCTGGAAGACACTCTGTCTCCGGAGTTTTTGCCGCTACTTGGTTGATGAATAATTTGTATGCTATATTGCGGGGGACATTTGTGAGTAGTTTTGTTTTTGTAGAACTATTTTGATGGTACGATATGTTTCTCTGTATAACATATATTGTTTTCAATGAACGCTGTTATTAGTGCAATTGAGGTTTTAGGTCACGTTTTAAACATAACAAATTTGCTTTTCGAAGAAGCAATAGCTTTAAATTGTACAATTATTTTCGAGAGCCAGTAAGACTGAGGAGTAAAGTCTACCAGTTTAGTTTATTGCTTTTGTCATTAGGCGTTATCTAAGACGTATATTTTGAAGACTTTTGTTTATTTAAGTTTAGTAAATTTCCCTCAATTTAATGGGCATTTTCAGAATTTGGGACCCCCCCCCCCCCCCCCAATTAGCGTAAGTTGTTAACAAAAATTAACTCACTGTCAGTTTTGTGACGATAATTAAGCATGAAATTTCAATAAAAATATTGATTCTGTGCTGATTATTTCAACTTTAAGCGATAATCTACATTCAGAATGTGAACAAAGTAAATTTTTAGATACATATTATGCTTAATTGTCGTCACAAAACTGACAGCGAGTTAATTTTTGTTAACAACTTACGCTACTTGCGGGGACCCAAATTCTGGAAATGCCCTAATACGACGTTATGCCTTTCGGTCCACCAAGTTTATTAAAATCCCTATGGATGTTTCTATTTACAGGTTCAATCAGCCTGGAACGACTTGCATATTACTGCCTAGTTAGATAAGCCTAGCAATTTCCGGATCCGGTGGCTAAGGAGATACATTTCCGTGTTCAATTCATATGTCTATCACATATATGTATATGACCTACATTCATAAAGTAAAGTAAGCTCTGATTTTTCTTCATTTTTTCATGTTCCTCTTCAAACAAACATACTATCAAATAAGGTTTGGTAACAGGTTTTTATGATAGAGCCAAAATTCAAATATGCAAACCAAAATAGCTCCTATTTTATTACGAAAACTCGACTTAAGTAAACCAAAGGATAACTAAGTTAACCTATTTATTTAATGCCTGAAATTAAAGCCTAGATATATTTCAGAAATGAAAGGCGACAACGAAATTAGGTGTGCCTTTCTCTCGATATTTGACGAATTTACCTCTTTTTCATGACAGAGAAAACTGGGTGATTTTGATTTATTAGCACAAAAAAAGATACTTTCTCCTGCTACGCTCCAGTATTTTGGATAAATCCATACATATAAAACTAGAGTACAGGCATACGTACACGGCCAAACTTAGCATTCAACTCATAAATAATTCCACTTAAGTTGCGGCACATAAACCGCTTGCATAACCTTAAGAGCCGCGACAAACAACAAACTTTTTCCACTAATCAAAGCCGAGCGAAAGCAAGATTACTTTCCTAATTAGCTATGGAGTACAACATCCATACTATAGTTATTTGTTATACAAGGGGGCAAAGTTGTATTTTAACGTCGAGTGTGGAATTGAAAAACGAGCAAGTGAAAGGATTCTATAGTTGAACCACGAGCGAAGCGAGTGGTTCGAAAATAGAATCCTGAACTTGCGAGTTTTTTAACACACGAGAAGTAAAATACATTTGCACCAAGGTGTAACACAAAATTTTTCCCCTCACTATAGTAGCGAGGAAACTACAACGCAAAAAATGCGTTTATCACTGCTTCCAGTAGTTCCACAGGTGGTAAATCATCTTTATTACTAGATTCACCTACTTTTATCAATTTTAAAGCAGTTAACTTGAATTTAAACTTCAAACTTCAAACTTTTTATTTTGCAAGAATACACGTAAATACATAATAGGTCTTAAAACTAGGGAAGCGTCAGTGTATTCGACCAACAGGCATGCAAAAGATACTTAAACAGATTAAAAATTGAAGTTATAAAATGTCAACATGTAACTAACCTACCTTCGGAAATTGCAAAACAATAAATTTTAAATCATGTCAAAAAATAGGGTAGGTTCACATTAAAGGTATTAATGGTTACAAAGCTAGGCAGAACGGAACGGTTATACATTCAATGTCAAAATAAAACTAACACAAAAACAATATAGGTAAATCAAAATTTGAATTGGAAAAAAAAAACAGAAACATGAAATAAAAAAATTAAATAGGGGAGTCAAATTTAAAAATCCGATTGTCTATGGTCACAACAGTAAGCAAACATGTGTTAACCGTTTTTATTTATTAATATTAGATCATGAGATCAGTCATTGCAGTTATTAAAGTTAAGAAAATCTGTTACTGAGTAGAAACAGTGCTCATTTAAAAACTCAATCAGGTTTTTCTTAAAGACAACTTCGTTATCCGTCAACCTCAGCGATTTCGGCAAACAATTATATATTTTCGGCGCCATTGAAAAGAAACTTTTTTGAAAAAGAGCCGATTTACCAGGTACTGGATGTATTTTGTCACAATTTCGTGCCCCCGTAAGGTGCCTGAACAGATGCATATTTCTTTTAACAAACATAGCTGTTTCTAGAATATATAAATCAAACACAGTTAACACTTTAAGTTGCTTAAAATATGGTCTACAGCTGTTAGTGCGTTTCAACTTACAAATGGATCTAATACACCGTTTTTGAGCTTTATGGACATCAGTGGCATGGCTGGAGTTCCCCCAGAAGATAATTCCATACCTTAAAGCTGAAGAAATATGGCCATGATAGGCGGACATAATAGCAGTACGGTTAACGACTTTATTTAACATAAATAAATTGTATGAGTATTTAACTAGTTTATTACAAAGAATGTCAGTGTGTGTATTCCAATTCATTTTATCGTCAATATGTAAACCTAGAAATTTTGTAGAATGAGTAATAGCTATATTATGATCTCTAAATGTCACACTAGTCAAGTCTTCGGTTTTTCTTTGTCTAAAGCTCATAATTGTTGTTTTTTGCAAATTAATTTTCAAATTATTCTCTTCCAACCAGTGTACTAATCTATCTAAACAACCAGATATTTCATCCCTATCATTAAGCACAATAGTGCAGTCATCAGCATACAACACTGTTGGATGTGGGATAGCTCCTGGGAGGTCGTTAATATATGCTAAAAAGAGCAAAGGCCCTAAAATGCTGCCTTGGGGCACTCCATACGTAACCAAACTGTCATCAGAAAAATGCTCGGATTCAATCTTGGTAAGATGTGATATTCTGGTTATGTTTGTGCGTTGAGTTCGACCGGTTAGGTATGATTCTATCAAACTATGCACATTACCTCTTACACCATATAGGTATAATTTGTCCAGCAGTATTTTGTGGTCAACATAGTCAAAGGCCTTAGTCATATCTATATAGACTGCATAAACTGGACGGCTCTCATCCATCCTCGTGTATATTTTTTGCAAAAAGTCATGTATGGCAGTAGTAATGGACAGATTTTTCCTGAAACCTTTTTGTTCATCACACAAAATTTTATTACATGCGAAAAAAGTATACAATCGATTATAAATCGCCTTTTCGAAGATTTTAGAAAATATTGTCAACAGAGCTATAGGTCTATACGAATTCATGTCCATCTTGTCACCCTTTTTGAATAACGGCTTAATAATTGTAATTTTAAGGCTGTCAGGGAAAGATCCTTCTTCTATACACCTATTCAGTATAAAACTTAGTACCGGGGAAATTGTGTTTGCTACTGCTTTAACTACTTTTGTTGTAACAGTATCATAGCCCGTGCTAGTAGTGTTTTTAAGATTTCTAATTATTTCAAAAATTTCGTAAGGATCGGTAGGTTTCATGAATAACGAATTGTATTTATTGTGGGTACGTGATAAGGTTGTGTGTATGGGTTTGTTGCAATTGCTTTTAACCTGATGAACAAAAAAGTCGTTGAATTTTTCAGCAATCTCACTTGCATTAAAAACCTTTTGCCCATCTGCAATAATAGCTGAGATATTTTCTTTTGGAAAATTTGTCTCATTGTTATTTATAATTTTCCCAGTGGCTTTAACTTTGTTTTCAGCTGTCAAAATTTCATAATTATTTTGGCATTTCTTTGTTTGTTCAATCACTTGCCTCAATTTTTTAGAGTATACTTTATATTTATTTTTATGTGTTTCCTCTTTGGTTGACCTATATGTCCACAACATTTTCCTTTTGTTCTTACAACATAGTTTTATACCACGAGTAATCCATTTCGGCTTTTTAGTCGTGTAGATTTTGATTTTAACAGTGGGAAAACAAAGATCATAAAAAAGTTTAAAAGATTCAAAAAACCTATTATATGAATCATTAGCATTAGATGCAGAATATACTTCGCCAAATTGGAGTTCGCTTAGAGAACCAATGAATTTATCTATGTTATCTTGAGAGTAGTCTCGTTTAAAAGTATACCAGTATTTTAGTTTGCAATATTTCTTCACGGGACATTTTAATATTTGGGCATTATGATCAGATAAAGCGAATTCGTAAAGACCTACGGTGCAACCACGAACATTATGAATTATATTATCAATGCAAGTACCGCTGCATTGACGTGTAGGTGTATTTACTGATAACTTCATATTATAACTAAGTACCATGTTTCTAAATTCCTTACTATACTTAGTATCTTCAAGAATGTTTATATTAAAATCACCACACAAAATTAATTTCTTCTGCTTATCGTAGCTATATAGATTAAAAATGTCATCAAGATTGTTGAAAAATATGTCAAAATGTTTGCTTATCCTACTAGGCGGCCTATAAATACAGAAAACAGTTATGTTGAAGTCGGTGAGTTCGATAGCACAACACTCAAATATACATGAAATGCAAAATTTTGAGGCTGTATCTATTACTTTGTAATTAATTCCATTTTTACTAAAATGCAGGCACCTCCATGTCGAACAGCCCTAGTAAAGTTGGACGAGAGTTTATAATTTGAAATTTGTAACATGTTAAGATCATTATTTATCATATTGTGCTCAGAAATGCAGATAACATCAATTGATTTATTAGTCTTTGAAAGGTCATCTAGTGCTAGGCTTAAGAGGTCAGATTTATTCAGTAGTCCATCAATGTTTTGATGCATTATGTTGATATGATTAGTTACGAAAAAACGTGTCATCATTTATTTTATCATTTGGATTGTTTGCGTTGCAGGAAACATCATGTGTGTTGTCAATGTAATTATTCGTATTGAAATTAAGTTCTTTCGTCTCCTCAATTTCCTCAATCTTGCTATGTACATTATATACTAAATAATTAATATCGATGTCCTGTAAGAAATTTCTTAGATCGTTCATTATAGTCCTCATACCATTATTATTTATAAGACCCAAACGACTTGTAAACATAGTTTGGTCGTAATCTAGATTTCTGTTAGAGTCTAAGATCCAAGCATATTTATGTGTAATCACATCTAAATGTAACATGTTGTTGAAAACTTCAATTCTGGTATTGAAAATGTTTGAAAAGTCTCCAGACCTATAGGTTGGAGCACATAGAATAAAGTTTGTATGAGTAAGACCCTGAAGTTTTTCGCGAATGTATGCAATTAAATTGTGGTAGTTGCATGTAGATGTGAAATCATTATCTCCTATAAAAATTGTACAATAGTCCGTATCGGATAGATTTTTGGTTCTTTCTTTAATGTTTCTTAATAATTCTTTAACACCTCCACCCGGAGTGATAAAGTGGCACAAATCGAAACTATTATTAAACATATTAAGAGCTATGTTTATTATTTTATTTTTGTTGTTTGCGCTTAAAATGTACATTTTTCTTTTATTTGTTATGTCTAAGGCTAAGGTGCTTGACGATTGGCTTGTGTGTGTAATTTCTTCTTGTGATCTTGCTAATGGAACATACTGTGCTTGTTGAATTGTTTGTTCCAAGTCCTTAATCTTTAAATTCAAAACTATAATTTCGTCGTTCGCTTCACTCAGTTTTGTTTGGAGAAGTTGTATTCTTTCCTCAAGATCATTTACCTTGGGACTAGCTGAATTACTAGATGGACTATCTAAACGTCGTTTCCTATTTGGTGTTCTTCGATTCTGTAGAAGTGGGGATGTACAAATTGTTTTTAATGCCTGTATCTCTTGTGTTAACTTATTTATTTGTCTCTTCATGTCGTTGTTTTCTATTATAACGTTTTCTAATTCGTTTTCCGTGCTACTTAACTTTAAAGTTAAATCAGTCATTTGAGCTTTCAAATCATGTGCTGCTGGTGGTTCGCACACCGTATCCGCACTTCTTGACAAAATATCTTCCATAAGAGAATCGATTGATTCGTCATCACTGTCAAACTCCCGTAAGGATTCCTTAGATTGAGCTTTTGTTAGTAAGTTTATATTAAGGATGTCAGTATCATTTCCATCGTTGGCATTATTGGTATCGTCAGGAATAGTAGTGATGTCATTTTTATTGTATATGTCGATGGTAGTAATGTCGGATCCATTTCCATCGTTGGCATTATTTTTAACGTCAGAAATAGTGGTGATGTCAATTTTATTGTATGTATCGATGGTAGAAATGTCAGACCCATTTGTGGGTTCGATCGGTTTTGAAGATTCAGTGGTGTAAGACGCTTCGGCAGTATTAATAATTTCGGTAGCTTCACTAGAATTAGGGGATCCGCTTGTACTGGGCGTATCAATGGTTTTTGAGGATTTCGATATACAAGTTCTTTTCTTCTTAGGGGTGTCATTTATAGGGATATTTGTCCTTTTGTTGACAGTCTGCTTTTTGCATGGTGGTTGGGGTTTCCTTCTCGTGGTGACATTGGATGTTTTCGTTTTTTCTGACATTTTTTGTTATTTTCAGTTATTAATATATGTTATATTCAATAATTATCGTCTCGTATAGGCTCATATGATATATATCAATATAATATAAAATTTCTTAAAATAGTTCTGCGTCAATTAGTATTCTATGTCAGGTGATAGTAGTGTCAGTTTAATATATTTATTATATATAAATCGTGTCGTATCAAACTATGCGTAGAATGGAAAAATACCCGTTGATAACGGTTACATTAACGTTATTTTTACTGATCGCAGCTATGTAACGGTGGCAACACTGGCGAAATGACAGATAGTCGAACCGCCTCCTGTTACAGATATCCAATCAGCTGATGTGTTTTTGCAAATTGTGCTGTGATTTGGTGGTTTCAACACAAAATTAATTCAAAATTCTATTTATAACCGAAATAGTCTCGTACCTTGATTATAATCTTTTGTTGTTTCTTGATAATTCTGCTGTATCTGACGTGAAACTACATTTTGGCTGCGCAGTCCAATGTTTATCTTGAATGTGGTCACCAATTCAAGTAAGTTATTTCAGGATTTCACTTAAAAATATTTATTTAGCCGGTAGCAGATCCTTACTTGGTGGAATTACGTTCCGTTTTAAGTGGAGATAGTTGAAGGGATGGAGAGTGACATAGGCTACTTTTGTCTCTTTCTAACGCGAGCGAAGCCGCGGGCAAAAGCTAGTACTTAATATGTGTGTTGTGCAATTACATGCTACGAGTAGCCAAACATATGGAAATACCTAATCTAAAAATATTTCTCAAGGTACATAAGTTGCACCAAATACGTGGATTATCTAATATTTACTAGTATCTAATATTTTAGCATTTAATAGTATTTAGAACATACATTTAGACAAAAAAATCGGCATAAAGAAAAATGCAATGAAATATTCGTGTTGTATATGTATACAATAATAATTTCGTAATCGTGTTTGTAAGTCCCGTTGTAGTTTTAAAAGAACAAGTTAAAATCGAAACTACTAATTAAAACTATTTTATACTTAATGTAATAAAGGAAGTCTTAAAATTGAAACCTATACCTAGATGATTATAACAGTTCATATGATTTAAAAGACAAAAACTGGGTACGTAGCCGAATGGCACAAACGCTCACGAAACGCTCCCGAAACGAAACGCTCGTAGATATCTACCTCTATCGCTCTTGCGTATTGGCACGAAAGAGCCAGACTACCTTTCGCGGCGTTTCGTTTTCGTTTCGCGTCGCAGAAATGCACTTCGGCTACGGGGCCTGAAGAGAATAGAAATAAGTTATAAAATCTGAAAGATGTAATAACATAACATGGTTGACGACCGGTCTGGCTCAGTCGGTAGTGACCCTGCCTGCTGAGCCGCGGTCCCAGGTTCGAATCCCGGTAAGGGCATTTATTTGTGTGATGAGCACAGATATTTGTTCCTGACTCATGGATGTTTTCTATGTATATAAGTAGGTATGTATTTATCTATTTAAGTAATGTATGTATATCGTCGCTTAGCACCCATAGTACAAGCTTTGCTTAGTTTGGGGCTAAGTTGATCTCTGTAAAGTGTCCCCCAATATTTAAAAAAATATATATATATATATATGGTTAGAAAGTTTTGCGGCATTATTTAAATAGTTTACTTTCCTTATATCAACCTTTTTCAATGTGGCTATCTAATATTTTTCTTAGAAAAAGTATACTTAGAAAAACTAAAGAACAAGTAAGCCTCGTGTCAGAAAATATGGCTGAAATAAGTTTTGGAAATGAAAGTTATTAGGTGTATGAATTTCTACGAACACATTGGGCTTGAGATGGAAAACTCATATTAAATAGTAACTTGTAGGTACGAGTACATATGTATCGAAGTTTAGTCAAAGGTCATTGCTTCCCTTAAAGATAAGATTTGCTTGTATTTTTATACGAATAACCTGTCAAAGTGTCCTTATAGCAAGCGTGACAGTGGGGCTTTTTTCTCAGAAGCGACATTTCGTACCAAACACAGAACTAAATCAAGATAGAAGGAAAAAGTGTATCTACTTCGCGTCCGGAAAAGTTAAATAGCGAGCGACATTGTTCGCCGCGCAAGTCAGTCTGCTCTCGACCGCTGCCCGCGAGTGACATACAGTGAAAAATACAAAATGGGTCGGTATTCGATAATTAACTGTTCAAACACCACCAATAAAAGCAAGAGTGTTAAACAAAGTGTTTCCTATCATCGGTAAGTACCATTTGTCCTAAAATATTTTTTATTAAATAAAAAACACGATTTTCCTATTTTTATCATCAAAACATTAGCTGACGTACGGCCGTCAAACTAGTTTTCCATTGCGGCTTTAATTTGACGAGTCCGACTTGGCGTGCGTTTAAAACAAGCGATATAAAAATAGGCTATTCAAACTGTCGAGACAAAGTGAAGGTAGATTTGTTATTTTGTCCGTCGAACTTAAGAATAGTGGTGCACCACGGAACTATATCGTCATGTATGCTGCGATTTCCTTATTCGATTTAAATCGATTTTGCGAAGCAGTGGAAATTATAATTATGTTTTTATATTGTTATGAACCTATACATATAAAGTACGAGTGAAAAGTAAATTTAACTTTAAAATAGGTTACAGTTACGGTATTAACGTTGAATTTGTGGTCGGCAGAAAAACAAATACAAACATAATACGCTCTATATTTATTATGAATAAAAATAACTCTAAAAATGTGTTAATGGTTAATTATATTTATATATTACTAAAAGTTGTAACAAATAACATGAGGATAATGAAGTGAGTACATGGTCGGTTTTCTTAAAAATATTACGAAATATTAACTAGTATTAATACCTACCTACTAAAATCTTTGCTCCTGGCCTTAGGCAAATTATATACCTACTAGTGAATTGTTTGTCATCACACGAATACAGTTATATACTTACTTCATTTCACAACGAAGATGAACATCCGATATTTTTAACTTCGGTGGGCATCCCGCAAGCAACCTCCACAATCGATCGAATGGGTTACGCGGCGACAACGTTCCCATCACTAAAGTACACTCGTGACGTCATAGGCTCGACACAAAACGTTACACGCTCGGTTTCGCTGTTAATCGCCGAGCATTTTCCTTCTATCTTGATATAGTTCTGTGGTACCAAACTTGTTTCTCTTAGGCCCACTTGCACCAACGAAAATGGAGGGTTAACCCGAGGGTTAACCCACCATTTTGTATGGAATTTGACAGATGACAGCCCACTAACGAGTTAAGTGGTTGGTGCAAGTGGGCCTGTTGACAACATGGAATTAATTCTGCCATGTGACACAACTGCTTTTCACATCATCTATTATAAAGGTATTTTTGTCTAAAATAATTTATCATTAATAGCCTACATGGTGTCCCACTGCTGGGCAAAGGCCTCACCATGGATCTCCATCCGTCACGGTCTTGAGCAATCTCCGGCCAGTCGCTAAGATATGCGTCCAGGTCATCCCGCCATCTCCGCCTAGGTCTGCCAGATCCTCGCCCGTCTTGCGGCACCCAGACCGTGGCAATTTTTGCCCACCTCTGTGGGTGCATGCGACAGACAGTAATGCCTGTTTTGGAGCGCAGCGTACACTCTAAAAAATGAAGACCAACTAAGAGCAGTTTTCTCTTAGTTGACGTTAAGTTAATTACTACAATTACGATCTTATATAATTCAAATAAAGCTGATTACTAAAAACAACAAGGGAATGTATGATTGAACTAATAACTTAGGTGTTTTGTTATTCCTAACCATTGTACACCTTGAATCAATTATGAACTTGTTAGGCATAACTATGTAACATAGGTTGATTCAATCCTTAGTTGAACTTACTAAGGTAATTTAGTTAACATAATTATTTTTCATGGAATTATTGAACAAGATCTTAATCGATTCAGTTACGTTGCAAAAGTAAGAGCAATCAAAATTACCTTATTCGATTTGTCTAAGATCTTATCAGGCTCGTATGGAATCAAGATGCTTGACTACGACTATCAAAATATTGATAGGAACAACCAAATTTTTTTTAGAGTGTAAAGTTACGGATTCTGTCAATCCGTTTTACTCCTAGCATACTGCGCTCCATGGCTCTTTGGCAAACCTTCAATTTGGTCTTTTGCGCCTCGGTAAGTGACCACGTTTGAGCACCATAGGTTAAGACAGGCAAGATGCACATTCGACGCAGACGGGTCGCACACGACCGCCGCCTGCCTCCGTAGGTTGATCGCAGGATGACAGGCACGGGGACGCCTGCCATCCCTTGCACATGCGGTCCCTGTGAGGTCAACCGTACTGGATACGGTCGAATATGGGGCTATCAAGGGCCTCCGGAGGTGGTGCTCCGCAAAGCGGACTGGTGCTGGTGGTGCTGTAGAAGTAAAGCGCGAGCGTACCTGCAGCCCACCGCCGCAGCACAATGGCGGCAGCCGGGGGGGTTGTTTAGTGGGTAGACTTGGGGTCTCATTAGCCCTTAACAAGGAGTTCCACATAACCACTCGGGTCTTTCCCCGTACCCGAGTGGTATGCGTAATGCATTTTTCCCCTCCTAAACAAAAAATAAAAGGCAAGATGCACATGTCGACGAGAATATTAATTATAATTTATAACATTAAGGCCCACTTGCACCAACCACTCAACTCAGGGTTAGTAAGCTGTCATCTGTCAAATTCCATATTATATAAAATGGTTGGTTAACCCTCCATTTTCGTTAGTGCAGGTGGACCTAACAAAAATTATTTAGGTAATAGAAAATACTAAAGTGCCCTAGAACAGAAATGTGTCAATTTAGTCCCTTCTAGCACAATGAAAACAATGAATTGGTGATGTGAAAACACATTGTGCAATTAGGCAATGCTACTAAAAATATACCTAAAATATACTACGCTCTAGCGATACACTGGCGGGCCAGATAAGCTACCCTTGGCAATCCGCCACGCCCGTGTTCAGCGGACTGCATGAATATGTTAAACAAAGGCTTGCATACCATTAGTCGATGGCTTTTTTTGTGGTTTTTATACGTTTTCAGTGTGAATGAGGTGTTACAGATAAGAGCGACGAATAAAGTTCTACATCGGGTTCATCCATCTAACACAGGTAAAATTGTCAAAAATAGGATAAGTGTGTCAAGTCTCTGTTCCCATTTTCATTTGCTGCTTTGCTAAAATGCTAGAATATTGAAAAAATGCTAGACTGATGCCAGGAATATGCCATAAACATAAAGTATAACTCTTGAACTTGTCCGTATTTCATGAGTATGTTTGTTTTTTTTTTCAATAATTTGAGCAGTTAACAATGCAAAATGTTTAAAACAGTAAAAAATGGACGTAACTAACCGCAAAAACGTAAAAGTCAATTGACAGAATGTTTTTATGGTAATGTTACGAAGTTTCACTTCTTCCGCGCGGACTGGGACTCCACGCACTATTTTTTATCGTTCGTATAGAATAGAATAGAATAAGAATAGTTTATTATTAATAAGAAATTATTACAATAGGTACATTTGTCCTGTGGCCTCACACTAGGCTAAGCCTGTCACGTGGCAGCCATATATTTACCTATTTCGTCAAAATATTGTGTGATGTAATCAATGGACGACGTTACAACGTAACTTGATTTCCAAGGAAACGTCGACTCGAATATATACAGTCAACAACCACAGCTGTGAATAAAGACAAAGTGTAAAATAGTAAAATATGTACCTATACAGAAGTTTATTGCCTGTACATTGAGGTGTATATACATATTATTGGCACTTTGTCTGTATCCACAGCTGTGTTTCTAATTAACACAAGTCAAATTATATTCTATTGAAAATATTTCAACTTGTGCTATCTTAAAGTAGTCACACCACTATATATATAAATTAAAACCGAAATAAATTATATGAAAGAAAAAGTTACCAAGGCCTCCAGTTGGCTGGAATCGAACCAGCGTACCCTGCAATCGCGGCAGATGCCTATTTCCTCTCGGCCACCCAGGTCACAGCTGCTGAGGTCGAAATTATCTCTCATATGAGTAATCTATACAAGGACTCGTAGCGCCCTCTGACCATCCCAGCCTCATTCCATTCCAGCCTCAGGCACTGGAGGCCTTGGTCACTTTTTCTTACATATGTGTAATTTATTTCGGTTTTAATCCACAGCTGTGTTGTTGACTGTACAAGGACATGAGTTTCAGGAGAAGTACACACGTGTTACACAAGGACGTAAGTAGTTTCTGCCTTCCCAGTACCTACGAGTTTATCTTTGCATTGTATACCTGCCCATTGTGGGTGGAACGCTGCATTGGCTTTATTGAATGGCTGCATATCTCAGGCCCCGACACCCTGATGACAGCTATCCAGTCTTTGTTCTTGGTTATGCCAACTAAGAATCCAAAAGAAAGGATAAGGCGATTTATATAATTTCGAATTATTATTTTTAGGGTTCCGTAGTCAACTCAGGAACCCTTATAGTTTCGCCATGTCTAGGTCCGTCCGTCCGTCCGTCCGCGGATAATCTCAGTGACCGTAAGCACTAGAAAGCTGAAATTTGGTACCAATATGTATATCAATCACGCCGACAAAGTAGTACAATAAAAAGTGAAAAAAAATGTTTTGTTAGGGTACCCCCCCTACATGTAAAGTGGGGACTGTTTTTTTTTTTTTCATTCCAACCCCAACGTGTGATAATATTGTTGGATAGGTATTTAAAAATGATTAAGGGTTTACTAAAAAGTTTTTTGATAATATTAATATTTTCGGAAATAATCGCTCCTAAAGGAAAAAAAAGTGTGTCCTCCCCCCCTCAAACTTTTGAACCATATGTTTAAAAAATATGAGAAAAATCAGAAAAGTAGAACTTTATCAAGACTTTCTAGGAAAATTGTTTTCAGCTGATAATAGGTTTAGTAGTTTTTGAGAAAAATACGGAAAACTACGGAACCCTACACTGAGCGTGGCCCGACACGCTCTTGGCCGGTTTTTTAGGGTTCCGTACCAAAAAGGTACAACAGGAACCCTTATGGTGCGACTCTGTCCGTCTGTCTGTCCGTCTGTCACATTCCTAATTTTATTATAGACTGGCCAGTGGTTGACCTTAGTCGCACCTGATGGAAAGTGACCACAACTTTAGATTAGTTCACTTCACGCGCGCATCGAATGGATTGCATACTTCGCATTCGGTGTTACTGACACCGTTATACTGGTACCATTTTTGGCGCCCTTATGCCACGTCTTTATAAAGTAATACATAAGTCAATGGTCACTAACATCTGCTCCAGTTCCCGCCGATCGGTCTGGCCTAGTGAGTAGTGACCCTACCTGCTAAGCCGTGGTTCCGGGTTGGAATCTCCATAAGGGCAATAAAATTATTTGTGTGATGAGCACAGATATCTGTTCATGAGTCATGGATGTTTTCTATGTAGGTATATAAAGTAGGTATTTGTATATTATGTTTATCGTTATCCGAGTACCCACAACACAAACCTTTTTGAGCTTACCGTGGGACAGTCAATCTGTGTAAGAAGGTACCTATGTATAGGTACCTAACCTAACCGCAAAATTAAAATTTTGAATAAAACCCCGACCGCGATAGTGGACCGATTTTCATGAAACATGGCTAAGAACACTCCCGACTAATTCAAATTTCAAACAAAAAAAACTAAATCTAAATCGGTTCATCCGTTCGGGAGCTACGATGCCACAGACAGACACACACAAACAGACAGACACGTCAAACTTATAACACCCCGTCGTTTTTGCGTCGAGGGTTCAAAAAGGCAGTTGAAACGTTGGAGGTCAGTTTAATATGTAGTCATACGCGATTAAGTCCCGATTTTAAAAATAATGAAAGTTAAAGGCAGTTCAAAGTCAAGAATAACTTTACACGCGTAAAAGATTCAAATAACTTTTTGTTTATTGATTTTGCTTTTATTATTTACGGGTAAGCTAAGCGAATTTATTAGCCCCTTTGGCGAAGATACGGTACATATATTGGTTTTGGAAGTCATATACCGTGTCGCGAGGAAGGGTGTACGGCGTACGTGTTCGTGTAGTCTAAGATACGAATGCGGATTTCTGCACCTGAGTTGTTTACTTCATTCGGTTCTAATTTTATTCATATATACAGTGTCAAGAGTAGTAAAAACTAGTGCCTACGCCAAATCTTAGGATTCGTTGTCAAAGCGGACCCCAGGCTCCCATGAGCCGTGGCAAATGTCGGGATAACGCAAGGAGGATGATGATGATGACAGTGTCAAGAGTAGACAAAGTTTCAGATAATATGTTATTAGCTCCCCGATATGGAGGCAATGCCTTTTTTATTTATTAATATCGAGAAATTCGTAAGTAACTAATCTGTACTAGTTAAATATACAATTTATCGGTGCTACTACTAATTAAATCTTTTTATAAATATGTTGGCAGGTATTTATTTAGTTTATTTGTACTCAGAAGGAGGACCAAAATCCAGATGATTCTCAAACTGAAATATGTTTAACGAAATAAACTTATTTCTTTATGTAGGTAAATAGTTTAAAAACCTTAATGATAATTTAATTGTTTACTTAAAGATTATATGTAATGTATAAAGATCAAGCATCCCTAATTTTTGTGACGTAAACCGTACGTTACCCGAAAACTAAATCAATCTAACCCTGACTTAGCAATCCAAGAGCGTCGAACTGAAGGCCTAAACTTATAAACCACGCCTCACCATAACAAATGAGTGCCGAAATATGTAGTCGGAACCTATCCTACCTTGGATGTATGCCGGGGTGTATAAGACCTGAATATTTCATGTCCCGCCTTGAGACGTCGATACAATATGCGCGGCGAATGATGTTATCGGGAACGGTACATACGGACAGTATCGCAGCACGTGTTATTTTATACAAATCATGGCGACGATTGCTTCTATATATATCTTTATAGTCTTTGATACAGATGTCTAATTAAATCTGTAAGGGTAACTTACAATCATAGAAGTATAATACTTTAAGTTCTCGCGATTTATACACATTTTTTAAAGACACACACGAGTCGCGATGGAATAACATTATGTTATTACCTTTTATCAGTCTTCCGCGACCACGGCTAGTGCAACCTGGCCGAAACGTTATTTTTCCCCTCACTAGCTCGGAAACACGTGTTTTGCGGTAAAGTAATTTGACCTTGAATAAAGTCAAATTAGCTGCTTTTAAATTGATAAAAGTAGGTGAATCTAGTAATAAAGATGATTTACCACCTGTGGAACCACTGGAAGAAGTGATAAACGCATTTTTTGCGTTGTAGTTTCCTCGCTATAGTGAGGGGAAAAGTTTTGTGTTATACTCGGGTGCAAATGTATTTTACTTCTCGTGTGTTAAAAAACTCGCATGTTCAGGATTCTATTCTCGAATTCTATTCAACTATAGAATCCTTTCACTTGCTCGTTTTTCAATTCCACACTCGGCGTTAAAATACAACTTTGCCCCCTTGTATAACAAATAACTATTATTTTGTAAAAAGTACCAAATATACGAGAAAGAAAGCGTTTCCAACATATGCGCTGTTATAAACTGTTATCATATCAATAGAGCAAAACTATTATGTTTCAATTTACGTAAGCCGGTTATCGAACTTCTATATGTATGTAACTACTATTATGTAACTAAAGTTCGTTAATATATCGTACATATGTGTGTAGTTTAAATTGTGGCATATAATAATAATGGTTGGTCTTAAGAACTGTAAACACATTGATTTATAATAGTAAGTACATTTGCCACAAGTAAAGAGGTTAAAGTACTTGAAATTGTACTAATCAGTAATCAACTCGTGTTATGTAATGTCCTTAATAAGTGACGTTCCTCGCCTAAAGGTTCCTCATGCATTAGCCGCAATAAGGACGATGTTTTATTGTAATTACAGGTGAAATAGTTATTTGTTATACAAGGGGGCAAAGTTGTATTTTAACGCCGAGTGTGGAATTGAAAAACGAAAGTGAAAAATAGAATCCTGAACTTGCGAGTTTTTTAACACACGAGAAGTAAAATACATTTGCACCTGAGTGTAACACAAAACTTTTCCCCTCACTACAGCGAGGAAACTACAATGCAAAAAATGCGTTTATCACTGCTTCCAGTAGTTCCACAGGTGGTAAATCATCTTGTGTGTGTGTGGATTGAGTGAGCACCTTCCGAAAATAAAAAAAAATATGCTGATCATTTAGTAAAAGTTCTAAAACAATTGTAAAACGAATCTCTGAATTTGTAAAAAGATAAATCAAAAGATACAGCCATTAACATGTGCTCACTCAGTTCTCACAAACTACCAACGAAAACAGTGAATATATTCATTTAACATATAATATTTATATACTAACATTTAGTAAAAAATAGGCCAACCTACCTCTATAAATATTAGATCACCTAGTGACGTAATTCATTTTTTACAAATAGTTTCCTCACACTTTTGAAAAGCCGAATTTTGATGAAAAACATAAGATTTAGACCGCTATTATATGTGTATACTTTAGTAAAAGTGAAATGGGAATTTGTAAAATACAAAATGAACCACTAACGTGTCAGGTTTTTTTATAATAAATTTTTGTAAGTGCTCACTCAGTCCACACGTTTTGAGAAAGTTAAAAATGTAAATATCTATCTTACGATTTGTAGCACCTAAGACACTCGAAAGTACTTCAACATTTAGTAAAAATTTTTACTAAATATCCACCATCTAATATTTTATATTCGTTGTCTGGTTTTAAAAATATTCAGACATAACTTTTCTCATACAAATGTATCAAGTAGGGTGACCACACTGTGTCGGCTCCTGATTTTCCCCACCTTCCCATTGTCATATTGAGATTGGGGAGTTTCGTTCAATTTTGATAATAGTTTATATTAAACTAATACCATATTAATTCTCCATCTGCAAACTGTTTTTAGGTTATGTTCTTGGCCTAGTGATGATGTGTATTGTGTAATTTTTATCGACGTCAGGATAATAACCATATCGACATCTATATCGCTCGTGCGTATTGGCGCGACAGAGCCAGACTAACTGGCACGGCGTTTCGTTTTCGTTTGGCGTCGGAGTAATGCCATTCGGCTACGCACGCTGTAAAGCTGCTAACACATGACCGTACGAGCACCGTACCGCACCAAGGTCATCCATATGGATGCTTGCTAGCTTGTAAATGGGAGCGAGAAATAGTTATTATTTTCTCGCTCCCACTTACAAATCCGGTACGCTCATCTGTTAGCACGATTAGATTACCAGGTTCTGGTTTCTTACTAGTGAAGTATTATATTCTTTGTTTCTTACCAATTATCATTCATGTCCTTTTTAATGCATGAACGTCGATATGGTTATTATCCTGACGTCGATAAAAATTACACAATACACATCATCACTAGGCCAAGAACATAACCTAAAAACAGTTTGCAGATGGAGAATTAATATGGTATTAGTTTAATATAAACTATTATCAAAATTGAACGAAACTCCCCAATCTCAATATGACAATGGGAAGGTGGGGAAAATCAGGAGCTGACACAGTGTGGTCACCCTACTTGATACATTTGTATGAGAAAAGTTATGTCTGAATATCTTTAAAACCAGACAACGAATATAAAATATTAGATGGTGGATATTTAGTAAAAATTTTTACTAAATGTTGAAGTACTTTCGAGTGTCTTAGGTGCTACAAATCGTAAGATATTTACATTTTTAACTTTCTCAAAACGTGTGGACTGAGTGAGTGAGCACTTACAAAAATTTATTATAAAAAAACCTGACACGTTAGTGGTTCGTTTTGTATTTTACAAATTCCCATTTCATATTTACTAAACTATACACATATAATAGCGGTCTAAATCTTATGTTTTTCATCAAAATTCGGCTTTTCAAAAGTGTGAGGATTGAGTGAGCATAAGAAACTATTTGTAAAAAATTAAATACGTCACTAGGTGATCTAATATTTATAGAGGTAGGTTGGCCTATTTTTTACTAAATGTTAGTATATAAATATTATATGTTAAATGAATATATTCACTGTTTTCGTTGGTAGTTTGTGAGAACTGAGTGAGCACATGTTAATGGCTGTATCTTTTGATTTATCTTTTTACAAATTCTTAGAACTTTTACTAAATGATCAGCATATTTTTTTTTTCGGAAGGTGCTCACTCAATCCACACACACACAATCATCTTTATTACTAGATTTACCTACTTTTATCAATTTTAAAGCGGTTAATTTGACTTTATTCAAGGTCAAATTACTTTACCCACTAGTGGATAAAATGCGTTTTTACCTGCTGGTATTAAAGGACAAAACACGTGTTTCCAAGCTAGTGAGGGGAAAACATACTTATTTTACTTTTAGTGTAGGCATTTCTCTATCCCCTTTCCTCCTATGGGTGTCGTAGAAGTCGACTGGAAATGGGTTCTGTGAGGAGGCACACTGACATTTTATCCCGCCAGGCGGCGCCTGTGCAAGTGCCTAGGTATGTCTGTCATTCATATGTAAGAGAGAGAAAAAAATATCATCTTCTCACTCTCACGAATGAAATTCTTTATCTGGGCAATGGACTAACAAAGTGGCGCCATCTGTCATAATCTTTGAGTGTGCCTCATCATTGTATTGTGGCTGATGGGTTAGCAATCTGTCAAAACAACGTCACAATTTATTAAACTTTCAACCCCTTAATTGCTAAAAGTCACACTGGAACTTGAGCAGTTTCATGTACTCTATCTCTTTAACCACTTGACAGTCCAGCCCGCGCGACCATATTCCGGTCAACCGTCCGGGTTTTTAAGCGACGCGCGCAGCGCGCTGCGCATTCACAACTTTTTACAAAAACGTCTGTATCATCTAAACTACACAAGGTATAGTTAAAAAAAAAATACTTCGGTATAAATGAACGTACAGTACTTGAAATAAAATTATAGTGATAGTAAAATATGTATGATTATATACTATAAATCAAGGTTAAACTTATGTAATCGAAAAAAAAATGAAGAAATTTTTTATTTGACTATTACTTAAATTACAGGAAATTTTGAGCGATGACCCCCTTTTTTATTACGTATTAGAGAAATATACTATTTTACCTTTATAATGATACCACAACCAACACATACAGTTCTCATGAAGATATCCAAAAAAAATTAAACAAATTCAAAATCAAACACAAACACGCGGAGTTTGACAAGGCACTGCCGAATTTATTTTTTCATTCACTAAGTAACGAGCGTACACTGCCATCTATACTTTTTGTAGCAAACTATGTAGTTAGGCTACGTTATTGTATCAAGAGAATAAGTAAATAATGCCGCAATATTTCGCTAGATGTCACTTTAATCAACTGTGTCTCCATCCCCTCGTTTGGATAGTAAGGTATCGTAGGACTGTCTACCGGAATTTTTTTTTGTATACTATGCTATCGTAAGACTGTCAAGTGGTTAGGGAATATATGCGTGAGTTTATATTTATGCAAGCATAAGGTACCTTTCTGTATTCGAAAGCCACACATGAACCATTACCGCTAGCGGATGGAGCTGAATCGATAATCGCAATTAATAACATTTCCGTTGCTTAACAGTGATTGATCCTATTACCATTCATTCATTCTGTTTAAACTTTCCGCCCTCCACGTTCCAACATAATTCGCCGTATTACGAACGAAAATAGCACAAGTGACTTTGGAAACGTCATAATTAACAGATAGATATGAAAAATCCGACTAACAATAGATGGAATAAAGTTCGTTGTTCGAAATGTTGCAATCTAGATATGAGATTGAAAAAGTAAACGCAGCTTGCTAGACAGATTAATACCGTTGCGACAACGCGGGCAAGTCCACTAATAGAGAGAACTAACATAACTTGGTCTAAATATCCGTAACACCAAAATTAGAAGTGAAAAAATACTGAACGAAAGATGAACTCACAGAAAAAAATCCGGAATTGTAAAATATTCCGGAGAGCTCTGCCAAATGAGCTGTCAAAATCATCCATTGCAAGAAAATCTTCCCATTAAGGTCTTCCCATAAAGGCTGATGGAGTGGAGACCGTGGGGGAGTCACATTCAGCAGGGAGGCCAAAAATGCGTTGGTATGATGATATCAAGGGAATAGCTAGATCAAAGTGATCAGCTAGATAGAAAGAGGCCAGAATAGAACAAAATGGCAAAAAATGAAGGAGGCCTACATCTCTACGTTTGAAAAAGGCTAAAAAGAAGAAGGTCTAAAGGATCCTGGCGACATCTAGGAAATAAGCCCAGAAACTTCGAAAACAACGGAAAGTACTCTGAGCATCGCTAGCAGATGTTAGTAGGTAATTCATGTATTGCAATTATGTTGGTCGATCTAAACTTTCGACTCATCTATGTCCCACGATCGAAACGCCACCGTGCAGCCACAAAACTAAAATCGAAACAATCGTCCCATCCCACTCAGTCTCATTCTGCATGGCAGTGGAATGAACGAGATAGCCTGCAGGTTGCACTAATGTTGGTTTGGCATGTCGTTAATCATTGATATAGTGCGTGTTTTGCAATTTGTCGACATGAAAGCTGATTTATGGCTGCATTATTGTTGACTATTAATTTTGAAGTCGCGCGGTGCAGCGAGTACGGGATCCGGTCAGGTTGGAAATTAAGGTGCAGTAGAAGTCATCGTGGTATGCAGTTTTTTGCTTATTTACTTAACAAAACTCACATTATTCATTAGGTACCGTGATATTTTCATACTTTATACCCGTGTATTTTTAATAATACTATCAATATTTATCTAGGAACAAACGAAGAATGGAGATAAATAGGCATAAAACATGTCTATGCTTTTTTTTGTAATGAAAATCAATATAAAAAGCATCATCATTATTAGTATGTATCTTACCCAGGCAGGCAAGCATGGTCGCGCGATAAATGATAAAACATCTGGCCTTCCCTATCGCACTATTCGTAAGTTGAGTTTTCCTCACAATGAAAAGCTCCACAAAATATTTCAAAATGAAAGATAATCAAGCACGCACAATTTAGATTTGTCCCCATTTCTATTGGTCACCACTAACAATAACTAGTCATTACGGTGCGAAATAGCATGTCAAATACTGCTCTTCCGGAATGCATGTCACAAGTCATTTCCGAGGCGGGTGCAATTTGTGTCGCTCCTGCCACAGACTATAAAACAATACAGTCGTTCCAACACTGAGAGAAATTTGCATTGTGAATTTAACAAGTTCGACTTGTTGCGGTTTATCCGTTTGAATCAGCCAAACGTATGTTTAAAACAATATGTGTCAGGTTGTTTTTATAAAATCGACTTGTTGATTCAAATATATTGCCGATTCAAATGACAAGTAGCTTGTTGTTTGAACCAAAGAGCACGTAGGCGCTATTTTAACCAAAAAACTTGTTGAACGAACATGAAAACTGGTTGTATTTTCTCTCAGTGAATACAGACTCAATAGGAGATAATACGCAAACCTTTGCACAACTATACAACAGTACAGTCGTTCCACGAAGCCGTTTACACAGGGATAATAGAAGATATGCAAGATTTTGCCAAGATGGCGCCTTCCACATTGAGGGCCTACCGTGAACCTTGCTCGACATGTCGCCTCTTCATTGCACTTGTAAAGCATGTACACTTGTACAGTCAACCAATTGGAACCCATTCTCAAAACTCTCACTCAACCATGTCAAAATTACAAGCAGTAAGAGATTTCTTACAATCTGATTTATAACATCATTATGGCATAGTTCTACAGTGGCCTAGGGTTCCAATTGGTTGACTGTAAGTATTATAGAAAAGCAACACATTAAACAAACTGCCTTGATGCATTGATCAATGTCAAATAGAAATTTTTTTGAAGATATATGTATAAGTTACTCTATGGTTTACTGCATGTTAAGAGGGCTTTCGTGTTAAAAATAGTGAAATCGCAGCCGAGCGCTCGATCATACCGTGTGTGGTATCAAATTAAAGGGCTTTGCGAGTAGTTTATAAATATATATCACATTATAGGACTTTTTCTACTTGGTCTAACAAAATATGAGAAAATGTCCAAAAGTGGTAATAATTGTACCGGTGAAGGCTCGTTTTCAAAAAATTGGCAAAAATCAATAATAGCAATTTATAATCACTAAGGCATAACAGCAATTTAAGTAAACGTTGCAGATTAATTTAGTATAAAACTTACTTCGATGTGATGTAGATTTTCAAAGAAATTGTCACTTAATTTTAGGTAATTTCTGAAAAAATTGAATTCGCCTTAGGCTAGTTTACTCTTTTTCAAAAACTTAAAATAAAAATCTAGTCTGAAATGATTATGGTACAGGATATACAAATTATAAATTTACCCGTTTTAATATTCAAAATTGTCCAAATTTTACAAATAAGATCGACTGATTCAGCTCTATACGTGCGTTTTTCTAAACGTCCATTAGAGAAAAATTCATAATTAATTTAGTGAGTTAGTTTTCAAAAATCCAGTCTTATAAAAATCAAGATAATAAGATGCTCTAACTGGAACTTGAATTAAATAAATCTATTGGATAACGGAAAGTGTAGTATTTCACCGACTAAAACTATCAATTTTACATTCTTTTGACGTTTTTTTTGAAAGCAGCCTTAAAGTGCTGCACTCTGGCGGCAGAACATTGCTATAACATTCCCTATTTCACGTAACTGTAACGTAAGTGTCCATGAGATTAATGTTATTGTGAGATGAAAATTAGAAGTAACTTAAAAACTCTTCTTAACGAATGAATTATTTGTCTGGTTTAATTTATCGCCCGTTTAAAGCCTCCGCCACGCAAGCGTTTTGATAGCGTAGCGGAATGCGCGCTGAATGCGCGCGGGTTGTGAGCAGAATGCAATCCGCTCGCAATCCGTGCTCGTTAGTTCCCGCAGGCGTCCGCTGGGCGCCACGCCAGCGTCCGGCGCACCGCTATCATTGCGCTCCGCTAACGCTACGCTCTCAAAACGCGCACGTGTGGCCATGTTTAAGGCTTTAACACTGTATAAGTCAATAATATGTAGCAATTTAAGTTTTAAAGTAACATGGATTAGAGGAAAAATTTAACAATAATAATTAAAATGTAATTGTTTGCTGTGGTGAAGTACGTTTTGCTTTATTTAATATAAATAAACATTCGTTTCGTTTGATATTCATTACAAAAATATATTTGGAAGATTTTATTACTTAAATATATGATTTTTCGGTTGAGTGGAAGAAACGAGGAAATGCTTTTGCCTAGCAGTGGGACACTACATAAGGCTAGTAAAAAAGATTATGCTTTCAGTGTGACGTAATATAATTATAGTATAAGGCAAAATATCATCGTAGTAAAATAAAAGCGTAGAAAATGTCTTCACTTTCAAATTTGTCTAATTACTTTACACAGTCATTAGAGCCTTGGTAAATAAATGTCTAAGTTATTTATACACTGGTAATTTAATATAAAAAAACTTTATAAAAATACACTACACACTAGCCCCCTTATTTATAAAAGTAGTCTAAAGTTATCAAGCCGATAAACTTTGTTTGTCCTTTTCTATCACACCAATACGCCGGAAAGGGACAAACGAACTTTATCGGCTTGATAAGAGTACGTTTATTAATAAGGGGTAAGTATACAAGAACAAAATATTAAGGTTTAAATCCCTCACGCGTATAGCCGTAAGCCTGATCATATTTCTAAACGTACACGTAAGTTTTCCAGGTAGAATCAACTCCGTTTACGTGCATCCGCATCACGTAATAAATTCATTTATCCCGGCGCATAGTTAAGCGGAATTAAGCTAGTGCAGTAAAGATTTCCTTGGTAAAACTATTCGGCATACCCAACGACCCAGATTAAGAGGCCTTACGCCTTGAAAAAAATACTTCAACTCAATTTATGAAGAAAGTATCATCATAATCATCATCATTATCAAGCCTATCCTCGTCCACTGCTGGACATAGGCCTCTCCCAATGCACGCCACTGCTTCCGATCTTCAGCTAGTCTCATCCAGCCCGCACCAGCCAACCTGGATGTCGTCACTCCATCTTGTCACAGGGCGTCCTACACCACGTTTGGCGAGTCGCGGTTTCCACCGACCGAAAGAAAGAAAGAATAAAAAAAGAAAGAATAGGTAATTTTAACTAACTGTTGATTATAAAGTTTCTAATAGGCTGGCAACGCGCATGTGACACTCCTTGAGTTGCAGGCATCCACAGGTGACCGCTTTCCATCAGGCGGACCGTATGCTTGTTTGCCACTGACGTAGTATAAAAAATGTCAAATACTTTGACATTAATTTGAGCAAGGAAAAGAGCCAAAATTTGAATTTATTTCGTGTAGCAAAAAAACGTTTTTTTGCTAAAATTTGGTATTCGAGTGATTGTTGAGTTGAGATTTCTCCATAAAATTTCACTAAGGTACATCCAAATTGTAGGTTATTAGATCACAATACCATGTTAAAGCAATAACAGGGAGAAAATATTGTGATAATTACGTTACATCCCACTGAAAAAGTACTAAATTTATGAGTGGTATTTAGGGAATAAGGCCTCTTAAGCTAGTGCAGTAAAGATCTCCTAGTACATAAAACTATTCGGCATACCCAACAATCCAGATTAAGGCAGTACGCCAAGCGAATCGGAGAAACAAAACACTTTTGTTTCAATTTATTCATCTCGTCTTTCGGGAATTTATAATTTGCTTTTTAACTCTTTCGAGACTGTTTCCTTAAAATAACTTGGGACGGAATCGGTTTTGAATTCTTGAGTTCGAGTATGTTAACGAGCTTCTAGCCAACAGTACAATCGGCGATGCTCTGTAGTGTATCGTAGTTTTTCTCTATATATCATCGTTTGTCTAAGACTGCGCATTTCTCCAAAAACTTTCTGCCTCGCACAGCTAAACTATGGAATGAACTGTCGCCTGCGGTATTCCCAGACCGATAGATACAACCTTCAAACCTTCAAGAAAAGAGCGCACACTCATCTTAAAACCGGCAACACTTCTGGTGTTTCGGGTGTCCATGGGCAGCTGTGATCCATCAGGCGACCTGTCTGCTCGGCTCGTTTGCCTCTTATCGAATAGGCTACTTGACCCTTTTTTAAAGTCTGTCTTATATGATTAAGTACTGTCCAATCAAACGAAATAAAATATTACCATATTTTATTATGACTAAAACGTAATCAGGCGAAAACAACACAGTCATGTTAATCAGATTATCTATGCATCAGGTCAATCTATTCAAAAACAACATTTTCTGACTTTTTAAGTATGAAGGCATAAAGTTCAATATGTCAGTGATTGTTTTGACATGCAGTAAGGTTCGAATTCCATGACGTCACTACATCGCTGACAGCGTTTTCAGTGGCCAAAATAAGTAAAATACACACACTTTTAACACACATTTTTAATCGAAAATACGTAGTCATCATACACTTTTAATACCCAAAATCTATAAATATTGTTTTTTTTTATGTCAAATACTACAGAAGACAATCATTATTTATCGTGCCAAATTCGATATGAGTCTAGTAGCCTATTAAAAAAATCCTCCTTCCGTACTCCCGACAGAGCCAGTTGCATATCGCTCGCCACGGAGCTCCAGTGGTTGTACTCTTGGCTACGGGCCCCAGTAAGTGGGGTTTTGGGATTAATTTATTGTAGAAGGAATTTGTCGTAGGCTTGGATATATCTAGAGCGTGGCGCCGTGCCAACGTTGGCCGTATCTGTAGCCAAACGGCCATAATATTTTCTGGAGCAGCCTCGTATGTTGGTAGCCTAGACCACCCCCAAAAGACTCTAGATAAGCCCATTTTTCCTTTTCCAAACAATAATTTTCAAAGTAATAAATAACAAACAAGTACCTACCAAACAATAAATTTCACAAGTAATTTAAAATTCAAACCGGGTATTTAATAGTCCTCAAGTACGTTTATTTTTTATGCGCAGTGGGGTATATTTTAAAGACAAATCGTTATTCGCTTTGTTTCTATTAAAATGACTCGACCTAAAATCATATCTGTGTCGGCTAGTTTTACATGAAGTAAGTATAAATATCGTTTAGTAATTATATTTAGGTAGTCGAATTTCATTAAATACATGTATGTCATCATTGTCATCAGTCGTGTTGCGCGCACAAGTGATGAGATAAAGATGTACAAACACGAGTGATAAGAGCATGGTTACAAAATCCATCCAGTGAGTAAGTGATCTGTGGTTGTTTCAGGGCAGTACTGAGCCGGAACACAAGGAGGAACGGAACTCGGTTAGTTTAGTCCGAAGGCTTACTTAAATAAACAAATTAAATACCATCTAAAGTGTAGGAAATTCCTTGCCACTTATTTTCTTGGTGATGATTACACAGATTTAATTATTTTGAAACAATAGAAATGAAACAAATTAACCAAATTTCCGTTTCCTTGTGCTCATTTAAAGCAGAGACAATCATGCAAGAAGACCATAATGTAGTCTTTAATAGAAATTATCATAATGATGATTTGCCAAAGAAGTGGCCTGCACAGTACGTCAAGTTACTACGAACCCCCGCATTATTACGCACTGCACCACTTTCGCAAGTATCGGAAGTTTCAAAGCATCATAATGTGATTATTTCCTTAAATATAATCCGCAGTTCTTAAATACCTACATAGCACACTCCAGCAATCGGCACCCGAAGGGGGTGTATCCCAATGCAATAGCTATAAATCGATAGACATACGACACTGCATAATTGAATATTCGTGCTACAAAATCGGCAGGATGTCGTCACATAGCTAGGTGTAATGGGGTGGAATTATTCTCGATCGCTCCTGTGGTGAAAATCGGTCTCACCAGGGTGCCGGTGATATATCGCGCGAATTCATATCACTTTACGCAAACGCGTAAAAGCGATATTTATTCTACAGTGTCCTTCTCCTAAACGTAAGTAAGGAAGCAAACTCTTTATTGTATCTCTCAGTAACTTTGTCGCCTGAATGTATGGGGCAGTAATAATCACCAAAATTTGAAAAAGAAACCTTTTTTCGCAGTTTTTTCGATTTTTGACCAACTTGCGTTCGGCGCTCGAGGTCACAAACTTGGATTATTCATTAGGCCAACATCATAAACAAGTCTGCAAAAAATTAGAACTACCGGATTTGACGCATACTACAGATGTCAGTTATTGGATTACAAAGGCGAACTTATCTTATATATCTTAAATGTATACCGCAGATGAGCGTATCTTACATGAAGCCGGACTACTGATTTTTTTTAAGTTAAAAAGAAAGAAAGAGCGGAGTGGGGGGAAGGGGGGTAAAACGATACATAAACATACAACATAACATCACACGGCTCACACTTCGTAGAGATCACGGCAGCTGCAGGGTTAACAGATGTTTTTTTACCAGGCCCCGTAGCCGAATGGCATTTCTACGACGCGAAACGAAAACGAAACGCTGCGAAAGGTAGTCTGGCTCTGTCGCGCCAATACGCAAGAGCGGAAGAGATAGATATCTACGAGCGTTTCGTTTCGTGAGCGTTTCCTGAGCGTTTGTGCCATTCAGATACGCACGCAGATACATGATATTAACAATAGGTACAGATTAGTAGGTTTACATGTTTAACTTCAGGCCATATTAATATTTTCACATACCTTAATATTGGCAAGTCAAACGCTCTCATTTTTGTTTAAAAATCATCCGATCGATTGATAGTGGCTTTTTGGCTATATCTACCCGTATATGTATTTGTATTTGATTCTTAATGCACTGTAAATGGATGCAGACCATTTGGATTATCTCTTTACCAGCTTAATTGAAACAGTAACAACATTACGCAGTATTTACTATCTAAAGCCGATTTACTTACTTGCTGTAGTTCTCAGAAATCGTCAGCACGTGCAAACTGGCGAATGAATTTGAATTCGCGAACTATTACCAACCCTGATTTATCGACTAGTACGTTTCACAAGTTAGAAGGGAACTAAATGTATTTTTGCCAAACATGCATTCTGGTACGTTACTCAGTCGCCGCGGGGGGCAAACGGGGTGCAATATTTAATCTAGGAGCGGAAAACTTCTCACTTATCGCAGGGAAATGGATAATCTCGATACGCGTCCGGTTGTCGAATGCTGTGTCGAAAGACGGTTCGATGTTTGCGGTTAGGTTCACATGAAAGTAGATTTTCCGACGATTTATACATTTCACATGTACAGAGAACGGACGTGTTACAATTACGTAAGTATAATAACTGTTTATATGTTAAGGCCGACTTGTACCAACCACTTAACTCAGGGTTAGTTGGCTGTCAGTCAACTTCCATATAAAATGGTGGGTTAACCCTCCATTTTCGTTGGTGCAAGGTGGCCCTAAGGGTTTTTGATGATTTTAGTTAAATATATATTTTGATACAAATGTACATTTGGCGAACTTCATGTTACATTATCTGCCAGTAAAGGGCAAATTAAAAAAGATTATACGTACCAAACCGTGTTTATCTACTTTTTAAAGAAAGTCAAATATCTTGATGTATTTATACCTAATGTAATTTGACAAATTATTCAAATACCGAAGACAACGAAACCAGATACTCTTCCTGAATACACATTTGAGGCGTTCCTAGCCTAAAGGATCTTTATTCTTGTAATTTTTAGTTAGACCTTAAGATGACAAACGTTCTTATTGTTCTTGAAGCATGAGGACCCTTTTATCAAGAAAGGCACAATTATAGGCCCTGGCGTGATGCGTCACAATTGATTACAGTTACCTTTTAATAATGACATCGGTACGTATCGATCGACCTGTCACGTTCGTGAGAAAGGTCAGCGGGTGACAGTTTCAGAGAAGATAAGATATCCATTTCTACCCACGTTCATTTATCTGATATCTAACCATCCATACAGAAACTGTTAACAGGAAATTTAGCGCGGTTTTAGTAAGAGAGAATTTGTCTGTGGATGTAGATGTGGTGACAAAGATTGAGATGGGTATGTTAAGGTGGTTCGGGCATGAAGAGAGGATGGATGAGAGGAGATGAACGAAGAAAATACATGAAAAAAGAGTGGAAGGGTCAGTTGGAAGTGCAAGACCTAGGCGAACTTTTCTCGACCAAATCGGGGAAATATTGCAAAAAGGCCAGGTCAGAAGTACTCGAAACCGACGAACGTGTACGAGAAACGTTATGAAAGTGAGTGAAACGAAAGTGGTTTGTCAGGATCGTAGTAAATGGAAATACGTGATCTCTGCCTACCCCTCTGGGAAACAGGCGTAATTGTATGTATGTATGTATGTAGAATTTGTCTACCGTGTCACTTGTCGAATAAGCCTGTACCAAGGGTTTATGTTGTTTTAGAATACGTTACTCGATAGTGTCTCGGAAAATGACATGCATGTCATTTTTTATCACACCAATACGTCGGAAAGGGACAAACGAACTTTATCGGCTTGATAACTTTAGTGAACGTTTATGAAGAGGGAGGTAAGTGAACACTGGAACAGCGCACCTTTAATATTACTTACATTGCTAGATATATTCTATAGAGAAGTAAATTTTAAAGCGTCGCTAAATACATATGAACATGGTAGTTGCGGCCCGGGTCATCTAAAGTATCAATGGGAAGACAGTGTATTATCAATGGGAATACAGTGTATCGAACTGCTTACAGCTCTACACCACACCTGTAACTGGCAAGAAGTTTCACCAGGACCGGGACATGTGCCATCCTCTCGTTTAGAAGCCAAGATCGCTTTCAAACCAAGCGCGCTTATTTTTATAGAAAAGAGCCAACCAACTTATGGAACCTGGTGAAAACCTCCATTACACATTATTCTCGCCCATATTCACTTTAATGTGCTCACGGTGCTGGCAATTACCCCATTTTGTCGCGAAGGTCTAGTGGATTTAAAACTGTATTAAGTGAAATTATATTGTCATTAGGTCGGGTCGCCCGCTCGTTTGCCATCTCCATGAAAATAAAACAAACGAATAGCGTTCTACCACATTCATTGCTTCAACTTAGATACACTTCTTAAACAAATAAAAAATGTTGCCGTATGAAAACAGATATATAGATAACATATGAAAACAGCCATATGAAAACAGATATATAGATCCGGTTCGAAGGACCATGTCTAATCTTCGCTGGTCTCAGGTCTTCGTAGTGGTGGTAGAAATAATAAGCGGACTGTAGTTTGTGCTGGTTTAATCCCAAATTGTGAGAAAGAAACAAATCAAATTGAATTGAATTGTGACAAAGAAAGTGGTACAGTGAATGTCGTTGGAGGCGGAACAAGCGAACAGAACAACCGTAAGTTTTTGAAAGCTTTAAGCTGTCAAATTTGAATTTGAATATTGCCATAGGTAAATTTGTGCATAGAGATTATTTGCATAGAGATTATTTGAATTACATATTTTTGATCATAAACAATATTGATATTTTATTTAAAAAATACAAATTGAATAAGTAATGAATTATGAATGCTTAGTGAATTAAAAATAATACAAATGCGTAATGTCAACTTGAATGAATACAATATTGAATATTTGAATTAAAAAATATGCAAATTGAACATATGATTTGACAATTATTATGAATTAAATTAAATAATATTAAATGGAAATTAATGAAAATACAGATTTAAAGAAAAAGGATCAAAAATGAATTAATGTTTGAACGTTTCTGAACAACGTGTTAAACGATCAACAACAGACATATTCATGAGGATAGATTATATATTTTCAAAGAATTTAACCTAACAGATTAACAGGAAATGTAGTTTAAAAAATCCACGTGTCTACAATGAAAAATATTGTTAAAAAATACTAATAAGAAATTTAACAAACAAAAATGATATAACAATTAAAAGTAACATGAATCTAAACTCCTGAATCAAATAGCCGGTAAAGTAAATGAATAGGCTATTCATAAAAAAATCCTCATTTATGAAACGAACACAGGCAATTTTAATTAGGCAAATTAATTATTATGATTCCACTTGTAGGTATTAAGAGCTCGGTACCAATAAAATTAATTTGATTACAAAGGTCTACGATAATGGAGCCTCGGCTTGAAATTATCTAGCTAAGGGAAAATCGCTTTGAAAGCTAATCGCGAGCATAAAATTCAATTGGGATTCAGTTTATTTTGAGTCACATTACGGTCGGTAAATACTTCGGGCGACGGAGTCGCTTCAGTTGTACAGGCTTTGTCTAATCTTGGACTTTCTAGAATCATTTGTGTCGTTACCTGAGTAAAGGGACCTGATTGTCGGTGGCGCTTACGTCCCGCGGCGTCGTATTTGTATACGAACATCGTTCATAAAGCCGTAAGCGCCATCGACAATAAGGTCCCTTTACAAAGATAACGTCACATTTAAGAAATTACTTATAATAATAATAGTCCAAGTTTTTAGTGGGCCCTGCCTCGCTGCTGGCGTCACCCTAAGGTTCGGTTTTTTTTTATAATGTGTTTATATATTTTGTATTGTTTTGTAAGTGGTTTTGTATTTTACTTTTATAGTCATATTAAAAAAACCTAACTTAAGAAGAAAAATAAATAAGGAGATATTAAAGTAGAAAGACCTTTGATAATATTTATTCGATTGCAAAAGCAGATCATCGAGTAACTCAATATCTACCACTGAGCATTTCTTTTTTTTTTCGCCACTTTTATGAAATGCGATATTTTTGAAAAAAATTATGCAATTTCTACTCAGAATCACTAGCTTTTTCAATCCTAGTAGTAAAAAAAACTGTCCCATACGATTTTTTCTTATTTTGTTACCATTTTCCGACATGTTATATGGGGTAACAAAAGAGGAAAGTAACAAAAATGTATAGAAATTCTGGTACACTTTTTGTCTCCCAGTGAGATTGAAAGTACTCGAGATTCAGAGTACAATTGACCTAAAATTCCCTAAAAAATCAAAATTAAAAAAAATGGCAAAAAATAAGAAATGCTCCACTAGAAGCCATTTTTGACAACAAGAGAAATATTACCAACACTTTTATTTTCAATTTCTAAGAAATTACCGAAAATGCCTGGATTTATTCTGGAATTTGCAAAAATACCGCCAGATATCAACTTCAAACTTAAACCGTGGTTATATAAATATGTTCTTTTACTCAAGAATTCCAAATGGATTTTAATGTAACTACTTACATCCCGTGTGGTGACGGGTTAAGAATTTCACCACCCCCTTTCTTCCCGTGGGTGTCGTAGAAGGCGACTGTGGGATGGGTTAAATTGTGGCGTAGGCGAGAGGCTGGCAACCTGTCACTGCAATGTCACAGTTTCGTTTTCTTTCAACCCCTTATTTGCCAAGAGTGGCACTGAAACCTGAGTAGTTTCATGTGCTCTGCCTACCCCTTCGTGGGACGCAGGCGTGATTGTATGTATGTTGTATGTATGTACTTACATCCCATGTAGTTACTACACATGATAATCAGAATACTTATCCCTGTCTTTACCATAACAAGTAAAGCAAGTCCATGTAATTCTGCATTGCAAGTGTGCACACGTCAAAGACAAATAACCACCCAATGTGTTACCTTCAAAGCGTGACTGATGTGTTTGTGGCGACATCTACATATCAATGACATTGTTACGTTGGCCACACTGAATGCAAATGGCCTTTGTGACAGATGTCCTACGTATTAAGATCTTAAACGCTGTAGGCCCAGTAATGGAAATGGACTTATACAATTATTACGACAGTTACGTAGACCGATCGTGATATTCGCGATTTACCCGTGTTATGATGGATTTAGAATTGCACCACCCCCTTTCCTCTGTGGGTCATAGTCGTATGTGGGAATTGTGGGATATGGGTTCGATTGTGGTCTACTAGCAACCAGTCACTGCAATCACAATTTTGTTTTCTTTCAAGTTTACTGCTTAATGTTTAAGTGTTTTAATTTGTGAGCAGTTTCATGTGCTCTATATACTCCTTTTGAAAAAGCAGATGGGAGTTTATAGTTTATATGTAGTTCATGACTGGAACTGGAAAAAGTGTGTAAGTCAATTTCAACGGTAGATTAATTTTGACTATTTAAATATGAATTGTATACATTTAAGTACCTAAAATATACTAGTTGTCGTAGCTCAATACTTTAAAAGACGATCATCAAAATTGTTATCAGGTATTCATATTTTTAGCATCACTTCTACACGATTTATTGACAGACGATAATCAATTCCTAATATAAATTAACATAAAAGATTTCAAATAATTTAAGGATAGTCTCGACTCCAGTTCAGTTGCAGTGAAATTTTAATGCTCTATGCTTTCGAGTCGTATTCTAAATAATTCACATTGGCCAGACGGCGAAGTAAAATAACTTTCAAAGAGAATATACCGACGAGTGTTAAGTGAAAATGTGCTATAAACCCAGAGTAATGTTCCTGGCTTATTAGAATGTCTGCTTTGCTGGATAAGAAATATCTACTTCTGGCTGCTTCTTCGGATTTGAAAACTTTTACAAGTAACAATACTTTTATTACTAATGAAAAAATTATTTTAGGATCAAGGGACCGATTTTTGAATCGCATGAATTCGCCGTTCGAAAGTCGTAGCATTACGTCGTTTTCCACAGACTTTCAAACGGCGAATTCATGCGTTCGAGATTCGAAAATCGGTCCCCCAACTCCTGAATTAACGGTTAAAATTATAAACGAAATATTACGTCACACAGATATACTTAAATATTTTATTCTTATTTACATGATTCTTAGAAAACATGTTCATTGTGCAATTTTAGTTCAGTATTATTTTAGAAAAATGTTTGGAATTTAAGCGACCGTTATTTTCTCTGTGGGAGTGGAATAAAGCTCGTGATTCTAAGTAGGAAAAACACCAAAAAAGATCTATGAGAAAATTAGTACCATTCTTTTAAAAAGAGGTCCTAAATAGTTCAACGTAACATCAAAGTCGAGTTTGTAGCGCTTACGAAAAATAATAGTGCTGTTCGTAGGCTTCGTAGCTAGTGAACGTACAATTTCAGAAAAAAAACCTTCACAGGTATAATTGTCATTCGTAGACTTATTTAGGGCTCATTTAGACGTCGCGCGAAATCGCATGCGATTTTTGTTACATTGCCGACTGTTGAGGTTATTATAAAATTCAACACACAACAATATAATGAAACTAGCATGCGAGTTCTCGCATCGTGTAAATGGGCTTACCTTACTTACTCAGTTACTGTACTAAATTATTCAGTGGTCTTGACAGCTAATAATAGATTTAATAGCGCATGATATGAAAGCTATTTAGTACGGAATAAGCCATCACGTTAATTATTCTAGCGGCCACACTAAAATAAACGTGTAGGCGTTGCTTTGATTCCACGAAGATAGGCTAAGTACAGTCAACAACACAGCTGTGAATACAGACTAACTGCCAAAAATATTATTTATTAGTAAAAACATGTTTACATGACATTACAGTAAAACCAATGCGTCACGAAACTTAGATAACAAAAAAGAGAGAAAAAAGTCTACCACCTCGTCAGCCACGGCGGAGTAATGCAGGCGAGACACGTAGAGCGCCCTACTCGGTGTGGCAATCCGTAGGCCAGAATTCACCGGTTCCGCAGAGCCACACATAGTCTTACGAGTCGCTCTGCGCGCCTTGCTCTTCTTTTCCACCAATGTGAACCCCTCTTCATCCACATTAATGCGGGAAGTATTTTCCTTGGCAGGTGCGCGTACTTCACATCCCTTTGTAGTTGTTGGTGCATTGACCCGGCTAGTTGCAGTAGACTGGCCGGCGGTGACGTCAGCGTATGCACGCTGACACCGTGATTTCGACGAAACAGGAGTCGGCCGCGCGCGCGGAGGGAAAATATGTACCTATACAGAACTTTATTGCCTGTACATTAAGGCGTGTATACATGTTTTTGGCACTTTATCTGAATTCACAGCTGTGTTGTTGACTGTACATAAATACGCTTAAAACGTATCATTGGTCTAAATTAAAGCTCATTCTATTTATAGGAACAAAGGCATATTGCATGCTTAGAGTCGATCATTATGTACGTGACAGTATATTTTTAGCCGCTCCATACTATTAGTAGTCAAACTACTTACCTACGAAGTTATCATTTATTCATCTAGGCATTGGAATATTTACCAAAACAACGAACCTAATACTTATAGGCGCAAGAACGATTTAATACTGGACTGATAAAGCCCATGCAAAAAAGCGTACCCGTGAAATGTATGGGTTTTTTAGGATTAAAACTAGATGGCGCTGTTTCGCAGCCTGAAAGTGGCCAAAATCATATTTTGCCCAAATATTTTTGCGTGTTTTTATTTTTTATAAGAACAAATGACATATTTCTTTATTTTAAAATCATGATATTACGTCAATACACATTTTGAAAAAAAAAATTGTAGGCATCATCAGTATAGTTATGATAGTATTTGGTGGCGCTAAAAAATCGAGGTATGATTCTTACGCCGTGGCTTGCATGGGCGACGGTCGCGCGATGGTCGCGCGACGGCGATGCGACGCATACGAAATCAAACCTTATCGATATCGATGGAAGTATGAGACGCGACGGCGATGGTCGCGCGACCGTCGCTCACGCAAGACACGGCGTTAGTATAAAGTATGTAAATCCTATATAAATCATTCTTGCTTATAGGTAACAAGACTAACAGTTCGTATGTACACTTTATAGGTATATCTCTAACATAGACGTTTCTAATAGATGTAAAATATGCTCATCGTTTAGTTTTTTTCAAGAAATTATAAGATTAAAAGTACAGATACGATGCATTAGACTGCAGCCAAATAGCACTAGACCCTACTCATAGTGTTGTGTTCCTGTCGGTGAGTAAGGCTGCCAGAGCTCAACGAGGGTGCGGTGTGCTGATGACGGGAGGTCTTACGGAACTAACTTGTTCCGTTTATTGTCCTTTGAGTCGTCGGCAACCCGAACCCTCCTTAGAACTTGTACACTCCTTTTTGCTGTGTACTTAACACAGCAAAAGGGAATGTACACGTTTCTAATGGGGTGGCAACGCGCATGTGACACTGTTTGAGTTGCAGGCCTCCATAGGTTACGGTGACCGCTTTACATCAGGCGGGCCGTATACTTGTTTGCCACCGACGTAGTATAAAAAAAAAAAAAAAAAAATGCTTTATTACCATAGTATACTGAGAGAAATTTGCATTGTGAATTTAACAAGTTCGACTTGTTGCGGGTTTATCCGTTTGAAACAAAAGTATTTTATTTAGTAAACGGTTCGAACAACAGGGTCAAACTTGTTAATAGATAAATGATTGAATCAGCCAAACATCTGTTTAAAACAATATGTGTCATGTTGCTTTTATAAAATCGACTTGTTGATTTAAATATATTTTTAATTCAAATGACGAGTAACTTGTAGAATGTAATGGTTACACTTAACAAAATCTAACTTGTGATGTGAATTAAAGAGCACGTAGGCGCTGTTTTAACCAAAAAAACTTGTTAAACGAACATGAAAACTGGTTCTTTTTTTCTCTCAGTGTATATACTAGGAAACGTTTGTACCTCTATTGCCATTATTATATTAGGTACTCAGTTTAAGTACCTTTCGTACTGAAATATCCAAAGCCGCCTGTAAGTTGCCGTAAAAATACGAAAATAAAGATGCACTACATTTGTACTTTTCATAATTACATATTTTAGAATATATTTGAATCTTATCCTATTTGCATCATTAGTTCATCAGTTTACCTAGCCACTATAAAGTGACCTAAGAAACCAGCATGAGGATGTTATTACCTGAAAGCAGAAAATATTTTATTAGACAAGCCAAACATAGTAATAAATTGGATCGTAAAGCAAACTGGAAGAGTCATAAGCATGGCTAGTTTTATGGCCCCACTGGTTTTGTGACTCCGGACCTAGGTGTCTAACCAACCACGCTGCATGACTGATATATACAGACGCAACGCTTACAATGCGAGTATTGTTATATTCAATAAATTACCTGCTCAAATTAAAGCACTTGAGGGTAAGGAATTTACTCAAAAACTTAAAAATTGGCTTCATGATCGTAGTTTCTATACCGTACACGAGTTTATGAGTTATACAGAAAACAGAATGACAAATAGTTAAATGTCTAATATAATATACCTATATATATATTGTATAATGTAAGCTGTCGCGCACAAGCCAAATTTTATAATTGTATTTTGTATACCATTTGTAAATATTTGCATACTGTTTAAAACAGTCGAAAAAGGTGATACAATTTGTCTTTTACACTATCACGTAATTTATACCCTTTTTCTGTAAATAAAATATTGTTTGTTTGTTTGTTTTTGTTTGTCTGGACAACCTCCTATAGATACTTTATTATAAAGCTCATACCGGGGAGAAGTGAATCAATAAGGTTATAGACAGTATGAAACGAGAGGCGATGACTGAAATTACAATATTTTTTACGTTTCGGTAGCTGTCATTCCGCAACCCACTAACAAGGTTCCAGCTGAGTGCTACTAAAGCTAAACTACTATACGAAGCATCGCGTGGGAGGCGATTTGTCATACAATTTTACTTTTTTACTTTTTTTTTTACTATAACATCCAATATTTATGTATAATCTAACTAAGTGAGTATGTGTATGTAATTAACATTTCGATGATCACTTATCAGCCCAGAGATGTCACAATATTTATTCAACCAAAAGACGACGCTTTGAATATTGGCAGATCGGAATGGTAGGTATCGCTTTTTCAACTAACTACAAACGGGCCAATTCGACCGATGACCTAGGAGTGCCATATGTTTATAAAATGCTCTTCTGCACGCTCTTTCGTACCATTTTCATTTTCCGCTGTACTTTACTAAGGTACAGCGGGGCAAATCTCGACGGGGGGGGGGGATGTAATGTAACTGTTCCATTTTTCCATGTTTTACAATGTTTGCATTATTACATAGAGTGTCCACCGGTTCTATATGGTAGAAGTGTTCAGTGGATACATGTAGAACTCAACATCATAGTGTAAAAATGGAAAAAATGGATTAGTTACAATTGCCCTCCAGTCGAGATTTGCCCCGCTGTACCTTACGCCAAAAACTCGCCGAGGGAGTTCCCAGCGCTCAGTGTTAATAAGTTCGAAACAACGAAGCTCTATCTAGTGAGTAAGCTCTGTGTTAGAGGATATGAGATAATATTCGTGTCAGGATTATAGCGAAGCCCACGAGACAAGATGGTAATTATTTGGCGCTAAGCTTGCTTTTCTATGAGAGAAGCTAGTCTGCAAAGCTGTGATAACGTTTAAAAAGGTTTAAAGAGTAGATGTGGCAATTAAAATGCGGTTATTTAGTTTTCTTTGATGTTTTTCGACTGGTTCTAAAATAAATAAACAAAATAAATATTATAGGACATTCTTAGACAGATCGACTGAGTCCCACGGTAAGCTCATATATAATATACAAATGCTCATATACATAGAAAACATCCATGACTCAGGAACAAATATTGGGATTCGAACCCGGGACCATGGCGTAGCAGGCAGGGTCACTACGCGCTAGGCCAGACCGGTCGTCAAACCTCAGCTCGGTTCTACCTCAATTATACGGAGTCGGTGGCAACAAGACAAGCACACGTCACACCGAAGGATCACTGGTCATCGCAGCCTAATGACGCTCGCAATTCTCGGGCCCTCATATTCTCATTGCAGACCATCTAAAAATATAATTCCTTGGATGATGGAGGTTTAAAAAAACGTAGGCAAAAAATTTAATGAAATAATATTTAATTCTGAGCGCAGCGGCTAAACTTTCTTAGGCAAAAAACCTTGTGTGTCCAATATTCTCCACAAGCACAAGCTTACAACTATTCAAGAGTTGATTTGACAAAACAATGTCATTTTTCAAAATTGCATGGCATGGGTTTTCGCGATTTCAACGGCAATAACATACATACATATGACCACGCCGTATCCCATAAAAGAGGTAGGCAGAGCACATGAACTACTAAGTTTCAGTGCCACTCTTGGCAAAAAGGGGTTGAAAGAAATCGAAAATTGTAACATTGCAGTGACAGGTTGCCAGCCCATCGCCTACGCCAAAATTAAAACCATATCCCACAGTCGACTTCTACGACACCCACGGGTAGAAAGGGAGGTGGTAAAATTCTTAACCGGTCACCGGCAATAAAAAAGTATTTGTGAGTGTGCACGGGAAAACGTCCCACTTTGTCGATTGCTATAAAGTCGCTTCAGTTTATTCATATAAAGATACAAGTAAATCTCGCCTTAATGGTAACCGATAAAGTGGGACGTTTTACTAAACACACTCATATTTAATATTAAGGGCATATTCCCATGTTACCAAGCAATGATCCTAATATAGATTAGCCTTAATCTCAAACGGCGTAGTTCTCTTGTGCAGCGCGGCTCACTGGCTGAATTGTAAACAAGTTAATGAGCCAGCCGTACGGAAATTCACTGACTTCACCAATCCACGCGGGGTCTTAGATCTTCACATGTTATAAGATATGTATGAGATATAGATAAGTAGGTCATTGTTCTATTTGCTTATTGTTTATTTAGCTCCGTACTGACTTTGAAAAGCACACGGAGGATACGGTAGCGAAAATGCTAAAATGGAATGGGACATAAGTCCCCTTTCAACTTGGGAATTTTAGTTAAATATACAAGTGTTATTAACTAGATTTATCGAAAAAAAATTGTCCATTAAGAACAACTCAGTCAAAAGATATTTCAAAAAAATCTTTAAAATCGAGGTTCCGCTCTCGACTCTTTCCTCCTTCAAAACTTAATCAATCGGAACGAAATTTGAGAATCTGAATAACAATGAAATAATCTATGTCGGACCGTTTAGCTTTTTTGGTTAATTGTTACCAATCTTGAGTATCACACCTTTTTTTGCGCCACAATGAAAAAGGCCGTTTTTGGAAATTTTTGATTGGCTCTAGAGTTTTTAAAAAGCAGAATATCAAAAAAATCAAAACGGTATAAATGATCAAACAAACTTACCTTAAGTGATGTTCGATCATTATTATATGAAGTGCTTCGTTCGAAGATATATAATTTACCATGTAGTATCTTTATGTTACTAGGCAACTTAACGCATTTTTAGAGCTAGATTCCAAAGCTGAAAAAAAATATTTCTTGTCTATGCACAATCTAGCTCCATAGACAACCTTATTTTCATATCATTCTTTTAGAGCTAATATCCTCACAACTCCCAGAGGGTAACCAGTAAAGGACCTAACTTTATTGGTTTGGGTCGGGTGGGTATATATCTTCGAACGAAGCACTTCATATAATAATGATCGAACATCACTTAAGGTAAGTTTGTTTGATCATTTATTATACTTCAGTGCTTCGTTCTCGATATATAATTTACCATGTAGATGTTTAAAGCTGATGGGAGTTGTGTATTGTTGATGGGACTTAATGGTTTAATTGTTCCTCCTATAATTAAACATATTATTAGTATTAATCAGTCGTTTTATTTTCATTAGATAAATTTATATTTAAACACATGTTTAACTGGTGTTTAACAATTGGTAACAAAATAAAATATACTGCTCTTCTGCAACTAAACTTAAAAGAAAATAACCACTATTAATGTAACTTGTACAAACAAGCACATAATTATAACGTTTAACATTTGTTAATAACGCTTATTCTGCTCTCTTGCAGTTAATATAAACTATCAAACCAAAAAACAAATAATTTTCCTGAAATACTTATACATGTCTAACGACTACAGTCCAGAATCTATACTATTGGCTACAACGATAAGATAGTATTTGCAAAATTGTTTGGGTCTCTAACAATAGGCCTGTTATAAAATTTTGCAAATGTTTGTGATGACCCTGTCCAGCCTGCAGTATTTCTAATAATATCTATAGATACACCTTTAATGCTAGCTGAAGATGTCGAAGCATGTCGAACCGAGTGACTCTTGAAAATATTGGTATCAATTCCCGAGTTTTTTAGCGTAGTTTTAATCCAGCGACTTAACGTGGATGGGGTAGCCGCTTTATATGGTCGTTTTGTTGTAATAAACAAATTGTCGATTGTGTTTCTAATGTCTTTAGTATAATTGATGTAATATTGTAATGAAGCAGCAGGGCAAATTTCTGTCTCCTTATAAAAAGGTAAAGCTAATACAGGTTGAGGACGATCTGGAGCAGATGTTTTTATTAAATCTGTAATATTTATGTGTATTCCGGATTCAAGGCAAGTAATATTACTTATTTTCATTAATGAAAGCGTTTGAACTCTTTGGGCTGTACATAATGCTATTAAGGTAACTACTTTTTTGGTCAAAGTTTCCAAGCTTAAAGAGGAGCATGGGTGCCAAGTCTTTAAAGTATTTAAAACAATGCTTGGATTCCAAGTGGCTTTATATCGAGGCATTGGTGGTTTTGACTTATAAAAGCCTTTAAGAAGTCGTTTTATCCGTTCATCTTTACCTATCCGACTACCAATGATTAACGAAAGAGCAGATTTATGTGAATTAAGCGTTCCGTAAGACGCGCCTTTGTTGAACTGAATTGATAAAAATTGCATTATTTTTGGAACGGATGAGCATAATGCATCCATCCGGTTCTCTTGACAATAATGCCACCAAATTTTAAAAGTGACCTCATACTGCTTCAATGTGTTATTAGATAATGATGCTAGCATAGTATCTAACGAGGCTGTTGGAACTGCTTGTCTTATCATGGCTTGCCTGACAAGATTCCTGCCACCAGGATAAGCTGTTGATGCAAGGGGTGACAGCTCCTGAAAGGGGAGAATAGAAGATATTTATCTGGCCCAAAAAACAACAATTTGGATTTGAGCATTTGGCGCATTATTGGGAACCATGGCTGTGATGGCCAATAAGGCATGACCATAATGCCTGTGGCTTTTTCATGATTAATTTTTTGTAAACATTTTAATATTAAACTGAATGGCGGAAAGGCATAGAAAAAATGGTTTGACCATTTTACTGTGAATGCGTCGATATTTGTTGCATCTGGGTCTGGTTTCCATGCAATGTATACAGGGCACTTGGCATTAGCACGGTTTGCAAAAAGATCAATATCTGGAACTCCTAACTGCTCTTTGATAGTTTCAAACACATTATTACTTAATTCCCACTCTGTGTCAGTATTAGTTCTTCTAGATTCTATATCAGCCTCTACATTCTCTGAAGATTTAATGTAAGAAGCAAATAACCACAGATTTCGCTCTTCACACCATTCCCAAATACACCTAGCGAGCTTATTTAGATGCGGAAATTGAACTCCGCCCATACGGTTAATGTAAGAAATTGCAGTTTTATTATCTACTCTCAGTAAAATATATAAATGGTGTCTATTTTTAACAAAAGCTTTTAAAGCTAAGAATATAGCTAATAACTCCAAGTAGTTAATATGGAAGTCAAGCTCGTCTTGCTTCCATGCTCCATTTATTCTTATATTATTTGTCACCGCTCCCCAACCCGTCCGGGAGGCGTCTGTATAAATTTCTAGGTCATACATATGAGACTGAAAGGATCTAGATGTTTTAAATATATTTTCTGCCCACCATTTAAGATCTAACTTTGTATCTGGATGTAAGGCTGTAGAATTATCATAATTATTCTGATGTTGTAATAAGGCTAGATATTTTTGTCTTTCTAAATATTTAGTATATACCCATCCATATTGAGTGGCTGGACAAGCCGACACAAGCAATCCTAACAACTGAGCCAAATCTCTTATCACGCACTTGTTAAAGTTAAGAAATTTTTGAACTTGTTTATAAATATGATTTCTTTTCTCTAAAGGTAATTCCATTGTCATGCTGTCTGTATTGTATACAAAACCTAAAAAACTACATGTTTTTGAAGGTTCTAAGACACTTTTATCAAAGTTTATTACAAAACCCAAACATTGTAAAAGTGATACAGTTTGATTTACATTTTCTAAACATTCTTTATAATTGGAACCTATACATAGTATATCATCAAGATAAATTATATTTTTATAGCCTTTTTCTCGTAAATGTGCTACAACAACCCTCATTATTTTTGTAAAAATGTAAGGAGCTACAGAAAGACCATAAGGCAATGCTAAAAATTCATACAACTGGCTATTGTACAAAAAACGCAGGTATTTTCTATCGTTTTTGTAAACAGGCACAAGTAAATAAGATTCCTTAAGATCTATTTTTGCTAAGTAATTGTTCTTATTAATCATTGCAGCCGCAGTCCTATGGTCTTCCATTTTAAAGTGGGCTATTGATATGAATTTATTTAAATTCTTTAAATTTAGTATAAACCTTGTGCTGCCATTAGGTTTTGGGATTAGAAAAACTGAAGATAAAAACTGATCGGGTATTGGTTCACAAACTGATATGGCACCTAAGTCCAGAAGCTTGGCTATTGCAGCGTCCATATCTTGACTCTCTAGTTTTGTACTAGGTTGATATGCTGGTGGAAGGCACGCTTGAAATGGTAAACATTCAAAAGGTATATGATACCCATTTTGAATATGTGATAGTATAGCCTTATCGTTAGTGATCTGCTTCCAGCATTTAAAAAAATGTAATAATCTACCACCATGACATACCGTTATTTCCGTGCAGGTTTTTCTTCCGGTTTGGATTTCTTCGTCTGATTGTATGAGTGGGTCTTGTAGTGGTTCTTGTAGTGGGAGCTCTTGTATGTTTGGCGTTTGGGCCCGCTCCTGTTGTATGGTTTCTGTTGGTAACGAGGGGCCCCCCTGTAGTTTTCCTGATTATATGCAGGTTTTTTATATGTTTTCTTTATCGAATGTGAACTTTTTTGAGCATACTTTAAGGCCTTTATTTTATCTGACAGGTCGCTTCCATACAGGTATTCATCCCGTTCAGCGTCTTTAATTAGATCCAGAAATTTTTTATCTAAAATCGGAGTAATTAGTTTTTTCTTGATTGTGTCTGATTATGATGTAGATCACTTAGAATCTGAGACGCCTCGCTAAGCGTGTTTATGATGGTGGCTCTATCTCCTGTATTGGTTGCTAGAAGGGACAGTGCCCTGTTCAGGGCTGTTATCCCGTGTCCTAATTGTTGTTGTTCCTCGCCAATCTTTTTATCCCGGTTTTTCTGTTTTTCAGAAATTGTGGCCAAAATTTCTGGGTTTAATTTTGGGGCTTGAAGAAGCACACAATTGCTTGGAACCATATATTTTTCTAATAATTGTTGTCTTTCCTTATAATCACCCAATCCATTTTTCAAAATGGGTGACCAGAGTTTTGACAAATCGCCATTTATATTTGGCCCATACTTTAGTTTCTCCTTTAACGGTTTTCCGAGAGCTTGTAAAGTGTCACTGTCAAGAGTGACTTCTGCCATATCCACTTCGGTAGGCATATCATTTTCTTGTTGTACGCCCTCGGCTTGATTGACGTCCATTTCTGGCTGTTGCTCTCCCCTTTTGCTAGGGATCGTATCTGCATCTGAAAGATGTAGCGACACGATATAATGTCATGTCTGGGTAAACCCTCTCGTGTGTATATCTCGTATACACCCCGTAGGTAATTAAATAAAAATACGTCAGTGTATCACGTACACCACCCGTATCAAACATAACACGTCAATACGTCTCGCGTACCACCCGTGTAAACAACTTTTGTTTGGTAATCGCCATTTTTAGGTTATAAGTTGTTTTGACAAAATAACCACTCTCCACTCATTTTTATCTAGTTTCTGAAAGAAAGAAAGATCAAGCGAGACATACCTGAATGATAATTCGCATCAGAGTCATCTGGCTCAATGTATGACGGCGACACAGACGGCGATCTTGAACGATGTTCCCGTCGCCGGTGCTTTTCTTTTAAACGTTGTATTTTTCGCAAATACTTGTCGATTTTCTTAGTGTCATCTTTCTTACGTTTTGGCATCTTATTGTGACAAATATTTGAGCACTAAAACACTTATTTCACACACAATTTTAACATTTATTCTTCGAGTGACAGCGTTTGTTGCCGCGCAAACGTAAAGAATGATATGAAAATAAGGTTGTCTATGGAGCTAGATTGTGCATAGACAAGAAATATTTTTTTTTCAGCTTTGGAATCTAGCTCTAAAAATGCGTTAAGTTGCCTAGTAACATAAAGATACTACATGGTAAATTATATATCGAGAACGAAGCACTGAAGTATAATTGGGCTGCCACTCTGTGGTAATCTTGGCCCAGGATAGCTCATTCGGCATTCGGCAGACATGACCAGCCCATGCAGTCCCACTTCAGCTCACATATGATGTTATATAAGATACGAGATATAGAGAAGTAGGTCATTGTTCTATTTGCTTATGGTTTAGATCAGTCAGTACATTGAAAAGCACATGTTGTTACAGTTTTTTTAATGAACGGACTGCGATAGTAAAGCCTGACCAAAAATATATGACTACGTGCCAAGTTGCGGAATTTCATTATAACTATTTTCCTCATACTATACTGAATTGTCTCCACATACATCCACATATATCAATTGTCATATATTTTTGGTCAAGTGGTCAGGCATTAGCTAATTTATGCCAACTACTGAAACCAAAACTTCCACGAAAAACATAGAATACTTAATACGTACCAACCAGATTATATTCTACTTTTAGACATAAATATTTATAACTAGACATATTTTTGTCTGAAGTCTAAGTGTGAAGGTCTTATTTTCTAAAGTCAAATGTCAGCATGTAAGTCAAGATCTCGTAAAGGTCAATTGAATACGTCTGACGAACCTTTAGCTGAAATTTTAACAATGCAGTACGTAATAAATGAAGAACTAATAAAATCGTAAATATTTAATAAAGATTGCTTGCACGCGAACATCCAATTAGTCTAAAAGCTATTTATGTTCGGGGGCGTTTTTATCAATAAACACATTCTACTGACATTTGGGTGTCCTGAACGTCCCAGACAAAGGTGAAATGACTCCAACAATGAAACTTAACTCTTCAAAGTTATCGCATTCATCGGACAGGGATATCAGGTATCCGATAAAGGGTTAAAAAAACCGGCCAAGAGCGTGTCGGACCACGCTAGGTGTAGGGTTCCATAGTTTTCCGTATTTTTCTCAAAAACTACTGAACCTATCAAGTTCAAAACAATTTTCCTAGAAAGTCCTTATAAAGTTCTACTTTTGTGATTTTTTTCATATTTTTTAAACATATGGTTCAAAAGTTAGAGGGGGGGACGCACTTTTTTTTCCTTTAGGAGCGATTATTTCCAAAAATATTAATATTGTCAAAAAACGATCTTAGTAAACCCTTATTTATTTTTAAATACCTATTCAACAATATATCACACGTTGGGGTTGGAATGAAAAAAAATATCAGCCCCCACTTTACATTTAGGGGGGGTACCCTAATAAAACATTTTTTCCATTTTTTATTTTTGCACTTTGTTGGCGTGATTGATATACAAATTGGTACCAAATTTCAGCTTTCTAGTGCTAACGGTTACTGAGATTATCCGCGGACGGACGGACGGACGGACGGACGGACGGACGGACGGACGGACGGACGGACGGACAGACAGACAGACATGGCGAAACTATAAGGGTTCCTAGTTGACTACGGAACCCTAAAAATACTGATTGATTACCACGTGCAAGTCGCAAACTAAATGAATCATCTAAAGAATTTGATATCGATGTATAACTGTAAAATCCCAAACGTGAGGCGTAAATTAGTGCAGAAATACTTTGTGTCCTTTGAGTGAGCGTGTCGTTGCCTTCCTACTGCATACTTAATACTTACTTTTGTGATCTCATTTTATTATTGTATAAGTTGTGTTTATGTTAGTATATAAGTTGATATGTACGACAGTTTGATCTCATTTTATATTTCAATGCCTTAATATGTTAGTGTATAATTTGATATGTACGACAGTTTTGTTCACTTGTGGTTGTGATAGTGTGCAACTTTAGTACCTATTTTATATAAATTGTCACTACCAGTGAGTTCCTGTAATTGGCTTCCCGTATCTACTGTGTCTTATATACTTATGTCATAGCATAGCTGTTGGATCTCCAAATAAATAAATATAAATATAATATAAATATATAAATATAATAATGCGACCCAAATACAGGAGTCAAGGCAGAGTATAAACTTTACGTAAAATATGGGCTCGTTGTTTTTCCAGATCTGGGGGAGGGGCGGGGGCGAGCTCCATGCCCCGGGAGTCCAAGTCTGTCCAGAGGGGTGCGCCAAATTCGTCATTTCTTTTTAGTGTTCATAATAAGTACGCATTAGAAATATCATCCTCATCATCCTTGCGTTATCCCGGCATTTGCCGCGGCTTATGGGAGCCTGGAGTCCGCTGTGACAACTAATCCCAAGATTTGGCGTAGCCACTAGTTTTACGAAAGCGACTGCCATCTGACCTTCCAACCCAAAAGGTAAGAAACGCATTAGAAATGATTAATCAGAATTAATATTGGCAGCAAAGTCAAAAATTTTTATGATTTGGAAATAAAAATGACTTAATATTCCGTTTCAGATTTTATTTCATTTTTCGTTTTCCATGAAAACTGTAAATATTTCAATAAATTTATATTCAGTTATAATTCAATTGTTTTAAGCGGTCGCATGTTTCTACAAACACTGAAAAATGTATAAATACTGATTGATGTGAAAGCATTTCGTACAATGAAAGTACTTGATAACATATATTCATAAAACTACATGGTGAGATTGGTGAGTTATAACATCCTTTAACAATAATCCAGCAGACTCATTCCTTTGTAAAACAATAACTACTTATGTAACACAAGTTTCCATTGACCCAGATTAAATGGAAAGCCGAACCGCAACCTAGTAAAGCCTCATGCGCCTCAAAAGTGACCAGCTGACTTGATCCCATGACTTTCTTAGTAGGTTGTGTTTGGACACTGCACAGGCGGCACTGATCGGGCGAATTTGGCTTTAGCTCGCAATATTTACTTTCTTAAATCGCTGGCGCGACAACCCAAAACTGATTTTCGGCGTCCAACACAAGAGTATGCCCTCGGTCATCAATCATCATCTCATCATCTTCAGTCGTTACCTCAATGCTGAGGATAGTGACATCATGTCATTCTTTTGAAGACTTGGTTCCTCGCCATGCGCATCTCTTTTCGGCAGCTTTAGCTTTCGCCGACGCCGAGGTCACGGAAGTCTACCTCCAGTCTCCACTCCATCTGCCCAGCGTCCATTTGGCCGACCCAAATATGCCCTTTTTTGACTGCCCGATTTTCACCCATCCTTTCAAGGAGGCCAAGCCAACAGAGACGATGCTACATAACAACAATTATTAGTGTATAACTCAACGTCCCTTTGCGTGCGTGACTTTTCACTACCTACAGGATTTGACCCTGAATTGCTGTCAAACTTCGATTTTGTAGCAAGTGTCCTTTATGTACGTATAGTCGAGTTCATAAATATCTGTACATTTCTTCACCTTAACTCGTTGCAATACGGTGAAAAAATGTACACATATTTATGAAGCCGTCAGCTTGTCGCGGTTCCTACAACTCGCACTGTGTCCTATAGGCAATCACCACGGGTACGCGCTCTCCAATACCTTAACGCACTCTACGTATCAGTACCGGTATGCGATGTGTTTGCAAGCAGATGGACGGAATTGTGTGATGTGTGTATGAGGTTCTGTGAGGCGATGGATAAAAGGAAGTCCTCTGTTGTATATTAAGTTTGTAATGTTTATATTTTGTACATATTGTACTCTGTTACTATTATATAAGTGTACTATAAGTGTATAGTTGTAATGAATTGCACAGTGCTTTAGTTTACCTGTTATGCTGTGTAATTTTTGGATATTAAAATAAAATAAAATAAATTAACTCGACTATACTATTATTTATTCTGTGGTGCCATGTACCATTAAGCAGAGCTTGGGCCAGCAACTAATTGCCGGCCGCTCGGGGCAGCCGACAAGGCAACGGTACAGCAATCACTAAGCCGCGGTTAAAGGGACTGCCCATAAACTAGTGAATTTTGCAATGAATTAATTTGCTGCAGTGTACTGGAATCAGGTACTTAAACATATACATATAAGACCCATATAAAATTAGGCTTGTCTTTCCATCATTACGTGTGCTGTAATATGAGTAATATGACCAATGCATGTTTAGCTCACACCAATACACCGATTTCCTACATTATGAATTCATGATTATGAAAGAGAAAAGCGTGGCATATTGACATATTTACCAATTCAAATGTTGGAAGTTCTTCGGGTGTTTACAAATTAACCAAGTATTTAATCTAAATATTGAAACGCCGGCCCTCTCAAAATACTTCTAAAACAAAGGTAAAATTAATAAAACACACGATCCTTATCAACAAGGCAACATTTTAGCAAACAAACGGCTTGGATTACTTTGTACAAAGTTACCGTCCCCGGTCGGAGTACGTACATTAGGTGTAATTTGGCCTATTGAGTCCCGGCCAACTTGCCCCGCCGATCTATTCAGCTCTATGCGTTATTAGCCGAGCCATTTAAACTCGAATCTGAATATATTATGAATAGTTTGACCTACAGGATTGTGGCGGGAATTACTTTTTGGGAGAAGGTAACTTAATGTTGATTTGATTTAGGTCGAATTCATAAAATGAAGGAGATGCAATGTTGCAATACTGCACCAGGTGATAAAGTTATTCATAGACGTATGTAAATACATTGTTATCTTGAGTTGTTATCTTTTCTATACATATTTTAATCGTATGTATGTCATTAATTTAAAAATAGGCAATTATTTCTACATCACATAAAGGTATAATTATGATTTTCTTACACAGATTAACTAGGCTTAACTTACCTAAGCTCAATAAAGTTTGTCGTAGGGGTACTCAGACAACTAATTAAGTACAAATATGTAAATATACAAACGGGCGATTTGTATTTATTTCACGACTCAGGAAAAAACATTAATAATAAAAAGAACAACTTTATCTGAGTTATTTTTAATTCTTCACATACCTAGTAATGAACATCGGTGTGAAATTTCACGCAATCGAAGCACAAAAATGCCCACCACGATATCGGATATCAAGTTGATTACAGCATTGTCTACAATTTATTGGGCTATTACTGGCACACGCGCCCATTAGGCCATTAGCTTTTACATGCTAATCTGTTATTGATAGAGGCCAGCTTGTGTTAATTACTCCCCTTGAGATATAATGACTCATATGTGAATTATGCGATGGGTTAATGTCACTAATATTCAATAACATAAATGTCAATGTTGCCAGATATTGCAGATATTGCAAAGTCTGGCAACATCGCGCAATTTCCCCCGGCGTCTGGTAAACAAGTCGTGAGACATAATAATGTCACATTTATATATGTACTCTTAGGCTTAATAGAGTTAGATTTAGGTTTATTTATTTCATGATAAAAATTACACTATAGGTAGATTTGTGAAATACATAAATGTCAAAATAATACATTTAAAATGATAATAATGATGAATAATTTTGACTAAGTATATAGTATTTAGTTATCTATTTATCTACCTTACAATACAAAAACATATCTTAGAGCAATGTATTTCTATATTATAGTACATAATACACTAACAAAATTAAACCGAAATGCAAAGTTATGTATTTACGATTAAATCATAGTTACGAAGAATTGTAGAAAAATATAACGAATATAAAGGACAAATATGTTAATTATCAGCGTTCATTGCATTCAAATAGTCATGTATAATATTTAATATTCAAAACTCCGTAGCAAAATGAAACACGGTTTGTTCATGCGGGCTATTTAAAATTCAAAATGGCGCAAGGAAATATGACGTTCTACATTTCGGATTCCGTGTAACATACCCTCACAAAACATGACCCGGAAAAATTGTGAATAATACACAAAGTATAAATTACATACCATTGTCCGTTGCTTTTAATTATTCACGGAGTGTACAGGAAGGGTTTTTAATGATTCCGGGCTTGATCCGAAAGTATGAATTTCAGGCCACAAGTTTTAATCTATGTCATTATGCAGTCAAGATTCATCTAACTTCTACCTTTTAAAACTTATCTAGTTTGCTAGTTTCTCGCCACTTCGCGCGGGGTGAATAATAGACGAGGCCCAATGGAAGGCACTGTTTCCTTGAGAATATTTGATACTTTAAGCCAGTATCAAATATTCTCAACAATCTATATTTAAATTAGTATTAATTCGATACTATACATTTCATATTGTCTGGAAAGGGCGGTTTAAAAGACGTTTCATAAATCAGCGTATCCAAGTTATAAACAAAACGGTTGAGTAATCTGTCACACTGCCACAATAGGAAAGTAAACATAATCATTTAATCACTGTAGATTTAGTTAAATAAATCGTAATATAATAAGTAAATAAAAATGTAATATAAAAGCATATCCCGGCTCATAATTAATAATTAACTATAAGTACCCATTACTCAAATTAATTAATCTCATTACATAAATTAGTATATCTTGTGCTAAATGCTAAATACATTAAGTACATTTGAGAGAGATGGAGCCTTTAATGCAGCCGTCAGTCTGTCTGTTTCGGACCAGTTTGGCTTTGCATCCTGTCACGGGATAGTTCATTTGATTATGTCAGACGTGGCCTTAGGAATGGGAAGCGTTGGTCTACTTTCAAGTTGTTTAGAATTCATTTTTGTAACGAAAACGGTTCAGGTTTCATTTGGACACATATACCACTGTTTTACGCACTGCCTGCGAAATTCCAAAAGGGCTTCCGGTTTTTTTTATGGATAAAATTAACACTGACTTATTTTACAGATTTCCAGAACTCCGAAGACTCTTCTGGAAGCTCACTACTGTAGGTATTGCTCGTATTCAGACCACAACTTTCTGTCAGAATTATTGACATCGTTTGCGGCAGAAAGAAATGCAGACTTCAGTAGCAGTTTCAGTACAGTCACCGGCATAAAAAAGTGATGATTTCTGTACCTTGTCATATTAACGTCTTGTTTGAAATGTCATACGAAATTGTCAAACGATTAAAAGCGACAAGGTACAGAAATTATCACTTCTTTATGCCGGTGACTGAACTGATGCAGATTTAAAAATTGAAAATTATACTTGCTAACAATTTCCTCAATGAAATAAATAAGCAATATACAAAGTCCTCCTAAACCCTGACCCTTTAGCACAACTAGCCTTGTCGCTCGCGAGCCAATACATCAAGCGCGACTTCAAGTATGGACTCGCGCGCGACAAAGCAAGTTGTGCTAGAGGGGCTGAGAGCATTTGTTTTGTTTCTGCATGAAGTTGGAACCTTTTGTTACCCAGTCAAAATTCAAAATTAATTTTCGAGTATATACGAGTACAAACATTGTACACGAGGACGATGAACTCACAGAACCAACTAAAAATTCAACTCGACCTCTCCATACATTTCCAAAGTCCGACCAAGTGCCATCTTAAGTTAATCCTTATTATTTCAAGTACCGCCGCGAGGTGTCTTGGGCAGAATCGGCATGGCTTATTTGCCCTAATGCCCGTACCCTTGTCTGCATTGCCCATTAGATTGTGACATGCTTAATTCGTTAAGTGCTGTGGTCAGCCACCCTTGGTAGGGTATGGTCGTGTTATAGCGAGATTATTTCATTATCTCTTTGTTCATTACCTGTAAACGTTATTTAGAGAAAATATTATATTCCTGAAAAATAGAATTGAGTTTAATTATTACTAAGCTCACTTAAGGAGGGCCCTTACAATATTTCTGTAATGCTGGCCTATCAATATATACTATTTTGTGTGTATGATCCTATTATGTCGTGAACTTATGATGAACTAACGATACAGATATACAAATATTCCATATACGGGTAAACAATTTGGAGCATTTAACTTCATGACTCGATTGAGTTAGTAATTGACGACCGGTCTGGCTCAGTCGGTAGTGACCCTGCCTGCTGAGCGGCGGTCCTGGGTTCGAATCCCGGTAAGGGCATTTATTTGTGTGATGAGCACAGATATTTGTTCCTGAGTCATGATAGCGGTCACCATTCGGTCAACATTTTGGTCCACCTGACATCACTCTGCCTGGCAACATGCCCCGCCCAATTCAATGGGGTAGTACCTCCACCTTACAGAAGACCGCAGCCAAATAGCACTAGACCCTACTCATAGTGTTGTGTTCCTGCCGGTGAGTAAGGCTGACAGAGCTCAACGAGGGTGCGGTGTGCTGATGACGGGAGGACTTACGGAACTAACTTGTTCCGTCTATTGTCCTTTGAGTCGTCGGCAACCCGAACCCTTCTTACGACTTGTACACTCCTTTTTGCTGTGTACCACAGTTGTGTACTTAACACAGCAAAAGGGGCCGTCCATAAATTACGTCATTCTAAATTAGGGGCGGGGGGTTTGGTCTGCGGATGACGGTAAATGATAGATGGGGGGGGGGTGTTTCGAAATTGACGTCATTCTTATTTATTTATTTATAGTTTATTTTTCACGTACAAAAAGATTATTTCTAAAAAGAAATTTCTTCCAGCACACCTAGTAAGTGAGACTGCAAATGTGAGAGGCGGCTAAGGCGCATACAATACTAAAATAACTCATAATAAACATACATAAGTAATGCAACATAGATGTACACAAATACAGTAATAACTACAGATAAAATACTCTAACAATAATATTACATATAATACTAGCTGCCCGCCCCGGCTTCGCCCGTGGTACTTAAATGTATTATACATAAAACCTTCTTTAAGAATCAGTCTATCTATTTAAAAAAAACGCATCAAAATCCGTTGCGTAGTTTTAAAGATCTAAGCATACCTATGTATGCTTAGATCCCTTAATCACCCTCCTTATCTTTAATTAACTAATTATCTTTGTCCCTATGGACAGACAGCGAAAGCGACTTTGTATTTATATTATATTATAAGTAGTTATATTATATCAATGATTATTGCCAAAGTAAAAATAATAAAAGATGATTCTATAACCAAGTGTTTTAATCATATAATACCCTATTTTTCTCAAATCTGCAATGTTTTATTTTGTCAAACTGGTAATGACGTCAATTTTGGGAGAAGGGGGGGGGGGGTCATTAAGATATGACGATAGGATGATTATAGGGGGGGGGGTCTAAAATCTGAAAAAATCGATGACGTAATTTATGGACAGCCCCAAAGAGAATGTACAAGTTTCTAATGGGGTGGCAACGCGCATGTTACACTGTTTGAGTTGCAGGCGTCCATAGCGACCGCTTTACATCTGGCGGGCCGTATGCTTGTTTGCCACCGACGTAGTATAAAAAAAAATCCATTTGAGTTTGGAAATGACGTCACCCACGTCCCTCAGTAAAAACACAGTAATAACAGTAAAGAACAGTACACAGTACAAAGGCAATATTTAGTATAAGGTATATAACTTTAGATAAATAAGATTCCCGCTGTAACTGGCCCCACTCCTCGCTGCAAACGGATCCCAGAAGTGACCAGCATTACCCTATTAACTGCTACCTTTGTTTAAGTAAATCGGGGCAGAGTCAAGCTTAAATTATTTATTCGTGTGTAAAGGTCGCTGCCTCTGTTTGGTACTAAGTAAGTAGGCTAATGTATTCCTGTACTAGCTTTTGCCCGCGGCTTCGCTCGCGTTAAATTCGAAAATTGCGGAATGCTCCACACAAACTTCCATCCCCCATTTTAAGGAAGTGGGGGTTTAAAAAAAGACAAAAGTAGCCTATGTCACTCTCCATCCCTTCAACTACCTCCACTTAAAAAATCACGTCAATTCGTTGCTCCGTTTTGCCGTGAAAGACGGACAAACAAACAGATACACATTTTCAAAATAAATAAATAATATTAGTATGGATGAATATGTAGCTTTAAATTATTAAAAAACTCTACTTTAAGAAAGTTTTCTAGGTTCGATTATAAAGTAACCAAACTTTGTTTAATTCATATTCTTTTATTGACATAATTACGTAAACTAACTTCGTCGTATAAGCCTTTACTTCATGCAATTAGTTAATTACCTACGCTTATTAACTAAGTGCTCCGAGATACAGATGTATCAATAGATACATTAAATTGATTGTAAACTATTGACAATCGATAATTAACTGAATCATGGTAAGTAGGTACTCTAATATTTCTCATTTTGTAAATATCAGGCGTACCTGCAAAATTGCATGGAGATTATGAATGAATCTTATACTATTAAACGAGCAATTCTTGTATATTTATTTATTTATTTATTTATATATACCGACGATCTCGGAAACCGCTCTAACGATTTCGCTGAAATTTGTTTTGTGGGGGTTTTCGGGGGTGAAAAATCGATCTAGCGTAGCCTTAGATCCCGGAAAACGCGAATTTTCGAGTTTTCATGAGTTTTTCTTTCGCATTTGTAAACGTAAAATATGGTCCTTAATTTCGCCGCGCGCGCATCGATTCCGCTTAGCTCAGTCGCACGAGGTCGGTCTAATGTACGCAGATAGATCGTAGGTGTCAGGGTTTCGAATCCCGGTCAGAAATTAAGTTTTTGTTTTTTGTCTTTTTTTTTTGTTTTTGTATTTATAAGAGTTTTTTTTTATCTAAAGACGTGATATATTAAAATAGAACCGAGCGAAGCTCGGTCGCCCAGATATTTCATTGATAAATTCGCCATGATTTTTAGCAGCTCACTGTACACCGACACAACTCTTGGGGTCTAAGGTTGTTAACATACTAATCGATCGATAGCATCGACCGACGTCGACATGGATCATTCGATCGACGATCGATAGTTTCTCCCTCAAATCGATCGATTGACACAGACTGTTCCATACCAATTGATTGGTATGGTAACACGCTAAGCAACCTACGCATAATATGGAAAAGTGTAAAATTATTTTAAAACAACGCATATATCCAATTCTTTTTTATAGGGGTTTTGTTAGACACGAAATAAAAAACATGAGTGGAATAAAATCGCAATACGTCCAAGTAAAACACGCAATGCAAATCGAATGAACGCCGCGCGGCTGTCATTTTTCATTTGCACATAACAGGACGGTATTTTAAAATTATAGGCGAAAATTTTACGACATTCATAATCCTCTTGTTTCGTAAGCTTTTATTGTTTTAATTAAAAATTCTTGGAACGTACGCGGACACAGGCGCCAATCAAAAATAAATGACGGAGACCAATTTATGGACGACGTCAGAATGTCCACAAAGGTTGTCACTATCGAATGTTTGCACACATGGTTTACTTTTTGATTATGGATTCTACTGTTGTTCGGGAATTGAATTTTAAGAGTTCGTCGTGAAGCACGAGTCATTATCTTTCATAATTCATACCTTAGGAGTTTCAAAATGTATTTCGTCGTGAAACATGATTAATTTGCGAGTGATCATTTAAACCCGAGGCCGAGGTAGGCCAACAATAAGATGGCGGAAAGACCTGACCCTTTAGAACAACTTGCCTTGTCGCGCGCGAGTCCATACATCAAGCGAGCAAGTTGTGCTAGAGGGGCTGGCGAAAACAGGGGTTAACCCTCGGGTTAACCCTCCATTTTCGTTGGTGCAAGTGGCCCTAAAAGTGTAATTTTGTAATTATAAAATGCAGTAAATGACCAACACTAATTGTTGTTACTCAATCCAACACTACACTCATTTCATTATCTTCAGCACAATAGATACGCGAAGGAGAGTTAATTGTCGGTATGGATTTAATATCACATAACATGAGTGTGGTATTGGACCTCAATGAAGGATGGTTCTCCCTTTGAGTTGCTTTGCTGCATGAATATCGATCTTTGTTCCTCGGAACTGTATCATATTACAAAGACAGCGCTGCCAAGATTGCAAGTACCCTGGACCGTCTACATACGTCGTATCTTACTGCAAAGATATCTGTACCTATATATACCCTATACATGCACTTGCTTATTAAAATAATGTTACTGCAATGATGTAAGCGATATGATACCGATCTGTCAATGTCCAAAGTGACGTTTCTTCATACCAAGGCAAATTTTGACAATGAGATGTCCGATTCATATCGTAATATCTAGTTCTAATATTTGACGTATATTAAAATTTGAATCGAGCCATCAGTGGGCGTATTATGGATATTCTGAGGTATATACATATATGTTGATGGGTCTAATATGATAGTTAATCAAACTAAGCAGTTTTAAGACAATGTCATATGCATATTCGAAAAGTATTGCATTTTTTTCATTTTCTTTATGTTCCTAGTAGGTATACATAGAAAAGAGTCGAGATGCTCAGCTCACGTCACGGTTAATAACCCCACGGTTCATGATCCGTTTTACGTAAAATCCGAAATAAATGTTTTCGTCTAGTCCTGCTGGCGTCATCAGTGTTCATAAATCACACAAAAACATATCCGAAGTGAGGCAGATTAAGTGATTCGTAGGAAAGTTGCCGGGGCAAACAGGGAAATCCATTAAACCGTCCCTTCAAAGGAGACGAGTCCATAATCGGTTTATATAAATGTACATTTGGAAACATTGCATTTAGAGTCTGGACTTGCAATTGTAACCAAAACATCAATGAAAGGAAGGTGCTGTTTATAAAATATATTTTTTCTACTTGTCGACTGTAATCTGTCAATTAGGACACCACAGACTAAACTATAAGTGCTAACTTTTCAGTGTTGGATACTCTATGGCAGTTCCGACTCAATTATAAATAAGCTCATTATAGTTGACTTTAGTTAACTGTAATAATTTCAAAAATAGAACTTCATACAATTTCTATACTAATTTGCGATACCTGGCAAATTTTCCTGCATCTGAAACACATTTTTTTTAATCTGTCGCGTTATCGGCCAATCAGAGACGGTTATTACAAACAATTGGTTGCTAGGTAATTCGATGTTGATACAACGGTGAACGACCGCTATTAACATTAATTTTAACTTGCATGAATGATGATATTTCCGTCCATTGATGATGAAGATGATGACTCGTAGAAAAAGTATTGTATACAATAGTGATATAATTAAGCTTTTCACTCTCGTACCGTACTATTAGGCCACTCAGCAAGCTTCGTGGCCTAAACATGGTACTCGACTGAAAAGCTTTGTATTATATCACGATTGTATAAAATACTATAAGAATATTTGCATATTGTTACTCATTCACCCAAAAAAGACCATTTGAATATTTAACACAAATCGTAATTGTTTAGGTACATATTTTCAGATCTCATCGCAAGAATTGAAGATATAAATTAAAGTTTTTCGCAGAAATCACGCAGCGGCTGGTTAACGTATGTACGTACCTAAATGTAAACCGGAACTAGCGTCGACACACAAAGTATAGCATTGCGACACAACGATAAAAATGATAGAACTGTTGCGTCGCACTGATAATTTATTTTATCTGAAATCAGTGTCGAATTGAACACGTTATACAATGCAGATGAACCTACATAACGATTTTCGTGCTCGTATGGAAAATGAAAATTATTGAAAGAATATATATAAACCGATGAAATAAAATACGTTGACAAAATTTCTCCGCTAATATAATTCCCACATTTCGGATGCGAAAAATGAAAAGTAATGCAATAAAACAGTGTAAAAAACAACAATGTGTACTTTGGGGAATTCGATTCAATTCAATACAGAGCCAATTTCGTTGCGACCGCCAACTCGTTACAACTTCCCACATTAAAAGAGAGTTAGAGTTTCATCGGAAATCGCTTGCAAATAATTATCGAGTTTTTTGCATGCGAATGGTAAATGTTGCAAAACTTCTGATCCGAATAATTCTGTAATTCGGTTTTTTACTGGGTCATACGTTCAGAAATTTTATAAAGTTACTATTTCTCCATGTTTTTCGAACCTTGTGCTTCATTTTCTTTGTTTGCCTATTAGTGTATTAAGGACTATCATTTTTTAATGACCATCTTAAAAATATCGAGTGAATTGAAACATGTATTTTTTTAAATTATTTCAAGGAAGTTATATCGAACAAGTTATCTCTACAGATTATACTGTACCTAAACATGGGGACTCGGCTCTAAGATTAAAACAACTATACAATTTTTTTTTTTTTTTCTTAGCCTATTGGAGTGTCCCACTGCTGGGCAAAGGCCTCTCCCCTGGCTCTCCATTATTCCCGATTCTCCGTTACTTTCGGCCAGTTATTTTGGAAGTCGTCAAGGTCGTCCCGCCATCTTTGCCTGGGCCTGCCCCGCCCACGCTTTTTCGTCGGCATCCACTTGGTGGCTATGTTAGCCCACCTATCCGGATGCATGCGATAGACGTGGCCGGCCCAGTCCCATTTAAGCCTGGCGGTTTTTCTGCCAACGTCAGCAATGCGAGTCTTAGAGCGCAGCGTGGTGTTACGGACGCGGTCGGTCCTTTTAACACCTAAAATGCTGCGCTCCATAGCGCGTTGGCAAACCTTCAGTTTGGACTTCTGGTTTCCTGTGAGCGACCATGTTTGTGCACCGTAGGTTACGACGGGCAGTATACACATGTCGACGAGTTTTCGCTTTAGTGAAAGTGGAAGGTGTCCCTTCATATGCTCCTTCATGGACCAGTACTATACAATATAACTACATAAAAAGAAAAATACACAACTTAAGATCTAAATAAATCGGCTCAAACCACAGCATTCCAGTTTATAAATAATCGTTTAATCCGATTGTCGAGACGAAATCGAAATACATGCGTATTCAATTGTATAAGATTAAGTAGGATAACGTCGATTTACAAATATGAAAGTATTGAATCTCATAAGGTTTAAGAATATTCCGATATTTTATTTTCGCCATAGATAATTGATGTGCACTCGAATAAAAGATAATTTATAATTTGTTTAGAATTGGAACTTGCTTTTAGAAGACACGTCTTCTTTAAAATTTATGTGTGTCCTACGCGGTTTAAGGTTGCCCAATGAAATGCCAACAATTTTAGTACGTACGACTTTCGGGATTACCCTAATGCACCTTTAGGGTAATTCCGAAAGTCGTCTAATTAGAAAAGTCGCATAAAAATCACCATTATTTCCATCATATCAAGATTCCGGAATTATCCGAGCATTTCTGTCATTCGGAATTACCCTAATGCACCTTTCATAAATATGGACAAGATAAAACTCGTCTGAAGCTATTTTGGTAAAACCACAAAGCAGAATTAGACTCCGATATTTTTAACTTACTAGCATTAAGATCAACATAAAGTCTGACGGGCGAAGGGATTATACAAATAGATTATTTCGATTATGGTATAATATTTGAAGATTTGTTTCAATTTTTCCAGCGGTCACATGCCAGCAGCATGGTCACGTGATTAAAGCCCATCGCGTCGGTGATAATGAGAACAATTGTGAAAGTATTTGAAGTATGTAGTAGAATCTATATTCTAGAAATCTGGCAAGTTATATATAAAATAAAGACAACATTTTACTCTAATTTACTGGCAGTTAATAAATAAGAAGAAAGGCCAAAGATTATTTTACTTAAGCAACATTTTATGGAGAGAAACTAGTACTCATTTAGCCATACCATATCTTTTTATCAAAAGAAGACGGCCATGTCATTCACCTTTGTACGTACGACGAATTTTTTTTTTCTGAGAATCTGTTGATAAGCCATATTTATCCCAACTAAACAAACCACTTCCAGTAAATACTCAAGATTACTAGGTATTGCGTTCAGCGGCCCAACTTACGCAAAACCAGGGGCGGCTCACTCCGCGATTCTATCGCCGCGCTACAAGTACATCCTGACGGCCGCGAGTTCGCGGCCTACTCAGGGGTGGCGCGCGTTCTCACGGAACGCACGTTCGCACTTTCTATTGTTACTTTACGTCGCGAGTTTTTTTAAGGTTCATATGCGTTGTCCGCGTGTGGAATGGCTTAGTTAAATAGACATCATGAATAAAATAAATACCATAGGACATTTTTACACAGATCTACTACTGATTAAGTCCCACGGAAAAGTTCAATAAGGCTTGTAATGTTGGAACTTGAACAAAAAAATTTAAATACAGTATATTATACGTAAAAAGTAGCCAAGACTTGAATATAACAGTATAAAATTTTATGTGAGTATTAATTCATTTTAATCCATAAGTAACCCTACCGCCGGACGCCGCGCACGTGCGGCTCGTTTCTTTGTAAGAATTTTGTAGTATTTAAAAAGGCGGCATTTCGTGAACATCAAAGCAGTGGGCCTTCTGTACTTGTACTATTATATATTCTGTGGCAAAACTAAGGGTTCAATTCTCGATTTCAAGCATATGCATTTGCTTTTATAGTACGGAGGAAAGGTACGGTCTTCTATATATTTTAGTATTGCTGTAATCCACATATCCAACATACGAGTATACTCAGAGATCTCATAGTATATGTATACAATGCAAGCCCAATACAAACACAAATATATAACCGTTATGCCGATTCCAAACAACAATTTCTCAAGTCAAACCCAAGTTTCAGGACAAAGCAAACAGCAAAAGTTAATCCGAACAGATTAACAATAACAAACTAATATCAAAACAGGCCAATCAATAACATACCACGGGAGGATTCCGTTTTAACATTTGTACGACAAACAGGAGCATTCGAACGTGGGCTGATATCAAACTGTTATGGAGGGTAGATGCCAAAAATCCTTAGCGACGAACTCAATATAAAAAAAATCATAGGTTTATCATTTATCAAAGATTAGCTGGAAGGGAAGATATCCATTAAAGATTCAAGTTCACCTTTGTACACGCTCTTTGTATATATTCTCTGTGTGTTATTTAAGTGTATAGGTATTTATTTTGTGCATTAAAGTGGTTTATCTAATACACGGCCTCTCTCTCTTCCTCCTTACCCCATGTTATGTGTACAACATTTCTCCCTCTTCCATTCTCCTCTATCTTTCGTCATCTCAACACTCACATCTCACACTACCATTTCATTAAATATTAGATTAATAAAAACAAGTGATTGACAGCACACTTCACTCCGTCGTTAATTTCTAATGGCTACTCTAGCCCACTGTGGAGTGTGGAGAGATTGGGAACTGTAATTTATAGCTGGAAACTGGTCACTTACAACTGTTTTCTTTTTAGTTCTATCCTAATTCCAATAGACTTCATAATAATTCGCTCCCATTCTCTCGTTAGTTTCCCTCACGCGAGGCGGCTGACTGATATGATTTCAACATCATTCTAACATCGGTTTGATATCAGTTCATTCGCATTCGAATTGGCCTAAAAGTTAAGTCCTAAGGGTAATCACAAAATGGTAAACTAGTTTCAGCCCCCGAAAACCCTTCACATAGTTTACAGGTCTATTTTCTTGTTCTGAAGTAATTTTGAAACGGGTCAGCAATCGGTTGAATCGAACATTCCATGACATTTTTCATGCGTTTGATTGACAGATGAAGTAACAGGGTTTACTGAAGAAACAAATAACTTTGACATTTATTCAGATATTCATGGTATCGTGTGTGAGAGATATTTTATTTGAAGATTACTTTGGAAGTTGAGAGAAAGGGGTTGAAGTATAAATACCTAGTCGTACTACGCTTATCAAAAATGTATCGCACACATGCGTCTTATATAGATTTTTTAACAATTATGTACCTAATCTTGTTGTATTCGCAAAGATTCAAGCTATACGATTCCCCAATATGCATTACTTTCATAAATGTAATTTTAACAACTGCACTAGATCATCCACCCACTGAAAATGTATATTCAACTTGGAAAGAGAGTTCAACTCTCACAGTAGTAAAACTATATGAATTCGGTATACGTATGTTTTAACGCGAAGAATTCCACAAATCAAAAGTTGTAAATAAGCTGGATTCTAAATTCAAATCCGTGCATTTTACAGCAACAGCTAAAGATTAAGCAGTATCCAGCGGATTATACCTCTACAATAAAACCTCTTACGGCCCATCATAAAACGAACACTTTTATTGCATCCTTTAACCTTCGCCCATCCTTCCTTTACGAAGAAAACAATTTCTTACCGTAAATTTCACTTTAAAACAGTGTTTTAAACTTCTAATATCGAAATGCACTTTATCTATGAGAGCCTTTCACGCTCCAGGCGAGAGGGTGCACATCAAAGATGTCTTCGCGTTTATGGTGAAACTCCTCTTGCGCGGCGCGGGGCATAAAGCAGTGCGTAGACTTCCAAGTCATCCGAATTGGCACTTAAAATGAATAGAGAAACAGCGGTATTAGCGCGGCAAGTTTGGTGATATATAACGTTTTATGGTTATAATTTGGCGGCTTCTGGAGGGTGGAGCGTCCTTCGCTCGGAGCCGGCGCGATGCGTATACGTAATAAAGCCAATAATACTTTATACTTATTTTAAACGTTAGTCAGCGCTTGACGTTCGACCCAGGGTTTATGAGTCAAATTCTATGTAATTTGTTTTGCATTTAGACACGTTTGTCGTAATTACATCGTTAGGGACGAAATTCTGGCTCTTATGAATAATATTTCCTTGTTATTATTTACTACCACTGTCTTCAAACTTCACTGTTCTAATCATATTTTTAACAGGAGGTGTAAAGGGTACCTACGTTGGTATATGAATTATGACACCTTTGATATTAAATTGGCCGAGATTTTGCAAGTTGCAAGACAATTCTTTGATTGAATAGGGACCTGCGTAACTATTTGTGCCACATCGGACATGATATGCTTAATATTCTCACCGTGTTTCCAGAATTTTTTTTATTCGTCATGCTTGCCGGCATCAATGACATACCTGTAACAAAGATAATTCATCGTTAAATAAAGATTATCGAGTTTGACACAGTAAGGGCGGTTGAAATATCCTTACAAAATCATATAAAAATAAAAACCTGTGAAAAGTATATTTATATAAATAAAGAATGAAAAAACTATAAGTTCATTTAAAGAACATAAACTGCACTGTATAAAAGTACGATGTATTACGCCATAAGAATTTATAAAATGTTCAAGGCGCCAAAGTGGGATACCGTTTAGAGCTGGAATATTAACCTGAATAACTGCAAACGGCACCTATGATGCATGATAATTGCCTCAGGCATGCATTGCCGGTTCAAATAGGCATACACATACTTTGTACGTACCTATTTGTGTGATTTCTTATATAGTCCAAATTTCCCAGTTCAAACGGTTGCCGCTAGCATCCATGTTTGACGTTACATGTAGAATAGAATAGAATAATGGTTTATTCGTAAGCACACAGACAATAAACAATTTTCGAAACATATAGATAGAATATGAAGAGCCACGAAATGGCCTCAACTCAGCATATTGCTGGCGACTTCCAGCGCTGCGCGCTGGTCTTCCGGTGAGACCATTAACCTTTTACCAGGAGGTATATATTCCTCCCACATCTTATATCGGTATATACATGTATTAATGACATCCAGACCCGTTCTTTCACGCACCTTCCCAATTCTATTTGAGATTAATTAGCGAAAAGTTTGTATATTTGGATCTCGTTTCCGATTTTGATAAAAATTGGTAGGATAATAATTCTATCTCTATGACGACTCTATGTCTATGATGCTGAACAAGACACACTAGATAATTCATTATACGCGATTTAATCCGTTTCCATAGTTTTATTTCATAAGATACACTAGGTTTCTCAAAATCGCCCGGGTAGTTTGTATGAAACCTTCCTTTTTTGTTACCAGATTTCTATACATTTTCGGGACTTTATCAGCCTACCAATTTTTATCAAAATCGGAGACGTGATTCAAATGTACAAACTTTTCGGGAATCGCTGTTCTGAGACAGAAACTGAAAGCGGCAACTTCGTTTACTCACGTATAACAAAAAATTAAATATCATTCTCCTTCAACAAAATAAGACGTTTATCGATTAAACAACGAGTAGTTTGATTGCGACTATTCTTTATTCAGGCGCAAGCATTACAGGTCATTGGCGTGCAATTTTCCTGACATAAAACTTGCAACATGTTGACGCTATAAATACACCTCATTTAGACTGGGTTGTTTGCGGGCTTCGTGAAATTAGTTTGACATACGACGGAATAGGAAATTCTAGGGAAATTAAATTTGAATTAACCACGCCACGCTCGTTTCCTTAGCTTTAGCAGAGTAAGCTGGAAAAGTACAATGTTTTACAGTGTTCTATTTAAAGCTTACTTTGCTATTAGAGAAAGAGAGACAGAGAGTAAAATGTGTGACTGAACAGAACGAACGACATTAACGCAACAATAATGCGGTGACAAACGTCAGTCATTAAAACATATTGATAGGTGCAATGCAGTAGTGGATTGACATTTAAAGTAATTTTTCCCCTGCCCCTTTAGCACAATATGCCTTGTCGCGCGCGAGTCCATACATCAAGCGCGACTTCAAGTATGGACTAGTGCCGTGCGCGACAAGGCAAGTTGTGCTAAAGGGGCTGCAGTCTACATTTGAATGTCACTTAATGTATAATTTATGCATACTGACGATATTTTTATAGCCTTAAAAGTCTTGAAACTTCAAAGATTTTCTTTAATTACTTACTGAAATATATTTTTACTTGAATACACAAATCTATAAATGAAGTTGTAAATAACTTTAGATCCCTCGGGTACTAAAACCAAGAAAGTTATTTATTTCAAAAGTAATATTCTCTCCGTATATATTAACCTAGTTCCAACAATAAACTCAAACAAGTGTATTTTAAAGAAGCAAAATATTCCATGACTATGTATGCATATTTAATCACAAGACTGCATATCGCTGCACACTTAAACGGCTATGAATTAAACTTAATGCTTCCTAGGGTGTTTGCAACGTGACTATTGCAGCACGCGAGGACGAGTACCTACTGCGAATTAAGGTTATACAAACAATTCATTAAAGTAACGATGTTTGCGGCTTCGAGCTTCGTACGCGATAACATTGTCAATATCGGGAGTTTATTCAGTCAGCTGCAATAATTTACGGGGACGTAAAACGTAGAAAGTAACGTAGAAGTAAAAAGAAGTTACCCATTTTTCAACTGGGATGAGTTCTATGATACTTGAAAAAATTATGAATTACCTTTAATTAGGGGGTTAGTATGCTAACCCCCTAATTCATAAACGCACTAAAGTTATCAAGTTATATATATCAATATCATATACATAATATACCCCGAGCATTTTAAGGGAGATCGCGCTACCATATCCCATTCGCACATCGGTACAGCATACGGACGCACTTCCAATGTGAAAACTGCCTCAAGCGAAATGATTGAAGACCCCATCTATCGTTTAGTCGCCATTCAACGCAAGATCAATGGAAAATAGATATTTATTGATTATATTCGGCGCATCATACCATTTTTTTTTATGGCGGACATTTTCTATCAAATACTACATACAATATTTGTATAGGAAGCTAAAAGCGTCAAAGATAATGCTTCAAGCGTCGTGCTAGCGTACAAGCGATGACTTCTGCATACGAATGACCTGTTTAAGACTCCCCTAAAATACTGACTACATAACATTTACAGCAATATTAGCAGATAAGCACTATAGTAGGATATTAGAATAGTCATTAATCCTTTCGTAGAATTTATAACACAGATATATTAGAAGTTATTAAACTGCGAAAGGAGGTAAACGCCAGTAACTTACTTCAGGCGATTCTTTTGCTCATTTCCTTCTGTATAAAAGATCTGCAGCGGTGACGCCATAGATGTAAAATAAACATGCAATAAATGAAAAGTATTACAAAGGTAAAGCAAAGGTAAACCAACTCTGACTCTTTAGGGCTTCCTAGCCAGACCGAATGCAGCAGGGAGCGGACAAACGGATAACGAAAAATAAAGCTGTAGGGAATACCAACAATTTTAATATGTTGGTTCAAACTATAATAAAGTCAGTTAGAGTCCAGCTTGTGTTTAGTTAAATACTTTTTACTGGCGCAGTCGGTAGGATTCGCATCTTACCTAATACTTTTTTTTATCATAATAATCATATCAACCCTTTATGGCCTACAGCTGAGCAAATGCCTCTTTTTCAGTCCCCTGAGCTAATCTTATCCTAACATACGTACTTTCTATGAGCAACGCTATCTTTACCTAATACAATCGAATCCGCGAGTGCCTTGTAATTTGTCGCCATGAAGTCGAAAGAGACAGGAAGTGCAAGGCGATCCCGTTACAGTCCTAGCCTAGCCGCACTAGTTTATAGTTAATTTAATTTTCCACAATGGCCATTCCTGAATGCCGGGGTGAGTGCGGCACAAAAAACCCACTCGACTGGATCTCGTAATTGCACTAATTAACCCGCGGAGTCACGTAGAAATTAAGATGGCGGAGAAAATTTCAAGTGGAGCATTTCTAAACGAACGAACGTCTAACGACACGAAAAATCGAGTCGAGATCCTGTGATGGGAAGCCTCCTTTAAAATTTAGAGGAACAGCCCCATTTGCATGTATATATATATATGTCGTCTATGAGTTAAACTTTTGGGTAGGTGACATTACGTAGTACATACATATATACATACAAACTTTAAGTACTCACCTGTATTCCCAGTGTATTACTGCTCAAGTTCATGTGTCATTTTTAACAATTCAGGGGTTGTAAGAAAACGGAACAGACGACGAGACAGACGAGATGACATTATTTAGTTAAAAAGAATTATGTTATATGCACGGGAAAACGTCCCACTTTGTCGGCTGCTATAAAGCCGTTTTGTCAGTTTATTCATATAAATACAAATAAATCTCGCCTTATTGGTAACCGTCAAAGTGGAACGTTGTACTAAACACCAGCCGCAGCTGGTCCATACAAGGCGATTCCCACCGGCTTGCCTAAAATTGATTACTAGTAAAGTACCTTAATGTTAAGGTAGGCTTCTTTTTGCTCAGTGTTGCCTAACAGAAATTTTCACCAGCCGCCACTGCTAAACACACTCACATATTGTCAACTCAGAGACGAATTATTGTATTTATTAAAAACCTAATCTAAAATAGGGACAATGGTCAACCTCACGATCTCAATTTCATAATATTTTAATGTAAAATATTAATCAAATTTCCATTTAGACCAATAACGAAAACTTTTTAGAAATCATAACACTGACCACGACCTCCACTTTTAAATTAAAAAACTAACAAACTATTAATTCAATAAAAGTTTCTTTAAATTGGGATTGAGTTTGCCCTAATTATAAGTTATAAATTAACTTTTGCATTAATACAATATAAATGCATTATAATTGAAATTGAACTTTTCTTATTAGGCATGAAATGGTTGAATTCTTCAATGGATTACCTTGGATTACTAACGAGATCGAGATTCAAAAGCCTTGTTATAATGTTTGTTTTGCCATTCAAAATACAAATTATAATCTTTTTTTTTAGTATGAAAAGGTAGACGTTTGACCACGATCACACCTGATGGTAAGTGATGATGCGGTCTACGGTGGAGCACGCTTACGATCATTATTATAGCTTAAAAAATAACAACTTGTGCGGCCATTAGCATGATATTTATTCTGATTTATATTTTACTGGCCGAATGCTCCATACAAACTTCCACCCCCATTTTAGGGAAGTGGAGGATTGGAAAGAGACAAAATGTAGCCTATGTCAATCTCCATTTCTTCAACTAGGTATCTCCACTTATAAAACACGTCAATTTGTCGCTCCGTTTTGCCGTGATAGACCGACAAACAAACAGACACACTTTCCCATTTATAATATTAGCTTTTCTCACAATTTTCTCGCTTTTTGTAAGTTTGTGCTTCAGTGAAGCCTTTTAATGAAAGCACTTCAGTACTCGTAGTCTCTCAATCTTATTAACCTAGATTTAGACGCAACCGATAAAACTAAGTACGGTACTTTTATCTCACTATCTTGTAAGAGTACTAAAATACAATTTCACTCAGTATTTGTATACTTATTTAAAACTCACTGAATATACTTCACACTTATTGAATTTTGCATTATGTATTCGCATTTTGCTTGTATCCAATATCCATATTTTTCACAAATTTAGGTATAAACCACGACTATTTTTTGCGAGACTAGTGACGTATGATAAAGTAGCATCGCAATCCAACTGCCCTTGTTTCCATACACGTTACATATTGGCTAGTAGTCCCAGTATGAGCCCTAGATGCAAAAAAAACTAAAACAATAAAGAAAGTGGCATTTTTTCTATTCCACCAAAGAAACAAAAACAAAACAAAGTTGCCAAAACCAGCGTGCAAACATGACAACGTATTTTTTAGAAACCGGGTCACCCGCGCGACCTGGGCTAGAAATCACAAAGGAAAGAGGCTTTGATTCATAAACCTCACTAAGCCGATACATGCGAAGCCACCGCGGTAGTTCGCTGAATATTCAGGCAGGTAACGATCAAAATGCTGTTGAGAAACGACGCCATAATAGAGTTATGAAGTCTTATGAATTCTCCAGCTACACATTTATGTTGCCATATTTCAAACGCGAAAGATAGCGGCTTTTAGAAAAAAAGTGTTTATGTTAAAACGGAAAGAACAGTGCCTTTATTAAGGATGTAAATAAGGTGAAAGAAACAATTTCCGCGAAAAATATCAGAAGTTAAAATAATCCATTTCAAACCATGTTCATAGACGTGTGTGGCGTGTTGAGTAAACGTCGTAATTCCATAGAAGTTTGACTTTGAAAACAGCCAGCCCTTGTGCAATCCGTGGTATTACAATCGTTGTCAACAAAGCCTAGTCTGACTGCTCAGCTATCTCAAATTAAAGTGTGAATAAGTTTTTAGCACAAGCTTTTATCGCCGACTGTACCTTTCCTTCAACAGTCATCTACTGCTCTCCGAGACGTTTCTAAAAACCCCTCACTCGATGAGGATACAACGTTTCATAACAAAGTTCTTATGACCACCTTTCTACTCCATCATCAGATCAGCTCCATGATACCATAATATTGCATTGTCACGTGATTTGCTTATGTGTGCAAAATTTCAACTCAATCGGAAACCGGGTAGTGGGTTAAATTTAGCTTCTACGTTTTGACGCACACTAACATACTAACAAGGCAAGTTGAATAAAAGCTTGGAATAAAAACCGTCACAATATTTTCATCTAAGTATCTAAACTAGCAAAATAGCGCAGCCAGGTGACATCTTCACCGTTCAAATTAGGCGCCAGAACGCATTGCAGTCACGTCAGATGTCAGGGGCGTGTTTAATATCAAATTACCAAGCTCGCTCGCTCCGCCAAATTATAATATGATAATGACGTCGAAATACTTGCATACTCCGGCCGGATTATGCAGACGCTGCAAACCGTAATTAATGATGAAGTTTAGCCCTTCGTCAGGCACCCTGGATGACAGATCAAATATTTCCTCGAGCGGGAGTTTTACGGCTAAAAAGTGCTAATATTGGTTTTGATTAATGGAATTAGTAGGTTTTGTCAGAGGAAACAATGGCTTGGTAATAAGATAATTGTTTGTTCTTAGATACTGGCAGGGTATTAAATATAGACACGGACAAAGTGCCAAAACAAGCCCATACTATTTTTCTCGCATCAAGGGAGTGTTAGGTTTGCCCACATTTTTAGGGTTTCAGTATAAAAAAAGCACTTGAATGTTAATGTACATTTTTGACGATTTAGTAGATATTACAAATAGAGAAATGTTAGCAGGCTTTATTTCATGAATTAATTTTGGGAATAGTATTCTAAATCGAGTGTGTCACGCGACGTAATTTACTCGAAATGACTCGACTGTTGGTTTATTTGTCACTAGGAACTAGGACTGCCTAGCTGACAGTAGCGATATAACTTTTGATAACATGACAATATTGACAAGTAATAATGACAAATATTTGTAAGATGATCGATGATATCATATTTATGAAATTATGTAGTAACATTGTAATATGTATTATGTTATGATCGAAATTTACTGGGAAAATAAATTTCCTATTTTTAACTCTATATCAGTAGGTAAATAATACAAGTAAGTATATAATTAATTCCTCACACACACTGAACATAACACATAAACATTAATAATAAAACTGCTATCTTTCTACATAAGAAACCACACACATCCCGGAAGCAAGCAGATTTACCATCTTTGATGTTTATACCTCAAAAGCTTAACTATTTATTATTAAACAGTAACCTTACTCATTAGCCGTACAACATGGTCTTAACCTTTTTCTGTACTAAGACTAGCCAGAGACCGTCGGCCACTAAGTTTTGTGCGTCGCATGGAGCCACGGCTGAGCACATAAAGCGTATTTATAAAAGCCCACAGAAGGTCTGCAAGTCGGTTTCGCTTTGAAGTGAGCAGCTTACAGACGTAATCCGTCGGGGGTCAGTCGAGCAGCGTCACCTGGCCGAGGATTTTTTATTCAATCTCAATATGGACACGATGGAATGAAAACAATGCTGTGGTTTTGTAAAAAAATATAAGACGTGAACGGTTTATGATTTGCGAGTTAAAATAATTTGTTCTAGCTAAGTTCATTTTCTTAGCCAGAAATATATTATAGGGATAGCTGTCAATTTAGCGAATACATTTTTGAAACATACGAAATGAGTAAAACCTAAACTTTTACGGCCACGACATTGATCTAAGCGCGACAGTGGTGAGCGGCAGCCATACGTGCGAATGAAAAGTCCCATCGCTGTGTCTCGCTCCAGTGTATGGCCGCCGCTCACCGCTGTCGCGGCTGTCGCGCTTAGACCAATGTCGTGGCTGGGCCGTAAGCGTCTTTTTTTTTAAACGCGTTGCATTAATGCTGAAAAGTTGCGAACTTATCTATAGTTGAACTCTTCTTCTCGCTCTCACGTATGGAAATTCTTTATCTGTGCAATGGACTAATAAGGTGGCGCCATCTGTCATAACCTTTGAGTGTGCCTCCTCATTATATTCCCGCAATTAAATATAATTCATAAGCAAAACAGCGGGTAAGCCCCAGGATAGTTCGTCAATAAATGGAGCGGCAGATAAATCAATGGGGCAATATATTCCTATTTCGCGGCTGGCCCACAAATCTCTCCGCGTGTTGCTATCGGCAGACATTCATCTCGCGCGCTTTTTGACAATCCGCGTTCGCCAACTTGTCAGTTTCATTCATATTTTGTAAAGTCCTACCTACAATGTAGTATTATTGGAGGATGCGAGAAGGAATTTATCCCAAATATTTTCTATACAATATAAAATGAAAAAAAAATCATCCATAGTTGGTGATCAGCAGCAGAGGTTTCGTCAACTGGATACAATAGCATAATCACATAGATGTATCTGATTTAACTTCTTCATCTACGTCTTAATTAATTAATCTACATATAGCATTAGGCTTTCTGAAACAAGTTAAGCACTACATTAAAATCCCCCAGGTAAATTATATCTAATAACCAACCAACCAGAAAAATATCACGACACTATCCACCAGATATAACAACTAGATACGTAAAATTCAAAATTATTCATTAGTAATAGATTCGAAGTTCAAATATATCTGAAAGTCAAGAGACTTTGTGCCAACTTACAACTGTTAGGTGTAGCGGGGTGTGGAATAGGTATTAGGTAACCCAAGTTAGATAAGTTAGTTACGATACCCCGTAGATATGTCAAATATGAGAACTCACATAATCAATAATTGCCAACCTCGCAGACCTCATCGGGGTGGCAGAGTTTCCACAGCTCAGAGACAGTAACAGTAACCTATGTCTTGCCAATTCAACCCATTTTACGCTCCGTTTAGATAATCTACCTCGGACGCAATGACTTCTAAAAGTAATCCAATCTTTAGACTGACAGAGTTTTTACAACTTACTGGTTTTTCCTTAGTCCCGTGTTTGGTTGAAGTCGGAATACTCCACATTTACTCTGACGTTTCCCGAAGTCAGAGTTGACGAAATGTTCTAGGACAAGTTAGTTTCTAGTTCTCAGCGGTTGGTATTCGATTTCTTGCTTCACTTGCCCGCTGTGCACGGTAGTTATGTGACTTTTCCTACTCCGGGTGCCATGTTTCTAGTTTAATATATCGATTTTACGTCAGCAGACCTGCATGGAAATCACCATCTATTATAAGAATGGTAAGTAGATTTTGTCACAAGGAGGCAAATCGACATATTTACGGCGAAGGCGTTCAATCCTGTACGAAAAATGTATCCTTAGGCCGAACGGAGCCTTAGGAGCGTCTCTGAGAGGCTCCCAAGAGTCCCAAGTACCCCGTGTAGGCGTAGGGCCGAAGCCCTGGAGCGTCCCTACGAGGCGCGCCGGCGGACCGGGACCCGCTGGCCCGCCGTTTCACCTCTTTTAATATTGGGGCGTGTTTAAGCTCCAACTTCCCTACCTACAACCCCCATAGTAACTATATTGCGAAGGCCTAAGGGTACATTTAAAGAAAATATTTAAAAAAAATCGTACATTACAATAGAAAAAGAAGAAACATCATACAATAAAATAATATCCTAGAATAGAAGAAGGTCACTTTGATCCCTCCTGGTAAACAGGAAAAGTGTCACTCTGAGCCCTTGTTACAGGAAAAAAGTCCTTCTTCGTAATGGCAGAACAATTCGTAAACGCAGGCAACATTTCTTTTGAATACATTCCTAATATATCAATTTAGTAATTGCGTAAAACATATCGAATTGGCAACAATCTCATGAAAATAATAAATTGAAATTGGTAGTTGTTAGAAACATTAACTATAATCTAAGTCGATAAGTACCGAAGTTGCTAATAAAATAAACACTTTGTTGATAAATGATAATTTATCTATTCATTCAGGCGTTTCTTTTCGTGTTACATTAATTCAAGAAGTAGGAGTTGCCGATAGATTATCGTAACCAAACTCATACAATTGATATTTGTATTTTAAATTCAGCGCTGTAGGTAAATGCCAAATATTTTTTTCTCACAATTTTAGGCGAAAAAAATATATGTACACTATAGTATCGTACCTACGCCTCATGTCGACCAGTCAGATTTTTTTGAAACTTTTGCACAGATATTAACAAAATCGAATCCGCCCCCTGGCCGAAAACAAAAACAAAGCCCTGCGATCAATGTAGAGTGGTCCACATTGTAGCTCCGCCGATGCACCGCGTCAGGGGAAATTTCTCTGATTGTGCTCATTCTCTATTCAGCCGTCCCCGGCGTGGGGTGCATTCCGAAAATTTCGCTTTTATGTTTTTCGTGCAACTGAAGCCTCTTTGATGGGTTTTTTTAACGGCCATTGGTGTCTGGTCTATTAGGATGCCTGACTTTTGTAACGTTGGTTTTCCATGCCCTAGTATTTTCCCTGAAGGGCGGGTTCTATTGTATTGAGCGTTATATGAAAGTACGCCTTTGTACGCATATTATTGCATGCTTGACAATGCATTACAGATAGAGTTTAGTATTAATTTATTTCTTTATTTCCTGTACCTACATCGATAAGGATGTAATACGCACTTATTCATTATTGATATTCAATAAATTTGAAACAATTAGATCCAACCGTTACTTTACAAAATCACTAATTTCTATAGTTCTATAGACACATTATCTATACTTGCAATGCGTATCGAATAAATTGTAGAATCGCCTTGGCATCCTAACCAAGTGAAACTAAATAACTACGCTGTCATAGTGCAACAGTGCGCTATGCAATATTTATGCACACTGCAACTGCGCGCGTGGCCTCATATCATTCAATATCGTAACGTGCAATTATCGATATTAGGTATAGATAATTTATGTATGTATATTTTTTTATTGCTATTGGTATTGCTATCAAATGATCGTTTGCCTTTTGTTTTGACACTGACATTTTATCCCGCCAGGCGGCGCCTGTGCAAGTGCCTAGGAATGTCACTGACATTCATATGTGAGAGAGAGAAAAAACATCTTCTCGCTCTCACGTATGAAATTCTTTATCTGTGAAATGGACTAATAGGGAGGCGCCATCTGTCATAAACCTCTGAGTGTGCCTCCTCATTAGCGGCGAACAGCGTCGCGTATCGAGGCAGTTCCTCGCGCGGCAAATGGTCAAAGTAAATGTGCCTCGGCCGAGCACGCTCTGACGAGGAAAGCGCGCGCACTGGGACGGCCGAGGCACGTGTACACTGGTCATTTGCCGCGCGAGGGAATAATTTCGCGACGCTACTATCTCTGTATCAAGGATAATTGATACAAATAGGATTTACAATCTTCAGAATCGTACCTCCATTTTTAGGGCCACCTATTAAATACTATCATAAGTACATTTATGATGCCTAAAATTTATTTTTCCTCTCACTAGCTCGGAAACACGTGTTTTGTCGTTTAATACCAGCGGGTAAAAACGCATTTTATCCACTAGTGGATAAAGTAATTTGACCTTGAATAGAGGCAAATTTTCTGTTTTAAAATTGATAAAAGTGGGTTAATCTGCAAAGCCCTGCGATCAATGTAGAGTGGTCCACATTGTAGCTCCGCCGATGCACCGCGTCAGGGGAAATTTCTCTGATTGTGCTCATTCTCTATTCAGCCGTCCCCGGCGTGGGGTGCATTCCGAAAATTTCGCTTTTATGTTTTTCGTGCAACTGAAGCCTCTTTGATGGGTTTTTTTAACGGCCATTGGTGTCTGGTCTATTAGGATGCCTGACTTTTGTAACGTTGGTTTTCCATGCCCTAGTATTTTCCCTGAAGGGCGGGTTCTATTGTATTGAGCGTTATATGAAAGTACGCCTTTGTACGCATATTATTGCATGCTTGACAATGCATTACAGATAGAGTTTAGTATTAATTTATTTCTTTATTTCCTGTACCTACATCGATAAGGATGTAATACGCACTTATTCATTATTGATATTCAATAAATTTGAAACAATTAGATCCAACCGTTACTTTACAAAATCACTAATTTCTATAGTTCTATAGACACATTATCTATACTTGCAATGCGTATCGAATAAATTGTAGAATCGCCTTGGCATCCTAACCAAGTGAAACTAAATAACTACGCTGTCATAGTGCAACAGTGCGCTATGCAATATTTATGCACACTGCAACTGCGCGCGTGGCCTCATATCATTCAATATCGTAACGTGCAATTATCGATATTAGGTATAGATAATTTATGTATGTATATTTTTTTATTGCTATTGGTATTGCTATCAAATGATCGTTTGCCTTTTGTTTTGACACTGACATTTTATCCCGCCAGGCGGCGCCTGTGCAAGTGCCTAGGAATGTCACTGACATTCATATGTGAGAGAGAGAAAAAACATCTTCTCGCTCTCACGTATGAAATTCTTTATCTGTGAAATGGACTAATAGGGAGGCGCCATCTGTCATAAACCTCTGAGTGTGCCTCCTCATTAGCGGCGAACAGCGTCGCGTATCGAGGCAGTTCCTCGCGCGGCAAATGGTCAAAGTAAATGTGCCTCGGCCGAGCACGCTCTGACGAGGAAAGCGCGCGCACTGGGACGGCCGAGGCACGTGTACACTGGTCATTTGCCGCGCGAGGGAATAATTTCGCGACGCTACTATCTCTGTATCAAGGATAATTGATACAAATAGGATTTACAATCTTCAGAATCGTACCTCCATTTTTAGGGCCACCTATTAAATACTATCATAAGTACATTTATGATGCCTAAAATTTATTTTTCCTCTCACTAGCTCGGAAACACGTGTTTTGTCGTTTAATACCAGCGGGTAAAAACGCATTTTATCCACTAGTGGATAAAGTAATTTGACCTTGAATAGAGGCAAATTTTCTGTTTTAAAATTGATAAAAGTGGGTTAATCTAGTGATGAAGATGTTTTACCACCTGTCGAACTACTGGAAGCAGTGATAAACGCGTTTTTTGCGTTGTACTTTCCTCGCTATAGTGAGGGGAAAAGTTTTGTGTTACACACGAGTGCAAATGTATTTTACTTCTCGTGTGTTGAAAAACTCGCAAGCTCAGGATTCTATTCTCGAACCACTCGCTTCGCTCGTGGTTCAACTATAGAATCCTTTCGCTTGCTCGTTTTTCAATTCCACACTCGACGTTAAAATACAACTTTGCACTCTTGTATAACAAATAACTATTTTTCAAAATGTGTATTGACTTGATATCATGATATTAAAATAAAGAAATATAATATTTGTTCTTTACAAAAATAAAAACACGCAAAGATATTTGGGGAAAATATGATTTTTGCCACTTCCAGGCTGCGAAACAGCGCCATCTAGTTTTAAGCCTAAAAAGCCCATACATTTCAGGGGTGTGCTTTTTTGCGTATTATATCTTTCTTGCTCTGTATTGACTTTCCTAGTAGCACATCTCGGACACTGGCGATCAAATATATGAAAGAGGCGCGTTCCTAGCACACATTCTAAGCTCGTGTAGGTGAACGCGTACCATGCTTGTATGACAGGTCGACTGTTCGCGTTTTTGACAGGCGGTAACTGTGAGGTAACCGAGAGGGGGTGGGCGGCACTTTTAGCGGGGAGTGGGAGTGGCCATACTGTATGATAGTACTCTTTATTATACTGTGCTAATTAGAATAAAAATTCTGTCAATTAGATGTTACAGTAAAATGGTGAAGTTTTGGAATTCAACATTACACAAATACGTAACTGTGTAGAAAATTTCTGCAACTTAGACAGTGTCCGGATACGGAACCCTAACATTAAAGTAGCCTTTACGGCAGAGTTGCATTACTTACAGCAAATGTTGAATGATTGATTTGAAAGGATGTAAATATCTATGTTATTAATGCTTTCCTGAATATGCAACCTTCCATTCAACAAAATAAACTAGATCATAAATATACCTAAATGTTAGATGTAGATAGGAGTAAGAATTTAGATGTAGTTACGTAAATGTTTATAATTATTTAAAGATATTTTTTTCTCACAATGCGCTTAAATACAACACCTACTTTTTTTAACCCCCGACGCAAAAGCGACGGGGTGTTATACGTTTGCAGTGTCTGTCTGTCTGTGGCATCGTAGCTCCCGAACGGATGAACCGATTTAGATTTAGTTATTTGTTTGAAAGCTGAGTTAGTCGGGATTGTTCTTAGCCACGTTTCATGAAAATCAGTCCAATATGTCGCGGTCATGGGTTTTTTTCAAAATATTAATTTTGTGGTTAGGTGATATTATTTTAAGTTACAAAACGTAAAGAAAGATCAGGTTACAACAAAATACATCATCACTTTACCTAGCTAATTAGGTCACCATGTTATCAATCATTCAAACAAATTAACTAGAAGTCAAACCTACATACCCACAACCTATTTAAGTTTGTCTGATATCAGATCGCCCGTTCAATAAAATAGGTATTTTTCGGAAACATTTGATAGCTTCCCGATACATTAAAAGGGTCGCTCGGGCCCCATAAAGTTAAACAACTTTTGAATTACCGCTTCGACCCACATTCGCTTCTATACGTAAGACATCAAAGCGATGAGACGAAAGCTGTCAATTCGAACTTGGACACTAAAATATTTAAATGATATCATTTAGTTACCACTCGCGTGTGCATTTATGTCGTACTGTCCATAAGGATCAGATTTGATAAAAGTAAGTTTAACCTCCTAAACAACAATTATTTTCACTGTTTACACTTTACAGTCAAGTTATTTCAAGAATATCGTTTATAAGTAAGAAAGTGAGTCTTCATTTGAATAAAATAATTATTAAATTAAAAGTTTTAGATCGACGCATCAGTACTACATCAATGAGCAAACTAAATTCCAATGGGGAGGGGAGGCACACTGACATTATTTTATCCTTTGAGTAATTATGTTAACTAGAGAGGGCACCTCAACTTGATTTTGTGTAACAACACTTAGAGCCGATCGGCACAACCGCGCTTAGTCTGTGCCGAACGGCTGTGGTAGATTGACATATCGCAATGAAAAATATTTCGTCTAAATAATGCCGTCATGTGTAGTGAGGTACTGTACAAACTGCTCAGGAAAATCTAACTAAAGCCAAGGAGTGACTTTTCATACGTAGGTTTACTGCATTTTTGTTTAAACACGCTTACTTTTTAAAAAATGTATCAATATAAACTCATGCCGAAGTGCCATGTTGCGGCGGCCATGTTTCGTTGAAACCAAAGAGTAAAAAATGCAACAAAAGCAGACGTGACAATATCGCAAGTAAGTTCAAGTTTCCTATCATACATTAAATTATATATATGTATCGACGCAAAAAAGGTTATTTAATTATTATTGTCAGAATTGCACAGTTTTCCGACATGTCGGTCTATAACAGATTCTCAATACGCCTGTCGAATTTCATGTGAGTATGTAAATGTAAGTGCAGTACCTAACCTATCTGAATGAATTTGGGTATGTAGACGGTCAAGCAAATTATGTGAGTATAAAAACGCGCGAAATTCAAATTTTGTATGGGACGATAAACCCGCGCCCATACATACATGGATGTAGATAAGGTTATGTATGCGACTATACATAATTAGGCATTAAAACATTCATGTTATATTATTAACACATCAAAAACAACACTCATGTTTTAATGCCTACCATTATGCAACAGTCACATAAATAACTAATATCCAGTTGCGGCTACGTGTACACATGTATGCTCAGTCCGTATGCAGCTTTCTATGTGGGCATTTAAAAAAATTGGGATTGAGTTGTTAAGAAAAAGTTAAATCGCTGTTAGTTTTGCAACGATAATTAAGCATGGAATTCCAATAAAAACATCGTTTTTGTTTTAATTATGTAAATTATACTAAGCTATAATCTAAATTCAGAACGTGAAAAAAGTTTAGTTTTAAATACAGATTTCAAGCTTGATTGTCGTTACAAAACTAACAGCGATTTATGTTTTTTGTTAACAACTCACGCTAATTGAGAGTCATAAATTAAAAAAATGCCCATGTAAACCCATGTCACTTCTATACTAGGATTTCTAATCTATGCACTCTATGCAGGGCTCATCATCGCGACCGAAACGTCGTAAGCGCCGAGTGAAATCGTAGCGCTTGCGACGTTACGGAAGCAGGCCATTGGTTCACACCCCGCCCCCTCGCCCCGCCTTCAGCTTACAGGCTGTGACACGTTCGTTGTTTGCTATAGCTCCTCTATACGAAGTAATAATTACTCAATGATTTTATCCCGCCAGGCGGCGCCTGTGCAAGCGCCTAGGCATGTCACTGTCATTTATATGTGAGAGAAAAAAAATCATCTTCTTGCTCTCACGTATGAAATTCTTTATCTATGCAATGGACTAATAAGGTGGCGCCATCTGTCATAACCTTTGAGTGTGCCTCCTCATTACATCTAAATACGATTTTAACTTACACTCTTTTTGTAAGGTACTATATCGAGTACTACATAGTCGGGTACATTCTTAAAAAGTTTACCTGTATCTTATATGACGTAGGTTATTCGCTATCAATATCGGTACCCTCGTCACAACGTCGCAAACAGGGTAAAAACCAATTAAAGTCGCGTTCGACCAGTTTGACACGTTATGTCACTTTAGTACTGCCGAGAAACGACTAGAAGTCTTGAGAGCATCAAAAAGGAAACCATATCACGGCAACATATGTAATTGCTGAGTATAGTACGATAGCCAGGAACCGTGACAGTATTGCACAACAGTCGTAGATATTAGAAGGATGCGTGGCGACGGGCCGGCATACGAAGCCGCCATCGCCATGAAGAACGTCGCTGTGAGTACTCTAACTTGTTGGTTGGACAACTTGACCTTGACCTGTTGTGTTTTGTATCATCAATTTATACTTATTGGCTTACTAGGTTTTGCTCGCGTTAGAAAGAGACAAAATGTAGCCTATGTCACTCTCCATCCCTTCAAATATCTCCACTTAAAAAATCACGTCAATTCGTCGCTCCGTTTTGCCGTGAAAGACGGGCAAACAGACACACACACACTTTCCCATTTATTATATTAGTATGGATATTGACCGGGATATAAGACCGTGATTGCCTTTTTGATTGTTGTCGAGCTCCCGATTTTCGACGCAGTTACATGCATATTTAAAAATATATAAAAATGCTAATATTATAAAATGTATGCATCGCGCTCTCGACATGTAAAGGCGGGGTCGCTAACTCGCTACTCTTGAGAAAGATCCTCGGAAATTTATCGAAACATGTCGAACGCTATATCGGCTATAAAGGATATACTATTTATGTTATAAAAAATCGTATTTCTGATTGCAACTTTTTGTATCAGATAATCCTTTTCGTTGCTGTCGCCAGCCATATGGTGGTCGCTACACCTATACCTGAACCGGGAGGTCACCGAACACAGTAAGTACCGTAAAACTACCTAACTATAGTCCAAACTTTTAGAGGTTGGTCGCTGTAAGGTCCAAAATAAACTCTAATATTTATTTACGTTCAGCATTGTTTGAATAAGAGATATTAAAGCCCAGAAAAAATAAACAAAAATAATATTGGTATATTTCATAATTTTATGAACTTCTGCACCATCGTTTTTACTGGACTACAATTGGGTCATTAAGACATAGAAATAGAAATATATTTATTCCAAGAACATAGTTTTGTTACAGTCAGTGTGGTGTTACATTTAAGATGGTCTTTATGTTCTACCCTGTGATAGACATGCAATATAAAGCTAACATGCAAAAACAGTGCTATTAAAAACCTAAATAATTTAAAAGTATATCACAATGATAAAGTCTATACAGTGTGTAATGTAAACCTCATACGGGCGAACCTCTTAACGGTGGTGAGTATAGGACATAAAAAATGGAATTAGATAAGTTTTACTTAAAATTGAAATATTTTTTTCAGTACAGATGGTCGTTTTTTTACGCACTAGTTCGAGAAGTTGTTCATTATATGCCAGGTCGAATCTTCGGAGGCTCATCTGTACTGAAAAACGTCGTACGATACACGTGCGAAAAGGAAATTCGTAACTCGTGTCGATTTAAAACACTCCCTTCGGTCGTGTTTTAATTTATCGCCACTCGTTTCGAACTTCCTTTTTTACGCACTTGTATCGTAATGTACTATTTTATCCATACAAATTAATTCGGCCCGCAACGTAATGCAAACACACTCGCGTTTAACGCTCATTGACAGTTGTCATTGATTGTCATCGCAATCCCGTTTACAGTACATTTCTGCTGGGAAATTTTTCAAAAATTCATTATTGGGTGAAAATTAAGAGTAACTCAAAAACACCTCTTAATTAATGATAACACTATTGAATTATATGCCTGGTTTCATATATCGCCCTTATTAGGTTTACGCGCTGTATATAGGTAGTAAGTGCAGTAGCTAATATTTTTAGACAATGCGTAAAGGAAATTTGATAAAATTTGCTAACAATAGAGGTGTTCAACGTACAAATAAAGCCTACCTACATTTCTTGATATTAAAGCTGAGTTTTAATTACTGCCGATTTTAAACCAACCAAAACCCGTTGCAATACACGGGAGCTTCTCCAAAAATAGCAAAGTAAGAAATAAATGAAGTAATGACATCCATTCGCAGCAAAGTTGCATGCATCCATCAAACTTGCGTATTAGGATAATGTACGCACATGTATAATGTGAGCGATGGCCCACATTATAATATAAAGTACCGTCAATATTGATCGAGGCCCGCGTGCGGTTACAAAGTTTGACTTTTAACCGAAGGTTGCGGGTTCTATTACCGGGAATTTGGAACCCTTTCATTTTTACTCTCGCTTTTTTGATTTCATTTTTATTTATCATGTCCAATATTTTTTTAACCGTCCGACATTCAGTATAAAATGACGAATCATTCAAATGACCAAGTTTTCATCCAAACACGGAATAGCAAATAATTTTATAATATGCGAAACGTCATTTTTATGTGAGCAAAATAGCGCTGGACAGAAACGAGCACACTTATCCTATGTATAAAATATGCAAACATAGGTTGACAAAAGTGGAAAGCAGCGGTGATAAACCTCTCATAGTCTCAAATGTCTTTATGAATAGGTAAATACTTTTTAGGTAAGGTTAGCATGTTTTGCACAACCCAGCTTATACTGTATTTTATTTACAGCATCAGAATTCACGTACCCTACGACGTCCACACAATCCACCATCACCACGTCGAGAAAGTGCCGATTTTGCACGAAGTACCAGTCATCAAGGAGGTACCGATTCTGAAGGAGATCATCAAACATGTACCTGTTGTCAACACTGTCCACGTCCCAGTCGTAGAGACGGTGGCAGTGGAGAAACCAGTGTTCGTACCAGTACCATACAAGAGTCATGGGTGGCATTGAGGTTTTACTACACCGAATTTCAACGCAGTGTTTATTAAGTGATGTGTGTTAACGCAACGTACCCGCCTATTGTTATGTTGTGTAAATCTTCCGGTGTGGCCGACGCTTTATAGTCAATAATTAAATGTTTCTCTAAGGTCTACACAGGGTATAATTCAATCTCTTTAAACGTGTATATTTTCTAAGAGAATGTATTTACGCTGTTTAGACAGCGATAAACGATGTCTTGTTTTGGTTTATTTTATTTCAATTATCTACACTATATTTTACCTAGCATCTGTTACGTAACAAACTCAATTCAACTAATCTGTATAAAAAATCATAAAATACCACACAGGCTCATCTAAATGGTTCGGGGAGGATCAACATCAGAGCAATAATAATAAATCATGTATAAATAATCTTGTATCATCCTTTTGTTTTTGAATTTATGAAAATACGGGGAATATATTTGAATGCACATCGGTCATTCAGAGTGTTATCGAGCTGGCGGTATCAGAACATCGGCCTATTATGCTGTTTGATTTATTTGCTGGCATTTTGTTTAACTCACACTCGTTTGTACGTATACTAGGTTGACTATTCATTGGACGCATTTCGCAGTAAATAAATAATACTTAAAAATTTTAAGTTTTGTAAAAAATAATATTTAGCCGTTTTATAACGCGACGTTAGTAATAAATACTGTTTCGCACGCAACTTGGGCAGGTGTTGATTACTAAACACGAAACGATATCACGCTTACAGACAGCAACATTTTCAATGTCAAAATCATACTATTATCATATTAATAAGTTATCGTGCGTCCTGCCCGGCCCAATAACAAAAGAACATGATTCTAATATTATTCTGATAGCAATTCGTATAGCATATTTTCGCATTGATTGCGTGTGCACCTGTGTTTCCACACTTTCCTGTCCAAACTAAATTTGTGGAAACCGTGCAATATTCGCTACGAGTAATTGCGTTTTATATCGCTGTATTGTACGAAGCCGTTAGACCCTAATACCTAGGTATATATACTAGTTTGCATAGGGTCAAGCTGATATTGCAGAATTTCGACTCTAACCCTTCTAACCCTTCCCTTCCGAATAACCCTAACTAAGCCTCCTACTGGTGGTAGAAGTTATCATTACCGATGCACTCGTGCTATTCCAGTAGGGCTATGATAGACGGCTGTCTATCATTTGCCACTATTACCTGTCAGCCTGTCACGTTGTAACAAGTAGTATAGTATGTAACACTATACCTGTCACTTTCTAACATTAATATGTAATGAAAGTGCGAAAGTGACGCGTGACAAGTTACAAAATTACAGCCATGTTACGACTGCAGGAGCGCATTATTCGCCTATTCGTTTCCCTGTGACTTTTGTTAGCAGGTAATCGTAACAAAATATGATAAATCTCGTTTAACAGAAATGAACGCCCAAACAATCAACCCACTCGTTATTTCAATAGCCGTCAGACCCAAATGACACGTAAGCTCCAAATGAGCTGCTTCCCTTATAGGCATGTCGACAATTTTTATCGACGCTCGCCCAATTAAATCTTTTGTCGACTCCCAGACACTTGTTATCGATAATTATTTCGCTCATGAGTCCTCTCGACAGGTCTGATAACGTTAAAATTGAAATAGCAATTTAAAAGTCATTTCGATTCGAATAAGTTGCATTAAACAATGGAACGCGTCGTGTCAATAATTTAATTTGTCAATGTGGTTGAATGCGCTTAATGAGATGAGTGGATAGATTTCGCTAAATAAGCCAGGTTGGCGTTTGCATTTTATCAGTAACATTTTGTTTGCAGTGCTCGTGTAGTACCAACATTTTGTTGATTACAATGATCTCTCTTTTCACTGTTATATCAAAGGACCATCCTTGTAGAAACGTGTCACAATTAACTGATACTACCGTGAGTAATTTTAAGGTTGACACGTTGAACATTCGACACTTTACACGTTGCTATAGGGAAGTAGTTATGCTATGAAAATAACAACGATAAGTGACTAGACGAATTTAGTTTATCATTTCTAATTCATACTACGATGAAAAGAAAGCAAACAGTTACAGTAACTAATACCTACAAATAGGCTATATGCATTTTTTAAGATGACGGGTCTCCACGAAAGACCAGCGTCAAGATACCTAGTTAGGTAACATGGCAAAATGCTGAGGGGAGACCTTTTAGTGACGTTTAAGTTAACATGTCCTGAATAATTTAATTTTCCTTCCTTCTTTTCTTTCAATTTAGTACATACAGGCAACATTATTATAAAATAAGAGTCTTCAAAAAAAGTTGAACAAGCTTCAGCAAATTTTACTCTTCGCCGTTGAATTCTTTATAATTATCACCGTGTCACGTATCAAAGTTAATTACTGAAGCGAAAAGTGGAACGCCGCAAATTTAAACCCATATTAAACATTAAGAATGTTGGACTCGATACGGCGAACAATTATTTGGTCCAGTAATTCGGGATAAACAGATAGGGTACGGTTGTGACAGTTTTTAATCGTGCACGTGAAGAATTTCAAATTGAAATGAATAAGAAGTGGATTGCAAAACGAATAGCCTTTGTGAAAAGTTCTTAACTACACACCAGCTTTCTTTTATCTTTAGGAACAATCTTGATAAGATTTAGGTAACCTCACAATATTTTTAATGCACGTTCTTACATATTATCCATGAACTTCGAATAGGAAAGTAATTTGTATACGTTTAATTGAATAAATATACCTTTTTTTTAAATCTTACTATAACTTCCAAACAGAAATAAGATTTCCGAACGTACACTGATTCCCGTGCTTTTTTTGTGTTGCTGTTACTAAAAAAGGTTGTTTTATAAAAGATACAAAAAATGTTAGAAAAATGGTTAAAGTAACCAGTGCATTACATTTCTAGCATGTAAATACTAGATTATTTTGTAACTGTATCAATGGCATGTACGTGAAAAGCAATCAAAAAAATACATCTGATTCTTATACACGGCGACAATAGAAAACTTCCAATATTCATACATACATACATACAATCACGCCTGTATCCCATATAGGGGTAGGCAGAACACATGAAACTACTAAAGTTTCAGTGCCACTCTTGGCAAATAAGGGGTTGAAAGAAAACGAAACTGTGACATTGCAGTGACAGGTTGCCAGCCTCTCGCCTACGCCACAATTTAACCCATATTCCATATTCATGATTAATATAAAAAGGTTCGATGAGGAATATCATCGAAAACGCGTAAAGTTTACTTTTAGGGTGAATATATTTTTAGGGCTATATTTACTTTACACACAGAACAGAACGTCTAGATATAATGACTGCTTCTATCTATGGCGGATCGTCTACCCTCTACCCGTGCCGTCTGACAGCAGAGACGATTCTAAAATCGGGGCTCTCACCAGTCACCAACTTTAATAATACTAGCTTACATCATTCAGGACTCAAACCCAGTAAACTGTACCTCCCTTCATAGGACTTTCGAAGACTCTCGTAGAAGAATCTTCGAAAATCCAAGAATCGACAACGATTGATGTGCTAGTAATTCCTTGAGTCACCCATTGACCCTATATGCTGCATAGGGTTTGGAACTTCGGGATTCCTTATAAACTCATTATTACTCGTACACGATAAATAGAATCCACATATGTCATATACAGAGTGGGGCCTGTAACAAAGGCGAAAAATTGAACTCTAGGCTATTCTCCTTATACTGATCAACATTTGTTCGGCGACTTTTAAAAATAACTTGTATTTAGATTTTTATCACCCTTGAAAGTTTTTTCTAAGAGGTAATGTATTGCGAATTCTGTTAAGTCTAAAGTATGACAGACAACGTCAATGACAACAATAATGGCGTACATTGAAGCTAATATTTATTTTATATGAAAAATTAAAAATTTAAAGACTTCATTATTTTTAAAAGTCACTGAACAAATGTTGATCAGTATAAGGAGAATAGCCTACAGTTCAATTCTTCGCCTTTGTTACAGGCCCCACTCTGTATACCATAGATCAAGCAAACGTATCTACTTAGAGTGTCAAATGAACTCAGTAAAATCCACTGAGTTTTCCGTCTTTATTCGTGCAGCTTTAGAGCGTCAATTTTTGTAAGTTGAAGTCAACAAAAACATAAAAAAATGCTTCGTTACGTGATATTAAATTGCCACAACACAAAAATTATGAACACTTAAGGGCCTGAGACATATTTAAGATCACAGGTAAGTAACAACTTCTTCTATGTAAATCTAGTTCATTGATAAATGCCTTTCTATAATTTTGTTTCTCGAGTAACTATCTCGCTGGCGGAAGACAATATGATGAACTTGCACTTGTTTAAATTCAAATGAATCGCTTACTGCTTGCTTGGTCAATACTGACTAACACAACATCCAGCTGGCTCCGGGTAAACCAAACATTACCAAACGTGACTATCTGAGCGCGCTGCTCGTATTGATTGCCGGCTTCGGCGCATAAAGTAAAGATTAGTAATATCCAGAACAGGTCAAGTTTGAGCAAATTTGCATACAGCCTCAGTTGCACGTTTGTATCGCAGGGATGCTTAAGAAAGGGGACGACCGCGCCGAAATCGGTCTTCCATATAAACCTAGTGAATATCCTCTTGATATCCTCCTACCTAATTTTCCACTTTTTGTTTAGGTATTATTGAAAATATATTAATACATTTAATTTGTTAGTCGTTTTTCGACAATTTAACCCGTAATCATATGAAGAACTGATTTTTAAACGCTACAACTCGTATAAATTTTAATTTTAATTTTAAAATCAAACACCGACTTCTTCTTCTTTGACGACCGGTCTGGCGCAGTCGGTAGTGACCCTGCCTGCTGCGCCGCGGTCCCGGGGTCGAATCCCGGTAAGGGCATTTATTTGTGTGATGAGCACAGATATTTGTTCCCGAGTCATGGATGTTTTCTATGTATATAAGTATTTATATATTAAATATATCGTTGTCTGAGTACCCACAACACAAGCCTTCTTGAGCTTACCGTGGGCCTCAGTCAATCTGTGTAAGAATGTCCTATAATATTTATTTATTATTATTAAACACAACTTCCTATAATCTGTACTTTTAGGTACTTAAAGAAAAGTAAACAATACAAATAATTTGCACATTTTCGGGTAGTTAAAACATAGTTTTGTCGGTTAACCAACCAAGCAGATATCTGCTTGGTTTTGTCACTAAGCGGCATGTCACCTAGTTACTTAAATGGTCGTATAATGTTTTCATATAACCTCAAGTGGTTTAAGGAGTTTTTTGAGGTAGCTTTCGTTTACATTTAAATACCTAAAGATACAGACTATAAGTGTCGCTTAACTTCAAACTCGGGTAAATCCATTCTGCTATATTAAGGTTGATTATCTTTCAGATGATACCAGTTTCTACGTTAAAGCAGAATGGATTTACCGCTTGAAACTAAGCGACAAAATTAAGTAAGGCATATCATGATTAAAATGCATCACACAAAGCAAAAATATTCTTCATAAGCTTAATATTCAGGGAGGGAAATGAGGACTCCTTGTGTATGGAGAGTCGATCTTCCCCTATCCTCCAAAGTTTCCAGTTGGAGTTCATTCGCTCCCAATGCTTTCCTTTGGCCTGTCTGGGCGGCTGTTTCGCGAAATCCATATAATCCTGTGATTTCGTTACGTTCGTAAAATATTCCTTTTATTTCAATATTATTTTGTGTTTCACGATAAAGAACATCGCTGACGATAGTGAACTTATATTCAATTTATCTTATCTGTCAAACATCAGTCTCCGAAGCTTTTCCATTTACTGAAACCGAATTACAGAAAAGTTAGTAATGAATTACAGAAAAGTTGAAATAATTCAATAGTGTAGAATAGAAAACTGAAGACAATTATAAAGTATGAACTAGCTTTTGCCCACGGCTTCGCCAGCGTTAAATTAAAAAATTGCGGAATACGACATACAACCCCCCCCCCCATTTTAGGGAAGTGGGGGGTTAGAAACAGACAAAAATTAGCCTATTTTACTCTCCACCCCTTCAACTATCTATATACTTAAAAAAGCACGCCAATTCGTCTCTCCGCTTTGCCGTGAAAGACGGACAAACAAACAGACACACACACTTTCCCATATATGTAAGTATGGATTAGTATGGATATGGCCATAAAAATTCGATTGTCTTCAACCTTCAAAACTTTTTATTTTCTATGTTAATTAACTGAAATTAAATGTCTTTGAATAGTCAACATAAACCATTTTAAATCATTGCGCTATCAAATATCTGCAACTAGCCTTGACTTGATTGAGTCATGACATAAATCGGGAATTTCTTTACTTATTTAGGTGATAAACATATCCATGTTTATCCACCCAATATGACGACCGGTCTGGCGCAGTCGGTAGTGACCCTGCCTGCTGCGCCGCGGTCCCGGGTTCGAATCCCGGTAAGGGCATTTATTAGTGTGATGAGCACAGAATAGATATTTGTTCCTGAGTCATGGATGTTTTCTATGTATATAAGTATTTATATATTATATATATCGTTGTCTGAGTACCCACAGCACAAGCCTTCTTGAGCTTACCGTGGGCCTCAGCCAATCTGTGTAAGAATGTCCTATAATATTTATTCATTTTATTTTTATTTATATGTACAAAGTATACTATTTTGTTACCATGGAGGCTAACAAAGTTATTTAAAAACGTCTGAGAAATCTAACAAACGATTGAAATGAGTATATAAAAATATAAAGTATGTAATATCAAATCAGGTTGATTTCAAATGAAAGCTTTATGGTAATGACGCCGACCATAACCACCCTATAGTTGACAGTGTCACATTTTGTCCATACACCTCTGAGTACACAATGCAGTACTTGTTGCTAACTTGTTACTTATTGAAACAGGCCAAAGTGTAAGAAGTAAACACGTAATTCTTAACTATCCGTCATTCTGGTGGATATTTCGTAGCAATAGCCGAGATTTTAGGCAGGCAGGCGTATAAAATTCGCACGAGCATAAAATTATACCACGGTTCACCCAAAGCACTAACTGTTACATTACGCGACGAACAGCTCTCTCAACCGACAAGGGTTTCCAAGTATAAGAAAACGTACCGTAGTACGCTCGAAGTTATGCCCATAATCGCGTAGCTAGCCCTCGGATCATTTGTTTAACTCATCAAGGAAAAGATTAATTAGGAAGATTAGTTATCGCCTTTAAAGATTACGTCATTGCAAGCAAACGACGAGGGGCTGAAGGGGGGGTGGAGAAGTGACGAAAACGCACAATATCTCGTTCATTCTTGCCTGCGGCTGACAGGGGGGCTCCCTGTGAACTTTATGACCGATTTTACGTACGCATCTACTGTGGATTCTGTTCTTGAAACGGTTGTTAATCCAATGTCGCTAGATAGTTGGGTGAATAGTTTATCCTTCAAGTGCTTTTGAACAACTCAATTTTGCGCTCTGATTCAACCGTTCATTTAATGAACGCGACATTCCAAATGTTCTGTTCTGAACTAAAATAATTACAACACTACTAATTTTAAGATGTTTTATTTTCCATATGAATACTTAACTCAGTTTTCTATAAATAAGAATTGGTGGTGTTCACAACTTAGGTGGAGTTTTTAGACCCCGTCATGACGTGTCATACATTTCCAGATAAAAATTTGCACTACAATATGTACGCACTTGATATAAGCCCTTGCCCTGTTGCTGTGGTGTACCTAATATGGATACATGACCCCTTTACAAAAAAACTCCGATGAAGCACAACTACACAATAACCGTATTTTTTTATTAAGAGGCTATTTGAACATACTTTGACACTGACACTAGAACCCTATTTCAATAATCGTAGGTAACCTTTTGTGTCTTCCCCGCGCCATTCCGAGCCAAATGTACGATCAGTTAATCTGTTGCATTTAAGGTGCAAGATGCAAGACCCAAATATGTAAAACAATAAACTTTATAAAACGGCTAAGATAACAAAACCGTCGCATAATGGACGATCTTATCTCTGCATGGAAGTGGGAAGCCTAGAATAGGCCCCATAAAAGTAGACAAGCTAAAGGAATGGCCCAATTTGGCTTATTTTACTGCTATCTAGTCCCGCGATACTATCAACAGAGAGTTATTAGTCTCGAAAAACTCGATTTTACCTTTATATTTAAGCCGAGACAAAGTACAGTTGACAGATATTAAGAGTTAGCGTTTTATAACCTTGTTTGCTGAAACTGGAGTTATATAGAAAAAAGAAACTCGTTTTAGTTAGGGAATATTAAATTACGAGCAAAGAATGGAAATATGTAATATTTTTGGCTGATGTAATTTATTATGTAATCTGATTGCGTCCTTTACATTTTCGGGTTATATTCTAGAGTCGTATTGGACATTATTTAAGATAAAGTTAACTAAGTGGCGCTGCTTAACATACCTAAGTAAATTTTACACGAATGCCTATGTAAAATTTAATAGAATCTAATCGCATTCTTCAGTGGAAAAACGGAAAACAAAACTTTTCGATGCCCATTCTTATAAATAAAAAGACAAATGTCCTTTTTATTTGAAAATACTGATTAAGATTTATTTTCTGCATATAATATAGGGAGGTATGTATTATTATTTCTCTCGTGTTGAGAAATTGAACTAATGTCTCATACGTGAAACTTACTTCGTTAGTTTCAATGCCATAAGTTGAAAATTCGTTCCGTCTGAGAGGTAATAGAGGTGAAAGTTCAAATGATTCAAATACGCTACGAAATTAAATAACACGAGAATATTCTTATTATAACGTCTGCAATGAGAGAATTATATTATTATATTTACACAGTCGTCAAATATTTTATATTGTATGTATGTTGCATGCTAGTTCATTTTATTTTATTATTATACCTATATTAGCAAACGACCAGCTGAGCCACCTGATATGAAGCGGTCATCGTCAATTTATAATGACATATGCAACATTATACTATCAAATGAATTGATAAAAATAACCTTTACTAAGTTACTTTACATATTAAATATCAAATGATGTTCCATACATATGTACAAAAAACAAATTGTTTGAAGCGAGTAAAGGTTTCGTACCCACGTCCGGATAAAAAGTAAAGCTATGAAAACTTACTATACACAGTGTCGAATACAAGCCTAAACATATAATCATGAGTAGGGATTGCAATCCGGTCCGGCGGATCCGGTAATCCGGCCGGATCCGGTGCTTTTTTCATGCTACCGGATCCGGTGAAATTCGCCGGATCCGGTACCGGATCCGGTAATGTAATTTGATATGTTAGAATAGTGCAAAAAAATAACATTTTCTCTAACATTTGAACGTAGCTTAACAGGGGATTGAAATCTGGTCTGGGGGCCGATTTTTGAGTCTCACGGCGTTCGAATTCAGAAAATTGTCACTGAAAATAATAGGCAATTCACCGTTTTCAACCGGTACTTTAGTGACAGTGAGACTCAAAAATCGACCCCCTGATTTCCAATCAAAAAATAATTTAATACGTACGTTTTTTGCATTACTAGGCCGTTTGGAAGTAAAATAATGTGCCCAAGTGACGTGTCAAACTTTCCGTCTTTGAATGTGTAGTGAAATCTGTGCAATTGTTTGCTTGGATGCAAAATGTGGAATAGTGGAGAGTGACAAAGGGCCATACAACAAAACTTTTCGTTAACATGTCACTGAGGTCGATCATTCGCGTTTTCTGGCCAAACACTATCCGAAATCAAGACCTATTGAGTATATGCCAGCCACAGAGAACCTCCTATAGAGTAGCAATCTTGTATATTTTGTTCGCGATACGAGTCACCAGTGTTTGGGGTGCGAGGAGCGGGCGGGGAATGTGTTAAGCGCGCTGTGATTGGCCGTTTCAAGGACGGCGGGCAGTCGCGCCAGATGAAAAGGGACAGAAGTATGACTGTCCCTCTACTGACGCGTAAGTGGCCAATGTAAGTTGACCTATGCCGGCTCTGAATAAATTATAAATATGACTTATTTGTGGAATGTAATGACGTCTGTTTTTAAATTTGAGCTTCTTGTTACCTTTCCACACCATTTCACACTACAGGTGGACATCTTTAAGGCATCAAAATACCCTTTTCCAATTTTTTAGTGCGAAAAACACGCGCTACTTTCGGGTCTGTTACTTGGTCGATACTGATCGGGCACGGCGAGCGCCCGCGCTTATATCAGTGCAAATACTAGGAAGGCTGGCGACCGCGAGTCGTCTTGTAATGAATGTCTATAGGGGTTGGTCTGTGATGCCAGCAAACACCCATTAGTGAGGAAACCGCGACACAAAAAGTACATTGGTAGTACACAATTCCAAGAGTTCCCTCTAACGAAATAACGCATCCATTTCTTTCGGCTGGAAATAACCCGCCGCTGGAAGGAGCCTTGGCTCCGGGCGCCCTGTAAACTCATGGAAGCGGTCCGTTGAGGCTGAACTACGAGCGACCGGGTCGAGCTGGAGCGAGGCCACGAGGGTAGCTGAAGATAGGAAGGCATGGCGCGAGCTAGCAGCGTTTTACTTCTTACAATAAAACGTTATATTAAAAGCTCTATAGGTAACTGTACCTTATTTGAAGCCTATTTTATTATATTTTATTATATTTGAAGAGGTTAATAATTAATCGTGAAGCAATCCTGTTAACAGATGACGTAGCGGTTCACATATTAGCTGACAGTAGTCGCCATTATCCCCACCACCAGTTTTACCCCCCACCACCAGTTCCAGTTTTATCCCCTCACCACCGGGCGGTGGCGCCTACGGGCGCCGTTTGCCTCATTGGTTCTCAAATTATAACCAAAACAAAGTTGCAATAAGTGTACAATTTACTAAAAAGGTTGCAATAATTGTTTTAATTATGTACATTTTAAATAAAAACAGGGACATATCAGTATACATTGGAGTGTATAGGTGTTGGATTTTGCAACCTGAATGGTGAAGGTGATAAAATACATTAGTGAGTTAAACCTACCCTCCATGGGTGTAATAAAAGTAAAGTGGTGTATTGCAACGGAGTACTTTAGCCACTGGCGGCCTAAAAACTATAGGCTTCAAATAAGGTACTTCGCTTAATATGCGTTTTATTGTAAGGTAAAACGCTGCTATTAAGCTTCCTACCGTTATTTGAAGCCTATTTTATTATATTTGAGACCTGTCTGTGACCGCCTGGTGGCCAGCATAACGCCAATGTGATTAATTCCTCATCATTAGTGAAACTGGTGGAAACAACTAGTGCACTTAATAATCTGCGTGTGTGGGTGAATCATTTCAATTCAACCAACTAAGTGGAATCTGCAGTGCTACATGTTACTATTTTTGTGAATACTGTATTTTTAATAAATCAATGTGAATCAAGTTATAAGATTAAATCTTATTTCTAAAAGCGAGTTCATATTTTTATTTCATTTCACCCATCAAATCATAATTTTCGGTATTGTCTGTTTTTATTAATTTCAGGATCCTTTATCATTATGCATCGATCTATTTCGCAAAAAGAAAGTGAAATCTTGTTGAGGCATTACAAGCCACAATGCTATTTGTCTTTATCACAGCAAAGCATATATGTTAGATCTATAGATCTCAGTATAACTAAGGCATAATACTGTTTAGGTTACGTTACAGACACAAAATTATCTTCATGGCTTATTCCTTTGTATTAATATTTATTTGAAAGTTCTTATAGTCTTTATGAGGAATCAAGTGCACTTATACAACATTTTACAAAAACAACGGGATCTCCCTTGAAGATATATAAAATCGACTACAATATTTCCTTACTTTGTTGTTAGCATATAATGGCTAAACAATGTCAAGTGTGTACGTACAAATTTGAACAAAGGTGATCATTGCGTGATGTCACAGTATGTACATGCATTGTATTTCCAGGCCGATTTAAGTTGGCATATACGAACAAAAGACGAATTTCATGTGCCCACCTAAAGGTGAATAATAGTAGTATACAGAGCGCAGCTATTTAGGCAATAAATTATCTTTTAATTTATAAGATTTTCGTTTCAGTCCATTTTTAATATGTACCACCCTATAAGTGGTTTCATTTTGTTGTACATATACGTATTTGCAATTAGTTGGGTTAATATGGTAAGCAGCACTACCTTTGCTAATAAGTTGTAGTATAGCTAGAAAAACACTGGTTTTCACTTATCATTGTAATATATAAGTACCAACTATATCTGCTGGATACCCATTATGGTAAGATAAATAAATAACTTGGACTGTAGGCCTAACTGAAGTTTTAGTTATATTTGAAACAAGACTAAAAATAGTTCCAAAATAGATTTTAGCATTGATTTGGCCCCATAAATTAGTTATGTCACAGGCGCATAGCTCTAATATTAGTACATTTTATGTATTTTAGACGAGTAGCCAAGCAAGACACTAAATAATTCATAACATATTTTTGTCAAAAACAAGGGAAGAATGTAGGCAGACTCGGCGATCAGTTCTTGTTGAACATTGGTAATATTCTTGCAGCAATAACCTTCGCGGTTATTTGCCTGAATGAAGCTCCCAGAATAATTAGTGTTTGATACTAAAAATCTTAAAGAGCCGTCTTTTAGCGTTAGGAGCAGATTCAAGCTAATGAAGAGGTACATGTTGTATGTACATTCTTCTAACGTCACATTTAGGATTACGGTGCATCCCTTTTCTCGAAAAGAACTTTGGCCTCCTTCTTACCCAGAGAGCGGGTTTCTGTGGGATGTTAGACAAGTTGTCTAGGAAATCTAGAAGGTTCTTGATTTGGAATCGATATCAATCATTTGATTTAAAAGCCTTGTATAGCATGGCTTATTGTCGTTCGGACAGGTACCGTACAGATAAATTTTATTTATCTCTGATCATATCATACCCTATGTGGGTCATAGGTATTTACATACGGTAAACATCCAAATTGTTCTTATATATATTATACGTGGAAGGTTAAAGAATTCCAACGTTATATTCACATACAGCGGGGTACAACCTTATATATTATTATGTCCACAGAAGGAAGTGAAGTGTCTAACTCATAGGAAATTAATAAAGGGTTAAAGATCTGAGTCTTTGATGACGTGAATTTGATAGTCAACACAAATTGTCAGGTTTTTGCAAGCCAATTACTCAGTTCCAGTATAGATTACCACAATCTTAGATATAGGAACAATTTGGTTATTTACCACTTTTACCAGGCAAGCTGGATTACGAAGATTACACCCACTAATCCAACCTTTATTTAATAAGGAACTAGGCTCATCCCGTTCCACGTGACTTGTATTCAAAGTCATTGATTTGGTGCTGGCACAGAATATATAAAAAGTACAAGTACAGAAGGCTCACTGTCAACAACCTGTCAATGGACTGCATACGACATTGAGTTCTATTGCGCAGCGACAAGGTCGTCAAACTTTATGAGCCGCGAACTCGCGGCCGCCGGAATGTATGGAAGAAATGCGGAGTGAGCCGCCCCTGGTGCTGGTTTCAGCGCTAGTGCGAGCTTCACGCTGCTAGCGGAGCCGGCAATACATATGTGGTTGAAAAGAGCCATTGACCGGTAAGTTCGCTTAGCTAGTCGCTGGCGGCTGAATAGGTTAGGTTAGGTTAGATATTTCATGAATATGATGATTTGTATTTGAAATGTATATTTACTTAATAGCATGCGTTTTCGTGGTAGTAGCCCGATACGCAATAATACACAGTATATGACTTGTGGTTGCTTTGCGGAAGCATATATTTATGTTATTGTAATATGGCCAGACGCTTAATTAACCACTTTGCGGGTCTTCCCTACGCAGGGGCTATGCTAATATTCTGTCATTCCAATTTAAGTATATGTACTGCCGAAGCAAATACTACTTGCATTATCAAAGCACTTGTTTAGCGATATGTAACAGGCTAATACATATGTTTTATCATATCTTGCTTACCTACTTAAACCCTGCAAAACCAGTTTAAGAATGCTGTTTACATTAATTTAAGAATATCCGGTTCCTGATAGTTCTAGCAGAGAGCTGAGTTGTAAGTTTAACACGCCCTGCGGAGGCTATAGCCGTGACGGCCAAAATCTCTTCAGAGATTATGTTTCGTTGGCTGAATATTCACAATATATTCATAACATTCACACGCCTTACGCAGGCAAATTATGAATATTATGGAATGGCAGATAAAATTTTATAAAAAGGCAAGTTCTATGATCACGCTACATAAGCTACATTGCGCAGGCCAGGACGGGCTTGCTATATTATTGGTAATTCATTACACTAGATAGATAGTCTCATAGGCTCCTTTCTTTTATTTCGTCTGCTAGTGTAGCAGTCAAATAACAAAAAAAATAACAAACAAAGGCCTTGCGCAGGCTTGTTATTTGTTGGGTAAGTAGAAATACTTACACGTCTTGCGCAGACGGAAGTACGAGTAATTAAGATTAGATACATAGGCTTGGCGGAAACATTCCTATTTACACGGATTTCGCGCTAACATTTGCCCAGCCTCGCAAATGGTCTCAATGGATATCCCAAGCAACAATGTTATTATAATGATGTCTCTTTACGCCTTGCGCAAGCGGAAATTATTAGAGTAGGTATTCGAATAAAAAACAAATTTCGGGTCTTTTCTTTGTAACGCCAAATCTAGGATATGAGCTGATACAAATACTGCATAGTCAACACATCTGCTTGCGCAGCAGAATAATAATAAATTTATTGCACAACAACTTGTTTACTTAAATCAGCAGACAGCTACTTACTATTTATTTATAAATCCTATTTGGATAGAAGCAAAAGATCAATAGTGACTCTCCTGTATGTGGTAATTTACAACAGAGTAGGTACCTACTTTAAATAATAATGGTTATTCTGGTAAATCTCAGACCTCACACTATAGACATAGGGTGAAATAGCCATTTTTTAGACATAGAAAAGCATGTATATCACATTACAATTTTATATCACATACGGGGGTTTCACTCAAAATCTTTTACTTTAGCTAGAGTAGCAAACTTCCAGTAAGTCTATTATTATTATTAGTACCGGAATTTTATTCAACGCTTACACTTAGAACGATACTGTGCATCAATAGTAGGCACTCTTTAATTAAGAATGAAGAAAATAACATAATAGACCGGACCCCAATAGGGAATCCAATATGACACTAGAACCTTTACAAGTTGATACAACAAGGTTTTAAACGTGTCCTAGGTTTTATCTACTTAATCGTTAATGAATTGCATCTTAACTTCTTGCGAGACTATCAAAATTTTGAAAGCAATCACTGTTACACGCCATAGCCTGCATAGTAATAATACTGGGGATATGCACGGAAAATATCAGGTCATAAAAATTTAAGCGTCCCTCACAAAATAGTAATCAAGTATCCTAATAGGATGCACTTTATCCTTGCGCAGGCTTGTGCAAAAAGTTTAATTACTTAGCAACCGTTAAGAACGTAAACTTTGCATCAAACAGACATTTCTGCAAAATATGCTTATTCAGGAATGAGACCGCGACCATTTAACAACTTATAAATTATGACGACAAAGATTTCTTTTTATAACTAACGAACAATTTATGAAATCGTGATCCGTGCTTATGGCGAACCGATTCACTGTAAATAAAGTAAAACAAATGCTCGTCGCTTACTTACCGCGACGCCTTCGCTGCGCTCGAAATGTCAGCTTATCTAAAAATATTGCGACGGACAAGGAATGTCCGTCACGTTTTATTATTTATAATCGAACGGTAAAACCGTTAAAATATGAAATATTTTGTAAAATATTACATATTTTTTACTTACAAAAAATTCTAAGAATCTCAGAAATTCTAAGAATTTTTTGTAGTGAACCGTACGCTCCGAAGAACAGAACGCCAATGAGGCAAACGGCGCCCGTAGGCGCCACCGCCCGGTGGTGAGGGGATAAAACTGGAAGGGTAAAACTGGTGGTGGGGATAATGGCGACTACTGTCAGCTAATATGTGAACCGCTACGTCATCTGTTAACAGGATTGCTCTCTCAAATATAATAAAATAGGCTTCAAATAACGGTAGGAAGCTTAATAATCACCATTAACTGAAACCTAACGACCCCACACTAAAGCATACGTACACCCAATAAGAAAAGTTTATACAGTAGAAAAGCAGTTTGCGGCAGGAGTTGAGGTAGTTCCGCTCTTTAACGAAGCGTTTCCGCTGCGTTGCCGACCGTATTGCAGTTTTATTGTTGTTTTATAGCGATTTTATTCATATTCGTTATTACTACCGCAGTTAATAATGATGTTAGAACAATGTGGTGCTCAAACGGGACCAATGGACGTGAATTACGACTGTTCTAACTAATTTGTTTCTGTTTGCGCTCGGTGCCATATTGGATGCAAGATGTATGTATTGTTGTTTCTGTTTGGTCTGTACAATAAATAATAAATCTTGCAAATATACTCTGTCAAACAAGTCTGTCAGTAAATAAGAACTAAGAAAACTCTAGGTATCCTTTTCTCTAGCACCCTAAAGAAAAGGATGCATATAGTTTTCTTTGTTCTTATTTACCGACAGACTTGTTTGACAGAGTATATTACTGTATCTTAAAAAAAATTAGGTAACTTTCCATTCATGTAATTTCTTTAATATGGGTATATTTGGTTTAGCCTTGTAGTTAATTTACTAATTTAAAAATTTTATGTATTTGTTATGACTATATGAATATGCATTTAATTATACATCATTAAATTCGTTCTGAAACATTCATATCCTATTTGGTTAGGGACATTGAACAATTATTAAAATCAACATATAAATAACAAGGCTCAAGGCAAGTACAAAGACTAGAATATAAATATGACCTAACTCTAGGAACCTAGTTGCAGGTCTTTTAAATCGACACGCGATCAACTCATTGCGCTACAACATTTCAAACATCTTTATTGTACCAAAATGTCTGTTTTAATGGTGACGGCATTGCACAGCTATATTTAACAAAGCCAAGCGAAACGCCAACTGCTAAAATACAGCGCCAATTCCAGGTCAACCTGAAAATTATGGCGTTTGTTAGCCTTTAATTTTTGCAAAATTATTTTAGTCAGCTACAATTTTCCACACGCTATGGCGTGACTGTATAGAGAAGTGTTAGTTAATAATATTAATTAATGTTATCAGCGCAATGTACTTACGGAGTAATTAGCGTGGCTTACGTATAATGAATTGATTTGAGCTACGAAATTGTAATTTAAACGTCAACTGTGTTACACGTGATATAAGGTTGTAAAATTTGTGTACGTCGACTTTTGCTTGCTACCTTGTATCTGATAATTAATTAAAATACGGTTGTACTCACGTTATATCTGTACCTACCTTGTATCTGTGTCAATACGAAATATCGATATGTTATGGTGTGAATAAGGTTAACAAGCATATTGTATAAAGAGCCTATACGAGTATATTGTCATGCTCATACGAGGGATGCATGAAAGAAGTTCATTTGCAATTGTTTATTTTAAATAGTACAAAAAACATAGTTACCCACATATATAAAGCGATACTTCTATAAGTATATAGTATACTTAAATAAAACATGTTCACGGTCACAAAACATACACAAAAATATAATAAAATTATGCTAAAACTATTAAGATATCATTCACGAAAAAAAACAGGATAGAGTAGAATAGGTAGATTTATTTAACACCACTTCAAACTACATACAAAAGAAGGCATGCAGACACACAAAATATGTATTCTAGATAGTAATAATTATGGTAAATTTTATTACGTGAACTAAACCTAAGTAATTAAGCTTCACAATTTCAAAGCAATGTTTATGTCCGTAATTATAACATACAATTTTAAAAATATAAACAAGCTTACCAAAACTCAGTTACATCATGATCGCCAAGCCACATTAAACGTACCTGCAATAAAAAACATCCGTTAGAAATCGAATTAAAAACGTTCAAACCGCTAGAGTATTTCACTATCCGCTCAGCCCCTTAAGCCGAAAGCCTCAAAGTTATTACCACATAAATAGCTTCATCCGGAATCAATGCATAATACATAAAGCAATCCCACATTAGGCGTCAAATTAATCGGAGAAAGACAGAATACGTAATACTGGCGTCTGGGCACGAAACTAGTACTCGAGAGGATAGACTATTGACATTATGCAGCCGACGAGACCACTAGAGGCCTTCTTTGTCAGCTAGACTGCACGTCGGAGGAATTTTAGTGTATTAGGCCGCGTTTACAGTCGATCGTCTGTCGCCTTTGATGGTTGAGGGCCGTGAGAAAAACATCGTGGCATACTGCCGATGGTGTATTTGTGACGTGGGTATTTTAGACCAGCATTTCCATAGCAGTGGAACACTACAACGGGCTGATTAAAAAAAACTCCTACTGAGCCAAGTCATATAAAATGGTTGCATTTGTGAAATCGATAAACAGAGAAAAGTTAGCACAATGCAAATGATTAATAACAAATTTAAAATGCAGTGTTTTCAAGAGTACTACGGGAGATTAAAAAACTTGTGGAATACAAAATATTTCCACTCATTTCAGCTTTTATAACTCATAGGTACTATTTATCAAAGCTACACGCTTCAAAGTTAAATGTAAGTACATTCTAATAAATAAAGCGCAATGGACCATTCCTTACAATGAACTTCAGAAACCTCAAATATCTTACATCTTTTATCGCCGTAAAATGTTTTAGCAAAAACGACTTTGCTTAGTTTGAAATGTAACCGCAGGTAACTTGATAAATAATTCCAGGGATTACAGTGAAAAAGCAAAACAAGTTGGTGGAAAAAGCCGAATAAATCTTATACATTTGTAAAGGTTTTAGTACGAGTAGTATCGATGATTGGGAGTCGTCGAACTAGATGTAAAAGGGCAGACCCACTTTAACTTTCGAAAGACAGGGTAGGTCAAAATAAAACTTATCAAAGTCAATTAATGTGATAACTATAACTTGACTTTTAATAGGTTTATTAATATACTTTTTGTACCTTTTTCACGCATTCTGAAGTATCTGTGCAATAGCTATCAGAAACACATAATCCGTTTGATTGCTTCTCTCCTAGTTGATTTCGGTTACATACAGTTACAGATGTAGTGCGAAAAGATTTGGTTTCGTACTGTTACGGAAACGTACGAACGTGTCATGCTATTTCAGTCAGTCTCAGTATAAGACGTAGTGACACTGTCTGAACTAGCATGACAAATACGAAAGTTTCCATGAAAATGCGTAAAATCTGTATACAGTTATATTTTCAAAATAAATACACCTATGAGGCACATATTAAGATTATAATATTAAGACACCCCTTGAGTTGCAAGCGTCCATAGGCTACGGTGACCGCTTTCCATCAGGCGGACCGTATGCTTATTTGCCACCGACGTAGTATTAAAAAAGCCAATGAGTATTAAGCTTCTTAGGGCCACTTGCACCATCAAAAATGGAGGGTTAACCCGAGGGTTAACCCACCATTTTATATGGAATTTGACAGATGACAGCCCACTAACCCTGAGTTAAGTGGTTGCTGCAAGTGGGCCTTGTAAGCGTATAAACAAACTTGAAATATTACACACACACACGTTGGTCATAAAACACAATTGTTTCATTCCCTTTTCAACATTTTTGAAAAATAATTGTTATTTCGGTAACCCTGCCAAACTTATATTTCGTACGCCAAGTGGACTCACCCTTACTCTCATACAATTCTATTACCTAGGCGTACTCATACACCATGTTTACCTATTTCGTACCTCTAATGGGTTATGCGGATTGTACCTCCGGCATTGTAAATCCGATGTCAAAGCAAACATTGTATTTGAATACATGTTAACTACATTAAATTCAATTCAATTCATTTATTTTGCCTGAACATACACAGTTGTCATGGGTACATGTCATTGGGGTGTTATAGATACATATTGTAGCTATTAATGGGTACATGCATGTATGGTCTACCACAATATGGCATGCAAAATCTTATACTAACTTAATACCTAAAATAATACTAATGAAATCAAAATGTCATGTTCTGAAAATATTCATTCAAATTATAAAATGGTCTAATTAATAAAAATGATTTTAATTTTTTTGAAAAGTCAATAATATTGTCACATAGTCTTATGTCCTCATTTAATGAATTATAAATCTTAATCCCAATATATTCTAGACTATTTTTATAATGTGAATAATTTTTCGATTCTGGTAGCTGTATATCAAATTTATGTCTTAGTCTAGGCTGTCTGGTTTTAAATTTACATGAAAACCGAGTTTTATTTTTGTAAACAAAAATACAAACTAAATATATATAAAGTGATATGATTGTCAGTATCCCATGTTTTACAAATAGAGGACGGCAATGCTCGAGCGGTCTTGCCTGGTCAACATATCTAACAGCCTTTTTTTGTAAAATGAGAATAGGCTTCACATGGGCACTGTTACCCCATACCTCAATGCCATATTTCATTACACTTTCGAAATATGCAAAGTAAACTGTTTTAAGTGCAGACGAGTTTAACATTTTAGACAAGCTCTTTAATGTGTAACAAGCGGAAGCTAATTTTTTTCTTAAAAGTTCTATATGACTGGACCAGCGCAGCTGCGTGTCTAAGTGTATTCCTAGGAATTTTACATCATCGGCTTTTACTACCGGTAGGGGTAGATCATAGGGCTTACTATTTGTATGTCTCAGAAAAGGAAAATATACCGTTTTGTCTACATTAATTTTAAGGCCGTTGCATTGAAACCAGTAGCATAATTCCTCCCATGCTTTTCCTATTTGTGATTTAAGTACATCAATGTCTTCGTGACCTACTATTATACTTGTATCATCTGCATAAAGATAAGCGGTGCCATGAGTTATATTAATTTGCAAATCATTGACAAAAATAATGAACAGTAAGGGTCCCAGCACAGACCCTTGAGGAACTCCACAGTCAATTGCTTTGTTGGTAGAACTTATATAACTAATACAACCAGAATGATCTACATTAACTAATTGAACAAATTGGGTTCTGTCCGTCAGGTAAGATGTAAGCAGTCTTAGTGTAGGTCCACGGATTCCATAGTATTGCAACTTATCAATTAATATTTTATGGTTTACACAGTCAAAAGCTTTACTTAGGTCGCAAAATATACCTGCAAATTTATAATTTTGATTAAGATTGCCCATAACTTCTAGGACTAATTCATTTATAGCTGCTACAGTATTTCTGTTCTGTCTAAAACCAAACTGTTGGGAACAGAAGTAATTACATTTTTCAAAGTGATTAATAATTCTACTTGCAATTGCCTTTTCAAAGATTTTGGAAAGGACAGTTAACAAAGAAATGGGTCGATAGTTCGATACCTCTTCCTTACTGTCCTTTTTATGCTGCAAAGGGATTACTTTTGCTGTTTTAAATTGGCTGGGAAAAATTCCGTCACAAATACACTTATTAAAGATGTCGCACAACGGTGCGCAAATACTTTCAATATTGGATTTTATCAACATGGTACTTATATCATCGGGACCGCATGAGCTTGTGTTTTTTAGTAACATGACAATTTTTATTATTTCAAGTTCATCAATAGGTGCCATGAATATGGATTTGGCGTTATTTATGTGACAGTTACGTAACAGATTCATATATTTACTATAATCTGCATTGATATCAGAAACCTTACCAGCGCTAACAAAATATTCATTAAACATGTTGCTTACTCGTGTAGGATCACTGATTACCTCATTTTTAACCCGGAGTTTGATCGTATTTTTATTAGAATTTGACTTTTTGCCAGTGTTTTCGTTGACTATCCTCCATATTGCCTTACTTTTAGACTTTGCTCTTTTTATTACCTTTTTGATGTGCACGCTTTTTGCTGTAACAATCAATTTCTTCAAGATACTGTTGTAGGTTTTATATAACTGCCTACATGTGTGTCATATTAACTGGAATGAAAGTTGTTTTGATCAGTATTGAAGATCGGATAGGCTTCTCGAAAAGAAAATTAATGTCTGCGTGTGATATTGCTCTAATGGTTTATTCAGGCGACTCTTAAACATGTTTGCCAATTTTATTTCAAATATAATGATTTGGATATTTTTTTATGTAAAGATACCCTATATTTATAATGACATGTAAATGTGAAAGGAACTAAAAAATAAGAATTATTTTGATCTGTTAAGGGTCACTTGCACCACCGAAAATGGAGGGTTAACCCAATTCCATATAAAATATGGAATTTGACAGATGACAGCCCACTAACCCCGAGTTAAATGTTTGGTGCAAGTGGGCCTAAGCGTCTACTATGATTTTTATGCGGTTTAGAATTCATTATTGGATAACGTGAACATCACGGAAAATATGCTTAATTTTTATTCTAGTACGTAACCGTTGGGGAGTGCTGTATACTTGCATGTAATGCTCAACGTGACATTTACACTAACTATTTACTAACATATGCATATAAAGTTCTAGTGTTGTGTAATTTTTTATAAAAGGCATGCTGAAAAGTCCGCATTATTCAAAGCACGGCTAGCGGTCAAACAGTGCAACTCGCTGTCTAGCAATATTACAATGTGAAAACTTAGTCGGCGAGCAAACACAGACAAGGGCCGCTCTCAGTACTCTGCCTGCCGTCGGCGTCTGCTAAGTTTGTTGATAAAATACTAACTGGAATATAAAATAATCATTGATATCCAAACAAATATTGAAATACAAATTTAAAGCACTGTAGGTACCAAAAAAAACTACCTCATCATCCTCCTTGCGTTATCTTGGCATTTGCCAAGGCTCATGGAAGCCTGGGGTTCGCTTTGACAACTAATAAGATTATTTATTGACAACTAATTAAGATAAGATTTGGCGTAGGCACTAGTTTTTACGAAAGCGTCTGCCATCCTGACATCTGACCTTCCAACCCGAAGGGTAAACTAGACCTTATTGGAATTAATCCGGTTTCCTCACGATGTTTTCCTTCACCGAAAAGCGACTGGCAAATATCAAATGACATTTCGCACATAAATTCCGAAAAACTCATTGGTTCGAGCCGGGGTTCGAACCTGCGACCTCCGGAACGAAACTTAGGCACTAGCTTACCACCACTCTCTACCACAGAATATATAATAATACAAGTACAGAAGGCCCACTGCTTTGATGTTCACAAAATGCCGCCTTTTAAATACCTACAAAATTCTAACAAAGAAACGAGCCGCACGTGCGCAGCGTCGGACGATAGGGTTGCCTATGGATTAAAACGAATTAATACTCATATAAAATGTTATACTATTATATTAAAGTCTTAGGTACTTTCTAGGTATGTATACATATATACCTCTATATATCCATACAGTATTTATATATTTTTGTTTAAGTCCCAACATCACAAGCCTAGTTGAACTTTTCCGTGGGACTTAATCAATATTAGATCTGTGTAAGATTGTCCTATTCTATTCATGATGTCTATTTAACTAAACATTATTTGCCATTCACACGCGGACATCACATATGAACCTAAAAAAAAACTCGCGACGTAAAGTAACAATAGAAAGTGCGAACGTGCGTTCCGTGAGAACGCGCGCCACCCCTGATTAGGCCGCGAACTCGCGGCCGCCAGCATGTACTTGTAGCGCGGCGATAGAATCGCGGAGTGAGCCGCCCCTGTCTCTACTACCTATAACTGCCATATTCGAACAATGGTTTTAAGATCTGAGTAAGATGTCAAGACTGACATATCCGATTAATATCGTACTTAGATCGAATATTTGACGTACCTAACTTATCTTGATAATTTTTAATATTTATTAGAAGGTAGTAAATCATTATTAAGAGAGCAATTTAATAGAACCAGTCAGTGACCTATAATATAATAGGTACAATGAGATTACATTTTGAGTATTATTAAGTCGCGCCGGCATCACTGTCATTTCAGTAATGGAAGAAGAAAAAATATCTTCAACTTAATTACAATAAAAAAGAAAAGAGCGAGAAATTTCATGAGTATTAATTTCGCTAGAAAAATATTTGCTGTATTAACGTTATACAGTGTGTTGCCACTATGCAAGCATTTATACTTAAAACTGGTAATAATATGAACCATTAGTAATAGTTTTCATATATCAGCAAATCATAATTATTTAAATTAACTGCAAAATTAATTTTCCGACATCCGCCCATTCAGTGTACTGCGTGCGATTCGTACCTAATTGTCATTATTCACATCGCTAATATACTTATGAGCTTTCATTGCCCTTACTTTACAAGTGACTGTGCTGTACAGTGCACATACATTGCTGGCAATAAAATTGTTGCTAGAAAGTTTATAAAGGCAATATTTAAAATTATTAAATACATTAAGGGTCACTTTTCAGGGGAATTTGACAGTTGACAGCCCACTAACCTTGAGTTCGTTAAGCGGGTGGTGCAAGAAGCCCTAAGGGTGTGGTTATGTTAAATAAGTAACTCTGCTGGATTACGCTTTTTAGGGTTCCGTAGTCAACTAGGAACCCTTATAGTTTCGCCATGTCTGTCTGTCCGTCCGTCCGTCCGTCCGTCCGTCCGCGGATAATCTCAGTAACCGTAAGCACTAGAAAGCTGAAATTTGGTACCAATATGTATATCAATCACGCCAACAAAGTGCAAAAATAAAAAATGGACAAAAATGTTTTATTAGGGTACCCCCCCCTACATGTAAAATGGGGGCTGATTTTTTTTTTCATTCCAACCCCAACGTGTGATATATTGTTAGATAGGTATTTAAAAATGAAGAAGGGTTTACTAAGATCGTGTTTTGATAATATTAATATTTTCGGAAATAATCGCTCCTAAAGGAAAAAAAGTGCGTCCCCCCCCTCTAACTTTTGAACCATATATTTAAAAAATATGAAAAAAATCACAAAAGTAGAACTTTATAAAGACTTTCTAGGAAAATTGTTTTGAACTTGATAGGTTCAGTAGTTTTTGAGTAAATTACGGAAAACTACGGAACCCTACACTGAGCGTGGCCCGACACGCTCTTGGCCGGTTTTTTTATCACACTTGTTGGTATTTAACACACTGTATGTATTCGTATTACAATATATTTTTGTTTCACTTTTAGGTTAATTGTAACACGAAATGTAAAAGCTTTTAGGTGCGAATTAAAATTGTTTGTACAAGCTGGGAGCAGTTTAAAGCAATTTAAGCCTGTGTTTTACAGAAACGCTTTGTCAAAATATTGTCTTCTGTGCGTTTAACGTTTTTACATTACGCAAAAATGCGATGCTGTATAATTTTTAAGTAAAATGCCAGACGTTTAAAGAGATTACATGTTCCTATATCGTGGATACTTGTGCGTGGTATCTTTGGCAAATTGATCGCAGATACAAAGGAGTTCTTTCACGAGACCTTTTCCCGCCGCCCCTGTCAACCCTGAGACACAATGCCGAGCCCAACGCTTACAAGGCCCTTTCAATTGTTCGTCCTCTGACGTGTTTGAAGACCTAACAAATGGCAGCTATCACCGATTTCGCTCAGAAAGTAAAGAAATAAAAAGAGTTTACCAAAGTTTAATTTCCGCTCCATTGCGGACTGTAAGGATTTGGGGAATACTTTTTATATGTAAAGGGAAACTTTTTAATTGAGTCTGGAAAGATGAAGACCTGTCGGTTTTATTGGATGCGGGTAGTTGTGTGGCTTGGTTCAATGGTGCGGTTTCCAATACATAATTTTTTGATAAATTGATTGATAATAACTTATTTGTAACAAATATTGAAAGCATTTTTAAATTAATTTTCTAGCACATACTAGAATCCAATCTAAACTGATTCTTCTTCTAATGAATATAAATAAATATTAAATATATATTATAGGACATTCTTACACAGATTGACTGAGTCCCACGGTAAGCTCAAGAAGGCTTGTGTTGTGGGTAATTAGACAACGATATATATAATATACAAATACTTATATACATAGAAAACCTCCATGACTCGGCAAAAAATATCTGTGCTCATCACACAAATAAATGCCCTTACCGGGATTCGAACCCGGGACCGCGGCTTAGCAGGCAGGGTCACTACCCGCTAGGCCAGACCGGTCGTCTAAATCGACAATGAATGCAAACTACAAAAAAGTTTAATTTTATCTCATAAGTGCAAGTTATAACGCTCTAAAATAGCGGCTTATATAACTATAACTTTGATCAGCTCCATTCCTTAAGACAAAGAAGTGCTAATAGAGGGGGTGGTGGGGGGTAAGGCTAGCTTTATGCCTTCGGACTTTTACTGAAGCATATGCACAGGAGTTAATCCCATTTACTATGGGAAATCAACCGTGACTTTTAGTCACATGTGACTAGTCTTAGTCTACCGATTAGGATTAGGTGACGTATCGTCTGGCTTTATTTTGCTTCGTTATCACTAAGAAAGCTCGTTTTGTTTGTATTTATTTAGTCCTAATAGTTAAATTAAGTATACTCATAATGGCCTATTAGTTTGCAATTTCGCATTGCAGTTGTTGACAGAAAAAATATTTTATGTATCTACACATGTTTCCACAATTAAATATATGAGCTTCATCGTAAATGTTGCATATTCTCTGCATTCTATTCTATTCGATGTGGATTCGAAGCAAATGCCAAGTAAGTGTTAATTATAATAATTGATTGACTCTCCGACTAGTCACAAGTATAGTCAACCAATTGGAACCCTAGGCCACTGGTAGGACTACGTCATACTGACGTTATAAATCAGATTGTAAGAAATCTCTTACTGCTTGTCATTTTGACATGGTTGTAGAGTGACCTAGGGTTCCAACTGGTTGACTGTACCCAAACCAAGTAGATATAACTAAAATACAGACCACGAATATTTCGCGAACCTAAGAAAACTTGCCTTGAAATTTGTTTGGTAACTAAGATTATTTATTTGAAAAGTTCAAATAGGCGTCCCGAACGTGATTGAATACGTACCTAGGCCATTTAAGTAAGAAATTCCGCAGATCACGTTTGTTGATCTCGGTTCCACCTCGACTGACAATTACGTGTGATCTGAGGCCTTCATATTTACTGACTAACCCCCCTTAAATTCATAAACGTTCACTAAAGTTATCAAGCCGATAAAATAAACTTCGTTTGTCCCTTTCTGACATATTGGTGTGATAGAAAGGGACAAACGAACTGTTTTATGTTATCCTCCTATAATTTCGAGATTTACCGAAACCCTTCATTTTGGGGTTAAAGTTTTGAAACGAGATATTTTGCTTGTGAAACCATATCTTCCAAAGTTTAACTACAGGGGTTTAAAACAAAACAAACTTTGCTTCTTTATCATAAAGTACATTTGTCTCGGCAGAAACTTTACTGGTCTTCTATGTAAATTGTAAAGAGTTTTATATCGCCCATTTTTACTTATTCATCATGCCGTGCTCGTCAGTTGAATATGTACAATAGATAGGCTCTTACACTGGAATTATTGAAATATTTAATTTCATGTCGGCTATTCAATTTCTAAAATTCATTGTATTGTACATAATCACAAACAAACAGTAATATGTAAAGTCGATCTGTTACTTCTTCACGCTTAAATCGCTGAACGGATATATACATGTAGAACGCAAAAGAGATTAAATAATTTAACCTACATCGTATCTTCCTTACTTACATCACCGATATTACTTCTGATAAATCTAGTATCCCATCCTCGTCGCCAATGTTGTATTTTGGGTAGGCTCGAGTGAAACAACTGATGGCTATATAGACACACTGGTTTATTTGCGTAGGAATGTAAGCGGATTGTGCGCGCACACACACATACATAGCAGTTACCAAACTTAAAAGCAGAAGCTTAATATGGCGACATTGTCGAACAAATAGTAGGGTCACGAAGTTTGCATTTCTTCAAAAAGCTTAAGAACTGGAGCGGTTTTCTGACTTAAAAAATCTGTACTTGGAACTATGCATAATATTGCTCGTGCTTATTGGTGCCAACGAAAAGCATGAAAGAGATTTAAAATCAAAATCAGACTATTCAAACTTGAATATCCCAGGATACGGAAAAGTCACGGTTCGGATGCTTTGTGACTGCCTCTTATTCTACTTTATCGGGGCACCTAAATTTCCATTGTTTGATATAGATAAAGAATGCCGTACCATTTGTATTGAAATATTTGTGTACGTAGAACTATATGCATTCTTTAAAATAGTAGAACAGCTATTTATAAACTAATCGTTATCGATCAGGTCCGACTGACTGTACGTGTATTATTTAATGACACAGAACAACAGGCACCACAGTTAAAGGCCCGAGCCAACTCTAACTTACACTGATATCATTATTAGGACATCTAAAGGATGTGATTCGGATATGGGCATTAACCCTTAAATGCATAGTGATGTATATATGCATCATCTATTTTTGACTAATGACAGCATTTCAAAATTCAAATTTGAATAAATCTTCGTCAAGGTCATGCATTTAAGGGTTAATGATCGCGGCGGCCGTTGAAACTAACTTGACTCCATAATATTTAACATAGAAAAGTCCACAAAATGAGGGCAGTACCTGTCGTGCACATAGCGAAAAGGCGCGGCGGGCGAGAAACACGATGACTAAATATATCCTAAAGATGAGTAGGTATATAGTTCCCTTGGGCTTTACTTGGCTGTCATGACACGACACTACCGAGCCCCTAGACAGTATCTGTCGAAATAGAGGAATATTTTTCGAGCGAACAGACACCACTAAAACAGACCGAACTAAGATTCCTTCGTCCCAGTAATGATCGGAACTCCTATAGTGGTCGTACAATTTTTCCCCTGAAGAAGCTCGCACGGCTGACCGGCGGGGTATTACGTGACTCTTTGTCGAACGTCTTATAAATCTCGTTCGGAAGCATTTCGAGCAATTGGAAAAATCAGTGGAGTAATAAATTCCCTGTGGACCGGCCTGACGCAGATCGAATTGAATGATAACGATACAGCGTTTGACGCGCTGAATAAGGCGCTGCGATTTAACTTTTAAAAGAGCTTGGAATTGAAACGATGTTCTGTTAGTAAGAAAAGCAGTGAAATTATTATTCATTTCAAAATAGTGAATAGCCTACTTATTTGAAAATGAATGCTCCATGTAGTAGATTGAGTCTATGCAACGACGAGTTCAACATTGCGGTCGTTTTGCTAAACAAATCTTGCAAAAGAAACCTGAAAACCTATGCTAGGTTTCTGAAAACGGATACAGCATTAAGAAGTACACTTCTCCATATCTTATGGTATGTATTTTTTTTTATATCCAATCGTTTACTGAAGAGTTTCACTATTTTGGTTTAGTTTCATATTTCGTACTCTAGCATGGATAAGAAACCACTGGTCAGCCTCAAAATTCCGATATTTTTAAATTCCAAGCTCAAGAGGCAATTGAAGTTGATCACAACCAGTGGAGGTGGGAGGGGATGGCCGACTCTGCGATCAGTCAATGTCAACTTGCCGATAGCAGACGACGTCTGAGCCCAGAGTTTTATCGGTAACGATATCAATTCGTGTTTATAATCGAAAATTTTCCGTGTAATGGGATTTGAGGAAGGTTGTTTGATGTTCATAAAAATTACGCTCGTGAGTTGTTAACAATGCGATTATTTTCTTTGAGGCGCTAATATAAGTTTTCGGGAAAGCTGCATAAAAATAGTCGAGAAAGAAAGGTTGGAATTCAGATTTCTTATCGGATTGCAATAATCTAAACATCCAAATTATAAACAAATCAATTATTTTTGGAGTCGGGGTCAGCCTGCGTATGGTTGGGTGGGGCAAACAGCAAGTAGCAAGGCGACGAACAGGTCTGGTACCGACTACAAAAATAATTAATTTGTTTATAATTTGGATGTTTAGATTATTGCAATCCGATAAGAAATCTGAATTCGAAGGTTTATTATTTTTGGCATTTTAGTTTCTCCGTGTTTTGTAACACGCTTTTTTTGAAGTCGGTTTTAAGCCTAAAAGGCCCGTACATTTCAGGAGCACGCTTTTTTGTATTGGCTTTATCAGTCCAGTATATATTAAATCGTTCTTGATTAAACGAAATAAATCTAAAATTAAACTAATATAAAACTGAAAACGGCCCCTGTCCTGTCATCCTGTGCATAGTACCAAAGACACTGGCGGCATTTAAGTATGATCAAACCAACAAATATACATACATACATACATACAATCACGCCTGTTTCCCAGAGGGGTAGGCAGAAATCACGGATTTCCATTTACTATATACGATCCTGACAAACCACTTTCGCTTCACACACTTTCATAACGTTTCTCATACACGCTCGTCGGTTTCGAGTACTTCTGACCAGGCCTTTTTGCAATATTTCCCCGATTTGATCAAGAAAAGTTCGTTCCACTTCCAAACACCAACAAATACCAACAAATATAGCAACACTTATTGACGTAAAGCTGTCCTTTTCTATGTTAATTTTAAAGAATATTTTTTAAATACTTAATCTTAATCAAAGATAAAGTAGATACATTGTATTCAGTGCTAGGTTAAAATACAATTCCTACTTTGTAATAAATCCCTGAAATGTGTTTGTCTACCAATCATCGATCTGAACGATTTTAAATTGAAGAGCACAAGTTTACTAACAAATTACACGTCAATCTTAATCAAAACAATTCACAAACACACTTACTTAATTACTTGAATGAAATTACTTCGTAATTATACTTGTGTGTATAATAACGGTTTAAACTATCACTCAAATATATTATGCGTTTAAGTTATAATCGGTGATAGTTTGAGAACTTAAAGTTTACTGAAGTGATTGCTAATAATATGTTAACATGACGATTTTTCTTCTTTTCCTTTGGTGTTTCAGGTTGTAGGTTATTCGAATGAATAACATGTTTTGTATGTAACTGCAGCAAGTCACTCACTTAGTAATTAAATCTAAATATATAAAAGAAGAACATTCAATGTGCTGTAAGAAGATCGTTGTTTGCTGGCTTTTTATAAGTTTACGTTTGCAATAAGTATGAGCAAAATGCAAAACCCACTATAGCGTGAGATACGGGCTATGTGGATGTGGTCGCTGTGTAACATTTCTACAACCTTTGCAAGCATTTCTTTAAAAACAATAGTAATATGTGTAATCGAAATAATCGCAGACAAATGTACCTACATAGAAACCTATGGATCCAAATGAAAATCTTATTTTTTGTTTACGTTTGAATAAGAATACTTTAAGTACGCGGGCGAAGATGCGGGCAAAAGCTAGTAATAAACAAGTACTTACCTACCAGGCCCACATACAAACGAACACAATAAACTTCGTTCATGTTTCACATCTTTTTACAGTACCAATCATGACAACCACATTAAGGCCAATGTTTTCCGAAGAATCACTATAGATACCCATATAGGCGTTCGCCAAAAGTGCTGTCGAATGAAAGGTCCTTTATTAACCCGGTGGCATAATCGATTGGTGAGATTGCCTGTCTAGTCGAGAAAGGTATTAAGAACCCATGTGTCCCGTACATTGTTAGCGCTCTCTTCATTTGAAACAGAGAGATTAACCGGGCATTCCTAGGATATTACAGTAGTCGCTTATTGGACGCATTGCCTCTATACGACCAGTATAAGAAAAGCCTCGATTTATTACTACTGTAAGTATTCGGAGACTAATCTTGTAAGAGTTTCCCTCGGCCATCGCTCGGTATGTGGTGGAAATATAACCCCTGCTTCAGCAACGGCGATTTGTGTAAATCGAACTGTTGATTAGATTTGCTCTTCCCCCAACCTTACCTTCTTAATCTTTTCGATTCATTGCGCCTTTAGATTGAGACTGTATTCAAGACTGATGTCTCTAATTTGTAGTTGTGACTAATTTGATGGAAGGCTATTTCGGACGAGAGTTGGATTTGAAATACCTTAGTAAGAGTTCATCTTTGCAAATTGCATTAAATAAATAAACAAGTTTTACTGGCAAGCTATAATATATTTCACACGTATTATTTCTTAGCATTCATTTTCATAATATATAAGCTAAACATTAAATAATACGGAATTTAATAATATTTTCTATGAAAGTAATTTAATTTGTTCTTAGAATATATAAGCTTGGGAAAAACATAAATTATCAAAGCATCTTACTAGCCAAAACGATCGAAGTAATGAATGTACATTTTGTACACATTAAGTAGTAAGTATTTACATGAAGTTTGTGAACTTGTTCTACATTTCGGCTGTAATCCGAAAACCTCAGTTTTTTTTTTATTTCACGTCGGCAAGTAGGATTTTATTTTGTAAATACCTACCTGAGTAATATATCACAATATACCAACATTAATTATCTAATATAAAGTGTTTCATATGAAACAATTATACATTAATCAAGCCGACATCCCTTCCAAACCTTACAAAAATTATAAGAATTCCTGCGGGGCCAATGACCGCTTTATTCAACTTTTTTAACACCCCTCAAAAACAGTCCATTAAAATTTACCGAATAGATGATTGATCAGTAGGGAAACGAGTGAGTGAGTAAGAGACCTAATAATAACATTGTCAAAGTCTATTGTCCGTCGGGTTGACCCAATTACTACTGCGCCACAGTTGGATTAACTCAATCAGTACCACAGTACCACATTATTACTTTGATGCCGAACGTTTAGGTAATTCACGTGTATTTTTTTAACACAGAAGAGTCCATATGCTTCAAGTACAATAAAGATATAATCGTATCTGAATTTATTTTGAAATTTCAAATAATACGCACAAATAAAGGAATAACTGAAAATTGCTGTCTTTCTTCCTTCCTTTGAAATATTTTATTTTTTTTTATTATCAAAAAAAAACTAACGATATTACTATTATAATTACGTGGTTGTCCTACTCGTATTTTAGCCATGGTTCGGGTTTTACATAAGTATCACCATTTGAAATTATTGATTAATCCTTAAATGCATGACCTTGACAATGATTTGTTCAAATTTGAATTTTGACATGTTGTCAATAGAGTCAACAATACATGATGCATATATACATCACTATGCATTTAAGGGTTAAGAAAGCTAAGGTCTACATAGCAGTGTGCGTAGCCGAATGCACAAACGCTCACGAAACGCTCACGATAGTGCCTATCTCTTTCGTAGCTATCTATTTCTACCGCTCTTGCGTATTGGTGCGACAGAGCCAGACTACACTTCTGCGGCGTTTCGCGTCGCAGAAATGACATTCGGCTACGCCTCCAGGTATTGTCTTGTTTAAGAACACATCTTCAACCATTTGTTTACAGTTTGGACGTGGAAAATAGGTACAGAGTATCCACAACTTTTCCATATGGCATAGTAGGTAAGTATACTGAATAATTGACATCTACTGCGCCGTCACGTTGCATCAATTGTTCGATCTGTCTACGGAAATTAAATTTTCTGAATACCCCTTCAGTTCCAGCGAAAGCAAAAGCGCTTAAATTAGATCCTAGACGTGAAGCGAATTCGAATCCGACAATGACATTTTCAGATTTACGGTGTTACTAGTTTTAGGATAGTTTTATTTTAAGTATATAAGAATTCAATGTAAATAAGATAAACGCAGTTATACCATAAAGTTACCTGTGTATACGAGTATCTTGAATCTACTTTGCTTATTTATGATATTGAAAGGTTCATTTGCAAACGTTATATTTTCTAGTTTATAAGAAATCACATTGAGTGTGCCCGATGCAGTTTTCTACATTTCACTTTTTTGCCGATAGATCACTTATAACTACTTAACTATTACATTTCTCAATGGATTCGGATTTATTCGATCATGAATTCATTCGCAAGTTTAAAATTCAAATTCTTTAAGCGAATATGTCTCCATCAGAACGTTGATTAAACAGGCTTATTGAATGTACTTTGAAGCAAAAAGGATATCGAAATCGATCCATGATTAAAAATGGTACAAAGCGCAAATCAAAAGCACTCTCTAAGTCAACAACAGATTTTGCATCGAAAGACTCGAAAGTAAACGAGGGAGGATCATATTAGTCTGGCACAGATGGGGTTCCGTATCATTCATTTGTTATCTCCGAGAGACCGCACTGATCAACGGGTGAGGGACGTATTTGTCTACTTTCATTCAAAATTTCACATTTCTTTACATTTTCGTCTTTAAAACCTCCAGCACAGAGTCTTTTTCGCGATTAAATAGAAAAAAAAGTTACGCGGTTTTGAAAATAGGTGTTGTCCAGCGTCCATTGTCAGTTTTTTCTTACGCTGACGATGCGATTTTATGCGAAAACGTTTCGTCTTTTGTGTGCTTATACTAGGGGACGAGAGGGCTGCCCGCTGCTGGGCTGTTTTCCTGTCCCTCGCCAAACAAGCCTTAAGCAACCAGTCTTTAGCTGAACTCAGAACCCCAAATAACTGAACTTCAAGCAAGATCAGACTTATATAGTTTGCTCTGAGACAAATGCTTCCGCTGCATGAGGCAATAAAAATATCATTTTCTAACGTATCTTTACATCTGTGTATCACGCATGTCTGCCGACCGTTGAAAAAGTTGGTTTATCGATTACGATATTGTAGATTACATCTTATATTTTATTTGCTATCGCATTTCATAAATGTTGGAACAATTTTGTTTCGGCCTTATATCTCCCTCACTGCCATCTCTCCTATTCAGAAAATGTTTTCTTGGCTACCTTAGGCTACTTTGTACCTACAACGAATCTTTATTTATTATAATATGTACTTTTAAACGACTTGGTGATGCACCTAATTTATGTAGTTCAGTCGTTTTAGTAAAGCGATATTCATGTCTTTATTTAGAAAGCGGGTTATCGTTATAAAAATTACAAAAATGACTGGTTCGATAAAACGGTAATAGTAGGGCAGATGACGGGTTACGTTAGTAGTCGAGTCAGCTACTGCACTATAATATTCAAGTCAGCAATCGATCAGGCGAGACCAAAATAAGGGTTATCAAAGTATCATGACGATAAGTTGCTCGTCCATAGTGGCAATACTACTTTAAGATTTTTACTACGACTATTTAAAAATGGGAGCGTAAGCAAGGTGTGTGCCTTAAATCGGTTAAGGGAAAAGTAAAATCTTAGAACCAGGGCAGCACGCGTAGTGCAAATAGCGAAACTTTTAAAATTGTTCGTTCAATAAGTACACAAGCACCTCGCAAGCAGATAAACGAACGTATGCGTTCACTCGATCAAATACTGATTTCTATCTATTTGTCACGAGATAAATTGAATGACCGACCGTGCCGCCCTGTGAGACTCCAATCTTACACACTGCTCTAACATATGTAGACACATATAGCTCTAACTCTTTCGTCTCAAGACCGTTGTAGCTTTTTATTTGTTATCATTGAATTAGGTACCCAATTTAATGTCGCGACATAGCGATGCACTTTCTTTAACGTGTATACATGCTTCGGTTATCGTGTACTTGGGCTGATATCACAGCAATAAAATAACCGGAGCGACTGTGCTTGTTTATGTAGGCATATTCATAGATTCTATTTCTTCGGAATAAATGTAGCTAAGACGGCAGTGCGGCGAACACACGGTCGTTTGCTTTTGTATTAGATTGTTTAGATAAAGAAGGCGTGGTCACACATGTACCTCTATAATCACAATATATTAATGAGCTTTCGAATTTTTCGACCGATTCTATCCCAAAAGGTACCAGAAAACTATGAAAACCTACATGCACTATACACACAAACATCATCTCGTCTATTCGCCAACACCCACAGAACGCGTGACAAAGGTCGATAGCCTGTGGTTAATAGTCAGCCGTCTATTAAAAGGGACTGGGATCTGGTGCAATTGCGTTAGAGGAGCGCAAACAATGGTGACCAATCAAACGGATGTCGGTCATTAAGAGTGGCCACAGTTCGAGCTTATGCAAAAAGTTAAGAGTCCTAGACTTTGAATTGTTCTTTGGTTTTTGCTTCTTGGCTACTAATACAACTAATATTTTAGCGACGTTTTGCCGAAAATAAAATATGAGCAAAATTAAATAATACTAATAAATATTAAAGGACATTCTTACACTTACGATTCTTTATGTATAGATAGGTTTTGTAAGTTTTGTGAACGAAAACGAATTATCAGATTATCCCACTAAAATAATAGCCCAAAGAACGAAAATATCCCGGTATTTTTGCGGGGTAAATACTGGTTTGCAAGAACTCTATTACCCAAGAAATCTGTTTACAAAGTTCAATGAAAGTAAAAACGTACACCCAAGTGATTTCAAAATCTCAAGACAAAACAAAGTTTACCTAATTATTGATTCCGGAAAGTTGTCCGCAATACCAAGCTTGTTTATCCGATTTATTTACCGACTCGAGATTTATCTAGGCAATATTTTAGGGTTGGATCCGGCGGAATACTGACCAGCCGGCCTAGCCAAAATGACGATACGTGATCAAAAAGCTGTCTGTCTCTCTGTGGCCCGTTTCTCGAAAGGTGCAAGCCTTGTATTACAAGTGCGCGAACTGTCAAATCGTATGGGTTGTCATGGAAACACACTTGTAATACAAGGCTTGTACCTTTCAAGAAACGGGCCCCTGGTCGAGTCAATACAGGGTATACGCAGCCGAATTTCTTGTAATTTGACTTATATTTGTGTAATTTGACGACCCGCTACAGGAGATAATACTTAAACATTAATTAGATATTGTTAAACCGTTTAGTTTGAGAACTAGACGTATTATGAAATTATTTATATTATTGTATTTGACGATCGTAATATGAATTCTTGTAGATTGACATGCAATTTATACTGTAATTTGTATTATGAAATAAATGAATCTGAATCTGAATCTGAATGGCACAAACGCTCACGAAACGAAAATCACGAAGATATAGATATCTATTGCTCTTGCGTATTGGCGGGACAGAGCCAGACTACCTTTCGCGGCGTTTCGTTTTCGTTTCGCGTAGGAGAAATGCCATTCGGCTACGGGGCCAGGAGAGCGATGCGCTCACGAAGCGTAAACAATCGTGACGTTGGCTAGGTACCCAGGAAACACGATATCCAAATTATGAAGGAAGTGTTTAAAACAATGCCCAAACTTTTTCATCGCTTCCTTCCTTTCGGCAACAGCCTCAATTTATCAAGGGGACAATTCGCCCAAAATAAAAAACCGTAGCTGCCATAAATATTTATAATAAAAGAAAATTAAGTGGCTATCGGGACAGAGTTTTTTAAGAGATGATGTTCTTAATTATGTTAATGCTGAAATATCACTAATTAGTGTCGTTAAAAATTAAACCGCTTAACAGAAAAAAATATCTCTAATTTTTTTCTCAACTGTCTTGATCTTATGGTCTAATAAATCTTGAACTCCGAATGATTATAAGCTTTACGTTTAAATTAAAACCATTTTTCTCCAATAGCATTTTAATCATAGAAGAGCGTTAACGTTGAAAGGCTTTTACATATCTATAAGGTACTTTTTTGTACGTGTGTGCTATCCAGTCATCGTCATAATTATTTGACGTTCGCGTGAAAAGTGAACCTTATGACGGCCAGCGTTATGTCGCGTAGTACCGCATTGGCCCATACGAGTTACAGTACATTGATGTATTTGATTGGTGAGCTGAAATGTATCTAACCTCAACAGCCTGCAATGTAACTAAAATCGTTTACGAGTTTACGCACCGACCTCAAGGCAGCTTATACTTTCCAGTGTAGTATAAACAAATACCAGTCATCAAATGTATTCTGCATGTATTGTCCTAATATCGCACGTATATTTTGCACATATTACACGATATCCGAAGCCGAATATCCTGTGAACTGCAGAGGATTCGCCGGTTAATTGGAGGCACAAGGAAATTACCGCGATCAGGTGTCACAGCCGAGCCGTGCATATACTGCATAATGCAACTCGGAAATTATAATTCGCAACGGCGAGCTGAACAAAAACTAATTACAGAAATGCTTTTAGAAAGTTGATGCACAAAACTACCGTGAGACACTGACATATTAAACATGTAAAATGAGTCTGCGTCGGAATGACCCTATTTTACATGTTTAACAGGTTGAATAATTTGTAGATGTGTGTAGTTCTCTATACATAAATCTAGGCCTTTTAGAAAACATACACTTATTCATGAATTTATTTTTTCCAGGGATCCATCTCACCGATGATGTTTAAATTGGTTGACACACTGTTTACGTACACCGTGAAGACTGGACAAAAGGTAGCTCACGTAACAGGTAGGTTACTGCTTAGGTATAATTCGTGTCATTCACGTTGGCGAGCAGATTTGTCAAATCTTAACATCTAACAAGATGAAAATACGACTCAAGGCTACGACTCAAGGCGTGCATCTTCGTGAATGAATCAATATAAAAACGCTGCGAGATGCGAGTTCTCATATGTTTCCGTCCTTTTCATGGTTCTTGTAGTCGAAACCAAAAAATGACCTAAAACGTCACACTAGATCTCTGTATTTTTGAAGACAAACGACACTAATGATTGCCTGAATTAACAACCAATTCGTTCAACAAACTCCAGTATCCAGTACTCGATGGAGCTGACAAAAAAACGTGAGCTAAAAGAAATGAGCGAGCCAGTCCTCGGTTTTATTAAACGTTTTTCCATGAGCGTCATGTGTAGGGTTGCCAGATGGTCGAGAATTGGAGGGATTCTCCCGATTTCTTACATGTCTTTTAGACTCGCGAAAAATTTCCTCGGCAAGGGTAAAATAAATGTTCAATGTATGATAATTTAAATAACTTTAAGTATTAAATTTTGTTGATGATTATTAATTACTCAGTTTTGGTAATATACATAACGAAAAAAACTAATTAGAATCTCGGGAACTCTTTAATTTGATTTTATTTTTTATAAAATATATAAAAAAATACGTTTTGTCCCGATTTTGAGGGCTTTCGATCTGGCAACCCTACCGTCATGTGCCAAACAGCTGCCGACGCTTTTTTACCGCCTTTAACTTTTGACCCCACTTCGGGCGATCGTTCATGTGGGAATTGGTTTTTGTGACATGTGGCGCAGTTTGAGACTTATCGCTTGGAGTTATGCGCGTTTATTGAATGTTTGTTTGTTGGCAAGTGGGTGTTGTGTTGGTGTTGCACTTAATTGGTAGATGTCGTTAGCGTTTACGAGATCTATTATGAAATTCTGCATTTGAAAAAATCATAGTAACTTGTGAGTAAAACGATTAATAAGTATTTGTCTTAAGGATTCTTAATCGAAACGAAGTAACAGCATCGCATATAAAGACTAATACAGACGTACTGCAACTTACATATAATGGACATCGCACAAATTTTAACCAATTTGAATACAATTTTTTTTTTAATTTTACCTATTTTACTCCCTTTCAAAATGTAAGTAGAATACACCACACCAACCAATACAATTCTAATTTGAATAGTTCTGAATATCTCGAATAAGTCCTCCGATTACCTTCCGTTTAATATTTATTAGAACGAAATACATACATATTTAATTTCATAATATAATAAAGGCACTACTGATGTGTCGTAAATTGATTACTTCTAATATGAAATATACGATAAAAGCCATCGCCCAGGCTCGGTCACGCGGGAGGTCTCTGGCAATTACTTATGGCATGTCGTTAACCACATTCGTAATATTCGTATGGAGCTATAGTAATAGCTGCACCATAATAACAAAGAAAACGTTACTTATTATGTATTACGGTCATTTTATTACTTCCTTCTTTATATTTTTTTAATACCACGTCGGTGGCAAACAGGCATACGGTCCGCCTGATAGAAAACGGTCACCGTAACCTATGCACGCCTGCGACTCAACTACCGTTAAGGCTCAATTAGACGGCGCGCGCACTATTTTAGATAGATTGCGGTACTATTGAAGTTACATCCGATTCAGCCGACCGATCAAATGACGCATTGTAATGAAACTCGCAAGCGAGATTGCACGCTATCTGGATCAGTCCTTACGAAGCTTAAGTCGTTGCCGCAAAAGTTTCTAATTTGTTTTTGTTTATTTTCAACGCTCATTTGTCTCCGTCCTAAAAGGAAAGGATTGCCCCGAGGTAAAACAACAAAATGCTTATTTTTGTACATAGTTTTCATGAAGATTTTTGTACGATGTCTGCTATCGCTAAGCAAATTGTTTTTAACTACCTAGCAGTAACCAACGAAGATCACTTTCACCAGAGTTTTACCAAAATTATGAATGCGTAAAACAGCCGTTTGTTTAAACATTTATAAGATAAAGTACCTATGTTTCAATTCTAATACGCAACCCCTGAAACGATGGGATTTTCCGGTTGCACCTGCTTCCAGGGATTTTGAATAAATTCGACATACCTACTCGTATTGACTGATTTTATTTCAGACAGTTCATCGTATAGATCATCTATCTTCTAACCATTTGCAACTAATCTAATGTCATTCTCTTTTTGTCTAGTCGGGATTATGTTCATCTAAGGGACTTTACGCCTAAAGGGGAAGAAGTGTTCAAGGGGCAGCGATGAAACTCGGTAACATTAAGCATGTCATGACATCAGTAATCCACGGTTCCGGGCCAAACGCAAGACATAACAGACAGGTCACCATACCAAACTTCCAACTGTTCGGAACTAATCTAATGTCACTAAGGAAGTAAGTAAGCGTAAGTCGACTTCGGAACAGGAAGTGTAACTTCCAAGTTAGCCGAGTCACTCCCTGAACTTCGTGAAGTTCGTTACGGCTTCATTAATTATTAGTCGCATAAATATCATATAATGTAGCGCCTGGAGCGATTGAAATTTATTGTTCGTGTTTTTGTAATTTGATACAGTGTCGGCGTGTGTTTTAAGGTTCTTATGGGAGTTGCGTAAACGGTATGCCGACGATACATTTGACTTTTTATTGAGGTTGTTCGTCACCTAGCTGGCCTCCCGTCGGGAATAGGTAGACAAACTTGTCATATGAATATTTTTATACATACTATCACCATTGGAGTCCCTTTTTACCTGTATGGAAGGCGTAATAATAATACAATATGAATGTAATAATTACACGGATCATACAAAATATAAATATTTTCTTAGACATTATTACTATATAACTGCATACACTGAGAGAAAATACAACCAGTTTTCATGTTCGTTCAACAAGTTTTTTGGTTAAAATAGCGCCTACGAGTACGTGCTCTTTGTTTCAAACAACAAGCTACTTGTATCTCTATTCCTACAAATTGTATATAAACTGATGTACACAATAAAGTGATTACTACTACTACTACTACTACAAGCTACTTGTCATTTGAATCGGCAATATATTTGAATCAACAAGTCGATTTTATAAAAACAACCTGACACATATTGTTTTAAACATACGTTTGGCTGATTCAAACGGATAAACCGCATCAAGTCGAACTTGTTAAATTCACAATGCAAATTTCTCTCAGTGTAAGAGTAGGTAAACATTAAGAAAATATTTTAGATAATTAACAGAAAACACAAACTCCCCAGTTCTCCCTCCTCCACAAACGAGCGAAATGCAGAATAAATTAATCATAAAAAAAAATCATCAACTCAAAATGACATAACTTAAGAGTAAATAATCCTAAAATTAAAACAGAACCCTCTGAAATGTTGGACCGTGCCCAAGGTACCGCTCGTCACATACCATAAAATTGAAGTTATTTTTCAAAAGATTTAATAGGATCGTTAAAGTCGAAAACATTTTCCTTTTACCGAGGAATCTAGGGAACCAGTGGAATGCGATCCGATACAATAGAGGTGTAAGGTCATTTCTTTTAGAATATTTTATTTAAATTATTACACCGTTAACGGGTTAAGTTACTTTTCGAAGGTAAGATTTCTAGTACCTATTACAACGTATACAGGACTATGAGTTTCCCTTTATTTATATCGTAGAAATGAGGATTCAATCAAAAACTCAGAAGATACGTGAACTAATAACCTTTTTTGCTATGCTATGTATGACCCCACTACATGTTTGTATAGACATACAGCTCTATAAATGATCCAAACTGCCCACCCAAATTAGTATCCTAGACTTTGTTTTACCACTTATCCGCTTAATTTAACCGCTTTGTAAGAAATGTTTGGATTCCTTACGAATACATAAGTCGCAGCCTATACAGACTTCGACTTGGAAAAGTTTCTACCATCAATAAATATCCAATCGACTTGGATAGAATTTAAAGCAGTTCTAGACCACTTAGCTGTGGGCAAATATAAATTGATTTGGGCTGTTTCGAGTTTTTTCATGCATGTTTACCTAGACGTTGAATTATTTATCAATGAGATTCAATAAATACCGTCAAAATATAAAAGTATCCAACCTCCTTGCACGATTATACGATTAACCTACATAGTTAAATCTTTCAAATTTGACTTTTGTCACAGAATTTTACTAAATCTAAGAATAATATAAAACGTAATCTTTGTCATAATATTACCATATATACATACATGGAAAATACTTACGCTGAACTTGCCCTTTGGACAGTGGACATTTATGATATAAGAAGCAAAGAGGCGAGCAAACGGATCGCCTGATGGTGAGCTAGATATTATCTCGTTTTTGAGGCTTACAGAGAAGGTGCTTGTATCAGAAAGGCAAAGGTGTGACTCAAGTTACTTAAATAGACGTTACTGATAGCTAATACCATACAAATTGCCTTTGCAATCGCTTTTCAAAAAGACTTCATCAAGCACGATCGCGGTAATTAAATGTATCCCGTAAATTATTTTCAATTACTGTATTTCGATTCACCAACTAAAAACAAGTCCGTTTCTTATCCAAATTAAGAATTAAACTAAACAGAGTGTCTTATTTAGACGCATCTCCAAACAAATCTCCAATAGTCCAAAGTACAGTTTTCCTTAAAGGTCTATTTCCGTTGGTGTCGGATTGCTTAAATTATTCCCGAACAAACTGTTGAGTAGACATTGGACTATTGATCGGGGCACCTGTTGTGAATGTTTTATAAAGTGCATGTAAAACGGGCCTGTGAAATGGGCTCTTGGACTACGATGGGAATTAGGGTATGCAAACCGGTTAACCGGTTAACCGAAAACCCGGTTAACCGAGACTTTTTGGCCTCGGTTAAAAACCGGTTTTCATAGTCTGTAACCGGTTAATAACCGAAACTATATTTATTTCCCAAAATGACCAAATTAGGCATAAAAAAGGGTAAAAAGTACGTAATTCTTCAATGTTTTGTAACAATAAAGATTTATTTATTACTTTTCATTCACAACATTACGCACCTGCACTGAATTCCTTAAAAAGTCATAGTATAATCATGATTTTATAATCTAACTAAACGTGAAGATTAAACAATAGTCCCGAGTCCACTCAAATATACATTTTATACAGTAGAGTCCGGTTAGTATTACGACTTCGCATATACCTAACGTCCAACCGCTTACAATAACCGAATAACGGAAGCACAGGTATTGGTTGGGTTTTCATATGTGATATTATGAAAGTACATCCGTTTATTACGACTCCGGTTTTAACGACCAATCGCTTTTTACGAAGTAATTTTACACAAAATCCGTCAAGTCCGGTAACCGATTACAACGATGAGTGACAACATTTTTACTTGAGGAAACAAAGCTATTTCCACCCCAAGCATGGCCCCTTGTCTTGCCTACAGGTAGCAGGATGAGATTGTAGCCATGTGACTTTTTGGACCATTGGTTTTAATAATTTTAACAATTGGTTCGCCTCGGGTCTAATCTTATAAGCTAAATAGAGCCCACTTTTTATTTTTCGATTGCGTATAACGTAGTTTTACTTAATAAAAAAATCTATTGTCATATTAATTACGTAAATCGAGGTTCAACGAATGAGACTATTTATTATTACGAATTACGACAGTAATTTGCCGGTGATGAGCAAGTCAAGTACGCATACTAAAACATGACATATCTTTGGTAGATCTGGCAGAAACTTTTTACGCATATATTTGATTCATATAATAGTTCTTGGCAGAAGTCACGTTTGGCAGAAACACCTTACGCAGAATATGCTTTGGCATAAATCATTTCGCAGATTTTTGTAATACCTTGTCATAATCTTGATGAGCATAATAGACTAATAGTCTTCTAGTCGAAAAATACTTTTGCAGATAATATTTGTGCATAATATTTATGCGGCATAAAGTTGCAATTTGCTATTTGATAGTGAGTTGGATGTGTTGGGGATGCAAGATACCTATTAACACTCCTCCTCGCTTCGCTCGTCGTCGTACCTAACGGTGACTCTGGGGCAGTTTTTCTTTTTTGATAGCGCGTAATAATTCTGCTAATGTTATATTATGCCATAAGATTATTATGGTAGGTACATACAATTATGCTAAATCAAAGTCGACCAAAGTAATGTTCTGTAAAACAATATTCTGCCAAATGTGTCTTATGCGTAGTAGTAATCATGCCAACTAAGTTTTCTGCAAAATTACCATTCTACTGAAAGTGTTTCTGCGAAACATGTTATGCGAAGTGTGTTTCGGACTAAAATTATTCTGCCAGATGAGGGTAACCCCTTATCTTTAAACCGAAATGAAATTCGTTTTGTACGACGTAATATCAGTGGTCCCTTGGGCGTCGTGATAACCGGACTCTACTGTATATTTCAAATTGTATATTAAAATAAAGGGAAAATGAAGATCTTGGTTTTCTTACGTTAATTCCTTGTATTACTAGTGCCTCTGCTCTGGGAGCTGTAGACTTCCGCGACATGCTTAGAAAACGCACAACTGACAAATATTTAGTCCTTAAAGTGATTATCACAGTAAAGTCACGACAGTTTTAAGCGCCACATACGCTATGGGGACTCAAGTCCTTTATGGCAACTTCTGTATTTTACAAAATTTCCAAAAAACTGGATAAAAATGATCTTCATCGTGCAAGTAATACCTGTTACGATATCATAAACAACAGAATTCTTGAAGGTAATGGTAATATTATTGCGTAGTACGGTAATTTACTAAAAATCCGCAAAACCGGTTAAAAACCGGTTAACCGGTTTTGAAGGTATAGGCTCGGTTATTAACCGGTTTTTAAAGTTAACCGGTTTTTGCATCCCCTAATGGGAATGCATCGTAAAAGTGGCACGGTCAAATGGAATTGAATATTAGTTATCGGATAAAAGGATGTCTCTAATGTACAGAAGTATTATGTATGTACTTATTTCATAGAATAATAGACAACAGAGACGATAGTTTGATGTTGAATTTTGTAGAAAAATAAGATTTTGTAGGTAATACTAGTGAGTGCCTACTACCTACATAGGTACTTTATTCAGTATTCTGCGGAGACTGTATTTATCTCACACCACCATACGGGAAAAACATATAAATGTTGTTTATCTCACAACATTTATATGTTTTTCCCGTATGGTGTTCAGGACTTTTGGGAAGCGTACACGGAGCCAAGTCCAACGCGTAGAGTCCCTTTTGTCACTTTAATCAAATGTGACTGTAAGTCCGTGACACTTTAATTAAAAAATCATGGTTTAAAAAGAAACTAAGATTATACGCCACAAAATTATATTTGTTTTACCTTATAATCATAAAATTAAAAAAAAGACAAATGTACTTTTTTTGTCACAAAATGACTTCATTAAATTTACCAATACCATAAACGACAAAGTTGGTAATTTTGGTTGTAATAATTGATATAGACCACAGATGTCATATATACCATAGATCAAGCAAACGTATCTACTAAGCGTGTCAAATGAACTCAGTAAAATCCACTGAGTTGTCTGTCTATAATCGCAGCTTGCAGCTTTCATGCGTCAGTTTTTGTAAGTTGAAGTCAACAAAAACAGTAAAAATGCCTCGTTACGTGATATTTAATTACAACAACACAAAAATTATGAACACTTAGAGGCCTGAGACATATTTAAAATCACAGGCAAGTAACAACTTCAGTACAAAATCTGACACGCCCGGCCCCTATACAAATATTGTAGATGAACTTGTTTCTTCTATCTAAATCTAATTCTGTGATATAGACGAAACGGTTAAAGACATATACTTAACACGTAAATGCAAAAGGGAAATTGTCACGTGGCGTGGTGGGCAAACGCTCCAAATATAGCGGAATCGATACCCGACGCAACTCGCTCCCTCAAAGCAATGCCAGTAAAATATAAGTACAACATGCGCTCTTAAGTTGTAGTAGGTTCAGCCTCAGTTGATATAGTTATGTTGCAGAAATAACTCTTAACTATTACCCACACACTCGTACATAGTCACTCGGTTAAGGAGCGGTAGGTTCAAAAAACGAATTTAGTCGTAGCACTGTTTTGGATTACAATTCGGCTACCTTATTCGGTTATTTTAAGGTCCTCAAGCGACTCTATTGAATCGAATCCTAAGGTTTTTGACACGTGTTTTTGACTGTTATCACTCAGATGCACTCTATCTGAATGTCTGTCAAATTACACCAGCTTGACAGCACTATAGCTTCCTTCGAAAGCGGTTAAGTTAATCCTAAGGTCTTTCTCTCTATAGAAAAAAACTCAAATACATGTCTATACTTAAAGTAATTCTAACAAATTATACACGGCTTAAAATATGAAAATTGCTTCTAACAATCAATATGCTGTCTGAAAAGACTTATCGATTATTTTTCATGTTTTGAAACGTTTCATACGATTAAAATAACAATATATGATAGTCCTCTATTAGGTTGCAAATAAAAAAAAAACAAATGTGTTTTTTTTTTCAGAATTATGAAAAAAAAAACATGAAAAAAAACTGCACGCATTTCCATCTCAGACAGAAAAAAACATAAACTAACTTCACCTTAATGCCTTCTTAGGACGTGGGACTTACATCACATCTGGTAGCCATGTTATTCTTTAATTTGTGAGCTAACTGCTTAATCTACTTGAGATTAATTATTCAAAATATTTGCGTTGGAGACAGTGGGAAGGCATATGATGAAATATAGGAGTGGCAACTTGTGTCGGAGATGTTTTTAATATTTCACCACTACTTATACTTAATTCATAATCATAATATAAAGTGAAACACAGTCATTAGATAATACGAATACGAGACGTAGGTATGTCTACCGGATTATACTTAATTTATGTACAATCTTTTTCCAACATTACAAAATGTTCTTGTTTGCATACTAAAGAGTAGCCCTGAATTACCATTAGAGCTTACAAACATAAAGCTTAAAAACATAACACAATGAGTAGGTACCCACCCAGTATTTAAGCCTTTTTCCACAAATGTGTGACTTATAATACTTATTCAAAAATATACTACGTCGATGGCAAACAATAATACGGCCCGCCTGATGGCAAGCAGTCTCGGTGACCTACGAACGCCTCCAACTCCAGAGGCGCTAGTACTTACGAGTGTTTTCATTCCACTCCTCACTCATAATGAGAGTTCCCCTACTTATTAATTCATTTATATTATTACCTCTAAAACAAACTTCACTTTCAGTAGCCCACAAAACGAACATGTAATTAACTACTCCGACATAATTACTTCATAAGACCTTATCAGCCATCTAACCTCAGTAATCACACTGACTTTCTGCTGCGGACAAATTTTATTTTCGGTGATAGCCATCGGCCCATCGTAGTGTGCGGCGACTCAAAGGAAATGAGACTGTCCTTGTCTAAAAGGTTCCCTACGCTTCTACTGCAACAAGCACCTTTTCATCCATAATGGAACATTCTAGGGAGTTTTATGCGCTTTCAGAATTTGAGACCAATGGGTTGATGAAATGGCATAAGATTACACTATTAGGTACTCGTATCTGTCTGTCTAGGTCTGTTTCAAGCTGTCTCTAAAGAAGGCTAAGGAATAAGAAATACAACAGTATTTTTTTTTTCATTATAAATATTGTTTGAAATTCTAACAGGATCCTTCAGGAACGGAACCCCATAAATGTTGTATTTAAATACCTACAGCTTGCTTCTCAAGATCTTAAGATAAAACTGAACATGACAGAAATGCACCACTTTTCTGGTTCTAATGATATTGATGGACATTATAATATCAATGTGACGGTTTTATTTTAATAATATGTGATTTGTGATGACATTTAGAACTATTTATCAAGTTGACGTAAAGGTCAAACTGATCTATTAAAAAATAAAAGGGGTAAGGGGTAACTTTACTAAAGGGCACAGTTGTAAACAAAAGTGTGAGTAAAAAAACATAACGTTAGACAAAAAAAACACTTGCGCCGGAGGGACTGTAAAAATCGCTGCCAACTTAGCTTGAATATGTGTTTCGGGTGTCCATGGGCGGCAGTGATCGCTTACCATCAGGCGACCTGTCTGCTCGTTTGCCTCCTATCCCATAAAAAAAGCAGAATTAATCTGCAATTTGAACAGAATATTCACCAGTAATTTTATTTCCACCCAAACTAAACCAATACTAATTTTACAGTGCTCCCACTACCACATAACAAACGTAGGTACTCCATTAGGAATCAAGTATTGTACAGTCGCGTTCAGTTACAACCACCCTTACATGAACACAAATATCTGAAGCCCGTCTCTAATACTATGATCATATTAACGTGTTCAGATTTTTTTTTTGCGAAAGGGCTTACTTAGGTCACATCTCGAACACTGGCGTCAAATATATGAAAGAGGCGCGTTTCTAGCACACATTCTAAGCTAGTGTAGGTGAACGCGTACCATGCTTGTATGAGTGTGATATGACAGGTCGGCTGTTCGCGTTTTTGACAGGCGGTAACTGTGAGGTAACCGAGAACGGATGGGCGGCACTTTCAGCGGGGAGCGGGAGTGGCCATATTGTACGATAGTACTCTTTATTATACTGTGCTTAGGTCGAACAACTGGACATCGTCTTGTTGGTCATCCTAAATATCGTTGAGCGGACAGAGTGGAGGCTGATCTCCGTGAACTCAGTGTCAGCGAAAGCTGGCGCGATACCGCTCAAGACGCAAAGTAGCGTAAAGGCAAGACTCATATTGGGTCATCGCGCAAACTAAATATGTGTACATATGTAACTGAACGCGACTGTACAAGTGTACATAATGTTCGCCCAGCCCCGGTTGTTGAACCCCAGTCAAGTTCAAGTGTGCTCCTGTTTATTTTTAGGGCACTAAATATACTCAACTCCTTCTTGTTTGATTGGACGAGGGCGAATGTCGCGAGGAACAGTTATTGCTGCGGCGCAAACTTATTTACAAATTAACTCTAGTTGACTCTGACCGGAAGATGTGGACATTTTTAGACGTCTGGTTATGGTGAAATTTAATAAGTTACACAATTAAGTCGTATTTGCTCCAAATGTATTAATAGTTAAAGTCCATTGATGTTGTCATCTGAAAGAATCTAGTAGGTACCTAGTAGGTTCCTATCATATACATACATATAACCACGCCTGTATTCCATACAGGGGTAGGCAGAGCACATGAATACTAAGTTTCAGTATGCCACTCTTGGCTAAAAGGGGTTGAAAGAAATCCAAATTGTGACATTGCAGTGACAGGTTGCCAGCCTTACGCCTACGACACAATTTAACCCATATCCCACAGTCGACTTCTACGACACCCACGGGAAGAAAGGGGGTGGCGAAATTCTCCGTCACCACACGGTAATATCATATGTATCATGAATTACATATAACATGTCATGACACAAACAAGGTGCCATCCAATATATGTAGCAAATATCGGAGCACGCCTCATTATCGCCAAGGCCTCTAAAACATCTTCATTTGTGAGCACCTTGGCCAGTCCAATTCAATAGATTCGATGCCGACTATACATATTTCAGACTCAATAGGACATTTAATGATAGCTAGTGATGTAAAAATTCTGTAAACAAATTTAACCATAGGTAACAACAGAGTCCTTATTCGCTTCCAATCGGTAACAGGAAGTAACGGCGCAGTACTTTAATATTGCTACACCTAACTTCTGTCAAGATAATATTGTGGATGTATACGCGATTATAAAGCCGCGTTTATATTTGTCTGTTGTGTTGTGTCGTGACGCATCAGAACGGTATCGGTTTCAACCATTTAATATCGTTGCATTCACATTTATCTGATGCACTGTGTTGTGACGGCTTGTGTTGTGTCGCGTCACAAGCGATCCCGGTCCGCGTCAGATCGGGTGAGGTACGGGGGGCGGGGCAGCGACACGACACAGCTCCTTTGGCTAGTGTGAACGCGCCAGTCTTGTGTTGTTACGTGTCAGAGCTGCAAGTATGGATGGCGAACTGCTCGTTGAATACGTACGGCAATACGAAACCATTTATCGACGTTCTAAAATACTGATGAAATTTTTCAGGATCACTCTCAAGCTCTTTAACGAGACTATGAAACTCGCCTTTACTCTCTCTTTTTCTATTTACTGGATGAATCCAATACCTCCTTCTCTTTTTTTCTTTTGTAAGAAGCGTAGCCAGCGCCAACAATTGCAATTCATCTTCAAAATCGGAATCTGAATCGGATGATTCTTGAAAAAACATTGTGAACGTGTGAGCTATCCGAGTGCTAAGAACGAACTGATAAAAAATTGCGTCAGAATGCGTCATAACACGTCATATTAATGTGAACAGTAGCCATCACGACAGAGAGCATCACAACACGACACGACAGACAAATGTGAACTTAGCTTCCGTTTCCATAGTTTTATTTCTATCGAGATTTTTATCTTTCATCAATCATCATTTATTAGGAGTATTAAAATGAATTGCCGAAACAATAGAATAAAATAGGTATCAACAATAACGTTTCAGGCTTAAGAGCGTTATAACATTTCGGCGTCGGGCGAAATTAGGTATTTTACCCGCCGCGCGAGCCCAATATGCCGACCCTTTCTAGCACGTCTTATCACTCGCTCGCACTACAATAATGGACAAAACAATCTTGATCCTTTCTATGGAATTTTGATAACAACCACAATCTACTATCTCGATATAAACTTTTGGTTTCTAATAAACATTATTTTGTACGAAAATATGAGAATATAGCGCGAAATAATATCAATTATGTTAAAATTTATTTAAAAAATTAAAGTAATAATTATAAAAGTAGATCCCATCCCAAATATTTGCTTTTGTTATATGATAAGTATTAGAGTAAAGTATAATTATATTAATATGATGATAAAATAAGACAAATACAATTCTAATTACTTCAAGGTGGTGCTCAGGGTCTGATGATGGAGCCAGATGGTGGTCACCAATACCAATGAACAATATGACTATACAACTTCGTGGTTTACATGTCATTCTAGCATTTTCACTTTCACATTTCAAGTGCATATACCACGAGTATAGGTTTTCGGGTGTGCTGATTTAAAAATTAATGACCGATTTGGAATCTGACATTGCTGACTGTCACTTTGACACAAAAGTCGTCATGGGTGTCGTAAAATAGGTTTTAGGGGTGCTGATTCCAAAATTAATGGCCAATGTGGAATCTGACATTGCTGACTGTCACTTTGACACAAAAGTCGTCATGGGTGTCGTCAAATAGGTTTGCGGGGGTGCTGATTCCAAAATTAATGAACAATGTGGAATCTGACATTGCTGACTGTTACTTTGACACAAAAGTCGTCATGGGTGTCGTAAAATAGGTTTTAGGGGTGCTGATTCCAAAATTAATGACCAATGTGGAATCTGACATTGCTGACTGTCACTTTGACACAAAAGTCGTCATGGGTGTCGTCAAATAGGTTTGCGGGGGTGCTGATTCCAAAATTAATGAACAATGTGGAATCTGACATTGCTGACTGTCACTTTGACACAAAAGTCGTCATGGGTGTCGTAAAATTGGTTTTAGGGGGTGCTGATTCCAAAATTAATGACCAATGTGGAATCTAACATTGCTGACTGCCACTTTGACACAAAAGTCATCATGGGTGTCGTAAAATAGGTTTTAGGGGTGCTGATTCCAAAAATAATGACTAATGTGGAATCTAACATTGCTGACTGTCACTTTGACACAAAAGTCGTCATGGGTGTCGTCAAATAGGTTTCCGGAGGTGCTGATTTGAAAATTAATGACCGATTTGGAATCTTGACATTGCTGACTGTCACTTTGACACAAAAGTCGTCGTGGGTGTCTTCAAAAAGGTTTCCGGGGTGCTGATTCCAAAATTAACGACTATTTTGGAATCTCACAGTGCTAATTGTAATTTTGACACAAAAGGAATCATGGGTGTAGTCAAATAGTTTTTAGGGGGCACTGATTCCAAAATTAATGAAATGATTTAAAAAGTAATGACCGATTTGGAACCTGACATTGCACAGTACCCCTGGAAAGGAAACCTATTTGACGACACCCATAACGACTTTTATGTCAAAGTGACAGTCAGCAATGTCAGATTCCAAATTGATCATTAATATTGAGATCAGTACCCATGAAAACCTATTTGAAGACACCCATGATCACTTTTGTGTCAAAGTGACAGTCAACAGTGTCAGATTCCAAATTGGTCATTAGTTTTCAAACACCTCCGGATACCTATTTGACGACACCCATGACGACTTTTGTGTCAAAGTGACAGTCAGCAATGTCAGATTCCAAATTGGTCACTAATTTTGGAATCAGCACCCCCTAAAACCTATTTTACGACACCCATGACGACTTTTGTGTCAAAGTGACAGTCAGCAATGTCAGATTGAACATTGGTCATTAATTTTGGAATCAGCACCCCCAAAACCTATTTTACGACACCCATGACGACTTTTGTGTCAGAGTGACAGTCAGCAATGTCAGATTGAACATTGGTCATTAATTTTGGAATCAGCACCCCCTAAAACCTATTTTACGACACCCATGACGACTTTTGTGTCAGAGTGACAGTCAGCAATGTCAGATTGAACATTGGTCATTAATTTTGGAATCAGCACCCCCTAAAACCTATTTTACGACACCCATGACGACTTTTGTGTCAAAGTGACAGTCAGCAATGTCAGATTCCACATTGGTCATTAATTTTGGAATCAGCACCCCCTTAAACCTATTTTACGACACCCATGACGACTTTTGTGTCAAAGTGACAGTCAGCAATGTCAGATTCCAAATTGGTCATTAACACTTTCGAAACCGGGCTCTACGCGGCGCTACGACATTTTCGCTACATACGGGGAAACCCATGTAATCGGCTACGCTTCTACGAGCGGTGTGCCCGACTGTCGGGTTCTTGGTAGCGAAAGTGTTAATTTTGGAATCAGCACCCCCTAAAACCTATTTTACGACACCCGTGACGACTTTTGTGTCAGAGTGACAGTCAGCAATGTCAGATTGAACATTAGTCATTAATTTTGGAATCAGCACCTCCTAAAACCTATTTTACGACACCCATGACGACTTTTGTGTCAAAGTGACAGTCAGCAATGTCAGATTCCACATTGGTCATTAATTTTGGAATCAGCACCCCCTAAAACCTATTTTACGACACCCATGACGACTTTTGTGTCAAAGTGACAGTCAGCAATGTCAGATTCCAAATTGGTCATTCATTTTGGAATCAGCACCCCTAAAACCTATTTTACGACACCCATGACGACTTTTGTGTCAGAGTGACAGTCAGCAATGTCAGATTGAACATTAGTCATTAATTTTGGAATCAGCACCTCCTAAAACCTATTTTACGACACCCATGACGACTTTTGTGTCAAAGTGACAGTCAGCAATCTGAGGTACTACATATTCGTAATCTGAAAGTAATCAAGTCAATAATTTCAGTTATTTTGAATCGACTATGATTCCGAATTATTGGTAATAGTAATGATTGTATAGATGATTAGTGATTCCTTTACATGTAATGGTAATTTACCGTTTCACTTGATTACATTACAAGTAATCTGACACCCAGTAGTGTCAGATTACAAAGTAAAATCAAGTAATCGTGTAATCCGGAATCGATTACGATTTCCCCATCTCTGGGTTTAGTTATATGGTTCATTGGTACTGGTGACCACCATCTGGCTCCATCATCAGACCCTGAGTACCACCTCTTGTCAAAGGTCTTGTTGAGACGAACCCAACGAGCCTAAACACGAAGTCGTTTACTTACATGGTTCACTGGTACTGGTGACCACCTTCTGGCTCCATCATCAGATCCCGAGTACCATCTTGATGTGTCTTATCATCTTGACCGTATTGTAATTTTCACATTTTTATCATCACAACGTTGTAATACTTTAACATTTAAACATAACAAAGTATTACAAAAGCAAATATTTACGGATCTAGGATCAAATTCGTTGGTCGCTGTTTACACACACACAATGCGAGGATAGCCCGTGTAGAAACAAGGCGTCCGACCCACACAACAATAAATATTCTCGACGTTTGCGATTAAAACTCGGAGACCAAAGCGACATACGTCTTACCTCCTCGAGCTCCGGCGCGGCACTGAAATCAGTGAAATCGCAGGCGTCCGTCGCCGGTAAAATAGCGACAGGAAGGCTAGTTTTCAAAAAATTGGCAAAAAATCATGATAAAATATTATAACGACAAATGGATAACAGCAGTTTAAGCACATTGTGCAGATTATTTATATACTAAAATAACTTCGATAACATGTAGATTTTCGGAGAAATGATCACTTGTTTCGATGTATTTTCAAGACAAAATTGAGTTCGTTTTACTTTCAATTTCTCAATTTCAAAGGATTAAATGATAAATATTGTTTAATGGGCCTTAAGTACAAGATATTTGGAACTTAAATTTACCTCATTTATGAGAGTGATCTTATCAAATTGTACATAATAAGAGCTCCGAATTCTGTGCTTCACGCGGTTTTTCCTAAACGAGCATCAGAAAAACAATCATTACTAATTGAAAAAGCTTTTTTTTTCATATGTTTTTTATTTAACCGACAGTTAATAAGATGTTCTAACTGAAACAAGTACTTTCACTGTCTTTTAGTATGAGTAAAGTGTACAATTTTGTCGATAAATATTGTGCATTTTACAATATATCGCCTTTTTTTGTCATAGCGCTCTTAACAAATGAAGCGTAGAATAAAATTGACCGCCCACAAAATAGCTGGCAGGAAAATACAACCATCTATGTATGTAATTTATGAAACTTGTAACCTAGTGTAACTTGACCTTCAGATTCAAAGTAACTGTGTTTAGTCAAACATCATGCTGATACTGGTTTTTCCGAGACGGTGTGTGTGGTGTTGTGAAAGCAGCTTTATCAAACAGATCGTTCTGCCGTGACCAATGAGGTACTTTACGGAATAGACTTGGCTAGAGCACTAAAATCCTGTAGCATATTCATGCCAAGGCGGCAGATAAGGATCTTCGAGAACGGTACGTGCTATTTGCCAGGGTGCTTGAAATGGATTGTGCTACATAATATTAAGAGTGGTATCATTTGTCAAATAGGTGAAATAAAGTAAAACTTGCTTAAACGAAAGCCCGGCCACCTTCAAATCAAGAGTGAACAGGCATCTTCTGGGCGAGGTCACTCCATCGTAGCCCACGTCTTTGCCTTTGGCTAGTCTGTGGCCATTTGGCCAAGAGTAAGCCCATTTATAATAAAAAAAGCTTTAAAAATGAAAAATACTATCCTCCCGCCCATCGACGGTTATTGCTATAAAATTAAAATGAATTTTAATGTAAACGTGTTAGATTTTAACTTTCAACTTGATCAATTGAAAATATGACAAGACTACAAAGTAACAGGGACGATAAATGCCAAAGTTGGTGCAGTGTTGACGAAATATGCGTACTTAAAAAATGTAAGGGTGAATAGAAATTTCGTATTCAATAATTAAATTTTATTCGCAATACGTCACTCGAAACATCGCAACTATAATCAAGTCTACCTAGAAAAAAAGACTAGGTACCTAAAAATTCACATGTCGCAACAACAATATTTTGATAACACGCGAATTATTTTTTAGCCATGTGACTGACCCGACCTAAAGCAACCTTTATAAACTGCCTACCAAATTGGCAGATTAATAAACACGAATCACATGGCCACCAGCTGTCCCATACAAAATAGTCAATTGGAAATTTCTCCTGGCACGCGTAATAGGGTGCGACTTACCCCTATTGTTACCGCGTACATTGTGCAAGAACACCTGGCTTCTAGCTCATTAGGGGGAACCAGTGGAGCTAGAACCCTCTCCAATGAAGAGAAAGTAAGGGTACTAAAATGTTTTACTAGTTTAAAGTCGAAGTTTTTACACATTCGTGTATAATAGGCTACTTGCCTCCTAGTCAAATTAGCTTCATTTTAAGAACTGTCAAAACGAATTTCAACGTTTTTCGAATATGGAATTAATATGAAATCGAATTGAGTGACGTCACGGTCAACTCAATTACTCTATATATTTCTACCTGACTTATTAAATATAAATTGAATTTAAAAATAACTTACATCCATGTTGTTCTTATATTTATCTGATGCTAATTTCGTGCATGGTATAAAACATTTTATTTTAAGTACAGTCAAGTTCTTCTTGAACTTGACTGAAAAGACTTGGTGACAGTCACGAGTGGGAGCTCCGGTAAAATGGACGTATCTAAAAATCTAACAAATTTTGTATATCACTTGTTATTCTATGACTGTCGGTCAATATACACGTTTACATACACCGTGAACAATGTTAGAGAATTTCGATGGGTGAACGTGCGGTTTGATGGCTTTGATAACTATTACTTGAGTAAACAAACCGATAGCACAAACCGACTGCATAGGTCGGCCCATATACACAATTTTGATTGTGTATCGAAACTCGAATACCTACCAGGAACATGGGCATGCCGGTAGTATAAATATTTGTGCATGTACCTCACCGAATTTCACGACAGAGAAGTTCCAACTTCTAAAACTCCGTAAATTCCAAGTAATCCTAACACAGAGTAGAGCACTTTTCCTACCTTAATCCGTAAAGTAATTGTCTTCTTAGTGTAAGTTTTTATACTTACTGTTGGATCAGAAATAAACTGCGCATATCGCTATTCAAATCAAAACAAGTAATAAATAACTATGTTTTAAAGTTCTTCTATAGGTAATTATTAGAGAACGATGAAACTATTAGTGTCAAAATTTTCATCGCATCGGCAAATAACGCCAATTTGACGCAACACACTGACAGGTTTGTTCGAATCGGCCCAAGATTAAACTCGAGAAGATTTTCCGTTCTAGGAGACAGTTGGAAATGGCGAGCTCCGACAGGAGTGGTCGGGAAAGACGTCTCGCTTGACTAGTACCTCACGTCACTGGCCCATTTCTTACGTCCCATTGACTGCTATGCATTCATCGGGCCTTTTCAAATGAAGGGGTAAATGAAACTCAGTGTAAATGAGGACGAATGGAGATTTATTGTTAGAAGGGCCTCTTTAGCTTTGCGCGGCATGCTAATAGGGGCAATGAAGGTTTGTTTACGTTTAAACGTCAGCAATAATATTTTTGTTACATGGGGTGTATGTAAAAAACATGTACTGTCTGTGACAAAGATAAAATAGACACTAGATAAAATAGTACATACCTACGTGGAATTACAAGCGCAAAACAAAGTAATAAGTTAACCTACACTCAGACTTACGGATTATTTATATCGCATTTTTTTTTTTACAGATTTAGGTACCTATTTTATATAACATAGATCATTAATATAGGTTTATAGGTTCTTTAAATCAGATATGAAAAAGCTTCTGATTTCCTAATGATTTCGGAGAAATTTGTGCAGTTTACTTAGAGTACCTACAGTGTAAAAGTTCCACCCGTGTATACCGTGTTGTATTCAGAATAAAAAAAAAAGTTCAGTGGTTTCAATTTTGCTCAAAATTGGATATGGCAATGGTCGATCAGCTAGGCGTATAGTTAAAAAACTCTACTTTGTCAGCGTCAGATTTAAAAATAACAGTTCAAATAAACATCACGCTTTTTGCGCAATAAAAGCATTGCAAATCCTTATTGTATCCATGTTTTTATTATGTTTCTATTTCAACAATAGCCAAGTATTCATGGAGCTAGAAAGTGTTTGAATTTGCCCCAGTCTGGTTCATTATTATCTTCATAATCCCGGTTTAAACTGCATTACAAAGGACCGACACTGACTGGGACTATTTTTTAAAAAGCTTCCGTATTTGCGCAGACGACGCCCTCCACAAATATTTTTATAAGTAAACCAATGTTTGAACTGGTCTGGTCGGACGGGTTGAATAAAATCAGCCCTTGATTTTGATTCGTCAAAATTTCAGTACGAATGTTAATAAAAAATATATTTTTGGTCTATTATCTCTAGGAATATGATGTTGAGCGTACAGTGAGAATTAAATTACGAATAATTGATGACACAATTACTGCTTAAAGATGAACTGTAATTTCCATCAACAGTTTCTTATAATGCATAGGGCTCTAAGCAGGATGTAATGATATCCTCTACTTACATAAATAATAAGTCAACAAAGTTACCATTTAACCTGCTTTTCCTTCAAGAACTAACCCCCGGGAATAGTCTAATTACTCATAAAGATCGTTTTCCTAGTACTGTATTTCTAATAATAACTAACTTAGGTACATTTGTGTTCGAGCTCGTAAAGGAAACGCCTCAAGCAACAAATGTTATGCACATGCGGTAAACTGCCGCAATGCCTATTCGCAGCTCACATTTAGATACGAACAAGTGCGGCCGTTAACATCAAACCGAGTGCTGTTTACGACCAACCGCAAACAAACAATATCATAGACAGCCCTTGCCACTATAAGAAATTAATCTACGTGTCCAAAAAATAAAACAAACGGAACCATAAATCCCACACTGAGAAGACAATATATCGCGTCATCATAAACTTGTCCCTCTCCCGCCAGGCGGCGCCACGACCCCCCTTTCTTCGTCCGCTCTCCTCCCCCGCCGCCCTCGCCGCGACGCCGCCGCACGCACGTGCGTGCACAGCTACTTGCTTCCACCATTCAGAACACCACCATCCCAGCGACATGACACCTTAACGGACACTACTAAAGTCCATTATCACAACCGCTACTGTCCCAGGATGCTGCACAATCCATTACTCACCATATCACGTTAATATTAAGCACATTTTATGCTGCTCATCGGCCGCATTCCCGAGACTTAAAAGCGATTGTTGTCGATGAACGTTTGAACTTTTGTCCTTTTGTAAATTAGCGGTTGCGGCTTTAGATTTTTATTCGCTTTTGTGCGGTTTCAACGATAAAAGCGACGACACTGACTTACGAGTCGCGGAATTGATAAGTTAGGTCGCCATTGTGGCTTTCCTCGCTATCGGAACGGCAAAAGTTCGTGCAATTTCTTAACTGTCATCGTAAAGCCTGCGGCATCGCTGCAGCGATAAATAAGTTTCATAATCGAAGAGCTTCCCGCCGTAGGTTAATAAATTGTACAAGAGAGTGCAATCATAAACAAGGCTGGCGTCACAGAATTATGCACCCCACCACATAACTGGTCCCCCGGGTATCGGCTCTGACGAATAACCCAATAAGCACCCACGAGGCAAAACGCGACACGTACAAAACATTCCCGGATATAAAAGCTTTACCCTGTTAAGTAATTTATTTCTTCTTCAGGTAGTCCGTGAATGGTTATTTTATGGGCCCACTTAAACGTTCTATAATCCACGCAGTTCAAGCATAAAAGAGGGTGTCGGAAACCATAATGCAACGTGAGCTACGGAATCTTACTCGAGACGGCACCTGTTTCAAGTCAAAGGTCATAAATCTTAGTTTTTAGGGAGACTTTTTTTAAGCCTAAGTATCTATTTGTACGATTTATACCATATTAACTCAGTCCCCTATTCATATTTGATATAAATATTACTGCTCCCTCTTTAAGCTTAATTTCGATGCATCTTGGAGATACGTATCACTCTTGTTACGTAAAAATAAAGTAAAATTTTCAATGTGCTTGTTTGAAGGGGCTTTTTTTTCAAGTTTTTGCGCTCGTTCAGTAAAAGCCATGGCATCAGAGCTTAACCTAACCTATCTTAACATACGTAGTTCGATATAGATCCATGATTCATCTGCGCTGAGTCAGAGAAACTCACTTAGTAACCAGTTCAGCCCTCCACAGCCTACCCACTCGTAAACGAACCGGTCGTATGATCTTAACGTGCCCTGTGTTCCCATCACTTAGCAATCGATGGCCTAAGATAATGTCAATTGATGAATTAACTCCCTTTAGATATCGTTGCAAAACGTATGTTTATGATATAACAAGTATGTGCGGCTGTGCGCCCATTAAATAAATTACATATATACATAATAAGTTAATAACATACACCTAGACAACTGCAATAGATGATACACGAAGAAAGACTAGTTGTTAGAAGTATTACGATCGATGCATTTATATTGAAGTAACTATTAATGAATGAGTTTTCTCATTCTATAAGTTTTAAAGATATATAGTAGAGATCCATATCGGAGTTTAACGTATTACTGAAGTACTGCTATCCACATCGCCCTAAGCGATATTTAATTTCGGAGTCGATGGCAATACGTCACCCATGTTGGTAACATGTCCTGATAGACATCAGACAAAAATGTTTAATTCAATTCACGAAATGGCCAAACCGATACCATACCGTTATTTGGAATGTACGTAAAAAGTTACTGTGTTGTGACTGTTATGAGAAACATTCCTTCAAATGACTCTGACTTCCCCTATCTTTGTTATTACAAGAACACTTTGAAACTCGTAAAATAGTCTGTTATCTCGCTGGCACTCTAGTTATGGAATCTTTACCCTGGTGGCACACTTAGCAAGTAACACTATCTACTACCGCCGGACGCTGGTGCAACACTATTCGCAATTAGGTTAGTTAGATTGCACCAACTTATCTCCTAAGGCGTATGAACTATCATTGAACTATCGCCAACAATGTATTTTACCCTATCATTATCAGCCGCTTTCACATCTCGCTTGGGAACACGATTCATCACTTCACCGTTATGCATTGAGACAAATTGTTCCAAGTTCAATTACCCTACAATAGTTCACGACCAATAATGGTGACAGATACGGTCAACGCTTATCGACGAATAACAATTTTCTCAATAAAAATCTCATTAACATCGTAACATTCGTATTTATTACTTCAACGTGTGTAACTGATACAGCAAGTAGTTTTCTAATTCGATTCCAATTCGTTCCCATGAGTTCTCGAATTTAATTTGATATGCAGTTAATAAAGTTGATATTTCGAGAATGGATATCGTTGTGTATGTGTAATTCATACAGCGGTGACCGCATGCTCAAAGCTTTTTCCGAGGCCCCGCATCGCTATAAATGGCTGTATATTAAACCGCAAGCGGTCTACCTGACCCTTCTGGTTTCGATCGCTGGATCACATTACGTGAGAGGTGTTGACTCGCTACGAGTGTCTGTACATCAAACACGGTAACTGTAACACACTAATTAACTCGCGAACTTAATTTTGTCAATATTGCTCCATTACTAGAGATATTACGGGTACCTTTAGCCGCTGATTGTCTCGGTTGTAAGACAAATGCCTTCGCAAATTACTTAACATTTGAATATCAGCACATTAAACATTATAACACATACGGACGATCCGAAACAATGGCCGGATATGAGGCAGGATATGCGTCCGACACATTCGCGTCTCCATGTGTGACGTCAGCGTGTCTAATTTACGTTGATCATTATCGTTAAACGGCGGTGGATGTTGTTGCGAGCTTAAAGCGCTTGTTTATATCCGTTGGAGTTTGCAGTTTCCCTCGGATGACTCGAAAGTTCCCAGCATATTAAAACAAACACGTTGAAGCGACTATCGACAAAGTTCCGTCCGCTACGTTAAGCATCGCATCCGCTAATCCTCGCTGCAAAACGCAGAACAAACTGCTTCTCTTTGTGTTGCACTAATGAGGGCCACGTGGCTGTCCCCCGCATTGCAGGCTGCACAATAAAACAAAGCACAGTAGTACACAGTCGACTATTCCTGCAGGAGTCGCGTGACTGCGACTCGTTACTTCAGTTCCTGACTGTTTGTATTGTATGGGCCGGCTGCTTCCAAATGCGTCGCCGGAATGGCAACGTTGTCGTTTATCCTTCCATAATAAACGCTATTGTTGTTGTGTACTGAATTTGAAATTGGATTCGTCCATTTCGCAAATGCATTATACGTATTTTTGTGGTTTGGCATTTCAGCCCTGCATCTGTAATTTGAATTTCCTCATTTTCAATAAAAGGCTTTAGGTGAGAGTATCAACCGATTTATAAATAACCTTCTTCTATGTGTACGTATAATACGGGTATAAACATACCCTTAATATTGTATTATCTTATGGCAGCGAATATTCGTAAATAAATTTCATGTTTTCGATTTTGGCACAAAATTAGAGCCAGACGTTGAAAGTCCTTGACAGAGCCTTGGGATTTACCGAAGCCGCTGGATTCTCGAAATAACGATCCTTATGATTGTGTAATTTCTCTTTGGTAAATAGTATACTGGTAACCACGGCTACGGAGGTCTCCATAGCTAGCCAATTTATATTTGTGAAGATTTTGTATTCCTATATTCAGAGAACAATAACATCGAACTAAGCCTCGAACATATGTCGACAAGACTTGATTTATAACTAAGGTCGATGTTTGAATTAAACATACCTAATTCAAACAGATGAGTAAACAACAAAGTACCAGTGTGTTCTAGTCGTCTTGTAAGATTCCGTTTACCAATTCATATAAGAATCCATTGCCCCCAGCTGGCGGGATGCGTTCTGTTTACATTCCGTCAGAAGACTCATGACACTTTGACACAAACACAAAAACTTTTGAAAGGAGCGTTTGTTGGCGCGTTGTCACCAAACAAAACAACATAAACATTGGCTGTGCCGCGGTCGTGAACTTCACTTAACACTAGCTATTAGGTCTGTTGCACCGCTGCGTTTCCGTGGCGGTGAACTCACCTAGTTGGGCGAAGACTTTCGGGCGCACGTTCTCCTGCCAGGCGGCGGCGGCGGCGGCGAGCAGTGCCGCCAGCAGGGCACAGCGGAGCACGAGCATGGCACTAGTCACAGAGCGACATCACTTGGAGCACTCGCGGCGCGCGGGGCACAGGCGGGGCGCGCGGCGGCCGGCGGTGGACTGACGGCCGGCGGATCGCGCAGGCGCTGGCGGCGCCCCGCGGTCTCGCATGCGTGGTGTTGCGGAGTGCGGACCTCGCACGTGACGCAGCCCTCCTCGCAACCCTCGGCTATCCAACCCTGCGACGTCATAATCGCGTTAAAAAAGCGCCTGCATATCCTAATGAACACTAAACCTGCAATTGGGACTGGCGGGGTGTCTTTGTTTATAAACGATTTTGGGTGCATTAAAAATTCGTTAGGGGCGTGACAGTTCAGCGAATCGTAAGGTCGCAATTACGACTGCGAGTTTACAAGCGGGCTTAAGCATGCATTACAAATCCCCTTCCGGGAAAAAACAAGACACGAGTCAACGTGATTTTACTAATTGACGCCTCCTCCTTAACGACAGAGTCGGGCCGTCTAATAGGTAGGTGGCTCCCGGTCTATAATTGTCTTGTTAACCGATCAGTTGTCGGTGTTCCTTGAATTCATTACAAACCATTCAACTAACAACAAAATTGTGTACAATAGTAAACTGGAGTATTGTTTACAGCAAATGGTATTGAATTTACTTGACACAGAGAGGACTTATGATGGATCATTTAATTATAGGTACACGTCATAAAACTAATCGATTATTAGTTACCATTCAGCAAAAACATTCAACATGCAAACATTGCTAACACAAAGTTCTAAATCCGGGTTCATGAAAAAGAGGGATATAACTTTGTCGAAATACTTTTCGTGGAACGGTGGGGTGCCCTAGCAACTTGTTCATTATTTTTAATTCGACAAAGTTCGTCCCTTATAGCGATATTGGGTCAGCTTGGAACCGTACCGAACTAAATCGTGTTCGATGTTAGAGCACCAGTGAGATGCATTGTTGTCGGCCCGTGTGAAAATCGATAAAATAAACATTATTGTGCATGACTCCTTTATCGATGGCCCCTTAGCGTTGCATAGAGCGTGCAGCGTGCATTCCCTTTATGTTCGATAAGCTACCAAATATTTGTATTCTAATCATGCATACAGTTAGTTACCTACTTTACAATTGACAGTTTAAGCTTTTTGGTGATTTGATCTTTTTCTATACACTGAAATATTTGTAGGTATCTAAAACTACCTAGTCTGTTAAATAAATAGTACTATGGCCTACTGTCATCGATACCGATTGCAAAAACCAAGTACTTTCATAGTGTCCATCATCCTAGCTAGTTAAGTACCTAAATATAAAGCACCTGTCCTTTTAAACAAACACGTTTTTAACTATGTATTTTCAAGTTGATGTAAGTATACCTATTTATAACAGTTTTACACTTAATAATAGTGGAAAATAAACTCCCCACCAAGATTGAGGTCAAAGGCAACCCATTTAATATAAAAAGTAATGGGCAACATTTGATTTAGTATACCAACGCGGTCGAGCGTCTGCCGTCCTAGTACTGAGCCAGCTTTCTCACTTCGCACGTACACAAATATGAAAACATTTGAACACTATTAATTTTGTGAGTTTTGTCGAACCACGTCACCTTTAGAGGTAAGACCTAATCAAGAAATTATTGCATATAATTCCCTACCCGCCGCTGGTCACTGGTTTTGTTCTGTTTTGTTTTGAATTAGTTATTTATGTAATTGTACTTAATGGCTAAGTTAACTAAAATTACAACTAGGGAACAAATCAAATTATTTTTATTGAATATTTTTTTGATTTGTTCTTTTTTCAAGTAGTCACACTACTATATATAAATTATAAACTGAAATTGCCGTTTATTCTTTCGTGTATGATATCTATTTCAGTTTTTAACTAAAATTGTTTTAAAGTAAAAAATTTGGCAAATTTACGAAAGCACATGTACCTACCTAATTAAAACGTTATTATCTAGCTAAAAACGTAAATATACCTGGCATAGTTTGTACAAATTGTACACAATCGTAATTGTTGAATTACAAAAAGACGCGTTGTACTATAATTTATTTAATTTAAGTTTTTGTTAAGTTATTTTTTTTAAGCGAGTGTGCACTCGTTATACTTACTACCTAACATTTTATTTCTGTTTTAGTTATATTTCTCTAAAGTGAAATGTATAATTTCTTTGAGAAAATAAAGATCTACAAACCTAAGAAATTAGTTATCCAGCTTCATGATAATTATTAGGTATTATCAACTGGCTATGCTCTAAAGAATTGCTTGACATTATGCCAAAGACTTCCTATCATCGAATCGGTCAGTAGTGTTCAAGCTGATCCTCATACCACAGAATATATAATAGTACAAGTACAGAAGGCCCACTGCTTTGATGTTCATAAAATGCCGCCTTTTTAAATGCCTACAAAATTCTAACAAAGAAACGAGCCGCACGTGCGCAGCGCCGGACGATAGGGTTGCCTATGGATTAAAAGGAATTAATACTCAGATAAAATGTTATACTATTATAGTCAAGTTTTGGGTACTCTCTAGGTACATATACAGTATTCATATATTTTTGTTTAAGTCCCAACATCGCAAGCCTTATTGAACTTTTCCGTGGGTAAATCAATAGTAGATCTGTGCAAGATTGTCCTATTTTATTCATGATGGCTATTTAACTAAGCATTATTAGCCATTCCACACGCGGACATCCCATATGAACCTTAAAAAAGTATTTGCGACGTACAGTAACAACGGAAGTACGAACGTGCGTTCCGTGAGAACGCGCGCCACCCCTGATTAGGCCGCGAACTCGCGGCCGCCAGCATGTACTTGTAGCGCGGCGATGGAATCGCGGAGTGAGCCGCCCCTGCTCATACTCCAAAATCTAAATGGTCAAGAGGAATTTATACTATCTTCGCCGGGCTGATCAGTGATCACAGTGAGGACTGAGCTCCCTAAAGAATTTCTCAAGTGGCTACAGTATGTACATATTTTTTATTTTATTTTATTATCCACACTTACAACTATTTTTACAGGCTAACCTAATACAATACTAGTGTAACTATTAATAACTATGATCTAAAGTATTTCATTACCTACGTCTAAATGATATTATATCTAGTAATGCTAATTTCGTAAATTCATTCAGAGAACATGAGAACAGGTAAATATGTTCCGCTATTATGTTAAGGGTCCGCACAGCGCGCGTCAGCGGCGCCCGGGCCAGGTTGGTGCGCCCGCGCGGCTCGGCCAGCAGGCGCGGCCGCCGTCGGCGCCACACGTACCTGTCAGGTACATGCACAATTGCACACTCACGTAGCTCAACACCTCACTGTTGTACACTATACCTCTGAGTATTTTAAAAATATATGTCACCAGACATAACTCCCTGCGCACCCGCAGCTCGTTGTACCCCACCATACCCATACCCATACCATAAAAAAAGAGTATACCTACAGGTTTTTAAGGAATCGGCAACGTGCTATTGTAACCGCTTACAATCAGGCGGGCCGTATGCACGTTTGCCCCACACGTATAAAAAAATAAACAGTGAAAATTACCTAATCTACGTCTTAAGTAATGTTTAAAAAACATTAATTAAGACGTAGATTGCCGTCTGAGCATTCTGGAGATATTTAATAAAATCATTAAAAACACTAACTTGCTATCTCGAACCTTTAACTATCTTAAAAAGAGACTTACTAAAATAAGTTAGCAGTTCCGTAGTTCTGGAAGACTGGTAACCACGGAGTACAGAAATACTAGAGAATCTCACATTTTAAGGGTTTATCAACTACTAGCTTTTGCCCGCGGCTTCACTCGCGTTAGAAAGAGACAAAAAGTAGCCTATGTCACTCTCCATCCCTTCAACTATCTCCACTCAAAAAAATCACGTCAATTCGTCGCTCCGATTTGCCGTGAAAGATGGACAAACAAAAAGACACACACACTTTCCCATTTATAATATTAGTATGGATTCCTTGTCGTTGCCATGGTTACGATGTCCTGTATTGATCACTCACTCAGATCTTTGTTTGTTCGTATTTTAATCAACCAAATTTTCATTTTGGTGGTTTTTATAAGATCTTTGCATAATGGGAACTTTACTAAGCATGGTTTTAGAACACCGTACGGCAGTTTTGCTAGCAAACTAGTCTACTATTGTCTCCCAACAGAATCCCCATTGGACATAATAAGAATAAGAAAGTTTATGAACTCACAACATTGATTTTCACTATCCAGCTGTGGATATTGAAATTTATTTTTCCCCTCACTTGCTCGGAAACACGTGTTTTGTCCATTAATACCAGCGGGTAAAAACGCATTTTATCCACTAGTGGGTAAAGTAAGTTGACCTTGAATAAAGTCAAATTAACTGCTTTAAAATTGATAAAAGTATGTGAATCTAGTAATACAGATTATTTACCACCTGTGGAACTACTGGAACCCTGATAATAGTTATTTGTTATACAAGGGGGCAAAGTTGTATTTTAACGCCGAGTGTGGAATTGAAAAACGAGCAAGTGAAAGGATTCTATAGTTGAACCACGAGCGAAGCGAGTGGTTCGAGAATGGAATCCTGTACTTGCGAGTTTTTTAACACACGAGAAGTAAAATACATTTGCACCCGAGTGTAACACAAAACTTTTCCCCTCACTATAGCGAGGAAACTACAACGCAAAAAATGCGCTTATCACTGCTTCCATTAGTTCCACAGGTGGTAAATCATCTTTATTACTAGATTCACCTACTTTCATCAATTTTAAAGCAGTTAATTTGACTTTATTCAAGGTCAAATTACTTTACCCACTAGTGGATAAAATGCGTTTTTACCCGCTGGTATTAAAGGACAAAACACGTGTTTCCGAGCTAGTGAGGGGAAAACGCATTTTTTGCGTTGTAGTTTCCTCGCTATAGTGAGGGGAAAAGTTTTGTGTTACACTCGGGTGCAAATGTATTTTACTTCTCGTGTGTTAAAAACTCGCAAGTTCAGGATTCTATTCTTACTATAGAATCCTTTCGCTTGCTCGTTTTTTAATTCCACACTCGGCGTTAAAATAAAACTTTGCCCCCTTGTATAACAAATAACTATTCTAGTCATACGTATGCAGGGACTATTAAAACAGTACATTACGATACAAGTCCGAAAAAAAGCTTTTCGGACGTGTAAATTACGACGTTTTTCAGTACAGATAGCCCTCTGAAGTTTCGACCTAGCATATAATGGACTACTTCTCGCACTAGTGCGTAAAAAAAACACGATCTGTACTGAAAATGAGGTTTTCATTTGTCTTATATTGCTTAGCAACAGTGCACTTAGTGCACACCATTTAAGATCATAACACACAACCGGATGTTTCGTCACATTCTCCACTAAGAATAAACGGGACAACGGTTATTATTATGGTTTACGTAGGATCTTCGTATGCTAAACATGATCATAAACAAACAGAAACATCAAGGCAAATACCGGGATTTTGAAACAGTTACAATCCGTAATACAAACAAGTACTTATGAATCATGTATTTTTGTACGTATACAAATACATATCTTCGCCACTACTCAAAAAACACTTAATTACTGATAAAAGTAATAAGTAACACGATATGTAATAAGTATACGAAATATCTCAAAATTAAGACAAAAAACGTAGGAAGGAAGTATGACTTTCGTAAAAAATCCAAATTGTTTTTGTGGATACACGCTATAATGCGAAAAGGCATTGCTGCCTATAAAAACCAATTGGAGACCTCTTGTTTATCTATCAAAATGACGCCAACAAAGTACATTCTAACAATACGAGGACATATAGGACCTAATAAGAAATCTAGCATATGTGTACCACAGAATACTCCTATACTTATAATAAATAGTACAAGTAATGAACTTAAAATATTCTGTCGTATGTATGACGACGCTGCAGTTCTTTTGTAGCTCTGCTATCGGAATAAGGTTTTACTCTTAATCAATACGTTGGCTTAAGGACTTCCAACTACTTAGCTTATCCCATTGGCACTGTACAATGGGTACATTTCTACCGTTATTCTACTCGTTTTAAGGTAATTCTCGAATCTCGTAGCCTTTCGTAGTTTCTGTATGGATATTACTGGTTCTCTTTTATAAACCAAAATAGCGAGTCGTATTGTTTTTATACCTAATTGGACAGCAAACTAGTACTTCAATACTATTTTATTACTACATACTAAATTTGTTATTTGCCAGTCGCTTTTCGGTGAAGGAAAACATCTTGAGGAAACCGGACTAATTCCAATAAGGTCTAGTTACCCTTCGGGTTGGAAGGTCAGATGGCAGTCGCTTGCGTAGTGCCTACGCCAAATCTTGGGATTAGTTGCCAAACCGGACTCCAGACTTCCATGAGCCGTGGCAAATGCCGGGATAACGCAAGGAGGATGATGATAAAAAATACAGCAGACTTTCAAGTAGGCTTGTGTCGTTCACGAACTATGAACTGTTAGGAATAAAATCCCATCAATGACCGAAATGAACTGAATCTTTCCGTGCTCTGAGAATCGGTCTTTGCTCATTTAGTTCAGTATAGGATCGGCGAGCGCAACAAAAAACGTCAAGTTTTCATATTGAACTTCGTCGTATCTGTGGACTATTCGTATCATTTTGACACTATTCGGTCCCATTCGTTCTGATCTTTCCGACCGCAGTGGTCGCTGGTCTGGCTGAACTAAATGAGCAAAAGACCTAAAAGAGCGAACTAGTTCGTGGGAGCGATTGAACGAGATCGGAGCGCTCCGATCAACGAACGAAACGGCACAAGCCTACTTTCAAGCCAGACATTACAGGTATTGATTCAGAATTTCAGACATTCCAGTCGCATTGATTCAATTATTTAGACGGAAAATTAAATATGTACGGGGTACGGGTGCTTACACTAACTAATAGTGAAGACACATCAGTCAATTATAAATATTATAATATATCTAGGCTATCTATACCTGTTCTTATTGTACTTTGAAGTTTCAGGGATTTCAGGGCGCGCTTGACATAAGAAGTTTTTAAATTTCGGTTTTTAAATGTCTAATTAAAAACCGAGATCGATCTGTCATTAAAACAAAATAATTTTATGTTAAACTGAAGAAGAAGATGAAGTTTCCTCATTTCCTAGAAAGTTCGTGCATTCACAAGCATACTAAGTAGGTCCTGGGAGCGGGTTGATTTCCTATTTGTTTAAAGTTTCTCGTCTCGATAGGAGAGGTGCGAACGTTTGATATATTATCGCTATTTGTAGGAAGGCTTTTGAAAACTCGTAAACAGGTTTTACAATAGTCGTGATTTTGATGACGTCATATTTTTCGTCCGTTTTTGACGTTTTAGGAGTTACTGAATAATGTAACAGTCACGGAAAATTATGCACTCATTGTGTGGAGGAAGCGAATAGCGCCCCCCAAAAATTACTTATAAAATTCAAAAATACATTAATTTTCTGTAAGTACATAATCAAGTATTCTAAAACAGCAAAACCTCATGGAAGAGCTTTAGGTCCGATAAGTTGAACTTTACTTTTTTTTTAATGCTATACCTTCAATCTTCATCCAGACAAAAGTTTAAGTTAAAACTAAATAAACATATGTCGGTACTCGGTATACAATTAAACTATATAAGTACCTACTTATAGTTCTTGCATCAGAATGTTTCGCCCACGACAATAATAAGTCTTTCGCATCGTAAATGTATGCAAAATATCAATGAACGTCAATTTGAAGACGTAGATAACAAAAACCTACTTAAACCAAAAGTTTCTACAGTACGCACCTGGCACAAATTGGGACTCGCAAAACTTTAAAAATGACTTTTACAGATTCGAGAATTTTGAGTGCATTCGAAATCGAGGGGTGCGGTTGAATGGGGCTGCAAGCCGGACTCGTAATATTTATAATTTATTCCTTTAATTTCTTCGCCATTATTGTTCGTCAGTCTTTTGTCTTTCGGTGCCTACAGTCTTTTGTTATCGGAGGAAACATAATTATACTTATACTATGTTATAGTATTTGTTATTACATTTCGAAGGAAAATTAAAAACGTTATAATGTCATCAACTCATCACGATTACACATTGTACGTTATATATTTCATTCATTATACCAAATGGTCGCAGAACTCACAGATCGCAAATTGCTCATGCATGATATATGTATGAGAGTTTTCTATGATGATAGCTGTAGGTGTAACATATTCATCATCGGTGTTTTTTGATAAAAATTGTATCAATATCCACTTAGTACTTTATTATCAAGCAGCAAGCAAAAGTGATAGAGTCATTCGGGTCAAGAGCACGCACTTTATTTTTGATGGCCTCTAAAATCTATACCAAATAAGATATTTGACTTATTTAAGTATAAAGTTGGTCAAATATAAGTACATTTTCATTAATTAGGCAAATTTACCATTAATGTTCACTAGCTTGCTCGGTATTTACGTTTAAAGCAAAAAAGACCCACTGCGTCCTCTTGACCCGCTATGTGGGTAAAATTACGCATGCATTAGGGTAAAATTACGCGCAAGGGGTAAACGTACGCATTCAGGTTTCTAGGAAGGTGGGTACTCGAATAAAATAAAGGCTGGCAATAATCAACATTTATTATCATTTGTTGTGAATATATTCAGCATCTTATGCATTAAAAGAATTAAAAAAGCTGATAGATGAATTACTATGTTAAATCAAAGTTTAACTGTACTACAACTCAGATCAAAATAATTATTTTTAAATCAACAGCTTCGTTAAAATTTAAAATAATTTTTATTTTGCGCCTCTAGAACTTTGGACGAATTATTTATTATCTTTAGTTGAATATTTTCGTCACAAATTGGACATTTTATTGACTTACTCTTTTTGTTCATAATCTTTTTAATTATTAATGCATGCGTACTTTTAAAGTCGCACTCTTACCCCAATCGAGAAATTTCTAAAATCAACTGACACAACACACGGGTTAATTACATTAAAGAAAATATATATGATCACATAATAAGTACAATAAATATACAATAGAAAGAAACTAAACTTACTTTCAGATAATTATCCATTCAACTACAACACACTTTTCCCGGTAACAAATATGGAACGAAATTATTGCACCAAAGACGTTTGGTGACCTGTCGCACCGAGTACCCATTTTGCGCCGGAGTGGCACGTGGCTCCTAAACGGCGACACAAGCGCCACCTAATTTTGCCAACATGCGCCCCGCTCCCCTTCCTGCTGTCGGAGATCGGGCTACTGCGTACGTTTACCCACTGCGTTCCGTTACCCCGAATGACTCTAATAAGCAAGAGATTATGCCTGCAGAACAACGTCTCGCGTCTGTAGAACTCCCTACAACATAATATCGGGTATTTAAAAGAAATGAAACCAGTGCATTTTATATTCGTGTTCAGAACATTGTTTTAAACATGCTATCAAAAATAATGTTTCGATAAAATAATATCTACGTTCCGTTCTCGATAAAAATCTCATTCCAAATATCGCTTTGATATAAAATTTAACCATAATACTGTTCTTTGTAATTCAATTCGAAATAGAATAGAAGTTTAATGAAGTTTTAATCTGTGCAAATATCAAAACTTGACTATTACCCAAACCTGCATTGTAGTTGATTAAATGTATTTTTAGGATGATTTTACTCATTTTTGGCACAAAAGAAAGCTCATAATAGACGGCTTATATTGTTTTCAGATGGTAAATAAAGTCGTGGGATATTGTTTTTATTAGATTAATTAGGATTAAGTTCATGTTAATGGTTTTTTAAGATCTAATATAATATTTTCACAATAATAAAAACCAGTTAATAAAATTAGATAAGTAAGCTTAGTAAATGTATATAAATACGTACTTAAGTAGTTGTTCGTTTGCAAAAAGTTAAAGTACACACACATTAACCATGTATGAACAGTAAAAATGCCGATGTTACGGGTAAAACCTAATCAATGTGCCATTCGAAAGTGTCATATACAATCAATCATTTTAAGGCACATAAGCAACTGTACTTAATATATACTAATGAATTACATCAACTACTAGTAAAATATCAGCAGTGTTTAGGAATTACGTTAATACCTACATAAATAACTTTTTAAAATGACCAGCTGAGCGTTTACCGCCAGTCCCTTACCCCAACTTCCAAGATCCTCCGGATGCCGACCCCTCGGCCATTCCTCAACTTATTACTTGCACATAATTCAGGATTCATTTTTAATTGAATCCGAAGCCATTTTGCAGGGAACATCTCAATTTGATGATAGAATGGTATTATTAATGACAGTTTTATGATTTCTTTATTAGAAACTATGGCGCGCCCAATTGACGCGATTGGGGAGGGAAACATAATTTCGCAAATTATAAATGCAGACATCAATCGCAATGAAAAAATCAACAGTGATCGGACTCTGGTCAACGTGGGACACGAACCCACATCCTTGGATTGCCGGTCCAATGCGTTACCAATTGCGCCAGCCGACCATCCGTCCATGACTGCGAATTTAACTATTGCGACTGTGATGCACGACTACGTCACCGTGACGCAGTCATGCATCACCAGCGACATCTACATTTCAAGGTTTACAACCCTAGCCAACCCTGAGGACTTGCATCGGCGCAAGACTAACCTCCCGACCACACCACACATAATAGTGTTAGGCCGGCTGGAGAGATGGCGTTATTAACTTAATATTAATAATCCATATGTTTTTTAAATATAAACATATAGATTTTTTTCCTTTTTTATTGTGGAACGTACCACTTTATAAATCGCAAATTATAGTAAATGCAGACATCGTGGACGTGGGTCCCACGTTGACCAGAGTCCGATCACTGTTGATTTTTTCATTGCGATTGATGTCTGCATTTATAATTTGCGATTTATAAAGTGGTACGTTCCACAATAAAAAAGGAAAAAAATCTATATGTTTATATTTAAAAAACATATGGATTATTAATATTAAGTTAATAACGCCATCTCTCCAGCCGGCCTAACACTATTATGTGTGGTGTGGTCGGGAGGTTAGTCTTGCGCCGATGCAAGTCCTCAGGGTTGGCTAGGGTTGTAAACCTTGAAATGTAGATGTCGCTGGTGATGCATGACTGCGTCACGGTGACGTAGTCGTGCATCACAGTCGCAATAGTTAAATTCGCAGTCATGGACGGATGGTCGGCTGGCGCAATTGGTAACGCATTGGACCGGCAATCCAAGGATGTGGGTTCGTGTCCCACGTTGACCAGAGTCCGATCACTGTTGATTTTTTCATTGCGATTGATGTCTGCATTTATAATTTGCGATTTATAAAGTGGTACGTTCCACAATAAAAAAGGAAAAAAATCTATATGTTTATATTTAAAAAACATATGGATTATTAATATTAAGGAAACATAATTTTACGTTCATTGGTAGGCATTGACAGATAATAGTCATGATGAGGTACCAACATGATGATTTATTTGCCCGGCCGGAATACAAGTTTAGTAGGTATGTCCTACATACATATTTACCTCGTAAACTAGTGGATTTTGGCCAGATTGGTCAGACAAAGCAGAAGAAGTCAGTTTTAAACGTCTCAGAGTGTGGCCCTATAAGGCTATAACGGTATACTGCCTGTCAGTATACCGCTGCAAACTTTCTGTCAGTATCTGAGAAGCGATGATGTTACTTGAGACTTTAGCGAAGATGTAGTACTAGTAGTACCTATGTATGTAGGTATGTATGCACACAGGTTGACATTGTGTTTTGTGTTGTAGCTGCGCGCATCATTATCAGTGCACTCACGCGTTCTCGGTAAGTGTTAATGATAATCAGAGCCATGTCTAAAAGTAACAAAATAATGCTTTAAATACTTTTTAGGGCCTTTTGTAGTGAAAAACGTCGTACGATACTCGTGCGAAAAGCAAATTCGTAACTTGTGTCGATTTAAAACACTATCTTCAGTCGTGTTTTAATTTATCGCCACTCGTTTCGAGCTCCCTTTTTTCGTACTTGTATCGTAGTGTAGGTACTATTTTAGTTATAAACTGAAATACCATACACTAAAGAAAAAGCGATCAAGCCCACTGGTGACGAAGCCGGGAATCGAACCCGGGTCTCCAGCTATCGCGGCTGACGTGCTAAGCCGCTACACCACCCCGACCGCCGAGGTATCTGTCGAAATTTCTCTAGTGTATGTTATCTGTGAAGGCTAGGCGCCTTTGACCAACTCCAAGGGCGTGCAACTTGTGCTTACACCGCCTATACTATTTTAGTGTTGGTCTTCAGTAACACGGTGTTATAAGAAATTTCAACGCGAAGCGATGGATTCACTGTTTATATCAGACAATTAAGAGGGGGTCGTACGAAATCCTCGAAAAGAGCATTCGGCGTTTAACAAATGCTGCTCACATTTCTCAATAAAATGGAATAAAATAAATGTAGTTATTATCTTAAAGAGTGTGTCTACAACTTTTGACTATTCAGAATCTCTAATTATTAAGGGTATAATAAATAAACCCACGCAAAGTTGACCCAAAATGAGAAAAACGTATGTCGCCGTTTAGTAAACTTTGTTAAAAAAATTCAATACTTTAGTTAACATTACGTGATTCTAAAAGCCAGATAAATGGACTAGAAGTTTTGAGGTTTTTTATATTTTCCTCTCAAAGGCAACACAGAAATTTTACCTTAAATTTAAACTATCGTAAAATTTCCATACATTCGCCATTGCTGTCAGAATTCTCCTTTCGATTAGACGCCGTGAGCGGCTCATCGGAGGCAGACGTGTCGCCGGTCGCTCCGTGTTGACAATTAAATTTGACAGAAAATAGTGTACGTACACGAAAAACCATACCAGTGTAAAACTGTGCTCAAAATAAATAGGGTAAATCAAATATGTCAGGTGGAGATCCAATCTCATTTAAAGTTTAAAGGTGCATGGCTTGTGCATAAAAAATAAATAAAAATATATCACATTATTAAAGAAAATAACGAACACAACCGAATGAGTATAAATTATTTCATTCTAGTTCGGTTAAATTGAAAAAAGTTTCATGTTTTCGTTTACTCATTGGAATACATTTTCATTACGCTGGTATTAACAGTACGTCATTTAAAAAAAATATAGTGTATCAAAGTAACCCCAATGTCAGTTTAAGTTTGATCACATCTTTTTAGGGTTCCGTAGTCAACTAGGAACCCTTATAGTTTCGCCATGTCTGTCTGTCCGTCCGTCCGTCCGTCCGTCCGCGGATAATCTCAGTAACCGTAAACACTAGAAAGCTGAAATTTAGTACTAATATGTATATCAATCACGCCAAGAAAGTGCAAGAATAAAAAATGGAAAAAAATGTTTTATTAGGGTACCCCCCCTACATGTAAAGTGGGGGCTGATATTTTTTTTCATTCCAAACCCAACGTGTGATATATTGTTGGATAGGTATTTAAAAATGAATACGGGTTTACTAAAATCGTTTTTTGATAATATTAATATTTTCGAAAATAATCGCTCCTAAAGGAAAAAAAAGTGCGTCCCCCCCCCTCTAACTTTTGAAACATATGTTTAAAAAATATGCAAAAAAATCACAAAAGTAGAACTTTATAAAGACTTTCTAGGAAAATTGTTTTGAACTTGATAGGTTCAGAAGTTTTTGAGAAAAATACGGAAAACTACGGAACCCTACACTGAGCGTGGCCCGACACGCTCTTGGCCGGTTTTTTTTACTCTGCGTACATTATTTTATTTATTTATTTATTCTTTATTGCACATAAAACACTAAGTACAAATGGTGGACATAATGCCTTAAGGCCTTCTCTACCAGTCAACCACTGGGTTAAAAAGAAACATTTGATACGTGCAGGCATCGTGACAGAAAACAATAATCCTGATATCACTTATTTTGTTACCTTTTTAGATTTTTAGCAGGAAAAGACTTAAAAAGTTGATGGTTCCATTTTTTTTCTTTCTTAGTTACGTTACGTTGACCAATTTTGGAATTTATAGTTCTCTTACTCCTACATTTAATGGGTAAAAATACCCATTAAATGTAGAAACTAGAGAAGTTTAAATTCCCAAATCGGTCAATGTAACCCCAGTTTACGGTAGACACCGTCAACCTATTCTAATAATTATCTTTTTATTTGAAAGAAAATTCGTTACGATACTAAAATATGCAATCTAAGATAAAAATGCTTTTCATATAGTTAGAAACTTAGTTCAGATTTTTTTTGTACAACTTTTAAAAATTGTTCTACATATCAAGTTCAAAATAATTTTCCTAGAAAGTCTTATTAAAATTCTGCTTTTGAGATTTTTTCATATTTGAGAAAACAGCCCTTATGGCCTGAAATACGGCATACGGCAGTGATATTGACATTGACATATGCTTTTTCGTATTTTGATGGTATTTTGACTGCACTGTATTTTTTGCCATGCTAATTTGAACCTTATCTTTGAGCGATGTTTTTTAATTTTCAGTTACATCACAGATGTTTATGACATGACATCTAGGTATTTAGGCATTTAAAAGAAACTACAAGGGGCTTTACAGACGTGGCGACTGCAACTGGTACAGGGCCTAAGCCATAATTTAAAATTATATTGTGATTTTTATATGTATTTGTGTTTTATTTAATACTAAGTATGAGTTTTAACATTTTTAACTCAAGGAACTGAAATTAAGAGAAGAGACTCGGAAATTGGGTAAGATCAAGAGTCTGATGCAGATGGCGATGGCGGTATCGGTATTGGATAAGATATGCGATACTAGCTCTGTACTCTATTCATTAGGTTTAATTTTATACACATGCTTTATTTTTGTATTAAAATAAATGATAAAAAACCTAACGACCAAAAAGAATAAAGAAAATATCTGATAGTCTTTAATACAACCCGTATATACGTAATGCGCAGCACAGGCAGGCAATTATGGTCGCGCGATAGACGATAAAATATCAGGCCGTCCCTATCGCACTTAGAAATAGTGCGATAGGGACGGCCTGATGTTTTATCATTTATCACGCGACCATAATTGTCTGACTGGAGGTATCGGCCTTCACACGCGTCTTTGATTAATGTTTTGCAGAGATAGGCAGGCTGACGATTTTTTATCTAAATGTAGAAAAGTAACGCAAAATGAAGTGCAAAGTAATTTGAAATACACCTAGGTAAACAATCAACTGGGTAAGGAACGTTATCTACATATTTAGGTAAGTAAATTAAATTCACATGAGACATGAACAGAGAAGGAAAGCTAGATGACGCGTATTCTTTCTCTGTCTTCTTGTATGCTACCCTTTTTAGAGTTTTAATTTCTCGAAGGAGGTCAGTAGTTGACTACAAACTCAAAATAACACTCTTGAAAAAAATTAAGGGTCACTGACCTTTCACAGTAAATTGAGGTAGTGTGAGTGAAGGGTGTTTGTGTGTGTAATGGGGTAATTTGACAGATTCTGAAAATTCTCCCTGCTCTACCCCCTCTTAACTATTCCGCCGCAAGTCACGAGGAGTGACCTCCTACAAACCCACGTTAGGGCGCCGCCATAGTAGTTGATATGATATTATGGTTGTTTAAAATTGTATCCCGATTATTTAAAACTGTTACTTGCGGAAGTCGACTAGTCAATAGTTCAATACATTCGAAAAAGACATAGCCGTAGTAAATATTGATTCAAATAAGTAAATAAAAGTTGTAATCGTTCTGTTTCGAGGCATCCAATATCATAATGTTATGAGCTTTAATTTATTTTTATCAAAATATGTCTCACAATGTTAAAAATATTTGATGTGACTGACGTAATTATGCAAAAAAAGTTTAACTGAAATTATAGAATAACATCATAGTTGGCACAATCCAAAGAGAGTTGCATGTAGATGTTACACTACATAATCTAAAAGCTTTTATCGAAGAAGTCACGAACAAGACAAGTAAAACAATTCCTTAAAAGTGACAAAACTTTGCGGTACAAACTTAACTCGCGGTTTATATAGCAACAAATAAAATAAACATCATAAGACAATCTTACACAAGTCGACCTAGTTACAAACTTGCCAGTACAAGTGCCAAATATGAAGTAAGCCTGCTAAATTCGTAAGTTTTAAGAACTTATACATGAGTTCGACATCGTAACGTAAATATTTATCTTCTTTGAGATACGAATGCAGAACGTTATCAAGACCGTCATATTTTTGTTATAAACGCAGTACATACCATTTTGGAAAAAAATAGAAACTTCATAAATAGATTATGTATGTGTAGATACCTATTGTTTTGAATTGAGTAAGTATATTTTGCACCCTTTCAAAATCCAGAGAGATAAAATGAAGAACTCGTTAGTATGGAAAATCAGTCGTCCCCGTTCGCCTAAATATTAATAGCTCTCAAGAAGTCATTCATCAAATATTCAGGCTATTAAAACGAATTAGAAACTTGAATCCTGATTTATATTACACACTTACTTCGGTTCTAGTTTGTTTCTTTGTTTCTTTTTTTTTAAGTTAATATTTTAATTACATGATTTTGACACTTGGAGTCCCTATACACCTCTGAGGATAAATAGATTAAGTATACTATAGGTACATTTTTTTAATTAAAGGAAAAATGGAAAAATTCACACCTCCGGCAGGACTCGAATCTGCGACCTTTGGCCTTGCCGGGGCCATAAGCAAAGGTCGCAGGTTCGAGTCCTGCCGGAGGTGTGAATTTTTCCATTTTTCCTTTAATTTAAAAATATGTAATATCGCTCGCAGACGTTTCTTCATGATAAAAAACAAATTTATACTATACATGTTATCTTAAGTTGTGACATTTAGAGTCATTTGTACGTCTAAAGTAATTTTAGACTTTGATTTTTATGTCTGTTTGTAGTTTTTTTTATTTTATATTATGTGTAGTTTTAGTTGTAATTCGACTTGAAGAGACCTTATATATCTCTAATAAATTGTAGTAGCGTTATACATTACATTAGGTAAAATTAGTATTGTATCAATTGTGTAATTTAAATTCAAATATAAAAATTATGTTAAAATGTATGTGACGTGTAAAAGTGCCTCTGTGGCCTATTTGCTGAATAAATATGTATTTTGAATTTTGAATTTAAATGTGACTGTGGTGACGATGACGATGCATTTGGCCCATATTTTCGACTTGAACATACATGTCTTTTTATTTCATAAATTTTTATTCACTAGTAATTATCATTTTTAAAAGCTTGTCAATTGGCTTTACGAGTAGTATTTACAATAATTTTAATCCCTTCCTTTACTCTTATCAAAAATCACGCTTCCTTTAACATGACCGAAAATTGAATATGTACAAAAAAACACATATAATTTGCGGACAAGCATACAAGCAATCAAATTCAACCAAAACTATTAAAATAATTACACGAACAACATTGTGTTGCCAGCTAAGATTAATGGCGGCATTTGTACAGCGAATTCAAAGTGGTGATTCGACGATTTGTTTTAATGTTCTAAATTAAAGTACCGCAGGGCGAATTAGTAAGTATTTAGTATGCGAAACTGTTTATTGTGCGGTATTAGTTTGTGTTCGGCAATTCAATGAGATTATGCGTGTGTTACAAATAACAATGAGTATTAACATATTAACGGCTACTGATCAGGCTGGTGCAGGTGCAAGCAATTACAACTCGCAGAACGAATAATTATTTTATTTTAATTACAATGAAAATTTCCTAATTGGAGGGCGGTGATTAAACTATTTGCTTAATATACTCAGGTACGAGTATATACCTACTAACAGATTTCAGTCTCACAGCGATTAATAAGTGCACGAGGTGCGACTCTCTTACAAGTCTTACAACCCAATCAAAACTGTAAGATACGCACAAATATTAGCACTACCTACATATGATATGGATTGGATATGCCAGTGTCAAACGTGACGCTTTAGTTTGAAGAAACGTCATTTTCGACACTGATATATATCCTGTCCATATCGTATCTAGAGCAAATATTTGACACATCTTAAAGTTCGAATATATCAGTGTGCACCTATGAAGTGAGTGACATAATAATTAATTAAAAAAGTTATACCGACAGCTCTAAGTCACTCTTAAATGTTGATTATGATGGTATCTCCAATTACATTTTAAGTTTCAACACATTCAACTTGATGGCATAATGGAAGTCCTAATAATTTTTCGCTTGAAATATCAGACTTGAACAAACATTGCAAGTAACGACGATATCTATTATCGACTTTGAGTTAAAAATCCTAGTTCCCCACACACTAACAGGGTCAACGGGGCAGAACTTCACTAATCGAACAGCGAGCGAAATAAATACTCAAACCAAATAACAACGTTCACAAACACGAGCTTTCCAAAAGCTTTTTCAAATCTATTTGTACCCAGTAGAGTCAGCAAATCAGGCAGAATAGTGCCATGATGGACTGGTGTTGCAATAGAGGAAAAAGACTTGCAGCCAATCAATCTACATTTACAATCATATGAGTATCGATCTCGGCTGGAGCGCGGAATGCTGCGTCTTGGTACTTTCGTTTAAAAAATGGTAACTCTGGAACAAACAGGCTCTTAGTCAAAATATCTGAGAGATTATAAGATTTTCTTCTAAAAAATTAGCACACATCACTTTTCCTAGTGCAGGCTTAGCCACTCCTAAGCAAGAGAGTAAGTTCTAATGAACACAAGTTAAATTATAATCTATTGAAAATATTCCAACTTGTGCTGTCTTAAAGTAGTCACACTACTATGTATATAAATTAAAACCGAAATAAATTACACATATGAAAGAAAAAGTGACCAAGTCCTCTGGTGCCTGAGGCTGGAATCGAACCAGCGTACTTTCCAATCGCGGGAAATGCCTCTTAATCCGCTCGGCCACCCAGGTCACAGCTGTCGAGGTCGAAATTATCTCTCATATGATGTGTTCATTAGAATTGATTTAGCAGCGCCATCTCTCGAGCTGTGTCGAAACCAACCTGAGTTTGGTTTACACGGAGGGCAAGAACCATACCGTTCTGCCCTAGGGGTGGACAGAGGGCGCTACGAGTCCTTGTATAGATTACTCATATGAGAGATAATTTCGACCTCGACAGCTGTGACCTGGGTGGCCGAGCGGATTAAGAGGCATTTCCCGCGATTGGAAAGTACGCTGGTTCGATTCCAGCCTCAGGCACCAGAGGACTTGGTCACTTTTTCTTTCATATGTGTAATTTATTTCGGTTTTAATTTAAGAGAGTATGTTATCTGAATTTAGTACTTATACAAGAGACGCATAGTGACGTAGACTATTTTAACCCATTCAGTGCTAATCACGTCACGTTGTCGTTCTGCATCTACGACGCATTTTCGCTAAATTACATACGGGTCAATTGCTAAGATATCGGCTAAATACGACCGTCGCTCAGCGGTGAAGTGTTAAAAGATGTCCTTATTATATTTAAAATTTATAAATCCATCCATTCATCAGTCCACTTTTTAAAGTCAATTTTTCAATAATTTACTTTACACAGCTGAAGTGGGACTAGGCTGGACACATTTGCCGCATGCCGAGTGAGCTGTGGGCTAAGATTGCCACAGAGTGGCAACCCGGCCAAACGCGAGATTCTGGCAGGCCCCGCCGGCGATGGCGGGACGACTTGGATTGCTTCCTTAATAATTGGCCCGAAACTGCCCGAGATTGGGAAGATTGGAAAAAGAGGGGGCAGGCCTTTGCCCAGCAGTAGGACATAACAGGCTCCCAATAATAAAAATAATAATAATAAATACTTTACATCGACCAAAGCCAGGTCGGTTGCAGGTATTATTCGTTTTTTTGCAGTCAGCTTCAAACTACGCAATTGGAATATAAAACTGTATTTCCAAACTTTTACAATAACAATACGACGAACTCGTATTTTATTGAAGATAGTTCCAATGAATTTCTATTCTACGATATTATATTTTTCATTTGAAAACAGTTTCCAAATCAAGAATATCAAGCAGGCGTGTAATTTAGAGATTACAAAAAGTTTAGAGTTGAGATATGTTCGTCTCAATAGACCTGACTACTTAGCATTCCAAGTATAAAAATAAATATCAGCGTGAAAGGCGTCTGAATATAGATCGGATACAACGTATCAAAAATATCACATCCCGGTATAGAGACCGTCAATAGAATCGTTCCTCTGACGAATAGTTTAGAAAGACTTCATTTGATATACGCAGAGGGTAGCTCCAATATCGGATAGGATAGTTGGAACCAATTTTACTCGGTCTAACCCTCGCCTTCGTATAAATAAATTTATACGCATCTCATTTTGTGATTCAATAAATCAGATCTATATAGAAATCTAATGAATTAATTTAACTGCGTTTCGTGTAATCTTATTGATAAAACACTTTGTAAGCTACCGACTAGTGAAGCACACCAAATTATGGTTCAGTTTTTAAAACTTTAACATTTTAGGGTATTACGATGTAAAGTTTTCAGAAACGAACTATGTTATTAAAAGTACAAGAACACTTTACATGTAAAGTACTTTTTAATTTTTCCACTTTTTCCAACCTAGCCTCTTTTTGCGTCTTCGCTTACGTACTCCAAAGTTTTATAGGGTACCTAATAACTACTTACCTATATTTAAATATACGAGTATAATACTTATCTAACCTAACCAAAGATGCTTGTACGTTGTTATAAGTTGGAAAACCTGATAGGGTAATTGATTCACAATATTTCCGCTCAGTTTATAGTAAGAGTTTATAATAGAGTAGCCTTATTCAGTAGGCAACGATAGTCATTTAATCTCCGATGTTGCACTTACTGGGATAATTTCACGCCGACGAGGTCTGCCGGCTGGCTGGCAATTCAATTTTATACCTATAACTTTCAGCGAACTATCCCGGCCCGATCGACTTACTTAACAGTTTTATTTACATTTTGCAGTTGATCCTTTGAAAGGCTCGCTCTATATTTTCCTTTAGTACGTAGTGTAAGTGACACCGCACTTTATGTTTCTTACGTAAGTATACACTTTAAGCAATAGGAACTTCTAGAAAACTAGGAACGACAATTTATAATTATAATATTTTCATTTATTATAATCACGTAAAATATATTATTTTTATTTTAGGTAAGTATTAGTTTTAGTTTTCACGTTGTTATAGTTTTAAGTTAAAATTTTATTAAGTTTGTTAAATCGGATCTCATGTGTTTTTCCACAATCCTATATAAAATTAAATTATCATTTTTTTTCTCGATACATGTTTAATTTAAGAACGAACGTTATCTGATAGGTAATTATATAATTATATATAAATTAAATTATTTGCGACGAAAAGCTTCACCTGGCTAAATTACGATTCGTCGAAAGAAACATTTGATCTTCTACTTTCCAATATAAGTTTGAATTTGATTGATGAATTTGACTCTGACTTGTAATAGGAAACGTTCGTAGGTAACATCAGTGGGAAACACATACTGCCAAGCATCATGTATGAATAATTCTTGGTATATAAATGTTAGAGTTAAACCTTTGTAGGGTGTAATTCAGACTGATCAATAATTGAAACTATCTATCCTTAACAAACATGTGATAGTGTAATAACTAATAAATGATTCATTTTATTTCTAGGAGAGAGAAGTGGGTACCTACGAACGCATACATAATAAAGTTTTAATAAGAAAACTAGTTAAGTACTGTATGTTTTAAACTAGAAAAAACTAACTGAAAACCATGAAGCCAAATACTGCTGCCGATAGTAAAAACAGAAAAGAAACCTTGTAATTAGTGCATTAACGAAGTGGTCCTAATTTTCTTTGCACCGCCAGTACAGTATCGGCCAACATAAATATCGCACCAGCAAACTACCGCAAGTGGCAGGGCAGACCCTACATCAGCGATACCAAGTCGCGTAGGCAAGAGGCCTTATTGCTAACTCTCGTATCGTTTCGTAGCCGTATATCTTTATAGCACGAACACGGAAGAGTGATAGAGAGAGAGAACTACGAGCACAAACCATTGACCACTTGTCTACGTGCTCAGTTCCTTCTTAAAATTCCCGCCACGATCTCTTTCACACGCTCTCGGTTGTAATTCTACAGAATCAAATTAACGTGTCAGTTGGCTCGTTTTTCTTCGGAAACTTGTGTTTTAGCTCTCAGATAACTTTGTTAATTAAATTTTGTATTTTTTCTCTTCTTAACAAAATGCTCAATCGGCTAAGTTGGAATGAGCTTTCTTGGAAAATGTAAAGATTCTCGAAGCTACAGCTAGAGCGGTGGTATAGGCGAGTTTTGTTTCTAAATCTTTCCCACTAAACTATTTATTTGGCTTTAAATAATAAGGGAGCACCTAATATTAACACGCAGAATAATATTATTGAACCAGAAGGTTCATGTAAATCTTCTGGTTCACAGAGGTGGAGTCACGAGACTAGTAATCTGAACACGCTGACAAGGAGCTAGTTCATAGGTTGTGGCTGGTGCTGAGGAAACAGAGGAACTCACAGAAAATCTGTGCAGAACTAGGGCGACGGAAAGATATCCGATAACCCGGCAACCTTCAAATCAAGAGTGAACAGGCATCTTCTGGGCGGGCTCACTCCATCGTAGGCCACGTCTTTGCCTTTGGCTAGTCTGTGGTCAAGAGTAAGCCCATTTATAATAAAATAAAAAATAAAAAAATTGCAGGTTAGTCTGTTTGCCGAATTTGAAAAGGATAATGGACAATGTTGGATCAGTACTAAAGAAACACTCCATTCAAGGCTAATCAGGGCGTATTGATTAGCCTATATGAATCATTTTTAGGGTTCCGTAGTCAACTAGGAACCCTTATAGTTTCGCCATGTCTGTCTGTCCGTCCGTCCGTCCGTCCGTCCGTCCGCGGCTAATCTCAGTGACCGTTAGCACTAGAAAGCTGAAATTTGGTACCAATATGTATATCAATCACGCCGACAAAGTGCAGAAATAAAAAGTGGAAAAAAATGTTTTATTAGGGTACCCTTCCTACACATAAAGTGGGGAGTGATTTTTTTTTTCATTGCAATCCTAACGTGTGATATATTGTTGGATAGGTATTTAAAACAGAATAAGGGTTTACTAAGATCGTTTTTTGATAATATTCATATTTCCGGAAATAATCGCTCCTAAAGGAAAAAAAAGTGTGTCCCCCCCCTCTAACTTTTGAACCATATGTTTAAAAAATATGAAAAAAATCACATAAGTAGAACTTTATAAATATTTTCTAGGAAAATTGTTTTGAACTTGATAGGTTCAGTAGTTTTTGAGAAAAATACGGAAAACTACGGAACCCTACACTGAGCGTTGCCCGACACGCTCTTGGCCAGTTTTTTCGCTACAGACCGGGAAACCTATGATATCGGCTACGACGTAACTCTGGCCGTAGGCGCGTAGATCGTTAGCAAATTTAGATTGTGTGTTAGAGCAAACTTAAAATTCGGCCTTCAAATAAAAGACAAGCGTTTTGAATGATTCACGGTGTATACGTATACATATTGACCGGCACATAGACCAAAAAGACTCAAAAAGTAATCAAGATCTATAATATCCCGGCCAATATTAGCCTCAGATAGCACATTTCACGATACATGATTACAAGTACTTACTTGCATCCATTCCTGTAACTTCCAAATAAAAGTAAAGCTTTTTATTAATCAGGGTCATAAAAAGCATTAAAATCTACCGATCATCGGCATAAACCATGCCTCAAGTAGCACGCCGTAAAATCTACTAAAATTGCCAAGCGCCGGTGTCTGGTAATACCGTTACAGCGAGGCTGTTAGTTCCCAAAATAGAGTCGGAGCAGGGAAGGGTTAATAAGAGGGGTGTCGTTAATTTCACTCGGCTCTTCGCGATGTCGCGTCGAGTTTCAGCAGCCTTACAGAATTACCCTGCGGTGAACAAAAGAGCAAACTACTTAACCTAATTAACGGAAAAAATCTTTAGCGCGAAAATGTTTGTATTTCTTTCCCTTGGCTAATAGGTTGATTGGTTGATTGTCAATTAACTGGCTTAAGGTGTCGGGTATTGAAAGGACTGTTATTTCATAATTAAAAGACACTTCGGGGATGCTGGTAATATCGGATTTCTGGGTTCTGCGATAGGACAAAATGCAGATAAAAAAATATTTGATCTAGCATAAGTCTCCGCGTGGTGACTGGTTGGTTCCCCTTGTAGTGACTGGTGAATAATTTCATCACCCATTTTCTCCCATAGGTGTCGTAGACTGTGAGATATACGTTCATTTGTGGTGTGGGCGACGGCCTAGTAACGTGTCACTGCAATATCACAATTTCGTTTTTGCTCCGTTTTCTGGCACTGAAACTTGAGCAGATCTCTGCCTACCCCTTATGAGAATACAGGTGAGAGTATATGTGAGGAGTGTCTTTTCAAAAGGACTTATTTCTATAAGTCAACAGAGGTTATTTTTATCTATGTCTTCCTAGAGAAATAAACCTTGTTGACTTATAGAAATAAGTCCTTTTGAAAAGACACTCCTCATGTGTAAGGTGAGAATAAGCACAACAATATTTACATGATCAACTCTGCGTATTTAATTTCAATGAATGTCCAGAATATTTTATACCGACAATACCGACATCTAATAAAAAGTTGATTCGAAATTCTGCGTATCGATAAAAATATGAAAAAGCGGAAAAAGAGCAAACAATAAAAGCAAGTCTGCGGTCCAAATCAAAGCAATGATCGTTGCGCAAACATTTATCGATGTTATAGAATTTTTAAAACAACAGGGTAGCTAGCGAACGTCATAAATTCATAATCGCTTACGCTTTGTAAGCGTTACCAGAGAAAAGAGACTAACAAAGAATGGGAACTCCGTAGTCCAATTTATATGTTTGACTCGTAAAACAATAGATGGCATTACTATACTCTCGCGACAAATGGTATTGTTCAATTCACGAAATAATTTCATTTAAATGACCCAAGTCGTAATATTTAAAAATTTGGAACTTGATCATACAACATTATCATTATATAACACCGAAATTTACAAAAACAATTAAGTATTTTTTTACCAATGGGGATTTTTCGTACAGTTCGCATCAGAGTAAAGGACCCCCCCTAGGAAATGACATGTGTAAGCGTTACATTTTTTCGTCAGCATCGGTAAGAGGATAGTTAGTGTAGCGGCTACTGTGTCTGATTCGCAAACGTGAGGTCCTCGGTTCCAATTCCAAGAATGACATATCTTTTTGTATTTTTCTTTTTGTATTTTTTCTTGTTTTACTCAGTTACTTTTTTTATTATAATATTTATAATTAAGAAAAGTCACAAATTTTCTTTATTATAATATTTATAATAAAGAAATCTTTGCTTAAATAAACATGAGGTATACAGAAAAAGAAAGGCACTTTGCTAAAAATAAAATTATTTATTTACTGAAACATAGATTTTCGTAACGTTTATTAATAAACTTCAAAATAATAACACGAGCTTTTTTATAGTCATACTTGTTATGGAGAATTTCTGGCCAAAAGCTGCACTTTTGGATGGAAGCAAGCCGCTTTGCATGGTGATAGTAGACATCATAGTAAACGATTTTTTCCGAAAATATTGAAATTTCATCAATTAGGAAACCAAGCGTAGCGAGGTGTTTTATGAAAATGAAAAAAATTCTATCTTTTTATTGTATCGTCCGATTTTGACAAAACGTATCTCAAATGAAAGAAATTGCTTTATGTAATTAAAAAAAAATGAAACAAAAATTATTATAAAAAAAAATAAGAAAAAAATTAAAAAAAGTAAATTTACGTCTCGCACTGAATAACTTCAAAGAATGACAGACAAAATGTACAATGTCGATATATGAGTTTTTTTATATCAAAGACAGATAAATTCATAGTTGAAAACTAAAGACCGCATCGAAATCGGATTAGCGTTTTTTAAAATACAAGTTGCCAAATTTGGGAAAATTTGCTTTATATGGCCACTTTGAAATTCCTTTGCCAGAAAGTCAGAAATAATATATTTTTCTTACACCGAAAAGTACATAGTGACAGTACAACTCAAAATAAAATAAAAAGTTCCGAGGATATCATAATTTCATGCTTTAGGTTAGGACGACGAGCGTAGCGAAAAAAAATCTTATTTTTTTGTACGTCGTCCGATTTTGACAAAACATATTTCAATTGAAAGGTATTGCTTTATGTAACTGTATAATTCGTCCCCTTACTGCAAATACCGACTATGTGCAAAAAAGTGATTTTGAGATAATGCGATTTTAATGTTTGAAGGTACGATTTCATATGAAAACATGAAAAAAATTACTATTTGTATACAGCATTCTACAGCCAGTATTGTCTTGTTTAATACTTAATCGTAAAAAATGTCCAGGCTGTATTTAATTTCTGATAAAACTACGATTTAAAAAAAATAGTAGTAAACTTAGTTGGTTTTTCCTGTAGAAATAAAAATTTGTATATTTCTCTTATTAACACATATAAAGCAGTATTTCCCTTTGATTAAGCTTTGCTTTTCATACACTTTACTTATGATTTGCAAAAAAAGAAAAAATATACAAAAGATTTGAACTTATTTCAAAACATATTAAATATTCTCAATGACATAGGCGGTTTTAGTTGCAGGAAATTTAGCTGCTCTAATTTTATGTTACAAAACTTCACTTATCATTGTTAATTAAATTGGTACATTTGTAATAAAAAGTTTTTTAACATTATTAACCATTAATAATACTTTATTTGAGGTTTTGAAGGGTTATTCTCAAAAAAAAATTTTTGAAAACAATCCTCTTCAACCGGTTTTAGAAGATTTTTCACAAAATACTTTACCCGATTTCAGTAAAATTTAACAAGAAGTAACGCAATAGCATTCTCTTGAAATCACAAAAAGAATTTTACAAATCGGTTAATGCATTTTTGGGTAATAGCATAATATGTATAGGTACTTACTACATACTAGTTCACTGTCTCAGCAATCCGAAGTCCGCCATAATTTATGTTCGAAATTTCACTATCTACACTGTTACATTTAATATAGGTAAATAGTTTTTATACGCTCAATAACCTGAAGTAATAGTTTACTTAAAGTTTTGTAGTAATCATTCACGCCAAAGTCACTAAAATGTATGCGTAGATGAGGTAATAAGTAAGAAAAAGTAATGTGTAACGGTAATTACATAGGTTTCTGGGGCGATTTAAAGCAATCATGTTTGCAATATTCTTACGCCCCCAGTTACACGCAGTGTTTTTCATCACACTTGCAATAAAAAGATAAAAAAGTATTTCTTGAACGCAGAGATAGCTAGTTGTTTATCGAGCTTTAGACCGAGATAGAAATATGGTATGATACGTTAAGAGGTTAGAGGTGGTTCTACTGAACTGGAGTTCAATTTGTGGCGTTGATTTCCTTGCCTTGTGCTACATCCAGATCTCGACGTGAACTTAATCCTGGTGCCCACTAAGCTCGCCGAGTCGAATCTCATTAATTCGCCTTCTGCATTTCTTATGAAACTACGTCCATTAGCGACGCGTCGAATCGGATTCATCGTTCATTGTAAATGTATGCAGGGCTCGATTCGACGCGGCTCGACTCCACCGAAGTATCCTCAAGGCTTTATGAAGCCTTTGTGACAGACATTTCATACCTAAAGAGTACCATGAGTGGTTTCAATCACTTCATACTGCAGTTGGTGAAGTGGTACACAGTTGCGACATCTGAAGTCTACTCGTTCCGTAGGTATGCTAGTAAATAAAGTAAAGTTTATTCATTGTTAACTGTGTACATAAGATGGTATGATATACAGGAAATACAGTATCAACAGTTGCCTATTTCGAGCGTACAATATTCTTAAAAACTACTGACTATATTAGCTTACTGGCTAACTTATAATTATTACCCGGGATATTTCAGAAAAAACTCATTTAGGTTGTAGAAAACATTTTCTATCAACCAATTTTGTAACTTAACTTATTTATATTACCCTCCTCAACTGGTAAGGCGTTAGAAATAGATGCTAGATATCGCTTTATGGGAACCAGCAACGATGAAGATGACGTTTAATAACTTTATCACTATTTTATTAATAAGAATATCATGTACCTACGTCTACATTACAGTGACTTTGGCGCAGTGAATTTAGTTTCGTAGGCCAATTCCACTTCGAGTTATTAAAACAACGATACAAACATGTTATGAGATTTCTCACAGACGTCTGAACCGATTTGTATTATTTGTCGTATCAAAGGTTAATTTAAGGTTATTTGCCAACCAGCTTAGGTTACAATTAGTATGAAATAACTTTGCACTAATGCAATCCACAAGATTTTGTGCATAAAATGCAACTCTCTCGTCCGTTTTCGAAGAACTAAGAAAGCCTTTACCAGTCGGTGAAATGGCAAAAAAGATTTGAATTACTTAAATGTAACACTGTAATTAGTAACGGTCATCGAAGTTATGAAACATAAAATTACACTAAATTCGATTCCTTCAGCTTAAACCGTTTGTGTTATTGTATTTTTAACCGATTTCAAAAAAAGGAGGAGGTTCTCAACGCACTTTTTGCTAATCACGAGAACATCATATGAACAACGAAACTTAATTTAAGACCAACAATGGGTTATATCTATAAAGAAGAGAAATATGCAAACATTTATTTCTACAGGAAAAAACAACTAAGTAGGTATTCGACTGTTTCATTAAATCGTATTCAATCGTCAACTAAATACATTCTGAACATATATACGACAAAGAAGTAAACAAAAAAATATAGGTTTTAAAATGCCATACACATAACGTACATTTCTTCATGTTTTCATATAAAACGTGCCTTCAAACTTTCAAACCACATTATCTCAAAATCGCCTATTTACACATAGTCGGTATTTGCAGTAATAGACCGTTATCCTTTCATTCATCACATGACATGCAAAACCAATTATAGTCCCTATACAACTTTTTGGTAGAATGACATTGCTGATGTTTGTAAACAAGCATCTTCTGGAAAAACATCTTAAAGACATTTGGTGTATTTAGCCTGGCTTAAAAAAAGAATTTTGTTGATAGTTTCATTTGCAAAAATGAAATATGTACACATTAAACTTTTTTGTAGAACATAAGATGGCTACTTTTACAAAATGTTTAAATGCAAAAAACACTATACACCATTAAAAGGTTCTACTTGGCGGATAAAGTATAAAAGTTTATATTAAATATTCATATCACATTCTGGCAGTTTATAATGCAACAAATTGACCATTAAGTAACTTTATGCGAAAGCTATCTTTTGAATGCAGCGTCGTATCAATACATGGGTTTTAACATATTGTAGCCCTTGAAAACCTTATTCTATAGGCGCTAAAAACTCGATTTCGTCAAAAAGTCACTTAGTCGGTATTTGCATTAATGGGACGATATGTGTGTATGATGCCTATTACAAATGCATACTTATAACTGTAAGAAAAATATAATGTTTCTGACTTTCTAGCTAAGGAATTTATAAGCGACCATATAAACAAACTAAGCTAACTTTGACAACTCGTATCATAAAAACTACTGATCCGATTTCGATTCGATTTTTAGTGCTGATTATAATCATGAATCTATTTTTCTTTAATTAAAAAAAATCATATATCGATATTATACATCGTGTCTACCGTTTTTTGTGATACAAAAATTTCAGTTTTTTTTTAAGTTAGGTACATAAAGCAATACCTTTCAATTGAAATATGTTTTGTCAAAATCGGACGACGTACAATTTTTTTTTTTCGGTTTTCGTAACAGACCTCGCTACGCTCGTCGTCCTAAGGGATGAAATTATGATATCCTCGGAATTTTTTATTTTGAGTTGTACTGTCACTATGTACTTTTCTGTTTAAGAAAAATTTATAGTTTAAAAAACACTAGTAAAATACGCTTTTATAAATGCATGTAAAAGCCAAAAATAAATTTTGGATCGTTCAAGTTGTCTCTATTTCTGGGATGAAGAGTAAACTATGTGCTTTTAATTAATAATATTTGATTGTAGAAGCGTGGGGCGCTTCAGTCGTGTTGCAAGTCCAGTTAGCGCGCCAATCTATGTAAACTGCTTCTCGTAACATAGCTTAACTTGATTTCTCAGCAAGTTATACAAAAAGTCTTTCCTGTTACAGCGCCCCACGCTTTTACAATCAAATATTATTAATCAAAAGCACATAGTTTACTCTTCATCCCAGAAATAGAGACAACTTGAACGATCCAAAATTTATTTTTTGCTTTTACATGCATTTATAAAAGCGTGTTTTACTAGTGTTTTTTAAACTATAAATTTATTATATACTTTTTAGTCGTTAATAATGAAATATCATTAAAATTTAAACATAAATTTATTTCAAGTAGGCGAATTTCGCAAGCCATTTGTGTCTTAACACGTATTGCTACTTAATAATAATTAATACCACCTGATGTATAGGTACCAAGTTTATCGCAATAAAGTCATTCATTGATTCATTGAATTTTTATTTTTATTTCAATTTATATTTTATTGAGCCCACATTCTCTCCATCTCCGCCAGTGTGTCTGTATTGCATGGTGTTTTACCTGTCAGCTTAGAACAATCTAGCTCTTCTATCTGGAGAGCACTAAGTGATTTTACTCTACTCAGGGCCACATGCGCTTGTCCAACCGCAAAAGTACGGGACCCTAAGTACACCACTGCGTAGTGCCTTGCATCTTGTGCATGGTAGATGCCCAACATGAAATCACTAGGAGCCAATGCCGGCCTGTGCAATCGATTAGGGTTGTGTGGGTTGGTTGAGAGAATTTGAGTTTCGGCATTTTTGGGAAGAAATTTTAGCATGTAGGGAAAAAATGGCGAGCGTAGCGAGCGCGAAATTTTTTTCATAGTGGTGCGCTAATTTGAAGATTAATGCAATACAGAAATTAAAGATTTCATCTTACAGAGTAGGGAAGAGACAAAGGGTTGAATTTTCTCAGTTGCACTCTTGTATTTACGTGGGGTCGAACCTGGATCGAACGTGGACGCGACATTTTGCTAAGCAACTAAAAGACTGACAGTGGCTCTGGGATCTGTAGACCTTCGCGACATGCTTAGCAGTGGCGTGGAGTGAAAATTTTCGTTGATAAAGCCAACCCCCCGGCCCCCCGACCCCCCATTTATTTGCTCTTAAGGGTCACAAGAAAACCGTATCTCAACTTATTTTTAATACTACGTTGATCCTTCCTTTTTGCGGGGGCTTCGCCCCCCAAGCCCCCCTTATTCTTACTCTTCAGGGTCACAAGAAAACCCTAACCCAACATATTTTACATACTACGTTGATCCCTTTTTGCAGGGGGCTTCGCCCCCAGAGCCCCCCTTTATTTGCTCTTAAGGGTCTGAAGAAAACCCTATCCCAACTTATTTTAAATACTACGCTGATCCTTCTTTTTTTGCGACCCCCATTTATTTGCTCTTTTTAAAAACTACGTTGTTCTTTCTTTTTTGTCTCAAGAAAACCATATCTCAACTTATTTTAAATACTACGTTGATCTTTGTTTTATGCGGGGGCTTTGCCCCCCGAGCCCCCCTTTATTTGCTCTTAAGGGTCACAAGAAAACCGTATATCAACTTATTTTAAAAACTATGTTGATCCCTCTTTTTTGCGGAGGGCTTCGCCCCCCGAGCGCCCTTATTCTTGCTCTTCAGGGTCACAAGAAAACCCTTACCCAACTTATTTTACAAACTACGTCGATGCTTTTTTGCGAGGGCTTCGCCCCCCCAGCCCCCTTTATTTGCTCTTAAGGGTCTCAAGAAAACCCTATCCCAACTTATTTTAAAAACTATGTTGATCCTTCTTTTTTTGCGACCCCCCTTTATTTGCTCTTTTTAAAAACCACGTTGTTCTTTCTTGTTTGCTTCGCCCCCCGAGCCCCCGTTTATTTGTTCTTAAGGGTCACAAGAAAACCATATCCCAACTTATTTTAAATACTACGTTGATCCTATTTTTTTTGCGGGGGGCGCCCTTTATTTGCTCTAGAAAACCCTATCCCAACTTATTTTAAATATTACGTTGATCTTCCTTTTATGCGAGGGGCTTCGCCCCCCGAGCCCCCCTTTATTTGCTCTTAAGGGTCAGAAGAAAACCCTACTCCAACTTATTTTAAAAACTTCGTTGATCCTTCTTTTTTGCGGGGGGCTTCTCCCCCCAACCCCCTTTATTTGCTCTTAAGGGTCTCAAGAAAACCCTATCCCAACTTATTTTAAATACTACGTTGATCCTTCTATTCTTGGGGGGGGGGGGCTTTGCCCCCCGAGCCTCCCTTTATTTGTTCTGAAGGGTCACAACAAAACCCTAACCCAACTTATTTTAAATACTACGTTGATCTTTTTAGTAGTTCCAGTTCATATATATCTTCCGGCTCCATCCTCAGACCTTGAAACCTAATCATAACTAGTCAAAGTTCATTACAAGACTTTTCTAAGAAACCCAATAACAGCTATGATACGATTTTCCATCATGTAGTTCCAGTTCATATCTTCCGGCTCCATCATCAGACCTTGAAACCTAATCGTAGTGAAAGTTCATTATAAGACTTTTCTAAGAAACCCAAAAACAGCTATGATACGATGTTCCATCATGTAGTTTCAGTTCATATCTTCCGGCTCCATCATCAGACCTTGAAACCTAATCGTTGTCAAAGTTCATTACAAGACTTTTCTAAGAAACCCAAAAACAGCTATGATACGATGTTCCATCATGTAGTTCCAGTTCATATCTTCCGGCTTCATCATCAGACCTTGAAACCTAATCGTAGTCAAAGTTCATTATAAGACTTTCCTAAGAAACCCAAAAACAGCTATGATACGATGTTCCATCATGTAGTTCCAGTTCATATCATCCGGCTTCATCGTCAGACCTTGGAACCTTATCGTAGTCAAAGTTCATTACAAGACTTTTCTAAGAAACCCAAAAACTGATATGATACGATGATCCATCATGTAGTTCCAGTTCATATCTTCCGGCTCCACCATCAGACCTTGAAACCTAATCGTAGTCAAAGTTCATTACAAGACTTTTCTAGGAAACCCAAAAACAGCTATGATACGATGTTCCATCATGTAGTTCCAGTTCATATCTTCCGGCTTTATCATCAGACCTTGAAACCTTATCGTAGTCAAAGTTAATTAGAAGACTTTTCCAAGAAACCCAAAAACTGCTTTGATACCATGTTCCAACATGTAGTTCCAGTTCATATCTTCCGGCTCCATCATCAGACCTTGAAACCTATTCGTAGTCAAATTTCATTACAAGACTTTTCTAAGAAACCCAAAAACAGCTATGATACGATGTTCCATCATGTAGTTCCGGTTCACAACTTCCGGCTCCATCATCAGATCAGTTCAACAGTACCATATTATTGTATTGTCATCAGAACTACATACAGCTGCCAATTTTCATTGCGGTTGCAGTGTAACAATACAATCATCTGTACCGTTTGGTACTTTGACGATAGGGAGTGACAGTTGACACCTATGAATGTCATTTACGAGTGTGTATTTTGTATGTACTAGCAATGTTTGGTGTATGTACTTGTGTTGTGACTACGAATCAAATCCTTTCTGTAGAGTAGATATAGTATGCTCTTAAGGGTTGTGGTATTGCTCTTAATTTGCTTTTATATTGCAGAAAAAAGTAACGACAGCAAATGAGCAAACTCAAGCGACAAAATTGATTGAATTAAAAACAATAAGTAAAGAAATATTTTTAGGTAACTATGTACATAAAAATCTTAACAATGCGTAAAAGGTCAATGGAAAATGAGCAAATATAGTTCAAAATGTGATCATATTTGCATCTTTGGACGCACACTAACGTTTCGGGACAAGTGACGTTCAGTGTTCGAATAAACGCCACTTTTGACATGGACATATTCGATTCATATTAGTATCTAGAGCTAATTTTTGACATATATTTCAGCTCGAATCAGACAGAAAAGCTTCAGACACACTCGTTAAATTTACTTCCGACATAAACAGAAACAAAAAATACTACACTTATAATAGCTCCTTCACCGTCCCTATTCTTAGTAATACACGTAATAAAAACAAAGTGATTCCTTCGACGTGTTTACCAATAAAGATAAACAGAAAGAATGCAATACCATGATTATTTAATCCCTAAAGACATGCGTCCCCCCTATACTATAAAAATAAATTACAATGTTAAATTTTTCCTACCCCATATCGTCGGGGATGCGATTCGTTCCGCCATGTCGTAGCTTTTTATTTACGGTGATATACACACTAATCAATTAAGAATTGAAATGTAAATACAATATGTAGCTTGTTGTGTTTCTAAGAGATTGTTCCTCGGCGATATTAAATAAGTATAACGTTATACGATTGAAAGACAAAGTGAAATTGAGATATTTTCTTTTATTGACATTGTGAATTCAATAACTTTAATAATTGTGAATATTTGAAGAACTATTGTATTCTAGTATTTAAAGTAGAATCAGTAAATAGACTATTAAAGTAAATAGTCAGTACTTATTTCATTAATACACTAAATGAACATTTACAATTTGCAGATGATTTTGTAGCTCTGTCATACCTTTACCATACCATTACCATTACCTTCTACATGAGGTGCCGGACTTTTGAGAGGCGTGTGCTCTTGAGCAATGCCAAAGAAAACACATCAAGGCCCTCTCTCTACGCTTTATTGAAATGTACCTAAGCACAGTGAGAAGTTTGCTGCTCTTGTCCGTCTCATGAAACGCCGGCAGTGCAACGTCAGGGTTTAAAAAATGAATAAGTGATGAAATCTAAAATTGCTACTGGCAAAATAAATCTATTTTAATCTCGAAGAATGTGATTTAAATTAACTACTCGCATAAATAAAAGCAAGTGATATCAAAGAACACTATGACTTTATATTTAGTTGGTATCGGATTGGCCTACGCAAATTCCGCTGCCAAGCGCTACGCTTGATTTTCGCTACGAAACGGAAAAAATACCTGCTACGACGTAGTGCTACTATTAATCTATAAATTAAAAAAAAATATCTTGCTATTTGGTGACACGCGCATATATAATTATGTTTTTATGTCTTTCCCATCACGGAACAATGGTATTCCGGACCTTTGGGAGGCGTGCGCGGGGCCGAAGCCAACACGTAGAGGCCCTTTCGACACTTTAATGAAATGTAAGGGGTACACCGAGCGGATGTTGCCCTTGCCCGTATCATGGGACACACGCAGCGGCAACACCTGCCAGGTTAAGGACTATTTGAGAGTTAATGGAATCTAAAATGAACTGGTCTATTTTGATGAAAGTGATGGACTAAATACTGGGCTATGGATAAAAAACCGGACGCACGCCTAATAAAACGGTATCCAATTTTATTTCCGGCAGACGGTGACTCGTCCCCACAAAATGGGCCCCCACAAAAAGCGACATCCAAGATGGCTCAAGGGCAACACCGGTGTGAGAACTCAAGGGTGTCGAGAGGTGTACACCGCTTTCTGCCCAGTGGCTGTTAAGCCACTGTACCAACTCGCGTCTTATGCAAATTTTCACTTCCACCCCTGGGGCATGTAGCCCTAACGACTCCACTCTGGACGGCCAGCCAAGGCAAGCCAGAGGTAGAGACTTAGAGAGTACTGTCCCACCCACCCGCCTTACGGGTAACAGAACTCCCCAGGAGCACTCGGGTACGTGGGGTCGCTGTTCCCCAACAGCTCGCCACAAGCTGCCCTGCGTTGACTGATTGCACTGGTAAAACCAATGGGCGATGGGGTCGTCACATCCCTACGCCATGTTTTTATTATTATTAAGGTACATATTTTATAAAAGTAACTTCAGAGCGTTTTACTTTCCTTGACATTACATGACTGAAAGGGCCGAAAAGGGCCGAAAGTTAGTATAGAAGATGTATAAAAGTTTAAATGGTATCCTTGAGAGAATTACTTTATTAAAAGCATCAACAAATGTCTATTTAATTTACCCTATAAAGGAGAAAAAAAGGGATTTGAATAGAAAAAATCAATAATACGCGTCTACTTGAATGGAGGTCGCACAGAGGCTACTAGCCTTTACCCTACTTCTAAAGCAGTTAAGACTAATTTCTTTAGTGATTAGCCTATGAACACTTGATTACTACACATACAGCTGTTGACCGGGTGTCAAATACACCACAGGCAAGCACGCGAGAAACCTCCACGGAATTCAGGTTCTCTCACCTACGGGTGGCGGCGTCGAATATCATGTCCTTAACAACTAACGCAACAACACCAGCCTACAAGACCCGTGACGGCACACCTCGTCTACCCTAGCATTAGTAGCCTGCTAGGTTAAGAGAGAAGCAGGGAAGCTCAACTCTCGCTGGCCCCCGCCAGGTGTAAATGTAGTGTTGAATTTCAAGAATAATTCCACTTGTGACACCACTTCAAACCCAGTTGGCTGTAACGGCTGCGCTTATTTACGGAATGCAAAACATTAGAGCTAAGGTCGTTTAACTTTTTTACTTCAATGCATTTTACTGTTTTTTATACGAAAATATTTCGGGAGTGAGGTTGTTAAAATGACATTCAGGTAAAAGCAAATAATAATACGTTGATATCAAATTAGACGACACTTTAACGCCTCATATATAGCTACATATTTAATAATGAACCCGTACCACACCCGTACCTCACCTTGCTTGTGTAGAAGGTGGAAAATAATTGTCACTAAAATACGGCACATACCAACAACATAGATGTTGTCATCATAAAATTTAACATATCTTATACCTAGCTAAATAACGTACCTAATCATAAAATGAAGGTCTTTATGTGTGCTAAAAATAAACCTCGACCCAACGCAAAGGAGAGATCCATTAGATATTTCTGCGAAAAGTACAATGCGGGCAAATTAAAACTCGGCAACCCAGTCTCGTATACCGTATCTTGTCGACAAAACATCATTTTCAGTCCGCAATATGCTAACTCACGCGTAGGAACAGACAGAGGCTGAGTAATGACTGTAAGGAAAACAGCTTCCATCGACAAAGGGCCCATTATGTCAAAAACAAACCCGGCCTCCCGTAGCCAATTCCCTCCATGTTTGCTGAGGGCTGCTCTCTTATAAATATGCAAATGTTATTCTGCGTTTAGCGCGCCACTGCAATAATATTTATATTGAAACTGGCGCCTGCCCGCCGCCCTTGAACTCTCACTATTATTATACTGATCAAACAACCCTTTCACATTCGATTTCAGCCGGTTTAGATTGACGCCGTTATCTGTGTTCAACAGCCTTTGAGACTAATAGGACGCTCCGCCAATATTGCGTCGATTACCCGGCGCGCCCCAGCGAATGTCCCGAAAGTATTAAATAGGTAAACCGGCCGAGGCATAAATCCTCATCAAACATTGAATCCCTGAGCGAACAAAATTCCAAAGCGTATAAAGCTGTGGATTTCCACAAAACTTTTTGCAAGCTCTGATATTATAAGGATCGTTTTACAAAAGGACAAGTAATAAACCTGTCCGCGAACGTCCACGTTCCCTTATAAAAGATACAGTCGACATCGCGCCGGAATGGCACGACGACGTCACATCCACTTTCCCTAATAAAGGAGGAGCCGTAAAAAACCACTACAATCATCATAACTCGGCCTGCGACTCTTGCCCTGGACAGGCTATTTCCTTTAAAAATTAATGCAACTATCTGGATTGTACTCAAGAAAATGTTTGTCAGAATAAATATGTTATCATCAATGTGCAGTTTGTGCATGGTTTCTAAATACCTTCTTTTTAGCTTGAATATTTTATAGTTTTATCTAGTTTGGCACTAGATTGGCAGGGAAAATTCAAACTTGCGTTCAAGAATTGGCAAACAATTTTCGAACGGCGAAGCTGCCAGAATTTAGTGCATCGAAATCATAAAGCGTGACATCAAAACAGGAGGAGTAAAAAAGTATTTTTCTTCGTGCAATTTAATTAAAGTAGTCAGGCGATTTTTATGTGCACATAGCATAAAATGAGTTCTACTCCTTGGCAGTGGGTGAGTTAGGGCGTCCGTGTGCTCTGATTAGACATGGCGCGGTGTCCACAGTTGCGTAGACGCTTTTTAAATCGATTAAGTAGGGAAAATTGCAGACTTCAAAAATTCTGATTGCACCCTTTGCTTTTTGCTTTAACTTCTAAAACTGGATTGGAATACTTATTATCATTTAAATGGTTTAGTCTGATGAAATAAATACTTTTAGAAAACAACAGCTTTGTAGTTCGAGGAATGTCATTAAATCAACCCCAAAACTTCTTTCGACTGTCAATGTTTGGTAAGAGAATAAATAATAATATAAGACTGATTCACTTTTTAACTATTCTTGTAATAACAAAAACAAACAGATTTCATGTTATAGCGCTCATAATCTCCCGGGAAACACATATCTTTACACAAGACAAGACCTAATACTCCCTGACTAGACCGTAGGTATATTTATATTTGAACCGTTGGCTTTTAAAGATGTTTGTGATTTCAACTGTACAATGTACGTAGACTACGTAGGTATGCCTACTATTATTATGAAATTAAACCTTAGTTTACACGTTAATAACATGATTATTTGAACATAGTCGTACATGTATTTTAATACCGTCAGACTAAAATGCATATTGTAATAATTACTGGTTCCGATACGATTTTAATGCAAATAGCGATTATACGCTCGTAATGAGTGCAACTACATGACATCAGAGCTATGTTTTGCTTCTAGAATTAAAATGCTACAAGTGACTATGGGTTTAATAGTTACATCACACTTTGTTCAAGCGGTAGTCATTGTGCAGTACGAAACACTCATGGGCTATTAAAAGGCTGTTTTATTTATTTCATTTGCACAGGTAAAATAATGAACACATTTTAACAAACATTTTAACTCCGGACATAATTACTATTTTGTAATACAGTACAGGGTGTTTATTTAGTCGCCTGCCATAAGTTAGAGAGTGAAATCATATGCCATATCGAGCAATAAGAAGATCTGACGGTGCCATACTTCGCCATACAACTTAAAAGATTGAGTAATTTTTAGTATCGATCATCGATCGGGGTTGCTTCGATAATCAATCAAAGTCAAAGCTTAATATTACTCTGTAACATTTCCCAGCTTTAGTAACCTAACCACAAAATTAAAATTCTGAAAAAAACCCCGACCGCGACATAGTGATACTGATTTTCATGAAAGATGGCTAATAAGAACACTAATTCTTCGACTAATTCAGCTTTCAGACACACACACACACACACACACACACATACAAACAGACAAACAGACACGTCAAACTTATAACACCCCGTCATATTTGCCTCGGGGGTTATAAAACTTATAAACAAGACGAACACAAAAATTTGAAGTGTTATTTTTGTTTGCTTGGAAGTTAATATCATAAGTGAATTTTAAAAATGTCTTACGGTACACCTAAAATGGATCCACAAAAATATAAAGGCTTCTGTTACTTATCAAAAGAATCTCCCTTAAGCATATTCAAATCTAGTTATAAATTTCCAGCCAGGCCAGTGGGTCATTTACACAGTTATTCCAAACTGCATTATCATTGACCCCACCTCAGCGACACCTTTGCCGACCCTCAGGGTAAATTTTCTATTAAAATTCTGCAAATAACAAAAAGGGCGCCAACTGTCCCTTGTCTGTTTCGTGTTTAAGGAGGAATGTAATACTAGCCGAGTTCTTTACATTATTTACTTTAATGTGAATCACACCTTTACTGAGTAGTGTTATATTTATGTAACTACTTTTTTAACTAATGCCTCTTATAAACTAAGTACAAGTCTTCCAAACACTAAACACAACGAAAAAAATACCGCCTAAAGGCTTATTTACACGGTCCGAAAACACTCATGCAATTTTCATTACAGCTTTAGTAGTAAAAGCTATGTAAGCACAAGCTATGTAAGTACCTATTATATACACCGACACACTTACATAACTTTTTGTTTTACATCCAACACAATCACAGCCTTGTTAACTACCTACCAAGTGAAAACAACAGTCTTTTATTACAAAGGACAAAGACGTAAAAATTGGGAATTTCTTTTTTGAAAGAAACAACGTCGCCTTGACCCCCAGGGGTTTCAGCACCGGCACAAAGCAGAAAAAGCAGAGGATAAAGTGTCAACAAGCATTTATATAAAGGGCAATTTAAAAATAATAAGCTAACTTCAACGAACAAGACTATCATTGTAAATAAGTACAGTGAAACAATTAACAAGGTGACTTTATGAATTATTAATGTTAAAATTTTAGATTCGCCAGGGGCGGCTCACTCCGCGATCCTTTCGCCGCGCTACAAGTACATGCCGGCGGCCGCGAGTTCGCGGCCCATTCAGTGGCGACGACCTTCGCGCGGCGCAATAGAATTCAATGTCGTCTGCACGCGTGCGATCTGTTTGTTAATGTAGGTAAGAATTTAGAATGGCGGCGTTTTGTGAACATCAAAGGAGTGAGCCTTCTGTACTTGTACTATTATATATTCTGTGGTTTCGCAAACAGCTTCATATTGCAGTATTGTTAGAAGCAAAATCTGAGTTCACAGCGAATATCACCTAAATATGCTTCAAGATTGAATGTAACGAAATTCGTTTAAAGCCTGAAAGCTCAAACTGACCCCAACAGGTAACTCGTAAACCGTCCAGGGTCCCTTGCCGGAAACGCGGTGCTCAGAGGAGAATGAGTAAGACAACAGAATAATTGTTTCGGAAAATTTACTTCTATGAGATCTGAAAAATGTGAAAACATTGGTACACAATAGAATGTGTATCAAAGAATCCCCATTCTTTAGTAGTTTGCAAATGTTGTCTGCAACGTTGTTTAATTACTGAAGTAAGTATTTATATCTTTAAGCTTTGTCGTGTATCGTGGTGCATTAATTACGAGTAACTACATAATACCTAAGATAGATAGATAGATAGAATACTCTTTATTGGCACACCTCAGCAAAAGATACAGTGGAGACAAAACAAATGATTATAAATAGAGGCAGACAACAGGCGGTCTTATCGCTAAAGAGCGATCTCTACCAGACAACCTTTGATAAAGTGTTTGTGCTTTCAAAGGAGCCTTCAGATTTTAGAGCGATAATAAGAGAATAAGACAAGTCAATGTATAAGTATATTTTACGCTTATGTCCGATCTCAGCCGAAACCAAAGGCCCTTTAATATTTCACGAGCTATATGTACCTAGACTGTAGATACTCGTAATGGAAAGGAACCTAGAAAGTCATGCTGCATACGCCTTTGAAGTAGACTAACACTAAAATAATCCTATTTATGGAGATGATGACATTAAGTTTTGACTGTTTTGAGTAATATTTTATGTTTTTTAAAGAGATTTCATTGGAAAGAAAACACGGGCATTTTTAACAGGATGGACGGACAAATCCTTACTAAAGTACTATCGAAGCTAGCAACGAAAACCTTGATCTTACTGTAAATCATATCGACTGTGCCGGAAGCCCGTCACGAAGCGTTTATAGAAACAATGACGCAGCTCACTTCCGACAGAGGGCAGCGGCCACTCCCACGGCCATCGCCCCAACTCGCATACGACCTACTATCTAGTTACCCTCATTACTATTGCTTTGTCTACCACTACCACCAACAAAACGCCATGCATTTCTGAGTGGTGTTCGACTGTAATGCAAAAATAATCAACTGCTACAACAACAAAGTAACTCACGCAACGCAACTATTAACTATAGGTCGAGAAACTGCAGGTATGGTAGGTATATTTTTTCGAGTCCACGCGCCAAAAACACCTACCTATATAAGTATTTACCTACTTACGTACACGTTTTGTAAGACGATGAAAATATGGGTATTATGTACCCAGAAACGACTATAGCCCGTACAATTAACAAAAAAACCGTTTATTACTCAAATTTACAAGAACAATCACATTGCACCCTCAAATTATGCCGTCCCTCTAAAACCTCTCAGACCATCCACTTCACAAAAACTGCACTGCAAATAAAAACCGCAGACCCTGACAGCGACAAAGTTCAGCTTTTACGTCAAATACGAACAAGAGAATAACCATTAAGTACTTCCAGTCGGTCGGGCTGCGTGCAATAAATGAATGAAAAACTCTTCTTCTACTTGGTAGATACAATTGATAAGTTGCCCGAAGCTAACTTTTTGCTTTCCAGTCCATTATTGACGGCCGGGCTCGGAGAAATCAGACAGTTCTTGATATTTCTATCTGATTTGAGTCTGGAATAACTGGATTTTGCTTGGATCAGACGTGTTCATTATAAAAGGTTTGTATGTTATATAAACTAATCAAATATTTGATATGATGATGATGATGATGTGTTCCTGTTATCCCTCACTAGGGACATAGGGCTCTTAGAAGAATCTTCCACTTTTCACGATCCTGGGCGACTGCTTCCAAATCCTTCCAGCCTAGTCCACTTGCGCCAGCCTCCTTCTCCACTGACCGCCTCCACGTGGTACAAGGCCGCCCCGACCGTCTACTGCCAGGTGATTGCCAGCAGAGACCCTGCTTGGACAGGTGGTTGTCTGCTCTGCGTAGCACGTGCCCTATCCATCGCCACTTCCGTGCGCGTATTTCCTGGCCTACGGGTTTTTGTCCCGTCATCTGCCACAATCTAGCGTTTAAAATAGTTGTCGGCCAGTAAATACCCAAGATGCGCCGGAGACACTTGTTAATAAACACCTGCAACCGATTGGTGATGTCAAATATTTGATATATTTAACTAAAATACAATTTAAAACTTAACTACGCAACAAGCTGATCTAATTTATGTACATAATTATATATGTCATTTAGACGGGTCGATATTAGTAGCTATTTAGTTAATTTAAAAAACTTCCTACGTATTGAGGCCTAAATAAAACTCTTTTTCAAATTTTACACAAGTACCCTAATGCGTTTTTGACAAGACAAATTAGATGTCGTCGCGGCCCCACAGTATGCACTTTTTGTACTGTAAATTCAAACCAGATAATTTGTTAGCCGAGTTCAACTGTTTTATTCGTCGACTACTCAGCTAATACGTCAATTTCACGCGCAACGGCGCACGAAAGACCGCATATCATGCATCTGCCCACCAGCCGTGCAATTCTATCACGATGCATAAACTTTTCCCTATCAAGACGCTGCGTGTAAAGCAGGCTAATGTTTTCAATTAAAACGCGACTGGCAAGTTCCCGGGTTTGTTGGTCAACTTTTATTAGTTCACAGAGTAGATAAAAGTAATCAAGTCTGCAATATATCGCCTGCACACCTAACTCCAAGATAACTCTTAATTGTTTGATGTGACGGCGTCCGGAGACGTGAGCTAGCAGTCTCGTTACATTTTATCTTGTTTGAGAACAAATTTTCAAGTTTTAATTCTTCTGAGGTAATGATCGAGTAACTCCGTTAATGTTGTTGACGCTGCTCGTTGTTAGTTCGATGCTGGTTTTCGAAGTATGATTAAAACACCAGGACAAGTAAAACTATGCTAGTCTAGAGTCTAGACAGATTTGGGGTACCTAGTACTTACCATGGAAAAAGTACGTGTCTCTACTGCATTAAAAGCTTGAAAAATCTTATACAAACTCCTATGAAACACACATCGTTTGTGGATTTGTGTACATTAGCTAATCACATTAAACTTTCTACAAACAAATAAGAATATTTATTCGACTTCCGTACAACATCCTCTTGCACGTACAAAAAGAGCACGATCCCTTGCAAAAGCCATTACGATAATGGAAATATACTTTACCTAGAAGAGAGATCCTAGAGCGGTCATACCTCGAAATGCTGACCCACAATAGGGCGCTCACTTCGCTGTCTGCTAAAAAACATAATGCAAATAACCGACCGCATTTCATCTAATAACGTGAAAGTTCCTAACCGGAGAATACGCAATTAGGATAACAAAAGCGAATGCCACGAAACAAAAAAATAGGTAGGTAAATATACGAAAATGGGTCATCGAGTGAAGTGCAATACAGGACCAGTGTACGTGGACACTTTAGTATTCACGGCATGGTCCCCAGAGCCTCGTGGAGAGGGCCGGTGGAGAGACCACGCGCACTGGCGGGTCCTAAGGGAGTCGCGACATGATACGAGCGACCAGTCTCCGCTGCGCTACAATCGTGCTGCGATTGTTTTCTTTGTGTTGCTTTGACGGACGAGTGTCGGGCTTTCAACTGAAAACTCCAGCAGTAACATCCATAACAAAAGTGCCTTTTTGTACACGTAGGTACCTACGGGCTACGTATTCAATTTAATAAATGTTGGTTTCCATCCTTTCGGAATTCGCTACCAAAATGTTGTTACGAGAAAATGAAAACAAGTTTATTAAAATTGTGCTGCCAAAAATACCAATAGAAGTTATTGGTAGTTTTTTTACATATTCACAAACCTGAACAACTGCTGTCTGTAGTCTGTACCTACTCATACTGTGTGTATCTAAACATTTTTCGTATGTTAAATCTAATATCCAATGAATGATTTCTACTATTAACTACACACTACACGTTACCGACCTCGAGTAAACTAGAGATTAATCTTTAGGTTTGGGAACCTGCACCGCCTACGTTCGCGCCTTCGCGGTAAGTTCCTATGAATCCTATGATAGAATCGACAAACGACGAGGAACCGCGAGAGCTTTTTTTGCATTCCTTCTCCTTGTATTTTTCTCCTCAGTGCTGACTGCTAAGGGTCGGGATCTCCCACGTGTGCTACATTAGTACGGATGGCAAATTTCCAGGATACCTTGCGACTTTTAAAGAATCGTGGACCAATGATGTAAAGCTATTTGCTAATATGGTTGGACCATTGGAGTGATCATAAATTTTCCCAGGCTATCTCGAATGCAAGGGTTGCAAACAGAAAAAAAAAAACGTTTTTTTTTCAGAATAGTGAAGAAAAACATGAAAAATACCGAGCATCAGTGGTTTTTTCGGATGAACAAAAAAATCGATAACAACGGTTTTTCGTGAGTGGTTGTAACGTTTCAATAATAATAACATACATTTTAATTCGATTAACATTCAGTATACAAACGTTTATTGGGGAATCCCCGATGCGGCGCGGAGCGTGGAGACGCAGCGGTGTTGCCAACAGTAAATAGCGATAACTACCAACTACAGATTTCGTAAATGTTATTTGTAAATTTTTTTCAAAACGGAATGTTACAAGTTACAAGCGGCTTCGCAAATTTTGAGATTTTGAACCCTAGCCTGGACGTTACTCCCGAGTTTTTAGATTAGTAGGCGGTGGTTCTGTAGGTATTCGGTCCAGAACACGCATATTTAAAACGCAGCAACGCACTTTCTGTCAGCCGAATCACCTACCATGATGCGGGTCATACCTATGCTTATTTGCCACCCTTAGTAGGTATAAAACCACCATAAAATGGCAACACAAGGTCCCAAACACGGAGGTTTTACGTCGCGTCAAGATGCCTGGTGTTCAAGCTCTGATCATGAAGAATCAGTTAAGGCTGCTTTCGAGAAAAACGTCAAAATAATGTAAAATTGATAGTTTTAGTCGGTGACCTACCTACTACACTTTCCGTTATCTAATACATATATTTAATTCAAGTTTCAATTAGAGCATCTTATTATCTTGATACTTAGCAGACTGGATTTTAGAAAACTTACACACTAAATGAATTACGATTTTTTATCTGATGTGCACGTTTAGGAAAACCCGCGTACAGTGCTGGATTAGTCGATCTTATTTGTAAAATTTGGACAATTTGGAATACTGAAAATGGTAAATTTATAATACGTGTATCCTGTACTACAAACTTCTCAGACTACATTTTTATTATAAGGTTTTTAAAAAGAGTAAACAAGGCTAAGACGAATTCAATTTTTTTCAGAAATTACCTAAAATTAAGTGACAATTTCTTTGAAAATCTACATCACATCGGAGTTATTTTCGTAAAAAATTAATCTGCAACGTTTACGTAAATTGCTCTTATGCCTTAGTGATTATAAATTTCTATTATATATTTTTGGCAATTTTTTGAAAACGAGCCTTCCCCGTCACAATTATTGCCACTTCTAGACATTTTCTCATATTTTGTTAGACCAAGTAGAAAAAATCCTATAATATGTTATATATTTGTAAACTATTCGGAAAGCTCTTTAATTTGATACCACACACGGTATGATTAAGCGCTCGATTGCGATTTCACTATTTTTCACATGAAAGCCCTCTTAAGATGGTGTGGTCATATCGTGCGTATGAAGAATGAGAGATTGCCCAAAGCAGTGTTCTCTTGCGGAAAGCGGAAGCAGGGAGACCAGTACCTGCGCCATAAGGATGTTCTCAAGCGCCACCTCGTCGCTTGCGGTATACCGACTGACAGCTGGGAGAAAATTGCGTTACAAAGGTCTGAATAGCGTTCTAGTGTTCATAAGAAAGTGCACGAATTTGAGCAGCAGCGGTTGGAAAACCGGATGCTAAGCGCCATATCCGAAAGACGCGACTTAAGCCCTGCTACACGTATACCCGCAACCCGTCTGGACAGCTCCACTGTGCGACGTGTGACCGCATCTTCAAGTCCAAGTTTCGGTTTGCGAGCCACATCAAAGCATTCCATCATCCGGACAATAATTGTTAATGGAGTCGCCTTTGTCGGATACGACAAGAAGATGATGAGGTATAAAACATATATATGGCTTATTTTTCACATTTAACTTAAATATCTTAGTACATGCGTGTTTATTGATATGGAAAGTTTTGTATAAGTTTTGGAACCGTAGTCCCATAGTGACAATCACTGCTTAACATTTTTTTTTACATTGTGTGTTTGAATTACTTCAGTCTTGATTAACATTGATCAGTCCATCAATTGTGCAAGGTGTAAGTGGTGCAAATGGCTCTCAACACATTCACTCCCTCAGTTTTGTCGAACAATAAACACATATACATACATGTTGCAGGGAATGTGATAATCAACAAAACATTAGAATTTAATGCCTCAGTTCAGGTCAAACTCAGTTAAATTCATTTTACACCTATTTTTTTTATGTCATAATGCAACAGGTTTATCCAAGAAACATACCCTAAGCTAAGGAAATATTGATTTTTCTAGATTGCTAAACATAAAAATATTATTATTGTATTTTTAGTGGGCGCTATTATGTGAAACAATGATTAATCTATTATAGGCTACAATATAACATACTATGTATAATCCATAATTAAATAATTAAAACTTCTACAAGCAAGAATTATAATTAACAAGCTACTGCATAACTACTTTTCAGATGCACAAAGAAAGAAATAAACAAATAAGATTAGGAACAACTTTATTACAGTAAAAATCACATGCCACAAAACACCTACTTATTCATCACGAGAATAAATTACATTCATAAAAGTCTACTGAATGCTTCCTCAGATGCATAATACTAACAAAAACTTAGTCAGTCACCTGCAATAACATGTTACATAAAGAAGACTGCAAAAATTTTTGAAAAAACCCCCGACCGCGTCATAGTGGACCGATTTTCATGAAACATGGCTAAGAACACTCCCAACTAACTCAGCTTTCAAACAAAAAAAACTAAATCGAAATCGGTTCATCCGTTCGGGAGTTACGATGCCACAGACAGACACAGACACAGACACGTCAAGTCAAACTTATAACACCCCGTCGTTTTTGCGTCGGGTGTTAAAAATATCTGACACAATTTTTTGTACAGCCATAAAAGTGTGACAGATATATTTTCGGCTTTCGTGTAGTATCATATTTTTTCATGTGACTGTACTAACAATTTTCTATTGTTGTGTGAAACCAAATATTGGATTTGCGCTTCTACATACCTTAGTAATGTCACATCTCTTTATCCTAGTGTAGCCTTTCACAAAATCATTGGCCTTAGTGTTTATTGTAGACAACACATATAATATATAATGTACATCACTTAGATTACCCTCCCAAATTAACTGACATATCCCATATGAAGGAAAACATTGTTAGGAAAACTGCATACATTTGAAAAGAAATTAAAAGATGTATGTGAAGTTTCCAATACACCTATGTGGGGGCTAGAGTGGAGACTATAGCCCAAGCCCTCTCATGCACGATAGGATAATAATTGAGCCTATTATATGTGTTGCACTGCAGGCACAGCTACAGTGGAACACATACACCATGTTTTAGTGGAACACATACACCATGTTTTTTTTTGTTTTCCGTTAAATTCGACACGTATTTGGTTCATTATCAGGAACCACTATTAGTTAAATTCGCAAAAAAAAAAAATTTCACCATTTTCATACGTAATAAATGAATTAATTAGTGTGAGAGACCCTTAAGAATAACATTCAAGTTACTGTCAAGTGATTGACGGCACATGTCAAAACAAATAACATTAGGAATTGGTAAAGGCTGTCACACACATGTTCAGTAATTATCTTTATTTTTTTAATAACTCGATAACTGTAAGAGTTAAGATGCTGGTTTCTTAGAAAAATTAATTGTATTTGATCTAAAGAACCTTCCCTTAAAGTTAACGGAATTCAATAAAAACAGGGTGTATAGGCTCAATTATTATTATTAACCCACAAGAAAGGACTGTGGTAATAAGTCAGATGCAGGAATCTACTACTTATTTCAGGTTGAACCCTACTGGCAGCTTATAACATAGCACAAAAAGAGTCAAGTAGTTATGATTGGGTAAATATGTACATTAATTTAATTTGTAGTATTGTTTCCCACTTCTAAAGTAATACTGTCATAATTTTAATATTTTTTGCAATATTCATGTGCTTTAACACTGAAATTAAAAACCTAATATTGTATTCATTGAAGAATATTCTTATGTAAACATTTATCAAAGCGAAAGCTACTTCACTGGTCGAAATTAAAAATATAAAATCCGGTAGCCTACTTGAACAAAGATTATAAGATATTGAGAGAGAGATTAATGTAATTACACTTACATTAAAAAAATTTCAGGCTTTCTGAGGCAGAGCTCCGGCATCCAGCAAATTTATAGGTATAAACATAAATTCTAGTATATTATTCTTCCCTACACACACACACACACTCTTACATCATCCTCCTTTCTTACACAGTTAATATGGTATAATTCACCATATTTACATCAGGAATATGTGTGGTTAGAAAAAGTAACTTCTTGCACTTAAAATAACAGCAGTTATAATAAAGTCACCGTCAATAGAAATTGCGAACAATGTAAACAAACGGAATGGTTGAAATATCCATATTACAGCACTCAATTATTGTTTTTAATGGTCTAGGATCAGAGTGTGATATGAATTGACTGAATAACACATTTTTAAGCCAGTATTTAATTAGTCAGAATGGGAATTAAAGGCATTTTGAATACAAGGTTTGTTTATATTGTTCACAAATTCTGTTGACGGCGACTTTAGTAATCACCTGTTTTTAAACAGATTTTCATATCACATTTTAAACTTACAGCTTAAGCTCTAACTACAAGTTCCAACTCAAAGTAACTACAATCGAACTACTGATGCATGCATGTTAAGTTGAAAATCAAATTCTACTGATAATATTCTCACCTAATATATAACACACCTAAAATTCCAAATAGTCCTGAATTTAAGTCTATTTTAAGTATTCACTTCAGTTAGTTCACTTTGAGCCCAAGTCAGTTTTTCAGTCCCGTCAGATTATAGTCCTCAGTTCGGGTTAGAAACTCAACGATACAATTAAATAACTATAGACTGAACAATAATAACTATATGTTAACAGCAGTATAATAACAAATATCTTGTTTTTGTTTAATGTTTATTAAAGGCAGACAAGAGGATGCGAGGATTACTAACATTTGACAGTGTTAACATGACGTACATTGATTTTATTTCGACTTTAACATTTTGAAGGAAAGCATTTCAGCCAATGGCAGGAGCGTATTGTTTTCGATATCTCGACAGTGATTGGCTAAATTTGAATGTTGTAGTTTTTTTTCTACTATAGAAAACGAAACCTATAGATTGACATTTGGCTAGAATGATTGAATACTTGCCCTGGAATCTAGGATAAATTAATCAATAATTTATTTATTTTATTTATATGATTGAATAAAATTTAATTGAATAAAGTTTTCTATTCTTTATAGGTGCATATAAAGAATAGAAAACTTAGAAAAAATATTATAATAATTCAGACAAACTACCTATTGAAATTAAAACACTGGCAATATGGTGTGACACCATCGCGGTAAATTTAAAACGAAGTCTTTGCGTCAATCAAATCAGTTGACAAAATGAATGAGTGAAATATAAACCCAAAAAAAGTACAAAATATATTTATTCGGCAAAATGAACAATATGATCAAAATTCAATACGTACCTAAAGCAAATTAATTTTACTGTGATATGCCGGGGCCGGATGTAAGAGCCAATGAAAATGTCCTCGGCGAAATGTCGACAGAGCCCACGGCTACCGTGCATACTGGTGTAGTGCCAGCAAAACCTGAAAGAAAATTAACTGTGTTAGAAACCCATGGCTATATACTTGGTAGGACTATTGGCTCAGGTTCCTACGCAACTGTAAAGGTAACAAAATAATAAATAGGTATTGTTATTTTAAATTAGGTGCATACCTACCTAAATGATTCGTGAACTGCAAGTTTGTAGGTATTTCTACCTTTGAAATCAAACCAAAGTTAACGAAACATTTTAAATATAATGTCGTTTTGCTTATAATTTCTTAGTTTTTTTACCTTTGTGCAATAAAAACCTACCTGTGAAGTTTGTACTTTATATTTTTGTTCATGTAGCTTCATTCCTACCTTAAAATGAACATTGATTATAATATAATCAATATTATTATATTTAATGATTAAATCAACTTACGTTTACCCAGGTAGCATCCAGCGACAGGCACAATTGTCAAGTTGCAATAAAAATAATAAGCAAGTTCCAAGCGCCGGGAGACTATCTCAAGAAGTTTCTACCCAGAGAAATAGAAGTTGTGAAGGGGCTCAAGCATGAAAACTTAATACGGTTCCTCCAGGCCATTGAAACAACACACAGGTCAAATAAATTTGTAGTCATTTAGGAGGCTTTACATTTTTTAATTTATATTCGAATGCCATTAATTACACAAATAGGCTAACCGCAGACGTACATGCGGAATTTTCATTCGATTTTCGTACGGAATGATTGGTTCATAGTGCTGAACACAGTATGTGAACGGTACAGCACTTCACACAATATTCTGAGCTACTGCGGCCAGAGTAAGAGTAAATATTTCGTGAGAGTTTCAATTGCTGTAATTTGTCTAACAAGTATTATTACAGGGTTTACATAGTAATGGAATATGCTGAAAACGGCAGCCTGCTCGACATCATCCGCAAGGATCAGCATATAGACGAGGTGCGCGGGCGCCGGTGGTTCCGACAGCTGGTCGAGGCGGTGGACTACTGCCATGAGCGAGGGGTTGTTCATAGGTGAGCTATATTCCCCTTCTTGATACCATCCACAGTGATCACGAACTGCTATTGCTAACATAGTAATAGATTATACAGAAAACGGCAGCCTACTCGATCCGCAAATCGGATCAGCATATTATAGAAGAGGTGAGCGGACGCCGGTGGTTTCAAATCTGGTTAAAGCCGTTCATAGGTGAGCTACCCACAACTCGCTGTTTTATGGAAATAATCTAACTTACTAAGCTAATGTCAATTGCAATTGTAAGACCGACATGTATAACATGTATTGTATACGTATGGTGTACCGTTGTTCAGTTAACTGTTCCTCAAGACATATAGTAGATATCGCGTTGTTTCTCTTTCTTTCTAGCGTCGTATTTAGGTTTATTGCCCCTTCACCGTTTTTTCCTACTTCAGAGACATCAAATGCGAAAACCTGCTAATGGACCATGGCCTCAACATAAAACTATCAGACTTTGGCTTTGCAAGGGGCCACATGAAACCTAAAAACGGGGTGTATGCCCTGAGTGAAACCTTTTGCGGCAGCTACGCGTATGCTTCTCCTGAAATTCTGAAGGGGGTTCCTTACAAGCCACAGGACTCAGATATTTGGAGCATGGGGGTAGTTCTGTACGCTATCGTGTATGGACGCCTGCCGTTTGATGATACCAATTATACGCAGCTATTAAAAGTAAGTGTAACAAACATAAAAGTTTAATACCTATAAGGACCAGACGGTCCTCGATACCATTTAGGTTTTCCTCAAATAACAGCGTGCAACACTGGACATTTTAATGAGGGGAAAATATCAAAAAACAACAGTGTTGCTAGTTTACGAAAATCAGTAGAGAGACGCACTTTTCATCACAAATGTATCCATGCCTCAGAAGACGTTTTCTTCTGGAATTCTTCCTTATTGCAGGCCGAACATAGGGATCCTATAAATATTATGCCAATATTGTTTCTTATAAATCCAAAAACGTTCTTAATTACAGCAGGTCCAGAACAAGGTATCCTTCCCTCGCGAACCTAGAGTCTCCGCAGAATGCCGGAAGCTCATAACCAAGGTCCTGGCGCCTCTAAAGATGCGAGTGAAGATACCACAGATCCTGGCTGACCCTTGGCTTAACCCTAACCAACCGAGGGACGAGGAGGCAGATGGAGCACAGGTTGGTGCAAAACTTCATGAACACCTACCAACTATGTAGGTAGTTGTTCTAATATGAATATAGGGGTTTTGATTAGCACTTAGGCTTAGGCACATGACTAAAGGCCACGCAGGAAGACCGGAACAGAATACCATAATCGTGAAGCAGACTGTTGGGATCTTGAAGTGTTCAGTGTTTCTTCGTTCGATTAGTGTGCAACTGTGCCTATTCTATTATGTACATATTTAAATATCTAGTCCTATCTACTCGGTTTGGTTGGCGAAGATCAGAGGGTCTTCTTGTTCCACGGAACGCGAAATATAATTATTTGTCTTTCTATCACTCAGACAAATTCGAGGGATAGAGATAGTGTCTATGGAAAGAGGGGTATAGTATACTTAGTGTTTTCCATAATAGACCGTCAGGTGGAAATACCGAAAAATAGTAGTAGATTTTGTGCGGAAAGAGAATAGTCACAATGTATAAGCTTACATTCCACTATTCTTCTCTTTCCAGAACAGACTCTAATTTGGACCATCTTTTTTCAGGAAAGTGCATCAAACAGCAAAGAAATAAAGAATGTGAATATAGAAACGACGTTTGAGAGACCCGTCGGACGAAGTGAAATCAGTTAAATTGTAAATTGTCATCAAATCAATATAATATTTGTACCAGTTACCATTCCAAATGCCAATATTCAATAAAAAAAATTACAATACCAGTCTTCTATTTTGTATAATTACTTATACCCTATAAACTGAAATAAATGTCATATACAAAGGAAAAGTGACCAAGGCCTCCAAGTGTTCAAAGCTGGATTCGAACCAGCGTCCTCCGTTATCGCGACGGATACCTAAACCACTCTGGCATTCGGACAGGGTGGCAAGGGTCGAAATTTTCAAGTATATGACACAATTACCGAAGGCTTGGCTTTTATTTCAGTTTCTAGTTAAAATAGACTGTCTGTCTACTAAAAAATACAAATTAAATTATTTTCTATGAGGATAAATTAATTTGTTCTAAGAATTACTTATATCTATCTATTTCTATCAGTTTTGTATATATTATGTATAATTTTGTTACAAATAGATATTTCCTAGAATATGGTACAAAGTGGTAGAATATGGTGGTTTCTAATGGGTTGGCAACGCGCATGTGACACTCCTTGAGTTGCAGGCGTCCATATGTTACGGTGACCGCTTTCCATCAGGCGGACCGTATGCTTGTTTGCCACTGACGTAGAATTTAAAAAAAACTAAAATGGTCAAATTACAATAAGTGCGTCATATTTTTTCTACTCCCGTAGTGTTTATTTATCATTTACAGTGTCGTGCATAGATTTTTAAAACCCTACATAAAAGATGCCAGCCGGGGCCCGGCGCCCCGCACACCCACGCATACAATATAGCTCTTAAAGCATTGTTAGGAAGCCTTTAAGGGATATAGCGGGGCGCGGGGCGCCGGGGGCTGGCTGGAACTATGAAAAACTAATTGAATGGTCGTAGAAAAAGTATTATATGCAACGGTATTTAACTAAGTCAAAAAATACTCGTGGCGTTTTTATTAACAATTTTCGGCTTCGCCTCAAATAGTTACTCACGCCACTCGTCTTTTTCGACCTTACTTAAAAGCCAGTTGCATAAAATACTATAATAGTACGGGACCCAGAACGCCACCCTGTTGAACGCCACCAGTTGTTTTACAGATTTAGGGCCAGTTGCATCAACCACAACAGACACATCATCGTCACGCAGCAGACGTCTATGGAGCTTCCCATACAATAAAATTTAACGAACGCTTTCACGGTGACGATGTGTCTGTCAAATGTGGTTGATGCAACTGGCCCTTAGAAATGCAATCTTTATTATGAGAGTAAGGGCCGGTTGCATCAAAACGTCTGTCACTGTTAAAGCGTTCGTTAAATTTTATTGTATGGGAAGTTCCATTACGTCTGCTGCGTGACGATGATGTGTGTCAATGTCAAATGTGGTTGATGCAACTGGCCCTAAAAAGTGTGGTGTAACTGTTGTAGTATAGGTAAGTCTAAGTAAGATCTATATAATAAGCAGTACCCAGTTAATAAAAAGCAAATGTCTAGGGTTGATTAGGTAAAATTTATTTTAGATTCGTATAACGTACAAATAAAATACCTATTACGTTACTACTGGTTACAAGCTAACTTAAGCTATATGTCTCTACCCTCGGACCGAAAAGCGTCAACAGTCGGCGACGAAGTTGCCGCATTTCGGTTCCATCGACCGGAATAAATAACACCTGGGCCACTAAATAAGAAAGCTTCAGGTCAAATACTTTACACTGAAAAACCTAATAGGTAATACTATTAGGTATACATATAAAAATCATTCTAGAGGACATTAGTACAGTCTAAGACCTGTAACTCTTCTAACAAACTTATATCACGCAGTATAAATGGGTTGAATCAACTTTTTCTTGCTTGTTATTGCCATCGTTACGGTCCCCTGAGTCACGCTGCTTTTATGCAAAATTATGCTTCTTAAACTATTCAAACATGCATTTTTCTGGTGTTAACAAGCCCTTTCCTTAATTTGCACCTACAAACATAGACTACATGCATGCTTGCATAATTTCAGTAGCATAATTTTCCATAAAACCAGCGTGACTCAGGGGACCGTAACCATGGAATATGAGCGCCGTGTAGGTACATAGGAGCGGAGTACGTTAGAAGAGTTACTGCTGGTAATGTTTCATTATCTCTCCCTTAAAAACTGTAGATGTAGGTAACGGCGCAATCTGTGTTTGTTTACCCCGCGCGAATCGCAAAAAATGTCGGTTTAGTATTTTCACCAAAAAAGATTCTTCCTACTTGATCTTTTTCTTTTGCTTCTCCGTTAACTCAACAACTTCGAATGTGCAGCTCAACTTGTCATCCAGCAGCTTAGCTTCCTTCATTTTCTCGGCCTTCTTCGCCTTCCAGAGGCACAGCAACGAACAGCCTAGTATCACTACATAAATGGCAGCGGCGATGAAGCAGTTGGTCGATACCTAGAAAATGCAACATTAACAAGGACGTTTATAGGAGGTATTAGGAGCGATCAGGGGGGGGGGACGTTTACTGGTAGAGATGGGTAACTACCCAGGTAAATACCCGACGGTGGGTATTTACCGGGTAAATACCCGATATTTACCTTCCCGCGGCCCCCGCGGGTAAATACGCGGGTATTTTCATTTTTCTTCAAAAATTTGACGTTTTAAATGGTGTTTGGGCTAAAATAGATTAATTTAAGTGTAATCGTACTCGTACACATAATATTTATTCAAATTGAGAACGAACAGGTTGCTATGAGATAAAATGCGATTTTAGTGTATCACTCCAACTATAAAAATCGTGTTATATCATTCTCTGACATACGGAAATAATTTCAAATGCTTTTAATATAAGCGCTGGTGGCCTAGCGGTAAGAGCGTGCGACTTACGATCCGGAGGTCGCGGGTTCGAACCCCGGCTCGTACCAATGAGTTTTTCGAAACTTATGTGCGAAATGTCATTTGATATTTGCCAGTCGCTTTTCGGTGAAGGAAAACATCGTGAGGAAACCGGACTAATTCCAATAAGGGCTAGTTGTTTACCCGTCGGGTTGGAAGGTCAGATGGCAGTCGCTTTCGTAAAAACTAGTGCCTACGCCAAATCTTGGGATTAGTTGTCAAAGCGGACCCCAGGCTCCCATGAGCCGTGGCAAATGCCGGGATAACGCAAGGAGGATGATGATAAACTATAAGTCTGATAAATTAAAACTGTAAATAAAAATATGTGAATAAAAATATTTTAAAAATCTCTTTTGAAGCTCATAACTCAACTCATACACAGTATATTTTATGACAAACATGCATATAAACTTTTTTGTAGGAAATTGTGTCTACTTTAGTTCGTATATACAATACTTTTCGATATTAATGATAGTTTCCATGAAATATGAAAATAATACATTTTACCCCCCTATTCCCACCATAACCCCTCTCCAACCAGTACTAGGAAGTTTATCTTTATCATATAATACTATTTAATGCAATCTAAAAAGCACAAATAAAACATATTTCTTTTAATTTTTTTTTTAAATATACATTAAAACTTCTGTAAACTTTATTGTATATTTGACTGAACAGTTTCGTTTTAAATTGTGTAATTACAACCACTAACTTAGTATTTATCTCCATTTTAACACAAATCAGCATGTGCAACATGAAATGAATCTACCCGTCAATTTGGGTAGATACGGGTAAATACCGGGTCGATAGGTATTTACCGGGTAAATACCTGGGTGGGTAGATTGGGTATTTACCCACGACCCATCTCTATTACTGGGACAATACGCTCCCAAGTAGGGATTGCAGTACCGGTACTGTTTTAAAGAACCGGGATTTTCGGTACCGAAGCAATATGGAACCGGGATTTCCCGGGATTTTCGGTACTTTCGGGACTGGTCTAATTATTTCGCTTTTTCAAATAAAACAACAATGTTTTTAGGATTTTACGTCTTTTATTATTATATTATATTACTAGTATAACCGAGCCGCCCCGCCTTCGCTCGGCGTATCATTTTATCAGTCTTTTTTATTACTTATTATAAATCGGAATTCGGGAGAACAAGCAAAAATCGTGAGAAATCCGCCTAAACCAAACCATTTGGCAGCCATAGGCACCAATGGTTACTATTGCAATACATTGCTTCGATTAAGCGATCTGCCATTACTGGGAGATGTTTAATCGCTTAGTAAAAGAAATAAGACAAATACTACTAAAGAAATATAATAACTGATTATAGACCGGCAGTAAAACCTCACAAAATTCCCCAAACACTTCATTTGAAGTAAATGAAACAAAACATTTGAGATAGTGCACTATTTTTTTGCTAGTCAGAGGGAACGTTCTCGAGAAAGTTGGTAATTTACTGGAAATTTCTTTGGAATACCGCAATACCACATTATATATAAACATTTTTTTAAAGTTAACATGTTTATAGCAGTTATCCTTAAAAGTTAGACATAAGCCATCGCCGACTTTTTTATAGACCTACATATGTATATGTGTAAGAGGTACAATTCCACCATACATTATTTTTTTATATGTCGATCGGTATGGGCAGGGTTTTCGATTGAAGCTCTTAAGCAGCGTCATATAAGTAATTTTTACCGACTTGATAAGCACATATCGTCATGTTTTAATCAATTTATAATAACAAAACCTTAAACCTTCCTCAATCTGTTTAGTAGTTTTTGAGTCTATCGCAAAATTAGCGAATACACAGACATACACGTCGGGAGACTTTGTTTTATAACATGTAGAGAAATGAGTCAAATGAGAAATAAGATTGAGAGAGAAAAATAAATACACAAATTAACATGACAAGGTGAAGGTTTTCACCAAAAATACAAAACTCCACTACCGACTAGCGGGTCTAGCTAGGATATCACGGTGGCTACGGCAGCCAGTCTGCCACTGCCACCCGCTATTAAATAGTGATTAGGCGCGTGTTACTGTACCTACGCATATTTTTTAACTGTATAAATAATATAAACAGAAATAAATAAATTTTGTAGCAAAAAAGTCACTAAAAAGTATTTCCCGAAAGTACCGAAAGTACCGGGATTTTTGAAGTTGATTTCCCGGTTCTTTGCTTGGCCAAAAATCCCGGGAATTCCCGGTACTTTCGGTACCGGTATTTCCCGGGAGCAAACCCTACTCCCAAGGGAACACGGGACACCAAGCTTAAAACGATGATATGTCACGGTGTGCCAGGGAACGTACGGTACCGGTAGTTAAGTACAATTAGGGATGTTACGAATATTTGCATTCGCATATGCGAAAGATTCGCATTCTTTTAAACATTTGCATTGACATTCGCATTCGCTTCAAACGATGCGAATGTTTTGCGAATGCGAATGTGTGCAAGTCGCAGCTTGTTCCTCGCCCGCGCCGGCCGCTCTTTGCTACTTGTCGACTCGCGCAGGCGCAGATAGGTCAAATTCGTACGGCGTGAAGTTCGTACTCGGCATTTTGACCAATAGTAAGCATTTTAAATTTTTTACCTAGCGGGTTGTTAGTGATCGCTTGGTTTTTATTTTGGTTTTTTATGAAATTCAGCGATATTCGCATTCGCACATTCGCATTCTGAATATTCGCATTCGCGAATGTGACACATGCGACATTCGTGACATCCCTAAAGTACATAGTTGGTAAGCAAATAATATGCAACTATAAGTACCTAGTACAGTCAAGTGCAAAAATACGTATCGATTTTATCCGCTCAAAAATATGTACCGAGACCTTATTCCGCCGACATAAAGTGCTATGAGACATATTTTTGATAAGTTATACGCACCCATATTTTTACACTTGACTGTACATAGAGCGAAAGTTAAATATTGCTAACGAGAGTAAGTTTTTCATCACACTTGCAATATAAAAAATATGTAAAAAAAAAGAAAAATACGATACTAGAAATTTTATAACTCCCTAGGGAGATCGAATTTTCTATAACTCCCGCTCCGCCTGCGCACATTAGGTCAGCAGTTCTCAAAAAGTTCGTACAAAAATTAGGGAAAAAGTTAAATTTGTTTTTTTTTAACTCCTATTTTGTTACGAAGTTTTTTTGATGAATTGAGATTTTAGTAAGTTTTATTTCGTCATTAAGGTTCTCTAGTATCTATATTTTCTTAATTATTAACAGTTATCCTGGATATATCTTACGATCTCAATTTGGATTTCTTTTAACCCCTTTTTGCCAAGAGTGGCACTGAAACTTAGTTCATGTGCTCTGTCTACCCCTTTACGGGATACAGGCGTGATTATATGTATGTGTGTATGTATATCTTACGAAAGTCGACTTATATCACTAAAGGTTGGTAACAAAATAGGATCAATTAAAATTTGCTGACGTGGCTATGTACAAACTTTTTGAGAACTGCTGAGGTGCGAGTGTGATGAATAAAATAATATCAACTTAATTCCTTGTGATGTACGTACAGTCCTATAGTTTTCTTGGGTGCGCTTTATAAAGTCATCCAAATCAGAGAAATGATGCTCTTCAGTATCCTCGATTAAACCCAGGGATTCCATCCTGTATAATACACCCATTATTACCTGAAATATTATTTTCATTATAAGCTTTAGGTTTTTTAATATTATATCAGCGGCAAACCAGCATACGGCCCGCGGGATGGTAAGCATCTCAAGGCAATGTTACAACATGCGCGTTGTCGAACTTTAGCATTTCTGCGCAATGTTTTTGTCACTTCGCTCAGACTTCCCATTCAGAAACATATTTTCATATAGGTATAGTAGATATTCTTATGGCTTATACATAAAATTGAATTGAGTAGGTACGAAATAGTTATTTGTTATACAAGGGGCAAGGTTATATTTTAACGCCGAGTGTGGAATTGAAAAACGAGCAAGTGAAAGGATTCTATAGTTGAACCACGATCGAAGCGAGTGGTTCGAGAATAGAATCCTGAACTTGCGAGTTTTTTAACACACGAGAAGTAAAATACATTTGCACCCGAGTGTAACACAAAACTTTTCCCCTTACTATAGCGAGGAAACTGCAACGCAAAAAATGCGTTTATCCCTGCTTCCAGTAGTTCCACAGGTGGTAAATCATCTTTATTAATAGATTTACCTATTTTTATCAATTTTAAAGCAGTTAATTTCACTTTATTCAAGGTCAAATTACTTTACCCACTAGTGGATAAAATGCGTTTTTACCCGCTGGTATTGAAGGACAAAACACGTGTTTCCGAGCTAGTGAGGGGAATTTTTTTTAATGATTAGTGTGAATTGTGTATTAAAAACTTTAGACCTTTTTTCAGCTAGATGGGCACTTACCAGTTGGATTATACCCCAAATACTCAAACACATATAACATACCCCACAAAATTGAAGCATTTTGAAAAAACTTCTGTAGCAGTTTTCTTTTTGACAACTTCGTGACACGTAAGTAGCATAGAGAATCTACTATGGAGTAGATGTAATCTGGCAATAAAGAGTAGATGTTAAAAGTGTCAACATTGTATTGTTGTCTCTTTCAAATCCATAAGTGTACGAAAACGGGACGACACTACGATGATGAACAAAGGTTGTTTCTACACTCCATAGAATTTGATAGAATCTACATTTGATCTATAATTATACATAGTGGAGCTTGGTATGCATATATGTCTCTTAATAGTCGATAGTCCACTATCATATTTATGTTTATCATAGAAATATGATCATAGGCAACATGCTATCCTTTTTCTTCATGTTGGAGAAAAAGGGAGGCATATAGACCTATGGTCATATTTCTATGATAAACATATGATAGTGGACTATCGCTTAGTAGGTACCTATATGTTGTGATAGTGATAGTGCTGCTATTTAACTTCAGAATATTATTAAATCTTACAAACTTTTTGCTAAATAAAATGGTCTAGATTAAAATCCAGGTACAAAAAATTAGCTTCATATGGTATACATATAAAAACATTAAAAATACTTTCAAAGGAAAATAATTAAAAATACACAACAAATCTAACATTAATATGTTTATTCAAGAAAAACTAAGCCTTTCGTAATGTACAAGGGATAATCATTATGTACAATTTAACAGCAATAATACTTATTATAATTAAATTCCACAAGTATGCCATGTTGATTTCAATGATTCATAATATATATGGATATAAGTGGATATGTGGATTTTAAATAAATTACTTTTTCAATTATAAAGTTACATGTTGTTTGAGACTATACAATAGAACATTTTGATTAAAACAAAATAACATTTCCACTTAGAATAATTACCATTCATATTCATTAGAAATTGTTATTATAACTTGGTGGTAAGGATAATGCTAATCATGGATGTTTCTGAATTGTAAAACATTTCAAAACAAGTTTTTTTACACCTCTATGTTTACAAGATTCAAATGCTCATTCAATAAATTATTAATGGAATGGAGTTGCTAGGAGCAGTTTTGCAACACATAGCTGTGTTTCTACAGCTCACTATTGGACTTAATGTCTATTACCAATGTGAACTATAGAAACAGCGATAACACTTTCACACCAATATTGTATTTACATGCTAACTGAGGAACGGTTGTTCATCCAGAATTGGTGTCCAGAGATTACCAGCGTGATTACATAGAGCAGAGCCGCAATCCAGCAGTTGTAGGCATTCTGAAAATATATAGTTAGTTTTATTTATACCATATACAACCCTTTAAGATTTTAGTTATTCATACAAAATTTTGTTCATGAAATACTTGGGTGATCACATCAGTCTCATTCATTGAATCAATTGTAGCTTCTGTGAGAGAATAATATTCACATTCCATTTTAGTCACATGATTATAGTATAGTTACATTTCTTCAAGCATGTATAACTCAATATGTTCACAAAATGTGTCACCCTGCCCATAATAACAAATCCTAAATAGGAACTATAACAGACAAACGTATATTAAAGCAACTACAGACAAATGAATTAGGATTAGGGCTCACCTGATCATATCCAGTTTCCACTTCTGTGATGAAATGATCAATGCTACTATGAGCGCCCTCTTCAAGGGGAAGGTCCTCTAGCAAAGCTACTGCTCTGATATAGTAGAAAACGCCCATCAGAGTCTGAAACGTTCAAGATTTAGTTGAGATCACAGCCGACAAGTTCATAAGGAAAACACATTAAACTTGAGTCCTTTACTTACCAACTGGATGATCCCCCACACACTCAATACAAGCCCACATAGGGACAGTTTAGGGCCGCAGATTGTGAAAGCCATTTTGCTCGTTTATTTAGAATTTACGAACAAATATATGGGAATTATCGACCAATATCTGTCAGCTAGTGTCAAAAAATAGATGTTCCCTCACATGATCTGAAATTGTTTTTGGTACACGGCAAATAGCATAGCTGTGTCTATGATTTTTAAGCACGTTTTACACATACGGAATTCAAGCACAAGGCTTCAACCAGCCATTAAAAATTCTTTAACACTTGCGACCACAAACTACTAAGAAGATACTACGTATTGCTTACGACTTTGGCATTGAGCGTAAAAGAGATGTCATTACTATACTCTGTCAAACAAGTCTGTCAGTGAATAAGAACAAAGAAAACTATAGGTATCCTTTTCTCTATCAACCTAAAGAAAAGGATGCATATAGTATTCTTTGTTCTTATTTACAGACAGACTTGTTTGACAGAGTTTATGTCCGTTGTAGCTGGTTGTAGCCAAATATCCGAAGTAATCCGAAGATTACGATAATTTTGCCATGACGTATGGAGAGGCATAGTGTAGTCATGGGTTAATAATACCTGAAACCGCTCAAAACCGTAAAGCCGTAAAATATCAGCAATAAATTGTACAAAAGTTAATAATCTTGTTTTTTACCCACGTTTTACCAAAAAAGATAGTAGAAATAGTACTAACAAAACTAGTATGAATAAATTAACGCAAAACAACAATTATTTAAAAATACGCCTATACTTGTATTTTTTTGATATGGAAACACTGTAAACATTTTGCGTGAATGAATGACACATATTCTTGACGGAATCTGAAACTCAAAATAAAATTTAATAATGGTGGATCGTTTGGGTACGTAATTTAATTTTCAAATCAAAATAATCCCATCTTACTATCGATGTAAAAAAGTGTGCACCAGTAACTTTTGGTTGTTATATCAAGTTTATTACTGTCATTGTATGCCCCCTCAGTTTGACGTCAAACTTTGATTTTGTACCGCAAATTACTGTACTTAGATTGTACTTATTTTTTCAGTAAATAGTGAGGCAAATGCAAGAAGAATTGCTATGGTGGAGAACTGCTTCGGCAGTTCGGGACAGGTAAGGCAATTCGAAGCATTAGGATTGGCTTGAAAACTATGTAAAACTTTCGAAGTTTGCTAATGCTATCTACTCTACTCTTGTTATCAGACAACTAACTCAGATAAGTCTGTGGCACAAAAGGCAAATTTGGTTCCAGCTTTTTTCATAAGAGTGTTACATATGTGCCATTTTTACTGAACATAATTTTTCTTGTGGAAGACCTACATTATAACTATGGCTGAAACACTTTACTGCTAATTTTCCAGCCATTGGCAGAACAGGGCAGAGTGCTTGTGGGAGAGGGTGTCTTAACCAAAATGTGCAGGAAGAAACCGAAAGCTCGTCAGTTCTTCCTTTTCAATGACATTCTGGTCTATGGAAACATTGTTATAAACAAGAAGAAATGCAACAAGCAACATGTCATTCCACTAGAAGAAGTGAAACTGGAAGCTTTAAAGGATGATGGACGTAAGTATTTGCGAATTCAATATTTGCTTAACAGTTTAGATGCAAACATGGTTTTGTTTATATACCTAAGCTATATGATAACAAGCACTTACTTTTGTTAAAACTAAAGACATGTGCGACAGTTGTTACATTACTTCTCTTACCTAGTTAGATCTTGATTTTATATTCAGTTTTAGGGTTTACAAGCATCTACTGTCTGCCTTAATATGTATGCTAAACTAAAATTCACAATTCTGCGGACTAAATTGACAAATGACTGACATATGAAATGTTACCAGGAACAGTGAAATAAAAATAGTGAAGGGTATATGTCGATAACAATATATCGACAAGTTGTAAACTACAAATAACAGACTAGTTTAAATCAAAAAAATACGAATGTTACTTTTAAATACAAGGTAAACATTTTGGTTTGTTCGGTTTTCGAGGTAGTGGATGGATAAAATGCGTTTTTACCCACTAGTTTTATAGCATAAAAAGGTATCCAAACCAGTAAGTAAAAAAAATATGTTGTCCGACAATGAGTAGTCTTTATTATAAAATATTATTCATTTCCAAGCTCCGTTATTTCGTCATCTTCATCATCATCATCATCATCAGTTACATTTATAATAAAACGATCCGAGACATTGTAAACTAAATGGTCGAGTTGTAACATTTTGTCCTCGGTTTTTATTATGTGATTTACGCAATCTTTTCATCTTTCGGCTGTAACACAATAATTATTGTAATAATTCATTTGTAAAGATTCAATAAACTATCATAATAAATATATAAATTTCATTTACATTATTGCTGGTTTGAAATTAACATTTTATATCTAATTAGGGATCTACAGACCTTACGATCTGTCGAAATCACAAAAAAAGTTGGTATATTGATTAAAATATCAAATTGCCAATTTGATTGTATCGTCTGGGTGCACCTTAAATCTACGGTGTAATAATAATTTTAATATTGATAAGAACGACACTGGCCAAACTGTGGCAACATTTGTTCACACTTACTTGTCAATTTGGTCCGTAGGATTATGGATTTTAGTTTAGCTGTTTGTATTTCATTATATTTTCTGACCTTTAGTACTTTTTTATTTTTTTGTTTGTAGAAAAATGCATTCCCAAAACTATGGTCTGTGAGTAAATATTGAGTGGGCCATGAAACTACCATGAAATCTAAGCACCAACAGTTTTTTTTGGCCTTTTTAAGATGGCCAAGAATAAAGTCCTAAAGTTTACAGTTGGTGGGGCCTAGCTCAATTTGGGGATAACTTGAGTAAACTTAAATACTATAGTAACACCTACAAACTAACACTCATCAAAATAAAAAGGGGAGATTAACTAATAAATTTATAATAACCTAACCACAAAATTAAAATTATAAAAAAACCCCCGATCGCAACGTAGTAGACCGATTTTCATGAAACATGGCTAAGAACACTCCCGACTAACTCAGCTTACAGACAAAAAAACTAAATCTAAATCGGTTCATCCGCTCGGGAGCTCGATGCCACAGACAGACAGACAGAAAAACACACAGACAGACACGTCAAACTTATAACACCCCGTCGTTTGTGTGGGACGTTAAAAACTGTTCAAGTTTAATATGAACTCAAAGAGTTATTTATTTATATATCTTTTATCTATCTAATAATTTTCATGGTGGTACTGAATCCTCATTATTAGTATAGCTCAGCAACTGTCCCAAGCATACAAATACAAATATTTAATACAAGTTAGGAAGTATGAATCAGTGTGATGAATCATAGGTAATATAATTTTATTCTTATCAATGTAAATGTATGTAGGTATCATGTTGGTGCTACACTGATGCAATTGTATTATATGATTTTTTCACTAAATGTGGGGTTTCATGCCTGAAGAAACCTTATTCTCCTTGTGAACCCTTCTTTAAGGAAAGTCCCAAAAAAATGTTATTGTAATTAGATAGATTTGGTTCTATATTTTTTATTTATATTCATGTAACAATCTGTAATCTGTAAACATAATCTGTAAACAACTTATGAATGGAACTAGTGTAAATTGTGATAAATATACCTAGATATTTTTCTGGCATGAACATCAAATTGTAAGTGCTTGACAAAATAAAAATATCCACAATCCTTTTATCGATAAAATAGCCTAACACCTCTAAAATCTTGAAAAGTAAAGTAAGAACTTATGTAAACTATTAAAATATGGTTCGTTTTATTATTATTGTCCATTTCTTTTTAAACATGTGACATTTGTATAAAACATTAATGTTATATACACGTAAATTCAAACCTATATTCCCTTAGCGGGGTAGGCAGAGCACATGAAACTACTCAAGATCCAGTGCCACGGCAATAATTAATGACATAATAAAATTATAATAATTAATGACATATTATAATGTAAATTATTGATGAACTAAATATCAGAAGGAAGTCACTAGTGTCACTTTGTTCGTGCTAGAAAAATATCTAGGTATAGTGATCAATGGCATATTTATAAATACCACTAACACATAAATAATATCAATTGTGTTTGATAATGATTTTGACATGTAATTACTTCCAAATCAAAATTATGTGCATGAATCACCTTCAGACTTAACTTAATTTGGCACTTAAATTATCCACAACAGTTCTATGGCTTCTATCAAGTAACCAGCTGATGCTTATTTATATCACCTAACTATGTAATCATAAGAACCAAAATACATTGGTTTTTGCTCTAAAAGTACATGTTTTTAAATTAAAGGAAAAAAGTGGGAAATGGGGTTCTAAAAGTGTGCTCCTCAGACCTTTGGGGTCAGTGAGATCTTTGATAAAGCCTAAGAACCCAACAATTCACTTACTTCACTCGGGAATATAACATCATGATAGCATGCTTGTCCATATCCATACTAATATTATAAATGGGAAAGTGTGTGTGTCTGTTTGTTTGTCCGTCTTTCACGGCAAAACGGAGCGACGAATTGACGTGATTTTTTAAGTGGAGATAGTTGAAGGGGTGGAGAGTGACGGGATACCCGCATTTGTCAGAATTTCATTTGCCATAATTTTATTTGCCACCCTATTCAACAATCATAATATTGTTTCTCATAACATCTTATGCCATAATCATTGTTTACTATATTAATCAAGTGTCAGAAACTTTGTTTCCCATGAAGTCAGTTTCCATAATGTCATTTGTCAGAATGATCGAAATCAGTAATTACCACATTCCATACCATCATTTGTCATCCAATTTAGCGACCAGAAAAGTCAATTTCCATAATGTGATTTGGCAGAATCATCGAAATGCGTAATTATCACAGAGACGACACTACTAGAAGTACTAGAGAATGAATCTGCTATCAGAAAGTAGGTTAGGTTAGGTTAGAACTGTGACCCCCTGGAAAATAAAACTGCTATTAGAAAGTAGGTTAGGTTAGAACTGTGACCCCCTGGAAAATGAAACTGCTATCAGAAAGTAGGTTAGGTTAGGTTAGAACTGTGACCCCCTGGAAAATGAAACTGCTTGAAAAGTAGGTTAGGTTAGGTTAGAACTGTAACCCCCTGGAAAATGAAAATGCTATCAGAAAGTAGGTTAGGTTAGAACTGCGACCCCCTAGAAAATGAAACTGCTATCAGAAAGTAGATTAGGTAAGTTAGATCTGTGACCCCCTGGAAAATGAAACTGCTTGAAAAGTAGGTTAGGTTAGAACTGTGACCCCCTGGAAAATGAAACTGCTATCAGAAAGTAGGTTAGGTAATAATATGGGCAACAATTAATATGGCAATAATTGCTTATGGCGTTGGAATATTATATTAAACCATATTATTGCACTTAATAATATGGCTAACAAATAGTATGGCATTGTATGATTATGGAAGGTAATGTTCGGATAAACAACCAGTATGTCATACAATTTTTATGGTAAACAAATCATTCGGGCAAATGAAATTTAGGCAAGTTAGATTCGGGCATATGATTATTATGTTAAATGACTGTCGGGCAAACAATAGACAACCGGAGAGTGACATAGGCTATTACTTTTTGTCTCTTTCTAACGCGAGCGAAGCCGTGGGCAAAAGCTAGTATGGATAATAGTTTGATTGTAGGTACACATATATTTGATAAATAACAGATATATATTATTAACTGCTACAAGCTGTGCTTAGTTTTTTGGCTAGGTTAATTCATGTAACATTGTCCCAGATATTTTTTTTTCTAAATTGTCAGTTAACTTGATATCAAAATGGTACAAATTTACGGATGTGTACTTATTTCGGATAGGTATTAGTAGGAACGTGACCAAATAAACAAATAAACATATCAAGATCAATACTTACACTATCTTGTTGACCTTACACTTGACACCATCCAAAAGTGCAGCTTAATTTGGCCGTAACAAGGTGTTATTTACATTGGCACATTCTTGTTGTGTTAAGTCAACATCGTTAAAAAAAGGGGAGTGAAGTGATAATGTATTTGGACTTGATATGATAAAATAACGTAGCTTAGTATTTTTATAATTCTATGGAAAGCCAAAATATGTCTTTATATGATTAAATTATTATGTGTACGCTTTAAACGATTTGTAATTTGTAACACATTCACTGCTGAGCTACGGCGGTATCGGTAGCGCTCCGTCGTATCTGATAACATGGATTTCCGGATTTCCCCGTATGTAGCAAAAATGGGTCGTAGAAGCAAACGACAACGTGTCGTGATTAGCTAATCATAATTAACCTTTCAAAATGAAAAGGATCACAATGTAATATGGTGATATCATTGAGCTGATCTGTTGATGGAAACAGGTGAAGGCCATGTATTAGAATAATTTGCATACAGAAAAAACGTAGATACTAGAAAATTACATATCAGCAAAACCTTAAAACAAAACTGTAATTTCTGACAGAAAATTATTTTCGGTAGTCTTATTCCCACTATTTATTGTAATCTTTATAAATAACCATCACACAAATCGATAGTTTAACCACTCTTCTTATTTTCAGAATACCGCAACGGCTGGCTTATCCGCACGGCGTCCAAGTCGTTCGCGGTGTACGCTGCCACGGCTACCGAGAAGGAAGAATGGATGGCGCATATAGAGAAATGCATAGAGGACTTGCTCAGGAAAAGTAAGTCTAGTGTCCATTATATGTGACTTGATCCCTAACTCATCACCATGCTCTGGGATGGTCAAACAGCAATGTAACTATCAGACCCCTATCTCCACTCTGTCCACTTCTGAGTTATAAGAGAAAACCTAGACCTAAGGAACAACTGTTTAATCTAAAGCTTGTATTTGTAATTTTGTATCTGCACGGCAACATCCTATGGCCCATTTGTAATGGCCATGTGTTGTTGTGAGCAAATGTACATGCTTGTAATTTACTTATGTTAAGCTTACAGTGTGCTGGTATTCCCAGTAACTAGCGCTAAATGCGCCTAGATAGTAATTATTGGGGAAAAACCCCAGAAGTTAACCAGTGGTGATTTAGGAATAACCCGTACCCAACGGAGCAACTCACGTAATTATCTACCGAGATTAATCGTTAATTTGCCGAACATTGATAAAGATAACGTCACTCAGTATTCCCCAGTGAACTATCCCATTAATGAAACCATATCCCATTTTTGACGACCGGTCTGGCTCAGTTGGTAGTGACCCTGCCTGCTAAGCCGCGGACCTGGGTTCGAATCCCGGTAAGGGCATTTATTTGTGTGATGAGCTCAGATATTCGTTCCTGAGTCATGGTTGTTTTCTGTGTATATAAGTATGCATTTATCTATTTAAGTATGTATATCGTCGCTTAGCACCCATAGTACAAGCTTTGCTTAATTTGGGGCTAAATTGATCTGTGTAAGATGTCCCCAATATTTATTTATTATATTATTATTATTATTTAAACCCGAAAAAATACGTTATGTTTTAACGGTGACAGACATTTTGATAGGCAGTAAACAGTACCATAGAATTTTCCCAAAAGAGAGACCGCATTCCTAATGTATAATTATGTTCACAGGCGGAAAGCAGCCACCATCTGAGCACGCCGCAGTGTGGGTGCCCGACAATGAGGCCTCCATCTGCATGCACTGCAAGAAGACACAGTTCACTGTCCTCAACAGGAGAGTAAGTACACATATATTAGCTATGTATGAACTTAATATTCATACAAGAACAACACTATTGTGTGCACTCGTGTGGGAATCCTACGCAAATGTGCAATTATTTTTAGCATATTTTGATTAATTTATATTCGACTTCTTACCTTATCATGTGCACGGGTAACAAACCTACTAAGGATGGAAAGGCTCAATGTATGTACGTCGAACTGTCTCGCTTTGATACTGTCATGGCATCCAATTCCTACACCAGTATGATAACCGCGCTATTTAAACAAAACTATAACCGCTTGATGGCACGCTGCTGTAATCGTGCGTGTCTTGGACTGTCGAAGAACTGAAATATGTTCGAGTCTGAAGACGAAATTAATGAGGAATCGAGGGAACTCACAAATGTATTGTTAAAACTGTAGGCCTAGCACATGATGGCCGCGAGAGTATGTCGCCGCGAGATAGATGACACGTCTTCTTCTAACTGTATTAATGACATAAGGACGGGTAGTCTATCTCTCGGTGACATACTCTCTATTGTTAGGTATCGTAAAGTCAAGGACTTACATTGAAATCGACATTTGATTGCGATCAACTAGCATTCATGTTTTTGTGTTACAGCATCATTGTCGCAAATGCGGCTCTGTGGTGTGCGGGCCGTGCTCGTCCAAGCGGTTCGTACTTCGCGGTCAGAGCGAGAAGCCGCTCCGCGTGTGCCTGCAGTGCTACGACGAGCTGACTAGGGAACGGGCCCGTCCCAACCAGCCTAACCAGCCTGCTAACACGCCCGGTAAGTTCTGTTTTATTAACAAAACAAAAGAATGACATAATCAAGAGCAGAGCCCGTTTGAACTGGCCCAAATTGTGACCGTGTAGCCAAAGCTACGTACGTCAGCAGAGAGCATGAATCTCTCCTACTCCGCCAGTACGCTTGTTATACTGTGCTAAGAGTCTGAGGTCTGCGGGCCGTGCTCGTCCAAGCTCGTACTTCGCGGGCAAATTGAGAAACCTCTGCGCGTGTAGGCTACGACTGGAATGGGTCAGTCCTAACCTGAAAAACGAATGTACCTAATCAAGTAATCATAGATTAAATATAAGAAGATCATACCATTCCATACATTAAAATGCAACCGCCTAAAAACCGCGCATACACTACACCACACATAGATGGCGCCACAAAAAAAATGTCTTGTAGCTTTCAATTATACTTGTAGAGGGCGTTAAGTGTCACTTTTTACATAGATTTATGGCTCGAAAGTGACACTTAACACCAATCTACAAATAATCTATGGCAACAAGGCATTTTTTGTGGCGCCATCTATGTGTGGTGTTGTGTATGCGCGTTCTTAGGCGGTCGCATTTTAATGTATGGGATGGTATGATCTTCTTATATTTTTAATCTATGATCTAACTAAATTACTAGAGTTGCGAACTAACACAATTTCGTAAAACCGTCTGAGAGTTTACAGAGAACCTCGTTCCACATGTTGCCTGCCTCTCTTCTGACCTCTTATTTTTATTTGGTTGTATTAGCCTGCCTATATCTTCTAAATTCGTACGTGACTGACAGGATGGCAACACATGGTTCGAAGTACCCTCTGATCCATTCCGCATCTGAATTGTTTATCAACTGACCGTAACATTCCAGTGAAGCCGTCGTCGGACAACGCCGGATCGGGCGGCGACTCGTCGGCCGACGACGACAGCGACGACGACGACGACCGCACCGAGGAGAAGCACGACGAGGTAAGCACGTACTCACATCGTTTATCAAGCTATGTCCGTCAGTTGCACAGAACTAAGGGTCGGTTGCATCAAACCGTCTCAGTGTCACTTTCGGGCCATAAATCTATGTCAAAAGTGACACTTAACGCCATCTACAAAGTATAATCGAAAGCTACAAGACATTTTTTGTAGCGCCATCTATGTGTGGTGTAGTGTATGCGCGTACTTAGGCGGTCGCATTTTAATGCATGGGATGGTATGATCTTCTTATATTTAATCTATGATATTGTCTATACGGCTTAACCGTGTGCCCGAGACATTGCTTTCCGCAGTATCAGCTTCAGCACGGGAAGCATGGTCGCGCGATAGACGATAAAATAGCAGGCCGTCCCTATCGCACTATTTGTAAGTGCGATAGAGACGGCCTGATATTTTATCGTCTATCGCGCGACCATGCTTCCCGTGCTGAACCCTAACTGAATCAATGCTATGATATAAACCCCCTTATTCATAAACGTACTCTAAAGTTATTAATCCGATAAAGTCCGTTTGTCCTTTTCTATCACACCAATACGTCGGAAAGGGACAAACGAACTTTATCGGCTTGATAACTTTAGAGTACGTTTATGAATAAGGGTGTAAAACTATAAAGAGTTATTATTTTTAATCAGTCCACGCTTAGGTACTCTTCAAAGAATACTTAATAGTACTTGAATATTGAATGCTGACTGCCATATAATATAAGTAGTAAAAGGTGAAAAACTTAAGAAAGTCACCTGTTGTATGTGTGAGTGACGTGTTCGAATAGAGAACACATATTTAAAATTAGTAACACAAACAAAACAAACGCCTATTCGAACACGTCACTCACACATACAACAGGTGACTTTCTTAAGTTTTTCACCTATATTTGTATATGTGTGTATATGTATGTGTGTGATATTTTCAGCTTTATATGTAAAATTAACCCTTCTTTATTTTATTTATAAAGACTTTGAATACCAATGATTGTTTATTTCTAGGGTTTTACAAGTTATAACGGTGTCAAAAATGGATTTGGCAGTAAAGTCACAACAGTATAGTACAAATTCAGATTGAGTAAGTGAAGCTCATTCATGCTTCGGCACTTTGGTGATTTGAGTTTATTTGTGTTTTGTTTTCGTTGGGTTTTTAAAAAGCTCTTTTTTAGAAAACTAGACATTTCAACAATTCTGGAGCTATTTATTTCGATTTTTTAAGGTTTTATTTGTAAATAATTTCGTTTGTATTGTGTTACTACTCATCAGTTGTTGCAGTTTTGCTTTGAGTCTTGATTGAATCGTGTTGAGTAAGGACGATAAGCACAAAAAACGTTGTTTCTATCTCTGTCGCACATGCAGTTTAAATTCGATATATATGCGAGTGTGATAGTGATAGAAAAGGTCAATGTACTGAATTATTTGTGCTTAGCACTCTTACTTTAGATTGTTTAACGTCCTGCAAGTCTTATCATACGTCACATGTTTACTTACTTCCATCTTTTAGCTATCCTCTTTTCCATATTTTGCTCTCACTTTTTTTTACATTATTCATTACATACTTTCATGGCAACTTCTATATGAAATTCGCTTCGTTTTGCGCAAAAACTACTCTGCATCTCCTTTCTTTCTATTCCGAAGAGAGAGCTGCAGAGTGATTGGGCAATTTTGGCGAAGTCTCCACCATTATTTCATTTTATTATGTAATCGTGCATAGCATTAGATACATCATTTTACATACCTACTATAAGACTCCTTTATCTTTCTGAGGCCGTCGATATGTCATAGTAAAATCTCACTACAATTACAAAAGAAAACGTTGTTCTTTGCCAAATTAAAATTAATATGCCTATATTGACCGCCCCCATTATATACCCGATGTCTGTATTTTACTAACCTCTGCGCCCTCTGTGGCTATTTTTAATAGATATATTAGATACAGAATCTTTTGTATCAGGATCATTCATTATCAGGTTAATTTCATTTTGCTCGACTTGGCGGGGGCACTGCCGTGCTCCCGGATACCGTAACCTTTGTTGGCTATGACCGACTGGTGTACTCAAAGACACAAATGTACCCATGGCAAGTTAGAATACACCATATATATTATATACTACTCTTTGGAATACACCCACTTTACATTGATTGTCATGTTTCAGCCAAAATTCTATGGTGATGGTGATAAGACTGAAGAGACCAACAACCATTCGTCCAAGGATTCCGCCAAGTGAGCAGATGTTAGAAATAGCTCCGAACTTGTCTTACCAGAACTTTTAACCCTTTTACCAACAAAGACGTCAACAGATGCGCGTGGCTACGGTCCAATCGTCACTTCAAATGATCGCCGTTCTTTATAAAAACCATCTTGATTTTATTATAAAAGTTTTGGTAAGATAAATAGTAAATAATCTATTTAGTAGCGTCCGAAGTCCCTATTATTTAAGAATGCTGGTTTCTTTATAGGGCGCCTAAAATAGGATTATTTAACCTTCAGGAGCAAAAGTAAAATATTTACATGTCTTATGAATAGGATTCAGCGAAAGCTGTTTTCTTTTATTTATTTATTTTAACTGGTGGAATTAATTGATGGAATTAATCCATATCATTTTTGTAACCACATTTGTTAATTTTATTATTTTCTTATACTGTTAGATGTGTACAAAATTTGATAAAGACTGCACGTTATGTGTGCGCTCAGAATTCCTTAGATAAATTGAATTAACACGTTCACTGTCCCACATTGAATTGTTAACCCGTTTGTAATACTAGCCGTTACCGTTACGTGGTGACATTGGGCAGTGAACATGTTAAATGATGTCACAGCATTGAGTAGTAATAACATTGTTATAGTACTAAAAACAATAAATTCATACCTAATGAATATTTGGAAGTTTAGTTCATGTATTTTTTCTATTTTCTAAATACATGTTTTGATCTTATTTATATTCATTAGTACAACTTCTAATTACACCTATAAATTCCAGTATTTTTTTTTTATTACTATCTGTTTTATAATATTTGCGAGTAATTGTTCGGCCGACGCAAACGGCCGACGGCCGTAGGACAAAGTTCACGTCAATTAATTGTGTATAAAACATCTCTTATATGTATAACAATTCTTAGCCTTTAAGAACAATCACTGTACAATTATGTTTTTATTAATAAATTATTTGTATTTGTATTTGTAATTAATAAAATCACTCCTGTCTGTAGGTCGGTCGTTGAAAGTTTGCATTATAAAAAGGTACTACTTATCTAAGTGTTTTTGACTATTTCGACTTTAAACTCAGACTAGGTTTACATCGTTTTAACGATGAAACATTTTAAATTTAAAGCAATGTACAGTCAACCAATTGGAACCCTAGGCCACTGTAGAACTATGCCATAGTGACGTTATAAATCAGATTGTAGGAAATCTCTTACCGCTTGTCATTTTGACATGGTTGTAGTGGCGTAGGGTTCCAATTGGTTGACTATTATGTAGTTAGACAATTTGAACTTACCTTACTTCTTTCTGACTGAAAACTTTTCCATAAGACAAGGTCCAAATAAATTTCTTAAATACTTCAAATATTTTGTACTTTAATAAACTTATAGTAACTTTTTTATTTAATGAGAATGTAAATATTTGGAATTACTTGTATCGGTTTTGCTTCCAGCTTTAAATCGCTCAAACGAACCGAGACGGCAGGTTTTATTTAATTCTAATTTATTTAACAAATGAAGAATAATGAAGTTAACAATATCCTTAGGTTAAGTCATAATGATATGTCGATCATATTTAATATTCTACATGAGTTAGCATATTTTATTATAAACTTTATTATAGTTTATATTTTGCTATTTTTATTGTTAATTATTGCGGATTGGTTTAAGAATTAGAGTGGTATTGGAGATTTAATAGGTATGATATTTACAGGGTTTAAATGTTACGCAGTTTCTAACTTTATTAAATTTTGGATATTATACTGGTTTGCTGCTATTAGAATAATTGGTTCAAAATTTAATTTGGCTGTTTTTTTAAATCAATCCGTACATTGTAAAGTAATTATCTAGAATCGTATGTATATCAGTTTTTTTTAGAAATTAAGAGGTGCATTGAGTAGCGTAATTTGTTTCTTTCAGAAACTCGATATGAATAGTTTATTTGCAAAACAATAAAATATTAAATTGTGGCCTATGTAACGTGGCCTAAGTGTTAGCTGTTTTCGTTTCGCGAAATATTGTTAAGCAAAATTATTTTAAGATATTGTTTAATTTTCAGTTGACAAATATACAATAATATTTTTATAACGTTATTGTTATTTTACCATATTGAACCTAACCTACAATACAACTAGGGAACAAATCAAATTATTTTATTGAATATTTATATCTGGCGGGCGTGTGCTCTAGTGGTAAAGACGTTAGCCGCGAAAGCTGAAAACCCGGGTTCGATTCCCGGCTCGGCCACCAGTGGGCCTTGTATGATATCTATTTCAATTTCTAACCTACAATATTATCCTTTTATGGACTGTTCAAAAATAGGTGGGGAGAAACCTCGGATAGAGGAGTAACCTAAAGAAAGGAAAAACTAAAAAAATGACTTGAAATGCGACTAGGATCTTCTTATCAAATACAGACAGGTTACAAGAATAAAACACAAGAATGATATTCTGCAAATATTATTATTATCAACATAACAAAGAAAATAAATTGACTTCTTTATATGCCCAGCATACTTTCTATTCAAGCTGTCTAAGATTAACAAGTCACATTGCATATCTTCACTATCTCTGTTTATCTATACTCTATCTTATCTCTATAGTCATTGCCTGATCCACCAAAAACAATATCATTTTACAACATAATCAATCAACAAATTTAACATAATTTTCATAAGTTTTCTCCACTTCTGATTAATTTGCCTCCCTCAATAATCACATTTCTATACTAATAGCTTTTCGAAGAGTCATGCTTCCTTAAACCTAGGTATTATTTTTATTTCATTAGAAGCCTTATATAGCTTCGAAATAAATGTCAAAATGTTTTAGGAGAGTACCCTTATTCCTTATTTATATGTATATTTGTTTCGAGAACTTATCTATTCAATGCATGACTGACACTACGCGACGTTCAATATTTCTCAGCGAGATATGATTAATAATAACAAAAAAACTTGCCGTCGTGAATGCCGTGTAGCATATTAAGAGGGAAGCTACATAAATCTCCAAAAACATAATAGGGTAACAGCGAAAGTCCCAAATCTGAATTTTATGGCGTCGGGATTAGAACCATAATTCAGGGTGTATATTGGCATAAGAAAATAGAGAATACTCTACCGAGCTTTTCGAAACAAACATTGTAATCACAATTTTGACTGATCATATATATCGGCTGGATATATAGAAACTTTTCGAAATCCTGTGAACTCGTTCACTAACTAGTATTGACGGCCAGTTCAAACCACTGTCTCAACGCGTCGCCTAGAACATTAGGTAAGGCAGATATGTCCCGCAATATGAGATAGAAGGGGAACGGGAACGTATCCAGATACTGCACGAAGCCGGTTAGTGTGTTGGTCGCGGGGTCGAGAAGTGGTCGGCGGATATCCATTATAGAGTCCTGAAAAAAAGGGTCGTTTATGATTGTGGAAATTATGAACTTTCTAGACCAGCTCCTCTGTTAAAATACGGTAGTACAGATGTAGTGCGAAAAGATTTGCCATCGTATTGTTACGGAAACGTACGAACGTGTCATGCTATTTCAGTCAGTCTTAGTACAAGATTTACTGACTGACAAATACAAATGTTTCGGGAAAAATACGAAAGAAACCTTTTTCGCACCACATCTGTATTTTATGTTATGATATATGCAAAAATAGGGTGGAAATTGCCAATATTGGCTATGTTTTAGTTGCTCTGTGCTACGACACAGCAGCCCAAGCAGGCAATTATAGTCGCGCGATAAATGATAAAACATCAGGCCGACCCTATCGCACTATTTGTAAGTTGTTTTGTTTTTCAATTTCAAAATTGATAGTTACCTTATTATCCGGATTGTCAATGATAACGTAGACCAAGAATATGCCCTGCTGCCTCGCCCTCCGCACAGCCTGCAGCACTCTCGCCTCCCCCTCCGAGAATATGCCTCTCCCGTCACTCACTACCACCAGTAGCTTCGCGTTCGGGGCGTCACTTCTCACGCTTTGCTCTTCAAACATAACTGTACAGAAGTCTAGCAGTTGAGCGATCTTGGTCTTCGTCTGTTCGAAGCGGAGTTGCTCAAGGATCTTGGAGCCGGAGTGTTCGGAAAACTGTTCGGTGAATGGGTGTAGTAAGTTCGGTTTCTCGCCGAAGCTTAGCACTGCGAGGTCGCCGGATTCGAGAAGGTTTAGAGCCTGGAAATAAAAAATTCGTAAGTAAAAGTATGTCATCCTCCTTGTGTTATCCCGGCATATGCCACGGCGCATGGGAGCCTGGGGTCAGCTTTGACAACTAATCCCAAGATTTGGCGTTGGCATGTTTTTACGAAAGCGACTGCCATCTGACCTTCCAACCCGAAGGGTAAACTAAACCTTATTGGGATTAGTCCGGCTTCCTCACGAATCTCACGATGTTTTCCTTCACCTAAAAGTGACTGACAAATATAAAACCCTCATTGGTGCGAGCCGGGCTTCGAACCCGCGACCTCCGGAACGAAAGTCGCACGTACTTACTGCTAGGCTACCAGCCTCTCGTAAGTAAAAGTATGTATGTTTATTTAATGTTACGGCACAGAGCATTCATAGAGATGTCACTTTTAAACTGCGCAAGTACGCGCCCCTGCTATGCGCCATAGAAGTCATCCACGACTATAATGACCTTATGCTCTCTCCTTGGCTCCTTGCAGGTTTACTGCGCCGCAGCCAGATGCAGAAGTGGAATTTACGGGTTGACGCAAATAGGACTTTAGATAATCATGCTACTAACCTGTGCCTCAACCTCTCAAACCTGCGGCGTAGCCAAACGCGGTCCTTACTAAAGTGTGAACGTGACCTTGAGGTAATTATACTACTAACCTGTGAAACCAACGCCAAGCTTTCGAATGCGAGCTCCTTGCTCCTATTAGCCGCCATAGAACTCGAGTCGTCCATAGCTATAGCGATCTTGTACTCGCGTCTTGCGGGTTTGGTGCGGCGTAGCCAGATGTGGTCTTTGCTGAAGTGAGAACTTAATATGTAACGACGCGACCTTGAGGTAAATGCTACTAACCTGTGAAACTAGCGCCAAGATCTCAAAAGCAAGCTCTTTTCTCCTATTATCCGCCATAGAACTCGAGTAGTCCATAGCTATAGCGACCTTGTACTCGCGTCTAGCGGGGTTTTGTGCGGCGTAGCCAGATGCGGTCTTTGCTGGAGTAAAAACTTATGTAACGACGCGACCTTGAAGTAAATGCTACTAACCTGTGAAACTAGCGCCAAGCTCTCAAAAGCGAGCTCTTTGCTCCTATTATCCGCCATAGAACTCGAGTCGTCCACAGCTATAGCGATCTTGTACTCGCGTCTTGCGGGTTTGGTGCGGCGTAGCCAGATGCGGTCCTTGCGGAAGTGTGACGCGATGTAGGGGATGACGCGACGCATGTTGATGGCACGGCCCGTTCGGAAGTCACCTGAAGAGGGAAAAGATGATGATTGTTTGTGGAAGAACACTGGAATGTTAATTACTCTTACTTCTGACTTTCTACTTTGATAATATGTACAATACCTGGGCGACCGAGCTTCGCTCGGTACCATTTCTATTAGATCACGTCTTTAGATTTAAAAAAAATCTCTAAAAAAAAATATTTCTGGCCGGGATTCGAAACCCTGACACATGCGATGTGCTTGCGAACATTAGACCGACCTCTTACGACTGAGCTACGACTACTAACGACCATATTTTGCATTTACTAACGCAAAAGAAAAACGCATGAAAACTCAAAAATTCGCGTATTTCGGGATCTAAGGCTAAGCTAGATCGATTTTACACCCCCGAAAACCCCCACATAACAAATTTCAGCGAAATCGTTAGAGCGGTTAATTTCCGAGATCGTCGGTATATATTAATAAAGAAATACACAAGAATTCCTCGTTTAAAGGTATATAAATGATACTAGCTTTTACCCGCGGCTTCGCCCGCGTAATAAAAGTATTCATTAAGATTTTCATTTGGATCCTTAGGTTTCTCTGTAGGTATATTTATCTGCGATTATTTCGATTGCACATAATACTTTTGCTTTCAATGATTGTAGAAATATTACACATCGACCACAGACAGCGTAGGTAATTCTATATACGCTGGGGAAACCTTTATAAACATCCCACATAGCCCGTATTTCGACACTATGATCGGTGGGTAAAAAGTACTTTTTTCTATTATCCCTTACAATTTTTTACATTTTGCTTATACTTATCGCAAACGTAATCTTCAAGCAAGCAAACAACGATCATCTTAGAGCACATTGATTGTAAGAGACCGCCGACCGATTATCCGTATCCCTCTAAGTGACCGGCCACACCAGAGCGTCGCGTGTCTCGGGGCGCGCAACGGGCGTTCGCGCCACGCAGCTTCAGTGTAATTCAAAAAACGCCTCCTCAGTACATTTTGTATAGGAAAGACGTAAGACGCGCCCCAGGTGGCGTGGCGGCGGCGGGGCGCGCGCCTTACGTCCTTCCTATACAAAATGTACTGAGGAGACGCTTTTTGAATTACACTCAGGTGGCGTGGCGCGGACGCCCTTTGCGCGCCCCGAGACACGCGACGCATAAGTGGGAACGCTGCCTAACGATACCCATATTATCCGTATCCGTATCCCTATCCCTATCGCTATCGCTATCGCTATCGCTATCGCTATCGCTATCGCTATCCCTATCCCTATCCCTATCGCTATCCCTATCCCTATCGCTATCCCTATCGCTATCCCTATCCCTATCCGTTATCAAGATGTTTAATGATATAACACTTTAAGTTCTCGCGCTTTGTACACATATTTAAAGTCACATACAGGTCGAACGCGATTAATTAACATTATTTTTACCTTTTTTCCCAACGTTTCGGCCAGGTTGCACTGGCCGTGGTCGCGGAAGACTGACGTCCCAGCAAAATGTCACCGGAGATGTAAACAACACAAAACTACCCGATATTAATTTATATAAATGTTCGGGGTAGACAAATAAATATAATCTACCCGCTTTTAGTTAATGTTTATTTCCCACCATGTTTATTTTAAAGGTAAAAATAATGTTAATTAATCGCGTTCGACCTGTATGTGACTTTAAATATATGTTTAATGATTTCTTATCAAGTGCTAAAATATAAAGTTTCATGGTTTTATCTTTTAAAATTAAGAAATCCCATACAAACTTTCAACCTCTTTTTCAACCCCTTCATCCCTTTTTTTCGAAATAAAAAGTAGCCTATGTTTTGTCTCAGGGTCTAAAGATTGTCTGTTCCAAATTTCATCAAAATCGGCTGCGTGGTTTAAGCGGGAAAGCGTAACAGACAGACAGACAGAGTTACTTTCGCATTTATAATATTAGTATAGTAAGTATAGTATAGTATATAGTATAGTATGGATATGGATTAGAGGCACGCACGCAAACTTCGCGCCCGCTCCGCCAGTCTATTTGATAAACTATAAACCAGTCGATGTCATATTACATACCGGCCCTCCTAGATCTCGCAGTAGGCTCAAGCACAAGTCGCAGCCGCTCACACAAGCGACTAGCCGCTCCGGCGCTGCGCCGCCACAGCGATCGCCACGCGTTCTCCGCGCCCGCTCCGCTTGTCCTCCCGCTGGTTAGCCAAGAGCGGATGCTCATGTATTCTTCGAGAGACATATCGTCGGTGTGTTGAGTTACATCTTCTAGCCTACAATTGGAAATAATGATAGTTAACAACAGGTACGTAAGAGTTAGGCCTTATTAAGTTAATACTTTGCAAACGATCTCATGGTTAGTTGATATCAAAGAGGATCGAGTATTAAAGAGAGTTGCTGTCAAAGTAAAATGTGTAATCACAGTGCATAGACTGCCATCTCTGGACACAAGCTTAAAACTTTTGAACCTCAGTTTTTACAATTTGGCCCATATTCTTAGCTTGATATGTGTTAAAATGTCAAAAATTAATATTAGCGCCATCTAGCCGAGCGTCCCCCAAAGGTGTATCGCCATCTAGGTCAAGGTCACCGTACCTTTTTCTGTATGGTTTTGAGGTACGTTTTTTTCTTAGACTTTATCTGTCGGAGTTACATATCGTCACGTCGTTTAAAAAAATCTCGTATCTCACGCTGTTCCTCAAAGTTAAAACGCAGTAAGTCTACATGCATTCCATACATACTTACTACAATTTTCGTTTCATTGACAGACGAAGATACAAGTTTTTTTAAAAGTAGTGACGATATGTCTTTGGTTGCTATCGAACATTAAATCTTTTTTCCAACCATTCATAATGCAGCGTAATCTAAGACACCTTGAGAGAATCTTTGAAATGTAGTTATATGAGCAGTTATATATATGCCAAACCGATGAGCTATTGGCGACAGAAACGAAGCCTTGAAATATGAAACGCTCGCTCTCTCTTTTATTTACACGGGAGTGACTATCTTTTGTTCGTTTCTTTGCTTTTTGGTGGGACCAGTGCCTGAGGAGGGTTGAATGCCAACAGAGATGGATCCGTTTTTCCTTTGAGAAGGACTTGAATCAGGGCAGGTGGTTCCATGCTAATATCATCGTCAGGTTCATTTTACAAGCTTTTATTCAATTTGCCTTGTTAGTTTGGGTCAAAACGTAGAAGCTAAATTTGACCCACTTCCCAAGTAAATCTCGTGACAATGCCACATTATGGTATCATGAAGCTGATCTGATGATGAAGCAGAAAGGTGGTCATAGGAACTCTGTTATGAAACGTCGTATCCCATCGAGTAAGGGGTTTTTAGAAACATCTCGAAGAGCAGTAGATGACTGTTGAAAGAAAGGTACAGTCAGCGATAAAATCTTGGGCCATAAATTAAATTTTTGCAAAAAAACTTATTTCTTCTTGCCTAACTTATCTTTTGTCAATAAAGTGTTTCTATTCTATTCTCTATTTTTTTTCTTTGCCAGTACATTAGTTCACGCCACTGTAAAGTGATAACCTACCTAGTGTGGTAAGTAGTATCCAGTCCTCTCGGCACAGTGGTGGTGACCACTCCCTCCCCCTCCACTTCAATGCCAGTCTCGCCGGTAGAGTCATCACCTCCGTCTTTCTTATTTCCCGACTTGTCTTTTTCTTTATCGGTGCCTTTGACTTTTTCGGACTTGATTTCTTCAGACTTTTCCACCTAAAGATAAAAAAAATTAGTTTAGAGAGTTCTTGCTTTGCAATGCTGATACTTACTTGGCCCTATGATACTAATTTTTTTTTATTTTTTATTTATTTATCTAAAAACACTTATATTGTCTTATATACTATTTTTTTTACATTTGAACAGCGAGCGAAAACCGCTAACGGTTTATCTGCCGCCGTTGTCGCTCGTTTACATTGTAGGTATTTTTATTCACTAAAGGTATTACTAAAGGTAAGGTATTAATTGCGTGATACAAACTTTACTTTATACTACAAATTATAAAATTTTGAAAAAAAAAACCCCCGATATAGTGTACCGATTTTAACGACACATGGTTAAGAACACTGAGTGCGTTTTCACACTATCCGATCCGATATCGAATGTAGGACCGATATCCTATACATTGACGACGCCATGTTTGATTTTTGCCTTTGAAATCCTTCCGACATCCGATATCGGATCGGATAATCTGAAAACGCACTAATGAAGCTTTCAAACAAAAAAATGGATTAGTTACAATTGTCCCCCAGTCGAGATTTGCCCCGCTGTACCTTACTGTGTAATTTTGTTTTACCTCCAAATCATCATCGTCGACGTCCATAGCGACTTCTTCATCGTCTTTCATAGTTTCTGCGTCTTCGTCCTCTTGTTGCAGTGTCGGTTGCTGCTCTGCCTGCTCTTTTGTAGCAGCATCTATCACCTGTGAAATATTATATTCAGTATTAATTTTGTAGCAAGACACGTTTGCAAACAAGAACAGGCACTTTAAAGATTTTACCATGGATAATTTATATAGGATTTACAGTCTTCATACTAAGAATCGTACCTTATTTTAGCGCCAACTATTAAATACTATCATAACTACACTGATGATGCCTAACATTTTTTTTTTCAAAATGTGTATCGGCAAGGCTTCTCGTCTGCGATGGCTCGGCCATGTGGAGAGGATGGGAGAGGATTGTGCGGCCAAAAGAGCTCACTTGTGGCGATCTACTGAAAAACGGCCGGTCGGAAGGCCCAGGTACTGGTGGATCGATGTGGTTCAGAAAGACCTGTGTGACCTTCAAGTGACCGAGGCATCAGATCGCACAGGATAGGAGCGAATGGCGGAATCTAGTGTCGGAGGCCAAGATCCACTTCGGGTCGCTGAGCCATCGCAGTAAGTAAGTAAAATGTGTATGGACGTGATATTATAATATCAAAATAAAGAAGCGTCATTTGTTCTTATAAAAAATAAAAACACGTAATAATATTTCGGGAAAATATGATTTTGGCCACTTCCAGGCTGCGAAACAGCGCCACCTAGTTTTAAGCCTAAAAGGTACATTTCAGGAGTACGCGCTGGCTCTCGTGTTAGCATTTATGCTGAGTCGGGACCATTTCGTGGTAACTATATGTTTTAATTTATTTTATTTGCTGTTTCTGTTTTGTTTTTTACTTGTGTATTTTTTGTAGTTATCACGAATAAATAATTGATTGATTGATAATTTAATTGCAATTATACCTGCAAGTCGTCCTTCTTAGCCTGTTTGACGTGCTGGAACGCGTCGGCATCCTTTTCTCCATCCTCGTCATCCACAGCTCCGTCTTCCGCCTCCTCTTCGCGTTCCACGTTCAGAGTACGAGATTTCTTCTTATCCTCGTTTACGTCACCTGTCAAAAAGATCGGTTCATGAAAGATGTGATTCATATTACAGCAAAGCATTGAAAATGGTTTGACCTATAATACTTATATGTAATCGATGCGTTCGAATTACTCTGGTGAAACGAAATTTTAAATAAATTCCTGTAATAATATTACAAAAAAATCAAGTACTTAATAACAATATTTCGCTTACTTTAAACATAATCTAACACATGCTACATTTCTGCGGATCTTCGTTAGTGAGTATTTTACGATGTTAATTTATCACGCAGCATTTACTTATTATGTCATTTATCATTAATTTTTATTCTAGTGCTGTGGCAGAGTCTGTCATTTCGATTCAAATGACATTTCAGTAAGTTGATAGAAATCGTATATTTGTTTAAGCGTCTCCATGTATATACATAGGGCCTAATCGATTCAACCAATTCATAAATAAGCGCTAGATTTGGCAAACGATACGTCTTAGCCACATCGCAACATACTTCAAAACAAATGTGTCAAAAATGTGAACTTACAGCTCCGGGACAATAGGTCGTTTCTCTTGTCACCAGTATCCATGCCTTGGAGCGACTCCTGCTTTTCTAATGACTACAAAGGACTGGTCAGACTACAGAACTTCTTAGATTATGATCCAGTCTTACCCAGTGTCCTCTCCTGGTCCGTCTGTCCCGGCTTGTTTTCCTTTCTCTTGTTTTGTTCCTGCGCCTGGTTGGAGCGACTGGCCGCCTGCTTTTCGCCGCGATGCCCCTTGTCACTCTAGACCGGTTAAGTTACAATTTAGTCTTACCCAATGTCCTCTTTTGAGCGGATGGCCGCCTGATTTCTACTGCCTTAAATGGTTCTATGAAAGAACCAATAATGTTAAAATTCTGTCTTACCCAGGGTCCGTTCCTGGTCCGTCTGTCTCGGTTTATTCTCCTTCCTCTTATTTTGTTCCTGCGCCTGGTTGGAGCGACTAGCCGCCTGCTTTTCTAATGACTGCAATGACTGGTCAGACTATAGAACTTAGATTATGATCCAGTCTTACCCAGTGTCCTCTCCTGGTCCGTCTGTCCCGGCTTGTTTTCCTTTCTCTTGTTTTGTTCCTGCGCCTGATTGGAGCGACTGGCCGCCTGCTTTTCGCCGCGATGCCCCTTGTCGCTCTTATCTAGTTCTGCGCGACCGGTTGACTGTCTGTCCTCGCCAACTTGCTCTTGGGCTTGCTCCTGTTGGGAAAACGATTACGTTATATATGTCGGAGACAAACCGGATATTGGCACGGACAGTCAATTGTAGCGCAGCGCGCGGTGTTGCAGCTGGACAGCTGACGTCACAACCAACCAGTTGTCCCCACTTCGTGCGCTAGGACGGAGCCGGGATACCTGAGACCCAGCACTCTCTGGCGGACCACGCTAGACAAGAAGTCTTAGAGCTACCTCGGAACTGTCCACGCTATAATAGTTCTAAATCAAGTTGTTTACTATCAGTTATTGTAAAATTGAAAGTGTTTAAAATAAATCGTTGATTACTATCGTCGTGGTCTTAATCCTCGATGACCCAGCAACGCCCTGATGTCTGAAGATGGTGGCAATCCTGACCAATCTCCGTCATATACTTACAGTAAGGTTTATGGATGAATGTCCATCATGACATTACATTATTGATAAGTCGTACAAATATTGGACATCTGACATTAGTGGCATTGGTTGATTTATATTTTGTCTCAACACGACAACTTGTGGAATGTATGGAGCCATATACATTCCGTGACCCTTTTGCTTTCCACACAAACAGTTGCCAAAGTAATTAACAATTTAGGCAAAATTGTTTCTAACGTGCCACTTAAAGGACAAACTCGCGTGGAAGGTCTGTGTAATCTGACATAACATGGTATTTTTTTTTACGTTTGAAAGTTCACTCACAAAAGGTGCGGAATCCTCATCTTTCTTTTGTTCCGCATTGGTCTCCACGTTATCATCAGTCCCTCGCTCAACCTCGGCATTTTCCGCCTTCTCACCAGCCGCGGGGTCATTAGTCGACGGATCAGCTTGTGGTTTAGCTTCCTTCTTTTCTTCCAACTGGTCTTCTTCGTTTATCTTATCAGGATTGGTGGGAAGTTCTTCTGGTTTTTCGGGATCCGGTTGGTCTTGTTCTGGTTGATTTTCTTCTGTTTCCATCTCGGGATTTTCAGTTTGATCGTTTTCTGTGGGGTCTTCGTCTTTATTGTCTTCCGTTTGTGATTGCTCGTCTTTACCTTCTTCTTTATCTTGTGAATCCTGAAAATTTGAGTACGTATTAGTGAAGGAATTAAGTTTACTGCTGAGTTTTTGTTGGACAACAATAAAGATTTTGTATATTGTTACGTAAAAGAAAATATAGTATTTACTCCATCCATAGTGCAAGCTTTGCTAAGTCTGGGGCTAGGTTGTTCATATCTGTGTTGGTATCTGTAAGCTGTCCCCAATATTTATTTATGATTATTATCTTCATTTCAATCCCTTTCCTTGTCACTCGCCGGGGCCATCTCAGTGTTGTCTCGTTCTTTCTTTACCTCTCCTTAAGTACTGTTTCCTTACCTCTTTATCCTGTCCATCTTCCCCCTTTTCATGTTCGTCCCCCTCCTCATCACTGGACACCTCCAACCCGGTGTTATCCTTCTCTTTCTGTTCCCCCTCTGGCTCCTCTGGAATGTTCTCTTTCATCACGTCGATGTCGAACGGATTCTCTGTTTCAGTTTCACCGTCCTGTAGAAAATATGACGAGTTATAAAGTACCTGATAAGTAAGAGATTATGACAAATGAAACACGTATCGACTTATACTAAGGGAGTGTACAAGTTTCTAATGGGTTGGCAACGGGCATGTGACACTCCTTGAGTTGCAGGCGTCCATAGGTTACGGTGACCGCTTTCCATCAGGCGGACCGTACGCTTGTTTGCCACCGACGTAGTATTAAAAAAAATACTAAGAAAATGCGTTATAAAAATTATGATGTGGCATCGCAACTCAAACTTTGCCTCATGCTGTACCAGTCAAAAGATTGCATCATTGATGGAGCAAATGTCGAATGCATAAATTTTGGTGGTTTATCTAGATACAAATAAGAAATAAGTCGTTCAATGCTTGAAGAGTCCGTATTGTTCATTTATTCCATCAGATTTTTTTGTTTGTTTTATTTGTATTAAGTTCCGGGGCAACCTGCCGAACCCTACTCCGGGGCAAACGACGCAACGGAGCCACGCAGTTACGTCATCGCCTAAATAATTGTTTATTAATTTAAATATTGTTCCATTTTTTTTCACTATGTTTTTTGTAGAGATTGTATTGTATTGTATTGTTTTTATTCACCATAAAGTAATATGTGCATTACATGGTATGTCGTTACAAATAATTAAAGTATATATGTACATTTAAATATAACATTGAAAACATGACAAGCGAAAAATATATATGTATATATATATTTTTTTTTTTAAGAACATGCGAATTTGTTCATGTCAATATCACAGTTTAAATATTCAGTGACAGAATAGAAGGCATGCTTCCTGAAAAATATAGATATTTTGGTCTTAAAACTATTTGTTTGGAGGTTAGTTATTTCTTGTGGCAATTTATTGAACAGTTTGACCTTTAAGTGAACGCCCTGTTTTTGACATTTTTTAAGCCGCATCTTAGGTAGAAGCAATTTGTGTCTAGATCGCGTGTTATAATTGTGTATATCAGATATTTTTTGGAGAGAGTCCGTTTGTTTGTGAATTTCTAGCAAAGAATTATATATGAATAATGAGATTACTGTCATAATGCCTAGCCTTTCAAAAAGTGGTTTGGCCGAATCCCGTTGGTTGACACCGCACATTATCCTCACAGAACGCTTCTGTAAAACTAGTACTTTCTGAATATCCGATGCATTTCCCCATATAGTTATTGCATAATTTATTAGGGATTGAATATATGCGTAGTAGACCATCTTTAAAGTACTTGGGTTTATTAGAGGCTTGAGCTTCAGTAACACAAAATTAGCCGAAGAAAGTTTGCTACAAAGTTTCTGTATGTGATCTTCATGTGTTAATTTATCATCTATTATGTACCCTAAGAACTTCGTGGAGTCTTGATACTGTAGACTAGTTGGGTTTTTGTCTATGCGAGAATTGGTTTTGTACTTAACATTTACTGTCTTGTCGGTATTCACTACTATGCCGTTTGCTTGGAACCAATTCTTGAGGCTTTGTTGAGCTTGTATTAGCTGTTCTTCCATTAAGCTGAATTTCACGTGCCTCACTCCCACATGTGTGTCGTCGGCAAATAGAGTCACTTGTGCACCTTCTGGAATATTTGATGGTAAGTCGTTAACGTATATTAAGAATAACACAGGGCCCAGAATTGAACCCTGTGGTACTCCGATACAGTTATTTCTTACTTCCGACTTACTTGTTCCAACCTGTACAATTTGACTACGATTTTGCATATATGATGACATCATATCCAGAGCTTTCCCATTAAATCCATAGTATTTGAGCTTCGCGAGTAGAATGTCGTGCCTAAGACAATCGAATGCCTTAGATAAGTCACAAAATATACTGGCACATTGTTGTGACGTATCCAAGGAGTCGAGTATAAAGTCTATTACTCGTCTAATCGCGACCTCCGTACTTTTGCCGGCTCGGAATCCATACTGGCAGTGCGTGAATAGATCGTTTTCTTCAAAAAATGTTACTATTCTCGACTTCAGTGCTAACTCCAGTACTTTTGAAAAGACAGGCAAAATGCAAATCGGCCTATAATTGCTCGGGTCTGATGTATTTCCTTTCTTATAAATTGGTACTACTCTGCCGACCTTCAATATATCTGGAAATATCCCTTCCCTAATGCAACAGTTTATACTATCTAAAAGAAGTTCCATAATTTTATCATTAAAACCAATAAGCTTAACAAGTCTTGTATCCATTTGAAGAACATCTTTTGATTTCTTTATTTTAAGATTACAAATTATTCTCATTAGCTCTTCTCGCGTAACCGGATGTAATACAATTTGTTTATATGGTATTTTTTTATTGTTAAGGTATTCTGTGCATGTTTCTGATGAGATGTCTAAATGTCCGCTTATCTTGTGGCCTACTGTCGTAAAAAATGTGTTGAATATATTTGCCATCTCTTCGTGGTTACTAGTGTACGTGGCATTTTCTTGATTAAGAAGTTTGTTAGGTATGCCCGTTGTCTTCTCTGTTCCACATACGGCTTCCTCTTTAATGATCTTCCAGGATTCTTTTATCTTATCAGCAGATTTTTGTATTCTATTAGAGTGGTTCAGTTTTTTGGCAGCTATCATAACTTTCCTAAGATGTTTCTTGTATACCTTAATTTTTTCTTTTCTCTCGTCAGTAGGTAGGAAGTCTTGAAGCTGTTCCATTTTATTTAGATTGTCTCTCGAAACTTTTATACAGGCGTCACCCAGGATGTAGAATTGGGCTTTATTTGAATTTTTTCTCAGGAAATGCAATATTGTAATAGTGGTTGATTCCATTAATTAAAGTGGTTACTTTATCGTTAGCTCCATTCGCTTCTAAGATTGCGTTGCTCAGTCTAATGTCTTTATTGAAAAGGTAGTTAAAGTAATTACAGTTATTATTATTAAATACTCGAGTATATATCTTATTGTCTTTTGCTTCTTTAAACAAGGGACATTCCACTTTAAGTTCAATTGCGTTGTGGTCTGCTATCTTATGTTCCATGACTCTGCCTTCCACTACCTTATGGCTAAAGTTAATAAAAAAGTTGTCAATGCATGTTGCGCTTTGGTTAGAGATCCTTGTTGGTTTATTTATTATGGCCTTAAAACCAAAGTTTTTTAGTATATTCTTAAAACTGCGCACAGATTGACAAGTTTTCAAGAAGTCGAGATTAAAATCACCTGTTATAACAACTTGCTTATTTTCATAATGAGCTTTTGCTAAGACTTTAGATATTGTATCTTCGAAAATGTTTATATCATAATTTGCACGATAAACTACTATAATAATTATCTTTGGTGATTTTAATTCGACTGCCGTTAGCTCACAATGTTTTTCTACAGATAACTTATTAAAATCGTTTCGAACTTTATACTTTATAGATTTTTTAACTAAAATGGCAACACCGCCATGTTTATATTTGTTTCTACAAAAAAGGGTAGCTAGGTCGTAGTTGTTAATATTTACAATCCGGGCTTGCAATTCGGTTAGCCAAGTTTCCGTGATACAGAGTACGTCACAAGATGTATTTACGGCTAAGAGCTCCAGGTCTTCTAACTTATTTCTAATACATTGAACATTTGAATGAACAATAACTATACCACTCCGTCTCGACAGTTGTTTATCAGAAAAACCGGTTGCTTCATATCCATGTCTTCCGGCTTTATGAAGGTCAGCGATGAAGTTGGTCTAAAGTCCTGTGTGATGAGACTCAGTGCGTCCACTATGAGTTTTGTCTTTTGATAGTGAGACAATGCAATTTGCTCGGTTTGACTCCTTTTTCTGTTAAGTTCAAAGTATTTCGTGTTTTCACTTGTGTTTGCAATATGATGCAATTTTTGATTTAATATAAAGATTTCGTTATCATGTTCCCCATCAAATGCTACACTTGAGATTATTAAGTTGAAGTTAATGTCCTGCTGTCTTGCCATTATTTTACGTAGTCTCAAAATATAGTCGGGAATCGATTCCTTAATAGTGCTGTAGTGACCTATTAATATGACTAACTGGTCATTTTTACACAGATTAGGGAGTTGTTTTTCTAGTTGTTTGATAATATGTGTACATGGTGCATGTGGGTAGCAGTAGTTTTTAAAAACCAGATTTTGTTTGATTTCCATATGATTGTGTATGTTGCGGCCGACAATGTCTGAATAGATGATAAAATTTGGCAAATTCCGATCTGATTTAGACAACTCGCTTACAGGTGGCGGTATTGGTCCTTCTAATTTACTTGCAAGTGTTTCGTTATCTTCTATTTGATATAGTAAGCTATCTTTTTGGCATTCTGATTCTACTTCTGTTTTACCATGTGTGTTTTCGAGTGTGGCTAATACATGCTCCAGATGAGATACTTTTTGGTTTGTATTTTCATTATTTTTTAACACCCTTTGCTTTTCCCTCAATAGTCGTTTGATAGTTTTCCTGTTCTGCTTGATTTTCTTAGCCATGGATCGTTTTGTGCGTATTCTACAGTCTTTCCCTTGTGGTAGTAGTTCTTGTTGGATGCTTTCGTCCTCTTTCACATATTTGTGGTTATATTTTAGGCTGAGTTCCATGAATTGACGGTTCAATTCATCATATTCTTGCTGCAAAACATTAAGTTGCATTTTTAGCGGTAAAATAATCGCATTATTTACAATTTCAACTTCGTTTTGTTCGTTTGCTAAAGTTATGTTTTCTTGTTGTGTGTTGAAAATGTCGTTTTGAAGGTCTATATTTATTTCTTCAAGCTCTGCTATTTTTCTCTTCAACTGTTGATTTTCTTTGCACATTTTTTCAAAATCGACACTATCCTGTTCCTGTTCGTCTGACATGCGTTGTATAAGCCTCTCCTTGTCGTTTAGTTTAGTTTGTAAGCTGCTAATTATTTTCTCGTATGTCTTTAATTCACTGTCCTTTTCTTGTATTATTTTTTCCTGCTCCAAAATTTTGTGCCTACATTCGACAAGCTTGCTATTTGTGGTTTCCCGGCTGTATATCTTCGTTTTCCCGTTCTGCTTCTGCATGTTTTCACTTTTGGCTTTTCAAGAATAAATAAATAATAATAATTAAAAAAAAAAAAAAAAAATAGGCGGCAATCTCAGGTTTCGAACCGGGGACTCTACAGCACTCAGCGCTAATTGTCTAGTAGCGAGACCGCTGAGCCAACTGTGCGACTAGACGTGTTAGCGAATTTAAAGTTCTGTATGTGCCACTATGTGTTACAGGTGTAGGCGCGATGTAGGTCTTTATTTTGGTTCACCCTCAAATTTATCGTTCAATTAAAAAGTTATTTCACACTGATTTCTTTATATCACTGTATTAATTAATCGGAATAGTTAATTAATGTATCACTGTTAAAAATGTCTGCAATATTCACTGTTTGTCGTATTTGTTTTTGTTTAGAAATGTTTTTGTTGCCCATTTGCTTACTAGATGATATGACTGTCACCAATATAAAAACACTGTTTATTTTAAGCTTGCACTAGAATTAGCGAGAGATAACACTGTTGCTTGTTGAAAACATTTTAAAAATAACAATAGTTCTGAAGTTATGATGTTTCACTATTTACATTATTTTATATGAGTAAAAATATACGGAGGTGTTGTTTTCGGTGACAGCGCCCCTACCCTGCTTATATTGTAGGTAAAATTCTGCTGTCCGAATATTCGGCGGCTGGATACCGAATATTCGGCCGATGGTTAGGCCGAATACTCGGTATCCGGCCAAACAACTATTCGTTGCATCTCTAGTTTTTTTGTTATGTCAGTCTAAGTTTCGTAACGCATTGGTTTTACTGTTATGACATGTAAACGAGTTTTACTAAAAAAAAAGTTGTTCTAACTTACTTTATCATCGCCCGCTTCATCGCCATCTACATCCATGTTGTCGGGAAGATCAAAATCCTCAGGTTCCGGTAGAGGTTGTTGGTTGCCATGGAATGGATCCACCTAGAGAGACAACACATTAGATTCCATGAAGTATATGTACAATAGGCGAGACGACTAAAAAAAACTATTTAGTGAGTCAGTTAGATTATCAAAGAATTTTAGACACGTATTTTTTCTTTTTTCTCGTAAACGAAAAATGACGACGGTACAGGGCGTTGAAGTTTCGCGTGACGTCACGCCTAGGTACAATTTTTACTTAGAAGTGACGTCACAAGCCCCTACTCCGAAACTTTGATTCTCTATATCTTTGTATTTTTCATCAATTAGTAAAACCGAAAAATATATGTTCAGTATTTTTGGACGATCTAACTGACAGACTAAACAGAATGCCATTTTTAGGGTTCCGTAGCCAAAATGGCAAAAACGGAACCCTTATAGTTTCGTCATGTCCGTCTGTCCGTCTGTCCGTCTGTCCGTCTGTCCGTCTGTCACAGCCGATTTACTCGGAAACTATAAGTACTACAGTGATGAAATTTGATGGGAATATGTGTTGTATGAACCGCTACAAAATTATGACACTAAATAGTAAAAAAAAGAATTGGGGGTGGGGCCCCCATACATGTAACTGAGGGATGAAAATTTTTTTTCGATGTACATACCCGTGTGGGGTATCAATGGAAAGGTCTTTTAAAATGATATAAAGTTTTCTAAAAAACATTTTTCTTAAAGTGAACGGTTTTTGAGATATCAGCTCTCAAAGTCGTAAAAAGTATGTCCCCCCCCCTCTATTTTTATAACTACGGGGTATAAAATTCTAAAAAAAATAGAGGTGATGCATGCTAATTAACTCTTTCAACGATTTTTGGTTTGATCAAAGTATCTCTTATAGTTTTTGAGATAGGTTGATTTAATTATATTTGCTGCTACGGAACCCTTTGTGCGCGAGTCCGACTCGCACTTGGCCGGTTTTTTTATGTAGTCGTCATCCCTATTACAGATAAGTGATAACACTGGACTTTTTAATAGACCACAACGATTAAATAGCAAGAGACTTAAATTAAAGATACGTTAACTTAAAGTAAGGACTAAGCATGGAGCATTGTACATTGATCGTCCTGGGGGGTTACCATGACGTACTAAAGACGTTCAGTTTAGGTTGAGAGAAAGGGACACAGCTATAGCAGTTACATAGCTCCGTCCCTCTCTCTCAACCTAAACTGAACGGCTTTAGCACGTCATGGTAACCCCCCTGTTCCTATTTCTATCGCACAATGTTAAATATATTTTTGCACCGCGTATATATTCCGGCGGTCAATGACACTGTGCAAGCGAGACAGCAGTATGATTATGCAAGTGCGAAAGAGATAGCAATAGGCAGGTCAATGTACGAAGTGCTTCGTGCTTAGCGTTCTTACTTTATCAATAAAAACCTACAAATAACTTTTTTCACTTACCTGATCATCGTCAATTTCAGGTTCCTGCATTTCATTGATATCTTTCTTCTTTTTCTCTTTCCCTTGACTCCCATCGTCCTGTCCTTGTTCCTCCTCCTTAGCACCCATCTCTTTCTCGCCCGTGCTTTCTCCCTTACCCTTTTCTTCTTTGTCTTTCTTATCGTTTTGTTCCTCGTCGATATCTTCGTCTTCTGAGCCCCATATTTGTTGATCTAGTCTACGAGTTTACAAAACAGATTTGTATTAGCAATTAGCATAGATTAAATATTATATTAGAAGATCATACCATACCATACATTAAAATGCAACCGTCTAAGAACGCGCATACATTACACCACACATAGATGACGCTTCAAAAAATGCCTTGTTGCCATCGATTATTTGTAGATTGGCGTTAAGTGTCACTTTCGAGCCATAAATCTATGTCAAAGTGACACTTAACGCCATCTACAAGTATAAACGAAAGTATATATTTAAAATAGTGATAAAAAAGCAACGTCCTCAACATTGAGATCTCACGATGGTTCACACTAACACGAAGCGGAAAACGTAGCAATTCCCTCGCGTAGAATCGAGAAAATGAAATAAAATATGCATTAAATGTCGAAGGAAAGAAGTTCCTGCTAATTTTATTGAGAAGAAGGGAATTTTATTCAGTGTTTCGAAAACGACCCAATCAATGGGAATAGGTTAATCAGTTAAAACTTACTTTTCGGCTGCATTGTCCGTATCTCCCATTTGTTTGTCAGCATCGTCCTCATCGTCATCTTGATCTGAATCCCCTTCTGAAGAATAAATTATCGTGAAAAAAATTAACAATCGAAATAATTTCACAACTTACAATCGTTCTCATCATTGCAACAACAGTGCAATATACTGCGTAAAGAACACATGTGGAAAAAGGTACCCATTTTAAACATAAGTAACATAACAATATTCTATGACATTTGGACCTTATATCGCAAATTTTGCCATAATTATTTTAAATAGCGAATAAACGCTAGCGCATTGCATTATTGGGTGCAGTGTTGGAGGATTCAATCGTTAGTATAAAGAGGATTTAGTTTTAAAAATTAATACAATCCGTACAGCCAAGGATTTTTTTGCACAACTAAAATTTGACTATTAAGCTATAAAAAAATATTATACGGTATGAAAAATGAATTTTATTTATGTTTTACAATTATTTCAGTGTGTATAACATTTATTTTGTAAATTTCACGTAGATAAGTCGTTATAATTTGCAATCTGCGCTTGCGCTTTTTATTTGCGCTTGACCGCGTTGCCATAGCAACGAGCAGTACAACACCGCCATTCATTGAAGGTTTTGCCTTAGGATATTTTTTCTCTGTGTTTTCCTCTCAAATGTGATGAAAAATATTGTGTGTAACTCAGGAGGAAAGGATTTTGTAAACTTGTGTCAAAACTCTCTCCAGCCCGCGGCTGTCGCGAGTTATTAACACTCGTTGACAAAATCCCCCTTACCTCCCTTGTTGCACAATATACTATTATAGTGTTCGACCCGTGTGTGTCATAAAAAAATGTGTACAAAACGCGAGAACTTAAAGTGTAATAAATTAACCTTTTTGTTCGACATCCTGCAGGTGGGAATCGAAGTCGTCAGTCATGTTGACTCCCTTTTCCTCTTCTTTACAGTCTCTTTCCTCTTCCTTTTTCTCTTCGCCTGGACGCTGAGCGTCGTCCAGTTGATCCTGTTAAACAAATAGCTTTAGCAAAGATTCTTTGATTGTACTAAGACAGTTAACAACTGAGGCAAGTTTTTTTTTGTACCTGATTTTCGATTCTTTCGGAAACATCTTTCTGTCCCTCGCCATCGCCCAATCCGGTACCTCCAGTAAGCTTCCCTGGACCACCCTCACCTTCCCCATCCTCCATATCCATATCAGACGGCTTACAGAATCTATAAAAAATAGGTGAATAATGTGAATATGTTAGAATATTCTTTAAGCACGTCGTAATAGCAACTGTCATTATTACATTTATATCAGCATTTATTTTAACAGAATTCGTCATATTCAAACGGGTAGATTAGGTTACCCTCTAACGGCTCTAATCGATCTCGTTTAGAATGTAGAATAGAATGACATAAGCATGTTTCTCGAGAATCACTCTAGGTATTGAATTGATAGGTGAAACCTACATAAAAATCGGTTTTATTTTAGTTTATCTCGAAAAAAAACAGATAGACCCAGTGGAGGATTTTGTTTGGATATATATAGATATTTACTAAAACTCATTCGATCAAAAATATTGTTACAATTTATTTGCTTACCCTTTCGTTGCTAAGTCGGAGAAAATCTTCAACATTACCGATAGCATCTTACACGAAACTCTGTGCACGGCCACTTTCTGCGTGACGAAGTATTGCACGAACAACACCGTTTGCTCCAATATTGGGACCAACCTCATCACCACACTCTTTACTTCTTCTACTTGGTCTGTTGTCGATATAAATCTTACATAATTTCTCAACAAATTATTAATTTTGGTCACCAAAGCTTCAAGTTTTAGAGACCTGGCATCACTTGATAGTTTATCCTGTAAAAGTTCTTTCAAATGATTATCTTCTAAGATTTCGTTTGATTCCTCCTTCTCTTTTTCGCCATTTTCTATTATTTCATCTATCGCATTTAGCACGTCAATGTTTGATTTATCTTCTGGCAAATGTTTCTTGTACAATGATTGAATTATGAGCAGCATTGTGGCTACTAAATCTTCAGTCTCACTTATTAACTCAGTCTTTTTGTTTTCTGTGTCTTCCATGGAAACGTCAGCTGGTTCGTCATAAGTATCTAGTTGTTCCAAAGTTTCTTTTACATATCTTGACAAATTAGCGATACTCTTTAGTATAGGATGTTCAGGTGTCTCATCCGTTATTACAGTGGATTGTAATTTGAAATGATATTCTGTTAACACACTGTCCAATTCTTCTTGTATGCTTTCCAGATTAGCTTTAGCATCATAGGTGACGTCTATATGACTTTGCGAAACATTTGGTAGAGGGCCAAAGTCGCTTCCAAGTTCTTTGGGCATTGTGTTTGATAGTTTGTGTAAAGCCGTCTTTTGTTTATCAACAATTGATATGACGCTTTTTATCTTTTTGTATAACGCATGCCATTCGTCGCTGTTTTTGAAGCAGCGTACTATTGGAGATTGTGAGAGAACGGAATCGAACTCAGGCTCATATTCTGCTCTAAGTTCTTTCTCTGGGCAGGATTTTATAAGCACACTAAACTGGTCAAGTAAAATGCTAGCATTAGCGTAGCATTCAGTTAGGGTCTTCAGTTTTTCGTTTAGAGTGGTAATATTCACGTCAGTGGAGCCAACATCTAGCACAGATGTGAGGTTTGTTGTTAGTGTCCGTAAGTCACAGAGATGTCTGGTGTACTTTGATATGGACTTCTTTTGAGAGTTTGTCATTTTCTGCAAGAAATATTTTATTAGATGTTTAAATGGCTAAGTAAATCAGAAAACTGTTGTTTCTATACACGATACAAAACACCTTCATTCTGGAAACGTTAAAATATTACTATAGAATGTCAGTTTCCAAACTTATAATCGATGGACGGCGGTCCGTCGCGAAAGATGTTCCCAAAATGTGGCGTCCGTTATGAACTTTTATTTTACAAATATGAAAAAATTTCTGCCAGCCAAAATGACGTAATGGATTTATCACTTTATGAAAATCTAAACCGCATATTTTATTACTTATATACATACCAATAACTGTGCCGCAAATCCTTTGCACCGTTCAATGTTCTGTATGCCCAGATCTTGGTGAGGAGTCAGTAGGGCCGCAGACAGAGTCCTGTGGCGCGCTATATTCTTGTGGAAGTACTTTTCGCAGCCAGACCATAGTAGGCTCAGGGAAGCATCACACCGTCTAAAAAAGAATATACCAATAATGGTTGAATACACACATATTAAAAGATTTTTAAACAACGTCTGTTTACTATAGATTCAGATGATTAAACTTCTAAAAAATAATATATGGGGCATTCTGATCTAAGGCTGAGGTGTAGTATATTACGTAAACATGCATTTCTTCCCCATTTTAATCAGAATAAGTACATCATAATTTTAGCCGGTTTTGTTATTTTAAAAAAGCCGTTCGGATATGGCGACCCTGCCAAGATAATTGACATCTTAGAATCTCATAAACAGTTCAATGAAAATGTTCTTATTAAGATATTTGAAAACGTTACCTGTTCTTCAAATAGCTCATAGCCGCGTCCAAATCAACAGGGGCTATCGTAAAATCATATAGCTCCTGCTCAGCCGCCGCCAGGATAACCAGCCCCGTACGGTAGTTCAGACCAATCTTGCTGAGGGCCTTGAACAGGTCGGCGACGGCCTTGCGTTTCTGCTGCACGATGTTCTTGGCTTGGGATGTCTGTTTGTCTTTGGGAAGTGTTGCGTCAATCTAAAAAAAATTCCGTATGCACAAATACTTTTTAATAACAATTTGTCATGATTGTTACATATTCAGAGCCCTATACCAGCACAATCTAGCAAATATCCTATGATACCAGTCGAGTCGTAACAAGGACACCGTAGTAACATTTCATTATAATCAAAGAAGTCATATTAAATTGCATGGTAGCATTATACGTCTATAGACATGTTTCATTTGTACTAGATAATCGCGCGACTGATAAATCCACATGTCGCTTGGCACAAATTTGCTGCTTGATTTACACATACACATTTGGCTACTGCCTGAATCGCTTATGTATGTTGTTAAGCCATGAAGTCCCCTCGAAGTAAAATATAGCAGTGCAGTATAACTTTACCTCCAACGAGCCAAGATGCGTGCTCGTCTCAATAACAACTGTAACGAAGTCATCCAAGGCCTGAACTAGCGAAGGATAGCTGGCGTTGTTCAACGTCTCTTTACACAACAGCTTGGCTTTGTTCAGCAGACTTGGTATCTTTGACAGTAGGCTACTGTCGGCAATCGCTGCGCACGGCTGTTCTGATTGGTCCAGGTATTTCTAAAAATAAACGAATGTTTGAATGAGGAGTAATGAAAAAACGCCGAGGAATATTCAAACTAGCGACCTTTTGAAATACCGGCAAGGCTTTAAACATCCGAGTTAGCTCGACGTCATGAGTATTTCCATCACATCAGTTCAGCTATCTTAATTTTTAGGGTTCCATACCAAAAATAAACTACAATTAATATCAAGTGTTATGTTACATGGCAAAAACAACTTCAATTGAGAATATATTACTGAGAATTAACATGCACTATAATATAACAAAGGGTGACTACGCAACTCAAGTAATCCCTCCACCTATCTACCTATCTAAGTCGGAGGGTGTCTAAATGCTCCATGCCTAACTACCATGACAACCTCCACCACCCATACTAACTACGATGCGAATACGTTAAAGTTACCTGAATAAGCTGTGGAAAACAAATGAGTGTTAGTAAAGATTACGATCAGTGACATGATTATTGAGATGAGGTTGACAGTGGTGACACAGAAAATAATAGAATGGCATTTAGTGGTGAACTGATGATAGATGATCCAGTGAACATTGATGAGGTAGAAATGTTAGGCATTGTGATTTAAATACTTATTAATGTTGCGAGATATAGTTGGTCGTCTCCGAATAGCTTGATTAATCAGGAGACATCGTATCTTTTTCAGCAATTTCAGTGCAGCACAGTAGAAATAAAGGAATGCATACATGTTTTTTCTAGGTAGATGGTCAATTAAGATTTATTTTACTGTTATTCATCCTAATTAACAATTCCAGCTGGCTTCGCACACATATCTTATACTTTTAAACGAGCAATTCTTGTATATTTCTTTATTTATTTATTTATATATACCGACGATCTCGGAAACCGCTCTAACGATTTCGCTGAAATTTGTTATGTGGGGGTTTTCGGGGGTGAAAAATCGATCTAGCGTAGCCTTAGATCACGGAAAACGCGAATTTTCGAGTTTTCATGAGTTTTTCTTTCGCGTTAGTAAACGTAAAATATGGTCGTTAATTTCGCCGCGCGCGCATCGATTCCGCTTAGCTCAGTCGTACGAGGTCGGTCTAATGTACGCAGATAGATCGTTGGTGTCAGGGTTTCGAATTCCGGCCAGAAATTAAGTTTTTGATTTTTGTCTTTTTTTTTGTTTTTGTATTTATAAGAGTTTTTTTTTATCTAAAGACGTGATATATTAAAATAGAACCGCCCAGATATTATTCCTTTAACGTGACAACGCTGCAGCAAAAGTTACGATGTCACACAAAATTAGATTTAGAT